>NC_092312.1:12500000-13750000 GCF_036785885.1 Coffea arabica
TTCTCAGACTGCAAACGACATAGCGGGAATCTGATATTTGATGTTATTCACTTTTGTGAACTACAAAAACAAGTTCTTCTGCCTTGGACCGTCCCCCTACCAGATCTATTGCACATGAATGCCATTGCATCAAGAGGTCAAAATACCGCTGTACCTATCTCATATCCTCATCTATATAGTATATTATTTTTAATGTAACACAGTCATTTGATGACAGATGATATCCACATGGCCGCTACACACCAGCAAGTTACTTCCTCGCTAAGACCAGATTTCTGTCAAGATCTATCTGATTCAGTGTGCTTTTATCAAATCTTTAACTCCGCAACTCCAAACAGCTTGGTAAGCTATTCTATGTTTACCTGCATTCTCTTTTTTCATCTCAACTTTCTCGCAAGCAATTTCCTTTTGTTTCTGCATATCTTCTAATCTGCACCTTTTGATGATAGAAAATTCCGCGCTTTGTTGATCACTTCATCAATGATATCAAGACTCCCATGTTACTTATCAACACTGGACAAAAAACTACTCAAATTGCTGTAAAGCATAAACGCCTTCACCGAAACTGGAGAGATTTCGTTCTTCAACATCAATTGCAACACAATGAAACTCTGGTCTTTGTTCCGGAATCTGAAAATATATTTACAGTTTTAATCTTCGATGATACCGGAGTTGAAAATATTTTCCTTGGTATCACATATTCAATATTTATTCGGATGCTTAATGAATTTAGCTGAACCGTGCAGTGTAATTTACCTATCGATTGAATACATTACTGGTAGTTTCTACTTCTTCTTAGCTAAACCAAGCAACCACTACCCCCACGATCAGTGTTAATGCATTGATTCTTCTTTGAATTAACTAATTTTACAAAATTAATTATTCAACTGGGCATTACTGGGCATCACTGCTTTCACCCACCGCGCATAGCGCGGTGATCCCCTCCTAGTCCTATAAAAGAGCGAATGGTCCTAGGAACACTGATTTTGGTCCCTCATTGGCACCTTAAATGTGTGGGTAGTTTTGTAATTTTTGAACAGGGGTGGTGCGGTTATTGTGTGCTGCTTTGAGGAATTTATGGCTGGCATTTGTTGTTGGGTTGGCTTTTGACGGTGGTGCCCTTATATGCCGATCCTGCCCTTGGTTCACCTATTTGAGAATAGTGAATTTGGTCCCCTATTGGCACCTTCCGTGTGTGGCCGGCCAATTGTGGAATTGCACAGAAACATTTGGTCATCATCCTAGGCTGGTGCTGGACAATTGCATGGCTGTGAATGATCATTGTATCTGGACAATGGCACCTTCCGTGCGTGGCCATCTGTGGAATTGCACAGAAACATTTGGTCATCCTAGGCTGGTGCTGGACAGGATAATTCAAAAAGATGCATATATTAATCATGCAGTGCGATTAAGCGATATTAATCATGCAGTGCGATGGTGCTCTGTTGTTAGACCAGTTCTGCCTTTCCTGATGTTAATACTACTTTTGTCAATGCAGTATCTTTTGCAGTGTAAATACACTTTGATCATGAGTTCCAGCAAAACTAACAAACTAACCCCGTTGCAGAAATAATTTATGTCTGGCGGCGCACATCAACTCGTATCTTAAAGGGTATGAATATTCACCTAATCTATCGCGCGCATATATATATATATATATATATATATATATATATATATATATATTATATTAATAATTATTATTCTTTTTATTTAATGTTATCTTTCTTTCCTTGTATTTATTTAACTTTTTTAATTAATCTTATATTTTTAAAAATATAGCATTTAAAATATATCTTAACGAGTGTCCTATGATTAGAGCACCCATTACATAAACCATATATTAAAACTGCCTGCATGTATCGTTTGGGAATTTAAATAGTGGAGACACTGACTAAAACTCAGGTATAAGGAAATAAGATAATAATATATTTGCAAAAAAAATTTAGTGGTTAAGGGTGATTTGTAACTTTTAAAATTATCACGATATAGCCTTGCAAAAAATAATGACTAAGAGTGATTTGTTAAATCCAATTTTAGAATGTCTGTAACATTTTTATTAAGTTTCGATTTTCAAAAGTGTAGAACCAATAAAATTCATCAAAAATATGTAGGAGATATATTTCATAAAATCAATTTATATGGGGAGGCAATTCATACACATAAGAATATGTGTGGGACAAGAGGAATAATACCAATAATAATCTATTAATCACATCATAAGAACAAGACTCTTAATCCTTCACTCTTCTCAATTAAACACAATAATATGACTCCCTATTTAGAGATTAGATGACTTGATAATTAAGTCTTACAACCATAAGAAATTTCCTAATAAGATACTAATTCCTAAACAATAAAAAATTCATCAAAAATATGTAGGAGATATATTTCATAAAATCAATTTATATGGGGAGGCAATTCATACACATAAGAATATGTGTGGGACAAGAGGAATAATACCAACAATAATCTATTAATCACATCATAAGAACAAGACTCCTAATCCTTCACTCTTCTCAATTAAACACAATAATATGACTCCCTATTTAGAGATTAGATGACTTGATAATTAAGTCTTACAACCATAAGAAATTTCCTAATAAGATACTAATTCCTAAACAATAAAACTACATAACTTAACTCCAATAGAATTACTAAAATTCTAATTTGACTAAAACACTACTAAATAATAATATGAAACTTTCTAATTGTGAGCCTTGATTGAATATGCCAACAAAAAGAATATGAAATAAAAAAAAATGTGGTTAGTTTACTAAGTTTAGTTTGCATTGAATTTCTAAGTGGGGTAACATGGAAAAGTGTACATTCCCGGTAGAAAAGTGAGCAGCCGGGGAAGTATTGTTTCATATGGAGTAAATGGGTGAGAAATCATTTTTTCTCATTTTCATATTTCACCCATGAAATGGTACATATTTTTTAAAGAAAATATTTTATTGAATAATATTCAAATGAATATATGACCACGGGAACATTAAGTCCTACCTCCTTCATTTAAGAAAATATAAGCGTGAAATAAATTTAAGGAACAAAAAGGTTCAAATAAAGGCTTTCCGTATAGTATGGTCCAGATTGATTATATTGTGAAGGTACATGAATTGTGGAGACTTGCTCTTTTCTGCCATGAAATAAACTATTCACATTTAAGTATAATTGATTTAAATACTGAGTTGGTCCGGTGATTAGAGGAGAACTCTTAGGTTCTTTTCTACCTTCAAGTTCAAAATTCGAATTTTATACCTGCTAATTAAGAGTGTAAAAGGTGTGTGGAAGGATGGGAAGGTTAAAAAAAAAAGGATTGTCTTTGTTCATTTAATTTAAAGTACATGGAATTGCAAATGAAATTAGTTACGATATTGATGTGGCTGGTTGTTTCAATAAATTAATGTTTCTTAGTCTTTAAGTATTAGTCATTTCTTATTCGTTTATTTGTCATTTAGTAGTATTAGTCGGTTGTTGCTGCTCAGTTGGGTCGATTGGTGACGCCTCTCTATTTCTCTCTCTCTCTCTCTATATATATATAAAGAGAGAGGGTGACCAAAGAGGATCTTTTTACTGAAATCGGCAAACTTAACATTTAAGCTAACCCCACAGGAGAACTCCAAAAGACGCTAATTTTTGAAGCTTCCTATTAAACTTAAATCCTAAACCCACAAACCCCAGCAGATCGATGTGGGGCGCGGGACGGGGAAACAGGAGGTTGCTACTAAACCCACTAATGGAACCCACCCCACTTTGATTTTTAGCCCTCGCCACTAGTCAGTTTTCTTTCCACTGAAAATCGATAAACTTAACATTTAAGCTAACCCTCGACAATAAAGGATCAAAATGATCCATTTTAGTGGCACACATACCATACATATGATCAATTTTGTTATGATTTTCAAATTTTCATTAAAGGTTTATTGTACATAAAGAATTAAATTAATTATAATATAAAAAACGAGGGTCCAAAATGACCGTTTATTCTTTGACATTGACTAAGCCAGCGTCTTCCACGGTTTTGACTATATGGTAATTTATCCCTTAACAACGGATCAATCAGCCTCATGTTTGCGTGTCCGACAACAGTGTGTGTTATCTTCAAAAGCTCGAAGATAAAGTATTAATCCTTTCATACTCTTTCGTCTTGTTGCAGACATATGTGCCATCTGCCAGTCAAAATTTTGGACTCAGAAGATGGAGTTGGAGTATTTAATGAACTGTAACATAGATATGCAAATTCTTAAAGAAGTGAAATACCGAACAACCACAAAAAATTTGACGCGAAGAGAGTAGTTTATATGGGGCCAATTGCTTCACTTTGGAAGCTTTTGCTCGATCTGCATCATGCAGGCATCCGTCATATGATATTTGTTTCAATTTGAAGCTTTGGATGAAGCTAGGGGTGGCAATTTTCGACACGACCTGAAAACACGACACAAACCTAACACGAAATTAATGGGTTTGGGTTGAGATTTCGGGAATTCGGGTCAGAATCGGGTTGAACCCGTTGAACATGAAAAAAAAACATGCCGATTTCGGGTCAACCCGTGGTGACCTGATATGACCCGTTTACGAATTAAAAATAATTTAATAAATATAAAAATAATTTTATCTAACTAAACTAAGTTATTCTTTTTTTCAAAGGCATTAATTACTTAATCCTAAATGAATTTATTTAATTTGTGTGAAGTTGAAATTATTATATTTGGACAAATAATATATTATATTATTTTTTACTTTTATACTGTTTTAATTTATTTTATATTTTATTAGGGATAAAACACTTTTACGGTGTTTAATTTATTTTAGATTTGGTTTGGAATTATTTATTTAAATTTTTATTACTTGATTATGTAATTAGTTTTGTGAGAAATTGATTTTATTAGAAATTATAGTGATAAATTAATAAATTAAAATTAAATTTCGAGTCATTCCGGGTCGACCTGCCAACCTGAAATTTTTGAGTTCGGGTCAGCGTACCTGACCCATCACAGGTTGACGGGTCGGGTTCGGGTCAACAGATTTTTTGACGGGTCAGGTCAGAACCTGATTGGACCCGAATTGCCACCCCTAGATGAAGCTATGTGGCTAATTTTTTTCTGGGGATCCATCGACATTACCAGGCAACTCTTTCCAAGTTTTATCTTATTTTCTTGTTTCCAAGGGCAAATCCAAGTAACGCAAGCAGGAGTAGTGCAACAAGTAGCAAGAATCAGAAAATAAAAATTTAGTTCATTACTGCAAAAAGAAGCTGATTTAGGGTCCGTTTGGTTGGACTGAAAATATTTTCCCTAGGAAAATATTTTCCATCGAAGTCATTTACCTGGAAAATCACTTTCTTCCCCATAATTTTCTAATGTTTGGTTATTAAGTGAAAATATTTTTCAAATTTCTTTTTTCATAATTTTCCGGTGTTTGATTTGTCAATAAAAATATTTTCTGATATATTTATTAATATGTTGTAAATATTTTTCTACTCTCAAAACATTCATTTTATTATAGGTTAATTTTAGTTTTTATCAATTATAATCATATTCTCATTTTTATAAAATATTTATTCATATTACACCATGAACTCTTAAATGGAATTATGAATGATACTAATGAATTGGCTTTTTACCTTCCTTCTAAAAAAAAAAATCATTAAGGGCCGAGAGTCTCTTCATGTAAGCGAAGAGCAAACATCAGTTTCTGAAGACCAAGATTTGGATATTTATCGGCTTCTTGGATGATAATATCCATTCCCAAGCATATTAGCATCCTCTTGACAGTCTCCTTTCTGTTGTCCTCATCATCGTCAGCCTGCTTTGACAGACACACCCAAATCCTGGGGAGGAAATGATCCCTCACCTTCCTATTGTTGAAGATTAGCTGACACAGGGTCGTCTTCCCGACCCCGGTCATTCCAACTATTTCAAATGCCTTGAATCCATTTTTACCCTCTTTCCTGAGAAGCAGCCTCTCCAAGAATCTCTCTTTGTCCTCGAATCCATGGACTTTGCTTGGATCCACCGTTCGCGAGCTCTACCGATATGTATCCAAATTCTCTATTAAACTTGCGTCTGCAGCATCCTGTCCAGTTGTAGCAGCAGCAGTAGACCCTGCTCCTCTTTCACTGCCTTCCCCACCTTCTAATTTCTTAATAATCTCCTTGAGTCTCTTGTCAAGTTTATAAGCGAAAGCTAGTGCATCAGGACTGTATATACTCTGGCCTTTGACCCTCACCTAATTGGAAGAGTTGCTTACCTCTGAAAGTGGGTCTTGGCCGGAGCTGGAGATGCCGCCGGCGAAGAAGGGATTGGTTTGCCGATGAGCTGTTGCCGGAGATGGTCTTTTATCGCTGCCGAAGAAGGGACTGGTCTTTTGTCGATGGTTCACCATTGGAGCTTGTGAAAAGAAGACTGATTTTACGGAAGGAAAATAACTTCACAACGATGGATGAAGAAGTTATTTTCCTCCACTTGGTGTAACTTATTTTCTGTCAGAAATTATTTTCCCAAATTAATTGACAACCAAACAACAGAAAATGTGGAAAATGTGTTCCGGAAAACATTTTCCATCCAAACAAACAGACCCTTAAAGGCCATCCCTTACACTGTGTGCACTTGATCATCTGAAGTTTCAGCCTTTCAGGAAAACTGTTGGGCTTATGATGTTTAATTAGCTTTCGATTTTGTAGTGTATCTTTTGAAAGAAGACCACCTTCATGTGGTGGAGACTAGATGTGATGTCCCGCATAGGTGGAATAGAGTTAAAATGATATGTACAAGTTGCTTGGTCTAATCCATACACAGGTGTACTTCAGAGTTTGATGATGCAAAGTAGAAGTGATTGCGATATCTCACATTCATGAGATGGAGTATTGAATGCAAGTAACTCCATAACTAGAAGTAGGTGTGTGAATCGAAATTAATAATTTGAAATTTTGAAATCGAAATTTTGGTATCAGAATTTTTGAAACTGATACGAATCCACCACGAAAGTATGAACTCGTATCCCACCAAACACTGGACCAAGATGAAGAAATCAAGTTGGGATGCGGAATAACACTTGATCCGTCTAAACCTTAATATTATGAATCTTGAATTAAATCTCAACCCATAATTAAATGATTAAGTGAACCAATGTTATTAGTAGAAGAACGCCACAACTAAGGTGTGTACTTGATTGATAAGTTCAAATTGAATAATTTAACAAAACTCTCAAGTATTCAAGAAATGTTCTCTTGGAGCAAGAGAAAAGTGATAACTCACATATTTCTGAAAATTTTCAATAATAATAAATATTGGAAAAACTAGGCTATTTTTAGCCTTACAATGACTCAAACCCTGATGTGATTTGGACTAAAAATCCAATTAAGATTCGGCATCTTTGAAAACTAATCTGGCCGAATATTTAACTTTATAATTAAACCACTAAAACAGCAATTAAATTGACAATTAAACCCTTCATTTGACACTACCACTAAACAACATTATTTACTAAAACAACTAACTAAACTAACTTGCTTCTACTCTTTATGAATGATAACAAGTTGTAGTAAAGTAACATTACCAATTCAGTTTTGAATAATCTTTATAAATTTGGAAGGGAGCAGGTTCTTCATGTTTGCATCATTTTTCTTCTCTTAAAAGTAATTTATCCACAAATTGACAGTGCGCTTAGAAGATAGTAACGTTGGAAATAGATGAAGGATCATGAGCCAAGCCATATGTCGTTTGGTCAGCCTCAGGTTGCTTTCGAACAAAGATATTCGCCAAGATAGGAACCAACTTGTATATAACTTGTGAAAATTCCAAATTGCACTCCAAAACTCTCTTGTCGACCTTTGGTCATGGATTTGCACATTGGGACTTTGATTGTGCAAAGGTGTAAAATCCATCACTAGTTGACATTGATTTGGATCATCTTGCATGGACAAAACGTGGAGCAACTTGTTGTATGGATGAAGTGCTAAATAACTCGTGGAGGACAGTTTTGGAATCTTGCGTGACACACAAATTCTCATTTTCTAACATATGAAGCAGCGAACAATTGAATTCTACTTCATGAGGGTTACTCGAACTAGTACAAATTGAAGTTGACAAATTGAGCGCTTGGCCACCAGCTTTTGAACGTGTAAATAAGCATGAAAGATCACCACTTTTAGTTGGAATAAGCACAGAATTTTGGTGTATATAAACAACATTTATATAAATAATATATATATGTAATATAATTTTTATATTATAATAATTTTTATATTCTTGAATTTGGTAATTCGGAATTTATTATATTTCGATTTCAATTTCGAATTGTGAATTCGAAATCGGAATTTTCGATTTAAAAAATCCCATTACCAAATTCGACCCAATTTCGTCTAATTCGAAATTAGATATTCCAATTTTCATTTGCGAATTACCGAATTCAAAATTCTGAATTCGATGGATAAATAAAAATTTTTCGATTTTATACACTTCTAAGTAGAAGTGAAGGTCCTTTAGAGTTCGAAAACACAAAGTAGAAGTGATGGTGATATTCGAAAAGTAGAAGTGACGGTGATATCTCACATCGGTGCGATACAGTAGAAATTTGACCTATGTCGAATGAGATAACGTCCCCAATTATGTTTGGACCTATATGTTTGCAAGTAATTTGAATTAACCATTTTGAACTTATAGTTTCATTCATAAGTAACTTGGGTCAACCCCTAAACAGTAATATAAAACCCAAGTCCCTTAAGTTGGGGTTCTAAAGAAAATAGAGAAACTCTGAGATTGAAAGTTAAAAGCCAAGAAAATAAGAGAGACTTAATATACAAATAGGAAAACTTTGTATATATGTGTGTGTGTGTGAAAGAGAGAGAGGTTAGTGACATTTTCTTATTCTTATTAGTAAATGAAAGTCTTACAATTTAGGTAACTCAAATTATATTTAAAAAAAAAAAATTGAGAACCGGGCAATTGAGCCAAATCAATAGTTTAATTGATTTTTTTCCGATTTTGATTGGTTTTTTACGAAAGCAATTTTGTATTGCTAACCAATTCAAGAAGAAAGTTAGTTCGACTGGTCCGATTCGAGTCTAACAATTATGTATTGCATCTCTGACACTTTTTTTTTTTTGTTTACCTCAACTTCAAAATGTGACGGGATTGGCCATATTCTATCTAAATACTAGAAAGAGTTGTAGTAAGATGGTGGACGCTGTGGGATTAAATCTCATAGATGTCTTCCCAGCCGGCTAATGCTAAAAATTTGGGGGTTAAATATTCTTTTTCTTAATGTAATATATGCAAAAGGCAAAAAAAAAAAAAAAAAAACCAACAACCATTCCATGCATCAACACCGGCTCACTGCAACAATAATTCCATTGTATCCTAGTTGGCGGCCACGCCCAACAACAACACCCTCGAAACATCCAACAACCACCAATATAATCCCAAATCAAGGTAATTTTCCTGATTCTCAACCCCTCGCAAACTACAGATCCCAAATTTCAACCCAAATTAATAAATTCTCTAGCCATCAAACTATAATAAATTGGCATCCAACAAATTTCATGCCAATCATTTCACTTTAGCAGCGAGTCTAAATTAAATAATGGGCTTACGAGTGTGTCTCGAAAACGGATCACAAATAGGAACGAAGCCAAACTTCTATGAATAGTTTTGCTTTCTTTTGCTCCTTGAATTATACAAGTTGTTTTCTTTATTCGTTTATTTATTTATGTATCAATTTTTTAAGGGGGGTAAATAAATTATAGAAGTTCTGAAAAAGAACATTAATGGGAAAAAGAAACATTTAGGAGATGAAGTGGAATATACAGCAGACATGAATAATGTGGTTGTCCTCGGAGAGATTAGTCCTGGTGGTTACAGAATTCTGGTGCAGAACCGTGCCGAGCAAAGGTGTTGATTCAAAAATAGAGAAGGGCAAATTAGATATCCATCCAGGAGATAGTTGCCAGCTTCCCAGTTAGAAATTAGTGGTGATGATTTGTCCATCACCATCTTATTTTCTCTTGAGGTGATTTAACAGCAGGCGGCTGTATCACCAAGTTTTTTTTTTTTTTTTTTTTTTTTTTTTTAAAGGCTTAAGCAAATAGAGGAAGAAAGTAACTACTAATAGTTACAGTGTTTCCCCACTTGGACTTCACCTTTTCCCTTGCCTTTGGCTTTGGGCTTGCGCAAGAAAAAAGCAGCCACCTTCATATCAGGAGATGGTAATAGTGCCATAGCATCGCACATTGCTCCGTTCATCTGAAGTTCCTCGAGGGTAGATTCCTCCCATATTTTCGGCAAAAACTTGCTTTCTTCCTCTGGGGTCATAAATGGCCTTACTTGACTAGCAATCTCCAGAAGATCCGCTTGTCCAAAACCAATCTTGCCTTGCTTCTTCGAATCGGTGATTACAACTCGAGCAACGGATTCAGGTAAACAACGGAACAGGCCTCCCATAACTATGCAAGTGCAAACAAATATCCCAAAATGGATATCAAACACAACCTTGTGCAAATCAGCTTCCCTAGCTTAGATGTTTTTACCCTCTTCGTCAATGCTTCTCGGGGCCATTACTAGAATAAAGCACCAAGAATTTGAGTCAAACGTCCACTTTACGGCTGGCTGCTGGGTGAAATTGAGGTCATTGTTGTTGCCCCCGCCGGAAGCGGAATAATCGAATTCTACGACAAGGGATTTCAACCGAGTAAACTTACGAAGAAATTTTGGCAGATAATCCAGCACTAGGAAGTGATCGAAGGCACAATAGGGTGGCGAAGATGGCCGCATGACGAAGTCATAGGCTGCCGTCTGAAGAAACCCCATAGGATAGGTGACAGCATGGACCAGTTTGCCGGGAAAAGCAGCCAGTCGGGGTGTGGGATCACATTGGACGAGTGGGATCTGAACAGGGATTTTGAAAGAAACAGATTCGGATTTGTAAACAAGAGAAGAGAATCTTTTGGAGACTAAGGAACACCTGCAGAGGTATTTGGCTTCAGAAACTTTGTCAAGAATGAGGGAAACTATTGCGTCTGGTAATCGCTTGAATGGATCAACAATTTCTTTTCCTCGATGTTCTTCTGCAGCAGCTGCTCCTAGTGTTGCATTAACAAACCCCATATCATCCATTTCTTCCCCTTTTTTTTTTTTTTGATGGGCAGATTTATGAGTGTGAACTGTGAAGTAGCAGCTACTTAATGCTCTTTTCCAAACCAAACTAAGAAAATTTCCTTTCTATGGGTATGAGTTTTTAAAAAGAAAATTATTCTTGGAGACCAAGTAGCTACTACTAGTACAATAATGATAATAACGGTGTATGTACCAAATCACAAACGAGAGGCGGTTCCTCTTTTGTCCGCGTGCAATTGAAGCTCAGCAGCTTTTTATCTCTGCCTCTCGCGGTGAGGCGAGAGAGCTCATCTTTTATGGTCTTTCTGATTTTACCTCGATTCGACATGGAGTACTATAACGGTAAACAAGACATCGGCCCTTTCTTTTAAAGTGGAGGACCGCAGGACAGCTATATTAGCTTTTAACAGCGGTGAAAATAGATATTGATCACTTTATATTTCAAATTTACCCAGTCTCAAAAAACTCCTAGTTCTTATTAATTAGTCAATAACCAATTGTTAATCCGTTTGACTAGTTACAACATGAATATTAAGATATTTCCAATTTGAGTTGTAGTAGCATGATTCAAAGATATAAGTCGCTCTACTTATCGACAAAACACACCGGAAAAGGGATCTATTATTCAAGGATGATTGGTTTCGTCATAAACCGTTTTCCTAACTTTTGATTAACACGGTAAATTCTTTGTTACGTCTTTTCCAATTTTTGTTATGGATAATAACAAAAAGATATAAAGTAAAAAATTCACTTAGACGAACAAAAGAGTTCAGATTTAAAAGCATCAAGGACTAAATTAGTTTGTGCTGAAATTTCTAATGACCAAATTGGTCCATAAATATAAGAGGACTGATTCTCGTTTGGATTGCTATTTTTTTTGAAATTTTTATAGAAAAATGTATTATACTGATTTGATGTACATGTGAAATTTAAAAAAAATGATTAAAAAATGCGTTCACCGAAAATGTAAGAATTTTTCATTGAAAATTTGCAAGCCAAAGACCTTTGATTCCACAAAGTTTATGGAAGAGCCTAATGTTCATGTGCGAACAAAAATAGAGCCATGTTGGTCTCAAGTTTAAATTTAACTAATTTGTGCGTTTGTGTTAGTTGACTTCATCTATTTTGTTGCTAGCTTTTTCAGCGGAGAGAAGGTAACTCACCTAAATATATGTTGAAACCTGTATAAAAGGCATGCTATTTTCACATTTATGTCAACCAAAATATAGTGGCAATGTGACAACAACAAACATATGTTTTTGTGGTAGAAAATAAATTATTACAATAAATCTGTGGAAGAGGTGATTCTCTGACGCTAACAATGAAATATTTTTTCATCCACATGTTGGTGTATTTACATAACTTGTATGCTACGTCAATCCTGGATTCCTTTTTTTTTTTTTAAATCAAATGGCAACAGTTAGTCTAATTTAATCCTACTTCTACTCTATTCTAGCCTACACTAGGAGGGGGAGGAGAGCCCCATTGGGACCTAGAGAGATTAATGAGGATTAAACCACCATTGGATTAAATGGATGTACTACGCACGTGTACAAATTTAGAAAAAAATCGCATATAATGACACATTAATGGGACGTAAGGTTTAAACCCTTGATCTCCTATCCCACTAAGATTTAAAGTCATTGGTGGTGACTAATAGCCCAAAGGCCGTTGGTTACTCCTGCATTCTTTCGATAAGCACAATTGAGCTACAACCTACATGTCATAACCAAAATTAGACTACCCTTTCCATTTATTGCGAGATATATTATCTCGTTTGGATTGTTATTTATTGCATGCTTGGTTTAGAAGTATTTGATTAAAGAACATTGAAGATGAATAACAACTTTTTTATTTAAATTGTGTTGGAGATTTTACTAGCCTTGGATGCTTTCATATTTAATTTTCATACTTGGTGGGCATCGACCTCGTAAGTTGTACCCACCCACCCCTAATTCAAAAGTGGCATTTTCCTTACCATTGATTAAACCATTTTCCAACTTTTAATTAATTTGGGGAAATTCTATTGAATTGATTTCAATTATTATATCATGAATAATACTTAAAGGTATAAAGGACTAAATCCACTTAGAGCGTTGAGATTGAAAATATGAGGGACTAAATTAGTTTGTGCAGAAATTTAGAAGGACTAAATTGGGCAATACTATGGCAATTACAATAATATTATGATAGATTGAAGGTACTAAGTACTAATTCTCTTCAGTAGAATAGAAACTCCCCTTCCGATTTCATTCCGGAAAACAAAACTGTTTAACACCACATCAGCAGTATCTTTCAGATCCCTTAGATTAAGTGCTACTACGACTGCAAATCTCAAGAACCATACCTTCCTTTCTTTCTCCCAAAACTACCTTCCCTTGATTACACAAAAGACTAATAACAATTTAACAACCCCAGATTTGATCAATAAAAAGAACAAAAAATACAAAGAGAGAGGGAGAGAGTAGCAACAACTAAAAACCCCAGAACGAAAAAAAGCCCGAAATCAAAATAACTGCTACTAATTAACGACTTTTCACTTCACAGTTCACATCCAACATCCTACTGCTGCTATTTTTTTTTTGCTCAAAAACTTCCTCTAATCTCCTTCAGCATCTCCATAACAGCATTGAGACAGAAAGCCTGTGGACCTTGGAAGGCTTTTTTAACCTCCTGGTAATCATCATCGCAATCACCTTCGTTACCGCGGGCTTTACTTTTGCCTTTACCTTTATTACCCTTGCCCTTGCCTTTGGCTTTGCCCTTGCCCAAGAAAAAACTAGTCACCTTCATATCAGGAGCTGGTAATGATGCAAATGCTGCGCTTATTGCGTGCATCTCCTGAAGTTGCTCAAACGTAGATTCCTCCCATATTTTAAGCAACAGCTTGCTGTCCTCCTCTGCAGTCATGAATGGCCTTACTTTACTAGTAATCTCGACGATCTCAGTTTCTCCAAAATCAATCCTGCCTTGCTTCTTCGAATCCGTGATTACAACTTGAGCAAGGGATTCAGATAAAAGACGGACCAGACCTCCCATAATTATACAAGAGCAAACAAATACACCAACATGGACATCAGACACAATCTGATGCAAATCAGATTCCCTGGCGTAGATGTTTTCACCCACTTCGTCAATGCTTCTAGGTGCAATCACTAGGACAAAGCACCAAGCCTCCGGGTCAAACGTCCACTTTACGACCGGCTGCTTAGCGAAGTTGAGGTTGCCGTCGACCCCGGAAGCCGAATAATCGAATTCCACGGCAAGGGATTTCAACTCAGTGAACTTACCAAGAAATTTCGGGAGATAGTCCAGCATGAGGTCCGCATCAAAGGCACAGTGGGGTGGCGAAGATCCCCCCCTGATGCATTTGTAGGCCTTCAGCTGAAGGAAACCCATGGGATAGGTGACAGCATGGACTGGTTTTCCGGGGAAAGCAGCGAGTCGGGGAGTGGGATCGGGCTGGACCACTGGCATCTCAACCGGGATTTTCAAAGAAACAGATTTGGATACGAAGACTAGAGAAGAGAATCTTTTGGAGACTAGGGAACATCTGCAGAGGTATTTGGCTTCAGAAACTTTGTCAAGAATGTGGGAAACTATCAACTCATCTGATAATCGCTCGAATGGGTCATCATTTGCTTTTCCCTGATGTTCTTCTACAGCTGCAGCCGCTCCTAGTGTTAGATTAGCAAACCCCAAATTCTCCATTTTCCTTTTCTTCTTCTTTTTTCTTTTAAAATCAGAGAGTGAACTATAGCAAGTCGAGACCTTTTTCTGATACTTCAAAATTTTTTGTTCCTATGGGGTATGCCTTTAAAGGAGGAAGCTATTCTTGGAGCCCAAGTAGTGGGCTAATCCTATAGCTATAAGGTACAGTAACAATAAACGAATCATTCGTCCAGCATACAATTGAAGGACAGCAGCTTTAAGTCTTTTTACCTCTGCTGAAAAATTTCCCCCCCCAAACCTCTTCACTTTCACGTGATTCTCTATCATTTATGGTCCTTGCATTTTACCTCCATTCAACACGTAGCTGCATGATCGGCAGTTTCTTTTTTTCTCTTTTTTTCCCCCACAAAGTGAAAGACCGGCTGACAGCTACAGTATATTTATTATCTCCTCAGGATGAACAAAAATGTAGAAGGACAGCTATTAGCCAATGCAGCTTCTTTCCACTGCGGTGAAAGAACTGAGGAGTTTGTACTGTAATTTTATTATGAAATGTAACGGGTTTGTTTGGACAGTGTATTATTTGAAATATTATTTAGAATAATTACTGTAGCATTTTTTGTAATGTGATGTATATGAGATAAAAAAGTGATTAAAAATATAAAAAGGTAGGTTGAAAAATGCATATATAATGCAAGCGAAATATTATTTGGGATAATTGGGGTGTCCAAACAAACTGCAGTTTTTGTTTTATTATCACACTTTTATCATTTATTTTATTATATAATTTAATAAATAAAAATTACATGATTAGAATGATCGTGTGAGTGTGATTAATAAATATGAGAGTACAAATAACATTTTTTTGATTGAAATTTATGTATTGCAAAAAAAAAAAAAAAGGCTCAGAAACAGGATTTTATTTCTCATTCCAAGTGGCCACACCATTTAGACGATTTTATTTCCCATTCCAAGTCGCCACACCATTTATTTTTAGCTTTCTTGCAGTCAAAACGGAAGCAAGAGCTGAGAAAGGAAATGGGTGGCCCAATAAGCTCGCTCACTTACTCATGGCAATAAGAAGATTACGCTCCTCTCTAAATTGTCACAAGGCCCACGACTGGTAAACGAAAACAGCCCAAGAGGCGAGCGTAGTCCATAAAACGATAATGGAGAAAATTGATTCTGTGCTCCATGGATATGACTCAGTGGTCTTGTTCTCCCACAATGACAAAAAATTCACGATAGTTTCAAGGAAAATGTTATTTACACTCTAATTTTTACTATTAATTATATTTTTTTCATTTATTTTATCATATAGTCTAATAAATAAAAAAAATATATGATAAAAATGATAGTAAAAGGGCGATTAACAAAAATGGAAACGGAAATAACATTTCCCTAACATAATTATTATGTGTTTCAATTTTCAATAGTGGTTGAAGACCACTTGTGAGAGTGACACCCAATGTTGAGTATCCAATAGAATGGCGTTATGTTATTCCACGTGAAAAGAAATAGTCAGATATGAAATCATTGTGCTATCTTCTTCTTTTTTTCTCTTTTTTTTTTTTTTTTTTTTTTTTGAAAAGGAGGCATTGTGCTATCTTAGCTACAAAAACTAATATTAATCAAAATTTGTTCAAATAAGTTATGGTCTAAGATTTGGCCATATTAGTGTTCAACAGATACTAATTTCAAGAAATATGGTTGCATTAAAATTTTCGAGCTTATTTGACTGTTTTTCATGGAATCTGCATAATAACCTCAGCATCCAAGTGAAAAAAAAAAAAAAAAAAATTTGTACGATAATACTTGTTGATTTTTTAGTTTAATTTAGAACTAACATTTTATAAGTGAAACGTTATGAAATTCTCGCTATCTCAACATCTCAGAAATGAAAGCAAACTCCCATATGCTAAGACAAGAATGATCCCATCCAATTGCTGCCTCATACACAAATTTGGGGGGATCCCAAGTGATTGTGTGCTTATGCAGCTGCTCATCTCCTGATATGAAATAAATTGAGGAAGCAGTGCTTCAATCGACTAGCAGCCTTATGTTCTACCAGCCTGTCCAAAATTTACTCAACATTGCTAGTGCTAGCTAGATGTTTATATAAGAAGAAAAAAAAGGCCGATTTCAAATAACCTCCAAAAGCATGATCTGGTACTCAACAAGGACAATTGGAGCAGCAGCCTTTAAATGTTACGCCGCAAGCTGGGATTTCTTGAGAACAATCTCCCATCTAGTATAGTTTATCATTTCCCATAAATGTTGTTGCTACTCTCTATCAATCTTCCACACCCTTTCCTTCAAAAACTTACAATGATTGCATTCCCGGGATCAATCTCATGATTTTGGCCTGCAGCATCAAATCTTCCAAGCCATTCCCTTCAAAAAGTTACTCAAAACTGTTGCATTCTTCCCATATCGAAGCCCTCAAAAGATCCCACCTTCTCCATTTGCTTTCCAGAATCACTAGTGTCATCATCTTCTATCTCAGCTGATATAATGGACTCATCGGCAGCGTATCCTAGTTCTACAGACAGGGATGCGTCGAGAGTGCTGAAAGATAGTGAAGTAAGTGAAGCATCTAACGAAGCGTCTAAAGAAGGGGCGTAATGGCTCCTCCTGGCTATCTTTTTCCTGGCTTTTGCTCGCCATCTTTTCAGGCCTCTGACCACTGCCGCCGGAAATGCATTTCTTAGCGTTGATGTGCCCATCTGCTCAGAATTAAATTTCATCGCCTTAGCCATTTATCTTCAGACTAGTCAGATGGTGTTGATTTCAATGTTTCATGGTACAACAGTTGCATTGATAACATAGTAACGTTTGACTAATTCTACTTGCCTGAGTTACTAGAGCATAAAGAGGAAGCGTTACGTAGCCACAGAGGAATTGAACAAGCACTCCCATGGTGACTCTTATTACAATGTCTTCAGTTTGTCGGTGGAAGCAAGATCTCAGTCCAAACTTGTACTGTTCATAGAGGGCTCAATTTTTAGCACATCTCCTCTAGGTTAGGAAAGGAATGCATAAATCATTTCTTCACAAAAGCTTACCCAAGTCCATGAAAAAAATGCCAGCTGAAATGAGTTCTGCAATGATAAAGACAGCTCGAATTAAGTTGTGAAGAAAAA
The DNA here is from genome assembly GCF_036785885.1 of Coffea arabica. Lineage (NCBI taxonomy): Eukaryota > Viridiplantae > Streptophyta > Magnoliopsida > Gentianales > Rubiaceae > Coffea > Coffea arabica. The sequence continues at coordinate 12,517,930 of NC_092312.1, forward strand.
GAATTGGTCCAAGAAGTTAGTACTAGAGTATGGTTGATGAAATAGAAGGCTGTCGATGGACGGAGTATCAGGTTTTTACTTTTACCAAGTCATTTTCGTTCAAGAACTTTGTACTCATATTTTTTGCTTTTTATAGTCCTTTTCACGAAGTAATCTACGCTCATTACAACGAAATCATGCAGGATTCTGCATAGCATAGTAAGAGGAAAAGGTTACCTGGAATAAAATAAAGTGCATTAGGTGGAGAAGCAATTCTGGTCGATCAAACCAGAAGAAATGGTCACCGGGCCTAACGAGAAGGCTTCCTCGAATCACATAGGATTTGTCATTGGTGTCCAAGCACATTCTCGTTATAATAGCTTGTAGATTTGTCCCAACAGCCAGCAGAAACTGAAATGCAGGATATCAGTATTCAACAACGACTCCATTGCAAACTTTGGAACAGGAAACTATTTATATTGACTTTGCTTACCAACAATGGAATGAAGGGCAGCCAAATATAGCTGTGAAAAACTGCACGAAGAAGGCAATTAGTATATGTTAATTGTGGCATACAATTTCATCTCGCCAAGAATATATAGTATTATGGATAGTGGAGTAGGTCTAGATTTTACCGTATGCATTGAAGAATATGAAAAGTACTGAGAAAATCCAGATACAGAGGCTGCAAAAGATGTCAATTTTAGGAGTTATTTATATGGCCTAAGCGTCATTCTAAACATAAATAAGGATGATGCAATGACATTTTTTTTCAAAGTTTATATTACCTCATCCCAATAACCACTCCAAAATCTTTCTCCAAACCTCTCCTCAGGTATTTCTGGAAGTCAAAGCTACTTTTTTCTTTACAATGAGCCTGAAAGAAGCATGTCAAAGCAGGGTATTAGAAACTCTGAAGCTAACTGGCAATAAAGCTGTTCGATATTCTGAAGACACAGAGGAAGAAGTACCGCGACAAATCCACGCCGCAGAGTTAAATAGTCAACTTTGGAAACGGAGTTAAAGAATTGTCGAAAGAAAACAACCTGCAAAAGAAGTTGCCAACAGAACATCAGATCCAAAAGGAATGCATTGGATAAAATGCCAAAAAGATTTCGAGTGAAGCACTAACTGGTAAACGAAGAATTCGGTATTCACTCCAAAATCTGAGATGCCGCCTTCCAAATGTTGTTTGATGAATAAGCTGGAATCTTCTTGGATCTAAGTGAAGATCATTGAAGTTCAACAATGAGCTGAAGAAAAGTCATGTTCAACAATGAGCAGATTACATTGTCTAAGTAAACTCGTGGTTCCATATTAACTTAGTCTGATCAGAAGAGTTCAAGAACTTAGCCAAAACTTATTTGCATGCTTCCTGAAATTGTTTGCTATTAGACTTCCTGAGAGATATAAGACATTTCCTGAGCTGTTCCAAGAGTCTAATTGACAATTACATCCCGTGTTGCCATGTAATTGAAATTTCCAACTCTGCTTTTCCGAGTTTTGGAGCAGTTAACTGATGATTTTCAGGTAATAGAAGGAAGAATAATAATATTTTTAGCATCTCAGAAGACCAACAAAAACAAATGAAAAGTCTACCATTTGAAAACTGATATTCCATGGTTCTTGTTTCTGCCTCCCAAGATTCCCATTTTCTCATCTGGAAATTGTCAGATTGACCACAAAAGCCAATGATATTGATCAGATACAGGTCTTCAAGTTTCCTCTTCATGAAAGATACATAAAAAAGTCCAACGTATGCATTTGAAAGCTAATTTGGATTTGTATGGTATAACAAGATCTAATCAATCCTTAGTCAAGCCACACCACAGGAATATTTGTAAAAACAGTGAATTCTTACCTTTGCCATTCCAAGACTGAAAGTTAGAAATGAAGATAAAACGTGGACAAAAGCAAGCACAAAAATTAACATCTGGAGTTGCTGCGCACCTTCTCTTGACATGAACGACATTTTTCCCTGTCATCACAATTTCAAAAACCACGTAGTAAAGATTCAGCTCTTCATCTCTCAAGAAACAGGACTCCATTTTTATCGATTCATAGTCACCAATCAAGATACTTGATTAATTAATGTGGAAAAGAAACACGAAGATAACTGCTGCCTCATAAGGGTAAGATTCTAACCCAAAATATGAGACTTAGATCCCATAAGTTCAATGTCGTACACAAGTTTCATAAGCATCATAGTAATGATTTCCAGCACAGGATAGGTGAAATCTTGGAGAGATATATATATATATATATATATATTTTTTTTTTTTAATATGATGAACATATTCATTTTTCAACAAAATTTGTTGAAACATTCAGTAAAAAACCTGTTAGGTCGATACCTGTTCTTGACATTTTGATTCTTCATCGTCTTCACTAGTCAAGCTTTGACAAGGTAGGAAGGTCTCAACAACGCCCTTTGGAATACAGATTTTTGCAAGCGGCCTTTCTCCCACTGTCAGCATCAAAGAGATGAATCCCAAGAGCAGTAAATCTGCACATAACATCATATCCATGCAGAGCATTGGCAAGGAAAAAAATGTTATTTCAACTATCTACTCAAAAGTACAGAATAAACCCTGGTATGTGTAGCATAATCCCATGATACTCGAGAAGAATACTGGGCATACAAGTGTGGCTGATTTTTTTAAGTGTCCTTACCTGATTTGATTTTGCTCAGAGCATGAAGAACATACTTTTTCCTCTTCCTCTGTAAGTACTGTAGGAATCCAGAACATCAAATATCAAGCAACTGCAGGCGTCTGTACTGTTGATCAGCTAAAAATGTTTGAAGTGAAAGGAGATTAAGAAATGTATGACTTACCTTAGCTAGAAGATGAAGACCATGTTCAATAAGTATGGAAACAGCAATCAAGATGAAACAAACAACTGCCACTGCCCATGTTGATGTATGCTCAAGAGTTGTCTCCTCATGTCCACTTCCTTCAGCCATCTCTGGGTGGAGTAGTCCGGCTATGCTTTGGTAGACAATTACTTAGGTTAGTACCAACCCTTCAGAAGAAGAGAAGACAGCCCAAGAAATTGAAGGGATTGAAGAAAAGTGTATCCGGTAATGTGGGGAAACAGAAATTTTTGTTTCCAATTCTTGAGCATTTGAGACTGGAAAATGCTAGGAAAAAATTGCAACAATAATAATAACACCCCGGGAAATAGAAAATGTCTGCTGATTGGTTAACACTTTTAGAGTAATTGGTCTATATTTGGTCACTGCTATTTTCTTTGATTTTATTTGAGTGCTTGGTCAAAATATGAAATCGCTTTTGGGGCGATGGTTGACTACTATTCCCCCGGCGTAACGAAAGCGGTGACGTGGGTCAAGTGTAAACGGTGATGCAGACGACAATTAAGAATGTCGTTTTTTTGTTTGGCTTACCTCAAACCGGTCCAACCATAAGGGCCGCATGGCTAAAAATAAAAAATAAAAAAGCCAACCGCGGTCTACATGGTGGTGCGGAGGGGTGAACCAGGCTTTAATTGGTGCGGGCATGATCGGTGGTGACTGTAGCCTCAAGGTCCCACTATAGTGTGAAAAGGATTTCGATCAACGCGTGAGGTAATCCTCGTTGATGGTTTATGGTGCACCGGCGGCTTTATCCCCCGTTAGTCTTGTTCAATTCGGGCATCACAAGTTGTACTTGCTACATTTCGAAGTAAATTGGTAAATTTTATAATTTTTTCTGGTTCTAGGTGAATTTATAATTTGTTATACTATCATATTTAAATTTTTGTTACAACTATTTTCAATTCAATTACAAAGGACAATTTTTGCGGGAAATGAAATTTATGAGGCCGACTAGTTAACATATAATGTCATTCCAGCAATGATACAACACCCAAGTATAATGTCATTCCAGAGGCTGTGGCAGGGAGTTAGTGGGTATATAGACCCAATTAAACCAAGGGAGTGTTCTAGCACAACCCTCAGATTTTTTTCGCTGCAGGTGAGATTTGAACTCTCACCAACAGCCCAAGGGGAACTCAAGCCTCTCCCTGATGATGACCACTGAGCCATTGGCCTAATATTCAAAGAACGTTCAGGTATACATATATATATATATATATTAGTTACATCAAAATTATATGGTGTCATCTGATTTCTACATTTTGAAATTTTGCCATAGTGATAAAATTTAGACTATAAACCTCTTCCAATAGTTGCTATTGACAACCGTTTGTACCCTTACTCCCTCGAGGGCTTCAAGTGAAATTCAGTTTTGAAGCAGCAATGGTCATCAATGACTTAATACTGCGTAGGATCCATTCATAACAGGTGTAAAGCTTTGATAACAAATTGTAATTCACTGAACACAATTAGTACAATCTTGTAATGGGAGTATTAAAATCTTGTACTGTTCACCAAAGAAAAGTATATGTTGAATTTTTGTATTGTTGGCAAAATTCACGCTATAAAAAGTTTGGGGCAATTGCTTGTGACAATCGTCCTTGCCCTAAGCCCCACGTGACTCAACTCCGACTGCATGTTCAACCAAACTGAGGTCTCGAGGCAGTTTGCAATCCAGATTCAATTGCTTCTCTTCCAGTTCAATCTAAAGATTTCAAATTTTAAATTAAAAAAAATTTAAAAAGCACCAAATTTATAATTCATGGTTCAGATTGGGCAATGTATGAGTTGCAAATTGTCTAGTGCACTTACATCTATAGCACTACTAAGGCCCTATTGGATAACCCAATTCAACATTTAAATTTAATGAATTCAGATTTTAGCATGTTCAGACGTGTTTGATAATCAAAAATTAAACATCTGAACTAATTTAGTGGCACTGAATTTTCTAGGCAAACTTGCTTTCAAAATTAAGTGATAAGCTATTCATTTATCACTGAATGTGATATACACTCAAATCTATTAAATTTAATAATTAACAATTCAATATCTTAATGGATTCAAGATTTAGATTTCAATTTTATCAAACATACCCTAAGTCCATGGTCATGGAAAAATATCTAAGCTCATTTTTAGTTAAACCTAATATAGACGCAAAATGTAGAAATTTTTTTCTCCTTTTTTTTTGGGTCTCGCATTTCTTTGTTTGGGCCCATAAATTAAACTTATACAGTAATATTTTCTAATCTGGTCCGTATGGTTCAAGATTTGGGTACTCATCTGATTAGAGCACTTCAAACTTTTCATTTGTATTCTTGTAAAGGATATAAATTTTACATTTGTATTCCACAAGACACTGTTGCTAACTGGTTATAGGGATACAGTAGGATCTGGATCAGAATAAGACTGCTACAATGCATTGGCTTGATTCGGCGAAATACAGAGCCCAAACTAGAGAAAATACCATTCTAGATGAAGAAAGAAACTCCACCAGAGAATAGTGGATGGCGGAAATATACTTAGCATTGGACACTGTTATCGCGACAAGTTCCGCCAATGCTAATTTGTCAAAGAAGATTCAAGAACTGGGAGATACTCAAAAGCAAGCTCCAAAGGAAACAAACAGGATGAAAATTTAAATATTACTTCCCACACTCCACAGTTCATACAGGATATCAGCGTGCATATAACCATGTTATAGAATCGCAGGTCATACATTCTGAGGAAGAACTTTTTCCTATGAACTGAATAAAGAAAACAATAGAAGAAATCAAGCCCCTCAACTCACAAATCGTGTTCATACAACAAAATCCAAGGAGCTTAGGGACAGATGGCAAATCTAGTTGAGCCGTTGGCACAACTGCTTCAAAAGTACATATCCATGGGGAAGAACTTGCCCCAGAAATAAAAGCTACTACATAATTTCTTCTTTTCAAATTGATTGTCATCAAAATGGACATTTAAATCATAAACAGAACCATGCAGAATCTTTCTAAGAAATTTAGAGTTTTAAACAAGCCATCGGAGCAGCTATGCCTTTCATGCACTGCATCATATAACTGAAGCCTCAGATGCCTCACTTACCTTCAGTCATTCGGTCTAAGGAAATAGAGATCAGGAAACAAGCTGGCTGCTGCTCAGAAATAGAGCTGACCAATTTTCTTAACTACCATTCCCAATACCACGACAAGAGAGACTAAAATCTGTGCCTCTGACGTTTGCTGAAACGTATCTTCATACAAATCCTAAATCACGCTTGCTTTGGGATTTTAGCAAAACACCTATCCATCTTTACTTCATGGCATGCCTTCCATTTTTCACCATAGTGGTCAAAAGCAACAACAACTAATATAAAAAGTTCAACTAGTTATAAGTCATTTCATCATCTGCTCATTTACTTGTAACTCAGATGTCAAAACAGATTTGCACTACAAAGCTATATCGAGAAGCATATCTCTTACATTATAGAGGTCACTTACTTTAGTGCAACTGTTTCCAGTTACCTTAGTGACAAGTGAAGGCTTTGGGTGCAATTGCACATCATTCTCGGGTACAAAAGCTGCGTCATGGTCATAGGGCATTTTGACTTGAATTTGGTTTTCTTCATTTGTGCCATTTTTCCCCTCAGCCAAAGGAAAACCAAAAAGCCTGCAACTATTTTTGCACATGGAAACTGCAGTCTGGCCTCTTCTATGTGATGATTCATTTGGAAAAGCAGTGTCTGCATAACCCAAATTCCTATGGTCTTTCAAGAAACCAGAACTGGATCCATATACATCTTCCCTCCTAGAGCTACTCTCAGGAGAACACACGCTGATCCGCCTAATATACCTTTCAGAAGTATCAAATAAACCCCGGTTGCAAGCCTCTAACTTCTCCAAGTTACCACCACATGGTGCATCACGCACTTTAGAAACTGGATAGCTTGCTTGATGAAACATCATAACAGAAGATGGTGATGACAGCTGCCCTGATGGATTGGGAGGTTGAACATGAGTAGGATAACCCCGAATAGCAGACCATCTGTTCCCCTGGCCTGGGACCTGCACACCATTAAGTATAGAAGACCCACTACTTTCTAGCACAATATCAACAGCAGGCCCTCTTCCATATGATTGGTTCAGAATAGTTTCTTGACCTTGCAAGACCTGATTGAACTGAAAAGGTTCAACAAAGCTCACTTCGTGTGAAGCAAAAGAGTCTCCTTGCAGGGATTTAAGCTGATTTGGCACTACAGAAATCCTGGAATCTTTAGTATTGGGAAAAGATTTCATTTCTGATGGATGCTGACTCGAGGCATCAAAACCATCATATGGATTATTCAAACCTACAATTTCTTGACCTTGCAAGACCTTCTGCAACCTTATATCTCCATATTCTGATATTCCTGTTGCATCTGCACATGGCATGGATTCATTAGATCCTCCTTAGTTAAGTACTTATAAACAACAAAACAGTACAAGGGATGGCAGAGACCTCTGGCAACTGAATGTTCAGGTTTGGTCGTTAGCAAACCGGTCCTCGTCCTTTTTGTTCCCAGGGTCACTAAGCTGCTGTGACCAGAAACTATACCAGATGGCTCAATCTCCCAAGGGGACACTCGATTATGCCGAGACACCTCCATATCATCCCACCTAACCTGTAGAAACCAGCAAAGAATACGGATGAATCAATATCAGGATGTCAAAAAACTATCCCTCACACAAGAAAAGTTGACCCACTGACATGAAGACGAACACATGTACAAGCATTAAATCTCTTTACAGACAGAAGAAAAATAGATTATTGACCAATATCAGAACATGAATAAAGGGTTCCCTCTAGCAAATGGAGTCGCAATCTCAAACAACAGCAAAACTTGGAAATAACCTCTACCTCAGGCATAAAAGAAGAGCACTATTTAGTTTTCCAGGATGACAAACAAGACAAGCATATGAATCAGTACATGAGATTATGTTGAATCTGCATACATTCAAGGTGATGATTACCCAGAAGGATCGCAAGTATCAGAATTACCGAATTACAGGAGTATACATTTTGCATTTAAAAAACAGCTCACTTGGGCATAAGCAGGTTTATGAAGGTTCATACAAGTGCCACATCAAAAATTAACTATCAAACTACAGTTCATAATCCAGAAGTTTTAAACACATCGAAAATTTTCTGTTTTCTGTTTCTTTTAAAGGATACTAACCACAGTAAATATTGCCAATCTTTTGAACACATACAATATTGTATAGGCATGTAAACTCTCACAAGTATTGAATGGTTTGCCACCCACTGATACCTCTTGTATAACCAACCAAAAAAAAGGAAAAGCTTAATCCTAGTATATCGGAAGCCATGTATTTCACATCTCTGAAATGTGCAAACATCATGTTTGGTACCCTATTAACTTCACTTAATCTCAGGCCACTCTAGTTTTTACTTTTCTCAAACTCAATAATGCAAAATCCTCCGTATGCTTGACATCTGTTCATTTTCTTGCTTCGTCCCATCTTCAACAATATATTTAAGAATAAGTTATTTGGCAATTTCTAGACAGCAGCTGATGAAATAACTTCCATAAAGATGCTACAGTGCCTTTCTTTGCAATTTGAAGCAGCAACAACCTTGCATATGATTTCTAGCTGTTAGCAAGAGATTAGGTACCAACCAAAGGGATGGAAAACCTAGTCATCAAAAAGAAACTGTGCTACAGTTGCAAAACTAAAATTTCCCAAAATTCTTAATGTATAGGAAAAAAGTTAAAAACATTTTAAGTTTCTAACCTGTATGGAAAGACTACCAATTCAGATAAAACATAGACATTTTGTCAATTGAACTTCTTAAAAGTGGTAAAATGCATAATCTGGACATGCGCAAGCCATATTACCTAGGTAACAATTTACAGAAGTAAACCATAAAAGGAGAATCCAATGTTTAATTCATGTGGATCCTACGGTTGACAAATTTAAAATGCATATCTTGCAACAGTTTACAGCATGAAGAGACAAGGTGCAGGCCTCTAAAGCATCATTTGAATCAGAAACTCTCAAGCTAGCTAATAATAGAACATATAGCAATCAAATAAGATCATACCAATAGACACCTCCATCTTGAACCAGACCACCTAACAGGATCAGCATCACTTATCCCAACAATAAGTCCAGTGCACCTGCCATAGCAGTAATAATTAGTTGAGATAGTCTAAGCCTTTGAATCGTGCAATGTAGTTTCAAACCAACCTTCTCTCAGCTGCATCTTCTGTTTCAAAACGCATTTTAAATCTCATTCCCGCTGAAATAGAGTGTGCAACACTCTTTGAGAATCTTTGGTAAGGTACAATAAACTCTGATGAGCCAGCCCTACAATATGCAGGTGCAAAAGAGAAGACATTCTGGGATAAACAAACTGGAGAACACTATTCAGCTACATGCCACACTAAAAGAAATTTCAGACCAACAGTTACGAGTGTTTTTACTCAACACAAGAGTAAATGTTCCTGTGGATTTTTATCATCCAACCACAAAATTTCATGAAAACCTCCAACTAGTACAAGGAACTATATTGTTCAAGAAAATCGCCAAATTTAACTTTATTCTACTACTTTAAAGGGCACGCATACCATGAACGTTTCCAAAACTTAAATAAATACATTCGTGAAATGACAGTAGTAGAGTAAGGCAATGCCCTCACGAAAATCTTATTCCACATTACTATTTGTGTTTTTCAATTAAGGATGAAAACAAATGAAGTAAGATTTTCAAGCTAATCTGACAAATGCAATTATCAATATTTTGGGACAAGTTTTTAGCTTGCACAGAAAGACTAGGAAATGAAAATATCAAACATGCAGCTGATGGAATGAGACAAGTATATATTAAAATGGTGGAAGCAACTAAATTGAAGAAACTTTTGCTAGGAAATCAACTCAAACCATCTATGATTCATGTCCATCACTTCGATCAGAGAGCAGGCCAGTGGAACTGCTTGTGTAACATACCTTGGATTGTAACAGACATTGAAGACCCTTCTCGTGGTCACAGCATTGACCACAGAAATGATGCTGCTGGCATTGAACTGTTGGCTTGCAGTTGGAAATGTAGAACAACTTTTTAGCTGAGCAGCTCTTCGGATACCAAGCCTAAGTTCTCCATCACCACCCCTGACAGAAAAAGATAAAAAGCAAGCAGTTTTCATTTTTCTGACAAGAGATAGTATCTAGTACAAAGAAGGATAAACGACAAAAGCCAAAAAAATTCTTAGCATTTGGCACCTCAGAAAAAGAACAGCATCTCCAGAAACAAGCTTCTTCTTATTGACAAATGCACTCCAACCGGTTGTCAGTAAATGCCTTCGGGGCTGCCCTGTTCAAACAGAATTTCAGACCACAAAATTAAGCAAGCCATCTAGCATGCATTCTTTAAAATGTATTTGGATCCAGTTCCAATAAATGATCATTTCTACATACCCCGGTATATGTGCCGAAATTTCCACTCCATTCCATGCAGATCCTTAGCTACAAGCTCCTGAGAAGGCCTCTGTTGCTCATAATCCTAAAATTGAAACAAATATAAAGGGAAAACTCAAAAGTCAATCAAGATATGAGCGCGCATGTTTAGATATGTTTCAGTAAAACCGTTAAAATTTGCAGCTTAGTTTGGTAAGCAAAAATCATCGTGGTTACCAGAGGAGGGAAACAATCTTCAGCAGCTCGACGAGGGACAGAGAAACCCCCATGAGTGCTAGTATCTGAAGCAGTAAGGGTCTTGCAGAACATGTGGGGCGTCAGAGACTTTCCAGCGCCTTCAACATCTTCTTCAGTTTCTACTTCAACTTCCCCTTCCTTCCATTTATGCTCCATCTGCAGAAAAGGTAGCAAGATAGACAAAATTATTCCCCCCAACTGTCAAAAATGAAGAATACCAGCTACATTAGGAAGGAAAAGCAAATACTGTTTCTGACTTCATATAGAACCGTGAGACCACATCTCATGATGAAATTTTACCTTGAAGCAGAGCAACAAGTTCAATACAAAAACGCTTTCCGCTTGAGGATAGCAGGAGGAGAGTGGTTTACTCTTAAACGAAAAGCAAGTTGTATGAAATAGACGAGGATACTTCATTTGGCTCTAATTGGAACCATTGCCTTCCCCTTACAGAATTCATTGAAAAACAAATACTTGCATGACACTTAACTTGGTTTTCAAAACCAAAAGGGTATCTCAAACAGAGCCCAATTAAGCTGTACCATAACCACTTAAAAACAGAAGTTTTGCAGCGAACCAAACCTGGTAATCTGGAAGCAGAGAAACTTGTGCATACACCTCATCAGTAGTTGCCTCCGCCTATCCCAACAAACATTTTTCACAACATTATCACAAGCGTACAAGAATTTTCAAAAAGAAAATGCATAAATGCAGCAACTTACAACTGGAAGACCATAAATAGATTTTCACCTTTAAATAAAGAAGACAATACTACTAAAAAAAAAAGAAGAAGAAGAAGAAGAGAGCACACATTTCAATATATTCGACAAAAAATTACTGTACATGCATTTGTAAAAATAAAATAAAATAAAAGAGAGACTAAATTACATGGAGCTTGACATCGACGACGCGGCAGAAAATGTGAGGAGGAAGATCAATATTGGATAGAGAGAGCTGATCAGCGAGCTGCTCCAGGTGGCCCTGGGGCAAGTACACCACTCGGCTCCCTTTCTTCGGCAGCGAAATCAACGGCCCGGCACAAGCGTGCCATAGCTCCATACACACCGACTCCGAAGCAGAAGGCGTCATTTCACTTCCGTTGCCGTCGTCGTCGTTGTTCACCGTGTTCAAGTCAATTAATCCACACATCGTCTCCAACAACCCACAACCCTAACCAAAAAACAAAAAGGTTCAAAACACGACCGCAATTTAAACCAACTCATCCAGCTCTACATGAATATGCATCCAAAGACAGCTAGCTACGAAGAGAGAAAATCCAAGTGAGAGAGAGAGAGAGAGAGAGAGAGTGAAGAAGCTCCTGCTCACCTTTGTTAGTTGCTAGTTGCCAGCTAGCGAGAGGTAATCAACAGAAGTACGGAGTTATCAGCCCGCGCACTTAACGCATTGTTTTAAAAATAATAATAATAATAACATGACCCAGAGATGAGATGAGACTTGAGAGAAAGAGACCCAGCAAGATTTTTGTACTTTCTCTCTCTAGAAGAAAAAAAAAAACAAAATGGCTTTAGTTGAGTTTTTCCGTCCTTTTTCTACTTGTCGAAATTATACTCCGCCGGCATCAGCATGTCGCAAGGTATGGGACTTGTGAGTGAGGAGTAATGGACACAAATATACACGAATTATTTAGTGGAAATTCCTCATGATCTGATTATTTAACAGTAGCTGAGCTGGTGGTGGAGGTGGTGGTGGTGCAAGTGGCAGGAGGCAGCAGGTGCAGAAGACCAGCAACTGCCGCTACTAAGAGAGAGAGGAAAGCAGGAGAGAGAGAGAGAGAGAGAGTGTGTGTGTGTGTGTGAGAGAGAGAGAGAGAGAGAGATGGGGGGAAGGAAAAGGGAATAAAAGAAAAATTAGAAAAGGATGGAGGATTTTGTGAGAGCGAGATTGAGGGGAAGTGCGTACTATCGCCCTGTATTTTCGGGCGGATGTCTATTCTGTCCCCCTTCTCCTTCTACAATTTTCTCTCCTCACCCTTGTACACCCTTTTTTTTCTTTTCATTTCTTCTCACCCTTCTAATACCAGTTTTTCCAATCTCTCAATAATTTTAATTTTTTTTTGAGAAATAGTTATCAGCTATCCAAACAAATTTTTGAAAGCTTCCGATGAGTTTAGCAGCTAATTCTAAAATTTGTGCTCTTTTCAATAAAATTAGCTGCTAAATTTGTAATGATTCCTGTATCTCGTTTTTTTTTTTTTTTTAAAAAAAAACAATGATCTTTCTACCTTAAAAAATTTGGTGATAGATCGGTACAATTTTAAAAATATTTGGTGACTTTTTTTTATATATTTAAAATAAACTTTGCAGAGGCATCAGATATTTGCTTGCTGTATTTTTGTTATATTTGCAGTTACAAACGTAACATTAACATGATTATACTCTTTTTTTTTTTTGTTTAAAAAAAAGGAATCACTTTTGCTTAATTAAATGCATTCTAAAAAAATTTACATGTATATAACCTTATTAGTTTATTTTGATTAACTAGATTATTAGGTATAAAATGTTCACTTGAATTGCTATTTTAAAGAGTTTTGTAGAATAAAATTAAAAAAAAAAGATTGAAAAAGGTGTTCATCCGCACCATCAAAACTTTTCTTTAGAAAAATACAATCCAAAGACTTCTTTATCATGTTATCTTACAACGTCGCGTCACAAACAACAAATAGTATGACAGTATGGATCTCAAGATAGATATTTAATGGGATTAACTGCGAGGCTGTGCCGACTCCAGAGCTAATACGTGAACTCGTTTCGCCACCGTCCCCCCTCCTCATACAACCAGTATAAGATTTTCTTGTGCTGGGGGTCCCTCTTATCCTTTCTGTCATTATCTTCTCATGCATTTATGCTTATGGCCTTTTAGCCCGGAAAATGTGGGTTTAAGTGCCTATACATTTATGTTAAATATGAAAATCAAGCGATCAAAAATTTAATCAGGTTACCAATTACTTTCTTTATAGGGTTAGGACTGCAAGTCAACCAAATCAAGTAGAACTTGGATCTAATCGAATCAAATCTTAACTTAATTTTACCACACTCGAGTTCGAACTCGGCGAACTCTTACAATAAAACTCGAACTCGAGTTTAAAAAATAAAAAATAATTATTTTATTTTTAAAAAAATAAATAAAATAGTAATTTTTCTTAATAAATTATAAAATATTATGGATATATATGTAATTTTATTATTAAAATAAAAATAAAAAATATATAAAATCGAATTAATTCGCGATCTAACGAGTTAAGTATCTTTAAATTAATAATTAAGTTCGAGCTCGATTTGATCAGTTGGAGGTCGACTCCAACTACTCGCGAGTGGTTCAACTCATATGTAATCTTAGTTAAAAATATAAGTCATCGATATACTTTATATCTACCATAAAAGAAGCTAAAATGCGGCAACGGTAACATCCCCAGATTGTAGCCATGGAATTAATTCTACTAATTTGGTCTCGATATGGCCTTTGTACCTAAAGTTTCTTCCTAGACAGTTGTACTCTCGTTTCTAACAAATATATTAAAAGCTAATAATTCCAACTTCAAGAGAGCGCAAGGGTACTTGGCCTTGTCGAGTTACCATAATATTAAATCCTTTTCTTCCTTTTTCATGTGGATATTTTAAGAGGTATAGGGGTGGCATGTCATAAGACTAGTACTTAGCACGACAATTATTGGGAAATTGGTGGAAGGAATGCAAAACTCATGAATGCTGTAAATTGGGATATCATTTCATATTTACAACTACATATATTTAAACTTCCGCAAGAATTAATAAAAATCCCGTCCACCTCCCCTTTTAGGACTACATTGTCAATGCATATCTACCAAAGGAAAAATGCCAATTCTGATCCAGTATGTATTTTAGCAAATATGTGGTTCAAGATTTCGGCTGATGCCACCTTTCGCTGAGAGAATAACTTGAACAAAGGTGCTTTTGATATCTAAGGATTGCGTCTCACTTGCTCAACTTTTACCAAATGATGATGTTAAGATATTTGCTTCAGCCACACTCATGCACTGAAGTTGCCGATATTTTTTGGAATAATTTCAGAAACCTCAGCACTTAGTTTTTTTGAATTTTAAAAATTACACTTACCTTCCTTAATTTGATACTTTGGTAACTAAACCTTAAAATAAGGTCAAAAATTTAATGAATATTCTAAAATGCCCTTATTTTATAAAGTTTGATTCATTTTTCTAAACATTTGTAAAGTAATTTGACATGATTATTTTGAAAAAAAGACTCTCGAGTTTTTTCATACCAATATTTGTTATTTAATAATCAAATATAACAATAAATCTTTTGCTATGATAAGCTATTTTTATAGTATTTTATTGGGGATATAGATTATTTTTAAGATAGAGAATAAAGTGTTATATTGTGTTTTTTAAATTTATGGACTGTTTTTTAATAAAAGTTTATGGACTTGTTTAGTGATAGAACCACCATAGTTTGGTAGTGATTTTGAGCCATTTATTTTTAATTATTGTTATTTATTCTTGATTTTGATACAAAAAAAAAAAAGAGTTACAGAAAAATTGCATGATATTAAAAGTCATCAAAAAATTACTAGTTTAACGTTTGATCTGAATAGATATTAGCAACAATATTGATAGTTCTTCTATACTTCTAATGAAATACAAGAGAAATAAATAAGAATGAAAAAGGGAAAAATTATAAAATCCATCATTTGTATAAACATGACAACAAGAGACTTTTATTAAAATGTTAATTGTCATTTTAAATGGGTAAGGAAAGAAGGTATAATTTTTAAAACCATAAGGAAACCACATGAAATTATCAAAAATCTCAAGAGAGGTTTTTGAAATTATCCCATAATTTTTAGCATGGGATGGATGAAAACTTAAGAAGTGTGTGTGTGTGTGTGTGTGTGTGTGTGTGTGAAGGGGATGGAAATTGAATTCAAAACCTCTAAATCCCTTTTGTTTGCCTTGTCTTTTGGTTAGCATTTAATAGCCATTAATTTCAGAAAATTTATTCAACAACTTGAAAGAGCATATATTATGCTCCATGTTTAAAATGACGAACACAAAAACTATAAGAGGAAAAAGAAAAGTTTACAGCAAGTACTTTAAACAAAAATAAACTAGACGCAACATGCTAATTGAAACTAAAATAAAGAGCCTTGACAAATAAAAAAAAATTAACCTTAGATTCCCTCGGATCAATCCTAATGAATTCGGAGTACTATTACTTTACTAGAGAACCGAGATGGACAAAGTGTCTGTTGGACAAATAAAAAACAAAGGAGACCACAGATGAACTTTTTATGTAGGGGGAGACAGGATATGGCTGTGGCCCCCGAGGACGAAACAGGAGGGTATTAACTTCCGCACATAGTAATTATCATCATTCTGTTTTTTTTTGGGACCAAGAACTCATCATTATGGTTACCCTGTTGGTGAATTGTAGCTTCAAGATAAGGGTAGACTTGTCAATTCATACAAGGTAGGGACAAAATTCTCAATAGTGAAATTTTCTTTTTCTTTTTCTTTTATAGTAATGGCCGGGTACAATTCCTTTTATAAAGATGCCAATCTTTGATAAAGGCCAAGTCAATTTGGGAAACCAAGCAAAAGAGGTCTAGTAGCAATCTAGCTAATAGCTTGGTACACCTTGTTGCAGAGAGCCGGACATATGGGGGTTACAATTCACGGTCGCCAGGCCCATACTTTTAAGTTCTAACATATTCAGAGTTGCTTTCTCCTCCAAGTGGCGTTTGCTTAAGTCACTTTGAATCATTTTTAATAATCTAATTCACACCATAAATATGAAAAAAAAAATTTTAAAAAAGAAGTTAATGGATTTCTTTTGAACTAAGTTTGGTTATGTTATTGCCACGTTTCCCTCGTAAGTACTTTTACTTTCATGGTTGGCATCCCTTATTTTCATTTTGTAACGATCCAACACTACAATTTTAGTGTTAAGCAAGTCAATCGTTAGTTTAGCATTATGATTTCATAGTTCAACATGCATAAATACGTAATTTTGTTTTGAATTTTTAGCCAAGGAATGAAACCCTGCAATAAACACAAACTCATGGATATGTTCATCGCAATGATTCGGTTTGAACAATTCATTTATCAAGTATGAATATCGAGAATATTTGGATTGTATATTATGTGAGATTAGTAAAATTTATAATCTTATTTGAAGAATTTTTATTGATTAACAACTAAATAATGAACTTGAAGAATCAAGACCCTTTTATATATAATACTTTCTATCTTACCATCCAATCTAATCCAACGTGTTCCGTGGGCTTGTTTCATATTAGTTAACCTTAGCATATATTTTTAGGATTTTTGAAACACCTCTTCATCACGCGCTCCTCGTGAGCATGGTAAAAACCCTCCGTAAAGTGTTGACAGAAAATAGTGTGCTTAGATTGTAAATTATTTGAAATAATTTTATGAAAAAATGTATTATAACACATTTTTGATATGATGTATATGAGATAAAAAAATAATTGATATATGTGCTGATGATGATGATGCAAGAAAATCAGAGTGTATATAAATAATGTGTAATAATTTACTATCCAAACAGTTCGGTATAGAAGTAATAGGACAATTTGGCCTTTGTTGCCTTGCTTGGTTCTATTTTGAGATAGACCCACCCAACCAAGTCATGAAATCATCAGACCTATTTTACACATCAGTCAAAGACCAGTATGTCAGTCCATAATCTGTTGGTTAAGTCATTTACCTCCTTTATTCTAAAAAAAATAAAAAGTCATTTACCTCCTTCTTTTTTTTTTTTTTTTGTGTTTTGATTGCTTGAAAGTTCAACACTACCCTCGCCTCTTCATGCAAAACGCAGCACCTTCGTTCCAAACCGAGACAGACAGGTCCTTTCTTGGGAACAGAACGTCCCAAGTAAATCTCTTCTCCTTCTTTGGCTACTTGCGAAAACTTCACATTATCGTCTGTTTGTGTTTTTACTTTTTATCTTCAGGGTAAATCAGGGATCCGCAGTAAATCAGACAATCCAATAGAATCTTTTGCCAAATTTTATAGTCTTCTTGTTTTTGGAGTCGAGTAATATGTTGGCGAGTTTCCTAAACAGGAAACCAGTGAGCATTATTCCTCTTTTCTTGATCTGCATAAGCAATTGGAACTGGAGCTTCCTTCGCCATTACCCTATTTGGGTTCTTTGTATTTCTCTGAATATTTCTTAGTTCAACCCAAAAGTATCAATGAATGACCAATGAATCAAGAAGGCTAGACTTCCCAGTTCCCACGAAATGCTAAAGTTTGAAACTCCAGAAACATAGTGAACATCCTCGTATTGCAATAAAAGCTTCTTTAGAATTACTTTCTTGTGTTTGTCTCGCTTCCCCAGCAGCAGCAAGCCATGTCCGGTCCCTAGGCTGTTGTCTTGGTCTTTCTTATTTTGGGAGACTCACATCTCATGCATTTTGAAACCTACAAATCCGGTTTTGCATGTAAATATAAAGTTTGTTTGGATGAAGAACATTTGGGAAAAATTTTTTGGAATTAAACACGTTTTCCATGTATCCCATCAAAAAGAGCATTACAAGAACTAATCACTGCAAAACATAATCCCAAATACTTTATCAAGAGAGTCAAATTATTTATGGAATAATTTCAAGCCATGATTTGGACAAAAAAGCAAGAAAAATAACTAAAAGTTGTTTCTTTTAATATATTTTATCTGATAGAGGAATGATGAAGTTTAAGAAGCGGGAACAAGGAAGATGGATTTGGATTGAAAGCCTTTGAGTCTCGAGATCTCAACTTTACCCATTGAATCAATACCTTCTCCGCTAACTCAAAATATAGTTTACAATAAAGAATATGCTTGGATAGGAAAGTATGTTTGAAATAATTGCTATCCAAATCATATTTTTTTAACTTGCAAAAATCTCAAACAAACTTTCAAATATAAAACCTTCATGCTTCTTGTTTTCTTTTAAATTATCATTAATATAATCACATTTTTTGTACTAAAAAGTAAGACAATATAAGGGCAAATTTTAAAATGAGATCATATTCTCTCTCGAAAAATAAATTTTTAATATTATATTAAGAAATAAATTACACGTCTCACAAACAAAAAGCATAAAAGGTAAGGGAGACTTGTTCAAGTTCGAGAATATCAAATGACATAAAAGGTAAGGGAGCCTTGTTTGGATTGCTTGTTTCCGTTGGAAAATATTGTCGTTTTCCGTGATCACATTTCCCTATTAGCTTTTTCCCTCACATATATCAAATCGCTACAGTAATTTTTCCATGAAAAATGACGAAAAATGCAATCCAAACACAACCGAAGATTTCTAAAATTATCCCATTACATTTTCAGATTGAGCATCTCGTGTTGCAATGATCGTTAAGTTTACATGTTCCAACACTAGCATAGCATATCAAGTCCTACATGGTGTCAAAATATCTCCATAGAATGCTATGGCATTCATTCTCGGATAATTGCTGCATTCTCCCCAAAAATATATATATATATATATATATATAGAAAAGAAATGGTCCCAAGTTAATAATAAGGTATATAAGTAGAATATCTCTTTCGTAGGAATCAATAATGATCATGAACACCAATCCAGGTGCAGGTTCACGTGCACACTAGCTCCCAAAGTAATTACTTGAATTAGCTTTTGGCTAACGCTGGTAACATCATATTGTTCTGCAAATCATATAATTTAGCCCAAAACCTTATCGTAAACAACCTTATAATGATGCCTTTGACCAAAGCACATATTAGTTGTGTCTTGGGCAAATGGTCGATGTTAATTGATTTTTGACACTCGGAATTTCGAATCATTGCTTATGCACGAAACCCCTAATTATTTACCCTAAATATAGTGCAAACACGGATGACGACGTATCTTAAAGTTATTCTTAATTTCGCGAAAGTGTACTTTACCTTTGTTGAATTGCCAAGAAAAGAAAAGGTAATAATGACAATGGGTCCCCTCCCTGCAAAGATAAGAACTAAGAAGAGAGTATTCCGCACATCGTTTATGTACTTTCCAGCAAACCAATCATTCATGGAGAAAATATATTAATATAGTTGTATTCCTTAATTAATTAAAAACACGAAAAAGTTTAAAGTTAAGTGCTCCATTTTCTTGTTAATAAGTAGCAGCAGCACAAGTTCCTACAATTAATAAATATTCTAGCCAACTTATATATATATATGTATATTCCAAGTATGATTTTTTCCCACTTTGATAGTGCCTAATTTAGCAAAGTTACTCCACTATTTAGCTGTTGAGATGAAACAATTGGGTTTGTTTGGATTGCTGTTTATTTGTCAAAATATATTTGCTTACATCATTATTACAATTTTTAATGCACCTTTTTATCTTCCCAATTAACCTTTTATCTCACGTACATCACATCACAAAAAAGTGTTACAGTAAAAATATCTCTAATAATGGTCAATGTCAAATTGGTGAAGTTCGCCTCTTATTTCTTTTGCTGGTAGAGAATTTCATCTATTACGATGAGAGTTAACATATATTTTGTCTTTGAAGTTAAGTTACCAATAGCTACTTTTCATATTATTAACATTAAAGGCACATTAACTTTTCAATAAAGCTACGTAATGAAAGTTAAAAGACCATCATTATCCAAAATTACCAAGCATATTAGACATCAATTATGTTGTTTCCCTGCTTTTTTTCGAGTACTAACTAAAGCACCCCTTTGTAGGCGTTGCCTTTTTACTCCAAAAGCAGGAGTTAACAACCAAAAAGATTGGCTATAATTCCGAAAAGTTTTAACACAGCCTTGCTGAAAGGCCATAAAATAGTAAAGAGTTTCGATATTGCTATTTTTTTTTAAAAAAATATATATATAATAATAATTTGATATATATATATATATATATGAAGAAAAAAAATTATTGAAAAATATGTTTACGAAAAACGTAAAAGCTTTTTCTTAAAAAATTACATTCCAAACACCACCGAAATCTCTTCCTAAAAACTTTGGATTCTCCACAATCATAATTGTGATCTAATACAATTTGGACTGTCATTATGGTTTCGTCCTGAAATACTTACACAATAATTTCCCATTAAAAGACATGGATAATTATGGCCTTCTTAGATATTCATGACCTTCTTATTTGTCGAAAGAGGAAAGGAGATTGAATCTAGTTTTCAAATAGGTTTTTTTTTTAATTAAGTGGATTAATAGTGGGTTTTTATTAATTGACTTTTTTAAAAAATAATTAATACTAATTTCCCACTTACTTTCGTGATGACTTAAACTCGTGATCTTACTAACCAAGCCATGCTTTGTTGTCAAATTGACTTGTGTTGCTCCATTCAAGTGATAGTTTAATTAATTTATCTATTTAATACTAGTAAATTTACTCTGATCAATTAAATCTTTAAGGAGATTTCAATGTGATAAGCAGTGATTACGAATTGGATGAGGCCCGACACAGAAGCACCCAGTCGGCCACTCGCTCGCTCCTTCCAGGGAATGGAGCGATGCGGGTAGCCGACACGCTCTGATGAGACAAAGACCGGTCTAGTTCCTTTTGGCAAGTCGTACAGGACCCCACAATCAAATCCCATCCCATTCACGCACCTGCCAACTATCTCTTCTTCACACTGCACTCACTTCTTCGCCTATAGTCTACATCTATCGTGGTGGATAAGACCTCCAAAATTTTCGACCCTTTTGCAATTTACCCCTTCTATCATGCCTCCCCTTCTCGTTTTACCCTCTATGTAGTTGCAGTAACTTTGTAACTTTTTTTTTTTTTTGTTTCAAATTATGGTAGTTGTTGTTTTAGTACATATTAAATGGTTGTAATTAGGTTGATTCAAGCTAAAGGGTTAGATTAAAATGTAGAATTATGGTAACACTTTTTTTTTTAGGTGATATGATACATGTATGATAAAATAGAGAGTGATTAAAAATATGAAAAAAAATAATAAAAAATGTGTTTACGATATAATCAAAATAATATTAAAATAATTTGTGCATCCAAACGTGCTTTAAGAGACTTTTAGTATCAAAAGTAAATAAAAAAATCTTATGTTACTTTTCATTATTTTTATGAATTAATATTCTATATATTTCCTGTATATATATAAAATTATTGTTGAATGTCTGACAATCAATTTAAATTTTACATATGTATCATGCATCAAACACGGTAGTGCATATAATACTACCGTCAGTGCCTATGAAATTAACTCTATTTTTATTTGACGCACATTTGTTAGCTAAAAGAAATTTATCAAACCAAAGTCCATTTGTAACTGCATAAAAACATAAATCATTCTATGATTGGTTTGCGTCTTATTAGCTATTCGCCTTCTCAAAGAACTCTTTTTTGTCTTTCTTTCTCTAAGAACTCGATAACGTACCTTCAAAAAATAAAAAAGGGGGAAAGAAAAAAGAAAGAAGAAAAATGGCTTTAGTCATGCCAAACATCCTGGATGATGAGCTGTGAGGGCACATTAGAGATTGAAAAACACATCACATGTGGGCTGTGGGCTAGTGGCTGATTTGAAGGCAAGGCAAACTGGCAAAAGGATGACTCCCTCAATCCTGTACTTTGTCCATTTGTTTGGGGTAAAAGAAGAGGGGGAAAAGAAAAAAAAAAAAAAAAAAGAAAGAAAGAAAAAGGGGAAAAAAACAAGGACATATGGGGGAGCGTGGACTTGACGTGACTAAAGTACGATGAAAGGCTGTGAGGGAGAGACCCCGTGGAGGTGAGGGGGGGAGCCACAGGCAAAACAGAGGTCAGAATCCTGAAGGAGTCTGCAAAGGCCCGCGAAAAAGTCGAGGGTCTCTGCAAAAAGTTGAAAGAGCCAAAACTTTTTTTCATCAGCTTTGCTCTGCTTTCATAATCACTGCTGCCTCGCAGGACCACAGACTCATCTCTCAATATGCCCATTTACCTCATGGCCTTTGCTTTTATGTTTCCATAACTGTTGGGTCTTTCAGTAATTAATAATATTTTGCCTTCCAAACAGTTACACAATTCAATCCGAAATAAAAAAATTTTGAATTCGAAATTTTTATTCCTTATATTTCATCTTCATATCACTTATATATTAATAATAATTTAAACAAAATTTTCTTGTACCATTCACAGTAATATGACGGATATGAATAAATGATAACGAATGTTAACTTAAATCGAAACTTTTTATATTTTACAGATGATAGCATTAATAATTTTATTTTCATAGATTGGATATTATTTTGTGAAAAAAATAAGTGGTTACATATTTACATGATATCCGTAGAATTCTAATATATTATTGCTTTTTTTTTTTTTTTTTTTGCTTTTAGGACCACAATTTAGACTATACGAAGAATTGGTAATAGTACCATCATCCCAATAAATTGCATGTGGGCGTACAATCCATTGAGATGTCGCTTTGAATTATACCTGAAAGCTTCCTTGCATTCACGGACACTCACACATTTGTTCACCAAAACAGTTTATATTTGTTTTTCCTTTTCGTTGTCCCCGAAATGATCTGTTCCTATTAAAGGATGGAAAATTGCATGCTGCAATTACTTTGACATGCGTACTCATAAGAATGAACAACGACGTGAATTTCTGCTGGTGTTGGTAGCTTATTTTACCCATTAAAAAATGCTGAACATTGGAAGATAAGGTGCTTGATCGGCTTGGGATTAATGACAACAGCAAAGACTGAGACAATACTGGAGGATATACAGGAATTAAGAGAGCTGTTTGATCAACGCTCCTTTCCTTTTGTTCATAGATTAGAAAATGAAGTTCGCCATAAGCTAGCAAAACTTGCAACTAAACCATTTAATGATGTAAAGTGGAATATTAGCTTCCCAACATGGGTCAAAAGAATTATTAAACAGTTGTTTCTTTTTGTAACTAACACTTGTATTATTGAGTTAATGATATAATACGATGCCATTTGACCAAAAAAATAAAAAATAAGACTTGGGATTGAGAAAAGAATGAAGATAAAATAAGAAGAAAGTCTTTTTGTTTTTGTTGAGGATATAATAAAATAGATTTCAGAGTGAAGGTATGCTTTAGTTGAGGATATATGTTTCTTCTTTATTTTACGTATAGTCTCTCCTTCTTCTTCTTTTTTTTTTTCAATTTTTTGAGAGTGGATGCCTAATTCTTATCTTCTTATAACCTTTTACGAAGTACGAGTGCATGAGAATTGGTACTGAATCTACCATGAGAAAGTGCTCAAACAGGCAACGTTGAGAAATGTGCTGATTTTCTACAATTTTTTCCCCAAGCCCACAGCTTTAACCATTGTGTTACCTAATGGGATGCAGCAATTGATCTCTAAGTCTTAAAGAGAAATACGAACCACAGATCTCAAAGTAGTCTTTTTACCGAGTCAGCCTGTACCCTACTCTGGGCTACTCTACTCTGAACCTGCCAGCAGAAATCAATCTGACCCATTCATTGCTACTAAAATTTTATATTGTGTGTGTGTGTGTGTGTGTGGGGGGATGAGGGGATTATGTTCATTTGGTGGAGAGAGGATGGATGGCTGGTTCTGGGCTTTGCTGCTAGCTGAATAGGTCTGCTAGACTGCTACTTATGTACTTTCTCAACGCTGAGCCAATGAGATCGCGGTGAGGAATCTGTACTTGACTGCATTTACGTTGGTTTAGGTTTGAAAGGACAATTTCTTTCCCCTAGAAAAATCGTTTTAAATGTGCCTTGTATTTTGCCGAATAAAATTTTGTATCCCTTTACTTTTAGGGATAATTTCACAAACCTCCTCTGAGGTTTCTGACACTTGCACTTAGACCCCTCCAGGCTTTAAAAACTTCACCTAGCTCCCTTGTTTTTTCAAATTTTGGTAACAATTCAGTCCAATTAGGATTAAAGTATTACTATCATGATAGAGATGACATTTATATTATATGAATACCCTCTTCCTTCCTATATTAATACAAGATTGCTTGTTATTTAAAAAAGTAGAGATAATTATCAAAGTTGAAAGGGTATAACTGTAATTCAGGAATATTTTTCTGTTACATGGAGACATCTTCAGTAGCTGACAGGAATAGCCAACGGCAACTTGCAATCTTCCAATGGCAAAAAATTTTGAAACCTTTAACTGCATAAAAACATCTGGAAAGCACATTTTATCCTCAAGCTAAAAGATTGTGAGGAGCATTAACAGAAGGCTATAATGAAAACATTTAAGCAGATTTAATGGCCTCTTCGAGCGAACCAGCAAAATCCTGGAACTCACCAACAACTTTCACTATTAAAAACAGATATTGCTATTGCAATCGCAAGGCCACAGTGAAGACATCGCTCTAGCGAAAAGAATCCGCACAAATTGTATTTTTGCTGCTCAAAATGCAGATATTTCAAATGGTATGACGGAGGAGAAGAAGAAGAAGTTAATAGCAGAAGAAGCAACCAAGACACAAACAGGAAAAGGGATATTAGCAGAGCTAGAGTACTTGGCATTTCAGAAAGGCAATCTGATATTGCCGTGGAAACCTCGTATAAATCACCAGCATTTGAAGGATATGGTAGTTTCCTCTTGGAAATTGTTGCAACGATAACTTGAAGCATTGGTGTAAATGGACTTCCACTTGGCTGCCGGTAGCGATAAAAAGGTTTTCCAACACAGAAGATCACAATTGTGGAAGCCATAACCACTGTAAGAATGATATCTGCCATACCCCAGCTGACGTGTTCTTGCACGTAAACAATAAGAGTAACTGCTAGTAACAGTCCACAGCAGAGACCAAAGTTCCACCAATTGAAAAATGACATTTTATGCCTTCTTTCAGCTGGATGATTACCATCAAACTGGTCAGCTCCAAAACTCTCCAATGATGGCTTGTGTCCTCCTGTTGCGATGGAGATCAAATAGATGCCAAGGAAGAATATCACTTCATGGACCTTCCTGGGGCTGAGGCAAATGCCAATATTGTCACTGGGTTTCAAAGCAGGGATCGTACTAGACATCGTTAAGAGAAGCAGACCCTGGCATTGAGAAAATGGAATTAAATAACTAAATTTGCTTCTAGGAGATCAGATCAAACAGTAACGCTAGAACAGGCATTCTAATAGTTCTCTATTATCTTTTGAGTAAATAATAGTGCTATTTTATGCCTTTCATATCTTTGTTATTCCTATCATCAAGACAGGCGTTTTTTTTGCTTCTTTTTTTTTTTTTTTTTTTTTTTTTGTACTTTAAAGCTAGCAGTTTACCATGATATAGATGATGCATGAGATGAGGACTGTGGAGAAACGGCCCAGGTATGCATCAGCTAAGAATCCTTCAAGAAGTGGCATCATGGTGGTTACCCCATACCAATAATTGACGCTCTTTGCTGCTGTTTTGAGATCTTCATTGGTCACTTTAGTCAGATAAATGATTAAGCTTGTTGCTATTCCAAAATAGCTCAACCTCTCGCTGAATTCAACAGTTGCATGTCAAAAGATTATAGTCCCTTGTGAGAATATAAGTATCATGCTCACGATATTGAAATCTAGTTACTTGGCTGCTATAAATCAGGTTTTCAGTTCTTATATTTTTTAGAAAAAAAAAAATTCTCTCCCATTTTTTCGTAAGCACTAAATGAGAGCCTAGTTTCTCAGCGACATTAAGTATTCTATCATAATTGAAAGTGCAGACATGTATTGCCAGCCTTCATGCCAAGAGCTCAGGATGGAGAGGCTCACTAAAATTTTCCTCTATGGCATTGAAAAGCTCACTGAACTGCCGGCGGACTTTAAGGGGACAGAAGATGAAAACGCAGAGAGTATGTGCAGTCCTAAAGCATGCTTCTCTTAATTAATATTTCTGCTTCCCAAAGAAACTATGTACGCTTGCATCAATGATATGCAAAGAAAATCGTTACTGTAATGCAACAGTAATCTTTTTCCAATCATCTCTAGTTACTAAAATAAACTCAGAAACGACCTGTTTGGAATGGGTAGTCAGAAATAATGGACGTAATTAGTTGGCTAAACGTCGTACCAATGATAAAAAGGGAGGCCTTCCAGACGCCTGTTGTAGCGCGACAGGGGACTCTTCCTTTATGATCCAAATTGGTGCCCAATTGTTTCTTCTATTGGTGCCTAGGAGTAATGGTTTTTAATCACCTTCATTAGACATTAAATTTCTGTTATTCTAGTTAAATGTAATTACTAATGTGAAGATGCATTTGTCAATTTAGTTAACGTCAGTCATCTAAACCAAACTCTGAGGACAAATTGGTCATTTCAGCGCTCTGCATGTCACCAATGGACCCCAATACTTTGCTAGGGGAGCTAGGTGAAATTTTTAAAACCTGGAGAGGTCTCATTGCAAGTGTCAGAAACCGCAGGGGAGGTTTGTGAAATTATCCCTTACTTTTAAAATATTAACTTTATTGTCCCTTATAAATTCAAATTAATAATTGATTTGTTTGGATAGTTCCATTATCCCAAATAATATTTCACTTACATCATAAACACATTTCCCAACCCACTTTTTTATATTCTCAATTACCCTTTTATCTCACATACATCACATCACAAAAAGTGCTATAGTAATTATTCTAAATAATATTTCAAATAATACCTTTTCCAAAACAAATTCAAAATTTCATCGCAACCTAGATTTTCGATCATCTTTTAATCTGAAATCACCATGTAACCTATGTGTAGTCCTTTTTTATGTACAAAAAAATAGAATCCCACATTTTTTAGTAGTAAAAATAAATATAGATTGAATTAGATCTCATTTTCTTAGGAGAAAAAAATATATAATTTTGGTCAAATCATACTTTTTAGAGGTAAAAATAAATATGGATGGAGTCACTTATTTAACTACAGATGGGGTCTTACTTTTTTATCCTTAAGAAAATAACCATGTGAGGGTCATGTGACATATTCATGATAAAAAATTGTCAAAAATCTTGGTTGGGATCAAATTTTATTGATCTAATTTTATAAAAAATGTAAAATTATCACTTTAAAATGAATGACAAAAAAATTTACTTGGCAATATATATGAGACATTTTACACGATTTTTTTTTCCATTTTTTAACTAAATATATTTTTCTTTCCTGTTTGAATAGTTTTGTGTTACTTTATTTTAACATTTTTTGACTCTTTTTAGAGCCTTAGGAGTGAATAATGGCTATTTTGTTTTGCATAGATAAGATATGGGCATCGCTTAAAAGAGGTACAAACAAGCCTACCAACACCTATATTGTATTCTTTACAAGAATTTCGAGTACAATGACTTTGTAATATTGCAAAAAAAAATCCGTTTAGAGTAGCTATTTTTTGGAGGTATTTTTGAAAAATTTTACTGTAACAGAGTTTTTATAGTATATTTTGGGATATTTTTAGAAAATATTTTAATATATTTAAGAGTAGAAGAGTTTTTAAAATATATTTTGGGATATTTTTTAAACATTAAAAAAAAATTAGACTACTTTTTAGAGTACCTTTTAAAGTACTTTTTAAAAATTTTAATAATATTTGAAAAACTAATTTTTAAAAAACTCTTGAATCCAAATAGAGCCTCTCTGGATAAAATTTCTTTATTCATATATGGCACTTAAATTAACTTAAAAATTTTCAAAATGTTATAATTTTTAGATCCAACCCTAATTTATGTAGAATATCCTCAAAGTCTGTTCTTTCGATATTATTCAGAATTTTCTATTAAATTCATGAAAGTATCAAGTGGTTTTATGTTCTATCAAACGTCCTTGTGTATTCTTAATTTCCTACACTCTAATGAAAACTGATAAAGCCACAGTTGGAAGTATATATTTCCACAGCTTCTTCTACCCAGAACCCCAACATTACCCCAGACCCAACCCGATGGGTGATATATGCTTGGGAATTGGGATAATATGTTACCCCAACCCTTGTCCTGCCTCGCTACTTCTGGGGGTGCTCCTGTTCAGCTATCATTTTTGTTTTTTTTTTAATCTAATTTTAATTTTTATATGTGAACAATACTAATAATGAATTTGCTCATCAATTTTTTTTTACAATTTTTAGCCAAATATTCAGCATGAAACAAAGTTTAAAAATTATTTTGATCTCGTGACTTCATTTATCTACATTTGATTTTACCTAAAATCCAACTCCATTATCGTTGTTTTTATTTATATATGCATATAAATAACATGTCACATGTCAAAAATAAAAAGAAAAGTAAATTAATATAACAAAATCATCATTTAATCACAACAAATTGACAACAAAGATTATATTATTTTGTCGCAGGAGGATATCAAATTATTTATTTTATATTCTATTTATATAATTATATTAAATCATAGGTAGGGGATATCAAGCACTTAGTTTACGAGCACAGAACTCGTTGGGTCATTATTGGGCCCAAAGGCCAGTCAATGCCCCATTACACGCAACGCTGAAAGGTCGACTAATTAAAATGCCGGGCCCTAACTTCATCATATTTCGCTTTGCTAAGGCCTCTTTCTGACGCCTTCGTTTGCGTCGCGTGATTTTAGCCGTTGCATAGTTACGCCTTTCGATCATTACACGGGTTGTCACTTGCACGCTTTCTTTATAAGTACCAAAAGCGTGACCTTTCAGACAGGAAAATTGCTTTTTTTTATATTCCAACAAATGAACAAGCATATTGGTACTGGAAGTGTACTGCTAATTGTTCCCGTAACCTCTCATTTTGTCTCCGACGGAGATTATAAGTCTAAATGCTCATCTCATCCATCGAGGAAGCAATTTTTGTTTGATTTTTCCCTGCTGATTTTATGGGTGTATTGTAGATTCTGAATTGCTTCTACTTTGTGCTGTTCGAATGATGATAAGTAAAAACTGGACAAACTTGATCTTTAGACATGATTTATATGCCTCGGTATATTGCAACATTTATTTCCCATTCAACATGAAATAAAGGCTTCAGGGACTTCAATTTAGCAGCTGAATACATCATGGTCTATTGTTACATTCTGTGTCTCGCCTTCTTTACATTTTATTTTCTTGCAAATATCGTTAGTTTTCATTTTGTTGCGCGTCTATGTTCCATGGTAGTGTCCATCCTAGGCAAAACATCAGCAATGCACCAACCAAGTATTGCCCCTGGAGCTATATAGCAAGGCTAAAGTCATGAACTCTCTGAAAAGTTTGATTACAGCATAGCATTGGTAAAGAAAAATAGCTATAACATAAGCAATCTAGACATCATTATAAGGACAACTCTACAATCTCAAATCGGGGGCCTTCCCCGAAGGGGGGTGGGTGGGTGGGTTAAGCTCTTGGACTTCATCTGTCAAGAACCTCAACAGCCATTGGAGTTCTGATCGTTGTTTGCTCAGCTCTTTTGAACGGTCTCTTTGCTGCAGAACTATACTGATGCAATGGCGTTTTGTTTGTATCAAGGTGATGCAGGAGACAAACCATGCTTACAGAAGTAGCAAACATTGGTATTGGACCAAAGAACCAGAGCAGCAGGGTAGTTGCGAAGTAAAGCGCTCTGAGCCCCAATGACCAAAAATCACCTCCTCTTATGACTGCTGATTCAACATATTTTATAGGAATGTCGGTATCTGGTGTACTAATGAGGTAATTTGCATGGATGAAACACCTTGATGATTGGACAAAGCATGCAAAAGCCAATAAGAAACAGATTAGAAGACTAATGAACTTGATTGACATTGTGGCTTGCCTTGTGTCTCCATAGATTAGTTCACTTTGGAATATGTTTGAATTGTTCGCAATCCAGGCTCCAATGAGAGAGCTAAGTGTCAGGGAAACTGATGCAAGGAATGTAGCTGCAGACACATTGGCTGAGAGCACATCTAATGCTGTTTTAACATCCTTGTTTTCAACCTGCAAAAATCTTTTCTCGCTATTAGCAAAGTAGTAAAAGATTGACTTAGCTGGGCATCAGTGCAAGGAAATTACAAACAAAGGTATTACCTGCATGACTTTTTCAACCCAAGCCTTCTTGTCATTGTTCTCATAGCCAATCACTGTAGTGTGTGGACGCTTGAGGCACCTGTATAGCAGGAAGAGATGGTAGGCAAACATGATGAACAGCCCACATGGCACCAACACCAAATCAAGATACTCCTTCCGGAAAATCATTTATTTGTTTTTGGCTTTCCCTGTGAGCCAATGTCCGGCACCAGATTGGAAGGTCTCGTGGCTTTGAATGTTTAGTGAATTCCGTTTTATGTCTAAAATCTCACTTAGAAGGAATTGATGGAATTTGTGATTTGTTTAAGGAAGTCTTTGACTTTGCGTAACAGAGTTGCAAAGACAACTTGCAAAATACACAGTTCCCCAGTTGGCCTTATCATATTCTTGCTCACCAAGTAGAGCTTTTAGTAAGGGACTGACTTCGACCCACGATATCTGCAGCTAGTTCCCTTCTTCTTCTTCTTCTTCTTTAAAAAAAATATAACAGTTAATTACCCATCTAAATGTCAATACACCATCCTGATTACTGATAAATCTTCTCCTTCTTTGCCTTGAAAGTGTATATGGTGTGTGTGCAAGAGCTAAACCTGTAGTAAATGACTACATTTTTGTCGAGCTTTTAGATTTTTCCTTAAAATTTTTAGAAAATCAATTGTTTTGAAGGAATAAATGTAATTGAGACAAAAAATGTGATATTTAATATATATATATATATATATATATATATATATATATATATTCTGAACTTGGTTTGCCTTAACTAACACAAATGCACGGTTTGTAACAATATTTTGTTTTTCTATTAAATTTGGATGACATGAATGTTCTCTTTCATGTCATTTGAGTTAACATTTTTAACTTTTTTGAATAATCTGTTGTTCCTCTTTAAGTCATTTTATGAATTTTTATTAGTTTTAGCAAAGCTTTTCTAATCATAATTATTGTTTTGCCAATGGTGGATAAGAAGTCCAATTACAGAATGAAGGAATTTCTTAGATTGTCCATCAATAGCAAAGCTAAGCTGCAGGGAAATTTTCCTTCAAAATACTTCTGAGCATGCATACTTCTAATACGCCTTTTTTCTTACTTGGAAGGATTCCCGTCTTCCTTCAACTTGAACCGGTCATCGTCAACCAGTAACGTAAGGGAAACCTCTTCGTTAGGAGCCTTTTTCGGGGGTTTAAAACTAGTCATTAGGAGCCTCTGAAAATGTTGCAAGGCATTTCTTTTTTATCTCTTTACGGTTACTGTACTTATTTGTCGACTGATGCCAGAGAAAAGCCTGAATTAAGTTCCTATTGCTTATTTATTGCATTCCATGCTTCTGCTTGAAGTTTTCTGCACCTTCTTCTGCTGCTTCTAAAATATTAAAAACTTACACAATCCAATTCAAAAGACTAGTATACTAAGGTCATATAAAAGCAGGCAAGAGCATTTTTTTTTTCTTTTTTTCATATTCACAGACCCTAAGCACTGAATTTACCTCAAGAGTAAGACAAAGCCGCTGCAGGTAGTCAAGTTTCTTGAAGCAATAGCATTCTAGAACTTTAACAGTGTATGGTCCGACCTGCATGCTGATTTGTCTGTCTTGCTCAATATTTTGGATTGGTGAATTTCGCTCAAAAACGCAGCATTGAAGTGATTTTAATACTCGAGCAGCGCCATTTTATCTGAAATTCAGGAATCAACGAAAGCTGTTTGTTTCCATGAACAATTTCTGTGATTCTTGTAGATAATAGATGTGGTTACGTATATAGAAATCATCTCTCTTTGTGGTAACTTTGGTTTAGCAACGGGAATATAAACACAGCATTGGGCCTAATTAAATAAGCTTCCATTTGGAAAAGGTCAATAGCAGAGTAAAAATCAAAAGACTGCGATGCTACAATTACTGAGGACCAGAAAGTCTTACAGACCTCAATACCATTACAAGGATTGATTCCTAAGAGATTCTTAATTCTAGAGAGTAACAAATCAACAAGAGGACATCTTTCTGCACATTTTACAAAATAACCGTATGTACAACTCCAACCTACTTCACAAAAGAAGCAAAACAAACATGACTCCTAGTTTAGACGCTATCTAGAAGACCTGAACTTGGTTGGCGAAACCAGACTCCTTTTGAATGCGTATGTAGAAAAAACCAGAAAAAATGCGGTCATGATTAGATGTTAGAAGCGACAACCTCTGTTATTTGAACTGAACGTTGTACCCCTTTGAATTGGCTCTTTTCAGTGTCCTTTTGACGATGAAAACTTCCTGGGAACTTGATTCGGAGGAATCAGGTCCAGAATCAGGTCTAGAAGAACCATGATTAGAAACTTCAAATCTTGCACTCGATGAAGACTTCAAGATTCCCTTCAAGGGTTTTCTTTCTGTACCGAACGCCTCTTTGCTGTGATTATCACCTGGACTACCATCTTTATGTTTCAGACAGCTGAAAGCATCACCGAAAAAACCTTGGCTTCCCTTGGCATGAAAAGGATGCCCATTAGCATCATGATCGTCGTCGTCGTCATCATCGCCGTAAGGAATATGAACGGATTTGCCATGAAATGGATCATCACCAAAAGCACAATAATCACCTTCGGCATCACCAAAAATCTCATATCCAGAGAAACCATCATCCACAAGGGTAGCGGTCGGAAGGGGAACTTTGTCACGGACTTTATTTTCCTCGACTTTATTCTTATCGCGTACTACTTTCTTGTATTTTGGAAGTTTGAACCACCCTTCCGTAAACAAAGGCAGTTGATTCAGATTCTTCAGAAACGATGAGCTTTTCTTTGAAGCATCGACTGGCTTTTTCTTCTCACTTTTACCCAGCAATGCCATAGCAATGGCGCTGGTTATGAAAAGCTGGCAAATTGCGCATTTGATTTGTTCATGCCTCTCGAAAGACGACGACTGTGTAAGGCCAATCATGGTCTTGACCCTAAGAACTCTGCGCGCCAGCTCCGCCAATTCATACTTTCTTTATTTCGGGTCATCAAGAATCTTGGCAGCCAGGTAACCGATGTCAACCTGATGCTTTGTCAACCCCAATTCTTCAAGGGGGAAAAGATCTTTCTTCTCAGGAATTCCGAACCCGACGAAGCGAATTCTCTCGTCTGTGAGAAATCTGTAGATTGATTCTGGTAATACATCCCCTGAAATAAACTTGAGGATAACGCAGCCTACACCAAAGCACAGGAGCATGAGAATATTGTTGGGATCGCGAGGGTGGCGCATTACATCGATGCCGACCACGGGCGGACGGGCCCAGGTCTTTCCATCAGGGAAAAGAAAATCCATGGAGCACATTGTTTCAAAGTCTTTTGCTTTGAAGGTAATGCCCTCCAGCTTAACTTCAAACTTATTGGTCCTCAGGTAAACGATGCCAGCCATATCTATCAAACCTTAACAATATGATCAAGTGAGGATGAATCAGGAACAAGATGGAATCAATAATTATTGGCTCGTCTTGATCGATCTAGCTGAAGCAAAAACTTATTCGGGAAAATGCCCAAAGGGTTGTGGCAAAACACCTGCCTTCACAAATTTACATCAGAATGAATCTTTTGCAAGGCCCATGGGGGTTGGGGGGGCACAATACCGAATTGAAATTGAAATTAGGAAATTCTAATTTAACAAAATGAACAAGAAAATGGACTAAAATTTGTGATTCTTCAAAGCTAGGGGCCTATATATGAGGACGTTCGCTCTGTTTGTTTAACTAATTTCCACACAACACTTGTTACACTCCCGTCAAATTTTGGCGACTACCGAAATTTGTGGTCAATCACAGATATTAGATGAGATTAACAAGCAAGTAATTTACTAATTTTACCGTTGCCCAGTACCACAAAGCGGTTGATTTGACCATTCTTGGGATCTGCAGCCGTAAACTTGCCAAGGCTGGCTTGACTAGGCGGGGGTTGCATAGGCTTGGATACATTATAGCCAAAATGCATTTTGACTCACGGCAAATGGAGTGACGACACACATAAATGATAAATCCCCCAGCTTGAAAAAAGGCGTTTATCCATTCCCACATCAAGAACGTGGCAAACTATTCTTCTAGATGAAAAGCATTAACCATTGACAAGAACACATTTTTCTCCAACAAATATGATTTTATCAATTTTATTTTTGGATAGGAGTTTATTTGGATGATTTATTTGAGATAATTACTGTGAGACTTTTTGTGATGTGATATATGTGAGATAAAGAGGTGATTGGAATTTATGAATCAGATTATTTTATTTGAAATCATCTCAATCCAAACAAATCCAGTTAAATGATTATTTTGGCTATTTCTTAGTCTATAAAATACAAATAGTCATAATACATAATGTTATAACTACGAATAATTTACGATTTAAGGAATACTTACAAGTTTGATTTAAAAAAAAATATGAACTAAGCAAATTACGTATATTCAAAAAATTTTATATTCATGCCAATTTAAATCTTCTTTGCCTACGTTATATCATTTAGCCGTAATCATCTTATTAATCTTACATGAACGACATCTGAATAAATTATGATATATGTATCATTGCCCTTTGAATTCAGTACAAAAGATACGCCATCATCTTTGCATAAATTTTACAATTTTTCAATAAAAAAATGAAGAATTATGCATAAGTACATGACACACCAAAAAGTTGATTGTATGAAAAGTAATAAAGAATCTGGGGTTTATAAGCTTAATCTTGGACTCAAGAACTTGGGAAAAATTTAAACTTTTGAAAATGGTAAAATTGTAAAAGTATTGATAAAACAAAGTGTACAAGTGTATGCGGTAATATAATATACTACTATTATTAGTTTTGTCATATTTGATGACTATTTCTTTGCAGAACGTACTATTATTTGTCTAATGAAAAATTCTTTCTAATTGTGGGCACCAAACACCCCCTAGTATAACGATATACGCATTACCGATATCAAACTCGATGGAGAAAGACGAATAAAAATGGGGATTATGGACAACGATGCGCGGCTTACGTGAGGCATGGTGTGGTTTTGCCATAATGTTTGATTTAGAGAGCAGATTTGAGGGACAAAAGAAGTAGAGCATGACGAAACCAGATCCAGGAGTTAGTAAAATGGTTTACTAATGGCGGGTTGAAGACCGAAGAAGAAAACAAGAAAGAAATGGCGGGATGCTGGAGGAAGGAAGCATTCCCGGATATGGAAGAAACAGAGAGAGATTGAGATGGAGATGGAGATGGACGATGGACGATGGAAGAGTGAGTTTTGACTCATTATAAATGGTTGGATATTCGTTGACCTTTGCAGAGGTAGTTTTGGCAGCTTGAGAGATATTGCTCCAACTGAAAAATTATTCTCGGACGATACCACCAGCCATATCTCTAACTACATAAGGCGCGGAAGGCTTTGCTACAGTGATTCCGCTGGTTATTTTGTAATTTGAGCGTTGATTTTGTCTTCATTTGTCTTTGTAGGTGTGATGGAAGGCATTGTGGGGTCATCTCTGTTTCATGCTTGTCGCCCACAGGTTCTAAATTTTGGTCGCCTGATTCCAATTTGACCCTTTTACACTGGTTTCGTTGTTGTTTCTCGGCAGATTTTGGCCTTTTCCGTCTTTTTATTGCAAGTACTGGTTGGCCCGTTGCCTGCTGCACATGCCTGCCCAGATTTCTTGGACCTCTCACGGTTTTTGTGAAATCTTTTATGGTCTGCCGTATTATGTTGGTTCATTGTGTTTGGATTTCAGAAACAAAAAAAATGCGACTGTATCCATCCATAGCTACTATATCCGTCGATATATAAAAAAAAAAAAAAAATTATGATAGGCAAACAAATCACCAACTTTGACTGCCAAATTACTCTTTACAAGTTTCTCGCAACTTTTGCTATCATAAAATTAATTAGAACCAATAATCAAATCATAATTAGACAAAACATAAATATACCGTAAACAAAAAAAATACCAAAAAATTGCAAAACAATTACTTACTCTACCAATAGAAAAACATATCAAAATCATAATCATTCAAAATAATACAAAATATGACAAATCCATACTACATTACAAAAATTATATTAAAAATCATGATTTGGCTGTTCGATTTGTGCTTCTTTGTCCTGTGGTCCAATATGTAGCCGTCAACGTCCTCTGCTCTCAATCTGTGCCCGTGAAGGTGTGAAGCTCCAGTTACAAGTTATAAATCAATTGTCCGGCTTTGTTCTATTAAATCACCCTTGCTCCCTGCTTTGTTCGATTAAATCAAGCCCTCTTCATTATTAAATTAAAGCTATTGCGTCGCTTTGTTCCATTACATCAACCTCTCTTGATTATTAAATTAAAATTACTCAATTATTAAATTAAAGCTATTGTGTTTTTAGATTGAGTAGCATAGCATAAATGTGCTCAACCTCTCTCGATTATTAAATTTGAACTACGCAATTATTAAATTAAAGCTATGGTGTTTTGAGATGAGATTTAGATAAGATTGATAAAATTTGTTAGCTATTGTTAGCTATAAGATTGAATGTCATAACATATATGTGCTTAATACAAAATGATAATTAGTTGTCTACCTTATTAAATCCATTAAATTAAACTCGCTCGATTATTAAATTAAAGCTACTCATCAGATCTTACGTGGTTCTTTTCTGTTACTTTCATATTACGTGGCGCAATTCTCCTTTGACTCTGTCAAATTTTGCCTTACGTGTTGCATGCTTACAGATTACACCTTGCAGATTGCACTGGGTCAAATTTCATCTTACGTGCTTACAGCTTACGCATTACAGCTATATTTGGTTCGTTCGGTGATTATAGATATGCTTGCTTCGTTTGATTCTTTTATCATAGTGGACTTGCAATCATTACGTAGATTTAATGCATGCATGTGCTTGCTTTTACCAAAGCACAGGCTCTTTATATAGTTAAGCACTCTATGTGCTATATTTACATTAGCTTTTCCACCGTCAGTTTCTTTGCTTAGACTTTCTCTTTTGTCCGGCGTCTTTCTATTAAGCCTCCATCTTGTGCCAGCTTTTGGTGATTTTTGTTTCCAGTTTCCTCCTTCTGGCTCACTTCAATCAGGTGCTGCCTATTTTCCTTTACTGTATTTCTCCACTTTTGCGCCTAATATAGCTGTTTATTACATTGTTCGTTCGGTGAACTTTTTGCTCTTTCACTGTGTTTGCTTATTTTTGTTTCGTATGCTTCAAGTTATGCTTTTATCATTTTCTTTTCCCCATCATTTCCATCTCTTTGTTGCAAGCTTTTAGTTTGCATGGACTCTGACTTTTCTTATGTTAGCTACTTCCATGTTATATTTATCTTTTCTGTGATCTTATCGGTTTATTCCATGCAGCTCAGCTCAACCATCCTATTCGAAGCTTATTGTTCAGGTAAAGCAATCTCTCCTTTACTTATTTGTTCCTCATCTGCTTAGTGCTTAGTCTGTTCTACTTCGTTGTGTTTTATCTTCTATGTTTGTTATCGTTTTGCTTATTAAATGGAAATCATCTCTTTCATTCACGCTTGTTTTGTCTGCTTCAAGAAACTTTAGATGATTTGTGATTGTTATTGTTGAATGTCATGGATAACAGAATTTTCTTAATTTTAGCTACAATTGCATATGGGTCGGAAACGTAAATTTCCTCAGAAGATGAATATCGTTTAGAAAAAAGCCGTCGTGATCGTGCAAGATAATCTTGCCAACTCCAAAGCTGCTAGAGACCTCATCCTCCATCAAGCGCAATCTTGAGGCAGATTTCTCTGAAAGCACAAAGCATCAAAAACTAAACTAGATAATTTACATTCCAGTTGGATGTAAAACAAAAAATTGTACTTTTTGTTTACGAATCACAGCAGCTTTCTAGAATTTTGTTCTGTACAAATAACAACTAACTTTTGTATTAAGCTGCAATTCCCAATGATCATGTATATATAAAAAATGCATGGTTTCGACTTTCCTGTTTATAATCCATCTCTTACACAAACATCTTCTTTACAAAAAAATCATCAGTTAACACTCAACAACAAGATAATATGGGCACCCCGCGACACCCGCGGGGTCCAACACCTAGTCTTATACTAAACCTGTAAATTTGGTGTAAGAATTCCAGTGTATTCGCCGAGATAACCTCAATCATATGCTAGTATTAGATGACAACTTAATGACTCCAATTTTTGTTTTTTCTTTGAGTCAAATTTCTCTTGTTAGCTTTGCACACACATCAAATGTATTAATACTAGTGTAATTATAAAATATGAGCCACTTTTTGACGAAATATTATTTCTATTTACCAAAAAAAAAAAATATATATATATATATATATATATATAACTAGGGAGTACGGGGAACCCATTTCGTGGGGCATTTGGCTAATTTGACCCATATCTTAGCGGCCAACCATTTTTTAATTCTTATTCGTTCCATATATCAATAGGTACCTGATCATTAGGTGCCGACTAGAAGAGGGTCGGATTAGCGGGTACCTGCCGTACCTCTCTCATCATTTAAATTTTTTAAAAAATGATTTATAATAATTTAGTTTTATATTTTACATATTCATCTAAGATTCAATATAGATTTTACTCAAAAAATCTCATATCAAGAACAAACTTGCAAGAAAATACAAGAAAAAGAAAAAAAGAATCCAAAACTAATAAAAATTGTTATAAGCATTGCCCATTATATATATATATATATATATATATATTATATTCATTCTGCATCAATTAAATTATTCTTAAAAAATAAGATCATGACCTCTATAAAATGAATCTTGTAAACAAATTATATGCGCTCATATTTGGAGCGTAATTTGCTCAAAAAAAAAATACTTCATTTGCTTTAAAAATAATATTTTGCATATATAAATAAAAATAAAAAATAAAAAATATGCTGGACAAATCGGATACCCGCAGATTTTTATCACCTTGCCCTTTCCCCCCTTCTCAATTCCCACATCTTGTCTAATGAAAAACAAAAATTGATGGAGTTATGAAATTACGAACACAAACAGTGTGCTTTTAACACAAATTATGCAATGAATATCAACTAGTTCCAAATTGAATTCGCATTGGTATTCACCGTAGCATTAAAATACAAATCAAACTATTCTATGTCAATTCGAACTAAATTAATTGCAGGTCATTTAGAATGGTATCTCGATTAATCAAATCAAAGAGAGGTAGATCATTGTACTCTAATTCCATCAAGCAAAAATCCATCAAACTCGAAGTAGTAAAGATAAAGATTTAAAATCAGGCAAACCATCTCAAGCTCCCTAGATAATAGAAATCAAACTAACTTTAAATTCTATAAAAAAATGTAAAATAAAAAAAAAAAAGGACCGACGCATCGGGCTTGTTTGTGTCCCCATAAACTCCTTGAGGGACTTTAATTTGTGACTTAATCCCAACATAAACTCCCGGCCCCATTGCCAATAAAACAGCTTCATTAGGCCCC
Organism: Coffea arabica; assembly: GCF_036785885.1. NCBI lineage: Eukaryota > Viridiplantae > Streptophyta > Magnoliopsida > Gentianales > Rubiaceae > Coffea > Coffea arabica. The sequence goes on from NC_092312.1 coordinate 12,557,864, forward strand.
ATTTTTAGTAATCCAACATTGGGCTCGACCCGGCCCATCAATCGGCGAGAAGTCAGCCAATCCCCCAACGAATCGGAACATACGCACACGAGCAGACACGCACATAGCGAAAAAAGAAATGCCAAAAAAAAAAAAAAAAACTGAAAAGCCATTAATTGAATATTCAGTTGAAAGTTCTCCTTCTTTCTTGCTTCCACTGACCTTCGATTTGCTGCTCGCGTTTGTCTTCTTCACCAAGAAATTGAGCTCTATATCTTACTTGATCAACGCCCATTTTGGTCACGAATCAATAGGGTACTATATTTACATTTTCTGCTTATAAATTTTTCACTGTGTCCAAGAATTCAAGAGGTTGTATCTGAAATTGGGTTGTGATACAAATTACCAGTAATGGTATTGCCCTTGTTGAAGCTAGGGACGCTTGCTGTAAAAACTCTGAGCAAACCTATAGCTAGTAGACTCAAGGTTCAGGCCGGAAGGCATCCCAAGTTCCGTAATTTCATCGTCGGCATCGCCCAGGTAACTTCATTACTTTACCATTTTTTGAGAAGTTATTCGGGTTTTTATGCGTTTGTTCAAGAACCCGGTGTTTATGAACCCAAATATGGATATTATTGATACGTGCGATTTAAAGGAGAGATTGGAATACAAGGTGGATTTTAAAATTTTTGAAATGTTATCTATTGCATATATTCGATCATAGGAAATTGAGGAAGATGCAGATTGGGACAGAAAGATAGCACAAAAGTCTTCGCCTTTGTTGTTTCTTTTCTGGTCTAGATTAATTTAAGTTTTAGAATTGCAGGAGGGCTTATATTCATTTTTTGAACTTTGCTAGTGACAAATCGGAAATGCAGAAATGTAAAATACTGCCAATAACAAGCTTGAAGACTTACATTGATGATTTATTGTAAATTTGTAATAGGGAAATCAAGATAGCGTAGACTATTATGCAATCATGGATCAAGCAATTCAATTTCCGGGTGAGAAATGAGTACAACTTGATATGTTTGCTCACAAGTTACATCTTGCTTAAATGACAGCCGTAGCATTTGAAAGATTTTCTTGCAATTTTATGCTTTCACTTAACCTTGGCTAAGAAATTTGCAATCTTTGCTGCAGAATTTTGATAGTTATTTGACAACAACTAAATTTCTTTCCTCGTTCTTTTTCTTGGGCACCTTGAATCAGTCATCTTTGGTTCTTTTTCATCACTGCTTTGCTTGTATAGTTCTTGACTGAATTAGGCAAGGTTTTCAGATGTGTAAGCCGGTATGTTCTTCTAGAATTGTGTGATAATATCTTTGGCTTTTGTGTAGGTCTCGATAAATTCAGGTAAGGCTTTCAAATGCACATGCTGATCAATTCTTCTTCCCAACCTCCCACCCCCCAAAAGAAAAAGTTGTCTTTATGTTTGGTTCTGGTGCATTCTTCATTAATTTCAGATTCTCAGCTTTCTCGTTCTTCGCCTCTGCTTCAGCAATTGTAGAACTTTGTTTTCTTTTTCTACTCACATTAATTTTTGAATGCAGGGAAACCATAGGATAACAACACAAATGCAAAGACGCATATATGGTCATGCAACTGATGTTGAAATTCGACCTTTGAATGAGGAGAAAGCTGTTCAAGCGGCTGTAGACCTTCTGGGGGAAGTTTTTGTCTTCTCGGTAGGTTGTATCTAACTTCAATATTATTTTGCTGCTGGAATAGCTTGTATAAGATTGCTCATATTAGTGAAGGAAAAATTTTTTTCCCCACTTGTTAAGGAGTAGAAGAGTTTGATCCTATCTTTGATTTTGCCACACTATTCTTACCCTTCATGTTAATGTTGCACCAAAGTGTTCTTGTCACTTAGGAGGCAGTATGAGGCCCAGGAAACATGCCTTCTTCAAAACTTTACTGTTCTTTAAATGTATTCAGTATTAACTAAATCAATATTGAAAAATTTCCTGATTTCTTATCTTGCTAGAATATAAAGCCAATATTTCTTTCCATGTTTTGCATTCTTCCCACTTAGCATGAATCACAATTCATGCCAATTGATATCAAAATCTCATTTTGTATTTTTGCTCCTCGGCTCAGAAGTTACGTGAAGTCCCAGGTTCTCGTCATTTGCAACTTATTGCATATTCATTGGATAGCCAGGAAAATATCTGCAAAGGCCCTGGTCCACCCTTTGTTCTTCTGCGAGTTTTTTTCATTTCATTAGTGGTAGGGAGAGAATGAGATAATAGATTCCAGATTTGCTGTATCTTGCCTCCTTATGAGATAATGGACTGAGTACCTCTTTTTGTTGTGGCAAAGTGCGAGGATTGGTATTATCCCTCCATTTTCTTGATTTATTGATTGACCACCTTTGTCATGCTCTAGTTTGCTCTTTCAAGTAGACATGATACAGCAGCTGTCAATGGTCTGAGATTTTGTCCTGCGTAGGGTTATTACTTATTACGAGTGAAAAGAATCTTCTTTTCGTGCATATCCTGATGCATGGAAGGATAGATTTGTTGGAAAATGTTATATACGTTTTAGAAAGAAAATAATAACCCTACTTTGATGGGCATTTTACCCCTTATATGCCTAATCATGATTAGGTTGCTGTAGCTGCTCTGATATTTGAGGTGCAAAGAAGTGCTCGGTCAGAAGCTAAGAAGGAGGAGCTTCGTAGGCAGGAAATGGAGGTATATAATGTTAAAGAATTCTTTGCTTCCCCCCATCCCTTTTTTGGCATTCAAGTTTTGTGATGAGTAGCATCTAACTATCTAAGTACTTTCTTTCGGTAGTTTATTTTTCCAGAACTTGAATAACATGTTAATGCATTGCTCAGAACATCTTTCCCTTGTATTGCTAGTATGCCTGCATCCACAATTGCTGATGCATGAAGTTCTGGGGATTATGTAAAGTGCATTTCCCAGCCAAATTAGTTTGTGTAGCGCTAAAATATTTGGTTCCATGACTTGGGATGTTAGATGATAGCTTCCGTTGTGTCTCATCCCTTATCTATAGGTGACCTATTTTGCTATGCTATCTGAGCACAAAATTGCAAGCCCTTTTGAGTTACACATTCATCTCGATCAAAAGCACGGGCATATTTTTCATTCTTAGGAGCTCCTGAGTTAGAGTTCTACTTTCCTTATTTTCTATTCTTTTTACGAACACCTTTATCCTGTTTTGGCTTCAAAGCATCTTCTGGATTGCTAAAATAATTGGTTTATTCAATTAGGCGAGTATACATATATGCTGCAGGATTGTGATTGTTACTGCCAGCTTGACATTCACTTAATGTATGGCAATAACGTGGTAGCTATATATGCATAAACTGATGTTCTGGGCTTGATAGTTAAGTAGGCATGTCATTTTTCAGAATTTCAGCGGCTTAAATCCTCTTCATTGCGGAGAATATAATTCTAGTTGTATCTATATGGTTTTAGTTAAATCTGGATGCTTTAGAGGAAACAAAGCATGCTTCCTTTTGCCAACATTAATTATGAAGATTAAGGGCTATTAGATGCTATCTTTGTCTTACACCGTGTGGCCTGTGCTTTGAGTAGTTACCATAAACAAAACTCAAAGCCATTGTTCAAGCTTCTCAAAATGTACTGAGCTTTTGGGTCTGTCATGGTTTTCAGGTACTGAGGCAACGAGACGATGAGTTGGCAAGAGAGGTAGAGCTTCTTAAGAGTAAGTTGCAGGAGCTTGACCAGCTAGCCCAGAAACGTGGACTTTCTGGTGTTTTTGGCTTTAGACATGCTCATGGAGAGGAAAGCAAGTCGGCGGCAGCAAATTGATTTCTTCATGTTAATCTGATATTGAATAATGCATTTATTTCTGATTCATAACGATAATTGGGCCTGCTCAGTTTAGACTTTTGACCTTCATTGGCTCCCGAGCATACAGTTTTGCTGATTACTTGTTTCATTTGTAAATACACTCGCTGAAACAGAGGACTGATCTGTATTGAGTATTAAACAAGGAATTCATCATTGCAGCTGATAAGGATCTGCAGCAGTGATAAAGAGATATTGTCAGGCAGTCAGGAAAGGAGAAGAGAGACCCTAATTATAAAATTTCTGAACTTGGCTCCAAATACTCTTCTTGGTCTCCGTTTTGTCTGCTTTTGATTATCAATTCTTCATAGTGGATCCTAAATATGCATCTCCATATTGCGTAGCTGCTGAAAATTGACTACTTTTTTCCTTGGTGCTCTTTTTCTTTACTCGCCGTCATAGTGATGCTAAATAAAATGGTGGGTACAGAATTTTCTTGTTGCATTTTATTTTATGAAAAGCCTCGCATTTAGCAGCAGGAGAAACGAGTCCAGAAACCACAGATGCTTCTTATCTTCAAAAGGCATCACACAATGCATATCTAATTGCTCATGGCATCAAGGACTAGCAATCAGGAATCTTAGAAGATGGTAGTGGGTTCTGCCCTTTATGCCTTTCTTGCCCGGGTCGTCTTCTCTTTTCACATCTAATAAAAAGGCTTTTCAAAGGGCGGACCTACCATCTTCCTCAACATCCAGGCCTGGTTAGGATCTGCAACGCATTGCGTCCATCCGGACCACATCTCTAGCAGTGGTTGGGCATACAGAGAATTTTCCAAGAGAATCATTTTTTTAGTTTAATGCGGCTACCTTTGTTTAAAGGAGCAGTTGTTTGCCAAAATGTTAATGTTCGGTTGGGAAATAACCTCAAGAGTTAAAAAAGTTTTGGATTCAAATCTCATACTTGTGAGCTTAGTCTAATATTATTGTAATTCGACCATATGGCTTGTGTGCGTGTGTGCGCGTGCGTGTGTATATATATATATATATATAACTTGTAATTTGGTGCTGGCAATTTTACATTATCGCCGTGTTAGTGGAGGATTGATGTTCTTTCTTTTTTTTTTAAAAAAAAAAAATAGTACAAGAGGTAAGATGTTTAGTCACTATCTTTGTAGCATCTCTGTTAAATAGGAAATTTCCGAATAAGAATTGATGAGAGGAATGTTGAAGTTGATTTTCTTCCTTTTGCTAAATAAAATACGTCAGTGACTAACGAATAATAACTCAAAGCATAGAATTCTGCTATTAGGTGACAAAAAACTACTTATGTTAAAAGGGAACGTGTTGCAAGAAATATTTGATAGTTTTGTAAGAAAATACCAATTTATTCAAAGTTATTAACACCTTGGAATGTTAATTGAAATTGCCTTTCGTTTGGTATACTTGGCTTGATTCTATAAGAATTTTAATAATAATTTGGGATTGAATGAACGAAACAACACCTTGCCAACTAAAACAAGGAGCAAAATTAAACACTACTAACTCTTTAGAATGAGATGCACCAGACAACTAATTTATTCTGTTGCAGGGCACGTTTAAAATATTAACATCGGAAAGCAAAACCCTTTTATTGACTAAAAAATTTATTGCATAAATATTAACATTTTCTTGTAAGATAAAACACGTTAGATAGTCTAACGTATATATATATAAAAAAAAAAACTTATTGCATAAGGGATTTTAGATATTCGTGCATTTATGGCTCATGCCATCGTTTAACAAGTACTTACTCAATAAATATCTTAACGATCTAATTTAAATTTTACCCCAAAAAAAAAAAGCTAATTTAAAACTTTTCTTGCATCGATAATGCATAAAATTTTGAAAAATATTTTAATAACTGTTAATGTATACACGAGTGAGCGAGCGTAGATACATGATACATGACAAGTAACTTAATTTTAAATTTGGCATTCAGTTTCGTATAGATTCCTTCTACGCCTAAGTTGATATGCAAAAATTTTTCCCTCAAATTAAGCTCACAAGTCGTGAGTCACAACTACAAGTCAACAGAAAGTAAAATGCACAAAAAAAATATTAATATTTGGTAATTTCCCTCGACTGCCACGTGCTTTTCCGGTGGGGTGGGCCCTGCAAAGTGACCGGTTAAGTCTATACCATAACTGAGAAGCATATAAAGAAAACCCACATACATAGACTTCCGCACATATTTATTTCGAAGTCGCGCAAAAGGAACCCCCAATTCTGTATTGTCTGAATACTTTCACAGCGATCTTCTCTTCAAAGCAGGTTTTAAAAAGCACCCCATTCTCCATCCCTCTTTCTCTCTTTTTTTTTTTTTTTCCTGCTTTTTTGGTTTATCTGTTCTTGGTAATAATTCTTATTCACAGGACTTTCACTCTTTTTTCCTTGTCTTGATCCCCTCTTTTTTTTCTTATCTATTTTTGTAGCAACTCCTCCTGATTTTTCATCTGACGACCGCGATTGGAAGTTAATTTAGGTTTATTTTTGTGCGAATTGCAGTTCATAAACCTCTTCCCCTTTGTGGGTTTCGTTGTTGTGGCTTTTGGTAGATGTGTGATATGTTGCATTTTTTTTTTGGGTTTAATTTTTTTTTTTTTTAGTACAAAGATTAGTGGATATTAGTCTCAATCATGGGTTTCTTTATTTGGACTGTGAAATTCAACTGTAAAGATTGCGGGTTTTTGTTGGTTTTCAGCTTTGTGGGTAATTTGGGAGAATATTGAAAAAGTTTTTGTTTAATTTTACCATGATTACTATACTATTTTAGGTTTGTGTAATCTGTAAAAGCTTGCAAGTTTTATTTTTCCTTGATGAATTCTGAGTCCAGTGGTGGTGTTTTAAGGGTTTTAGGAGCGCATTGCAGCTCGGTTGTATCTTTATAGTTGTTCTGACATAGTTCTTTTGGGTGGTTTTGAAGGTGATAGTTGAGATACCAAGTGCTATATATTGATTACTTGGAATGGGCAAGGGTTCGAAGAGTGGTGCATGCAAGTCTGCATCGCATCAGCTCTTCAAGGACAGGGCAAAAAACCGTGTCGATGATCTTCAAGGGATGTTTTCGGATCTGCAGTCTGCAAGAAAGGAGAGCCGTAGCATTGATGCTGCAGTTCTTGAAGAGCAGGTCCATCAGATGCTCCGTGAGTGGAAAGCTGAGCTCAATGAGCCCTCCCCTGCTTCTTCTTTGCAGGTAAAGCCTCCGCTGATTGCGTGCAATAGATGTACTTACACAGAAGCTGATTTGACACTGCCTTTAAATGTCAGTTGTTGTGTTATTCTATGAACTTTGCACAACAGTAGTAGAGTTCAGACGTAAGACTGCAATATAGATGTGCATTCTAGTTTCTGTTCTTATTGCTGTGGGCTGTATTCTGGAGCATAAAACTTGTAATTGTATGTGTTAAAGTGGATCTAGATATGTTGACTTATGTACTATTTATATCTCAGATGTGAGTATGTCTAAGAAGACTTTGATGATGAGTTTTCTAAGTAGATTGCTATGTAGGAATGTGGTGGTGAGCATGTGCTGATAGTTGTGAAAAAATATGCACTATGGTGATTCAGTGTTATGTGCTTCTTTTTGCAATTCCTAAGATGCAGCTGAATGTACAGGTGCATGTGTAGCAATGCATCGTTTTATTTTGATAGGAATTTTTGAGTGTCCCTCTGATGTCGATATAATATCTGCAGGGTGGGAGTCTTGGTTCATTCTCGTCAGACATTTATAGGCTGTTACAACTTTGTGAGGAGGAAGATGATGCCACCAGTGCCTTAGCTGCACCCAAGTCTGAGCCAGATGCACAAAAGGCTGATAGTGGTGCTGTCTTTCAAGAGGTAATTATTATGCTACTCATCTTCATTATGCATTTGTTTGATTTCTTTGACCAAAATTTCTGACAATTGTAATCATATTTTCTTTTTCTACGAATGGAGATTGATTTGTGTAATGTGTCATATTTATCTGTTAAACCAAGTTTTGGGTTTTGGTTCAAGTCAACATGTCATAACTTGTCTTGAACAGGCAGATTGTGTTTTTAGTATTATAACCAAGAAGCAAAGTGCAAACTTTGTTAAGGCTTGTTTCTCTTTTACAACAGATGTGTCATGGTTGTGGCACAAAATCAGCGTCGCCACTGATTCATGGGTTGTGTAAGTTTTGGCATGACATGGAATATGCTTGTATGAACACTTCTTCTTGACATTTCACTCTAAAGGTGTCTATGGTAAAAGTCAAGTGCCGTGTGTTATATACTTCTTTTTTTAAAAAAAATTTGCCTTTATAAAGTTAATTTTTTCTGGACAATATAAGTAAAACGTTTTTTTCATCCTAACCTGCAGTTCAACCTTTCTTAGAAGGCCTCCTTATATCTTGAAGAAGGCATTCTCTGAGAGATGTTCCTCTTAGTTACTTTTCATTTTCGGTCAGACATGAAGAGTTTTTGATGATCTTCTTAATCGATCTTACAAGTTAGGTATGCAATATATCACAGATAGTTTTCTGTAATTGTTGAGGCTGTGTTTTTGTGAACATATGGACATAATCTTTTGGTGATGCAATTGATTAGTAGCTTATGTTGTTAACACCCCCTGGCTAACTCTCCAGATTCGTACCTCCATTCTGATTTTTTATTGGTAGCTAAGTCGTTAACATCCGCTGACTCAAGATTCTTGCTGTGTTTGTAAAATTCAAAATTTGCTTTGAGATGTGCACAATGTTATGTGATTGTTTACCAGTTGTGTCTTATGTGGAAAATTGTTGTGTTTGTCTTTCTGTGAAAACCTTTGACATATCTGTTTTTTCTTATTGGTCAAAGCAAGTTTGAAGCTTGTTGGAACTTGTTTATCAAAATTAGGCTGATTTTTTATTTTCTGTATGACTTACTTGTGGTAATTATAAGACCTACCACTTGTAACTTTTTCACTACATGTTGCTTTTACTTGATGAAAACAATCATTGATCATCTAAACCTTTTCTTGCGGCAGTTTCTGTGAAAGTGTTACATCTTTAAGGTGCACAATATAGGTTGGCTTTCAAAGTCGATGCACATGATATGTTTAATTCTTTGTAAGGTACACAGTATAGGGTGGTATTTTAGTCACATTACTGTTTTTGTACAAGTCAACAAGATTTCTTGTCTTACAGTCTCTGGAATGACATCTTGATCACATTTGTCAATAAATGTGCTTAATGTATCTTTTATTTTTTTTTTATTATCTGGCATTTGTTGTTTAATTTTCTTTTTGCCCATTCTTTTGGTTTCTTGTATGCTATTCTGTTTGCAATTTCTGGAGTTGTAGGTTGTCTTTCTCCATATTATGGGAGTAGCAAATACCTAGCTATCTCTTTCCTTGTTACTTGGGTACACAAGTAAAACTTGCAATTGTGTTAAATTGCTGCAGGGTTTCGTTGCTGCTCAGGCGTCTCAGGAACAAAGCTTCCAATTGCTTGATCAGTGCAAAAACTCTCCTGCAGGAGCTAATAGTATGGGGGTCAACAATCTGGGGCTTCCAACACAGTTAGAGTATCACACATTTGATTTGCATCAGGACTTTGAGAACCAGTATTTCCAAGGATTTGATGGTACGGGCCTTTGTGGGGAGGATGCTTTGCCCCAGATTGCTGGTTTTGTACAAAATTTTTGTCCTCCACCTGCTGCTTTTTTAGGGCCAAAATGTGCACTTTGGGATTGTCCGAGGCCAGCACAAAGGTCAGAGTGGTGTCAAACATCACAGGACTACTGCAGTGGCTATCATGCCACAATTGCACCAGCTGAAGGCTATCCTGGCATGGCTCCAGTTTTACGACCTGGAGGCATTGGCTTGAAGGATAATTTACTTTTTGCGGCTCTTAGTGCAAAAGCTCAAGGAAAAGATGTTGGAATTCCAGAATGTGAGGGGGCTGCAACCACAAAATCCCCTTGGAATGCACCTGGTAAGTCTGTTGAAGCCCTTTTAAGCCTATGTTGTGATTTCCATGGTGGGTCAGATCTTCTATTCACATGATTTATTATAGTGATGAACTCTTTTGACAAATCAGTTTCCTTAAATTTCTGCAGAGCTTTTTGATCTTGTTGTTCTGGAAGGAGAAATGATCAGGGAATGGCTTTTCTTTGATAAGCCTCGAAGAGCATTTGAAAGTGGAAATAGAAAGCAAAGGTCATTGCCAGATTACACTGGACGTGGCTGGCATGAGTCTAGGAAGCAAGTGATGAATGAATATGGAGGGTTGAAGAGATCATACTATATGGATCCGCAGCCAATGAAAAACTATGAGTGGCACCTGTATGAATATGAGATTAACAAGTATGATGTCTGTGCATTGTATAGGCTGGAACTGAAGCTTGTTGATGGGAAAAAGAGCCCGAAAGGGAAGATAGCTACTGATTCTGTCACTGATCTGCAGAAGCAAATGAAGAAGCTTACTGCTGAGTTTCCATCTGACAAGCAGCGTGCCATCAAAGGTGGTGCTAAGGCCGCTTCAAAGGATGCTGCGGGAAGCATTTATTCTACCCCGAATAGAATGCCTCCTACAGGTGAAGGGTTTGAGTACAGCACAGGTGCTTCATATGAATATCTTGTTGACAATTTGAATGGTTACTATGTCACGTAGTGGGTAAAAGTGAAGCAGTTGGAATAAGGGGAAACTGTATCAGTGTGCATCCATTGTGCTGCTCACTGCAGGTCCAGGCAATTGCTGGAGTTCTGAGCTTGCATTTGCTTCACGTCCTTCAGTATTCAGTCTGATGTGTCAACCAAACCTCTCGTGTCTCCTGTAGAATTATTGTCAATAGTACATTGTCATCTGAAGTGCAGCGGCCATCTGACAGTTACCGTTTTGGAGCACCTTTAACTGCAGAAACATGGCGGGCGAGTACCAAAACTGGCTGCCCTTGCTAATTTTATTGCTCGATCATCATGAACTCTTGCTGCATCTTTAGCCTTATTAGTACTAGATGCGATGAATGCTCACAGTTGTCTAGCATTGTCTGACTTTTGGGTTTCAGGACTTGCTGTTAGCGGGCGAGGGTTCATGGTAGCCATAACTTGAAATATGTAGCATTGTCATTTTACCTCGTATATAAGCATGTCTTGGGCTCTTAGCTCCTCTGGCCTCTTATCAAGTCTATGAGACCCAGATATTGACTGCTGTCCTTGCCTTTCATTTCGCTTTGCTTGGTCCTTGATGCTTTTCTGTTGGATAGCTAGTTTTACTACCAACCTGAGTAAAAGCATGGATGCAATCCCAAATGAGACTGCTAGGTAAAAAGCTTTATTTGATGGATTTTCTAGAATTAATAGTAGTCAAAATTGGTAAACATCCATGAAAGTCGTACTTCTTGAGTTCTAATCCAGGTCTTGTCTGAGGAGGGTGCCCGCTGTTGATGACTTAGTGGCGTCCAAGTTAGAAATGGATAAACAAGATGTGGGGATTACGATTTTAGGCGCCCAGAGAAGACGATTTACCAGCATTATTCCTGGAGCGCTCATGATGGAGATTCTAGATTGCCAAAACACTAACCTCTTACAAATTACAATTCCCGTGCACTGGCGTGTTAAATGGTCTGTCTCCTAATTCACAAACGCATTTCCCGAAAGAATCGTTCAACTGAAGGGTGAACAAACATCAGTTTGTTTCCCTGATTATTGTTCATTCATACCCCTTTTTATTGCTAGCGTTCCGACCAAATTTGAACTGCAATTAAATCCAAGTAACTATAGCTAAGTATCTAGTTTCCTATATTTATTATATACAAAACAAAACAATCAATGATTCCCAAAACATGTATAAGGAATACCCCCATTCTAGCTAGAAATCCCAGTTTTCCAAGTGGCTCCTATGATTCTGATATCAACCACAATAGCAATCATATTCGAATGTGCAGATGCAGAAAAATGTTGGAAGAGAATCCCGTTTCTTGCTTCGATCGGTGATAGACAGTCAGAGCCAACACCAGTCTTCAATAGAAACTTTATTCACTCCAAGAATTGGATTTTTAGTGTTGACTTAGCCACGTTATCTCCAGATTCCAAGGATGTCTAACCCCCATAAATAGAACACAATTTTCTGAGCTTTTTGCAAACTGCAGCAGCTATCGAGCAATTGAAATAGAGATGATCGACGATTTCCTCGACTTTCACTGCACAGCACACATTCAACTGTCCCTGTTAAACAGCCCCATTCCCTAAGCCGATTCCTTGTGAGGAATCTCCTACAACAGGCCATCCAAAGTATAAAAGAGAATCAAGGAAAATATCCTTTTCCCTACACTAATTACCATTGAACAGTTGGTCCAGCATTTCTGTTTATTAGCTTCTCCTACAGGCTTGTATCACTCTTTGAACCATTCAGTATCTCAGCCTATTGACTCCTCCTGCAGGAACTACTTAACCTATCTGGAACAGTATATCCAGAGAAATCAGGTGAGAAATGTATGTAACACCACGTACAAAATCAGAAATAACGGCTCCAAGCAATAAAACAATCAAAGACTGCCAAGCACTAAAACTACTTTGTTTTGTCAAAACTCTCAAGGACACAACCACGCAAAATATGAATAATCTTTCTCAACCCAGATATCGAAATTTCAGATTTTCTTCAACCATCCGCACATAGAAAGTTGTACATGGTTTTAACTGACCTTAGGAAAAAAAAAAAGGAAAATAAAAAAAAGACGCGTAGCTGATGATTGTGCGTACTTCTTCTGGAAAATTTTACAATAGAAAGACCATTATCCAGGCATCCCTTGTAGTTTACAACCCAAAAATGCCGTGCAACTGTTTTTCATGAACTTCCTTGCAACACGAGGGGTTTAAAAATGCTGCTGACGATTTAAAACTTAGGCCACCAGCTCAAAGCCTGCAAAATTTCACAACCGGTAGTTACTTTGCTACATTAGACATTTACGGTTAATGTTACATTATTTATGGTACCTTAAATTATTCGTAAAAGCAAAAAACTATCATACCTACGATGCAATGTCGATAAATTTCAATCAATATTTGTATTTGAATTTGTGATCTAAACCTCGCTTTTACCCATTCATCGGTATTTCATCACCGACTAATTGCGAGAACAAAATAGCATATTTTTGAAGTAATTTTTGCTTAAAAGCAATATACATTCTAAGACCATTTTTTGGTTTAGTGATGATAAATTAGGATTTAGGACTTATAAATTAGGGTTCAAGGTTTAAGAATTGCGACATAGGCTTTATAAATTAGAGTTTAGGGTTTAGGATTTAGGGTTTATGAATTAGAGTTTGGCTTTATAAATTAGGGTTTAGTTATTAGATATTAGGGCTTCGCTAAAAAAAATTATTATTTTTTGTCTTTGCCACATGTAGTGCATGCGGCTATTAAGGCTTTGCTGCATGCGGCTAGGGCTGCAAACGAATCGAGTCGAGTCGAGTTTTAGTTTAATCAAGTCGAGCCTTGACTTAATTTTATTGAACTCAAGCTTGACGAGTTGACAGTTTAAAGCTCGAGATCGAGCTCGAAAAAAATTAATTATTTTTTTTAAAAAATAAATAAAATAATATTTTTTCTTAATAAATAATAAAATATTAAGGATATATATGTAATTTTACTATTAAAATAAAAATATATATATAATTTAAAAATATACATATATATATACTTAAAATAAAAAAATACAATATTTTGAGCTCGAGTTCGAGCTCGATTTCGACTCGAGCCAATTCGAGCTCGATATTGATGGAGCTCGAGTTGACCTTGACTCGAGTCACTCGCGAGCGGCTCGGTTTGTTTGCCGCCCTATATGCAGCAAAACATGTTACCAAAATAAAAAAAAAATTTCCCTTGTCCATCGCAAAAAGAAAAAGAAAAAAAATGCTGTTTTTTTGGTAGCGGTAAATTTCAATTTCGCGTGACCCTTCAATCATCACAACTCCTCATTCAACATCACTTCTCCAGCTTTTTCTATTTTCCGCATTATTTACAGAATTTCGCCAATCTTATTGCTGTAAACGCGATGAAATCCAGTCAAGCTGAGTAACAAAAATGTTAGCAAAAAAGGTAACATGTCATCAGTCAATGCCGCTCAACTTTCACATATAAAAAATGAATCTGGAATCAAGAAAAAAAAAAAAAAAGAAGATTCTAACATTGCTAACACAATCTATGCAAGTAGCAACCTTGATAAGTTTGTTTGGATGGGAAGGTTTTTGAAATATTTATTTGAAATAATTATTGTAACATTTTTTGTGATGTGATGTATATGAGATAAAAAGGTGGTTGAAAATTGTGTGTATGATGTAAGCAAAACAAAATTTGAATTTTTTTTTTTTGAAAATCTTGCAACCCAAATAGGACAGCCAACATGAATATTGGTCAGTACTCTAGTTAATTGTTACATCGACAGAAGTTAAGGAGAGGCAAAAAAAATACAAAGGGAATTGAACAATTAGGGAAAAATCAAGTGTACGAATTAAGATACTAATGCTAATGTACAAAATTCGTTTTTAGCCAGTTGATTCCAACACCGTTCCTACCATATTAGGGGATTTTGTGATCAAGAAAGTACATAAAACAAACTGAAATGATATCCCAAAGATGCATTTCATACATCTTAACATTCCAAAGCAAAACATAGTTCCAAAGTATGTATTATCTTTCAATCAAAAAATAGTTCGTTATAGATCACAACGGACTATGTCTGCTCATGAAGGTTAAGATTGCTTCATTCACATCATCAGGAAATTGCTCCTAAACAAAGTGTGTTCCCTTGGGCAAATATTTCATCTCCAAATCCGGAACAAATTTGTTCACTCTTTCATTATGTATGTAATCATGTATACCAGGAAACTTTAGGAAATGATCATTTCAAGTAATTATCATCAGAGCCAGTACTCTGATTTGTTGATTTACTATTTTGACAGTTTCATTAAGTGACTTGAAACAAAGTAGGTTAACCAAACAAAGGTCAAGACATCAGTAAAAATAGAGTATATTCTGGTCAGTTTAGCTCTTTTATATTCTGGTCAGTTTAACTCTTTTGTTTTGAGTGGTAGTATCACAATATTGTACTATTTGCGTACCTAAAAGGCATTTTTAAGGCAGTGCTGAATCCAATTCTCTCATACCAAGTTCCATAAAATGTTAGATCATGCTTCGTAATCCACGAGGGACAAAGAGAATCATCAATCAAATCTAGGCTGTTCTTACCATCGCAAGTTTCTGGAATCTCATCGTGGGAAAAGAGGATGTACATTTTCTTTTCAATTGCTTTTGGATCAAAGCAGTTGAATTCATCTTTAGCTTTTTGAGGATCCTGAAAATGATTACACTGTTGTACTTAAAAACCAAAACTAAATTATATTCGAATGAAAATTATACAAACAAAAATTTTTTTATTACAAAAAATCACCTAATATTATTGGAAAAGGTTTTAGTAGTTATTAAAGAAAGCTTTTACCTAACATTTTGAACATAACTATAAAAAGGCAACTAACCTTCCATCTTGAAAGATAGCACTTTGGAGATAGATTTTGAAAAGGCGAAAACTGAGTTCCAGGGATAAATGGTGGTCCAATGGTTATAATTCAATTGACCATTTCTTGGTGATGAATAACGAATAGGCTAGCTATTTGCATCCCAAAGCCTTTGGCCACAAGAAAAACTTGAAAGATTTTTTAGAATATATTTAGAGATTGTGAACACATAAGAATGCTTTTGGTTTCTGGATCAGAACATGTTCATGCTTGTACTTAACAAATTTTAAAGCTAGTTTGAAGGGGCTGGGCTGGGGGCTTAGGGTATTTGCAATACGTAAAGGTGGAGGGTAAATTTCTCCATAAATGGAGTCGGAAGGCGAATTGCTAGAGATTAGGAAAATTAGGGTTTATATTGTCCATGGCATAGAATGAGGTAGTTCCAATAATTCCGGCCATGATGTAGCAGCAGCAGGACATGAGAAGGAATTGTTGTCACCGCCTCAGAATAAGTAGAAAGTTGGAGAAGAAAATTTTGCAGGAAAGTATCTCTAAAGGCACCTCAGCGTCCAACACTCCTTTGAATCCGAATAGGAGGAAGACGAGCTATTGAATACCTTGGCACTTCATTCGATTATGTGCGAAGAAGATGACACCTTGGAGGACATGGCTTCATTGCTCACGGAATACTACTCTAGTGGCTTCTGCAACGACTCGGGAGACAAATGGTTTAAGTATTTGCAGTGGATCGTTGACAGCCAGGTACTATTTTCTGTTAATGGAAAAAATTTAGAGATTATATTGATGAATATATTTTTCCCATATTTCTGTTGTACCTGTAGAATATGTGCTGTTATTTTACCTCGGGTTACGTCTACAGTGGAAAGTTCACTTTTCTGCTCATAGTAGATAGAAGCAATGCAAGGAGGCCAACTGTGCTCTGCAGGGACGCACAAAGAAGGATATCCGGGCACCACTGGAGAAAGTCAATTGTGCATGGATGAAAAATGTATACATTTTAAAATCACAATCAAAGTCCTCTTAAAAATTTATTCATCATCTAATGCCCAATAATAGCTTAGCTAATTTAGATGTTGGGTAAGCTATTATCAGTTATGCCCAACATCTAACTAATAGCTTTCAGGCATAACCACTTTAAGATGTTCTTTCAGGCACTAATAGCTTAGCTTAAAGTGGTTATGCCTGAAATAAGTAATTCAAATATTATTGATATTATCTATTACTTTCTGCTAGTTGGGAGATTTTTTTTTCACTCATATTAGTCACACGAGACTTAGAGTGTGACTTACTATTATTTGACATATGGATGTGAAAAAAAATGAAAAAGCTTTCCGGTTGATAACTGCAAGTGAATGTGATGGGGTGTTGTATGTTTTTGGTTTGATGGAAGAGACAATTTCCATCTTGGGTAATAATATTAGAAAATTATCAAACTGGCAAATAGTTCATGAGACTAGCTTTATAACCCGTGCTATGCATGAAAATTATAAAATTATAAAATTATTAAAATTTAAAATAAAGATATAATAGTTAAAAAAATTATCTAATCCTTACAATGAAAATGCAAAAGTTTTAGAGTGCATGAAATTTTTGTACAACTGTATAAATATTAATTCTTATCAAAATTTGTGATTATGCTTGAAAGATATAGGCATATTTTTCTCTAATATTTAAGTTTTAACATTGTTTTCAATAACTGTAGCTATGACTTTTTTTAGGCTTCTTGTATATATATATATATATATATATATATATATATATATACATATTTGAAAATATGCTTACTTCCTTCATTCTTAGATTTAAACACATGGACTCACTTGATCAAATTTGTTGAAATCACAATAAAAATCAAAACCTATTGTAATTTTTTAAAACTCCCTATAAAAGGTATCTAATGTAAATTTATTTTAATTCAAAAAATAAGAGGTTAAGAAAAAGATGAATATTTGAAATATTAAGTCAGATTATTTTATTATAACAATTTGACAATATACATAACTTCAAATGGCTAACTACTGATGGGGAAAGACAGATGGAAAAAACAAGATACATTGGCTATCATGGAAAAAAAATGGCACTGAAAAGATCTGAAGGTGGGTTGGGATTCAAGGATATAAAAGCATTTAATAAGGCCTTGTTGGGGAAGCAGATACTTATCAGTAAAGTATTGAGAGCTAAGTACTTCCTTAAGGATTCCATATTCAAGTGTAAGCCTAAAAAAAATGCCTCTTGGATTTGGCAAGGTCTATTAGGAGTCAGAAGCTTAGTTGAAAAAAGTGTGATCAGAAGGATTGGCAATGGGAGAAGCTCAAACATCTGGGAGCATAAATGGATTCCAAGATCATCTCTGGTAAGCCTTCTACCCCAAGACCCCTTAACAGCTTACTGAAGATGGTGCACGAGCTTATCATTCATAAAAGATGGGACAGAAACACCATTTTTAAAACTTTTAACCCAAGTGATGCAAAAAGGATTTTGAGTATCCCTATCAGCTTAACAGGCAGGGAGGATAGCTATTTTTGGCAACACAATGCAGGAGGTTGTTATTCTATAAGTTCTGGGTACAAACTTCTGATGGAAGAAAGTGACAGTACTGAGAAGGCAAAATCAGGAGAAGCTGGTCCAAGCATAATGGAAGGATGTCAACAGCTAAAGCATATGTGGAATACTCTTTGGAAGCTCAATATAAAACATAAGATTAAGCTGTTTATATGGAAGTGCATCAAAGGGGCATTGCCAGTCAGAGAAGCAATATTCAGAAGGACAAGAATGGGAGATCTAGTATGTAGAGCTTATGGGGAGGGCCAGGAAATAGTGGAACATTTATTCCTAAACTACCCTTGGATATATGGAAGGTGGCCCCTATATAATGGGATGGAGCTAGAGATCAACAAGG
Organism: Coffea arabica; assembly: GCF_036785885.1. Taxonomy (NCBI): domain Eukaryota; kingdom Viridiplantae; phylum Streptophyta; class Magnoliopsida; order Gentianales; family Rubiaceae; genus Coffea; species Coffea arabica. The sequence goes on from NC_092312.1 coordinate 12,576,042, forward strand.
AGATTTCAAACGATAGTGAAGCAAAATATCAGAGGTAAATACAAGACCAGAAGGGGCACAACATATTGGACTGACTGTAAACATTCTGTGGCAAGTGTGGAAGAAAGAAACAAGAAGGACTTCGAAAACCAAAACAGATGTCCACTAGTGAAGACAATGAACAAAGCTCAGAAGGATTGGTTGGAACAAGAGAAGCTAGGAAAAACTAAGAACAAAATGAGCATATGAGAAACAACTTTCAACCAAACAGTACATCATTAGGAGCACGAAGATGAGGGGATCATAATACTGGAAATGAACACAACAAGTCAACAAAGACAGCGTTCACTTGGAGTTGGAGCTATAGCTAGGACATATCAGCACACAAGGATTGCAGAATGGGCGCTAAAGGAGAGAACACTAGGAACTAAGATCCTTGATGATGCGGTAGCAGTTAAATTGGTCTTAAGTAAAGCTATGGAGCAACATTGAGACAGGATCAAAATACTATCCCACAACAAGGAATTACTGAGACAGTTAAGGCATCAAAGCTCCTCAGAAAGTCGTTTAGCAACTCTGATTGATGACATTACTGAATTGCAGAAGATGTTTCGCATGTGCTCTTTTGAGCTGGTTAGTGAAGAAAATATGACAAATTGTAAAAGATTAAGTTCTTATGCCTTTGGCATTCTTTTGGATGAGGATTGGTATTTTCCTCAGTGCAATTGAGCACTAGTTGTAAAGCTTTTCGAGCCTTTGCTCGCACATGTAAATTCTTTATAGTGAATGGAAAAATCTTATCATTTCGTTTAAAAAAAAACTTCAAATCCTTCTACTATTGTGTTTATAAATATTTTTAAAATTTTTTTAAGCAGGGATTAGGGAGGAGTTGAAGTTTAAAAACCAAGGAGGGAAAAGGAGAGTTGAATGCAAGAACTATAAATCTGAAAACCTCTATGTTATTCACTGGACTGCATTTATAACATGCTTATGTAAATATTTAACAGTTTCATAATAGAAAATGTACTTGTTCGCCCCATAATTTGATAGTATCCATTGCAAATTCTGCTTAATTTCAATAAACCCCCTAAGAGATACAGAAAGATTATGATTCTTCAGCTTTTTCTACCAAAGCTAACGCTACCTATCTTTATAGCACAAAAATATAACTTTACAAATTTGCTAGAAGAAAAAGAAACATCATATTTTAAATTTTCAGTATATGATACTCTTAAGTGATTATGATACAACTAAATTATGAAAGATAATTAACATTTCAAAATTCATATTTGAAATATTAGTGATTATACCTTCATCTTATGATGTTATGGTTTCTTTGAAATGCATATAGGCTTTGAAAAAAGAAATGTGAAAGTTTTTCTTAAACTTACAAAATACTAAAAAAAAACACCCATTGATAATAATCTACATGGAGGCTTGTCTAAACTTAGTGGTAAAATCGCTCTATCTTATCTCTAAAAGGCATTCGAATACCCAACAACCCTGTAAAAGATGAATATAAAAAAAAATGCATGAAAAAGAATATTGAGGTTTTTTTTCAGTTATTTTGAATATGTGAATACAAATCATAATGAAACATATAATTGTTAAATATTGTGCATATTTTAACATAAACTTGAGTTCATTATAAAGCTTCTAAATATAAATTAAAATTTTGATATATAATTGTTAAAATTTTTGAAGCATTCAAAAAATTATAAAACACGTACCCAACTGTTAGTATTAGAAAACCTATAGAATATCTAGATGATAAATAAGTAGATTAGGGAGACTTATTCATAAGTTAGTTTAACTATGGTTGTTACTATCCATAGGAAACGTTAAGTGAATTTTACTTAGTAACAAATACTAGGATTTTTGATAAGTTAGTTTAACCAAATTTTTTCCTATGGGATTTAAACATTTGAACTAAACTATAGATAAGCATTAAATAACATTGATCGAACTTGTTAAAGAATAAATAATCCAAAAATCTTAGGAAATGACACAAGCATTAGATAACATTAATCGAAATTATAAAAGAATAATGACAAAAAAATTTCCAAAAATCTTGGGAAATGACACATATCATGTTATTGAAAATCTTCTAGAACATCTATGAACTGGTAAATAGTATATGGTATAGATAGATAGTATTATTTTAGAAACCAGCTCCAAAATTAAGGGAATTTCTTTTGGTTTCTTTAATTTCTTGGCATATTTAGATATTTAATGATTGTGAGGTAGTATTATTTTAGAAACTGACTCCAAAATCAAGAGAATTCTTCTAGTTTCTTTAATATGTTGAGATACTGATATTTAATGATTGTTTTTGAAATTTTATAAACTGAGTTTCCTTATTTTCGCTTCAAATCTTGTATCTTTGTGGAAGACGCTACATAGAAACAGCTCTCCAGACGATGTCTGCCAACTATAAAATCAACCACATAGAAGAAGATCAGGAGAAATTATCAAAACAAGAGATAATTAATTGCCTAGGAAGTAGGAAAAAGGAAGGTTGTGACTGTGAAGATAAAATTCAACGGACCGGCACCATTAATCAAGTTTTCCAGTATGCTGTTAACTTCATGGTCGCCATTACTTGAAATATGTAGCATTGTCATTTTACCGCGTATATAAGCATGGCTTGGGCTCTTAGCTCCTCTGGCCTCTTATCAAGTCTATGAGACCCAGATATTGACTGCTGTCCTTGCCTTTCAGTTCGCTTTGCTTGGTCCTTGATGCTTTTCTGTTGGATAGCTAGTTTTACTACCAACCTGAGTAAAAGCATGGATGCAATCCCAAATGAGACTGCTAGGTAAAAAGCTTTATTTGATGGATTTTCTAGAATTAATAGTAGTCAAAATTGGTAAACATCCATGAAAGTCGTATTTCTTGAGTTCTAATCCAGGTCTTGTCTGAGGAGGGTGCCCGCTGTTGATGACTTGGTGGCGTCCAAGTTAGAAATGGATAAACAAGGTGTGGGGATTCCGATTTTAAGCGCCCAGCATTTTGGTATTTGCAATTAGAAGATGATTTACCAGCATTATTCTTGGAGCACTCATGATAGAGATTCTAAATTGCCAAAACATTAACCTCTTGCAAATTCCAATTCCCGTGCACTGGCGTGTTATATGGTCTGTCTCCTAATTCACACACACATTTCCGGAAAGAATCGTTTAACTGAGGGGTGAACAAACGTCAGTTTGTTTCCCTGATTATCGTTCATTCTTACCCCTTTTTATTGCTAGCATTCCAACCAAATTTGAACTGCAATTAAATCCAAGTAACTATAGCTAAGTATCTAGTTTCCTATATTTATTATATACAAAACAAAACAATCAATGATTCCCAAAACATGTAAAAAGAATACCCCCATTCTAGCTAGAAATCTCAGTTTTCCAAGTGGCTCCTATGAATCTGATATCAACCACAATAGCAATCATATTCGAATGTGCAGATGCAGAAAAATGTTGGAAGAGAATCCCGTTTCTTGCTTCGATCGGTGATAGATAGTCACAGCCAACACCAGTCTGCAATATAAACTTTATTCACTCCAAGAATTGGATTTTTAGTGTTGACTTAGCCACGTTATCTCCAGATTCCAAGGATGTCTAACCCAATAAATAGAACACAATTTTCTGAGCTTTTTTCAAACTGCAGCAGCTATAGAGCAATTGAAATAGAGATGATCGACGATTTCCTCGACTTTCACTGCACAGCACACATTCAACTGTCCCTGTTAAACAGCCCCATTGCCTAAGTCGATCCCTAGTGATTAATCTCGTACAACAGGCCATCCAAAGCATAAAAGAGAATCAAGGAAAATATCCTTTTCCCTACACTAATTACCATTGAACAGTTGGTCCAGCATTTTTGTTCATTAGCTTCTCCTGCAGGCTTGTATCACTCTTTGAACCATTCAATATCTCAGCTTATTGACTTCTCCTGCAGGAACTACTTAACCTATCTGGAACAGCATATCCAGAGAAATCAGGTGAGAACTGTATGTAACGCCACGTAAAAATCCAGAAATAACGGCTCCAAGCAATAAAACAATCAAAGACTGCCAAGCACTAAAACTATTTTTGTTTTGTCAAAACTCTCAATTGTGATTTCTGATATTGACTTTAACCGTATCCTTCAACTGTGAAGTCTTTAACATGGTTGTCTACATGCGTTTTCATAAAGGTGCATGAGATCATATGGACCATAGATTTGATGAATGCTACAAGCTCAAGGACACAACCATGCAAAATATGAATAATCTTTCTCAACCCAGATATCGAAATTTCAGATTGTCTTCAACCATCCACACATATAAAGTTGTACATGGTTTTAACTGACCTCAGCGAAAAAAAGGAAAATAAAAAAAAAGACGCGTAGCTGATGATTGTGCGTACTTCTTCTGGAAAATTTTACAATAGAAAGACCAATATCCAGGCATCCCTTGTAGTTTAGAACCCAAAAATGCCGTGCAACCTGTTCCTTGTGACACGAGGGGTTTAAAAAAGCTGCTGACGATTCAAAACTTAGGCCACCAGCTCTAAGCCTGCAAAATTTCACAACCGGTATAGGATATTTCCATGCAGGACCAACCCATAGCAGAGCTTGAAAGGTGTTGACATTCGTACCATCAACAGCTTGAAAAGTTATGTAAAAGTTAATAGTACCAACGTCCCAACCTTGTGAATTTGCTTTCTCAACCTTCACAAACTTGTAATTTGTCCCCTGCATTGTTAAGCTTAACAATTACAGAATAAGAGATATCACTGCAAAGGGAATTTATCTTAATTAGGGGAAAAAAGATGATAGTTGCATAGTACTACTTGGTTATCGTTGAATTGATTGATTGCAGCGGTTGCCTGAATAATTAACGTCTTCATGTTCTTCTGGGAAGTTCTCAAAATTTGTCATTGGAACAATTGAAGTCATCATGCAGACACCGGGAAAATCCCAAATGTCAAAGCCCTGAGCATATATTTATTAACAAAATTGGTCATCAAACAAAATAGATTTATGGAAAACAAAGACAGCAAAAGCTAGTACTTGTTTTGGCTTGTGGGCAGAAATAAATATCACCTCGCTCTCCTCAATCTTTTCAAACACTTGATATATATATATATATATATATATATATATATATATATATATATATATATATATATATATATATATATATATATTAGCCAAATTCCCCCCTTTGATTGTGCCATCAAAGACGGTTTGCACAAGGCATAAATGGACGAAGAAAATTGCATTCTGCATTATGAAACAGCGTTGTGCAATTATATTTCCACAAACTGCACTATTACACTTTGGAATCAAATTTTTGACACAAATAAATTGATCTTTTAAATGTAGCTGAATTAGCCACCTTTGGAGGTCTGCATTCTCTATTCTCGTCAAACGCCAAGCAGACACCGTTGTCAATAGCGTAGCGTACTGGAAAACTTGATTGATGGTGCCGGTCAGTTGAATTTTATCTTCACAGTATTATTAAAATATATTATAGTATATTATATATATACTTATACTTATAAGTATATATATAAATAAAAATAAAAATAAAATTATTATTAAATATATATTACTAAAAAAGTAATTATTCATAAATTAGCTTTAATTATTTTTTAAAAATCAATAAATACCATTAAACTTATTCTAAATATTGTATTATTTATTAAAATATAATTAAATAAATTTAAAATCAAATTCGAACTCGAATTCGAGCTCAAATTCGGCTCATATAGTTTAACGAGTTGAGGTTGAGGTTGAGCTTGAATATTTATACAAATAAACGAATCAAATTTAAACAATATTTATAATTCGTTAATATTCAAGTCGAATTCGGAATGTTCGGCTCGATTAGGCTTGTTAAAAGCTCTACCCATGGCCCAAATACCACGCCTTTTTTATGTATTTATTTTGAAGTTCATTCTTGATTGAGGTTAGTCCAAATCCATATTTCATAATGTACACGTTAAAGAATACTATTTTATTACCCGTTAAAGAATACTAGTATTTATGTACATAGAATTTAAATAGTTAACATATTTGGGATATGCCTTCAACAAAAATAGCATATTTGGGATATAATAACGTGACGTATGTGATTTGAAAAATTTTACTCTTCGAAGAGGTCGGTACGTGAGTAAAGTCTAAGTTAGAACATGCTTTTTTCCATACCCAAACCAAAGTTTTAATAGATTTGAAAAACAAGATTGCTCCTCAAAAACTAATAGGTATGGGTAATTGATAAGGTATCGGTCAACATTTCTATAATGTGTAACTACAAATTATATATTTAATATTATGTGAAAACGTGTTAAAAATAAGACTAAAAATATTAGAATTAATTAATAACATAAATCTAATCAAACTACTACTTTCAAATAACAAAATAAACATCGAAGAATGTTTCTCATAAGAATTAAAAATGAAAGCATAATGTTGTGTCAACTAATTATAATTCTTCCAAGAATTTTATATGCATCCAATAGGAATGGTGACCTAGGATTTTTTTTTTGGAGGGAGGGTGGGGCCAAAATAATTGTATAAGTTTAGAGGGCATGGATTTAATAATAATTATATACTTGCATATAGGATTGAGAAACAAGCCAAATTATTTGATGTTGTAATCAAGCTTGGATCACTAATAGCTCATTTTATATTGATTTTCTAACTAATCAAATCAAACATCAATAACATTTTGTATTTGGTAAAATTTCGATAAAACAAACTGAAATGATTTCCCAAAGATGCATGTGATACATCTTAACATTCCAAAACAAAACATAGTGCCAAAGTATGTATTATCTTTCAATAAAAAATAGTTCGTTATAGATCACAACAGACTATGTTTGCTCATGAAGGTCAAGATTGCTTCATTCACATCATCAGGAAGTTGCTCCTGAACAAAGTGTGTTCCCTCGGGCAAATATTTCATCTCCAAATCACTAACAAATTTGTTCACTCTTTCACTCTGTATGTAATCATGTATACCAGGAAACTTTAGGAAATGATCCTTTCCAGCAATTATCATAAGGGCCGGTACTCTGATTTGTTGATTTACTATTTTGACATTTTCATCAAGTGACCTGAAAAAAAGTATGTTAACCAAACTAAGGTCAAGACATCAGTAAAAATAGAGTATATTCTGGTCAGTTTAGCTCTTTTATACATGGTTGTGGACTAAGAAACTTTATCTTTTTGTTTTGGGCTAATTGATTAGAATATAGGTGTAAAAAAAGAAATTCAGACACTTGCGGGTCTGACAGGGGTTCTGTATATATCTATGGGTGCCGGGCTCTGTCAGCCCGGCACCTGACACCAAAAAATTTTTTTTTTTTATAAAAGACACATCCGGCACCTGACAAAGACTGCAAAAGCTTCTGTGCCCGGCAGCCAGTCAAATTGTTAAAAAAAAAATCAGCAGGCTTAAAAAAAAAAAAGCTGGCTAACCCTCCTTGTCCCTTGGCTTCGCTTTTCTCATGGCCACCAGTTTTTTATTCCGTCCCACAAGCAAGCACTTAATACTATGTGAATTGACGTAAAATCTAACGAGGCAAAGATTCTTTGACAGTCTACTAGCCTAGCCTATTGTAGATTATCGAATAACTTCATAACCTCAACGCGCACCGACTTTATCAATAATAAGGAGGTTTTTCGGTGCATTTTTTTATGTAGTGTTTGGATAGGGTATTATTTGAGATATTATTTAAAATAAATATTATAATATTTTTTATAATACAATATATATGAAATAAAAAAATAATAAAAAAATAAAAAAATTGATTAAAAAATGTGTTGATAATGCAAGTCAAATATTATTTAGAAAAAATTTCAGATTTCTGTATTTTATCATGTTTTTGTTTTACTAATTACTTTTTTAATCTATATGTCACATTACAAAAAGTATTAGAATAAACAAGAATTCTTTTCTTGATTGTAATCATATGGTACAAAAAGTGGCTTAAAAAATAAAAGATAGTTAAAAAGATACTGAAGAAGATTAAATTTATAAAAAGATGACTATCTGAATTGAAAAATAAGAAAATAAATGCAATATTTCATATCCGTAAGTTAAACAGTAAATGAAAAATTTGTTATAAAAAATGATTAAAAATATAAAAATGTTGGTTAAAAAATGTGTTGATAATGCAAGCCAAATATTATTTAGCAAAAATTTCAGATTTTATCATGTTTTTGTTTTACTAATTACTTTTTTAATCTATATGTCACATTACAAAAGTTTAATGCGATTCACTTTATTTGTTAAGATAGTTGATAATTAGTTTACGTTTTTTAGTATACAATTATTTTAATTATTTTAGTGGATTAATTAGTTTAATTAATTGAATGAATTAATTTAAAGAGGTTTGATTAAATGTATTTAATTAAGGTGCTGGGCTGACCCAGTCCGGCACTTGACATCTTTTTTTTTTTTTTTTAAAAAGGCACCTGATATCTTTTTTAAAAATAGGGAATCTGTCAGGTGCCAGACTGATATCTTTTTTTAAAAAAAGGAACATATCTGTTTTTTTTAAACCTGTCTGATTTTTCTTTTTTACACCTATATTCTAATCAATTAGCCACAGAAGAATGCATTTCTGACAATATTCTTCCATCCACGGAATTAAAGTGGAGGTAAGAATTAAACATTGGTTACATTTCTATGGTGGAAAGTTCACTTTTCTGCGCACAATAAGCAGAAGCAATGCAAATGTGGAGATGCATAAAGAAGTATATTGGACACTCGAAAAAACGAATTATGCATGGATGAAAAATATTATATATATTAAAATTATAATAAAAGTCTTTTAAAAATTTATTCATTATTTAATGTTCAATACTTATATTTGGTATATTAAAATAATTAATTAAATATTCTATTATATTATAAGTAACTATATATCGTTAAGTCGATTGAATAATATGCAAGCAGTTATTTTTTTTGGCATTTCAAGTAGTTGTCTATTAAGTTTTAATTGAAATAAAGATTTTATAATTATTTGAAATTATGCAATAAAAAAATCAATGTAAGATGAACATAAATGTAAACCTAAACCCTAAAAGCCTAAACCCTAAACCCTAAACCCTAAACCCTAAACCCTGAACCCTGAACCCTAAACCCTAGACTATACACAGCGTAGAAGTACAAAATAATGTAACCTTAAAGAAGGATTCCTAAATAGAAGATTAAATAGCGATAAGCATTATAATAATGAAAGATTAAATTAACGCTAAATCCCCATATTCAAATATTTGAAATTGTAAAACATGCAATTGAAATCCCCATATTCCTAAATGATCATTTCAATTGCATGTTTTACAATTTCAAATATTTGAATATGGGGATTTAGCGTTAATTTAATCTTTCATTATTATAATGCTTATCGCTATTTAATCTTCTATTTAGGAATCCTTCTTTAAGGTTACATTATTTTGTACTTCTACGCTGTGTATAGTCTAGGGTTTAGGGTTCAGGGTTCAGGGTTTTAGGGTTTAGGTTTACATTTATGTTCATCTTACATTGATTTTTTTATTGCATAATTTCAAATAATTATAAAATCTTTATTTCAATTAAAACTTAATAGACAACTAATTGAAATGCCAAAAAAAATAACTGCTTGCATATTATTCAATCGACTTAACGATATATAGTTACTTATAATATAATAGAATATTTAATTAATTATTTTAATATACCAAATATAAGTATTGAACATTAAATAATGAATAAATTTTTAAAAAGACTTTTATTATAATTTTAATATATATAATATTTTTCATCCATGCATAATTCGTTTTTTCGAGTGTCCAATATACTTCTTTATGCATCTCCACATTTGCATTGCTTTTGCTTATTGTGCGCAGAAAAGTGAACTTTCCACCATAGAAATGTAACCAATGTTTAATTCTTACCTCCACTTTAATTCCGTGGATGGAAGAATATTGTCAAAAATGCATTCTTCTGTGGCTAATTGATTAGAATATAGGTGTAAAAAAAAAATCAGACAGGTTTAAAAAAAACAGATATGTTCCTTTTTTTAAAAAAAGATATCAGCCTGGCACCTGACAGATTCCCTATTTTTAAAAAAGATATCAGGTGCCTTTTAAAAAAAAAAAAAAGATGTCAAGTGCCGGACTGGGTCAGCCCAGCACCTTAATTAAATACATTTAATCAAACCTCTTTAAATTAATTCATTCAATTAATTAAACTAATTAATCCACTAAAATAATTAAAATAATTGTATACTAAAAAACGTAAACTAATTATCAACTATCTTAACAAATAAAGTGAATCGCATTAAACTTTTGTAATGTGACATATAGATTAAAAAAGTAATTAGTAAAACAAAAACATGATAAAATCTGAAATTTTTGCTAAATAATATTTGGCTTGCATTATCAACACATTTTTTAACCAACATTTTTATATTTTTAATCATTTTTTTATAACAAATTTTTCATTTACTGTTTAACTTACGGATATGAAATATTGCATTTATTTTCTTATTTTTCAATTCAGATAGTCATCTTTTTATAAATTTAATCTTCTTCAGTATCTTTTTAACTATCTTTTATTTTTTAAGCCACTTTTTGTACCATATGATTACAATCAAGAAAAGAATTCTTGTTTATTCTAATACTTTTTGTAATGTGACATATAGATTAAAAAAGTAATTAGTAAAACAAAAACATGATAAAATACAGAAATTTGAAATTTTTTCTAAATAATATTTGACTTGCATTATCAACACATTTTTAATCAATTTTTTTATATTTTTTATTATTTTTTTATTTCATATATATTGTATTATAAAAAATATTATAATATTTATTTTAAATAATATCTCAAATAATACCCTATCCAAACACTACATAAAAAAATGCACCGAAAAAACCTCCTTATTATTGATAGAGTCAGTGCGCGTTGAGGTTATGAAGTTATTCGATAATCTACAATAGGCTAGGCTCGTAGGCTGTCACAGAATCTTTGCCTCGTTAGATTTTACGTCAATTCACATAGTATTAAGTGCTTGCTTGTGGGACGGAATAAAAAACTGGTGGCCATGAGAAAAGCGAAGCCAAGGGACAAGGAGGGCTAGCCAGCTTTTTTTTTTTGAAGCCTGCCGATTTTTTTTTAACAATTTGACTGGCTGCCGGGCATTCTCTGCCCGGCAGCCAGCTTTTGCAGTCTTTGTCTTTTATAAAAAAAAAAAAAAAAAAATTTTGGTGTCAGGTGCCGGGCAGACAAACCCGGCACCCATAGATATATACAGAACCCCTGTTAGATCCACAAGTGTCTGAATTTTTTTTTTTACACCTATATTCTAATCAATTATCCTTTGTTTTGAGGGGTAGCATCACAATATTGTATTGTTTGCGTACCTAAAAGGCACATTTAAGGTAGTGCTGAATCCAGTTCTCTCATACCAAGTTCCATAGAATGTCAGATCATCCTCCGTAATCCACGACGGACAAAGGGAATCATCAATCAAATTTAGGCTGTTCTCACCATCGCAAGTTTCTGGAATCTCATCCTGGGAAAAGAGGATGTTGGATCAAAGCAATTGAATTCATCTTTATAAAGGATCCTGAAAATGATTACACTATCGTACTTAAAAACCAAAACTAAATTATATTCGAATGAAAATTATATGGACAAAAACTTTTTTGGCACAAAAAATCACCTAATATTATTGGAAAAGGTTTTAGTAGTTAGTAAAGAAAGCTTTTACCTAACATTTTGAACGTAACTGTAAAAAAGGCAACTAACCTTCCATCTTGAAAGATAGCACTTAGGAGACAGATTTTGAAAAGGCGAAAACTAAGTTCCAGGGATAGATGGTGGTCCAATGGTTATAATTCCATTAACCATTTCTTGGTGACGAATAGCGAATAGGCTAGCTATTTGCACCCCAAAGCCTTTGGTCACAAGAAAGACCTGAAAGATTTTTTAGAATATATTTAGAGATTGTGAACACATAAGAATGCTTTTGGTTTCTGGTTCAGAACATGTTCATTCTTGTACTTAACAATTTTTACCTTAGAAATTCCCATGTTACGAAGAACAGCAAAGAGGTCGCTCACCAATTGTAAAAATGTGGTTTTCTCAGGTTCTTGAGGCATCTCAGAGACTCCATATCCTTGGTAATCAGGTACAATGGGATAATTGATTAGAATATAGGTGTAAAAAAAAAATTCAGACACTTGCGAGTCTGACAGGGGTTTTGTATATATCTATGGGTGCTGGGCTCTGTCTGCCCGGCACCTGACACCAAAAATTTTTTTTTTTTTTTTTAAAAGACACACACAACCCGGCACCTGACAAAGACTGCAAAAGCTGGCTGTCGGCAGAGAGTGCCCGGTAGCCAGTCAAATTGTTAAAAAAAAATCGGCAGGCTTCAAAAAAAAAAGCTGGCTTGCCCTCCTTGTCCCTTGGCTTCGCTTTTCTCATGGTCACCAGTTTTTTATTCCGTCCCACAAGCAAGCACTTAATACTATGTGAATTGACGTAAAATCTAACGAGGCAAAGATTCTTTGACAGCCTACGAGCCTAGCCTATTGTAGATTATCGAATAACTTCATAACCTCAACGCGCACCGACTCTATCAATAATAAGGAGGTTTTTTCGGTGCATTTTTTTATGTAGTGTTTGGATAGGGTATTATTTGAGATATTATTTAAAATAAATATTATAATATTTTTTATAATACAATATATATGAAATAATAAAATAATAAAAAATATAAAAAAATTGATTAAAAAATGTGTTGATAATGCAAGTCAAATATTATTTAGAAAAAATTTCAGATTTCTGTATTTTATCATGTTTTTGTTTTACTAATTACTTTTTTAATCTATATGTCACATTACAAAAAGTATTAGAATAAACAAGAATTCTTTTCTTGATTGTAATCATATGGTACAAAAAGTGGCTTAAAAAATAAAAGATAGTTAAAAAGATATTGAAGAAGATTAAATTTATAAAAAGATGACTATCTGAATTGAAAAATAAGAAAATAAATGCAATATTTCATATCCGTAAGTTAAACAGTAAATGAAAAATTTGTTATAAAAAAATGATTAAAAATATAAAAATATTGGTTAAAAAATGTGTTGATAATGCAAGCCAAATATTATTTAGCAAAAATTTCAGATTTTATCATGTTTTTGTTTTACTAATTACTTTTTTAATCTATATGTCACATTACAAAAGTTTAATGCGATTCACTTTATTTGTTAAGATAGTTGATAATTAGTTTACGTTTTTTAGTATACAATTATTTTAATTATTTTAGTGGATTAATTAGTTTAATTAATTGAATGAATTAATTTAAAGAGGTTTGATTAAATGTATTTAATTAAGGTGCTGGGCTGACCCAGTCCAGCACTTGACATCTTTTTTTTTTTAAAAAAAAGGCACCTGATATCTTTTTTAAAAATAGGGAATCTGTCAGGTGCCAGGCTGATATCTTTTTTTAAAAAAAGGAACATATCTATTTTTTTTAAACCTGTCTAATTTTTCTTTTTTACACCTATATTCTAATCAATTAGCCACAGAAGAATGCATTTCTGACAATATTCTTCCATCCACGGAATTAAAGTGGAGGTAAGAATTAAACATTGGTTACATTTCTATGGTGGAAAGTTCACTTTTCTGCGCACAATAAGCAGAAGCAATGCAAATATGGAGATGCATAAAGAAGTATATTGGACACTCGAAAAAACGAATTATGCATGGATGAAAAATATTATATATATTAAAATTATAATAAAAGAACCCCTGTCAGACCCGCAAGTGTCTGAATTTTTTTTTTTACACCTATATTCTAATCAATTAGCCGGTACAATGGCTCTCAAGCCTTTGTTAGCTACCGCAAGCATCTGGTAACGTCATGAGTACCACATTTCGGGAAACCCGTAGCAGAACAACATAACTCTAGATCCGGTCCCTATCTCAACAACATGAATTTGCAACCCTCTTACCATTATATATTTGTGTCCTATCCCATCCTTATCTATTTTGTCAACTTTTAACACTCCTTTGGGATATGATATGCTAAAGATGAGATCTCTTTTGAGTTTGCCGAATCCTTGGTCACCAAAAGCTAAACCGTTTGTATTTTTGAACTCAAAAACCTCTGTTCCATCTTCTTCTTTGTCAAAACCAGTTAGGAGCACGGCATGTTCCCCAATGTAACTGTCAGTTGAAGATTTTCCTTTATATACTCCCTGCAAAAAATTCACAAATTTTAGTTTTACCACTCACCCAATGTCCACTAATATCAGTTGCTTCTTATCTAATGCCAACCTGGCCAATTTTTCCATATTCCTTGAAGCTGGGGCGATATACAGACATTAGACCAACAACTGGAAACCCTTTTTATTATGTCATCAACTTCTCGTTTTTGCTTTTGCACTTGGTCAGCATTGAGTTCATGGTCAGGGAGTAGGGTTCGACTATCGTAGCTAGTGACAAAAATTCTCGTTGCCTACAAATTGAGAAATAATTTAGTTGTTAACATATTATTTTAAACCAAATTGCAGATATAAAGGTATGCATTTTCATCTTACCTGAAGGGGCGGCCGACAACTAATGCAGTCATGAATATACGGATATTCACTCCTTAGGGTAAGACCTCTTGCTTTAGCATAGTCAAAAACTCTAATTGTCTGGTATGCTTCAAATCTCTGTCGTTTGATGTCTTCATCTCTGGCCCCATCCCTCCTTTTTACACAGTTGAGAATTTCTTGCATGGATAAGGGGATTTGTGACCCTTCCCTGTGACAAGTCTGATATTGGGATGCGATTGCTTCTGAACCATCAACTGCCCAACAGGTATCTGTACAAAATTTTAATAATTGTGATTTCAGTTGAAATTGAAAAAACTATAATTTTCTTTTAAAGCTCAAAAAGCTTACTCGTTCTTAATTTCTGGACAGGGAGCAGGACATTAGGTTCAGATCGCCATGAAAAAGATTCCTATAAGTAAAGAAATAAAAGTTTGTAAACAACTTATACTAAGCATCAACCTATAGTTTAAGTATTGCATAATTTTTTATGGCAAATCCAAGTGCCATCACAAAGATGCAAAAACGAATTAAAAAGATAAAAAAAAAAAAATCTAAGGCATAACAAGTAGCGACACTGTTGTGGTACAGAACCAGAATTGTTGCAGGAAATGGAAATAAGTAGACTTCAGAAATGAATTTAGCAGGTTTGCAGACACAATGAATTCAAACGAACACCTTCATTGCATTCATTAATGGGGGTTAACTCCGGAACTGAATCAGACTTGGCGGGAAAAGTGTAGAAGGGGAAAACAGAATGGGGGTTAACTCCGGAACTGATGAGGGGTTCTGGAGTGTTTCTTGATAATGTTCAGATACAATGGGGGTTAACTGGCGGGAACTGATGGAAGGATGCAAGCCCTGTTCGTCCAAAGTTCTGAGACATCACCCTACGGGCTTTTCAGTGGCAGGGGCCAAAATGTGTATATATATATATATATATATATAAATCTGCTATATGTAATTTGGAACGGAGGTAAGGGAGGTTAATGCAAACTAAATGCTTAATGGCTGTCCTTGAGATCCTGATAGGTGTATTAATCAGTAGTAATTTGTTATGAAATAATGATAAGATGTGGATGTCCATTGGTATTCTCAAGAAGGATTACAAGATGAAGATGTCCGTTTGTATTCTCAAGATGATAGACACATGTATTCCCCCTAGATTCATTGGTACATTGGATGAACTCATTTATGGATGTACTTGATGTACTAAATTCATGTATTTGTATTTAATAAGGTTCATGTACCTTTGATCTTGGATCACCTATATATAGGGGTGTATCCTACTTCCTTTGTAACCTTGGAACCTGGAAGTACTTTAATCAGTGAATATAATAATACTATAGTTCTCTCCTCTCTTCTCACTCTACTATTTCAATCCCTCCTTTTGATTGTTTATTTTATTAGTTTTACAACACGTTATCAGCACGAGTCTTTACCTTGAGCTAAGGAAAAGCACGAGTCTCTACTTTGAGTGAAGGAAAGGCGCGAAGCAAAAGTGAAGCACGAGACGTGTCAAGATTCTGCCCAAACAACTTTTGATTACTTATCAAGGTAAAATTCTTTCCTACGAATCTATTGCATATTCTTATGGCTAATCTCACAAAACAAGAGTTCGTACCTCTTGATATTTCTGAAAAAAATTATTTATCGTGGGTTTTGGATGTTGAAATTCATCTTGAGGCAATGGGTCTTGGTAATACTATTGTTGATGAGAATGATGCCTCAAACCAAGACCGTGCTAAGGCCATGATTTTCCTTCGTCGTCATTTAGATGAAGGATTAAAAGTAGAGTATCTTACTGTCAAAGATCCTCTTGTTCTTTGGCGAGATTTGAAAGAAAGATTCGACCACCTGAAGTTGGCCGTTCTTCCAAAAGCCCGATATGATTGGCTCCACTTACGACTACAAGATTTCAAATCTGTCAACGAATATAATTCAGCCATGTTCAGAATTACTTCTCAATTATCATTGTGTGACGAAAAAGTCACTGATAAAAATATGTTAGAGAAAACATTCTCTACTTTTCATGTCTCTAATATGCTCCTGCAGCAGCAATATAGAGAGAAAGGATTTAAGAAGTATTCTGAACTTATTACATGTCTTCTGTTGGCTGAACAAAATAATGAATTATTGCTGAAAAATCATAAGTCCCGACCAACTGGTGCAAGTCCATTCCCTGAAGCGAATGGGACTCAATTTCAAAATTCTGGTCGAGGTCGTAGACGTGGCCGTAGAGGTGGCCGTGGAAGAGGCCGTGGACATGACCGTGGCCGTAGACGTGATCGTAGTAGATTTATGCCCAGTGAAAATTATCACCGTGGCAAGCAACAAAATATTTCTCAAGAGAGAGAAAATGACTACAATCCGAAAGAAGGAGAAAAGAAAGTTTATGAAGAAAAATGCTACCGATGTGATATGGAAGGTCATTGGTCCCGTACCTGTCGTACGGCTGAACATCTTGTTGACCTCTATCAAGCATCATTGAAAAAGAAGGACAAAGATGTCGAGACAAATTTTATATACCAAAAGGATGCTTATGATGATGATGATGCTGACATGACACACCTGGATATTGCCGATTTCTTTGAGCATCCTGAAGATGCAAAATGATCATATATTTAATATATGTCTGGATGTTTGATATGTTGTTAGTCTTGCAGGATTGTCAATTACTTTGGTATGTTGTTTGATATGTTGTTAGTTTTATCTATTTACTTTGCATATGTCTATTCTCGTATCTTTTATCAATATTTAGTTTCATTTATTTTCTTCCTGAAGAAGAAATGGATGCCAAATGTTTGGGATCAAATAATGGTGATGATAACATTTGTCTCGTTAATAGTGCTTCTGCGCACACTATATTGACAAATAAAAGATATTTTTCTTCTTTGGAGATGGGAGAGACAAATGTTAATACCATCAGTGGTAGTGCAAAATTAATTGAGAGCTCCGGAAGAGCCACTCCATTTCTCCCTGAATGAATTAAAATTGTTATAAATCACGCACTACTCTCTCCCAAGTCACAAAGAAATTTATCCGAGACACTGAATGAGATAATAATAAAAATCAAGTGAGATAAAGGTTGATTATATCATATTAATCATTCGAGGGTGTAATGGTTATCGATATAGTTATCTTCATTCTCATTTGCTTTATAATCATCACCTGCAGTAAACTCGAAGTTTACTGATTCCAATGCATATATGAGAGTATTTGAATGTCGATAAGTATTTATACATACCCCCTTTATATTATACATGGCTCCAAAAGAAATTGATGTCGGATATGCATCACCTTTTACGATTAAATATTAATGAATGATCTATTGATGAGTGATCTATCCCGACATTAGGGGGAGGAAAAGATCAACCGAAAGGAAATTATCTGAAAATTAGATTTCCTCGATCCTCATATCTGAAAATTAGATTTCCTCGATCCTCATATTTGAAAATTATATTTTCTCGATCCTCATATTTGAAAATTAGATTTTCTCGATTCTCATATAAAATAATGTGAACTAGAAGTTCAAGAAATTCTTCATTTGAAGAAAGTTATATTTATCGACCCAGAAGAGTCATTAAATCAACTCTTCCTGCAGGAAACACTCTTGTTAAAATTGACGTCCCTGAAGGACATGTACAAGTGTTACAAATAAAGGCCGACCTACCTATATAAGGTATAAATTGATTTCAAATATCTCCAGAGATTAAATAAATGTCATGACAAAATTTAACCTCCTGAAGAGGTCGCTCCTGAAGAGCCAGCTCCCGAAGAGCCAACTCTTGAAGAGAATGAAATTATAGAAAAGTTAATTGGAGCCTAATGAAATGTAGCACTTGATATTATAGAAGTTGATGAGAATCATGAATCTAGATCGGTTGATGAATGTCGGCATATAAATGATTGACCAAAATGAAAAGGCCGATACAATCTGAATTAGATTCACTGGCTAAAAGAAATGTATTTGGACATGTAGTCCAAATACCTGAAAATGTAAAGCCAGTTGGATATAAATGGATTTTTGTGAGAAAAAGGAATGAAAATAATGAAATAGTGAGATATAAAGCAAGACTTGTAGCCCAAGCCTTTTCACAAAGGTCTGGATTTGATTATGATGAAACGTATTCACCTGCAGTGGATACGATCACATTTAGATATCTTGTAAGTATTGCAGTGCATGAAAAACTTGATATGCGTCTGATGGACGTTGTCACTGCTTATTTGTATGAGAATCTAGACAATAATATTTACATGAGAATCCCCGAAGGATTCAACATGCCTGAAACATGTAAATCAAATACTAGAGATGTGTATTTTATTAGAATACAAAAGTCTTTGTATGGGTTCAAGCAATCTGGACGTATGTGGTATAACCGTCTCAATGAATACTTAACTAAAGAAGGTTATACCAATGACCCAATATGTCCATTTGTTTTTATCAAGAAAAATGGGTCAAATTTTGTGATTATTGCGATATATGTTGATGATCTCAATTTGATTGGAACTCCTGAAGAGATCCAAAAGACTGTCAAATATTTGAAGAAAGAATTTGAGATCAAAGATTTTGGAAAGACAAAATTCTGTCTTAGTTTACAAATTGAGCATTTAGAAGGTGAAATTTTTGTTCACCAAACTACTTATACCCAGAAGGTATTAAAGCGGTTCCATATGGATAAAGCACATACATTAAGTACCCCAATGATTGTCAGATTATTGGATCCTTATAAGGATCCCTTTAGGCCACAAGAGGAACATGAAGAGATATTTGGTCCTGAAATACCATATCTCAGTGCAATTGGTGCGCTTATGTATCTTGCTAACTGTACAAGACCAGATATATAATTAGTTCCTCACCTACAAGACGACATTGGAATGAAGAATGGTGAGATTGACGTGCTACAAATCCGATCGGATAATAATTTGGTAGATTTGTTTACCAAGACATTGCCGACTGCTACATTGGAAAAGCTGGTGAAGAATATTGGTATGCGTCGGCTAAAAGATCTCATATAATGTTTGCATCAGGGGGAGAATTTATTACACAAGAATAGTGTACTCTTTTTCCTTCACTAGGGTTTTTATCCCATTGGGTTTTTCCCTAATAAGGTTTTAACAAGGCATATTCTTTGTGTCATGGACATCCAAGGGGGAGTGTTATGAAATAATGATAAGATGTGGATGTCCATTGGTATTCTCAAGAAGGATTACAAGATGAAGATGTCCGTTTGTATTTTCAAGATGATAGACATATGTATTCTCCCTAGATTCATTGGTACATTAGATGAACTCATTTATGGATGTACTTGATGTACTAAATTCATGTATTTGTATTTAATAAGGTTCATGTACCTTTGATTTTGGATCACCTATATATAGGGGTGTATCCTACTTCCTTTGTAACCTTGGAACCTGGAAGTACTTTAATCAGTGAATATAATAATACTATAGTTCTCTCCTCTCTTCTCACTCTACTATTTCAATCCCTCCTTTAGATTGTTTATTTTATTAGTTTTACAACATAACTAAGGTTTTTTGTTTGACTTTCAATAATTCTTTTTCTCTTTTTAAATTAAAAAATGAATTAAATTACTCAATATTCAAAATGCACTTGGCTTGTTAAAGATTCCTTCAAACTTAATTTGCTAACTCATCAAGCTAGACAATTTTGTTTGTAGTTTTAAATTTTCTACACCTAAAAATTGATTTTCTCAAATTTAAGTGAATTACTGATTATGTTTTCTCCTTGTATTCGTATATTTTGATGTGCGTGTGTATGTAGTTGGGACTAGTGCGGGCAGGCACTTAATTTTATTAATGTACGTTCGCAATTTTCAAATATACAACAAATCTTAATCGTTGAAACGTATGAGCAATAGCAATTTTCTCATAAGTTTCTTATCTTTTTATTTCTTTCATAGTTTTTGATATCCTGTTTTTCTTCCCTTGTGTAAATGAGATGCATGATATGCCATAGAGAGTTTCCAAAATAATTAACTTGATCTTTCCGCCAATTAACTAGTAGGAGCACAAACTATCTTGGGCTTTAATTTTTCTAATCATTTGGGGTTCTTTTAATTTCTTTTTCTTTTTTGAGTCCATGAACACATGTACTATTGTGCAACCAAGTACGCATAGAAGAATGTAAAATTGCTTTACTTCACACACAACATGCAATTTTACTGAAATTTTAATTCTTTCCGACTCAAAAATTGTTGTGGACAGCCTACTGGAGCTTCAAGAAGCAGGGAGATCGAAGGAAAACTAAAAGAAAGCACTCCTGCAAGACTGCTTGCAGCTGCTAAAAAGGATCCCCCCATCAAAAGCTATGTCATTGTAAACGAGAATTCAAACAGACTGCTGATCACCTGTCAAAATATGCTCAATCTGGGGTGCCTGTAGAAGAAGGATGTAAAATCTTTAGCACCCTTACTCCCTCACTTTTGCCTGTTTTGACGAATGATGAATGCACTTTGAGGGAGCTTTTGTTGTAATCTGGGGTGCCTTTTTATATTAATGAAATTTTAATATCTTTCAAGAAAAAAAAAAGTGCGAATTGGATTTTTTTTTTCTTTTTGGCTAAAAGGAAAAGCACAAAATAGATTTACAACATTCAAGTTGCATTACCTCCTTAACTTTATTAGTATATAGAAGCACCTGTTCTGAGCGTGGCCCGCCGAAACGAATTAATGTGCTTTCATACAGGAAAACATGTGATTTATCCAAAGTTTCACTCCGTTCCTACTTTTGCCGAGTCAGAGTTAGGAAAGTTTCCCTATTGAGCCAAACAATTATACTTCTGCTGATCATCCAAATTGTCAAAAGAATTTCCATTGAAGTGGACAAAATGCTTATAATAGGGCTTCATAATTTGACGGCTTGTACAGGGTACCTCAGCCCAGTAAAAGCTGTGCTCCCATCTGTCTCCGGGCAGAGGCGCAATGAGAAGATACCGATGTAGTAGTGTAGCATTAATTACTATGGCAAATTATAAGGTAAAAAAAAAAAGAGGAAAAAAAAAAGATATATCGATGTCATAAGTGTTATGGTTACAAACTTTTCCTCTTCTAACTCCCGTGGCATATCATGTTGGACTTAATAATGTAAAATTGGCAATTCTACTAGACCAAATCTATGATGTTATTTTCATTGAAATTGACATGAGAACATCAGATGATATGTTCAAGGATACAAATTAACTTGATTAACAACAGAGTTAAAGGGTATATTAAAGATTTTGTACATTAATAGCAACATTTTCAGTTATTGGCCTACCCATAAAAAGAAACATTTTTAGTCAAAGCAAAAATTGCAAAATTTGAGGACCTAAAGAATAAAAAAAAAAAAAAAGATGAAATCGGCGGAAGTTTTGACTACACGCAAAAAGACATGTTTTATTTTTAGTTCGCATATTCTTTTTCCGTGCAATTAATGTTGATTGTGGACATCTTAAGAGCATTGGATGACGTGGTTGAGTCTTGTGCATGTTGGTTGTCAAAAAAAAAAAAAAAAAAGGTCTTGTGCGTGTTAAAAGCAAGATATGCAAAATTTTGTTCTTCTTTTACAAAACCATAAAACAAATATCACATAATCCATATCCAAACGTAGCAGAGTACTCAAATAGTTAACCAATTGTCTGTGGACCTCGATCAATGACTTGGTAATTTAATTTCACAAAAAGACTCTTTCAAGTGACAATCTTTTGATTGTGTTTTGTAGATAAATGCCCATGCAAAGCAGCCCGAAAAGAAAGTTGCCTTCTTTTCTCCTATCTGAACCAACCAACACCCCCCTCCCCCCCCCCCCAAAAAAAAAAGAACCAACCAAATAATAAAAAGAAGAAGAAGAAGCCAGTCCTGCTAGTCTAGGGGATTCGTAATGGCTTTACATATGGATGGGCAACAAGAAGAAGAAGAAGGTACGGGGAATTGAGCATCAAACTAGAACATTATAGTCTTTTAGATTTAAGATTAAGGCTCTGTAGCGAGCCTGAGAGTCTCTGAAAGATGGGAGGATCCACTGAACGAAGCGGTGGAAGCAGAAAATGAAGAAAGAGTTTTAAGACGATCTTGTCAATTGATGACGATGGAGAAGCTGAAAAAGTTAATGATCCCTTCAAGTGCTTGGCAAATGAGTTGATAACCTCCCACATATTTTACAGAATCCACGAGTCCAAGTCCCTCTGCTTGATTTCCAAACATTTCTATGATCCACATGTTTATAGGCTCCCTCAGGTACAAGGATAAGGATCCGGAGTTCCTCGAGCAATAAACACTTCATTTTCAGTTGACCAAATAAAATTCTACAAGATAGGTGCAATACAATATGATAAAGGTAATGGTACCCTTGAGAAGTGGACCAGGTGATGCAAAATTCGGCTTTCTATTTGCAGTAATATAAACTAAAGCAGTTCATCTATCACTTAAATTCAACAACTAAAAGAAGGATTACTAATCGCCTTTTGTTTAGCTAAATCTATTTTTCAAGCCCAGCATAAGCCACAAACGACTGATGTTATAAAAAACATATGAGTATCCAACTAGTTTGTGAGGTAGACACAGAAAAGCATAAAATAATAAATCATGCAGGAGTCTCAAGCAGTATGAGCCGGTCGACAACTTCAACGGCAAGATAACCATAACCAACATGGCACATAAAAGGGTTATCAAGCATCCATTTTGCCTACGCCGGCATACATGAATATGACATATAAGCCAACTTCACAAACCAAATCAAGTCCTACATATGAAATTCAGATACGTCAGCAGTATTTTAATTCAAGCTCAGAAACACAAGGTCATTCTACATAACCAACAAAAAGCAGCAAACTTCCATCGGACCATGATCATGTCATGATGGAATCACCACCACCTGCAAGTTGAATAGAAAAAGGCTGTCAATTACATGCACAAACCACAAACAAGGAGGAGGCAGGGAGGGAGAAGATACCAAAGGACGAAAGGGAAATTGGGAATGGAGAAAGGCACAAAGAGGGTCTACACCAGGAAAAAAATTCAGAACATTTTTATTTTTACATTTTAACCATGATAGGTTGTTTCTTCAGTGGGATGCTCTGGGGTAATTAATTATAAATATGACACAGTAGTTTTCATGGTTTCACCGTGAAGTAGAATACTAAACCCCTGTAACATACTATGAACAAACCACTGAACGCAATTACAGAAACAAGGATTAAAATCTTTCGCATATGCAAAGATGGGATACAAAATATCGCATCACATCACAAATTATGTAACCTATGAGTTTAACGCTATCATCCCTATGCCTGGGGAAAAAGCAAACCAATCGATTTCATTATCCAATTATGCTTGTATCTGAGAGGCTTTACTGGTAGCTTGAATCATCAAAGAATTAGAAATCAACTAAAAATCAACTAGCATACTGAAGAGTCAAGAACGCTGGCTCAATTACATCAAAATTGATCATGCAACAAAGTTAAACTATGTGGCCCTCTAGCTAAGAAAAGTATGCTGAGAAATATGAACACTGAAAAAATGATTATCCGTACTGACAAGGATGAAACAAACAAATATTAGGACTCAGGGGATAATGATAATGGGGTGGGAGAAAGGAACAAGGCATATATTTGGCAGGGAAAATTGAGTAATTTGTTTACTTAACGGATGCTTGTCATAATAATTTAGTTTCTTAAATTATGCAAGATTTCAAGGATTCGACACTTTTGGAGTCATTTGAGTACAATAAGGAGCAATGAAGTACGTAGCTTTCCAACCTCATATTTCAATTGCATCATGAACAAATTTGCTAAACGGAATTAGCATGCAAGAATTAAAATGTTTGAGCAATGCACAAAATTGACTTGATTGCCTTCATAGCTAACGCATTGGAACAGGTTAGCAAAAGTACTTACCTATTTGCAACTACTTACAAGAGATAAGTCAATTTGCAACTACTTTAGGCCTGCAGAACTTGACATAGTATTCATCAGGTTCTGGACCTTCCCATACCAGAGCTTGAAAGGTAGTCAAACCACAAGCAGCATAAGGATCCTTGGCCAGGAAGGTAATATAAAAATTGGCACAAATTGGACCCCAAAATCGTGCGTTTGCCTTCTCAACCTTCGCAAACTCATAGTCTGTGTCCTGCAGAATAAATAAATAATTTCTTTCCAAGAAGTTAATCAAAAGACATTAACTACGGCTGATTTATGGGGGGTATCAAAAGAAGGAGGAATGCAATATAGCAAGAAAAAGAAGGCATACTTTCTTTTGGTTGTGATGCTCAATTGCAAGCTTTGCCAGTTTAGTAATACTTTCCAACTCCAGTAATGGAACGAAGGCCAGGTTCCTAGCATCATGGTACGGGATAGGCAGCTTCGTAGTATCATGGTACGGGATAGGGTCAATATCAAAGCCCTGGGCAACACATACAAAAACAAAGCGACAGGAATTTCAGAATACAACAAATTTAAATAAACAATACGGGCAACAAAGATAGAATTGCCAGCAAGCATGAAGGCAGGCATAGCATGGGGAGGAAGAAAGGAACAAAGGGACAAAGAAAAACCCGGGTACCTCGCTATCTACGAGCTGTCGCCAATACTTAAACCATACATCATTCTCGTCATTGCAGCCATCAGGGTAGTAGTCGTTCAGAATTGAAACGATGCTATCCAACGCATGGTCTTTTTCGGTATAAACCAATTGATCAGCTTGTAAATTTATTTGCCGAATGTCTTCGTCATATAACTCCAGTTCATCTTTTTCGTCCGATCTCTGCTTCTTATGGACCGGCGACGATGACTCTTTCAAATCTCCAACCACCGCAATCCCTCCTCTTCCAGCATCATCCCACGGTACCTCAATCTCTGCCATGGATGAACCAACGACGCCCTAATTTCGTTTATTCTGTATTTCCGGTAATAGGACGAAGCCCTACTCGTCTAATGACAGGCTAAAACTTCGGCGCTGCGACGTTTTATTTATGGGTATGTAACAAAACCGACCTACTGGCTGGGATGGTCCCGGATCCCCATGGCCCAAATACCACGCCTTTTATATATATACTAGTTTTTTAGGCCTCGCGCTACGCGCGAGGTTGCCCTAACTTGTGTTAATTTAATTTAATTTTATGGAGTAGGTTAAACGATGATAATTGGTAATATGATTGCATTCGATAATTAGAAAGTCATTTTGTATAGAAGGTATAGATGTATCAGTGTATGTATATATCAACCGTTATATTAGTTGTTTTTAAACTGGTTTTTTTTTCCCCTGGTTGAAATATTTATTTTAAGTTAAACGTTCCTTTGTTGGAACACAAGGGAAATCGTAGTGAAGAACAAATTCAGTTTATCATGAAAATTCTTGCTTCTCAAGGTAAAACAAAGCAAGAAAGCTAAAGTGGGAAAACAAAAATGTTGGGCTTGAATATAAAGTATGGAGTAGAGGTGTTGAAATGGGTGACTTGGGTGGGTTTGGGTTGGATAAAATGGATAATGGGTATAAGTGAATTAACTCATTTATACCCATTTAATTAGATAGGTATAAATGGGTAAGTTAAAAAATGAATTGGGTAACTCAATTATCCATTTACAACTTATTTATTTTAACTTTTGGTAAACTCATTTAAATTTATTTTTGCAAAACAAGTTATCAATTTATACCACTCTTTGTACGCATTATTAGTTTTAAATATTTATTTATAATGTTCAATAAATTTAATTATCAATTTTTTTTCATTTATACTCTATGTTACAAAATTATCTATTATTTAATAATTGAATAATAAGAATATAAAAATTTGAACTAAGTACTATAAAAATTAATATAAAAATTTAATTCAAAAATTTTGAACTTATACCATCTATTCATGGACCGATATAGGTAAATTTAATTAGGTGAGTTGATTTGTCACCTCTAGTAATAATTGAATAATAAGAATATAAAAATTTGAACGAAGTACTATAAAAATTAATATAAAAATTTAATTCAAAAATTTTGAACTTATACCATCTATTCATGGACCGATATAGGTAAATTTAATTAGGTGGGTTGATTTGTCACCTCTAGTATCGAGCCATTATAACAATTGGTTTGAGTTTTATTAATATTGTCAACAAAATGGCTACGAAAAATGAGTACGAATTTGGGTTGAATAAAATGGGTAATGGGTATAAGTAAATTAACTCATTTATACTCATTTAATTAGATAGGTATAAATGGGTAAGTCAAAAAATGAATTGTGTAACTCAATTACCCATTTACAACTTATTTATTTTAACTTTTGGTAAACTCATTTAAATTTATTTTTGCAAAACAAGTTATCAATTTATACCACTCTTTGTACCCATTATTAGTTTTAAATATTTATTTATAATGTTCAATAAATTTAATTACCAATTTTTTTTCATTTATACTCTATGTTACAAAATTATCTATTATTTAATAATTGAATAATAAGAATATAAAAATTTGAACTAAGTACTATAAAAATTAATATAAAAATTTAATTCAAAAATTTTGAACTTATACCATCTATTCATGGACCGGTATCGGTAAATTTAATTAGGTGGGTTGATTTGTCACCTCTAGTATCGAGCCATTATAACAATTGGTTTGAGTTTTATTAATATTGTCAACAAAATGGCTACGAAAAATGAGTACGAATTTGGATTGGATAAAATGGGTAATGGGTTTAAGTAAATTAACTCATTTATACCCATTTAATTAGATAGGTATAAATGGATAAGTCAAAAAATGAATTGTGTAACTCAATTACCCATTTACAACTTATTTATTTTAACTTTTGGTAACTCATTTAAATTTATTTTTGCAAAACAAGTTATCAATTTTTACCACTCTTTGTACCCATTATTAGTTTTAAATATTTATTTATAATGTTCAATAAATTTAATTACCAATTTTTTTTCATTTATACTCTATGTTACAAAATTATCTATTATTTAATAATTGAATAATAAGAATATAAAAATTTGAACTAAGTACTATAAAAATTAATATAAAAATTTAATTCAAAAATTTTGAACTTATACCATCTATTCATGGACGGGTATAGGTAAATTTAATTAGGTGGGTTGATTTGTCACCTCTAGTATCGAGCCATTATAACAATGGGTTTGAGTTTTATTAATATTGTCAACAAAATGGCTATGAAAAATGAGTACGAATTTCGTCCAACATGGTAAGTTGTTTCTTCTACAATCTATACTGAAAATGTTAGGCCAGGTAAGATGAGGGTTTGAAAATCAAAGTCAAAGGTAGATGCCACGAGTGCAGGACCATCTCTCGCTCTCTCTATCTCTGTTGGGCTCAATGTATCCAAAGTGGCAAAATTTTCGTTGAAATGGAATTTCTCATTTCACATGTTAGGCGTAGCTGGTGTATTCGGCGGCTCCCTATTCAGTGCCCATAACAAAGCCACGCGGATAGCAAAGCCACCACCACTGAATGGCAAAAGACCAAACTGCCCCTCAAGCTCACACAAATCACGCTATAACCGGCCCATTTTCACTGTAGCTAAGCCAACTGACGCTTTTAGTATAGTAAAGATATATATATATATATTATTTTAATAATAAAATTACATATGTATCCCTAATATTTTATTATATGTTAAGAAAAATTATTATTTTATATATTTTTAAAAAAATAAATAATTATATTTATTTTTTTTTTAAATCGAGCTCGAGTTTTACATTGAGAGCTCGTCAAGTTCGAATTCGAATTCGAGTTTGGGAAAATTAAATTGAGATCAAGACTCGTTTTAATTAAGTCAAAACTCGACTCGACTCATTTGCAACCTCATTTATGATACCAAAAAATCTTCACGGTGCATTTAAAAAAAATAAATAATTATATTTATTTTTTTTAAATCGAGCTCGAGTTTTACATTGAGAGTTCGTCAAGTTCGAATTCGAATTCGAGTTTGGAAAAATTAAATTGAGATCAAAACTCGTTTTAATTAAGTCAAAACTCGACTCGACTCAATTCATTTGCAGCCTCATATATCGTATATGATACCAAAAAATCTTCACGGTGCATTTCAAGATGGGCGGTGACTATGTCGTTATGCCAGGTCCGATTCCGATATAAAATGGTGACGAATAATCGGACTCGCAATAACCAATCACAAGCCTGATAAGCGGACCAAATCAATTGAACTCAAATTGCAAACTCCCGCTTTTAGTATAGGTAAGAAAGATATATATATATATATATATATATATATATATATATATATATTATTTTAATAATAAAATTACATATGTATCCCTAATATTTTATTATATGTTAAGAAAAATTATTATTTTATATATTTTTAAAAAAATAAATAATTATATTTATTTTTTTTTAAATCGAGCTCGAGTTTTACATTGAGAGCTCGTCAAGTTCGAATTCGAATTTGGGAAAATTAAATTGAGATCAAGACTCGTTTTAATTAAGTCAAAACTCGACTCGAATCGATTCATTTGCAGCCTCATATATCATATATGATACCAAAAAATCTTCACGGTGCATTTCAAGTGCCAGGGCTCGCTGAATTCCGAAAGCACTTCCAGGCTCGAGACAGTGATGTCCTAATAATCACCACTCCCAAGTCGGGCACCACATGGCTGAAGGCCCTCGCATTTGCCTTGATGAACCGAAATATTTATCCCATCAACCAGAACCACCCTTTGCTCAACCAAAATCCTCATACTCTTGTGCTACACTTGGAATATCCTAACCCTTATGATAAACAGCACCCTGATTATTCTTTCCAAGGATCAAGAAGACTGCTTGGAACCCACTGCCCGCTTGTGCTACTGCCGGAGTCAGTGATGAACTCGGGTTGCAAGATTGTCTATCTATGCAGAAACATTAAGGATATTTTTGTCTCGTATTGGCACTTCACTAATAAGTTGGGGAGTACTGAAACCTCTTTTGAGGAATTTTTTGACCTGTTTTGTAAGGGAGTGAGCTTATCTGGACCTGTTTGGGATCATGTTTTAGGTTACTGGAAAGCAAGCTTGGACAAGCCCCAAAAGGTACTTTTTCTGAAGTATGAAGAAATGACACAAGAACCAGCTTTTAACCCGAAACATCTTGCCGAGTTCTTGGGTTGTCCAATTTCTCAAGAGGAAGAGACAGCAGGAGTGGTTGATGAGATTTTAGGGCTTTGTAGCTTTGATCACATGAGGAATTTGCACAGGCGAAGAAACGAACGAGACACAGTAATGGTCATTGGGAAGAAAGATGTTCCAAATCATACTGCCTAGAAGCGGCCGAACAAAAGGAGTAAGCAGGAGGGGTTGGGCCAAAAGGTGAACGAGGCTTTTCGCTCCTCTCCTTCTTTAGTCGGAAGTTAGTACCAGGCCGGGAAAAGAGTTCCAGGCCTTAAGAGCTTAAGAGGAGATCGAATTCTCCCCGGAACTGGAAGATCATTATCAACGGATATGCTTTTTTTTTTCCCACAGGGGTCGAAAGCAGTTGAAGCGCAGGAAAACAGAAGCAATCAGTCTTCAAAAAACTTTTGTGTAATAAAGCTTGCACTTCTTGTGGCCACGCGGACAGCACCGAAGTTCCAAAGCCATGCAGACAGCAGCAAAGCCACGCAGCATCGAAGTTCCAAAGCCATGCAGACAGCAGCAAAGCCACGCGGACAGCATTGAAGTTCCACGGCCATGCAGACAGCTGATAGCACAAACCCACCGCCCACAACAAAAGACCAAACCGCCCCTCAAGCTCACACAAATCACAGTATAACCGGCCCATTTTTACTGGAGCAAACCAAACTCGCGCTTTTAGTATAGTAAAGATATATATATATATATATATATATATATATTTTTTTTTTTTTATTTATTTTGAAGTTCTTTCTTGATTGAGGTTAGTCCAAAACCATATTCAATAACGCACCCATTAAAGAATACTTTTTTTTTTACCTGTTAAAGAATACTAGTAGTATTTATGTATTCGATAACGCATGTGCATATAATATATTTGTTAAATGAAATCAAATACAACTATATTACATGCTATTTGTACTGTTTAAATGAAATCAAATAAACATATACATTAGTTTTCAAAAATAAAAAAAAAGATTATTCATACGCATAATCAATGAAGAATGAAAATTTTAATTTTGTAAAATATGAGGGGTGAAAAATTTTATTTTGTGAAATATGAGGGATGAAAAAATTCATTTATGAAATATGAGAAACTATAGATTCGATTATGTGAAATATAATTTGATAATAGCTTATTTATATTGATTCTCTAACCAATTAAATCAAACATGAATTACATTTTGTATTCAGTAAACTTTCAATTTGGTTCAAACTTGGCTCGATTAACATAAAATTCATACGAAGAAATATGAATTCGCCTCTTTAAAAACTCATATGAATTCGGCTTGATGAATAAATAAGCCAAACCTAAAAACAATTTGAAACTTGTTAAAATAGATTGACAAGCTTCAATACTAGAGTATTTGGTTTGATTGTGTTCATTTATACTCCTATTTGCTAGTAACATTTTTGAAATTTTTGTGGGGCAAAAGTAAAATGTAAAACATATATCTAATGAATACCAAATTCTCAAGCTATAGGGGGAGTACAGCAAGTAATTGATATCAGAATAATTTTGTAAGTTTAAATTCACAATACAAACAAAATTTTTAAAATTTATAAGGGAGCAAATGAGATTTTTAAAATTCTTGGGATGCAGCTGGATCCGTCCTTGTCCAGTCCAGTTTGCATGTAACTGAAACTCCACTTTTTTCACCTTTTCTTGTCGAAGCAAGCATTTGTATCTAGTTGTTGTTATGTAATCAGAAATTCTGCGAATGGAAGTTAATGATTGAAAGCCATTTACACGAAAGTGAAAATACTATTAGCACTTTCAAACTACTTTAGTGTCAAGTATTTTAAAGTAATAAAACACTGTAAGACACTGTAAATTTGCTTCGCATTGTACGCAACAAAAACCCATCTCGACCCATATCTCTTCTACAGAATCTAGACTTAAAAAGTTGGATCCAGATCCATCAAGGACCTAACGGCATAGTTGGGTAAATCTCGATCCATTGATAACTTGACATGCCTACTCCAAAGGTAAAGGGTATATCACTCTATTATTACTTTAATTTAAATTAATCACAATTAATCTTTTAAAGTATATCACATTTTTCACTTTATCCCCTAATCATTTTTTTGTCTCACTTTATCCCCCATTGGACAAAATTATCCCTCTATTATTCTAAACTCTTATTTTTCTCTTTTATTTTTTTTCTTTCCCCTTTTTTGCTCTTTATTTTCTCTGTCTCTTTCTTCTTTCTTTAATTCTTCCTTTTTCCGACAAAAATTTTCATTTTAATGATTTGAATTAAAAAAGAGAAATTGCAGAGATCTATCTTCTCCTTAAATGATTAAAAGAATATTCAAATCACTTTCCTAAAATACAATTTTTAGCCTTTCAATTCTTTTAATTTTGGTTTTTCCTCTTTTCTTTTTAGTTTCTCATTTTATTATCAAAAAAATATGATAAGATGAAATTGTAACTTGATTAATAATTATCAATTGAAATTTGTGACACGTGGCATCATATAAAAAATCAAAATTAATTTTTGATGCCTTTTAAGCCTTCACCCCAGAAATGCAAATACAAATTCAAAATAAAATTTTCATTGAGATAGAGTTTTCTATTGGGAAGGATGAGAGAGAGAAGAAAGAGAAAAAAAATAAAAGAGAGGAAAAAAGGTAAATGAAAAGTCAAAATAATGGAAGGGTAATTTTATCCTATAGAGAATTAAGTGAGCAAAATTAAAGGTTAGAGGGTAAAGTGAGCAAAATGAGGTAGGGATTAGTTGTAATTAACTATAAGCGGCAAACCAACCCACTTAACTAAATTTACCCATACCCGTCCATGAATAGATGGGTATGGGTATATTAAATTTTTGTATATGGGTATAAATGGGTTACCCAATAATACATATTTAATAAATGGGTATTATTGAATAACCCATCAAACCCAATTAATCCATTTAGAATTCTTTTCCCCCAAGTCTCTTCTCTTCTCCCACCCATTTTTTTTTTTCAAAATTTTCATTTTGTCATGATGTTAACTACTTTTGTTTCATTATTATTATTATTTGTCGGTTTTATCTTATTATTTTATTTTCTCTTAAGTTGTTAACTTGCTCATTTTTTAGATTACCAATTTATGATAAATTTTAGCCTCTTTTCTTATCTTTCTAAAATGAAAATTTTAATTTATATATGAAAAAAATGTTAGGGGTTCAAAATTTTTGGATTAAGTTTTTATATTAACTTTTATAGTATTTAGTTCAAATTTTTTTATTCTTATTATTCAATTATTAAATAATTTGTAATTTTGCGACACAGAGTATAAATGGAAAAAAATTGGTAATTATCCTTATTGAGTATTATAAGTAAATATTTAAAACTAATGATGGGTACAAAGAGTAGTATAAATTGATAACTTAGATTTCAAAAATGAATTTAAATGAGTTTACAAAAAATTAAAATAAATGGATTATAAATGGGTAATTGGGTTACCCAATTCATTTTTTGACTTACCCATTTATATCCATCTAATTAAATAGGTATAAATTAGTTGACTCACTTATACCTATTACCCATTTTACCAAACCTAAACCCGTCCAAGTCACCCATTTTGACATCTCTATAATTAACCCTTAAAATAACTGGCCAATGTCTAGCCTGGCTAGTGCTCTCAAAATACACGGTACAAAAGCATAATAAAACTGGATATTGCATACAGGTGAATTATATGTAGTCACCTTGTAAGTGGTAACTATATATGCCAGGACTACCATTTTACCTCCTCCAATTCTTTTTAGAGAAGTGATATGATATTAACACTCTCCTTTTGGTTAATCTTCTATCTGATAACATAACAAGACAATAATATCCATGGACTGAGCTGTTGAAAATTGACAAAAAGTTTACGCCACTAGTTGATTTTCACCCAAACTTATTGTCGCCGTTTATTACTTCGGTGACAATCGCTGCAATTTCACCCCAATAGTCATGGACTTTGACAACAATATATCTATATCTATAGAATACACCACAACCCATTTAAATGTGGGGGAGGGGAGCGTGGGAGTTTGGTACCTATGGCTGAAGATAGTTTGTAGCTTTTGTTTGGTGTTATAGTAAAAAAGTATAATTTGTAATAAGAAAAAGAAAGCTATTAAAAGATTTAGTGTAACTGTATATTAAAGTATAAATATAGAAGATTAGGTAAAAATGGAATTCATAAGTTTCCTTCATAGTGCTTCTCGTTTGCATGAAACTAAAGTAGTAATCTATGGGATTTAACTTTTTCTTGTAGATGATAGTAGTTTGTTGTAATCATGTCTTTCCTTGTACTGGCTCTATTATCTTGTAGATAGGTTGAGAGCAGCAAAAGTTTTGGATATATTATTAGAAGCTATTTTTTAGTGTAATAATTTCGTTTGAAGATTTGTAATTTTTGTAATACTTATTGTGGTACGATGCTTACAAAGGGACGGGAGCAATGTCAACTATTAGTGTCATTGGTTGACAGTTGTATAACATTCTTAGTGAGAATATATCTATAGTGCGCTTTTATTAATTGGATAGGTATTAGTCGAACTGTTGGTCAATAATGATGACTTGCTAGTACGTGGATCTGCTGTTATAGATTGTGGTTGAATGTGAATAGCAATTGCAAGAAGGTTTGAACATATGAATTTTTTGATAGTGTTATCTAAGAGGCATGCTTGCTTGTTAGTTTTTGAAACAAAATTTGGATTGTACTTATTTTGTAATTTCTGTTTAGGTGGGAGACAGAGACATCTGAAATGAGTCACCTGTCAATTTGTTGGATAGCAGATGTGGTGTTGATGATCCATCAATGTTCATTTTTTTTTTTTGGTGGAACTTGTGGTCAAAATGAATTGAACTTTTGCATTGGAGATGTAGCACCATTTATAGGCGTCAAAAAATTTGTTGAAAAACTCTATATTTATACCATAAATTAGCACTCCAACCTTTTGTCCTTGTATGGTGAAAATGTTTTAGAAGAAAATGTTAGGTAGAAAATTTGACTAAACAACTCATTGGCTAAACCTTTTTCTCAATTAACACATAATATTTATTACATATAATAAAAATAAATGAGTTCTCCATGATATAATCACATATTCCTTGCTGATACTTGTACCATCTGCTATCGAGGAATTAGGATTTGGGAACCATCTGCTATGTATTGCCCTTTTAACTTTCATATTTTTGTATTACGTCGTCTTTATTTAAAAAAAAAAAAAAGAAAACAAACACGTTTTGCTTTACTCACCTACAATGAATCTGCTAACAATCTCCAAATTCCCGTGGATCAACAAAGCCAATTTTTTATGGCCGTAAACGTGTAATCTTGTAAAAGAATGTGGCATCATGTCTACCTTTTTATCTTTTAATCTCCCATCCCATCCTCACACCCTCCTCATACCCAACTATCATTTTTTAACCTAGAATACGAGTCCTAAATTTAAGGAGACCTCCCACCTCATCCTCACACCTCTCCCATTCCTGACTGCCATTTTTCGGATCTAGAATTCGAACCCTAAATTTGAGGAGAGAACTTTAAGAGCCTTCTCCTGAGCAACGGACCAAACCCCCAGTGGTCAGTAGAGCATCTAGTTGTGTTACTAATGATGCTGAATAAAAGCCAAGATACACCTACATTATCACAATTTAGACGCAGGGTATTGGTCTCCCTCACAGAATTTGTGTACATCCAAATGCAAATAAATTGCGTGGCCGTCATTCAAGCAAATTAAAGGTCTAACACCGGACACAGCAGCACATGAAGGACCAACTCAATGTTCGAGTATCATTCAACAAAGTACCAAACAATATTAGCTCTTGCATTGACCATGAACAGAAGCTTGTGTAAGGCAAAAAATGCTGGCACAAGGCCAGAATGAATACTGGGGATTGTGGAAGTGGAATATATAATACATCTCGAAAATAGTTTATGATTATTTTTTGTAACTAAATTAAAGACGCTTCTGAATGACTCCTGCCCCAAAGTTATCGCTCAACTGCAGCCTGCAGGAATACGGCATGCCCGTATCAGCTCGGTACCTCAAGGGAGCCAAAACAACAGCCAAGCTGTTAACAGAGCAAACTCTGTGTCACAAGGCCATTCAAATAGGTTACCTAGATCCCATTTTGTTTCAGAATTTCCGTAATTCAACAAAGACAGGCATACACTTCATAGAACCGTTAAGGCCAAATATACGCCATTGTGTAACTTGTGTTACAGAACATAAGGCAAAAATACTGAAAGGTATTGATCCTGTTTCAACAACCACGAATTGTCAAACTTATGAGAAACACCAGTCTTAACAATTGGCCAACATGGCTGTATAACAATCTTTAACTGTAGAAACTACTAACTGCTTTTAAACCATCAAAATACTAATTTCATATCTTGGAATCTATCAACCTCATTTGCGAGCTTCCACCTTCTTCTGCTCTTTGGCTGCAAGAGTAATCAACGAGACTTAGCCTCAAGTTGTAGACTCGGGATAAATAAAATAGCATGTTGAACAGTTAAAAAAATGAAAACTACCAGCTTTCTCCTCTTCACGTTTTTTAGCAGCCTCTGCTCTTTGTTGCCTTATAAGGGCTAAGCGTTCTGCAAGTTCAACAATGTTTAGTCGACATAAGTTTTGTGGAAGTACATCATCTTTCAAAACTAAGCAGCATTCAAGGCCGAGTATATCAGCCAATCAATCATCATCTCATCCGCAAAGAATGAAACAAAGATAATAAGTCAGTGTCACGCTTAGAAGTCCTAATCCACAAAGGCAATCACATATTAGTATGCCAAACACAAAGAAAAAGGAAAGAAAACACTGGGAATGAATGGAGAAGATGCTAGATTTTTTCCAGATTTCAAATCTACAAGCAAACAAGGCCAAGGCTCAAGTTTGTGCAGGAAACTATATGGCATTTACAAAACCAAT
Organism: Coffea arabica; assembly: GCF_036785885.1. Taxonomy (NCBI): domain Eukaryota; kingdom Viridiplantae; phylum Streptophyta; class Magnoliopsida; order Gentianales; family Rubiaceae; genus Coffea; species Coffea arabica. The sequence goes on from NC_092312.1 coordinate 12,612,636, forward strand.
GGACCTCAGATTTTTATAGTGCCAAACAAGGTTATTAAGTTAGCAACAGAAACATATCAATAAAAGAGATCCCACTCTTATGCTTCAAAAACCCATCAACTATAATAACATATACTGCTCCAGCATCATGCAAGTTGTAGATGAGCGCATTCAATTTAAGATGGATCAGATTGAGTTGTACAAAAACCATGCTCCAAGATCTTTTAAGAGTTATGTGACATGCTAAATTTTCTAATTTAAATGGAAAAATTCAAAGATAACACCTTCTAACAAAACTCAGTTGCAAACTGCAAATAGCATACCTAAATCTTTCCTCGCTTGTTCTGTTTTCCCCTGTTCTTGAAGCTTCATATACCTTTCATGGGCTTTCTGTCTTTCTATCTCCTCTCTGCAAACAAGAAAAGTTTGTTAGAATTGCAGAAAAAAATTCAAACATGAACCACCTACTGCAAAAACAAACAATAAAAATAGGAAATGCTTGATATAATCAATGTAGACTACTAGAAGAATAGACGAGTAACCATTACAAACCTTTCACGACGTGAAAGTTCAGTTGTTTTCTCCATCTGCAAAACACAAGGAACGGTTCAACCTAGATACCATGATATAATCAAAAGAGTGTACACATCATTTGAGGCTCTCTTACATCAATGTCTCTAGCTTTCACATTTTTTGGCTTAGCCAAATTGGGATTCTCAATCTGAATAACACCCTGGGTGCCTTTACGCTTCTCCTGACAAAAGAAAATACCAAAAAAAAAGAAAAAAAAAAAAAGAATTGTAAGTTAAAGCACCTGCCTTTTCTGCAAAGAACTATAAATCGCACTAAACTATGCAATACAGTAATTTAAAAAGAGATACTATTCATGCAATACAAAGCCACAATTTACTTAGTTCCACCTCATCCTCAGATTCCTCTTCAGACTCTTCCTCTGATCTCACATCTTCTTCCACTTGAGCTTCTTCCTGAAGGCATCACAGATTTAACAAAATGTGTTTGTCAGAAAGAGCAGCACCAGAATACCTTTTTCTTTTTCTTTTTTGTTGTGTTTTTTTTGGGCGGGGGGGGGGGGGGTTTCCCAATCAACATACAGTCTCAGAAAACCTTTAGATCCCAAGCATTTATGAAAGCACAAATGGACATTTAATATTCACAAAATGGAAACAGATAAGTAACAGCTTGAAACCGTTCAACTATCCTGTCCCATCCAACACATAATACATTGACATCACCTCTTACCTAGAAGCCTACAAAACTATGCCAAATCTGACATAATCCACCAAGAGTAAATCGACTACCATTGGCATTTTATTCCACTTATTTGTACATTTAAGAGGCATTTAATAACTGCATCATCTCTTCAACTTCTCTGTCCCTCTGTGTTGGTGGATGGACAGGGCGAGGACAATTGGACTTAATAATCTAAAACAATTTGATAACTATGATAGAAATCCTAGACTGATGTATCTCAAAATGAAAGCCAACAAAAATTAATCCCTAGCAAGTGATTCACTTGAACCTTAAAGACGCATTTAACTTATATACCACTAGAACTTTTCCTCCAACCCATCATAAGAGTCACTCTTCAAACTCGTCCCTATCCACACACTCTCTTCCTCTGCATCCCCCTTCCATATATCACAACTTGAGCCTTCCCTGCCTAATTATCTCTGGGGAATACAAGCCAGGGGTATCAGCTTTCTGAACATTACACTTTCAATACAGTAACCTAATTGCTTGCCAACTGAGCTCTCGATGTGGTTATGTGCTGAATAATGTTTGGTATAATAATGTGAATTGCTTTTTTCAGCACTTCAAAGTTCAATTCTGCAGCAAAATTGAATTTTTCCTTCTTTGTTACAAGTAAGGTATCATTACAATCCTCCGCAGTCAATAGAAAGCATAATCTTACTGACCCCTATTATTTTCGAAATGAATATAAGGGGGCATTTACTTAAATAAATTATACTTCTTTTCAAATAGTATTTCACATTTTATAAGAATTTGTAATATCCATTGTGACATAACATGATGCATCAAATGATATGCACACATGGAGAGATAAATTTGTACGAGGACAAGGTTCCCCCGATACCCTTCCTTCACATCCTCATGCCTCTTCACACACAAGTCAATTACTTGGCCCAGCAAAATGGTAAAGTTCGAGACTCCCTATATACAGTTAATTTATCAAACATCACTAATGATTTGTGTTTGAACACCAGATAGCAAAATTATCTTTTTAACACTTATCAAGTAACTCAAAAGTTTTTGTGCACATCTTAAGCATTCTGATGCTGTCTTATCAACTGCATCCCTAGTTAGTCACTTCTATAGGTTTAACAAGTACAATACAGAACATCCAAAACTCATTTTCCATTAAGTTATGTAGACTTGAAGCCATGACCCCAAATAATCCCATTGATTAATGTTCAGATATTTAGTTCTCAATGTTTTGCAGATCACCAGTCAATAAATATATATTAATTACGTAAAACGGATCATGGAGAATTTAAGGAAAGGGTAAGCATCCCCAACCAAAGATGAATAGCCTGTAGAAAAGAGATTTGTAGAATACCATCAGTGAGTTGTTATATACCGGAGTTCAAAGCAAATATATCTACCTGTCTGAATGTGCGAGGACGAGAAGCAGATGTTCCAGCAACTGTTACATTGTCAGAGGAAACAAAGCTATGTTAAGCAACTGTATATTACTTCAATACAAACCCTTAATCCACATGTATGAAATTTTCAAACACATGTGAGAAACTACAATGGACAGCATGATTTTCAGTTTCCATAATGAAACTTATTAATTCGGTAGCTTCTTTAGAGACTACAATTTAATAAGCCACTCACACTGAAATATCAAGAGATTCAAGCATAGTTCAGATTCCTAAATAACCCCTTCCACTCCAAAAAAAAAAATGTATGATGACAAAATAAAGCTAAAAAGAAAGCCCCCTTATCATGCAAAAAGGACCCAAACATGAAATAAAATGAAGAAGAAATAGGTCCTCCAAATGAACTAATCTGACACTCTTCAGTAAATGAAAGCTTCTTTATAAGAACCTTAAACTCAACAACTGCTATACCAAAATCAAGCCTGGCCGTGTAATATCCAAATTCACATGTACAAGTCAAAGACAGGTCAGTACACTATATATGAGTTGCACAACAAACTTGACCGCTGCACCATGTACAAATGCCAATATTAGACTAAATCACATGATCAGAATTAGACATTGTCCAAAACTATTGTTAAGACTAAATCACAAGTTATTAACTCTGTACATAGTTCCTAATTAGACTTCTCTACTTCCTTCTCAACATCTTCAGTAATATACTTCCAAACTCATAGATTACCAAGCACATAGCCATTTCTTACAAGACACAGTACAAATTTCTGATAATTAATACGGATAACCACACTATCTACCATGCTACCAAATTCTCTTATTAAGGCAATTATTAATCTAATACGCAACTGTACTCTACACAGCTGTGCTGTACTGTAATATCTCAAACAATGGACGGGAACACAAACGTTGGATGATACAGTCTTCTTTATTTTATTTATTCAAAATAAGTGATAGTATAAGCTTATCGTGAATCTAGTCCGCGTGAATACTAGACAATTTTGTTCTCAATCCATCCGACCCAACAGAAAGTTGGTTTCAGAATTAGTCAATTACACTTTACAGCAGCCCAATCTTAATAAGACAACAAAATTCCGAACTCAATTTCTCAAAAGAAATCCAACCTTAGACATAAATTTTTTATTCAAACAATATAGTATGTATACGTATGTATCTAATTAACCAAACCCATCATACAGATCAGCCAAAAGTCAGCTGAGAGATCCCAACAGCTTGCAAACTAAACCAAACAACAGACCCAATTTAAGTAAACCTTCAATCAATCTATCTAATAAAAAATCAGATCCACAATCAGAAACTGGAAATTTCCGACTTAATTCCATCCAAACCAAATAAGCAGTGACATACTCATCTCTTCAGGAGTAGAGAATTGGCGGCGACCGGTGGGCTTTCCCTTAAACTTTCCCCTTCCCATCTTTTGTCTGCTTCGAGTCTGTGAAAATAACTGAGAATTTCAAACGCAAAAATGGAACCACAGAAACGAAATAATCAGTTAATCCTCTGCTCCTGAAGAAGAGGCAAAAGAACAAGAGCAAGAAGATTCTTTGGGGGGTGGTTCTGGGTTCTTTCTGCTAAATGGGAATAAGTTTTTTTATCGGCAAAGAACCCTCACTAGTTGTGGGAAGCGCTGCGGGAGATATTCATGGATTGTAGTGGAAGGGGAATATTGGAATGTAAAACGCCCCGGATACTTGAACAAAAGCGGATTCACTTTTTATCACGGGTTACTTTCAACTTTCACCTCCAACTATTGCCATATTTGCATATAATATCCCTTTACTCCTCTCTATATTGTTGCTAGACGTCAAATAATTTGCATTGTTAAAATTGTGTTTGAAAGAGCCAAGCTTGAATCTACATTGCTTAGCACAATGTTAATATTATTGTATTTTATGCTTCTTAATTGAAAATCGATATGTACTTGAGAAGTTATTCGATAATAAACTTTATTCTGCTTTAGTTTGATTAATAATAAATCAATCAGATTGATATGTATTTGAGAAATTAGTCAATGATAAAGTTTATTCGATTTTAGTTTGATTGATGATAAATCAATGTCGATTGATGCTAATTGACTAAACTCAATTCGACCTCTTACTTTTTTTTCATGGAGTTATAACCATTAAACAAATTAACATTAGAAAAGGTCATACCAAACTTGGATTGCAATTTTAAACTTAATTTTAGATAGGGTGAAACTTGCGCCTTGTGAATCATATATTTTCAACGAGATCCTACTAGAAAAGTATAAGAATTCATGGATAGGGGATGCATTTGTGTACATTGTGTTAGGATATATATATATATATATATATATTTCTAAGTTTGATTCAATAATAGAGATGAGAACACTATGAAGTTTGTTCAAGTTAGCTCTGATGTTCTATATTTGAGATAAGCAATTTATTGTAACTGCCCACACAATTTCAATTGGACTAGTATATCAAAATACAGTCATAACCCTTCAATACCAAAGAGATGAAAAAAAGATCCAATTTAAGAGTTGAATGTGCAATTTAGAACATTACTGGGGGAAAAAGCCCGCACAACGCGCGGGAGTTTAGTGCTTGTAATTAGAGATGGTTAATAATTATTATTTGATATTTTGTAGTATAAGAATTGAAGTATGACAATTTTATTATGTAATATTAAACAGAAAAATCATTAGTCAAAATATATAATATGCAATGAAACATAATTATAAGATACGATCAACCACTTTGCATATAATCTAGTAGAATAAAAAACCTACTTATATCCGCTTATGCACTTTAGGAATATTAAAATCTATTGTTTAGTTTGAATTTAATCTTGATATGAGGGCAATCCACCACATTATCTTGTCATACAAATGAGATTTGGACAATTACATACTTAAAGAAATCATTGCTGGTGGAATTTCGGTTCTTGCAAGCCAAATTCTTGATTTTATATTGATTTCAAGGATATATCATCACGAAACCTCCACATTGACCAATCAATCAATTATGATTTATTGTATGATTTAGGGCATATAACAAAGAATCTCCTCAATAAGGGTTACAATCACGAAACATCAGTTTTTGAGCTAATTGCAAAAATATACAACACCTAACATGCTAGTTTAGAGGAATAATTACCTCAAAAAAGTACTAAAGCGTCTCAATCCACTCAATTCAAGAAAACAATTAAAAGTAATGAAATACATACTTTTAGATTTGCAGCAAAATAGTTTTAAGTAGATAGTTTTAAGTAGATTTGCAGCAAATCAAATGAAGTGAAAATTTGCCTAGATGGAATCATCAATAAAATAGTAAACGATTTGAAAATTACCATAACTAATAGTTAAAAACAACAAAAGAAGTAGCTACAATCTATAAATGGAAAATTTTATGATGATAAACTTATTTTAAACCACAAATAACAATTAGCAAATGTGATCTTCTCCCTATTAAGCTTGTCTAACATGGATAATTGAATTAAAACACTAAAAATTTATTTCATATACAACTTGCAAGATTATAGATTTCTTCAACCAAAAAGTAGATTGACTAAAGAAAACGTACCTATTGAGAAACAAATAGGTTGCATGATTGTGATGGAACAAAACTATAAGTAAATAAAATGAATTTGAATAGATGAGAGTTGCCATGGTAATCGTCAAGTAACCAAACTTCTCTACTAATTGGCATTAATTATGTATTAACATCTATATATAATAAGTTTGCAAATAACTGATGAGAAAGGCTTCAGAAAATTAAAAGACTTGGATATTAATACAATTAAATGATTAGAAGGGCTTTTATGTAATTTTACTAAAACACAAGGTAAATTCAATTGTACCCAATGTTGGATCGGATATCGAACACTGTTACATGTCAAACTTACCCCTAGCTTTGAATGTTTAAAAGGACATCTAAATAATTACAACAAAACCAAATTAACTACAATGACTCATATTCAATGCTCTAATTGCACTTCAAACACTCTCACATTCCCAAAATAACCCTACCCTTGTATTTAAAATCCAAAGATCATCTTTATCCTAAACTCATTCTTATATAGTATAAGGATATCCATGCTTTAATCTTGTACTTATTTTTTTATTACACAAAATTGAAGAAATTAAACTCTCTTTTGGTCCGTTTGATGAATTCAAGGATGATGTCGAAGTGGCCATTGTACGATACATTGCAAAGGATAAGAGTTTTGTTAAATTCCTTTTCATCTTCGACTTCACGTAATTTTAGAGAGGCCAATCCAGCGGCGAATAAATTGGCAAACTTGCAATTTTCCTCTGAGCTTTATTGCACGTCATATCACCAGCTTCCTTGAATTATTTGGACATCAATGTTATTAGATTGTAAAGGGTTTTCATCAATACGTACATTTTTTTTGTAAAAGGAGTAGTACTCCTATGTTAGGAAGTTCTTGAGCTCTTTGTTTGGTATTTTCTTAAATTCTTTGTAATTATTTTCCATTTTTATTAATAAAACAAGAGGCTGGCATCCTCACCTTGTCGACGGAGTTTGCTGGTAAAATAAAAAAAAAAACTCTATTTTCTTTTAAAATAATACAAATGATCCATTTAGTTTACATAATGAAAATTCTTTTTTTTTTTTTTCTCTTTGAGAGGATGCAATAGCTTTTTATATTAGGAACAGTTTTATTTCAATAAATTAACCAAAAAAAGTAAAAATGAAAATTAGAGAGCAGCAATGAGCCGGGGCCGCCTGAACATCTGATCAATAACGTGACGCGCGAGCCGATAACAGGCCTTGGGCTTGTGAACTTTGACGGGCAAATTTGTGCCCAACAGTTTAATGTTTTGAACAAAATAATTTGGTCCTACTAAAGCCCAACTCATAAAATATTACAGATCGAGGAAAAAAGTTTTTTCCCAGTGTAATGTAATTTTGTCTGAGTTCTGATTTAGTCTTGAATTTTGCTCTCCAGGTGTTACAAGGACATATTCGATTTAGCTTAGGAACCTATAAAAGATATAAACGAAAATGAAAGAGACTAATATTGGGGGGCTTATGGACGATTGGATGATTCTCTGTTTCAGAATTCAATCAAAGTATATATGGACGGTGCTTAGATACTACTAGATAGCCACTATGAGGAGCAAAATTTGAGGGTCTACTATTCCGTTTTTGTTTTCTTAGACAACATTCAAGTTTGGGGAAATTGCATATATCTTAGTAAAGTATTACACGGTCAGGAATGAATCGAGATAATGAAAGCAAGGCCTTTATCAATTCTAAGCAAAGAAAAAGAGTTAACAAAGAAAATCATTCTAAGATTTCATTTGTCAGTTTTCGGATGTGGTTACCAGAACAAATTAAAGACGACTAAACTTGGCCATCTTTAATTTAGTCATTATTAGTAAAGATCATCGAGTAGTGTTTGGTTTAGTTCCATTTGTTTCAGCGGTCAACAGCATGTAAAAGATCAGAACGGCTTGATAACTCTAACAAGTAATTAAGGTTATTACTTAGGACAATTTCAATTGTAAGACAACAAAGACAAAAAGGATCATAGAGTGTATGGGATAATTAATCACATGCATGTCAAAAAGAGCATAATTCTTGAGTGCCAAATTGTATAAAAAGATGCTAAGAAATACCATCCACAAAACTGGAGATAATTGAAATTTGCACTTGATTAATACTTACACTTATACATGCCAAACCATCAGGTTATATTAATTAATTTCCTACTTAGCGTTATAAACAGGGAAGAAAACATCACATCACAAAAGTAAACTCCAAGATAACGATGAGAATTGTACGCAAATTTGTAATTACAGGATATATTTGATCATCTCGATAGAAAATGAGCGCGGCAAAAAATGTTGATCCTGCTACATTATCTTTTACTGGAGAATTCAACAAAGTTCAGAAGAAGGAGTCCGAGTTGTTTAAATTCAATAGCCAGACATGAGGAATGAAATGGATTCACAATGGAATTTTAATATGTAATTAATCCACCATTAGTTCAACAGCCCTTTCATCTTGTTAATAAACTCATCAATATAAGAACTTTCGGTGCCTTCTCTTAACAAGAAATCCCTCCATTTAGCATGGTTAGCTCTCACCTCCTTTCCAATCTCACTGCCATCATCCATCACCATTCTTATAGCTTTGCAAACACCTTCTTTTGTAAACAATCCATCTTCATCGCCTTTCTCCACTTCGACTCCAACTCTAAGATCTCCACCCATAAGTCTTGCATTGATGAATTGATCTCCAAATTGTGGCAGCAGCACCATCTGGCACTCATTCACCAAACCCTCTGATAATGATCCTGAACCACAATGAGTAACAAAACACCCCACAGAAGAGTGCGCCAAAATCAATTGTTGTTGCACCCAACCTCCATAAACGACACCTCTTCCTTGAATTCTCTCGTTGAAACCCTCTGGTAAAGCCATTTCAATGGTCTCAGATCCTATAGGTGGTTTAAGGGCAGCCAAAAAGGGCAGACCTGTTAGCTCAAGTCCCTTAAGTAGTTCTTGAAACTGATCCTTTTGTAGTCTGCATTCACTGCCAAATGCACAGAAAATCGCACTTTTAGCTTTGAATCCACTCAGCCACTTTTCCCATTTTTCTTCCAGAGTTGTGGTTGGCTGCTCTGGCAGTACAGGTCCAGCAAGAATGACCGGCTTCTTGAACTCTCTTTCAATAAACTCACAATAAGGGCCTTCCATTTCTCTACAAGTCTTGAAGCCTATGGCATCACAATCCTCAGCACTTATTAACAGGCGCTCCAGGAACGACAAACCACTGCCAATCTCCTTAACCTTTCCAGCAAAATTCAATCCACGTGCTTCATGACTAAGGAGCTTAATGCAGGAAGAAGGAAAACCAGGCGGAGCCTTCATCAGATCAGCATCTGTCGTCTGTTCTCTGCGAAAGGTGTAGCCGGACATTGCAGAGCTCGTTGTGATAAAGAAGATGGATTTAATGCCTAAATGCCTAGCCAGTTTTGGCAACCAATGTGTAAAATCAAAGAAAACAACCTGGGGTTTGATCTCTTGGAGAATAGATTCAATCTGGGGCTGTGTGTTATCCATGGCTAGGCGCAGATTAGGTTGCAAATGAAAAGTAATGTCAGCAGTGGTTTCTGCACCAGGAGGAAGGCCTTCAACTTGAGGAACACATAAGGGTATGAAGTTGATGAGGTCTGGATAGAGATTGAACTGTTTCAACTGGGCTTGTGTTTTTGTGGGCAGCAAGAAGAAGATTTTGTGGCCTCCGTCAGCAAGCTTGTTAGACAAATGAAGAAATGCAGTGAGATGACCCATGGCAAACCACGGGTACATAACAATGCTCATAGAATTGTGTTTGTCATCCACCATTTCTATGTCCTTGTGCTTCGTCTTGTGGAAAGAGCAGAAGAGAGTTGGGAAGGACACTTGATGGATGGAATTCAAATTAGGTCATGTACACACTTTTCACTATTCACTCTCTCGACTATTGATGCTGAACCTATCCAACATTTTTCATGTTACTATGTGTATCTCCAAGTGCTTACCTGCATAAGATATCAATTTCTATTCAGTCTCAGAGGAGATGGAGATGCTAGTTTCTAGTTTGCTATCTTAGTATATATGCCTGCTTATTTTTCTTGATTGGGGAGGTATGCTTAAGGTATTTTTACCTCAGTTACCTTGCAAAAATATTCTAATAACAATTTGAGCTCTACATTCTTTTTTCTTTAGCATGGTAACTCAGCCATGAGAAATAATAAGCTAGGGATTCAAATGCTTTATTCTCGAGATAAAATCAAGCTAGCTTATAATATTAACTGGAAAAAAGGAAAAGGAAAAATAAAGCTAGCTAATTAAGCAGTATAAAAATTTTGCTAGAACATACAATGAATGGATCGACAAGGAAATGGATACTGGTGATCCACTAGTGCTTTTATTTTATTTCTTGGCATGCAAGGAAAGGAAGCAGAAATATAGTACATGGTAATACAGAAATCTATCGTTAAAATGGTCCTGCCGATTTTCCACTACCTGCAAGTGTATATGCAACATTATATTGATTTTTCCATTTCTTTTTTTCCTTTTTTAAAATGAAAATAAAATTTTCATTGACTCACATCATCTGTCGAAGCAGAGAACACATCTAAGGTAAAATTATCCAATCATAAAACGCAACCATCGCTAGAAAGAAACATTAAATGTGTCGAAACATTGCCACATCTGCTCATCCTCTTAACCTTTTTGTTTCTGTCCGTTTTTTCCCACAGTTTACGTTTTTCTTCTTTATGGTCTACCATACCAATGAATCTGGTTATGATAAGAATGGCACCCCTTTTTATTGAAAAAATTATTCTGACTTCTTCCATGGCCTTTTTTTTTTTATAAGCACAATATGGATTTTAACCAACTGAGGAATATATTAACTCATCCCAGTTTTCAATGGAGAAACTATTCAATGGAGAAACTATCTCTTGCATTCAAAATCTTATAGGAGTACTTCTAAATTTTGACGCTAAAAAAATAAAAGAATCTGAATAACATCACACGAGCAAAAAATGATAGTCCAACAACTGTAGCGGCAATTTTTGTTAGGTCATCTAATATGTGAGAGCAAAGACAGTTTAATCTGGAAAATCCTTAAATAAAACGTCTCCAATTGCTCGGTAGGTCTGGAATTTTGGAATTCTACTTTTGTTCATTTGTATGCAGATCTGGAGATCAAGAGTGGAGGGGAAAGAGTTGAGTGGTCCTGGATAAACTGAGAATCGATGGAAAAGCGTCAATCTGATAGTATATGTCCTCCAATCATTTGTGTTTTTGATCCAATTCACATTCATTTGTGCTTATATTGGCACGTGCGCGCATACACACATGTACATGTATGTGTATATATATGTGCGCGTGCGCATGTACAATAATGAGAAAAGCTCAAAACACCAACAAGTATAGAAATGAATATGATATGAGAACATACCTGAATTGATAACCCCATAGGTAGATCTATTGTCAACTTGGTGGAGATCCGAACATTGAACTGCAGGGATAGAGAGATAAAGATGTATAGAGGTATATGCTGAGAAAATGACCAGAGAAATTAATACATCTTTATACTGAATGATGAAGATGGGGCTGGTTTGGAACTTGGAAGGAACATGTAACTACCATGCTTGAAAAGTTTCTGATAGAATTTTTCCAGGTTTCATGCATCCTTTATGGGAGAGTTACAAGTACAATATTTTCCAAGTTCCTCTTGTTATCTGTTATATAATAATCTGCATTATTGTTATTACTACTATGATTATCATTGTTGTTATAATTAATGAGAAAACAGAAGGTAGATCTTCTTTTTAAATGTAAATGTGCCATTAAACAATCTGAAGGCTAGCTGCGAAATTTGGAACAAATTCTAACCAGTTTTAGAGCCAAAGAACGTTGTAATATTACCCCAAACTCAAACCTACCCAACTTGTAGAAACTTCAAGTCGATCTGGTGAAGATATGGGTGAAAGTTTGGTGGTTTGACACTTTGTTATCAGATACGTATTGGTCAAAAAAAATTTTCATGACAATAGTTACTAATTAATTAGTTATGTTTTAATTAGATGAATGATATTCTTAGGTATAACTACTTCCCTTGGCGTTTTTTTTTTTTTTTTTGACATGATAAAACAAGAAACAAGCTTTATGGCTCCAGATTCTCTGTTATACAAGTGGATATTACGCCCATATTATGCTATACATCTTTCAATATTTGGTGTGCTGTTTCACTGGCTTGGTGTTCGTTAATATTTGGTACAGCTTTACACTGAAATATCAGCGTACACTAACCCAGTGGTATTATGCACCAAATATTACAAGATGAATGCCACTTAAGGAGCAGGGTAATTTGGATGTTACACCTATTTGTGTAACATACGATTCGAAATCAAATTTTATCGTTGAAATTGTTGGATATCGTCTAGCATGAAATGCTTGACAAAATCCTGATGGAAATTCCACCAAAAGTACAAATTGGTTGCTATATATATATTTGGCAAAATGGGCGAATTCATGCACAACACTTTTAAAATGCAATTCTAACAAGGCTGCTAATCAAACTTCATTAACTAAAGGTCCTATCACTGACTAATCGTCTCCTTCTTTTGTCAAGGCTTGAATAATGGAAGCATAATCCCCTTCAAAGATACAGCCCGTAAATTTTTGCAAGTCGAACAGCTTTGCGTGCAGCCACCTCCCATAAATTACCCAACCATAAAACATAACCGTTGCAAGAAAGAGCCTTATAAGTATAATACGAATTTCAACCAAAAGAGGGAGACCCCATATATATATATATATATATATTTGAGAATTTAGCTCTTACTTTCTAAATCTTGTGAGAGTATTTTAACATTTTGACCTAACATCAGCATAAACTTACACATCCATTTACAATAATAAGAACCCCCGTCAGTAATTTGAAGTTTACATGTAAATGAGAGAAAATAAAAAAGAAAGAAGAACTCAAATCAGTACCAGCAGGTAGAGAAACAAATATGTATGATAAGCATAAACTTACGTTATGGGATACAAAACATACCTTGAATTGACAATCACATATGTATGTTGTCAACTTGGTGGCAATCCGAATACTGAACTACAGAGATGGAGAGATAAAGACATGAAGAGAAAACAGAAAGTCTTTTGAATTGAAACGCCCTATTAAACTATCTGAGGGTTGCTAATTTAGGTGATTTCCTAGAAATTTAGGTGGAGCCTTCATCTGATCTGCATCTGTCATTTGTTCTTGTTCTCTGCAAAAGGTGTAGGCCAAAAGGAAGTGTGTGTGTGTGTGTGTGTTCAATTATCGATTTTGTTCGAGAAGGTTGAGAATGCGAACTCACAAAATTTGGTATTGTGGTGTCAAGGAAACTATCACATAACCTTCCAAGCCTACGATTCTGCAGCTGATGATGCTGATGCCTTCCAAAGTGTGGAGCCCACTATTAGACGATTCAGAACCAGCCGCGTATGCTCCAAACGTTGTGCCAACTGCCAACCATGCCACATTAAAATCTTAATAAGGAAAGGAGAACGCCACATAACATTGAAGACATTAACCAAGTAATCCCCAAAAAATTGAAAAAAAAAAAAAGTAATCATAACGTTGTTAATCCTGAAGCTCTCTCCTTTTTTATTTCCACTTGTAAAGTTTAGAGTGAATTAGTCAATTAATTATAAAGATTGTTGCTGAAGCTTCCCCTTTTTCTACCCGAGTGATAAGTTTGGAGTGACAGAAACATGCATCAATTCTCAAAATTGCACTTTTATGTTTTGTTACTCGTTATGTAATAGCACATTTAAATCTTGTTTGATAACTCAATTCAACACTTAAACTTAATGGATTCAAATTTTAATATATTCAAACGTGTTTGATAATAAAAAATTAAACGTCTGAATTAATTAATTGACAGTGAATTTCTTAAGCAAAACTTGCTCCAAAAAATAAATGATAAACTATTCAAATATATTTGATTTAATATTTAACAATTCAATAATTTAATGGATTCAAACTTCAAATTTTAGATTTTAAATTTCAATTTTATCAAATGCACCTTTAGAAAAAGTTTAAGATTGGCGCGATTAGAACAAATTCTTCCCTTCCTTTTGTAATTTTTCCTTTATAATAAGCCCCCGCAATTGTAGATGAACTTTTGTCACTGCGTTGCCTTAAGTGATTTGGTATTTTTTGCTATTACCCTTAAAAAATTTGTTGCCCATACTTGGTTGAACACGTAAGGAAGTTGGCACATGGCACAACCTAGCTTAACTTTTTTTGGAAAATACCAATATTGATATATATCTAAATTTATTCCCCTTTTTGCCCCAGACAAAAGGAGAGTTCGGATTGCATTTTTATGGAATTTTTTAAAAATATTCTCTTTACACATTTTCTAATCACATACGTCACAGCTTTTAAAAAATATTGAATAAATCTTATATATAATGTCATCATATATAAGATTAATTTAAAATTATAACGTCCAGTTCCTATTTTTCGGTTTGTTATTAATGGTTATTTATGGTGGAACTTGGAAGGCCTTCTTGCTTGTGTTTCCATTTCGGTCTTTTCTTGGTATTTTGCGGTGAAATGTTTTGACTGCTTTGCCCTCCCCCCTCTCCTGTATATGTCAAGAATAGTTGGATAGAAAAGTCAAATAGGGTAACTTTTTAAGTACACATCTTGGGCGGGGAGATTGGCAAACAACTGTGGAGGATTGAATTCGGATTTTTAATTGGGAAAATCGTCCAAAATGTCTCTCATATTTTGTAAAATAACTTTTTACGTCTCTCACTTTTAAAAGTATAATTTTATGTCTCTTACATATTCACATCGGTCAAATTTAGTCCCTAACTAGGTTTCCGAACATTTTTTGGCCGGAATTCATCATGTGCAAAGCACGTGATCATTTTTTAAGGGTAAATTTGTCAAATTATATTCTATATAATCTGATCTATAGTCCTCCATATTTTATAAAATAATTTTTTCGTCCCTCACATTTTATAAAATGATTTTTTTATCCTTCACATTTCACAAAATGAATTTCTCCATCCCTCACATTTCAAAAAATGAATTTTCATTTCTCACTAATTATGTGTGAATACATTTTTTTAAACACATGTATATGTCTATTTGATTTTACTTAATAATAATAGCATAAATACATGTATGTAATTGGGCCCAACTTGTGGGCTATCTTCTCTTTTTGTATGATTATGACTAATATTTACCAATAGAACCTTAATTTGCATATTCTTATTGTATCTTGATCGAAAATAATTTTATTGGCCAACTTGACAATGAATGCAAGATATTTTACTAGCTAATACCAGATGAAATCAAATGATCACGCATAATATATGGTATTTGTATTGTTAAGTGAAATCAAATAGACATATACATATATTTATGCTATTCGTATTATTAAGCAAAATCAAATAGACATATATATGTGTTTAAACAAAATGTATTCACACACACACACACACACATATATATATTTTTAGGGTTTTTCTCACACACATAATTAGTGAGGGATGGAAATATTAATTTTTTAAAATGTGAAGAATGGAGAAATTTATTTTGTGAAATGTGAGGGACGAAAAATTTTATTTTATAAAATATGGAAGACTATAGATTAGATTATGTAAAATATAATTTGATAAATTTACCCTTAAAGAATGATCACGTGCTTTGCATATGATGGATTTCGGCCAAAAAAATGATCGAAAACCTAGTTAGGGACTAAATTTGATCGATGTGAATATTTAAGAGACATAAAATTACACTTTAAAAAATGAGGGACAAAAAAAATTATTTTACAAAATGTGAGTTACGTTTTGATCGATTTTCCCTTTTTAATTTGTGTTTTGGGTTGGGAGAGGGGAATAACTGGGGCAGATAACATCAGCTGATATGAGTAATTCATTTGAAAATCACAATGTTGGTGATATAGGTGGAGATCAGGAAGATTCTTCAGGGCCTTCACCACCCCAAAAGAAGCACAAGCTTGATGATAAAGAAAGCCATGGTGCCAAGGAGAAGGAAAAGGAGATGCCAACATCAGAAAAGGATTCCTGTTGTTCAAATGAAATTTTTACCATTTCTGATGAGCAATTTGAGAAATTGAAGTTGGACTATTGCCCCGAAGGGGTCGAAGAGATTGATCAAGATGTATGGACCAAGTATTTTAAAGAGATCGAGGAGAGTGAGGTATTTATGTGTGGTATTTGTGATGTTCTGCATTGTTTTTTCTTTTTTCCCCCCTTTGTCTCTCTTAATCTAGATTGATCTTATTTGGGGCATCATACCTTTGTGTTAGGGTTTTGACATTTATCATTATCCTGGTCTATGTTTGATGGCTCGATTTACTCCCCTGGATGTTGACAATTTCTCGAGCGACATGGCTGAACTGTCAAAAGCTGCAATTGTGCATTTCAACAAGGAAAAAGTATGTGTTCCAAAAATTAATTTTTCTTTTACTCTTTTCCTCTGTTAATATTTATCACTTTTTACAGCTGCATTAGTCTGTTACCTATTTCAAGTGAATTAAACAGTAAAATCTTTCAGATTAAGAATTACAAATGGGAAAAGGTTGAGACGGCAAATGCACAACTTTGCGGTGCTGGTGTCAATTACTACATAACCTTTCAAGCCAAGGATTTTGTTACTAATGCTCTTGATACCTTCCAAGCCTTAGTCTGGCAGGGGCGAAAACCACCGAATCCTGAATCTATTGATGTGCAATTCTGCCGGCTCAAATCAGTTCCTGCAACTTGACCTATGCTGTTCCAGGTATTTCAATCTAATTGGGTTTCTGATATTGGTTTTGAACTTTTATGAGTTATCAGTTTATAGGTGGAAATTAGGAATTGGCTAGAATAGCAGCATGATCTCCACACTGTGTTTTTCTTCCATATACTGGGTAAGTATAATGAGCCCGTGTCTCATGATTTTAGAAAGATACCAAAAGTCAGCAGTGGAGGTCCTTCTGGAACAATTTATTCAGGAACTTTCTCCATGGTTTATATCGTACTTCCTCTGCTATGTCCACACAAATAACTTTACAGAAATCTACTAAGTTGATGATATAGTAGGCTTCTTCCGCCTCAGGGTTGTCATATGGTGAAAATCTGGTCTTGACATGAAAACTACAGTTGGCAGTTGACTAATATGCTGGTTCTACAATCATCAGAGTTCTAGTCTATGAGTCTGTTAAGTTGACATATGGTTTTTGCTGGGTGTAATCATGGGCATGCTACATGCATGTTTTGAGGCTTGATGTGGGTTTGATTTTGTTGTTGTTGCAATCTTTATACAAAGCAACAATTATTGTCTTGGCTGCTGCTATACATTGACTTGTTATGGATGTGGGATATTCGGCTCTGTCTTTCAAAAACTTCAAATTTGTTGCCTAGTCCGAACCCTTTGTTGCTATTGAATATACTATTCTTGGATGCAAAGGTAATTTAGGTGTGGTGGGGAGGCTATTTTGTCACTTTGTTGCAGATAATCTGTACTTCATTTTTTCTGGTGATTTTAGTTTGCGAGGGACTCGAATAGGCATAACATGTTGTGTAATGTCTTGTTTTTCTGGTGTGGCATAATATATATGTTCTGATTACAAGTCAACTTTGTTGCATAACTACACATGCTATTGGAATTAAAGATTGCTACTTTTCACAATCATCAAGGTTAACTGGAAATGTTGCTTGGCATTTTAGTATGTGTTTCATATCTCACATGTTGCTTGATTTTAGCATTTCGTTCCCATATAATCTGGTAGTAACGCTGCTCATGCAATGTACATATTCTAATTAAGGGCCAATTTTAAGTTTTTGAGTTTATTGTTTGTGATGTTTCCAAGTTTGTAAAGTGCATTATATATATATATTTTTTGTTTGTGGACCTTTTTGTGTTTCAGTTTGTTCTTTTAGCTTATGAATTCTTGTTCAGTTGCTGCGTTCATTTTGGTGGCTGTAATATCACAAATCTACAGGTGCCCTTTTTGCTTTTAGAAGAAATGTATCCTCGCAAACTTTCTGAAACTAAAATTTCTCATCTGCAATCAACTTTAAGGTTATTAAAGGAGTTTAAAGACTTAAAAGAAAATTTATGTGAATTGATAGGCCAATTATGTTCTGCAAGTATAAATGAAGTTTGATGAGCTTCAAAGATCCATGTTTACTAACTTGGTATTCAACTTTAGAATCTTTGAGTCCACTGCCAACAACATTGAACCAAAAGATAAGTGAATTTGACAAGCCTGTGAATGTGATTTTGGATCCCTGCAGACTGTAGAATATGCCTCTCTGCTAGAATTTATTAGCAAAACCAAGTATGGGAGAGGTTTATCGCATGTAGCTAAACATTTATGCAGAATTTGTTTGTTTCAATCGCATGTAGCTGCAATCTTGTGGCTGCCTTGATTGTCAAGTAAGGCCTTGCCCATACTAGTTCTATGGTAATTCTTGGCACCTGGCCAGTTCTCTTTCCGAGTCGATGATAAACAAGTTGAAATTGTTGTTGTTTAATAAATGTCATTCACAGGTTTTCTGTTAAACGTGCAGGTTATGGAGATTGTTCCATATCGCACTATTAGTTTGCTTCTTTTTAGCTGATATAGATGACTAATGTATGTAAGAAATAGAACTTTGTTTGATGAAGTTAGATGGCTGCTGGCTGAAGCAGATTGCTGCTAAGGTTCTTGAACTTAGTAACAGGAGACTTGATTCGTGACAAATTTGGCTGTCATGTAAGTTCTGTATGTGGCACCAAATCTCACCTTGGATGCTGGATGACACACTTTGTGCTGTTGAAGTTCTTGAACTTCGATTATGACTTGATTTTGCTGATAACTGGTTATTACTTAAGTGTGTGGGATTACATTCAACGGGCTGTGTTAGTCTGTCAACGTTGCTACACATTTTGCTATTGGGCATTCTAGATTGTATTACATGTGATTTTGCTTTTACGTAGCTATCTTGAGAAGTGGATGATGTTTTAATTGTTTTTAGGAGATTAGGAAAATTTGTTGGATTGGGAAACATGTGAAAGTACAAATCTTCCAAGGAAGAAATGAGTGCTTCTCTGACTGGGAGAGCACCATTAATACATTTCCAGATGAATACCTTGATTTTGTGTTTGATGTTGAGCTTCCGCAGGGTGCTTCAGATTTGCTTGCTTTGTTGACTGCCTTCTTCAAAATTTGTTCTAGCAGCCTCCCTGTTTTCCTTTCTTGTTGAGCTTTCTCCCATTGGCCACTTGTACCCAAAGCTTACAGTGTAATTCCCTCCTGCACTGAGCTGCCAATAGTTGAAGTCTTCTCTGTCTGACAGATTAATAGGAATGTTTAGGATCCTCTCTGCATCAGTCTGATTGAAAAGTCTGAAAATGGTATTTCTGTTCCATCTTCTGTGGTTGATGAGCTGCTGCACTGTTTCAAAATCACAATTATTAGGTCTGGGAGTAGTTGGTTTGCCAGAAGGTGATTCTGGTATCCACCTGTGCTCCCAAATGTTAGTGCTTCTTCCATTATATCCCTTTTTCAATTTGACCCCTGGCTTTCAGTAGTCCTTTCCAGATCCAGGATGCATTGCTTTGTGCTTTAAATGAGAGAATTGACTCCTTGGGGAAGTACTTAGCTTTCAACACTTCGCTGACCAAAAGATTTGGTTTGGTAAGTAGTCTCCAGATCTGTTTCCCTAGCAGAGCTTTATTAAAGGCACCTTTCATACTTGAAGGCAACCCATTTCATCGTGCCTGCCATTTTCACAATGGTTCCTCTAAGTAAAGGCTTTGGCAGGTCTGCTAGAAATAGCATCTTCAAGTGTCTTCCTTCCTTTCCTCCCATCTGTGGGATTATAACATCTTTACCCTTTTTAAATACTGCTCCTATCTTCCTCCCCACTTCTTTTGTTACCCAATGTATAGGTAGATTCCATGCCTGCACCCACAAGGGGGCTATCTCAAAGGCTTCTGTTGTTTCTTCTATCCCCTCTGTTCATCTATTCAGAACCAGGATTTGGTTGTCTATCATTCACGGTCCTCCTTCCACTATTCTTTCCTTGTCCTCTTTGTTAGAGATGTTGAATTGGAACAGGTCAGGTCCTAGTTGCACCACTGTCAGATTTTTTGGATATCCCCAGGCAGCTGTACAAAATTTTTAACACCTGTCAAGTTTGCATTTTTCTCTCCTACTACTCTTCCAATGTGACTGTCCTTGCACTCTCTTACTCCACCTTCCAGATCTCTCAGGTCCAAAGTAGCTCTAGAGAGTTTGTTCCCAGCTAGGGAGAATTTTTGCAAGATTTCTTCTAATTCCGACTCCATTGATATTATAAGAGGTGCTAAGGGTATTCCTCGCTCTAGTACTGGGAAATGAAAATTAAAAATGCTAAAAACAGAGGAGAAAATTAGATCTGCATATAAGGTAAGGAAGGGAAGAAACTGGTAGACTCAGGGAGCTCAAGATCCTAATACTACTGATGGGTATACCTCACAAAATATTACTGGAAATTGAAAGTTAAAAAGCTGAATAGAGAAGATAAGCTAAATCTATACATAAGAAAAGAAAGGGAAGAAAACAGTGGGAATAAAAGCTCAGAATCCATACACTACTACCACTTCTATTTCGCTGGCAAGGAAAAGAAGGGGTAGCATTCAAGTTTTACCTGGGTTGAAGCTTCTTAGTTGTTGCACCTCTCATATTTGTACTTCAGCTTTTCTGTCTTCTTCATTACTTCGTTAGTTCGTTAGGTTTGGCTGCATTGAATGCTTCTACAGGATCAGACAAGTCCAGATTTGATCCACATTTTGAGGATTTCCTGATAAAAGTGCAGGAGATTAAGTGAAACAATCAGAAATCTCAAGGGAGTTTTGTGAAATTATCCCATTATTTAACAAGCATACTCTTTTTTAACTTTTCTGCTGAAAGCCAACACCCCAAAATGGAGGTGAATTTTTGGTAATTTATTCATGATTTTCTCTAGTTAGTTTATACTTTAATTCTTCTAGTATACCCTCTATTTATGAGAATTATCTTGTGAATGTCTCACAAAATGTGATTGCAGTGTTGTTCTGTGAGTTCTGGCAAACAAATTGAAGGATTAGAAAGGCTTAAAGCAATTTGCATGTGAATTGATGGGTGTGTGTTCAGAAAATAAAAGTGAATTTTGAATAGATCTGATATATGCAGATCACTTCCAACAGTAGAATCTGGGAGATCACTTCAAACGTTGTTGTGCCCAGAAATACCTGAATTTCACAAGCTAAAACAATTATGGGATAGACTTATTACCTATGGCTAAATTTCTGCTCTCAAGGAGAACTTGTGCTTTTCAATATTTAGTGGATTTGGTTGTAGAAGGATATTGTGCTGCCGTAGGACTTTAGTCCATGAAATGCTTAAGATGCAATCTGGCGGTTAGTTTGCTTATCGTGTAACATGTGGCCCCATCCTCATTCTATTGCAATTCTTGGCAATTGGTGATGCAGTATAGCTTTTCAATTCTAAATTGCAAGTTCCACAATTTCAGAGGCAAAGATGATATAGTTGAAATTGTTTCCAGGGATTATTTTTTGCACATCATTCACAGCTTTTTTGTTCGACAATTTCAGAGGCAAAGATGATATAGTTGAAATTGTTTCCAGGGATTATTTTTTGCACATCATTGGCAGCTTTTTTGTTCGACCTGCAGGAGGTTATGGAGATTTTATCATGCAAAAGATTATGAAGCTTGAGTAATTTGATGCTCTTTATAGTTAATGCAGGTCTTGAACTGTGTAAAAGAAGACTAGCTTCGGGTCACGGTTGGTTATTATAACGTCTGTTAAGTTATCTATTTGGTGCTACATTCCATCGTGGATGAGGGATGACAGTATGTGCTGCTGAAGTCCTTGAATTTCGTACTATGGGGTTTTAATTTGTGTGATATAGTTGGCAGTCATATGGCACTACTCTGCGCGCGCGCATTATGCTGACCATTGGATATTTGAGGCATTAGTGGACTAGTGAGATGTTAATAGTTTTACTTTTGACGGTCTAAATGGATTTGATTGTTTTCTGCACTCGAGGAAATCTGTGGAAGGCAAGTTGCTTTCGATATTTAGTCGATTATTAAATTATTTAGCAAAAAATCATAAAAATTGGCGCACTTACAAGGGGAAAAATCGCTCTCCGTTTCAGAGGCGCAAGGTAGTTTTTGGTTGCAAGGAAAAATGTAGGAAATTGAAAGGAAGGTATTTTTTTGCTTTTATGTATGTAGTTTTTGGCTGCATTTTCTTCTCTCTCTTTTTTTTTTTTCCCCATTTTCTTCTATTTTTGTCACTTTGACATTTTTAATTCAAACCAGAGGGGATTATGCATAGCTTTTAAAATTATAAAGGGATTATGTAAAAATGCTAAATCACAAGGGGATAAAATATAATTTATCCAAAACTTAAAAACTACACGGTGAATTCAAAACGGAAATAATGAGATGGTCATGTTTTCCCTGTCAAATTAAAATCTGTAGCGAAACTATCCGCCAGTGCTCTAGCGTTTTACATACTACATTGCGGCTATGCTCTAAGAAATTTTACAGAAAGATGTCTCTTTTTTTTCGCCTTAAATATTTTGAGTAGTGCCCGGTCATTCATTCGTCTGGTCAACAGCCAGTAGCAAAGCACCAAACCAGGCGGCGACGGAAAAAGTTAAACAGCAGTTAGAGAGCAAATCTCGCCATTTTTTGTTTTTTTTTGGCGCCCTTTTATGTCACTAATCGCATTCATAAGCCAAAATAAATGGGCTATTGCCAATTTTGGAAAATCGTAGTTCCTTTTAACCACTGGTTGGAAAAAAAACCAGTGGTCTTTGACAATCCATTGTGATTTCTTGAGCAAGTTTCCTATAGTATGATTAATTAACACTAATACCATTTGTTGATGAGAAAGAAAAAGAGCACTTGTAAGGTTATAGAACAATGGAGTCAAGTTCGTTATGTCCTCTATTAGTGTTGTTGTTGCCTCGACACCAAAGCTTATTTTAGCTGACAATTTCATGTGGATGTCTTCGCAATTGGTTTTATATTTCATTTCTATTCCATCCTTCTTCCTTTGCCTTTCATAGATAGTTCCAACGACACCAACTACGTCGTGATATCTGTGTAGATATACGAGATTATTTTCGTATTGTAATTTTCCCCTTCTCTTTCAAACATCCCCCTCTCCACCTTTCGAACTCACAAACTGCATACGGGGACATCTTTTTCTTTTCATAACCGCCAAAGTTTGCTCTTAATTACCGGCAAATACAAGTAAGATTTCACTCGAAGTTATAAAATGCGGTGCACATTGCTTGCTGGAACAAGGAATCAGTAATTAGAAGTACTAGAAGCTATGTGTTAGACTATACTATTATTTCTTACATCTCTCATTCCCCTCTCTGTTTCTATGTCAGGTCAGAAGGGATTAGCCCTCTCCAGGCGGTGCAGTAGTGCTGGTTTCTGCCAATGCTTTTTGAAGCATGTACAAGGCTTTCTAGCAGTTTAACCGAATTACAGTAATAAAATCTCCGGGATTTTCTTCGAGACTTGACCAGAGCATCAAGCAGAACCGCCTGCTTTCTTGACAGCAGATGGCGCGTTTATGGAGGAAATCCCCAAGTTTTTGAAAAGCGTGCTCAAATAATCAAAAGTGCCGAAGAAACTAGTTCAATGTATTTACTAATCGATGTATTTTTCGAATACGTTGATTTAGTAATAATGGCCTAGACAAGTCGAAAAACGCAGTGCATGTGGTCTTTTGAGAAAAACATCTTGTATTTTTTTTTTTAATCAAACTCTATCGGATAAGCCTACTGATTTTAATTTCCATTACCAAATTCTCTCACTCTTGAGTTCGGATTATTTATTGGGTGCCCCCTCATTTGGATAATTCAAAAAAGGTAATTAACATCAAACTAAAATTGCATACACACATAATGTTAAATCAATATATTATGTTAAATTTAAATTTTGGTAGAGTCGTGTGTGTGTGTTGAGTTTCAAGTTTGGAATTTTTAGGATTCTCTTATCAAATCCTATTGGATTATTCATCGTTATCTCTCATCAATATCAAATTCTAACGGATTATCCATCGGTCATCTAATCGGATTAACCATTGGGTCGTGTACTTGCGGGGGTATTGGATTTTACACTGCCCATTGCCATTCCTATTTGAGAATTACTTATTCTAAATTAATTCACTTCTTGGGAATTGACTCAATATTTGAAAACGGATTAGCAAATTGTAATCGCAGTTTTCATCGAGCTTTACAGTGGACCGCGATGATTAGGGATAAGAGTCCTACGAACAAAAAATATTGCTCAAACTAAAAGCAAGACCAATTTAGCGATTATGACAGAAACGAATTGAGAAATCAAATGTACAGCATACTCTCCTTAAATCACCATTTTTTGAATACTCTTTTTCCAGTGGTGCAGGAATGCTTGCCACCCTTAGTGCCTGTTTGGAATTATAGTGGCTTATTAAACAGAATTTAATTTGATAGAAATTTTTTAAAGTGCTTAGTGACTTATTAAAAAAAATACTTGATCTAATAGAGTTTAAAATAAAAGTACTTATTAAGTGCTTAGGTATGTTATATGGATGCATACTTCATACTTATTATGTATTGGATGGATGATATGTAATACTTAAAATTCATGGTTTTCTCCCCTTAAACATATAAAGTTTTCAAAACTGTCCTTGTAAATTAAACTTTTTCCCGCCACAATAATTTGGAAAATCTAGTCAAATAATAAACTTTTTCCCGCCACAATAATAATAAACACCCTGCTAGTACCAAAAGTTAAAACAAGCATCTCTGAACTTTCTGTATCTAGGCTAGTCTAAAACCCTCTCCGTCCCTTTCTCTTAGACAATTCCTCACCCACACCATCTTACTTCCTTCCTCGTCTTGTTCTTAGCAGTTTCCTCCATGGCTAATCAGGTATCCGAGTGCCTTTGCTTTAGTCTTCTTGACGTCAACGGTAAACGAAGCAAATTTTCGCTTTGTTTCACTTGCAAAAATCGCATTTTCCCGTATTTTCCATGCTCCTAATGTCGGTTAAAATTGTATCTTTACTCTAAAATTTGGATTTTAAGCAAACAATTAATACTTTGTCTTCTAATTTTTCTTTCCTTTTCTGGACATTTCTAAAATAGAGCAAGTTATATATACGGTTATTGCATAAGAGAAAGGTTGATGCTTATTACGTTAAAGCACTACAGTATCTACCTCTTTTGTTGGTTTCTTGTAGCCAGAGCACCTCCTCAAAAAAAAACAAAAAAAAAAAGAAAGAAGTCATACACAGTTTTTGACTCAAATTAGAAATTATACGTGGTATATAGCTAAATGACACCTTTTTTTTTTTTCATTTTCCTCCATTTTTACTCGTGACTGCCTGCCTGCCCCTTTAATGAATTTTTTTTAAGTCATTCATTTTACTTTCTTCTTAACAGGCAGACCATTCATGGCTGAAGGTGCCAGGGGTTGTACTACCCGTAGCTGATCAAGGTCCTCATGGTAATATAAGTAAATTCATGATTTTTTTATTTTTCATATTTTTTTGTACTTGGAGAGGATATTAATTTGTATAATTCGTTTTTGCGTTGTGTCAAGACATATGTTGGGCTTACGTGGCTCCAGAGACAATGTCCTCGCAACACAAGGCATTGCATGCAGACAAAGATCATTTGCCATTATCCAAACAACAAGTTGTTAACTGTACAAAAAGTTGGTACCTGAACAGTGAGGTAGCTGATGCTGAAAAAGATGCTACATTTACTATCAAGCGAATATTTCTATACACGGCAGCTGTAGAAATTTGTCTGGAGTGGGATTAGCCATTCAACAGTGAAGATAAGAGATGTAACCCACCTCGTGGGGCAAGTGGTACTTGTTTTGAAAAAACCTTTATATTGTGTTTGTTAACTCATCGTAATAGGTTATTAATTCATTGTAAACACACAGACCCAGCATTTTTTTGTGCAAGATATCGTTGTTCCAGAGAGTGATGAAGAAATTAGAGAAGCAATCTCAAAGTTTCCAATTGCTGGAGCAGTGCATATATACGACAGCTTAATAAATTGGAAGGAGGTTGGAACAAATACGATTATTAAACACGTTTAAGAATTCATGCATGAAAACCTTGTAACACTAAACCTTTTACAGGGCATCTACGCTGGACCGACTCTGGATGAAGAGATTAATAGTTCTGGCACCTTGGGCACACACGCAATCTTGTTGACCGATTTGCGTGTAGAGGATGGGATAGAAATGTTTGAGTTTAAGAATTCTTGGGGCGACTGGGGGCAAGATGGCATTGGAAAGATAAGGAAAGAGCTTGTTTTTAGAATCTCATATTCAACCGGGATTAGTTGGTCTTGGCTAGAGAAAGGCTTGAAATCAACTATGGACGTGGGTGTTTCAAAAGATCAAAAAAGAGATGGGGATGGAGGGGACAAAAGGGATTCTAGAACAAAATCAAAAGGAGGTAAATTTAGTGGCTTAGTTAAAAGGTAAAACCCAGGTGGCAACTAAAACAGGTGTGAAGGGAAGCAAAGGTGGCAGGTCAAGGCTAAGAAGTGGCGCCAGGTAAATGACAAATTTTACGGTTAAAAGAGTAACAAAAAGAGAAAAAATAGTTTTATATACTATTTGTTTTTTTCTAACATTTATATACTATTTGTTGTTGTGTATGATTAATGCTTATTTTCTCTGACGAAATATTAGTGGAATTGAGATGTTGAAGGGTGAACTAATTGGCCAATCATGCCCGTGCACTGGTACGTACTCACAGTTGTCTTATGGTAAGTAAAGAAACAGGATATTGTATTCTTTGTAAGGTGTACAAGTATATTTTGGATGTGGTATTCTTTTATTGGAAAATTATAGGTATTTTGGGTATATTAAAACTAAAATTTAATAGTCTTGTAACACCGTTTAAAAATAATACTAGGCATTGTGCCCCGCGATTTTTGTGGGGTGTCCATTATTGATTGTTTAAGAATAATGTTAGATTTATTTAATAATTAATATTTAGAGTGTTTTATATGATAGTAGGGTTGGAATAATAAATAGAGGAACAATATATTGGATTAATATATTTATAAATAGATATTTGTATTTAATTTTTTAAGAGTAACATGATGTAAATATTATTTAAATTAATGGAATGTAAATCATTTTTTAAGAGTTGAGATAAATTAATAATTCAAATAATTTCGATATGTTTATTTTTATATTGTTAAATATAAGTGGAAGTAGAATAAAGAAAATTTAGGGAACAGATAATTGCTATGTGCAAGAAGCTGTAGTGGACACGTTTAATTATAATTGTTGGATAAAGTATCTGCTAGTTGATAATTGTTTTCATTGAGTAGGGTGAACATGATGACACTTCTTTCGTGTAAGAAGTGTTTTTGTGGGAATATTGGCCAACTTTCTGTTATTTCTATTCCTTCTAGTTGAAAGATCCATCGAGTTTTAGCATGATTGCAATTGATGACTCTTATGTTGTCTGTTTGTATATGCGAGGGTATATCACCAATGAGTACCTGAGATAGAAAATAGGGAAAAAATATATTTGTATTATGAAATGATAGTAGCAATGTAGTGTATGAATTATATTGATTGAAATGTAATTTGTATGAAACTCACCAAAGATTCAAGATCGTGCGATAGATAGTGGAAGAATTTAGTATTAGAAAAACTAAAAGAAAAGAACTATAGTGAAGAATATAAATTCATAAATATAATATATACAAAATAAGGATTTTTAACAATTTGAAATTATAAATTTATAATCATATATTTGTATTTATTGATGAATAATTGTTTTTTGAATCAATAAATATTGGATTGATTTATTTTTTAAGTTTATATATATTAGATACATGTCAAGTACATATGATTTTCATTCATTTGTATCAATACGAAATAACATAATCAATTTATATATATTGACTGGATACACATAAAATTTGTATTCATTTGCATATATTAGATGCATGTAGGATATTTAGCGATTTGCATATTTTTTCATATTTAATATTTTTGCTAATATATACATTTTGGAGAAAATTAATTAAATTTATATTTATTAGATACATGTTAAGTACGTATGATTTTCATTGATTTGTATTAATACGAAACAGTATAATTGATTTATATATACTGATTAGATACACATAGAATTTTTATTCATCTGCATATATTAGATGTACGTAGGTTTTTTAGGAATTTCCATATTTTTTCATATTTAATATTTTTGCTAATATATATATTTTGGAGAAAATTAATAAACAAGTGAATAAATATAAAAGAAGGCTATTTTATGTATTAGATGTGCATAGCATTTTTAGTGATTTGCATATTTTTTAATAGTTAATATTTTTATCAATATACACACTTTAGATAAAATTAATAAATAAGTGAGTTAATAAATAAGCAGATAAATATAAAGAAGGAAGGAAAATTATAAATATAGAAATAGTCTCAAAATTATAATTACTTGATATAAATAACACTTATTATACGTTAATACAATGTAGTATTATTAATTTATATATATTAGATATACGATAAACACATATAATTTTCATTGATCTGCATTAATATAAAACAACATAATCGATTTATATATAATGATCAGATACATATAGAATTTTTATTCGTTAGTATGTATTAGATATACATAGGATTTTTAGTGACCTGTGCAATTTTTTGATATTTAATATTTTTTCAATGCACACACTTTTGACAAAGTTAATAAATAAGTGAGTTAATAAATAAGTGGATAAATATAAAGAAGGATGGAAAATTATAAACATAGAAATAGTGTCAAAATTATAATTATTTCACATAAATAACACTTATTATATGTTAATACAAAGTAGTATTATTAATTTATATCTATTAGATTCATGATAAACATATATGATTTTCATTGATCTGCATTAATACAAAACACCATAATCGATTTATATATATTGATATATATATTGATTAATATGTTTGTGTATATAGCAACCTGCATTTTTTTATATTTAATATGTTTGTTAATATACACATTTTAGAGATGCACGTAGGATATTTAGCGATTTGCATATTTTTTCATATTTAATATTTTTGCTAATATATACATTTTGGAGAAAATTAATTAAATTTATATTTATTAGATACATGTTAAGTACATATGATTTTCATTGATTTGTATTAATACGAAACAGTATAATTGATTTATATATACTGATTAGATACACATAGAATTTTTATTCATCTGCATATATTAGATGTACGTAGGTTTTTTAGGAATTTCCATATTTTTTTCATATTTAATATTTTTGCTAATATATGTATTTTGGAGAAATTAATAAATAAGTGAATAAATATAAAAGAAGACTATTTTATGTATTAGACGTGCATAGCATTTTTAGTGATTTGCATATTTTTTTTAATAGTTAATATTTTTGTCAATATACACACTTTCGACAAAATTAATAAATAAGTGAGTTAATAAATAAGCGGATAAATATAAAGAGGGAGAGAAAATTATAAATATAGAAATAGTCTCAAAATCATAATTATTTGATATAAGTAACACTTATTATATGTTAATACAAGGCAGTATTATTAATTTATATATATTAGATATAGGTTAAACACATATAATTTTCATTGATCTGCATTAATACAAAATAGCATAATCGATTTATATATATTGATTAGATACATATAAAATTTTTATTCGTTAGTATGTATTAGATATACATAGGATTTTTAGTGACCAACATAATTTTTTGATATTTAATATTTTTTTTTCAATACACACACTTTTGACAAAGTTAATAAATAAGTGGATAAATATAAAGAAGGACAGAAATTATAAACATAAAAATAGTGTCAAAATTATAATTATTTCACATAAATAACACTTATTATATGTTAATACAAAGTAGTATTATTAATTTATATATATTAGATGCATGCTAAACATATATGATTTTCATTGATCTGCATTAATACAAAACACCATAATCGATTTATATATATTGATTAGATACATATAGAATTTTTATTCATTTGTATGTATTAGATGTATATAGGATTTTTAGCGACTTGCATATTTTTTTTGATATTTAATATGTTTGTGTATATAGCAACCTGCATATTTTGTTTATATTTAATATGTTTGTTGATATACACATTTTAGAGAAAGTTAATAAGTAAGCGAATAAATATAAAAAAGTGATAAAATTGTAAACATAAAAATACGTTGGTCAATATACACGGCTTGAAAATTAAGATAATATTTTTTATTTTATAAATATTAAATTACTATAATACATTTTTCCAAAAGAATTTTAAAAAATAGCAGTATATCTAGTTTAGTAAACGATTTGAACACTTCCGCATATAGCATTTTTATTGATTTGCATAATTTTTTGAAAATCAATATCTTTGTTAATATATAAAAAAGCAGAGGAAATTATATTTTGAAGAAGGAAACGTTTACAAAGTTAAAGAAGGAAGTTATACGTTGAAGGAAGTTAATTAATAAAATTGATAAATTAATATATCTAATTTTTGTCAATAGAGTCCGATAACAATTGCAACAGCGAAAGATGGACAGGAAACAAAAGGGTCCGATAACATATTGCAGCAGCGAAGGATGGACAGCAAACAAAAGGACAAAACTGAGCATAAAATTACAAAGAAACCAGGACAAGGGCACAATTGGAAGAAGGGAACAAAAGCAGAAATGAGCAAAAAGGCACCAGCAGCCAAAGGGGCTGCACGGAAGCTGGAAAGGATCAAAAAGGACGAAATCAGCTGCGAAACCACAGCGAAACCGGCACAATCAACTGTAGATTTGGCTTCGCGGCTTTTTGTAGTTTAGATAGCTTCCGGTTCCTATTTTTCGGTTTGTTATTAATGGTTATTTATGGTGGAACTTGGAAGACCTTCTTGCTTGTGTTTCCATTTCGGTCTTTTCTTGGTATTTTGCAGTGAAACGTTTTGACTGCTTTGCCCTCTCCCCTCTCCTGTATATGTCAAGAATAGTTGGATAGAAAAGTCAAACAGGGTAACTTTTTAAGTACACATCTTGGGCGAGGAGATTGGCAAACAACCGCAGAGGATTGAATTAGGATTTTTAATTTGTGTTTTGGGTAGGGCGAGGGGAATAACTGGGGCAGATAACATCAGCTGACATGAGTATTTCATTTGAAAATCCCATTGTTGGTGATATAGGTGGAGATCAGGAAGATTCTTTAGGGGCTTCACCACCCCAAAAGAAGCACAAGCTTGATGATAAAGAATGCCATGGTGCCAAGGAGAAGGAAAAGGAGATGCCAACATCAGAAAAGGATTCCTGTTGTTCAAATGAAATTTTTACCATTTCTGATGAGCAATTTGAGAAATTGAAGTTGGACTATTGCCCCGAAGGGGTCGAAGAGATTGATCAAGATGTATGGACCAAGTATTTTAAAGAGATCGAGGAGAGTGAGGTATTTATGTGTGGTATTTGTGATGTTCTGCATTGTTTTTTCTTTTGCCCCCCCCCCCCCCCCCCCCCCTTTGTCTCTCTTAATCTAGATTGATCTTATTTGGGGCATCATTCCTTTGTGTTAGGGTTTTGACATTTATCATTATCCTGGTCTATGTTTGATGGCTCGATTTACTCCCCTGGATGTTGACAATTTCTCGAGCGACTTGGCTGAACCGTCAAAAGCTGCAATTGTGCATTTCAACAAAGAAAAAGTAAATGTTCCAAAAATTAATTTTTCTTTTACTCTTTTCCTCTGTTAATATTTATCACTTTTTACAGCTGCATTAGTCTGTTACCTATTTCAAGTGAATTAAACAGTAAAATCTTTCAGATTAAGAATTACAAATTGGAAAAGGTTGAGAAGGCAAATGCACAACTTGGCGGTGCTGGTGTCAATTACTACATAACCTTTCAAGCCAAGGATTTTGTTACTAATGCTTTTGATACCTTCCAAGCCTTAGTCTGGAACGGGTGGAATCCAGAATCTATTGATGTGCAATTCTGCCGGCTCAAATCAGTTCCTGCAACTTGACCTATGCTGTTCCAGGTAATTCAATCTAATTGGGTTTCTGATATTGGTTTTGAACTTTTATGAGTTATCAGTTTATAGGTGGAAATTAGGAATTCGCTAGAATAGCAGCATGATCTCCACACTGTGTTTTCCTGTGTTTTTCTTCCATATACTGGGTAAGTATAATGAGCCCATGTCTCATGATTTTAGAAAGATACCAAAAGTCAGCAGTGGAGGTCCTTCTGGAACAATTTATTCAGGAACTTTCTCCATGGTTTATATCGTACTTCCTCTGCTATGTCCACACAAATAACTTTACAGAAATCTACTAAGTTGATGATATAGTCGGCTTCTTCCTCCTCAGGGTTGTCATATAGTGAAATCTGGTCTTGACATGAAAACTACGGTTGGCAGTTGACTAATATGCTGGTTCTACAATCATCAGAGTTCTAGTCTATGAGTCTGTTAAGTTGACATATGGTTTTTGCTGGGTGTAATCATGGGCATGCTACATGCATGTTTTGAGGCTTGATGTGGGTTTGATTTTGTTGTTGTTGCAATCTTTATGCAAAGCAACAATTATTGTCTTGGCTGCTGCTATACATTGACTTGTTATGGATGTGGGATATTCAGCTCTGTCTTTCAAAAACTTCAAATTTGTTGCCTAGTCCGAACCCTTTGTTGCTATTGAATATGCTATTCTTGGATGCAAAGGTAATTTAGGTGTGGTGGGGAGGCTATTTTGTCACTTTGTTGCAGATAATCTGTACTTCATTTTTTCTGGTGATTTTAGTTTGCGAGGGACTCGAATAGGCATAACATGTTGTGTAATGTCTTGTTTTTCTGGTGTGGCATAATATATATGTTCTGATTACAAGTCAACTTTGTTGCATAACTACACATGCTATTGGAATTAAAGATTGCTACTTTTCACAATCATCAAGGTTAACTGGAAATGTTGCTTGGCATTTTAGTATGTGTTTCATATCTCACATGTTGCTTGATTTTAGCATTTCGTTCCCATATAATCTGGTAGTAATGCTGCTCATGCAATGTACATATTCTAATTAAGGCGCAATTTTAAGTTTTTGAGTTTATTGTTTGTGATGTTTCCAAGTTTGTAAAGTGCATTATATATATATATTTTTTGTTTGTGGACCTTTTTGTGTTTCAGTTTGTTCTTTTAGCTTATGAATTCTTGTTCAGTTGCTGCGTTCATTTTGGTGGCTGTAATATCACAAATCTACAGGTGCCCTTTTTGCTTTTAGAAGAAATGTATCCTCGCAAACTTTCTGAAACTAAAATTTCTCATCTGCAATCAACTTTAAGGTTATTAAAGGAGTTTAAAGACTTAAAAGAAAATTTATGTGAATTGATAGGCCAATTATGTTCTGCAAGTATAAATGAAGTTTGATGAGCTTCAAAGATCCATGTTTACTAACTTGGTATTCAACTTTAGAATCTTTGAGTCCACTGCCAACAACATTGAACCAAAAGATAAGTGAATTTGACAAGCCTGTGAATGTGATTTTGGATCCCTGCAGACTGTAGAATATGCCTCTCTGCTAGAATTTATTAGCAAAACCAAGTATGGGAGAGGTTTATCGCATGTAGCTAAACATTTATGCAGAATTTGTTTGTTTCAATCCTGTGTTGATATGCTCCTCTAAGAAGGGTAGTGTGTTGTATATATTGTCTTGGCAAAAACTCACTGGATAAGATAATTAGGGCAGAGGCTTATGATCTATAGCTAAAGTTTTAAGAACTGGGCATATTTGATCCTATGAGGAGGACGGTTGGATTTATTAGTTACTTTATTCAACTTGACAAAATGCTTTAGCTGCAATCTTGTGGCTGCCTTGATTGTCAAGTAAGGCCTTGCCCGTACTAGTTCTATGGTAATTCTTGGCACCTGGCCAGTTCTCTTTCCGAGTCGATGATAAACAAGTTGAAATTGTTGTTGTTTAATAAATGTCATTCACAGGTTTTCTGTTAAACGTGCAGGTTATGGAGATTGTTCCATATCGCACTATTAGTTTGCTTCTTTTTAGCTGATATAGATGACTAATGTATGTAAGAAATAGAACTTTGTTTGATGAAGTTAGATGGCTGCTGGCTGAAGCAGATTGCTGCTAAGGTTCTTGAACTTAGTAACAGGAGACTTGATTCGTGACAAATTTGGCTGTCATGTAAGTTCTGTATGTGGCACCAAATCTCACCTTGGATGCTGGATGACACACTTTGTGCTGTTGAAGTTCTTGAACTTCGATTATGACTTGATTTTGCTGATAACTGGTTATTTTACTTAAAGTGTGTGGGATTACATTCAACGGGCTGTGTTAGTCTGTCAACGTTGCTACACATTTTGCTATTGGGCATTCTAGATCGTATTACATGTGATTTTGCTTTTACTTGGCTATCTTGAGAAGTGGATGATGTTTTAATTGTTTTTAGGAGATTAGGAAAATTTGTTGGATTGGGAAACATGTGAGAGCACAAATCTTCCAAGGAAGAAATGAGTGCCCTGCAGTTCTCAATTCAGATTTAGCCAATGAAGTCTCTTTCGAGCTCAGCCCCATGTGTTAGCTTACAATGTCCGAGTAATGCAACAATCGACTATAAACTCGTCTTTATTAATGACAGTGCAACTGTTCTAAACAATAAAAAGAAAAATTAGAGAAAAGTAAAGGATATCAAGTTCCTTAAAAATTTTGGTTGTCTTCGTTTGACTCTAATTCCTTCCTAAACGAGGAACAAATTATTAGAAGAAAATTACCCAAGAATACGCTCCAAGCCTTCCAACGGCTGTTATTTTATAGTTTTGAGTTTATGTGTGTTGGTATTAACTATTCAAAATTTATTACGAATTATAACCTACCCAGATTTCTGATGACGAGCTCATATTTTGTCTACTGATGACATTTTGTGTCAGCAAGGTAGTCGTTATATTCTATCACAGTATTGCCCCTTCAAAGCTTCCACCATGACGGACCAGCACGAGACGCGAGACGGAAAACCCAACAAAAACCTTCCTCAACCTTCTTCCGAGAAATTCCCAGTTGGATCCTCTGGTAGCGGGTTCTCTTCCGGGCCAAAGTACCCGAACCCACCTGAGACGACTAACCCGGACCCGGCCACTCTCAGGGAGCAGTGGAGGTATGCTACTAGGCAGTATAGTAGATGGTATTCTCAAGCTTGGGGCGCCGCTATACTTGCGGGTAGAGGTGGCAATTTGTCCCAAGTCCCAATGGGTTACCCATGCCCATTGAGACTTTGGGCGGGATGGGTATTGAAATTTAATATTGGGTTTAAAATGGGACAAATCCCAATTGTACCCATTAATTGATGGGAAATTTTGGAAAATGCTTGGGTACCCATTGGGCTCAAATAGCAAGGGCTCCGTTTGGATTAACTATTTTTTAGGGGTGTTTTTGAAATATTTTATTGTATTAGTGTATATGAAAAATTTTTACTATAAAATTTTTTTGAAATATTTGATATACTAATATGGATGAAATGTTTTTTGAGTTATTGTATATTACTGTAACATTGTATTTGAAAAACTTATTTTTTGAAAAAATAGCCAATCCAAACGGAGTCTTAGATTCAAAAATTATCTTTAACAATTTTTATAGTCATGATTGTATATCTATCTTTTCCTTTATTTGTTAATCCAATTTTTAGTGATAATCCTGAGTATAAAGCACTTGCATGTTTATTTAATAAAACTAAAAGAAATTTAATAAATCAAAAATATTAAAATTATATAAAAAATAAAAAAATAAATTAAAGAAAAAATATATATAGAAAATATATTTGGGTATTGGGCGGGATCAATCTAAACCCATCCCAAAGTGATCCCGCCCAAATTAGTCCCAAAACATATATGGGTAAGGTTGGGCCCAAACCCATATGACTCGGTTCCATCTTAAACCCAAGCAAATCCCGCCCATCCCGCCCATTTTGCCACCTCTACTTGCGGGTCTGTCTTTCTTTGCTCTTGGTTGGATAATTAAGGGTTCTACAAAATTAAGGTTGCGAAATTTGGAACAAATTCTAACCAGATTTAGAGCCAAGAACGTTGTGATATCACCCCAAACTCAAACTTACCCAACTTGTAATCGTCTCCTTCTTTTGTCAAGGCTTGAATAATGGAAGCATAATCCCCTTCAAAGATACAGCCCGTAAATTTTTGCAAGTCGAACAGCTTTGCGTGCAGCCACCTCCCATAAATTACCCAACCATAAAACATAACCGTTGCAAGAAAGAGCCTTATATATATATATATATATTTGAGAATTTAGCTCTTACTTTCTAAATCTTGTGAGAGTATTTTAACATTTTGACCTAACATCAGCATAAACTTACACATCCATTTACAATAATAAGAACCCCCGTCAGTAATTTGAAGTTTACATGTAAATGAGAGAAAATAAAAAAGAAAGAAGAACTCAAATCAGTACCAGCAGGTAGAGAAACAAATATGTATGATAAGCATAAACTTACGTTATGGGATACAAAACATACCTTGAATTGATAATCACATATGTATGTTGTCAACTTGGTGGCTATCCGAATACTGAACTACAGAGATGGAGAGATAAAGACATGAAGAGAAAACAGAAAGTCTTTTGAATTGAAACGCCCTATTAAACTATCTGAGGGTTGCTAATTTAGGTGATTTCCTAGAAATTTAGGTGGAGCCTTCATCTGATCTGCATCTGTCATTTGTTCTTGTTCTCTGCAAAAGGTGTAGGCCAGAAGGAAGTGTGTGTGTGTTCAATTATCGATTTCTCTATTGCTGCAATTATTGAATTCAGCCAGACAAATTCCTTTTTTTTTTTTTCAACCTATAAATCATTGGTAGTTCTGTACTTGCCCCTTTCTCTATCATCGGTTGAGGTGAATCGAGGAACCTTAATTTCTTCCAGGAAACAAAATACAAGTTCGAGAAGGTTGAGAATGCGAACTCATAAATTTGGTATTGTGGTGTCAAGGAAACTATCACATAACCTTCCAAGCCTACGATTCTCCTGCTGCTGATGCTGTTGATACCATCCAAGGTTTGGAGCCCACTATTAGATGATTCATAACCTGCCGTGTAGGCTCCAAAAGTGGCCCACAATGTCACATTAAAATCTCAAGGAAAGGAGAACGCCACATGACATTGATGAATTGAACATTTACGTGCTTACATAAATCGGAGTCGAATGTAACATTTTTATTACAAACATATACAAACTATCTAAAATGAATTGGAATGTGTTCGAAAATTATTAAATAGTTTAAAAATAGTTATACTGGCACATTGGTTTTCGAGTTAGATATTTTGTACTCCATCCGTCTCATAAAAATAAGCTTATTTTCACCGCTGGTTTTCTAGTTATATATTTTGCACTCCATCTCATAAAAATAAGCTTATTTTCACTTTTAAACATATTAAGATGATAGTTATTGGGATCCTTTTTGGTTAGTAGTTTTCTTATATGCCCCCTTCTATTAATACTTGTTTTAGTATTGTATTTAATACTTCTGGTAGAATGGATGACTAATACATTCATATACTAATTTATCCTTTCAAAAAAGGAAACAATTCTATAATTTGGAACAAACACAAAAGAAAAGTTGTCACATCCTCACGGGACGTAAGAAGTAGTAGTATGCAAAGTGGAAAATCTCATTTCTTTTTTATTAGGTAAAGGCAATCGGTTTGTGATCATGGACAGAATTAGAGGGGCCCCCAGAATTTTATAAAATTAGGTTTTCCTCTCTTAGATTATTGAAATTTTTAAAAAAAATCTTTATAAGTTAAACATTTTGACTAGTAAAAATCAGAAAATATTTTACATTATATACTTAAATAAATATATATATATTAAAATCTAAAAAATCTATTATTTCAAAAGATTAATCCTTATTAAATTAACTAAAAACATAAAACACATTTTTTTGAGAATAAATTACATATTTTACCACTCAAACTCAAGCACGAACTTCACTTCAATTTGCTTCTCGAGCTCCTTATACTTTATACGAGTCGAGTTCAAACTTTAATATCAGAGATTCATCAAGTTCAAGCTTAGATTATATAGTTCCAGCTCGAGCTTGAACATGCTAGTATTCAAGTTCGATTGAACTTGTTGACAGTTGACACCCCTATTTTTAGAAAGAAAGTTACACTATATATTTGATCATAAAAGGAAATTCTTAAACACATTATTGTTGAAGTTTGTATACAAAATGAAGAATAAAAAGATGCATAGCTAACAAAGAAAAAGAGAGGAAGAAAAAGGTTTAAAAAAAGGTTATTAGACCATATCCTTGTAATGAGGATATTATTGTCTTTTTGCTTTGCATAAACAGAGTCTTTTGCCAAAATAACCTTGTTTGTCAAAAAACATTCCTACAATTATTCAACTCCAAATTTTATTACTAATCTAATCTTTTGACCATATCTCCTAACAAATACCAACCTCCTCTATGTTTTTTCAGTCAAATTCTCTAAAATCGGCAACTTCTTGTCAACATCATTAGCAACACATGAGGTCTAAAATAAAAGCACAAGTCTCCCATCCTTAATCTTACTTGCTATTCCTCCAATATAGCCATGTGCATAATGAATTCCCACCCATTGTTGTACAACAAAAAATCAAAACTAAAACCATAGAAAGAGTCAATAGAATAAACAAGTGAAGGAGACTTTTGTACAAACATACTGTTAATTCCAATTTCGTTGGATTTGTAGTGAGTTTCTCTTTTTTATTTAAAATAAGGAGGACATCAGAAAGAGAAAATCACCAGAATTGGAATGGAGGTGAATAATCAAATTTTAGATTTTGGGCCCATTTATGGAGGCATACTTAGGTTGAGGTTGAAGTATCCAAAACTTTTCAGATGAGAGAAATTGTAGAAGAGTGACAAATAGAGATAGAGTATTCTAATCAAAAAAGGGATGATGGATTCATTTTAGATTGTATTAATGGCTAATGAAAGGGCTTATTCATTTTCGTTTGATTCTTATTGGATGGATGGTAGAAAATGTTACTATGGGAATAAAGTATGAAATTGAAACACTCTAGGAATATTCTGTTCAAAAAATTTTGTACTAAGGGACATATAACTTAAGCAATAGAAACAAATTAAAGGATAACCCACTTCCTTGATTTTAGAAATAAGCCAAGGATAATCTACTTTCTTGATTTTAGAAATGAACCATACTACATATGAATAGAAACAAATTAAAGGACAACCCAACATATGGCTTAAGCGACAGAAACAAATTAAAGGATAACTTATTTCCTTGATTTTAGGGATTTTCATATTTATATATCCCTTACTAATGTCATGATTTACAATTGCGTCTTGTAGGTAGACTCTTAGGCATTCCTATGTTTGTATATCCTAGTAATATCATGATTTAGAGTTACCTATCCTCTTGGTTGAGCATCTTCAAACCTCTCCTTTGTCTTGAATCCGGAAAAAAAATCAATCCTCTCCTTCCCCTTGAACTTGGAAAAAAAAAATCTATCAAGCTGATTAAGACGAATCGAAAAAGTAGACTGAACTTGACTTAAGGTAAGGAAGCGAGTGTTGAAAAACACTTCTTCTTCACAGTCTGCCTATCCATTAATGGTTTTTTTATCATCCATTTTTACCTTCTTCTTAACAGGCTATCACTTCATGGTTAAAGGTTCCATGAGTTGTACTACCTATAGTGATTGGGTAATATTCATGATTATGTTATTTATTATTATTATTATTTTATATTTGGACAGGATATTATTGTGCATTTTTCTGTTTTACATTGTGCCAAGACATATGCTGGGCATATGTAGCTCCAGAGGCAATATCATCACAAATGAAGAATATTTACCACCATCCATCCAACAAGTTGTTAACTGTGCAAAAAGTTGGTAGTAGAAGATAATGAAAAAGATACTAAATATACTATCAATTGAGTATTTCTATATGAGGGAGATCTAGGAATTTGTTTGGATCAGGATTACTAGTTCAATAGTCAAGATAAGAGATCTAACCCATCTCGTGGTGAAAGCATAGGTTGCCACTAAAAACTTGTTTTGAATAACTTTTTATATTGTTTAGGAGTCTATTGACTGATCATAATACATTATTAATTCATTATAAATGTACAGACTCAGCTGTTTTGTGGTCCAAGATTATGTTGTTCCAAAGATTGATGAAGAAATCAGGGAAGCAATCTCAAAGTTTCCTATTGATGGAGTAATGCACATATAGAATGTTTAATAGATTGGAAGAAGGTTCAAATCTAGTGTATTAAATACCTATACTGTTGAGTTTGATCCCTATCTTTTGATGTTTACAAAACAAATGGATGATACTAATATTTCTTCAAGATATATTTTCAATTATGAAATTATTTGATTCCATGAACAAGTGCAATTGGAAGAAGACAAAGTATGCTGAAGCTGTCGGACGCTCAAAAAGACTGCATCGGACGTCCGACAACCATTGAGTATCTTCGGACGCAGAAAACCAGCCTATCGGACGTCCTAAGGAATTGAAGAAAAATTCTCAGTTTTACATCATACATTCGGACGCAGAAAACCAGCCTATCGGACGTCCGAAAGAATTGAAGAAAATTTCTCAAACTCACTGACTGCTGTCGGACGCATAAAACAGTGCTATCGGACGTCCGACACTACCAACGGCTAGTTGACTGTTCAGCTACTTTCTATCCGTTGGAAGCTTTAATGAGGCTCTTTCTTGGTCCTATATAAATAGTGGTTGGTCAGATACTTCAAACAACTTTGGCACACTGAAGATACAAAAGATCTAGAGAGATTTTAGTGAGAAAATACTCCAAAAAGAATATTTGTAGTCTTAGTGGTGTGAGGTTCATTGTAAGCTTTTCATTTGTGAGTGAATCTTTCATGAGTGTAGCTCTGTGAGGGTTGTCCTGAGGGATAGTAAAACGTCCTGGCTTGACCGAGTGCTGCTTGGGGCAAGGAGGAGGTGAACCTTCCTTTGTACACAAGAGTGATTGTAATTCATCAACTTGAAGTAGCTTGTTTCAATTAATCTACAAGCTCAAGAGGAGTTGGGTAGTTAATTGGTTTGCAATCCTTTCCTTTTTATTTACTTATTGTTTCGTTTATGATCTTTGCATTGGTTGTTTTTGGGCCTTACAATTGGTATCAGAGCTTGGTCTCCTTGAGATTAAGCTCAATCGGCTTTGGAGTAAAGATGACAACCAATAATGCTATGTTTTTTGAAGGACATTCTGTTATTAGACCACCTGTGTTTAATGGGTCAAATTATATGAGTTGGAAAGAAAGAATGATTATCTTTTTGCAATCTATTGATATCGAATTGTGGTTTATTATTAGTGAAGGTCCATATGATGCCTCTCTTATAGATGAAAATACTCATGCATCTAGACCGAAAACAAGAAGTGAACTGACTGCTGTGGATAGAGCTCATCTCACCTTAAATGCAAAAGCCATGAATGTGTTATATTGTGCATTAGACTCAAATGAATCTATTAGAGTCAAGGGTTGCAAGTCAGCTAAAGAAATTTGGGACAAACTGAAAGAAATTCATGAAGGTAGTGAGAATGTTAGAGAACAAAAGAAGTCCATTCTAGTTACAAAGTATGAATCTTTCAAGATGGAACCTCATGAAAATGTTGATCAAATGTATTGTAGATTCAATGATCTCATTAAAGATTTAGAGGTGCTGGAAAAAGAATATTCTCTTGGTGAGAAAAATAGAAAAATCCTGAATGCCTTGTCCAATGATTGGGAAAATAAAGTGACTGCTATTGAGGAGGCTAGAGATTTGAATACTATGCCTATTGAATCTCTTATTAACTCTCTTACCGCTTATGAGCTGAAACTTAAGACTAAGGTGCAAGAGGAAGAGGATGCAAAAGTGCGAAAGAATATTGCTCTAAAAGCCTCATAAGATGAAGATGATTCTGCCTCCCTAGATGAAGAAGATGTGGAAGGTGATGACAATGATATCGCTCTCATCACAAAAAGTTTCAAACGAATACTCAACAAGAGTAGATTCAGAAATGGTGGATCTAGCAATTCATTCCCAAATCAGTTCAACAACTCGAGAAACAAAGGGAAGCTAGAGTTCAACAAAAAGCAAACTGATCAGTGCGTTGAATGCGGCCAACCTGGACACTATGCAAGTGACTGTCCAATGATGAAGAAAAAAGAAGGAAGAAAACCAAGAATAAACAAATTTCAATTCACATGGAATGAATGCAATTCCGATGGTGAAATTGAAGAGGAAGATCAATCTGCTCAATTGGCTTTCATGGCCATTGGAGATGATGAGGTAACATCTTCTAACTCTCAATTTGAAAGTGATGATGAAGATGATGATGATCTTGAATATTTCATTATAAAATTGCATGATAGTTTGAAAGAATCTTATGTTAGAAACAAGGAGTTAAAACAGAAAATTAGTTTTTTGCTTCGAGATAATGCAAATCTTTTTCAACAAAATAAAAAGTTGAAAGCTGAAAATGATTACTTCAAAAAAAGTGAGACTGCTTTACACTTGGATCTTGATAGAAAAACAGGTTTTTGTGAAATGTTCAAAAGGGAACAAGATGATTTGAAAAGAAGAATGGATGATTTAAATGAGTTGCTTCAACATAAAAAACAGGACTGTTTTCAAAGTAATAAATCAAAAACTCATTTTAAGATAAATTCTGCTGCAAATGAGTTTGCTATCCATAGGAGAAGACAAGTAAGATTTATTAAACTTGTTCATATAAATAATTCCCTGATTATGTGTAATTTCTGTTGTCAAAAAGGTCATATGAAAAGTGATTGCTATGTGAGAAAGAATATAAAAAAAGGCATGAAATACATGTGGATAGTTAGGCATGATGCTAACTTTAACAAGTAGGAGATTTTGTTAATCATTGCAGTGATTCTTGTTCACAATATTCTTCTTTTGATATTTCTGATATTTTGATTTGAGTTTTCGCTGATATTTTTGAATACTACTGAATCTATATGATGTCAAAAAGGGAGAGAAAAGAACTATTCTGATCTAACGATGATTTGCTAATTTCTCAGTAATAAGTTGGTATGTTGGTATTGCTGAATTCTGCTATCATTTCTCTGTTTTTGTTTGAAATATTGGATTTTCTGTTATTGTTGTTGGATTATGGTTGCTGGTTATTACTCTCATCTTATGATGACAAAAAGGGGGAGAGATGGATGCAATGTGTAAGGGGGAGTTATTATGAGATTATGAGTTTGGCTCTTAAAAGTTTTGATTGCAATGATTGAGGGGGAGCTTATACTTATTTTTGTTTCTTTCCATCCATTGTTTTGTCATCATCAAAAAGGGGGAGATTGTTGAGTTTGATCCCTATCTTTTGATGTTTACAAAACAAATGGATGATACTAATATTTCTTCAAGATATATTTTCAGTTATGAAATTATTTGATTCCATGAACAAGTGCAATTGGAAGAAGACAAAGTATGCTGAAGCTGTCGGACGCTCAAAAAGACTGCATCGGACGTCCGACAACCATTGAGTATCTTCGGACGCAGAAAACCAGCCTATCGGACGTCCTAAGGAATTGAAGAAAAATTCTCAGTTTTACATCATACCTTCGGACGCAGAAAACCAGCCTATCGGACGTCCGAAAGAATTGAAGAAAATTTCTCAAACTCACTGACTGCTGTCGGACGCATAAAACAGTGCTATCGGACGTCCGACACTACCAACGGCTAGTTGACTGTTCAGCTACTTTCTATCCGTTGGAAGCTTTAATGAGGCTCTTTCTTGGTCCTATATAAATAGTGGTTGGTCAGATACTTCAAACAACTTTGGCACACTGAAGATACAAAAGATCTAGAGAGATTTTAGTGAGAAAATACTCCAAAAAGAATATTTGTAGTCTTAGTGGTGTGAGGTTCATTGTAAGCTTTTCATTTGTGAGTGAATCTTTCATGAGTGTAGCTCTGTGAGGGTTGTCCTGAGGGATAGTAAAACGTCCTGGCTTGACCGAGTGCTGCTTGGGGCAAGGAGGAGGTGAACATTCCTTTGTACACAAGAGTGATTGTAATTCATCAACTTGAAGTAGCTTGTTTCAATTAATCTACAAGCTCAAGAGGAGTTGGGTAGTTAATTGGTTTGCAATCCTTTCCTTTTTATTTACTTATTGTTTCGTTTATGATCTTTGCATTGGTTGTTTTTGGGCCTTACAATTGGTATCAGAGCTTGGTCTCCTTGAGATTAAGCTCAATCGGCTTTGGAGTAAAGATGACAACCAATAATGCTATGTTTTTTGAAGGACATTCTGTTATTAGACCA
This sequence comes from Coffea arabica, assembly GCF_036785885.1. Taxonomy (NCBI): domain Eukaryota; kingdom Viridiplantae; phylum Streptophyta; class Magnoliopsida; order Gentianales; family Rubiaceae; genus Coffea; species Coffea arabica. The sequence continues at coordinate 12,657,227 of NC_092312.1, forward strand.
CCTGTGTTTAATGGGTCAAATTATATGAGTTGGAAAGAAAGAATGATTATCTTTTTGCAATCTATTGATATCGAATTGTGGTTTATTATTAGTGAAGGTCCATATGATGCCTCTCTTATAGATGAAAATACTCATGCATCTAGACCGAAAACAAGAAGTGAACTGACTGCTGTGGATAGAGCTCATCTCACCTTAAATGCAAAAGCCATGAATGTGTTATATTGTGCATTAGACTCAAATGAATCTATTAGAGTCAAGGGTTGCAAGTCAGCTAAAGAAATTTGGGACAAACTGAAAGAAATTCATGAAGGTAGTGAGAATGTTAGAGAACAAAAGAAGTCCATTCTAGTTACAAAGTATGAATCTTTCAAGATGGAACCTCATGAAAATGTTGATCAAATGTATTGTAGATTCAATGATCTCATTAAAGATTTAGAGGTGCTGGAAAAAGAATATTCTCTTGGTGAGAAAAATAGAAAAATCCTGAATGCCTTGTCCAATGATTGGGAAAATAAAGTGACTGCTATTGAGGAGGCTAGAGATTTGAATACTATGCCTATTGAATCTCTTATTAACTCTCTTACCTCTTATGAGCTGAAACTTAAGACTAAGGTGCAAGAGGAAGAGGATGCAAAAGTGCGAAAGAATATTGCTCTAAAAGCCTCATAAGATGAAGATGATTCTGCCTCCCTAGATGAAGAAGATGTGGAAGGTGATGACAATGATATCGCTCTCATCACAAAAAGTTTCAAACGAATACTCAACAAGAGTAGATTCAGAAATGGTGGATCTAGCAATTCATTCCCAAATCAGTTCAACAACTCGAGAAACAAAGGGAAGCTAGAGTTCAACAAAAAGCAAACTGATCAGTGCGTTGAATGCGGCCAACCTGGACACTATGCAAGTGACTGTCCAATGATGAAGAAAAAAGAAGGAAGAAAACCAAGAATAAACAAATTTCAATTCACATGGAATGAATGCAATTCCGATGGTGAAATTGAAGAGGAAGATCAATCTGCTCAATTGGCTTTCATGGCCATTGGAGATGATGAGGTAACATCTTCTAACTCTCAATTTGAAAGTGATGATGAAGATGATGATGATCTTGAATATTTCATTATAAAATTGCATGATAGTTTGAAAGAATCTTATGTTAGAAACAAGGAGTTAAAACAGAAAATTAGTTTTTTGCTTCGAGATAATGCAAATCTTTTTCAACAAAATAAAAAGTTGAAAGCTGAAAATGATTACTTCAAAAAAAGTGAGACTGCTTTACACTTGGATCTTGATAGAAAAACAGGTTTTTGTGAAATGTTCAAAAGGGAACAAGATGATTTGAAAAGAAGAATGGATGATTTAAATGAGTTGCTTCAACATAAAAAACAGGACTGTTTTCAAAGTAATAAATCAAAAACTCATTTTAAGATAAATTCTGCTGCAAATGAGTTTGCTATCCATAGGAGAAGACAAGTAAGATTTATTAAACTTGTTCATATAAATAATTCCCTGATTATGTGTAATTTCTGTTGTCAAAAAGGTCATATGAAAAGTGATTGCTATGTGAGAAAGAATATAAAAAAAGGCATGAAATACATGTGGATAGTTAGGCATGATGCTAACTTTAACAAGTAGGAGATTTTGTTAATCATTGCAGTGATTCTTGTTCACAATATTCTTCTTTTGATATTTCTGATATTTTGATTTGAGTTTTCGCTGATATTTTTGAATACTACTGAATCTATATGATGTCAAAAAGGGAGAGAAAAGAACTATTCTGATCTAACGATGATTTGCTAATTTCTCAGTAATAAGTTGGTATGTTGGTATTGCTGAATTCTGCTATCATTTCTCTGTTTTTGTTTGAAATATTGGATTTTCTGTTATTGTTGTTGGATTATGGTTGCTGGTTATTACTCTCATCTTATGATGACAAAAAGGGGGAGAGATGGATGCAATGTGTAAGGGGGAGTTATTATGAGATTATGAGTTTGGCTCTTAAAAGTTTTGATTGCAATGATTGAGGGGGAGCTTATACTTATTTTTGTTTCTTTCCATCCATTGTTTTGTCATCATCAAAAAGGGGGAGATTGTTGAGTTTGATCCCTATCTTTTGATGTTTACAAAACAAATGGATGATACTAATATTTCTTCAAGATATATTTTCAGTTATGAAATTATTTGATTCCATGAACAAGTGCAATTGGAAGAAGACAAAGTATGCTGAAGCTGTCGGACGCTCAAAAAGACTGCATCGGACGTCCGACAACCATTGAGTATCTTCGGACGCAGAAAACCAGCCTATCGGACGTCCTAAGGAATTGAAGAAAAATTCTCAGTTTTACATCATACCTTCGGACGCAGAAAACCAGCCTATCGGACGTCCGAAAGAATTGAAGAAAATTTCTCAAACTCACTGACTGCTGTCGGACGCATAAAACAGTGCTATCGGACGTCCGACACTACCAACGGCTAGTTGACTGTTCAGCTACTTTCTATCCGTTGGAAGCTTTAATGAGGCTCTTTCTTGGTCCTATATAAATAGTGGTTGGTCAGATACTTCAAACAACTTTGGCACACTGAAGATACAAAAGATCTAGAGAGATTTTAGTGAGAAAATACTCCAAAAAGAATATTTGTAGTCTTAGTGGTGTGAGGTTCATTGTAAGCTTTTCATTTGTGAGTGAATCTTTCATGAGTGTAGCTCTGTGAGGGTTGTCCTGAGGGATAGTAAAACGTCCTGGCTTGACCGAGTGCTGCTTGGGGCAAGGAGGAGGTGAACCTTCCTTTGTACACAAGAGTGATTGTAATTCATCAACTTGAAGTAGCTTGTTTCAATTAATCTACAAGCTCAAGAGGAGTTGGGTAGTTAATTGGTTTGCAATCCTTTCCTTTTTATTTACTTATTGTTTCGTTTATGATCTTTGCATTGGTTGTTTTTGGGCCTTACAATTGGTATCAGAGCTTGGTCTCCTTGAGATTAAGCTCAATCGGCTTTGGAGTAAAGATGACAACCAATAATGCTATGTTTTTTGAAGGACATTCTGTTATTAGACCACCTGTGTTTAATGGGTCAAATTATATGAGTTGGAAAGAAAGAATGATTATCTTTTTGCAATCTATTGATATCGAATTGTGGTTTATTATTAGTGAAGGTCCATATGATGCCTCTCTTATAGATGAAAATACTCATGCATCTAGACCGAAAACAAGAAGTGAACTGACTGCTGTGGATAGAGCTCATCTCACCTTAAATGCAAAAGCCATGAATGTGTTATATTGTGCATTAGACTCAAATGAATCTATTAGAGTCAAGGGTTGCAAGTCAGCTAAAGAAATTTGGGACAAACTGAAAGAAATTCATGAAGGTAGTGAGAATGTTAGAGAACAAAAGAAGTCCATTCTAGTTACAAAGTATGAATCTTTCAAGATGGAACCTCATGAAAATGTTGATCAAATGTATTGTAGATTCAATGATCTCATTAAAGATTTAGAGGTGCTGGAAAAAGAATATTCTCTTGGTGAGAAAAATAGAAAAATCCTGAATGCCTTGTCCAATGATTGGGAAAATAAAGTGACTGCTATTGAGGAGGCTAGAGATTTGAATACTATGCCTATTGAATCTCTTATTAACTCTCTTACCTCTTATGAGCTGAAACTTAAGACTAAGGTGCAAGAGGAAGAGGATGCAAAAGTGCGAAAGAATATTGCTCTAAAAGCCTCATAAGATGAAGATGATTCTGCCTCCCTAGATGAAGAAGATGTGGAAGGTGATGACAATGATATCGCTCTCATCACAAAAAGTTTCAAACGAATACTCAACAAGAGTAGATTCAGAAATGGTGGATCTAGCAATTCATTCCCAAATCAGTTCAACAACTCGAGAAACAAAGGGAAGCTAGAGTTCAACAAAAAGCAAACTGATCAGTGCGTTGAATGCGGCCAACCTGGACACTATGCAAGTGACTGTCCAATGATGAAGAAAAAAGAAGGAAGAAAACCAAGAATAAACAAATTTCAATTCACATGGAATGAATGCAATTCCGATGGTGAAATTGAAGAGGAAGATCAATCTGCTCAATTGGCTTTCATGGCCATTGGAGATGATGAGGTAACATCTTCTAACTCTCAATTTGAAAGTGATGATGAAGATGATGATGATCTTGAATATTTCATTATAAAATTGCATGATAGTTTGAAAGAATCTTATGTTAGAAACAAGGAGTTAAAACAGAAAATTAGTTTTTTGCTTCGAGATAATGCAAATCTTTTTCAACAAAATAAAAAGTTGAAAGCTGAAAATGATTACTTCAAAAAAAGTGAGACTGCTTTACACTTGGATCTTGATAGAAAAACAGGTTTTTGTGAAATGTTCAAAAGGGAACAAGATGATTTGAAAAGAAGAATGGATGATTTAAATGAGTTGCTTCAACATAAAAAACAGGACTGTTTTCAAAGTAATAAATCAAAAACTCATTTTAAGATAAATTCTGCTGCAAATGAGTTTGCTATCCATAGGAGAAGACAAGTAAGATTTATTAAACTTGTTCATATAAATAATTCCCTGATTATGTGTAATTTCTGTTGTCAAAAAGGTCATATGAAAAGTGATTGCTATGTGAGAAAGAATATAAAAAAAGGCATGAAATACATGTGGATAGTTAGGCATGATGCTAACTTTAACAAGTAGGAGATTTTGTTAATCATTGCAGTGATTCTTGTTCACAATATTCTTCTTTTGATATTTCTGATATTTTGATTTGAGTTTTCGCTGATATTTTTGAATACTACTGAATCTATATGATGTCAAAAAGGGAGAGAAAAGAACTATTCTGATCTAACGATGATTTGCTAATTTCTCAGTAATAAGTTGGTATGTTGGTATTGCTGAATTCTGCTATCATTTCTCTGTTTTTGTTTGAAATATTGGATTTTCTGTTATTGTTGTTGGATTATGGTTGCTGGTTATTACTCTCATCTTATGATGACAAAAAGGGGGAGAGATGGATGCAATGTGTAAGGGGGAGTTATTATGAGATTATGAGTTTGGCTCTTAAAAGTTTTGATTGCAATGATTGAGGGGGAGCTTATACTTATTTTTGTTTCTTTCCATCCATTGTTTTGTCATCATCAAAAAGGGGGAGATTGTTGAGTTTGATCCCTATCTTTTGATGTTTACAAAACAAATGGATGATACTAATATTTCTTCAAGATATATTTTCAGTTATGAAATTATTTGATTCCATGAACAAGTGCAATTGGAAGAAGACAAAGTATGCTGAAGCTGTCGGACGCTCAAAAAGACTGCATCGGACGTCCGACAACCATTGAGTATCTTCGGACGCAGAAAACCAGCCTATCGGACGTCCTAAGGAATTGAAGAAAAATTCTCAGTTTTACATCATACCTTCGGACGCAGAAAACCAGCCTATCGGACGTCCGAAAGAATTGAAGAAAATTTCTCAAACTCACTGACTGCTGTCGGACGCATAAAACAGTGCTATCGGACGTCCGACACTACCAACGGCTAGTTGACTGTTCAGCTACTTTCTATCCGTTGGAAGCTTTAATGAGGCTCTTTCTTGGTCCTATATAAATAGTGGTTGGTCAGATACTTCAAACAACTTTGGCACACTGAAGATACAAAAGATCTAGAGAGATTTTAGTGAGAAAATACTCCAAAAAGAATATTTGTAGTCTTAGTGGTGTGAGGTTCATTGTAAGCTTTTCATTTGTGAGTGAATCTTTCATGAGTGTAGCTCTGTGAGGGTTGTCCTGAGGGATAGTAAAACGTCCTGGCTTGACCGAGTGCTGCTTGGGGCAAGGAGGAGGTGAACCTTCCTTTGTACACAAGAGTGATTGTAATTCATCAACTTGAAGTAGCTTGTTTCAATTAATCTACAAGCTCAAGAGGAGTTGGGTAGTTAATTGGTTTGCAATCCTTTCCTTTTTATTTACTTATTGTTTCGTTTATGATCTTTGCATTGGTTGTTTTTGGGCCTTACAATTGGTATCAGAGCTTGGTCTCCTTGAGATTAAGCTCAATCGGCTTTGGAGTAAAGATGACAACCAATAATGCTATGTTTTTTGAAGGACATTCTGTTATTAGACCACCTGTGTTTAATGGGTCAAATTATATGAGTTGGAAAGAAAGAATGATTATCTTTTTGCAATCTATTGATATCGAATTGTGGTTTATTATTAGTGAAGGTCCATATGATGCCTCTCTTATAGATGAAAATACTCATGCATCTAGACCGAAAACAAGAAGTGAACTGACTGCTGTGGATAGAGCTCATCTCACCTTAAATGCAAAAGCCATGAATGTGTTATATTGTGCATTAGACTCAAATGAATCTATTAGAGTCAAGGGTTGCAAGTCAGCTAAAGAAATTTGGGACAAACTGAAAGAAATTCATGAAGGTAGTGAGAATGTTAGAGAACAAAAGAAGTCCATTCTAGTTACAAAGTATGAATCTTTCAAGATGGAACCTCATGAAAATGTTGATCAAATGTATTGTAGATTCAATGATCTCATTAAAGATTTAGAGGTGCTGGAAAAAGAATATTCTCTTGGTGAGAAAAATAGAAAAATCCTGAATGCCTTGTCCAATGATTGGGAAAATAAAGTGACTGCTATTGAGGAGGCTAGAGATTTGAATACTATGCCTATTGAATCTCTTATTAACTCTCTTACCGCTTATGAGCTGAAACTTAAGACTAAGGTGCAAGAGGAAGAGGATGCAAAAGTGCGAAAGAATATTGCTCTAAAAGCCTCATAAGATGAAGATGATTCTGCCTCCCTAGATGAAGAAGATGTGGAAGGTGATGACAATGATATCGCTCTCATCACAAAAAGTTTCAAACGAATACTCAACAAGAGTAGATTCAGAAATGGTGGATCTAGCAATTCATTCCCAAATCAGTTCAACAACTCGAGAAACAAAGGGAAGCTAGAGTTCAACAAAAAGCAAACTGATCAGTGCGTTGAATGCGGCCAACCTGGACACTATGCAAGTGACTGTCCAATGATGAAGAAAAAAGAAGGAAGAAAACCAAGAATAAACAAATTTCAATTCACATGGAATGAATGCAATTCCGATGGTGAAATTGAAGAGGAAGATCAATCTGCTCAATTGGCTTTCATGGCCATTGGAGATGATGAGGTAACATCTTCTAACTCTCAATTTGAAAGTGATGATGAAGATGATGATGATCTTGAATATTTCATTATAAAATTGCATGATAGTTTGAAAGAATCTTATGTTAGAAACAAGGAGTTAAAACAGAAAATTAGTTTTTTGCTTCGAGATAATGCAAATCTTTTTCAACAAAATAAAAAGTTGAAAGCTGAAAATGATTACTTCAAAAAAAGTGAGACTGCTTTACACTTGGATCTTGATAGAAAAACAGGTTTTTGTGAAATGTTCAAAAGGGAACAAGATGATTTGAAAAGAAGAATGGATGATTTAAATGAGTTGCTTCAACATAAAAAACAGGACTGTTTTCAAAGTAATAAATCAAAAACTCATTTTAAGATAAATTCTGCTGCAAATGAGTTTGCTATCCATAGGAGAAGACAAGTAAGATTTATTAAACTTGTTCATATAAATAATTCCCTGATTATGTGTAATTTCTGTTGTCAAAAAGGTCATATGAAAAGTGATTGCTATGTGAGAAAGAATATAAAAAAAGGCATGAAATACATGTGGATAGTTAGGCATGATGCTAACTTTAACAAGTAGGAGATTTTGTTAATCATTGCAGTGATTCTTGTTCACAATATTCTTCTTTTGATATTTCTGATATTTTGATTTGAGTTTTCGCTGATATTTTTGAATACTACTGAATCTATATGATGTCAAAAAGGGAGAGAAAAGAACTATTCTGATCTAACGATGATTTGCTAATTTCTCAGTAATAAGTTGGTATGTTGGTATTGCTGAATTCTGCTATCATTTCTCTGTTTTTGTTTGAAATATTGGATTTTCTGTTATTGTTGTTGGATTATGGTTGCTGGTTATTACTCTCATCTTATGATGACAAAAAGGGGGAGAGATGGATGCAATGTGTAAGGGGGAGTTATTATGAGATTATGAGTTTGGCTCTTAAAAGTTTTGATTGCAATGATTGAGGGGGAGCTTATACTTATTTTTGTTTCTTTCCATCCATTGTTTTGTCATCATCAAAAAGGGGGAGATTGTTGAGTTTGATCCCTATCTTTTGATGTTTACAAAACAAATGGATGATACTAATATTTCTTCAAGATATATTTTCAGTTATGAAATTATTTGATTCCATGAACAAGTGCAATTGGAAGAAGACAAAGTATGCTGAAGCTGTCGGACGCTCAAAAAGACTGCATCGGACGTCCGACAACCATTGAGTATCTTCGGACGCAGAAAACCAGCCTATCGGACGTCCTAAGGAATTGAAGAAAAATTCTCAGTTTTACATCATACCTTCGGACGCAGAAAACCAGCCTATCGGACGTCCGAAAGAATTGAAGAAAATTTCTCAAACTCACTGACTGCTGTCGGACGCATAAAACAGTGCTATCGGACGTCCGACACTACCAACGGCTAGTTGACTGTTCAGCTACTTTCTATCCGTTGGAAGCTTTAATGAGGCTCTTTCTTGGTCCTATATAAATAGTGGTTGGTCAGATACTTCAAACAACTTTGGCACACTGAAGATACAAAAGATCTAGAGAGATTTTAGTGAGAAAATACTCCAAAAAGAATATTTGTAGTCTTAGTGGTGTGAGGTTCATTGTAAGCTTTTCATTTGTGAGTGAATCTTTCATGAGTGTAGCTCTGTGAGGGTTGTCCTGAGGGATAGTAAAACGTCCTGGCTTGACCGAGTGCTGCTTGGGGCAAGGAGGAGGTGAACATTCCTTTGTACACAAGAGTGATTGTAATTCATCAACTTGAAGTAGCTTGTTTCAATTAATCTACAAGCTCAAGAGGAGTTGGGTAGTTAATTGGTTTGCAATCCTTTCCTTTTTATTTACTTATTGTTTCGTTTATGATCTTTGCATTGGTTGTTTTTGGGCCTTACAATTGGTATCAGAGCTTGGTCTCCTTGAGATTAAGCTCAATCGGCTTTGGAGTAAAGATGACAACCAATAATGCTATGTTTTTTGAAGGACATTCTGTTATTAGACCACCTGTGTTTAATGGGTCAAATTATATGAGTTGGAAAGAAAGAATGATTATCTTTTTGCAATCTATTGATATCGAATTGTGGTTTATTATTAGTGAAGGTCCATATGATGCCTCTCTTATAGATGAAAATACTCATGCATCTAGACCGAAAACAAGAAGTGAACTGACTGCTGTGGATAGAGCTCATCTCACCTTAAATGCAAAAGCCATGAATGTGTTATATTGTGCATTAGACTCAAATGAATCTATTAGAGTCAAGGGTTGCAAGTCAGCTAAAGAAATTTGGGACAAACTGAAAGAAATTCATGAAGGTAGTGAGAATGTTAGAGAACAAAAGAAGTCCATTCTAGTTACAAAGTATGAATCTTTCAAGATGGAACCTCATGAAAATGTTGATCAAATGTATTGTAGATTCAATGATCTCATTAAAGATTTAGAGGTGCTGGAAAAAGAATATTCTCTTGGTGAGAAAAATAGAAAAATCCTGAATGCCTTGTCCAATGATTGGGAAAATAAAGTGACTGCTATTGAGGAGGCTAGAGATTTGAATACTATGCCTATTGAATCTCTTATTAACTCTCTTACCTCTTATGAGCTGAAACTTAAGACTAAGGTGCAAGAGGAAGAGGATGCAAAAGTGCGAAAGAATATTGCTCTAAAAGCCTCATAAGATGAAGATGATTCTGCCTCCCTAGATGAAGAAGATGTGGAAGGTGATGACAATGATATCGCTCTCATCACAAAAAGTTTCAAACGAATACTCAACAAGAGTAGATTCAGAAATGGTGGATCTAGCAATTCATTCCCAAATCAGTTCAACAACTCGAGAAACAAAGGGAAGCTAGAGTTCAACAAAAAGCAAACTGATCAGTGCGTTGAATGCGGCCAACCTGGACACTATGCAAGTGACTGTCCAATGATGAAGAAAAAAGAAGGAAGAAAACCAAGAATAAACAAATTTCAATTCACATGGAATGAATGCAATTCCGATGGTGAAATTGAAGAGGAAGATCAATCTGCTCAATTGGCTTTCATGGCCATTGGAGATGATGAGGTAACATCTTCTAACTCTCAATTTGAAAGTGATGATGAAGATGATGATGATCTTGAATATTTCATTATAAAATTGCATGATAGTTTGAAAGAATCTTATGTTAGAAACAAGGAGTTAAAACAGAAAATTAGTTTTTTGCTTCGAGATAATGCAAATCTTTTTCAACAAAATAAAAAGTTGAAAGCTGAAAATGATTACTTCAAAAAAAGTGAGACTGCTTTACACTTGGATCTTGATAGAAAAACAGGTTTTTGTGAAATGTTCAAAAGGGAACAAGATGATTTGAAAAGAAGAATGGATGATTTAAATGAGTTGCTTCAACATAAAAAACAGGACTGTTTTCAAAGTAATAAATCAAAAACTCATTTTAAGATAAATTCTGCTGCAAATGAGTTTGCTATCCATAGGAGAAGACAAGTAAGATTTATTAAACTTGTTCATATAAATAATTCCCTGATTATGTGTAATTTCTGTTGTCAAAAAGGTCATATGAAAAGTGATTGCTATGTGAGAAAGAATATAAAAAAAGGCATGAAATACATGTGGATAGTTAGGCATGATGCTAACTTTAACAAGTAGGAGATTTTGTTAATCATTGCAGTGATTCTTGTTCACAATATTCTTCTTTTGATATTTCTGATATTTTGATTTGAGTTTTCGCTGATATTTTTGAATACTACTGAATCTATATGATGTCAAAAAGGGAGAGAAAAGAACTATTCTGATCTAACGATGATTTGCTAATTTCTCAGTAATAAGTTGGTATGTTGGTATTGCTGAATTCTGCTATCATTTCTCTGTTTTTGTTTGAAATATTGGATTTTCTGTTATTGTTGTTGGATTATGGTTGCTGGTTATTACTCTCATCTTATGATGACAAAAAGGGGGAGAGATGGATGCAATGTGTAAGGGGGAGTTATTATGAGATTATGAGTTTGGCTCTTAAAAGTTTTGATTGCAATGATTGAGGGGGAGCTTATACTTATTTTTGTTTCTTTCCATCCATTGTTTTGTCATCATCAAAAAGGGGGAGATTGTTGAGTTTGATCCCTATCTTTTGATGTTTACAAAACAAATTGATGATACTAATATTTCTTCAAGATATATTTTCAGTTATGAAATTATTTGATTCCATGAACAAGTGCAATTGGAAGAAGACAAAGTATGCTGAAGCTGTCGGACGCTCAAAAAGACTGCATCGGACGTCCGACAACCATTGAGTATCTTCGGACGCAGAAAACCAGCCTATCGGACGTCCTAAGGAATTGAAGAAAAATTCTCAGTTTTACATCATACCTTCGGACGCAGAAAACCAGCCTATCGGACGTCCGAAAGAATTGAAGAAAATTTCTCAAACTCACTGACTGCTGTCGGACGCATAAAACAGTGCTATCGGACGTCCGACACTACCAACGGCTAGTTGACTGTTCAGCTACTTTCTATCCGTTGGAAGCTTTAATGAGGCTCTTTCTTGGTCCTATATAAATAGTGGTTGGTCAGATACTTCAAACAACTTTGGCACACTGAAGATACAAAAGATCTAGAGAGATTTTAGTGAGAAAATACTCCAAAAAGAATATTTGTAGTCTTAGTGGTGTGAGGTTCATTGTAAGCTTTTCATTTGTGAGTGAATCTTTCATGAGTGTAGCTCTGTGAGGGTTGTCCTGAGGGATAGTAAAACGTCCTGGCTTGACCGAGTGCTGCTTGGGGCAAGGAGGAGGTGAACCTTCCTTTGTACACAAGAGTGATTGTAATTCATCAACTTGAAGTAGCTTGTTTCAATTAATCTACAAGCTCAAGAGGAGTTGGGTAGTTAATTGGTTTGCAATCCTTTCCTTTTTATTTACTTATTGTTTCGTTTATGATCTTTGCATTGGTTGTTTTTGGGCCTTACAATTGGTATCAGAGCTTGGTCTCCTTGAGATTAAGCTCAATCGGCTTTGGAGTAAAGATGACAACCAATAATGCTATGTTTTTTGAAGGACATTCTGTTATTAGACCACCTGTGTTTAATGGGTCAAATTATATGAGTTGGAAAGAAAGAATGATTATCTTTTTGCAATCTATTGATATCGAATTGTGGTTTATTATTAGTGAAGGTCCATATGATGCCTCTCTTATAGATGAAAATACTCATGCATCTAGACCGAAAACAAGAAGTGAACTGACTGCTGTGGATAGAGCTCATCTCACCTTAAATGCAAAAGCCATGAATGTGTTATATTGTGCATTAGACTCAAATGAATCTATTAGAGTCAAGGGTTGCAAGTCAGCTAAAGAAATTTGGGACAAACTGAAAGAAATTCATGAAGGTAGTGAGAATGTTAGAGAACAAAAGAAGTCCATTCTAGTTACAAAGTATGAATCTTTCAAGATGGAACCTCATGAAAATGTTGATCAAATGTATTGTAGATTCAATGATCTCATTAAAGATTTAGAGGTGCTGGAAAAAGAATATTCTCTTGGTGAGAAAAATAGAAAAATCCTGAATGCCTTGTCCAATGATTGGGAAAATAAAGTGACTGCTATTGAGGAGGCTAGAGATTTGAATACTATGCCTATTGAATCTCTTATTAACTCTCTTACCTCTTATGAGCTGAAACTTAAGACTAAGGTGCAAGAGGAAGAGGATGCAAAAGTGCGAAAGAATATTGCTCTAAAAGCCTCATAAGATGAAGATGATTCTGCCTCCCTAGATGAAGAAGATGTGGAAGGTGATGACAATGATATCGCTCTCATCACAAAAAGTTTCAAACGAATACTCAACAAGAGTAGATTCAGAAATGGTGGATCTAGCAATTCATTCCCAAATCAGTTCAACAACTCGAGAAACAAAGGGAAGCTAGAGTTCAACAAAAAGCAAACTGATCAGTGCGTTGAATGCGGCCAACCTGGACACTATGCAAGTGACTGTCCAATGATGAAGAAAAAAGAAGGAAGAAAACCAAGAATAAACAAATTTCAATTCACATGGAATGAATGCAATTCCGATGGTGAAATTGAAGAGGAAGATCAATCTGCTCAATTGGCTTTCATGGCCATTGGAGATGATGAGGTAACATCTTCTAACTCTCAATTTGAAAGTGATGATGAAGATGATGATGATCTTGAATATTTCATTATAAAATTGCATGATAGTTTGAAAGAATCTTATGTTAGAAACAAGGAGTTAAAACAGAAAATTAGTTTTTTGCTTCGAGATAATGCAAATCTTTTTCAACAAAATAAAAAGTTGAAAGCTGAAAATGATTACTTCAAAAAAAGTGAGACTGCTTTACACTTGGATCTTGATAGAAAAACAGGTTTTTGTGAAATGTTCAAAAGGGAACAAGATGATTTGAAAAGAAGAATGGATGATTTAAATGAGTTGCTTCAACATAAAAAACAGGACTGTTTTCAAAGTAATAAATCAAAAACTCATTTTAAGATAAATTCTGCTGCAAATGAGTTTGCTATCCATAGGAGAAGACAAGTAAGATTTATTAAACTTGTTCATATAAATAATTCCCTGATTATGTGTAATTTCTGTTGTCAAAAAGGTCATATGAAAAGTGATTGCTATGTGAGAAAGAATATAAAAAAAGGCATGAAATACATGTGGATAGTTAGGCATGATGCTAACTTTAACAAGTAGGAGATTTTGTTAATCATTGCAGTGATTCTTGTTCACAATATTCTTCTTTTGATATTTCTGATATTTTGATTTGAGTTTTCGCTGATATTTTTGAATACTACTGAATCTATATGATGTCAAAAAGGGAGAGAAAAGAACTATTCTGATCTAACGATGATTTGCTAATTTCTCAGTAATAAGTTGGTATGTTGGTATTGCTGAATTCTGCTATCATTTCTCTGTTTTTGTTTGAAATATTGGATTTTCTGTTATTGTTGTTGGATTATGGTTGCTGGTTATTACTCTCATCTTATGATGACAAAAAGGGGGAGAGATGGATGCAATGTGTAAGGGGGAGTTATTATGAGATTATGAGTTTGGCTCTTAAAAGTTTTGATTGCAATGATTGAGGGGGAGCTTATACTTATTTTTGTTTCTTTCCATCCATTGTTTTGTCATCATCAAAAAGGGGGAGATTGTTGAGTTTGATCCCTATCTTTTGATGTTTACAAAACAAATTGATGATACTAATATTTCTTCAAGATATATTTTCAGTTATGAAATTATTTGATTCCATGAACAAGTGCAATTGGAAGAAGACAAAGTATGCTGAAGCTGTCGGACGCTCAAAAAGACTGCATCGGACGTCCGACAACCATTGAGTATCTTCGGACGCAGAAAACCAGCCTATCGGACGTCCTAAGGAATTGAAGAAAAATTCTCAGTTTTACATCATACCTTCGGACGCAGAAAACCAGCCTATCGGACGTCCGAAAGAATTGAAGAAAATTTCTCAAACTCACTGACTGCTGTCGGACGCATAAAACAGTGCTATCGGACGTCCGACACTACCAACGGCTAGTTGACTGTTCAGCTACTTTCTATCCGTTGGAAGCTTTAATGAGGCTCTTTCTTGGTCCTATATAAATAGTGGTTGGTCAGATACTTCAAACAACTTTGGCACACTGAAGATACAAAAGATCTAGAGAGATTTTAGTGAGAAAATACTCCAAAAAGAATATTTGTAGTCTTAGTGGTGTGAGGTTCATTGTAAGCTTTTCATTTGTGAGTGAATCTTTCATGAGTGTAGCTCTGTGAGGGTTGTCCTGAGGGATAGTAAAACGTCCTGGCTTGACCGAGTGCTGCTTGGGGCAAGGAGGAGGTGAACCTTCCTTTGTACACAAGAGTGATTGTAATTCATCAACTTGAAGTAGCTTGTTTCAATTAATCTACAAGCTCAAGAGGAGTTGGGTAGTTAATTGGTTTGCAATCCTTTCCTTTTTATTTACTTATTGTTTCGTTTATGATCTTTGCATTGGTTGTTTTTGGGCCTTACAATTGGTATCAGAGCTTGGTCTCCTTGAGATTAAGCTCAATCGGCTTTGGAGTAAAGATGACAACCAATAATGCTATGTTTTTTGAAGGACATTCTGTTATTAGACCACCTGTGTTTAATGGGTCAAATTATATGAGTTGGAAAGAAAGAATGATTATCTTTTTGCAATCTATTGATATCGAATTGTGGTTTATTATTAGTGAAGGTCCATATGATGCCTCTCTTATAGATGAAAATACTCATGCATCTAGACCGAAAACAAGAAGTGAACTGACTGCTGTGGATAGAGCTCATCTCACCTTAAATGCAAAAGCCATGAATGTGTTATATTGTGCATTAGACTCAAATGAATCTATTAGAGTCAAGGGTTGCAAGTCAGCTAAAGAAATTTGGGACAAACTGAAAGAAATTCATGAAGGTAGTGAGAATGTTAGAGAACAAAAGAAGTCCATTCTAGTTACAAAGTATGAATCTTTCAAGATGGAACCTCATGAAAATGTTGATCAAATGTATTGTAGATTCAATGATCTCATTAAAGATTTAGAGGTGCTGGAAAAAGAATATTCTCTTGGTGAGAAAAATAGAAAAATCCTGAATGCCTTGTCCAATGATTGGGAAAATAAAGTGACTGCTATTGAGGAGGCTAGAGATTTGAATACTATGCCTATTGAATCTCTTATTAACTCTCTTACCTCTTATGAGCTGAAACTTAAGACTAAGGTGCAAGAGGAAGAGGATGCAAAAGTGCGAAAGAATATTGCTCTAAAAGCCTCATAAGATGAAGATGATTCTGCCTCCCTAGATGAAGAAGATGTGGAAGGTGATGACAATGATATCGCTCTCATCACAAAAAGTTTCAAACGAATACTCAACAAGAGTAGATTCAGAAATGGTGGATCTAGCAATTCATTCCCAAATCAGTTCAACAACTCGAGAAACAAAGGGAAGCTAGAGTTCAACAAAAAGCAAACTGATCAGTGCGTTGAATGCGGCCAACCTGGACACTATGCAAGTGACTGTCCAATGATGAAGAAAAAAGAAGGAAGAAAACCAAGAATAAACAAATTTCAATTCACATGGAATGAATGCAATTCCGATGGTGAAATTGAAGAGGAAGATCAATCTGCTCAATTGGCTTTCATGGCCATTGGAGATGATGAGGTAACATCTTCTAACTCTCAATTTGAAAGTGATGATGAAGATGATGATGATCTTGAATATTTCATTATAAAATTGCATGATAGTTTGAAAGAATCTTATGTTAGAAACAAGGAGTTAAAACAGAAAATTAGTTTTTTGCTTCGAGATAATGCAAATCTTTTTCAACAAAATAAAAAGTTGAAAGCTGAAAATGATTAATTCAAAAAAAGTGAGACTGCTTTACACTTGGATCTTGATAGAAAAACAGGTTTTTGTGAAATGTTCAAAAGGAAACAAGATGATTTGAAAAGAAGAATGGATGATTTAAATGAGTTGCTTCAACATAAAAAACAGGACTGTTTTCAAAGTAATAAATCAAAAACTCATTTTAAGATAAATTCTGCTGCAAATGAGTTTGCTATCCATAGGAGAAGACAAGTAAGATTTATTAAACTTGTTCATATAAATAATTCCCTGATTATGTGTAATTTCTGTTGTCAAAAAGGTCATATGAAAAGTGATTGCTATGTGAGAAAGAATATAAAAAAAGGCATGAAATACATGTGGATAGTTAGGCATGATGCTAACTTTAACAAGTAGGAGATTTTGTTAATCATTGCAGTGATTCTTGTTCACAATATTCTTCTTTTGATATTTCTGATATTTTGATTTGAGTTTTCGCTGATATTTTTGAATACTACTGAATCTATATGATGTCAAAAAGGGAGAGAAAAGAACTATTCTGATCTAACGATGATTTGCTAATTTCTCAGTAATAAGTTGGTATGTTGGTATTGCTGAATTCTGCTATCATTTCTCTGTTTTTGTTTGAAATATTGGATTTTCTGTTATTGTTGTTGGATTATGGTTGCTGGTTATTACTCTCATCTTATGATGACAAAAAGGGGGAGAGATGGATGCAATGTGTAAGGGGGAGTTATTATGAGATTATGAGTTTGGCTCTTAAAAGTTTTGATTGCAATGATTGAGGGGGAGCTTATACTTATTTTTGTTTCTTTCCATCCATTGTTTTGTCATCATCAAAAAGGGGGAGATTGTTGAGTTTGATCCCTATCTTTTGATGTTTACAAAACAAATTGATGATACTAATATTTCTTCAAGATATATTTTCAGTTATGAAATTATTTGATTCCATGAACAAGTGCAATTGGAAGAAGACAAAGTATGCTGAAGCTGTCGGACGCTCAAAAAGACTGCATCGGACGTCCGACAACCATTGAGTATCTTCGGACGCAGAAAACCAGCCTATCGGACGTCCTAAGGAATTGAAGAAAAATTCTCAGTTTTACATCATACCTTCGGACGCAGAAAACCAGCCTATCGGACGTCCGAAAGAATTGAAGAAAATTTCTCAAACTCACTGACTGCTGTCGGACGCATAAAACAGTGCTATCGGACGTCCGACACTACCAACGGCTAGTTGACTGTTCAGCTACTTTCTATCCGTTGGAAGCTTTAATGAGGCTCTTTCTTGGTCCTATATAAATAGTGGTTGGTCAGATACTTCAAACAACTTTGGCACACTGAAGATACAAAAGATCTAGAGAGATTTTAGTGAGAAAATACTCCAAAAAGAATATTTGTAGTCTTAGTGGTGTGAGGTTCATTGTAAGCTTTTCATTTGTGAGTGAATCTTTCATGAGTGTAGCTCTGTGAGGGTTGTCCTGAGGGATAGTAAAACGTCCTGGCTTGACCGAGTGCTGCTTGGGGCAAGGAGGAGGTGAACCTTCCTTTGTACACAAGAGTGATTGTAATTCATCAACTTGAAGTAGCTTGTTTCAATTAATCTACAAGCTCAAGAGGAGTTGGGTAGTTAATTGGTTTGCAATCCTTTCCTTTTTATTTACTTATTGTTTCGTTTATGATCTTTGCATTGGTTGTTTTTGGGCCTTACAATTGGTATCAGAGCTTGGTCTCCTTGAGATTAAGCTCAATCGGCTTTGGAGTAAAGATGACAACCAATAATGCTATGTTTTTTGAAGGACATTCTGTTATTAGACCACCTGTGTTTAATGGGTCAAATTATATGAGTTGGAAAGAAAGAATGATTATCTTTTTGCAATCTATTGATATCGAATTGTGGTTTATTATTAGTGAAGGTCCATATGATGCCTCTCTTATAGATGAAAATACTCATGCATCTAGACCGAAAACAAGAAGTGAACTGACTGCTGTGGATAGAGCTCATCTCACCTTAAATGCAAAAGCCATGAATGTGTTATATTGTGCATTAGACTCAAATGAATCTATTAGAGTCAAGGGTTGCAAGTCAGCTAAAGAAATTTGGGACAAACTGAAAGAAATTCATGAAGGTAGTGAGAATGTTAGAGAACAAAAGAAGTCCATTCTAGTTACAAAGTATGAATCTTTCAAGATGGAACCTCATGAAAATGTTGATCAAATGTATTGTAGATTCAATGATCTCATTAAAGATTTAGAGGTGCTGGAAAAAGAATATTCTCTTGGTGAGAAAAATAGAAAAATCCTGAATGCCTTGTCCAATGATTGGGAAAATAAAGTGACTGCTATTGAGGAGGCTAGAGATTTGAATACTATGCCTATTGAATCTCTTATTAACTCTCTTACCTCTTATGAGCTGAAACTTAAGACTAAGGTGCAAGAGGAAGAGGATGCAAAAGTGCGAAAGAATATTGCTCTAAAAGCCTCATAAGATGAAGATGATTCTGCCTCCCTAGATGAAGAAGATGTGGAAGGTGATGACAATGATATCGCTCTCATCACAAAAAGTTTCAAACGAATACTCAACAAGAGTAGATTCAGAAATGGTGGATCTAGCAATTCATTCCCAAATCAGTTCAACAACTCGAGAAACAAAGGGAAGCTAGAGTTCAACAAAAAGCAAACTGATCAGTGCGTTGAATGCGGCCAACCTGGACACTATGCAAGTGACTGTCCAATGATGAAGAAAAAAGAAGGAAGAAAACCAAGAATAAACAAATTTCAATTCACATGGAATGAATGCAATTCCGATGGTGAAATTGAAGAGGAAGATCAATCTGCTCAATTGGCTTTCATGGCCATTGGAGATGATGAGGTAACATCTTCTAACTCTCAATTTGAAAGTGATGATGAAGATGATGATGATCTTGAATATTTCATTATAAAATTGCATGATAGTTTGAAAGAATCTTATGTTAGAAACAAGGAGTTAAAACAGAAAATTAGTTTTTTGCTTCGAGATAATGCAAATCTTTTTCAACAAAATAAAAAGTTGAAAGCTGAAAATGATTAATTCAAAAAAAGTGAGACTGCTTTACACTTGGATCTTGATAGAAAAACAGGTTTTTGTGAAATGTTCAAAAGGAAACAAGATGATTTGAAAAGAAGAATGGATGATTTAAATGAGTTGCTTCAACATAAAAAACAGGACTGTTTTCAAAGTAATAAATCAAAAACTCATTTTAAGATAAATTCTGCTGCAAATGAGTTTGCTATCCATAGGAGAAGACAAGTAAGATTTATTAAACTTGTTCATATAAATAATTCCCTGATTATGTGTAATTTCTGTTGTCAAAAAGGTCATATGAAAAGTGATTGCTATGTGAGAAAGAATATAAAAAAAGGCATGAAATACATGTGGATAGTTAGGCATGATGCTAACTTTAACAAGTAGGAGATTTTGTTAATCATTGCAGTGATTCTTGTTCACAATATTCTTCTTTTGATATTTCTGATATTTTGATTTGAGTTTTCGCTGATATTTTTGAATACTACTGAATCTATATGATGTCAAAAAGGGAGAGAAAAGAACTATTCTGATCTAACGATGATTTGCTAATTTCTCAGTAATAAGTTGGTATGTTGGTATTGCTGAATTCTGCTATCATTTCTCTGTTTTTGTTTGAAATATTGGATTTTCTGTTATTGTTGTTGGATTATGGTTGCTGGTTATTACTCTCATCTTATGATGACAAAAAGGGGGAGAGATGGATGCAATGTGTAAGGGGGAGTTATTATGAGATTATGAGTTTGGCTCTTAAAAGTTTTGATTGCAATGATTGAGGGGGAGCTTATACTTATTTTTGTTTCTTTCCATCCATTGTTTTGTCATCATCAAAAAGGGGGAGATTGTTGAGTTTGATCCCTATCTTTTGATGTTTACAAAACAAATTGATGATACTAATATTTCTTCAAGATATATTTTCAGTTATGAAATTATTTGATTCCATGAACAAGTGCAATTGGAAGAAGACAAAGTATGCTGAAGCTGTCGGACGCTCAAAAAGACTGCATCGGACGTCCGACAACCATTGAGTATCTTCGGACGCAGAAAACCAGCCTATCGGACGTCCTAAGGAATTGAAGAAAAATTCTCAGTTTTACATCATACCTTCGGACGCAGAAAACCAGCCTATCGGACGTCCGAAAGAATTGAAGAAAATTTCTCAAACTCACTGACTGCTGTCGGACGCATAAAACAGTGCTATCGGACGTCCGACACTACCAACGGCTAGTTGACTGTTCAGCTACTTTCTATCCGTTGGAAGCTTTAATGAGGCTCTTTCTTGGTCCTATATAAATAGTGGTTGGTCAGATACTTCAAACAACTTTGGCACACTGAAGATACAAAAGATCTAGAGAGATTTTAGTGAGAAAATACTCCAAAAAGAATATTTGTAGTCTTAGTGGTGTGAGGTTCATTGTAAGCTTTTCATTTGTGAGTGAATCTTTCATGAGTGTAGCTCTGTGAGGGTTGTCCTGAGGGATAGTAAAACGTCCTGGCTTGACCGAGTGCTGCTTGGGGCAAGGAGGAGGTGAACCTTCCTTTGTACACAAGAGTGATTGTAATTCATCAACTTGAAGTAGCTTGTTTCAATTAATCTACAAGCTCAAGAGGAGTTGGGTAGTTAATTGGTTTGCAATCCTTTCCTTTTTATTTACTTATTGTTTCGTTTATGATCTTTGCATTGGTTGTTTTTGGGCCTTACAATTGGTATCAGAGCTTGGTCTCCTTGAGATTAAGCTCAATCGGCTTTGGAGTAAAGATGACAACCAATAATGCTATGTTTTTTGAAGGACATTCTGTTATTAGACCACCTGTGTTTAATGGGTCAAATTATATGAGTTGGAAAGAAAGAATGATTATCTTTTTGCAATCTATTGATATCGAATTGTGGTTTATTATTAGTGAAGGTCCATATGATGCCTCTCTTATAGATGAAAATACTCATGCATCTAGACCGAAAACAAGAAGTGAACTGACTGCTGTGGATAGAGCTCATCTCACCTTAAATGCAAAAGCCATGAATGTGTTATATTGTGCATTAGACTCAAATGAATCTATTAGAGTCAAGGGTTGCAAGTCAGCTAAAGAAATTTGGGACAAACTGAAAGAAATTCATGAAGGTAGTGAGAATGTTAGAGAACAAAAGAAGTCCATTCTAGTTACAAAGTATGAATCTTTCAAGATGGAACCTCATGAAAATGTTGATCAAATGTATTGTAGATTCAATGATCTCATTAAAGATTTAGAGGTGCTGGAAAAAGAATATTCTCTTGGTGAGAAAAATAGAAAAATCCTGAATGCCTTGTCCAATGATTGGGAAAATAAAGTGACTGCTATTGAGGAGGCTAGAGATTTGAATACTATGCCTATTGAATCTCTTATTAACTCTCTTACCTCTTATGAGCTGAAACTTAAGACTAAGGTGCAAGAGGAAGAGGATGCAAAAGTGCGAAAGAATATTGCTCTAAAAGCCTCATAAGATGAAGATGATTCTGCCTCCCTAGATGAAGAAGATGTGGAAGGTGATGACAATGATATCGCTCTCATCACAAAAAGTTTCAAACGAATACTCAACAAGAGTAGATTCAGAAATGGTGGATCTAGCAATTCATTCCCAAATCAGTTCAACAACTCGAGAAACAAAGGGAAGCTAGAGTTCAACAAAAAGCAAACTGATCAGTGCGTTGAATGCGGCCAACCTGGACACTATGCAAGTGACTGTCCAATGATGAAGAAAAAAGAAGGAAGAAAACCAAGAATAAACAAATTTCAATTCACATGGAATGAATGCAATTCCGATGGTGAAATTGAAGAGGAAGATCAATCTGCTCAATTGGCTTTCATGGCCATTGGAGATGATGAGGTAACATCTTCTAACTCTCAATTTGAAAGTGATGATGAAGATGATGATGATCTTGAATATTTCATTATAAAATTGCATGATAGTTTGAAAGAATCTTATGTTAGAAACAAGGAGTTAAAACAGAAAATTAGTTTTTTGCTTCGAGATAATGCAAATCTTTTTCAACAAAATAAAAAGTTGAAAGCTGAAAATGATTAATTCAAAAAAAGTGAGACTGCTTTACACTTGGATCTTGATAGAAAAACAGGTTTTTGTGAAATGTTCAAAAGGGAACAAGATGATTTGAAAAGAAGAATGGATGATTTAAATGAGTTGCTTCAACATAAAAAACAGGACTGTTTTCAAAGTAATAAATCAAAAACTCATTTTAAGATAAATTCTGCTGCAAATGAGTTTGCTATCCATAGGAGAAGACAAGTAAGATTTATTAAACTTGTTCATATAAATAATTCCCTGATTATGTGTAATTTCTGTTGTCAAAAAGGTCATATGAAAAGTGATTGCTATGTGAGAAAGAATATAAAAAAAGGCATGAAATACATGTGGATAGTTAGGCGTGATGCTAACTTTAACAAGTAGGAGATTTTGTTAATCATTGCAGTGATTCTTGTTCACAATATTCTTCTTTTGATATTTCTGATATTTTGATTTGAGTTTTCGCTGATATTTTTGAATACTACTGAATCTATATGATGTCAAAAAGGGAGAGAAAAGAACTATTCTGATCTAACGATGATTTGCTAATTTCTCAGTAATAAGTTGGTATGTTGGTATTGCTGAATTCTGCTATCATTTCTCTGTTTTTGTTTGAAATATTGGATTTTCTGTTATTGTTGTTGGATTATGGTTGCTGGTTATTACTCTCATCTTATGATGACAAAAAGGGGGAGAGATGGATGCAATGTGTAAGGGGGAGTTATTATGAGATTATGAGTTTGGCTCTTAAAAGTTTTGATTGCAATGATTGAGGGGGAGCTTATACTTATTTTTGTTTCTTTCCATCCATTGTTTTGTCATCATCAAAAAGGGGGAGATTGTTGAGTTTGATCCCTATCTTTTGATGTTTACAAAACAAATTGATGATACTAATATTTCTTCAAGATATATTTTCAGTTATGAAATTATTTGATTCCATGAACAAGTGCAATTGGAAGAAGACAAAGTATGCTGAAGCTGTCGGACGCTCAAAAAGACTGCATCGGACGTCCGACAACCATTGAGTATCTTCGGACGCAGAAAACCAGCCTATCGGACGTCCTAAGGAATTGAAGAAAAATTCTCAGTTTTACATCATACCTTCGGACGCAGAAAACCAGCCTATCGGACGTCCGAAAGAATTGAAGAAAATTTCTCAAACTCACTGACTGCTGTCGGACGCATAAAACAGTGCTATCGGACGTCCGACACTACCAACGGCTAGTTGACTGTTCAGCTACTTTCTATCCGTTGGAAGCTTTAATGAGGCTCTTTCTTGGTCCTATATAAATAGTGGTTGGTCAGATACTTCAAACAACTTTGGCACACTGAAGATACAAAAGATCTAGAGAGATTTTAGTGAGAAAATACTCCAAAAAGAATATTTGTAGTCTTAGTGGTGTGAGGTTCATTTTAAGCTTTTCATTTGTGAGTGAATCTTTCATGAGTGTAGCTCTGTGAGGGTTGTCCTGAGGGATAGTAAAACGTCCTGGCTTGACCGAGTGCTGCTTGGGGCAAGGAGGAGGTGAACCTTCCTTTGTACACAAGAGTGATTGTAATTCATCAACTTGAAGTAGCTTGTTTCAATTAATCTACAAGCTCAAGAGGAGTTGGGTAGTTAATTGGTTTGCAATCCTTTCCTTTTTATTTACTTATTGTTTCGTTTATGATCTTTGCATTGGTTGTTTTTGGGCCTTACAATTGGTATCAGAGCTTGGTCTCCTTGAGATTAAGCTCAATCGGCTTTGGAGTAAAGATGACAACCAATAATGCTATGTTTTTTGAAGGACATTCTGTTATTAGACCACCTGCGTTTAATGGGTCAAATTATATGAGTTGGAAAGAAAGAATGATTATCTTTTTGCAATCTATTGATATCGAATTGTGGTTTATTATTAGTGAAGGTCCATATGATGCCTCTCTTATAGATGAAAATACTCATGCATCTAGACCGAAAACAAGAAGTGAACTGACTGCTGTGGATAGAGCTCATCTCACCTTAAATGCAAAAGCCATGAATGTGTTATATTGTGCATTAGACTCAAATGAATCTATTAGAGTCAAGGGTTGCAAGTCAGCTAAAGAAATTTGGGACAAACTGAAAGAAATTCATGAAGGTAGTGAGAATGTTAGAGAACAAAAGAAGTCCATTCTAGTTACAAAGTATGAATCTTTCAAGATGGAACCTCATGAAAATGTTGATCAAATGTATTGTAGATTCAATGATCTCATTAAAGATTTAGAGGTGCTGGAAAAAGAATATTCTCTTGGTGAGAAAAATAGAAAAATCCTGAATGCCTTGTCCAATGATTGGGAAAATAAAGTGACTGCTATTGAGGAGGCTAGAGATTTGAATACTATGCCTATTGAATCTCTTATTAACTCTCTTACCTCTTATGAGCTGAAACTTAAGACTAAGGTGCAAGAGGAAGAGGATGCAAAAGTGCGAAAGAATATTGCTCTAAAAGCCTCATAAGATGAAGATGATTCTGCCTCCCTAGATGAAGAAGATGTGGAAGGTGATGACAATGATATCGCTCTCATCACAAAAAGTTTCAAACGAATACTCAACAAGAGTAGATTCAGAAATGGTGGATCTAGCAATTCATTCCCAAATCAGTTCAACAACTCGAGAAACAAAGGGAAGCTAGAGTTCAACAAAAAGCAAACTGATCAGTGCGTTGAATGCGGCCAACCTGGACACTATGCAAGTGACTGTCCAATGATGAAGAAAAAAGAAGGAAGAAAACCAAGAATAAACAAATTTCAATTCACATGGAATGAATGCAATTCCGATGGTGAAATTGAAGAGGAAGATCAATCTGCTCAATTGGCTTTCATGGCCATTGGAGATGATGAGGTAACATCTTCTAACTCTCAATTTGAAAGTGATGATGAAGATGATGATGATCTTGAATATTTCATTATAAAATTGCATGATAGTTTGAAAGAATCTTATGTTAGAAACAAGGAGTTAAAACAGAAAATTAGTTTTTTGCTTCGAGATAATGCAAATCTTTTTCAACAAAATAAAAAGTTGAAAGCTGAAAATGATTAATTCAAAAAAAGTGAGACTGCTTTACACTTGGATCTTGATAGAAAAACAGGTTTTTGTGAAATGTTCAAAAGGGAACAAGATGATTTGAAAAGAAGAATGGATGATTTAAATGAGTTGCTTCAACATAAAAAACAGGACTGTTTTCAAAGTAATAAATCAAAAACTCATTTTAAGATAAATTCTGCTGCAAATGAGTTTGCTATCCATAGGAGAAGACAAGTAAGATTTATTAAACTTGTTCATATAAATAATTCCCTGATTATGTGTAATTTCTGTTGTCAAAAAGGTCATATGAAAAGTGATTGCTATGTGAGAAAGAATATAAAAAAAGGCATGAAATACATGTGGATAGTTAGGCATGATGCTAACTTTAACAAGTAGGAGATTTTGTTAATCATTGCAGTGATTCTTGTTCACAATATTCTTCTTTTGATATTTCTGATATTTTGATTTGAGTTTTCGCTGATATTTTTGAATACTACTGAATCTATATGATGTCAAAAAGGGAGAGAAAAGAACTATTCTGATCTAACGATGATTTGCTAATTTCTCAGTAATAAGTTGGTATGTTGGTATTGCTGAATTCTGCTATCATTTCTCTGTTTTTGTTTGAAATATTGGATTTTCTGTTATTGTTGTTGGATTATGGTTGCTGGTTATTACTCTCATCTTATGATGACAAAAAGGGGGAGAGATGGATGCAATGTGTAAGGGGGAGTTATTATGAGATTATGAGTTTGGCTCTTAAAAGTTTTGATTGCAATGATTGAGGGGGAGCTTATACTTATTTTTGTTTCTTTCCATCCATTGTTTTGTCATCATCAAAAAGGGGGAGATTGTTGAGTTTGATCCCTATCTTTTGATGTTTACAAAACAAATTGATGATACTAATATTTCTTCAAGATATATTTTCAGTTATGAAATTATTTGATTCCATGAACAAGTGCAATTGGAAGAAGACAAAGTATGCTGAAGCTGTCGGACGCTCAAAAAGACTGCATCGGACGTCCGACAACCATTGAGTATCTTCGGACGCAGAAAACCAGCCTATCGGACGTCCTAAGGAATTGAAGAAAAATTCTCAGTTTTACATCATACCTTCGGACGCAGAAAACCAGCCTATCGGACGTCCGAAAGAATTGAAGAAAATTTCTCAAACTCACTGACTGCTGTCGGACGCATAAAACAGTGCTATCGGACGTCCGACACTACCAACGGCTAGTTGACTGTTCAGCTACTTTCTATCCGTTGGAAGCTTTAATGAGGCTCTTTCTTGGTCCTATATAAATAGTGGTTGGTCAGATACTTCAAACAACTTTGGCACACTGAAGATACAAAAGATCTAGAGAGATTTTAGTGAGAAAATACTCCAAAAAGAATATTTGTAGTCTTAGTGGTGTGAGGTTCATTTTAAGCTTTTCATTTGTGAGTGAATCTTTCATGAGTGTAGCTCTGTGAGGGTTGTCCTGAGGGATAGTAAAACGTCCTGGCTTGACCGAGTGCTGCTTGGGGCAAGGAGGAGGTGAACCTTCCTTTGTACACAAGAGTGATTGTAATTCATCAACTTGAAGTAGCTTGTTTCAATTAATCTACAAGCTCAAGAGGAGTTGGGTAGTTAATTGGTTTGCAATCCTTTCCTTTTTATTTACTTATTGTTTCGTTTATGATCTTTGCATTGGTTGTTTTTGGGCCTTACAATTGGTATCAGAGATTGGTCTCCTTGAGATTAAGCTCAATCGGCTTTGGAGTAAAGATGACAACCAATAATGCTATGTTTTTTGAAGGACATTCTGTTATTAGACCACCTGCGTTTAATGGGTCAAATTATATGAGTTGGAAAGAAAGAATGATTATCTTTTTGCAATCTATTGATATCGAATTGTGGTTTATTATTAGTGAAGGTCCATATGATGCCTCTCTTATAGATGAAAATACTCATGCGTCTAAACCGAAAACAAGAAGTGAACTGACTGCTGTGGATAGAGCTCATCTCACCTTAAATGCAAAAGCCATGAATGTGTTATATTGTGCATTAGACTCAAATGAATCTATTAGAGTCAAGGGTTGCAAGTCAGCTAAAGAAATTTGGGACAAACTGAAAGAAATTCATGAAGGTAGTGAGAATGTTAGAGAACAAAAGAAGTCCATTCTAGTTACAAAGTATGAATCTTTCAAGATGGAACCTCATGAAAATGTTGATCAAATGTATTGTAGATTCAATGATCTCATTAAAGATTTAGAGGTGCTGGAAAAAGAATATTCTCTTGGTGAGAAAAATAGAAAAATCCTGAATGCCTTGTCCAATGATTGGGAAAATAAAGTGACTGCTATTGAGGAGGCTAGAGATTTGAATACTATGCCTATTGAATCTCTTATTAACTCTCTTACCTCTTATGAGCTGAAACTTAAGACTAAGGTGCAAGAGGAAGAGGATGCAAAAGTGCGAAAGAATATTGCTCTAAAAGCCTCATAAGATGAAGATGATTCTGCCTCCCTAGATGAAGAAGATGTGGAAGGTGATGACAATGATATCGCTCTCATCACAAAAAGTTTCAAACGAATACTCAACAAGAGTAGATTCAGAAATGGTGGATCTAGCAATTCATTCCCAAATCAGTTCAACAACTCGAGAAACAAAGGGAAGCTAGAGTTCAACAAAAAGCAAACTGATCAGTGCGTTGAATGCGGCCAACCTGGACACTATGCAAGTGACTGTCCAATGATGAAGAAAAAAGAAGGAAGAAAACCAAGAATAAACAAATTTCAATTCACATGGAATGAATGCAATTCCGATGGTGAAATTGAAGAGGAAGATCAATCTGCTCAATTGGCTTTCATGGCCATTGGAGATGATGAGGTAACATCTTCTAACTCTCAATTTGAAAGTGATGATGAAGATGATGATGATCTTGAATATTTCGTTATAAAATTGCATGATAGTTTGAAAGAATCTTATGTTAGAAACAAGGAGTTAAAACAGAAAATTAGTTTTTTGCTTCGAGATAATGCAAATCTTTTTCAACAAAATAAAAAGTTGAAAGCTGAAAATGATTAATTCAAAAAAAGTGAGACTGCTTTACACTTGGATCTTGATAGAAAAACAGGTTTTTGTGAAATGTTCAAAAGGGAACAAGATGATTTGAAAAGAAGAATGGATGATTTAAATGAGTTGCTTCAACATAAAAAACAGGACTGTTTTCAAAGTAATAAATCAAAAACTCATTTTAAGATAAATTCTGCTGCAAATGAGTTTGCTATCCATAGGAGAAGACAAGTAAGATTTATTAAACTTGTTCATATAAATAATTCCCTGATTATGTGTAATTTCTGTTGTCAAAAAGGTCATATGAAAAGTGATTGTTATGTGAGAAAGAATATAAAAAAAGGCATGAAATACATGTGGATAGTTAGGCGTGATGCTAACTTTAACAAGTAGGAGATTTTGTTAATCATTGCAGTGATTCTTGTTCACAATATTCTTCTTTTGATATTTCTGATATTTTGATTTGAGTTTTCGCTGATATTTTTGAATACTACTGAATCTATATGATGTCAAAAAGGGAGAGAAAAGAACTATTCTGATCTAACGATGATTTGCTAATTTCTCAGTAATAAGTTGGTATGTTGGTATTGCTGAATTCTGCTATCATTTCTCTGTTTTTGTTTGAAATATTGGATTTTCTGTTATTGTTGTTGGATTATGGTTGCTGGTTATTACTCTCATCTTATGATGACAAAAAGGGGGAGAGATGGATGCAATGTGTAAGGGGGAGTTATTATGAGATTATGAGTTTGGCTCTTAAAAGTTTTGATTGCAATGATTGAGGGGGAGCTTATACTTATTTTTGTTTCTTTCCATCCATTGTTTTGTCATCATCAAAAAGGGGGAGATTGTTGAGTTTGATCCCTATCTTTTGATGTTTACAAAACAAATGGATGATACTAATATTTCTTCAAGATATATTTTCAGTTATGAAATTATTTGATTCCATGAACAAGTGCAATTGGAAGAAGACAAAGTATGCTGAAGCTGTCGGACGCTCAAAAAGACTGCATCGGACGTCCGACAACCATTGAGTATCTTCGGACGCAGAAAACCAGCCTATCGGACGTCCTAAGGAATTGAAGAAAAATTCTCAGTTTTACATCATACCTTCGGACGCAGAAAACCAGCCTATCGGACGTCCGAAAGAATTGAAGAAAATTTCTCAAACTCACTGACTGCTGTCGGACGCATAAAACAGTGCTATCGGACGTCCGACACTACCAACGGCTAGTTGACTGTTCAGCTACTTTCTATCCGTTGGAAGCTTTAATGAGGCTCTTTCTTGGTCCTATATAAATAGTGGTTGGTCAGATACTTCAAACAACTTTGGCACACTGAAGATACAAAAGATCTAGAGAGATTTTAGTGAGAAAATACTCCAAAAAGAATATTTGTAGTTTTAGTGGTGTGAGGTTCATTGTAAGCTTTTCATTTGTGAGTGAATCTTTCATGAGTGTAGCTCTGTGAGGGTTGTCCTGAGGGATAGTAAAACGTCCTGGCTTGACCGAGTGCTGCTTGGGGCAAGGAGGAGGTGAACCTTCCTTTGTACACAAGAGTGATTGTAATTCATCAACTTGAAGTAGCTTGTTTCAATTAATCTACAAGCTCAAGAGGAGTTGGGTAGTTAATTGGTTTGCAATCCTTTCCTTTTTATTTACTTATTGTTTCGTTTATGATCTTTGCATTGGTTGTTTTTGGGCCTTACAATTGGTATCAGAGCTTGGTCTCCTTGAGATTAAGCTCAATCGGCTTTGGAGTAAAGATGACAACCAATAATGCTATGTTTTTTGAAGGACATTCTGTTATTAGACCACCTGCGTTTAATGGGTCAAATTATATGAGTTGGAAAGAAAGAATGATTATCTTTTTGCAATCTATTGATATCGAATTGTGGTTTATTATTAGTGAAGGTCCATATGATGCCTCTCTTATAGATGAAAATACTCATGCATCTAGACCGAAAACAAGAAGTGAACTGACTGCTGTGGATAGAGCTCATCTCACCTTAAATGCAAAAGCCATGAATGTGTTATATTGTGCATTAGACTCAAATGAATCTATTAGAGTCAAGGGTTGCAAGTCAGTTAAAGAAATTTGGGACAAACTGAAAGAAATTCATGAAGGTAGTGAGAATGTTAGAGAACAAAAGAAGTCCATTCTAGTTACAAAGTATGAATCTTTCAAGATGGAACCTCATGAAAATGTTGATCAAATGTATTGTAGATTCAATGATCTCATTAAAGATTTAGAGGTGCTGGAAAAAGAATATTCTCTTGGTGAGAAAAATAGAAAAATCCTGAATGCCTTGTCCAATGATTGGGAAAATAAAGTGACTGCTATTGAGGAGGCTAGAGATTTGAATACTATGCCTATTGAATCTCTTATTAACTCTCTTACCTCTTATGAGCTGAAACTTAAGACTAAGGTGCAAGAGGAAGAGGATGCAAAAGTGCGAAAGAATATTGCTCTAAAAGCCTCATAAGATGAAGATGATTCTGCCTCCCTAGATGAAGAAGATGTGGAAGGTGATGACAATGATATCGCTCTCATCACAAAAAGTTTCAAACGAATACTCAACAAGAGTAGATTCAGAAATGGTGGATCTAGCAATTCATTCCCAAATCAGTTCAACAACTCGAGAAACAAAGGGAAGCTAGAGTTCAACAAAAAGCAAACTGATCAGTGCGTTGAATGCGGCCAACCTGGACACTATGCAAGTGACTGTCCAATGATGAAGAAAAAAGAAGGAAGAAAACCAAGAATAAACAAATTTCAATTCACATGGAATGAATGCAATTCCGATGGTGAAATTGAAGAGGAAGATCAATCTGCTCAATTGGCTTTCATGGCCATTGGAGATGATGAGGTAACATCTTCTAACTCTCAATTTGAAAGTGATGATGAAGATGATGATGATCTTGAATATTTCATTATAAAATTGCATGATAGTTTGAAAGAATCTTATGTTAGAAACAAGGAGTTAAAACAGAAAATTAGTTTTTTGTTTCGAGATAATGCAAATCTTTTTCAACAAAATAAAAAGTTGAAAGCTGAAAATGATTAATTCAAAAAAAGTGAGACTGCTTTACACTTGGATCTTGATAGAAAAACAGGTTTTTGTGAAATGTTCAAAAGGGAACAAGATGATTTGAAAAGAAGAATGGATGATTTAAATGAGTTGCTTCAACATAAAAAACAGGACTGTTTTCAAAGTAATAAATCAAAAACTCATTTTAAGATAAATTCTGCTGCAAATGAGTTTGCTATCCATAGGAGAAGACAAGTAAGATTTATTAAACTTGTTCATATAAATAATTCCCTGATTATGTGTAATTTCTGTTGTCAAAAAGGTCATATGAAAAGTGATTGCTATGTGAGAAAGAATATAAAAAAAGGCATGAAATACATGTGGATAGTTAGGCGTGATGCTAACTTTAACAAGTAGGAGATTTTGTTAATCATTGCAGTGATTCTTGTTCACAATATTCTTCTTTTGATATTTCTGATATTTTGATTTGAGTTTTCGCTGATATTTTTGAATACTACTGAATCTATATGATGTCAAAAAGGGAGAGAAAAGAACTATTCTGATCTAACGATGATTTGCTAATTTCTCAGTAATAAGTTGGTATGTTGGTATTGCTGAATTCTGCTATCATTTCTCTGTTTTTGTTTGAAATATTGGATTTTCTGTTATTGTTGTTGGATTATGGTTGCTGGTTATTACTCTCATCTTATGATGACAAAAAGGGGGAGAGATGGATGCAATGTGTAAGGGGGAGTTATTATGAGATTATGAGTTTGGCTCTTAAAAGTTTTGATTGCAATGATTGAGGGGGAGCTTATACTTATTTTTGTTTCTTTCCATCCATTGTTTTGTCATCATCAAAAAGGGGGAGATTGTTGAGTTTGATCCCTATCTTTTGATGTTTACAAAACAAATTGATGATACTAATATTTCTTCAAGATATATTTTCAGTTATGAAATTATTTGATTCCATGAACAAGTGCAATTGGAAGAAGACAAAGTATGCTGAAGCTGTCGGACGCTCAAAAAGACTGCATCGGACGTCCGACAACCATTGAGTATCTTCGGACGCAGAAAACCAGCCTATCGGACGTCCTAAGGAATTGAAGAAAAATTCTCAGTTTTACATCATACCTTCGGACGCAGAAAACCAGCCTATCGGACGTCCGAAAGAATTGAAGAAAATTTCTCAAACTCACTGACTGCTGTCGGACGCATAAAACAGTGCTATCGGACGTCCGACACTACCAACGGCTAGTTGACTGTTCAGCTACTTTCTATCCGTTGGAAGCTTTAATGAGGCTCTTTCTTGGTCCTATATAAATAGTGGTTGGTCAGATACTTCAAACAACTTTGGCACACTGAAGATACAAAAGATCTAGAGAGATTTTAGTGAGAAAATACTCCAAAAAGAATATTTGTAGTCTTAGTGGTGTGAGGTTCATTGTAAGCTTTTCATTTGTGAGTGAATCTTTCATGAGTGTAGCTCTGTGAGGGTTGTCCTGAGGGATAGTAAAACGTCCTGGCTTGACCGAGTGCTGCTTGGGGCAAGGAGGAGGTGAACCTTCCTTTGTACACAAGAGTGATTGTAATTCATCAACTTGAAGTAGCTTGTTTCAATTAATCTACAAGCTCAAGAGGAGTTGGGTAGTTAATTGGTTTGCAATCCTTTCCTTTTTATTTACTTATTGTTTCGTTTATGATCTTTGCATTGGTTGTTTTTGGGCCTTACAATTGGTATCAGAGCTTGGTCTCCTTGAGATTAAGCTCAATCGGCTTTGGAGTAAAGATGACAACCAATAATGCTATGTTTTTTGAAGGACATTCTGTTATTAGACCACCTGCGTTTAATGGGTCAAATTATATGAGTTGGAAAGAAAGAATGATTATCTTTTTGCAATCTATTGATATCGAATTGTGGTTTATTATTAGTGAAGGTTCATATGATGCCTCTCTTATAGATGAAAATACTCATGCATCTAGACCGAAAACAAGAAGTGAACTGACTGCTGTGGATAGAGCTCATCTCACCTTAAATGCAAAAGCCATGAATGTGTTATATTGTGCATTAGACTCAAATGAATCTATTAGAGTCAAGGGTTGCAAGTCAGCTAAAGAAATTTGGGACAAACTGAAAGAAATTCATGAAGGTAGTGAGAATGTTAGAGAACAAAAGAAGTCCATTCTAGTTACAAAGTATGAATCTTTCAAGATGGAACCTCATGAAAATGTTGATCAAATGTATTGTAGATTCAATGATCTCATTAAAGATTTAGAGGTGCTGGAAAAAGAATATTCTCTTGGTGAGAAAAATAGAAAAATCCTGAATGCCTTGTCCAATGATTGGGAAAATAAAGTGACTGCTATTGAGGAGGCTAGAGATTTGAATACTATGCCTATTGAATCTCTTATTAACTCTCTTACCTCTTATGAGCTAAAACTTAAGACTAAGGTGCAAGAGGAAGAGGATGCAAAAGTGCGAAAGAATATTGCTCTAAAAGCCTCATAAGATGAAGATGATTCTGCCTCCCTAGATGAAGAAGATGTGGAAGGTGATGACAATGATATCGCTCTCATCACAAAAAGTTTCAAACGAATACTCAACAAGAGTAGATTCAGAAATGGTGGATCTAGCAATTCATTCCCAAATCAGTTCAACAACTCGAGAAACAAAGGGAAGCTAGAGTTCAACAAAAAGCAAACTGATCAGTGCGTTGAATGCGGCCAACCTGGACACTATGCAAGTGACTGTCCAATGATGAAGAAAAAAGAAGGAAGAAAACCAAGAATAAACAAATTTCAATTCACATGGAATGAATGCAATTCCGATGGTGAAATTGAAGAGGAAGATCAATCTGCTCAATTGGCTTTCATGGCCATTGGAGATGATGAGGTAACATCTTCTAACTCTCAATTTGAAAGTGATGATGAAGATGATGATGATCTTGAATATTTCATTATAAAATTGCATGATAGTTTGAAAGAATCTTATGTTAGAAACAAGGAGTTAAAACAGAAAATTAGTTTTTTGCTTCGAGATAATAACAAATTGATGATACTAATATTTCTTCAAGATATATTTTCAGTTATGAAATTATTTGATTCCATGAACAAGTGCAATTGGAAGAAGACAAAGTATGCTGAAGCTGTCGGACGCTCAAAAAGACTGCATCGGACGTCCGACAACCATTGAGTATCTTCGGACGCAGAAAACCAGCCTATCGGACGTCCTAAGGAATTGAAGAAAAATTCTCAGTTTTACATCATACCTTCGGACGCAGAAAACCAGCCTATCGGACGTCCGAAAGAATTGAAGAAAATTTCTCAAACTCACTGACTGCTGTCGGACGCATAAAACAGTGCTATCGGACGTCCGACACTACCAACGGCTAGTTGACTGTTCAGCTACTTTCTATCCGTTGGAAGCTTTAATGAGGCTCTTTCTTGGTCCTATATAAATAGTGGTTGGTCAGATACTTCAAACAACTTTGGCACACTGAAGATACAAAAGATCTAGAGAGATTTTAGTGAGAAAATACTCCAAAAAGAATATTTGTAGTCTTAGTGGTGTGAGGTTCATTGTAAGCTTTTCATTTGTGAGTGAATCTTTCATGAGTGTAGCTCTGTGAGGGTTGTCCTGAGGGATAGTAAAACGTCCTGGCTTGACCGAGTGCTGCTTGGGGCAAGGAGGAGGTGAACCTTCCTTTGTACACAAGAGTGATTGTAATTCATCAACTTGAAGTAGCTTGTTTCAATTAATCTACAAGCTCAAGAGGAGTTGGGTAGTTAATTGGTTTGCAATCCTTTCCTTTTTATTTACTTATTGTTTCGTTTATGATCTTTGCATTGGTTGTTTTTGGGCCTTACAATTGGTATCAGAGCTTGGTCTCCTTGAGATTAAGCTCAATCGGCTTTGGAGTAAAGATGACAACCAATAATGCTATGTTTTTTGAAGGACATTCTGTTATTAGACCACCTGCGTTTAATGGGTCAAATTATATGAGTTGGAAAGAAAGAATGATTATCTTTTTGCAATCTATTGATATCGAATTGTGGTTTATTATTAGTGAAGGTCCATATGATGCCTCTCTTATAGATGAAAATACTCATGCATCTAGACCGAAAACAAGAAGTGAACTGACTGCTGTGGATAGAGCTCATCTCACCTTAAATGCAAAAGCCATGAATGTGTTATATTGTGCATTAGACTCAAATGAATCTATTAGAGTCAAGGGTTGCAAGTCAGCTAAAGAAATTTGGGACAAACTGAAAGAAATTCATGAAGGTAGTGAGAATGTTAGAGAACAAAAGAAGTCCATTCTAGTTACAAAGTATGAATCTTTCAAGATGGAACCTCATGAAAATGTTGATCAAATGTATTGTAGATTCAATGATCTCATTAAAGATTTAGAGGTGCTGGAAAAAGAATATTCTCTTGGTGAGAAAAATAGAAAAATCCTGAATGCCTTGTCCAATGATTGGGAAAATAAAGTGACTGCTATTGAGGAGGCTAGAGATTTGAATACTATGCCTATTGAATCTCTTATTAACTCTCTTACCTCTTATGAGCTGAAACTTAAGACTAAGGTGCAAGAGGAAGAGGATGCAAAAGTGCGAAAGAATATTGCTCTAAAAGCCTCATAAGATGAAGATGATTCTGCCTCCCTAGATGAAGAAGATGTGGAAGGTGATGACAATGATATCGCTCTCATCACAAAAAGTTTCAAACGAATACTCAACAAGAGTAGATTCAGAAATGGTGGATCTAGCAATTCATTCCCAAATCAGTTCAACAACTCGAGAAACAAAGGGAAGCTAGAGTTCAACAAAAAGCAAACTGATCAGTGCGTTGAATGCGGCCAACCTGGACACTATGCAAGTGACTGTCCAATGATGAAGAAAAAAGAAGGAAGAAAACCAAGAATAAACAAATTTCAATTCACATGGAATGAATGCAATTCCGATGGTGAAATTGAAGAGGAAGATCAATCTGCTCAATTGGCTTTCATGGCCATTGGAGATGATGAGGTAACATCTTCTAACTCTCAATTTGAAAGTGATGATGAAGATGATGATGATCTTGAATATTTCATTATAAAATTGCATGATAGTTTGAAAGAATCTTATGTTAGAAACAAGGAGTTAAAACAGAAAATTAGTTTTTTGCTTCGAGATAATGCAAATCTTTTTCAACAAAATAAAAAGTTGAAAGCTGAAAATGATTACTTCAAAAAAAGTGAGACTGCTTTACACTTGGATCTTGATAGAAAAACAGGTTTTTGTGAAATGTTCAAAAGGGAACAAGATGATTTGAAAAGAAGAATGGATGATTTAAATGAGTTGCTTCAACATAAAAAACAGGACTGTTTTCAAAGTAATAAATCAAAAACTCATTTTAAGATAAATTCTGCTGCAAATGAGTTTGCTATCCATAGGAGAAGACAAGTAAGATTTATTAAACTTGTTCATATAAATAATTCCCTGATTATGTGTAATTTCTGTTGTCAAAAAGGTCATATGAAAAGTGATTGCTATGTGAGAAAGAATATAAAAAAAGGCATGAAATA
The DNA here is from genome assembly GCF_036785885.1 of Coffea arabica. NCBI lineage: Eukaryota > Viridiplantae > Streptophyta > Magnoliopsida > Gentianales > Rubiaceae > Coffea > Coffea arabica. The sequence continues at coordinate 12,694,559 of NC_092312.1, forward strand.
CATGTGGATAGTTAGGCATGATGCTAACTTTAACAAGTAGGAGATTTTGTTAATCATTGCAGTGATTCTTGTTCACAATATTCTTCTTTTGATATTTCTGATATTTTGATTTGAGTTTTCGCTGATATTTTTGAATACTACTGAATCTATATGATGTCAAAAAGGGAGAGAAAAGAACTATTCTGATCTAACGATGATTTGCTAATTTCTCAGTAATAAGTTGGTATGTTGGTATTGCTGAATTCTGCTATCATTTCTCTGTTTTTGTTTGAAATATTGGATTTTCTGTTATTGTTGTTGGATTATGGTTGCTGGTTATTACTCTCATCTTATGATGACAAAAAGGGGGAGAGATGGATGCAATGTGTAAGGGGGAGTTATTATGAGATTATGAGTTTGGCTCTTAAAAGTTTTGATTGCAATGATTGAGGGGGAGCTTATACTTATTTTTGTTTCTTTCCATCCATTGTTTTGTCATCATCAAAAAGGGGGAGATTGTTGAGTTTGATCCCTATCTTTTGATGTTTACAAAACAAATTGATGATACTAATATTTCTTCAAGATATATTTTCAGTTATGAAATTATTTGATTCCATGAACAAGTGCAATTGGAAGAAGACAAAGTATGCTGAAGCTGTCGGACGCTCAAAAAGACTGCATCGGACGTCCGACAACCATTGAGTATCTTCGGACGCAGAAAACCAGCCTATCGGACGTCCTAAGGAATTGAAGAAAAATTCTCAGTTTTACATCATACCTTCGGACGCAGAAAACCAGCCTATCGGACGTCCGAAAGAATTGAAGAAAATTTCTCAAACTCACTGACTGCTGTCGGACGCATAAAACAGTGCTATCGGACGTCCGACACTACCAACGGCTAGTTGACTGTTCAGCTACTTTCTATCCGTTGGAAGCTTTAATGAGGCTCTTTCTTGGTCCTATATAAATAGTGGTTGGTCAGATACTTCAAACAACTTTGGCACACTGAAGATACAAAAGATCTAGAGAGATTTTAGTGAGAAAATACTCCAAAAAGAATATTTGTAGTCTTAGTGGTGTGAGGTTCATTGTAAGCTTTTCATTTGTGAGTGAATCTTTCATGAGTGTAGCTCTGTGAGGGTTGTCCTGAGGGATAGTAAAACGTCCTGGCTTGACCGAGTGCTGCTTGGGGCAAGGAGGAGGTGAACCTTCCTTTGTACACAAGAGTGATTGTAATTCATCAACTTGAAGTAGCTTGTTTCAATTAATCTACAAGCTCAAGAGGAGTTGGGTAGTTAATTGGTTTGCAATCCTTTCCTTTTTATTTACTTATTGTTTCGTTTATGATCTTTGCATTGGTTGTTTTTGGGCCTTACAATTGGTATCAGAGCTTGGTCTCCTTGAGATTAAGCTCAATCGGCTTTGGAGTAAAGATGACAACCAATAATGCTATGTTTTTTGAAGGACATTCTGTTATTAGACCACCTGCGTTTAATGGGTCAAATTATATGAGTTGGAAAGAAAGAATGATTATCTTTTTGCAATCTATTGATATCGAATTGTGGTTTATTATTAGTGAAGGTCCATATGATGCCTCTCTTATAGATGAAAATACTCATGCATCTAGACCGAAAACAAGAAGTGAACTGACTGCTGTGGATAGAGCTCATCTCACCTTAAATGCAAAAGCCATGAATGTGTTATATTGTGCATTAGACTCAAATGAATCTATTAGAGTCAAGGGTTGCAAGTCAGCTAAAGAAATTTGGGACAAACTGAAAGAAATTCATGAAGGTAGTGAGAATGTTAGAGAACAAAAGAAGTCCATTCTAGTTACAAAGTATGAATCTTTCAAGATGGAACCTCATGAAAATGTTGATCAAATGTATTGTAGATTCAATGATCTCATTAAAGATTTAGAGGTGCTGGAAAAAGAATATTCTCTTGGTGAGAAAAATAGAAAAATCCTGAATGCCTTGTCCAATGATTGGGAAAATAAAGTGACTGCTATTGAGGAGGCTAGAGATTTGAATACTATGCCTATTGAATCTCTTATTAACTCTCTTACCTCTTATGAGCTGAAACTTAAGACTAAGGTGCAAGAGGAAGAGGATGCAAAAGTGCGAAAGAATATTGCTCTAAAAGCCTCATAAGATGAAGATGATTCTGCCTCCCTAGATGAAGAAGATGTGGAAGGTGATGACAATGATATCGCTCTCATCACAAAAAGTTTCAAACGAATACTCAACAAGAGTAGATTCAGAAATGGTGGATCTAGCAATTCATTCCCAAATCAGTTCAACAACTCGAGAAACAAAGGGAAGCTAGAGTTCAACAAAAAGCAAACTGATCAGTGCGTTGAATGCGGCCAACCTGGACACTATGCAAGTGACTGTCCAATGATGAAGAAAAAAGAAGGAAGAAAACCAAGAATAAACAAATTTCAATTCACATGGAATGAATGCAATTCCGATGGTGAAATTGAAGAGGAAGATCAATCTGCTCAATTGGCTTTCATGGCCATTGGAGATGATGAGGTAACATCTTCTAACTCTCAATTTGAAAGTGATGATGAAGATGATGATGATCTTGAATATTTCATTATAAAATTGCATGATAGTTTGAAAGAATCTTATGTTAGAAACAAGGAGTTAAAACAGAAAATTAGTTTTTTGCTTCGAGATAATGCAAATCTTTTTCAACAAAATAAAAAGTTGAAAGCTGAAAATGATTACTTCAAAAAAAGTGAGACTGCTTTACACTTGGATCTTGATAGAAAAACAGGTTTTTGTGAAATGTTCAAAAGGGAACAAGATGATTTGAAAAGAAGAATGGATGATTTAAATGAGTTGCTTCAACATAAAAAACAGGACTGTTTTCAAAGTAATAAATCAAAAACTCATTTTAAGATAAATTCTGCTGCAAATGAGTTTGCTATCCATAGGAGAAGACAAGTAAGATTTATTAAACTTGTTCATATAAATAATTCCCTGATTATGTGTAATTTCTGTTGTCAAAAAGGTCATATGAAAAGTGATTGCTATGTGAGAAAGAATATAAAAAAAGGCATGAAATACATGTGGATAGTTAGGCATGATGCTAACTTTAACAAGTAGGAGATTTTGTTAATCATTGCAGTGATTCTTGTTCACAATATTCTTCTTTTGATATTTCTGATATTTTGATTTGAGTTTTCGCTGATATTTTTGAATACTACTGAATCTATATGATGTCAAAAAGGGAGAGAAAAGAACTATTCTGATCTAACGATGATTTGCTAATTTCTCAGTAATAAGTTGGTATGTTGGTATTGCTGAATTCTGCTATCATTTCTCTGTTTTTGTTTGAAATATTGGATTTTCTGTTATTGTTGTTGGATTATGGTTGCTGGTTATTACTCTCATCTTATGATGACAAAAAGGGGGAGAGATGGATGCAATGTGTAAGGGGGAGTTATTATGAGATTATGAGTTTGGCTCTTAAAAGTTTTGATTGCAATGATTGAGGGGGAGCTTATACTTATTTTTGTTTCTTTCCATCCATTGTTTTGTCATCATCAAAAAGGGGGAGATTGTTGAGTTTGATCCCTATCTTTTGATGTTTACAAAACAAATTGATGATACTAATATTTCTTCAAGATATATTTTCAGTTATGAAATTATTTGATTCCATGAACAAGTGCAATTGGAAGAAGACAAAGTATGCTGAAGCTGTCGGACGCTCAAAAAGACTGCATCGGACGTCCGACAACCATTGAGTATCTTCGGACGCAGAAAACCAGCCTATCGGACGTCCTAAGGAATTGAAGAAAAATTCTCAGTTTTACATCATACCTTCGGACGCAGAAAACCAGCCTATCGGACGTCCGAAAGAATTGAAGAAAATTTCTCAAACTCACTGACTGCTGTCGGACGCATAAAACAGTGCTATCGGACGTCCGACACTACCAACGGCTAGTTGACTGTTCAGCTACTTTCTATCCGTTGGAAGCTTTAATGAGGCTCTTTCTTGGTCCTATATAAATAGTGGTTGGTCAGATACTTCAAACAACTTTGGCACACTGAAGATACAAAAGATCTAGAGAGATTTTAGTGAGAAAATACTCCAAAAAGAATATTTGTAGTCTTAGTGGTGTGAGGTTCATTGTAAGCTTTTCATTTGTGAGTGAATCTTTCATGAGTGTAGCTCTGTGAGGGTTGTCCTGAGGGATAGTAAAACGTCCTGGCTTGACCGAGTGCTGCTTGGGGCAAGGAGGAGGTGAACCTTCCTTTGTACACAAGAGTGATTGTAATTCATCAACTTGAAGTAGCTTGTTTCAATTAATCTACAAGCTCAAGAGGAGTTGGGTAGTTAATTGGTTTGCAATCCTTTCCTTTTTATTTACTTATTGTTTCGTTTATGATCTTTGCATTGGTTGTTTTTGGGCCTTACAATTGGTATCAGAGCTTGGTCTCCTTGAGATTAAGCTCAATCGGCTTTGGAGTAAAGATGACAACCAATAATGCTATGTTTTTTGAAGGACATTCTGTTATTAGACCACCTGCGTTTAATGGGTCAAATTATATGAGTTGGAAAGAAAGAATGATTATCTTTTTGCAATCTATTGATATCGAATTGTGGTTTATTATTAGTGAAGGTCCATATGATGCCTCTCTTATAGATGAAAATACTCATGCATCTAGACCGAAAACAAGAAGTGAACTGACTGCTGTGGATAGAGCTCATCTCACCTTAAATGCAAAAGCCATGAATGTGTTATATTGTGCATTAGACTCAAATGAATCTATTAGAGTCAAGGGTTGCAAGTCAGCTAAAGAAATTTGGGACAAACTGAAAGAAATTCATGAAGGTAGTGAGAATGTTAGAGAACAAAAGAAGTCCATTCTAGTTACAAAGTATGAATCTTTCAAGATGGAACCTCATGAAAATGTTGATCAAATGTATTGTAGATTCAATGATCTCATTAAAGATTTAGAGGTGCTGGAAAAAGAATATTCTCTTGGTGAGAAAAATAGAAAAATCCTGAATGCCTTGTCCAATGATTGGGAAAATAAAGTGACTGCTATTGAGGAGGCTAGAGATTTGAATACTATGCCTATTGAATCTCTTATTAACTCTCTTACCTCTTATGAGCTGAAACTTAAGACTAAGGTGCAAGAGGAAGAGGATGCAAAAGTGCGAAAGAATATTGCTCTAAAAGCCTCATAAGATGAAGATGATTCTGCCTCCCTAGATGAAGAAGATGTGGAAGGTGATGACAATGATATCGCTCTCATCACAAAAAGTTTCAAACGAATACTCAACAAGAGTAGATTCAGAAATGGTGGATCTAGCAATTCATTCCCAAATCAGTTCAACAACTCGAGAAACAAAGGGAAGCTAGAGTTCAACAAAAAGCAAACTGATCAGTGCGTTGAATGCGGCCAACCTGGACACTATGCAAGTGACTGTCCAATGATGAAGAAAAAAGAAGGAAGAAAACCAAGAATAAACAAATTTCAATTCACATGGAATGAATGCAATTCCGATGGTGAAATTGAAGAGGAAGATCAATCTGCTCAATTGGCTTTCATGGCCATTGGAGATGATGAGGTAACATCTTCTAACTCTCAATTTGAAAGTGATGATGAAGATGATGATGATCTTGAATATTTCATTATAAAATTGCATGATAGTTTGAAAGAATCTTATGTTAGAAACAAGGAGTTAAAACAGAAAATTAGTTTTTTGCTTCGAGATAATGCAAATCTTTTTCAACAAAATAAAAAGTTGAAAGCTGAAAATGATTACTTCAAAAAAAGTGAGACTGCTTTACACTTGGATCTTGATAGAAAAACAGGTTTTTGTGAAATGTTCAAAAGGGAACAAGATGATTTGAAAAGAAGAATGGATGATTTAAATGAGTTGCTTCAACATAAAAAACAGGACTGTTTTCAAAGTAATAAATCAAAAACTCATTTTAAGATAAATTCTGCTGCAAATGAGTTTGCTATCCATAGGAGAAGACAAGTAAGATTTATTAAACTTGTTCATATAAATAATTCCCTGATTATGTGTAATTTCTGTTGTCAAAAAGGTCATATGAAAAGTGATTGCTATGTGAGAAAGAATATAAAAAAAGGCATGAAATACATGTGGATAGTTAGGCATGATGCTAACTTTAACAAGTAGGAGATTTTGTTAATCATTGCAGTGATTCTTGTTCACAATATTCTTCTTTTGATATTTCTGATATTTTGATTTGAGTTTTCGCTGATATTTTTGAATACTACTGAATCTATATGATGTCAAAAAGGGAGAGAAAAGAACTATTCTGATCTAACGATGATTTGCTAATTTCTCAGTAATAAGTTGGTATGTTGGTATTGCTGAATTCTGCTATCATTTCTCTGTTTTTGTTTGAAATATTGGATTTTCTGTTATTGTTGTTGGATTATGGTTGCTGGTTATTACTCTCATCTTATGATGACAAAAAGGGGGAGAGATGGATGCAATGTGTAAGGGGGAGTTATTATGAGATTATGAGTTTGGCTCTTAAAAGTTTTGATTGCAATGATTGAGGGGGAGCTTATACTTATTTTTGTTTCTTTCCATCCATTGTTTTGTCATCATCAAAAAGGGGGAGATTGTTGAGTTTGATCCCTATCTTTTGATGTTTACAAAACAAATTGATGATACTAATATTTCTTCAAGATATATTTTCAGTTATGAAATTATTTGATTCCATGAACAAGTGCAATTGGAAGAAGACAAAGTATGCTGAAGCTGTCGGACGCTCAAAAAGACTGCATCGGACGTCCGACAACCATTGAGTATCTTCGGACGCAGAAAACCAGCCTATCGGACGTCCTAAGGAATTGAAGAAAAATTCTCAGTTTTACATCATACCTTCGGACGCAGAAAACCAGCCTATCGGACGTCCGAAAGAATTGAAGAAAATTTCTCAAACTCACTGACTGCTGTCGGACGCATAAAACAGTGCTATCGGACGTCCGACACTACCAACGGCTAGTTGACTGTTCAGCTACTTTCTATCCGTTGGAAGCTTTAATGAGGCTCTTTCTTGGTCCTATATAAATAGTGGTTGGTCAGATACTTCAAACAACTTTGGCACACTGAAGATACAAAAGATCTAGAGAGATTTTAGTGAGAAAATACTCCAAAAAGAATATTTGTAGTCTTAGTGGTGTGAGGTTCATTGTAAGCTTTTCATTTGTGAGTGAATCTTTCATGAGTGTAGCTCTGTGAGGGTTGTCCTGAGGGATAGTAAAACGTCCTGGCTTGACCGAGTGCTGCTTGGGGCAAGGAGGAGGTGAACCTTCCTTTGTACACAAGAGTGATTGTAATTCATCAACTTGAAGTAGCTTGTTTCAATTAATCTACAAGCTCAAGAGGAGTTGGGTAGTTAATTGGTTTGCAATCCTTTCCTTTTTATTTACTTATTGTTTCGTTTATGATCTTTGCATTGGTTGTTTTTGGGCCTTACAATTGGTATCAGAGCTTGGTCTCCTTGAGATTAAGCTCAATCGGCTTTGGAGTAAAGATGACAACCAATAATGCTATGTTTTTTGAAGGACATTCTGTTATTAGACCACCTGCGTTTAATGGGTCAAATTATATGAGTTGGAAAGAAAGAATGATTATCTTTTTGCAATCTATTGATATCGAATTGTGGTTTATTATTAGTGAAGGTCCATATGATGCCTCTCTTATAGATGAAAATACTCATGCATCTAGACCGAAAACAAGAAGTGAACTGACTGCTGTGGATAGAGCTCATCTCACCTTAAATGCAAAAGCCATGAATGTGTTATATTGTGCATTAGACTCAAATGAATCTATTAGAGTCAAGGGTTGCAAGTCAGCTAAAGAAATTTGGGACAAACTGAAAGAAATTCATGAAGGTAGTGAGAATGTTAGAGAACAAAAGAAGTCCATTCTAGTTACAAAGTATGAATCTTTCAAGATGGAACCTCATGAAAATGTTGATCAAATGTATTGTAGATTCAATGATCTCATTAAAGATTTAGAGGTGCTGGAAAAAGAATATTCTCTTGGTGAGAAAAATAGAAAAATCCTGAATGCCTTGTCCAATGATTGGGAAAATAAAGTGACTGCTATTGAGGAGGCTAGAGATTTGAATACTATGCCTATTGAATCTCTTATTAACTCTCTTACCTCTTATGAGCTGAAACTTAAGACTAAGGTGCAAGAGGAAGAGGATGCAAAAGTGCGAAAGAATATTGCTCTAAAAGCCTCATAAGATGAAGATGATTCTGCCTCCCTAGATGAAGAAGATGTGGAAGGTGATGACAATGATATCGCTCTCATCACAAAAAGTTTCAAACGAATACTCAACAAGAGTAGATTCAGAAATGGTGGATCTAGCAATTCATTCCCAAATCAGTTCAACAACTCGAGAAACAAAGGGAAGCTAGAGTTCAACAAAAAGCAAACTGATCAGTGCGTTGAATGCGGCCAACCTGGACACTATGCAAGTGACTGTCCAATGATGAAGAAAAAAGAAGGAAGAAAACCAAGAATAAACAAATTTCAATTCACATGGAATGAATGCAATTCCGATGGTGAAATTGAAGAGGAAGATCAATCTGCTCAATTGGCTTTCATGGCCATTGGAGATGATGAGGTAACATCTTCTAACTCTCAATTTGAAAGTGATGATGAAGATGATGATGATCTTGAATATTTCATTATAAAATTGCATGATAGTTTGAAAGAATCTTATGTTAGAAACAAGGAGTTAAAACAGAAAATTAGTTTTTTGCTTCGAGATAATGCAAATCTTTTTCAACAAAATAAAAAGTTGAAAGCTGAAAATGATTACTTCAAAAAAAGTGAGACTGCTTTACACTTGGATCTTGATAGAAAAACAGGTTTTTGTGAAATGTTCAAAAGGGAACAAGATGATTTGAAAAGAAGAATGGATGATTTAAATGAGTTGCTTCAACATAAAAAACAGGACTGTTTTCAAAGTAATAAATCAAAAACTCATTTTAAGATAAATTCTGCTGCAAATGAGTTTGCTATCCATAGGAGAAGACAAGTAAGATTTATTAAACTTGTTCATATAAATAATTCCCTGATTATGTGTAATTTCTGTTGTCAAAAAGGTCATATGAAAAGTGATTGCTATGTGAGAAAGAATATAAAAAAAGGCATGAAATACATGTGGATAGTTAGGCATGATGCTAACTTTAACAAGTAGGAGATTTTGTTAATCATTGCAGTGATTCTTGTTCACAATATTCTTCTTTTGATATTTCTGATATTTTGATTTGAGTTTTCGCTGATATTTTTGAATACTACTGAATCTATATGATGTCAAAAAGGGAGAGAAAAGAACTATTCTGATCTAACGATGATTTGCTAATTTCTCAGTAATAAGTTGGTATGTTGGTATTGCTGAATTCTGCTATCATTTCTCTGTTTTTGTTTGAAATATTGGATTTTCTGTTATTGTTGTTGGATTATGGTTGCTGGTTATTACTCTCATCTTATGATGACAAAAAGGGGGAGAGATGGATGCAATGTGTAAGGGGGAGTTATTATGAGATTATGAGTTTGGCTCTTAAAAGTTTTGATTGCAATGATTGAGGGGGAGCTTATACTTATTTTTGTTTCTTTCCATCCATTGTTTTGTCATCATCAAAAAGGGGGAGATTGTTGAGTTTGATCCCTATCTTTTGATGTTTACAAAACAAATTGATGATACTAATATTTCTTCAAGATATATTTTCAGTTATGAAATTATTTGATTCCATGAACAAGTGCAATTGGAAGAAGACAAAGTATGCTGAAGCTGTCGGACGCTCAAAAAGACTGCATCGGACGTCCGACAACCATTGAGTATCTTCGGACGCAGAAAACCAGCCTATCGGACGTCCTAAGGAATTGAAGAAAAATTCTCAGTTTTACATCATACCTTCGGACGCAGAAAACCAGCCTATCGGACGTCCGAAAGAATTGAAGAAAATTTCTCAAACTCACTGACTGCTGTCGGACGCATAAAACAGTGCTATCGGACGTCCGACACTACCAACGGCTAGTTGACTGTTCAGCTACTTTCTATCCGTTGGAAGCTTTAATGAGGCTCTTTCTTGGTCCTATATAAATAGTGGTTGGTCAGATACTTCAAACAACTTTGGCACACTGAAGATACAAAAGATCTAGAGAGATTTTAGTGAGAAAATACTCCAAAAAGAATATTTGTAGTCTTAGTGGTGTGAGGTTCATTGTAAGCTTTTCATTTGTGAGTGAATCTTTCATGAGTGTAGCTCTGTGAGGGTTGTCCTGAGGGATAGTAAAACGTCCTGGCTTGACCGAGTGCTGCTTGGGGCAAGGAGGAGGTGAACCTTCCTTTGTACACAAGAGTGATTGTAATTCATCAACTTGAAGTAGCTTGTTTCAATTAATCTACAAGCTCAAGAGGAGTTGGGTAGTTAATTGGTTTGCAATCCTTTCCTTTTTATTTACTTATTGTTTCGTTTATGATCTTTGCATTGGTTGTTTTTGGGCCTTACAATTGGTATCAGAGCTTGGTCTCCTTGAGATTAAGCTCAATCGGCTTTGGAGTAAAGATGACAACCAATAATGCTATGTTTTTTGAAGGACATTCTGTTATTAGACCACCTGCGTTTAATGGGTCAAATTATATGAGTTGGAAAGAAAGAATGATTATCTTTTTGCAATCTATTGATATCGAATTGTGGTTTATTATTAGTGAAGGTCCATATGATGCCTCTCTTATAGATGAAAATACTCATGCATCTAGACCGAAAACAAGAAGTGAACTGACTGCTGTGGATAGAGCTCATCTCACCTTAAATGCAAAAGCCATGAATGTGTTATATTGTGCATTAGACTCAAATGAATCTATTAGAGTCAAGGGTTGCAAGTCAGCTAAAGAAATTTGGGACAAACTGAAAGAAATTCATGAAGGTAGTGAGAATGTTAGAGAACAAAAGAAGTCCATTCTAGTTACAAAGTATGAATCTTTCAAGATGGAACCTCATGAAAATGTTGATCAAATGTATTGTAGATTCAATGATCTCATTAAAGATTTAGAGGTGCTGGAAAAAGAATATTCTCTTGGTGAGAAAAATAGAAAAATCCTGAATGCCTTGTCCAATGATTGGGAAAATAAAGTGACTGCTATTGAGGAGGCTAGAGATTTGAATACTATGCCTATTGAATCTCTTATTAACTCTCTTACCTCTTATGAGCTGAAACTTAAGACTAAGGTGCAAGAGGAAGAGGATGCAAAAGTGCGAAAGAATATTGCTCTAAAAGCCTCATAAGATGAAGATGATTCTGCCTCCCTAGATGAAGAAGATGTGGAAGGTGATGACAATGATATCGCTCTCATCACAAAAAGTTTCAAACGAATACTCAACAAGAGTAGATTCAGAAATGGTGGATCTAGCAATTCATTCCCAAATCAGTTCAACAACTCGAGAAACAAAGGGAAGCTAGAGTTCAACAAAAAGCAAACTGATCAGTGCGTTGAATGCGGCCAACCTGGACACTATGCAAGTGACTGTCCAATGATGAAGAAAAAAGAAGGAAGAAAACCAAGAATAAACAAATTTCAATTCACATGGAATGAATGCAATTCCGATGGTGAAATTGAAGAGGAAGATCAATCTGCTCAATTGGCTTTCATGGCCATTGGAGATGATGAGGTAACATCTTCTAACTCTCAATTTGAAAGTGATGATGAAGATGATGATGATCTTGAATATTTCATTATAAAATTGCATGATAGTTTGAAAGAATCTTATGTTAGAAACAAGGAGTTAAAACAGAAAATTAGTTTTTTGCTTCGAGATAATGCAAATCTTTTTCAACAAAATAAAAAGTTGAAAGCTGAAAATGATTACTTCAAAAAAAGTGAGACTGCTTTACACTTGGATCTTGATAGAAAAACAGGTTTTTGTGAAATGTTCAAAAGGGAACAAGATGATTTGAAAAGAAGAATGGATGATTTAAATGAGTTGCTTCAACATAAAAAACAGGACTGTTTTCAAAGTAATAAATCAAAAACTCATTTTAAGATAAATTCTGCTGCAAATGAGTTTGCTATCCATAGGAGAAGACAAGTAAGATTTATTAAACTTGTTCATATAAATAATTCCCTGATTATGTGTAATTTCTGTTGTCAAAAAGGTCATATGAAAAGTGATTGCTATGTGAGAAAGAATATAAAAAAAGGCATGAAATACATGTGGATAGTTAGGCATGATGCTAACTTTAACAAGTAGGAGATTTTGTTAATCATTGCAGTGATTCTTGTTCACAATATTCTTCTTTTGATATTTCTGATATTTTGATTTGAGTTTTCGCTGATATTTTTGAATACTACTGAATCTATATGATGTCAAAAAGGGAGAGAAAAGAACTATTCTGATCTAACGATGATTTGCTAATTTCTCAGTAATAAGTTGGTATGTTGGTATTGCTGAATTCTGCTATCATTTCTCTGTTTTTGTTTGAAATATTGGATTTTCTGTTATTGTTGTTGGATTATGGTTGCTGGTTATTACTCTCATCTTATGATGACAAAAAGGGGGAGAGATGGATGCAATGTGTAAGGGGGAGTTATTATGAGATTATGAGTTTGGCTCTTAAAAGTTTTGATTGCAATGATTGAGGGGGAGCTTATACTTATTTTTGTTTCTTTCCATCCATTGTTTTGTCATCATCAAAAAGGGGGAGATTGTTGAGTTTGATCCCTATCTTTTGATGTTTACAAAACAAATTGATGATACTAATATTTCTTCAAGATATATTTTCAGTTATGAAATTATTTGATTCCATGAACAAGTGCAATTGGAAGAAGACAAAGTATGCTGAAGCTGTCGGACGCTCAAAAAGACTGCATCGGACGTCCGACAACCATTGAGTATCTTCGGACGCAGAAAACCAGCCTATCGGACGTCCTAAGGAATTGAAGAAAAATTCTCAGTTTTACATCATACCTTCGGACGCAGAAAACCAGCCTATCGGACGTCCGAAAGAATTGAAGAAAATTTCTCAAACTCACTGACTGCTGTCGGACGCATAAAACAGTGCTATCGGACGTCCGACACTACCAACGGCTAGTTGACTGTTCAGCTACTTTCTATCCGTTGGAAGCTTTAATGAGGCTCTTTCTTGGTCCTATATAAATAGTGGTTGGTCAGATACTTCAAACAACTTTGGCACACTGAAGATACAAAAGATCTAGAGAGATTTTAGTGAGAAAATACTCCAAAAAGAATATTTGTAGTCTTAGTGGTGTGAGGTTCATTGTAAGCTTTTCATTTGTGAGTGAATCTTTCATGAGTGTAGCTCTGTGAGGGTTGTCCTGAGGGATAGTAAAACGTCCTGGCTTGACCGAGTGCTGCTTGGGGCAAGGAGGAGGTGAACCTTCCTTTGTACACAAGAGTGATTGTAATTCATCAACTTGAAGTAGCTTGTTTCAATTAATCTACAAGCTCAAGAGGAGTTGGGTAGTTAATTGGTTTGCAATCCTTTCCTTTTTATTTACTTATTGTTTCGTTTATGATCTTTGCATTGGTTGTTTTTGGGCCTTACAATTGGTATCAGAGCTTGGTCTCCTTGAGATTAAGCTCAATCGGCTTTGGAGTAAAGATGACAACCAATAATGCTATGTTTTTTGAAGGACATTCTGTTATTAGACCACCTGCGTTTAATGGGTCAAATTATATGAGTTGGAAAGAAAGAATGATTATCTTTTTGCAATCTATTGATATCGAATTGTGGTTTATTATTAGTGAAGGTCCATATGATGCCTCTCTTATAGATGAAAATACTCATGCATCTAGACCGAAAACAAGAAGTGAACTGACTGCTGTGGATAGAGCTCATCTCACCTTAAATGCAAAAGCCATGAATGTGTTATATTGTGCATTAGACTCAAATGAATCTATTAGAGTCAAGGGTTGCAAGTCAGCTAAAGAAATTTGGGACAAACTGAAAGAAATTCATGAAGGTAGTGAGAATGTTAGAGAACAAAAGAAGTCCATTCTAGTTACAAAGTATGAATCTTTCAAGATGGAACCTCATGAAAATGTTGATCAAATGTATTGTAGATTCAATGATCTCATTAAAGATTTAGAGGTGCTGGAAAAAGAATATTCTCTTGGTGAGAAAAATAGAAAAATCCTGAATGCCTTGTCCAATGATTGGGAAAATAAAGTGACTGCTATTGAGGAGGCTAGAGATTTGAATACTATGCCTATTGAATCTCTTATTAACTCTCTTACCTCTTATGAGCTGAAACTTAAGACTAAGGTGCAAGAGGAAGAGGATGCAAAAGTGCGAAAGAATATTGCTCTAAAAGCCTCATAAGATGAAGATGATTCTGCCTCCCTAGATGAAGAAGATGTGGAAGGTGATGACAATGATATCGCTCTCATCACAAAAAGTTTCAAACGAATACTCAACAAGAGTAGATTCAGAAATGGTGGATCTAGCAATTCATTCCCAAATCAGTTCAACAACTCGAGAAACAAAGGGAAGCTAGAGTTCAACAAAAAGCAAACTGATCAGTGCGTTGAATGCGGCCAACCTGGACACTATGCAAGTGACTGTCCAATGATGAAGAAAAAAGAAGGAAGAAAACCAAGAATAAACAAATTTCAATTCACATGGAATGAATGCAATTCCGATGGTGAAATTGAAGAGGAAGATCAATCTGCTCAATTGGCTTTCATGGCCATTGGAGATGATGAGGTAACATCTTCTAACTCTCAATTTGAAAGTGATGATGAAGATGATGATGATCTTGAATATTTCATTATAAAATTGCATGATAGTTTGAAAGAATCTTATGTTAGAAACAAGGAGTTAAAACAGAAAATTAGTTTTTTGCTTCGAGATAATGCAAATCTTTTTCAACAAAATAAAAAGTTGAAAGCTGAAAATGATTACTTCAAAAAAAGTGAGACTGCTTTACACTTGGATCTTGATAGAAAAACAGGTTTTTGTGAAATGTTCAAAAGGGAACAAGATGATTTGAAAAGAAGAATGGATGATTTAAATGAGTTGCTTCAACATAAAAAACAGGACTGTTTTCAAAGTAATAAATCAAAAACTCATTTTAAGATAAATTCTGCTGCAAATGAGTTTGCTATCCATAGGAGAAGACAAGTAAGATTTATTAAACTTGTTCATATAAATAATTCCCTGATTATGTGTAATTTCTGTTGTCAAAAAGGTCATATGAAAAGTGATTGCTATGTGAGAAAGAATATAAAAAAAGGCATGAAATACATGTGGATAGTTAGGCATGATGCTAACTTTAACAAGTAGGAGATTTTGTTAATCATTGCAGTGATTCTTGTTCACAATATTCTTCTTTTGATATTTCTGATATTTTGATTTGAGTTTTCGCTGATATTTTTGAATACTACTGAATCTATATGATGTCAAAAAGGGAGAGAAAAGAACTATTCTGATCTAACGATGATTTGCTAATTTCTCAGTAATAAGTTGGTATGTTGGTATTGCTGAATTCTGCTATCATTTCTCTGTTTTTGTTTGAAATATTGGATTTTCTGTTATTGTTGTTGGATTATGGTTGCTGGTTATTACTCTCATCTTATGATGACAAAAAGGGGGAGAGATGGATGCAATGTGTAAGGGGGAGTTATTATGAGATTATGAGTTTGGCTCTTAAAAGTTTTGATTGCAATGATTGAGGGGGAGCTTATACTTATTTTTGTTTCTTTCCATCCATTGTTTTGTCATCATCAAAAAGGGGGAGATTGTTGAGTTTGATCCCTATCTTTTGATGTTTACAAAACAAATTGATGATACTAATATTTCTTCAAGATATATTTTCAGTTATGAAATTATTTGATTCCATGAACAAGTGCAATTGGAAGAAGACAAAGTATGCTGAAGCTGTCGGACGCTCAAAAAGACTGCATCGGACGTCCGACAACCATTGAGTATCTTCGGACGCAGAAAACCAGCCTATCGGACGTCCTAAGGAATTGAAGAAAAATTCTCAGTTTTACATCATACCTTCGGACGCAGAAAACCAGCCTATCGGACGTCCGAAAGAATTGAAGAAAATTTCTCAAACTCACTGACTGCTGTCGGACGCATAAAACAGTGCTATCGGACGTCCGACACTACCAACGGCTAGTTGACTGTTCAGCTACTTTCTATCCGTTGGAAGCTTTAATGAGGCTCTTTCTTGGTCCTATATAAATAGTGGTTGGTCAGATACTTCAAACAACTTTGGCACACTGAAGATACAAAAGATCTAGAGAGATTTTAGTGAGAAAATACTCCAAAAAGAATATTTGTAGTCTTAGTGGTGTGAGGTTCATTGTAAGCTTTTCATTTGTGAGTGAATCTTTCATGAGTGTAGCTCTGTGAGGGTTGTCCTGAGGGATAGTAAAACGTCCTGGCTTGACCGAGTGCTGCTTGGGGCAAGGAGGAGGTGAACCTTCCTTTGTACACAAGAGTGATTGTAATTCATCAACTTGAAGTAGCTTGTTTCAATTAATCTACAAGCTCAAGAGGAGTTGGGTAGTTAATTGGTTTGCAATCCTTTCCTTTTTATTTACTTATTGTTTCGTTTATGATCTTTGCATTGGTTGTTTTTGGGCCTTACAATTGGTATCAGAGCTTGGTCTCCTTGAGATTAAGCTCAATCGGCTTTGGAGTAAAGATGACAACCAATAATGCTATGTTTTTTGAAGGACATTCTGTTATTAGACCACCTGCGTTTAATGGGTCAAATTATATGAGTTGGAAAGAAAGAATGATTATCTTTTTGCAATCTATTGATATCGAATTGTGGTTTATTATTAGTGAAGGTCCATATGATGCCTCTCTTATAGATGAAAATACTCATGCATCTAGACCGAAAACAAGAAGTGAACTGACTGCTGTGGATAGAGCTCATCTCACCTTAAATGCAAAAGCCATGAATGTGTTATATTGTGCATTAGACTCAAATGAATCTATTAGAGTCAAGGGTTGCAAGTCAGCTAAAGAAATTTGGGACAAACTGAAAGAAATTCATGAAGGTAGTGAGAATGTTAGAGAACAAAAGAAGTCCATTCTAGTTACAAAGTATGAATCTTTCAAGATGGAACCTCATGAAAATGTTGATCAAATGTATTGTAGATTCAATGATCTCATTAAAGATTTAGAGGTGCTGGAAAAAGAATATTCTCTTGGTGAGAAAAATAGAAAAATCCTGAATGCCTTGTCCAATGATTGGGAAAATAAAGTGACTGCTATTGAGGAGGCTAGAGATTTGAATACTATGCCTATTGAATCTCTTATTAACTCTCTTACCTCTTATGAGCTGAAACTTAAGACTAAGGTGCAAGAGGAAGAGGATGCAAAAGTGCGAAAGAATATTGCTCTAAAAGCCTCATAAGATGAAGATGATTCTGCCTCCCTAGATGAAGAAGATGTGGAAGGTGATGACAATGATATCGCTCTCATCACAAAAAGTTTCAAACGAATACTCAACAAGAGTAGATTCAGAAATGGTGGATCTAGCAATTCATTCCCAAATCAGTTCAACAACTCGAGAAACAAAGGGAAGCTAGAGTTCAACAAAAAGCAAACTGATCAGTGCGTTGAATGCGGCCAACCTGGACACTATGCAAGTGACTGTCCAATGATGAAGAAAAAAGAAGGAAGAAAACCAAGAATAAACAAATTTCAATTCACATGGAATGAATGCAATTCCGATGGTGAAATTGAAGAGGAAGATCAATCTGCTCAATTGGCTTTCATGGCCATTGGAGATGATGAGGTAACATCTTCTAACTCTCAATTTGAAAGTGATGATGAAGATGATGATGATCTTGAATATTTCATTATAAAATTGCATGATAGTTTGAAAGAATCTTATGTTAGAAACAAGGAGTTAAAACAGAAAATTAGTTTTTTGCTTCGAGATAATGCAAATCTTTTTCAACAAAATAAAAAGTTGAAAGCTGAAAATGATTACTTCAAAAAAAGTGAGACTGCTTTACACTTGGATCTTGATAGAAAAACAGGTTTTTGTGAAATGTTCAAAAGGGAACAAGATGATTTGAAAAGAAGAATGGATGATTTAAATGAGTTGCTTCAACATAAAAAACAGGACTGTTTTCAAAGTAATAAATCAAAAACTCATTTTAAGATAAATTCTGCTGCAAATGAGTTTGCTATCCATAGGAGAAGACAAGTAAGATTTATTAAACTTGTTCATATAAATAATTCCCTGATTATGTGTAATTTCTGTTGTCAAAAAGGTCATATGAAAAGTGATTGCTATGTGAGAAAGAATATAAAAAAAGGCATGAAATACATGTGGATAGTTAGGCATGATGCTAACTTTAACAAGTAGGAGATTTTGTTAATCATTGCAGTGATTCTTGTTCACAATATTCTTCTTTTGATATTTCTGATATTTTGATTTGAGTTTTCGCTGATATTTTTGAATACTACTGAATCTATATGATGTCAAAAAGGGAGAGAAAAGAACTATTCTGATCTAACGATGATTTGCTAATTTCTCAGTAATAAGTTGGTATGTTGGTATTGCTGAATTCTGCTATCATTTCTCTGTTTTTGTTTGAAATATTGGATTTTCTGTTATTGTTGTTGGATTATGGTTGCTGGTTATTACTCTCATCTTATGATGACAAAAAGGGGGAGAGATGGATGCAATGTGTAAGGGGGAGTTATTATGAGATTATGAGTTTGGCTCTTAAAAGTTTTGATTGCAATGATTGAGGGGGAGCTTATACTTATTTTTGTTTCTTTCCATCCATTGTTTTGTCATCATCAAAAAGGGGGAGATTGTTGAGTTTGATCCCTATCTTTTGATGTTTACAAAACAAATTGATGATACTAATATTTCTTCAAGATATATTTTCAGTTATGAAATTATTTGATTCCATGAACAAGTGCAATTGGAAGAAGACAAAGTATGCTGAAGCTGTCGGACGCTCAAAAAGACTGCATCGGACGTCCGACAACCATTGAGTATCTTCGGACGCAGAAAACCAGCCTATCGGACGTCCTAAGGAATTGAAGAAAAATTCTCAGTTTTACATCATACCTTCGGACGCAGAAAACCAGCCTATCGGACGTCCGAAAGAATTGAAGAAAATTTCTCAAACTCACTGACTGCTGTCGGACGCATAAAACAGTGCTATCGGACGTCCGACACTACCAACGGCTAGTTGACTGTTCAGCTACTTTCTATCCGTTGGAAGCTTTAATGAGGCTCTTTCTTGGTCCTATATAAATAGTGGTTGGTCAGATACTTCAAACAACTTTGGCACACTGAAGATACAAAAGATCTAGAGAGATTTTAGTGAGAAAATACTCCAAAAAGAATATTTGTAGTCTTAGTGGTGTGAGGTTCATTGTAAGCTTTTCATTTGTGAGTGAATCTTTCATGAGTGTAGCTCTGTGAGGGTTGTCCTGAGGGATAGTAAAACGTTCTGGCTTGACCGAGTGCTGCTTGGGGCAAGGAGGAGGTGAACCTTCCTTTGTACACAAGAGTGATTGTAATTCATCAACTTGAAGTAGCTTGTTTCAATTAATCTACAAGCTCAAGAGGAGTTGGGTAGTTAATTGGTTTGCAATCCTTTCCTTTTTATTTACTTATTGTTTCGTTTATGATCTTTGCATTGGTTGTTTTTGGGCCTTACAATTGGTATCAGAGCTTGGTCTCCTTGAGATTAAGCTCAATCGGCTTTGGAGTAAAGATGACAACCAATAATGCTATGTTTTTTGAAGGACATTCTGTTATTAGACCACCTGCGTTTAATGGGTCAAATTATATGAGTTGGAAAGAAAGAATGATTATCTTTTTGCAATCTATTGATATCGAATTGTGGTTTATTATTAGTGAAGGTCCATATGATGCCTCTCTTATAGATGAAAATACTCATGCATCTAGACCGAAAACAAGAAGTGAACTGACTGCTGTGGATAGAGCTCATCTCACCTTAAATGCAAAAGCCATGAATGTGTTATATTGTGCATTAGACTCAAATGAATCTATTAGAGTCAAGGGTTGCAAGTCAGCTAAAGAAATTTGGGACAAACTGAAAGAAATTCATGAAGGTAGTGAGAATGTTAGAGAACAAAAGAAGTCCATTCTAGTTACAAAGTATGAATCTTTCAAGATGGAACCTCATGAAAATGTTGATCAAATGTATTGTAGATTCAATGATCTCATTAAAGATTTAGAGGTGCTGGAAAAAGAATATTCTCTTGGTGAGAAAAATAGAAAAATCCTGAATGCCTTGTCCAATGATTGGGAAAATAAAGTGACTGCTATTGAGGAGGCTAGAGATTTGAATACTATGCCTATTGAATCTCTTATTAACTCTCTTACCTCTTATGAGCTGAAACTTAAGACTAAGGTGCAAGAGGAAGAGGATGCAAAAGTGCGAAAGAATATTGCTCTAAAAGCCTCATAAGATGAAGATGATTCTGCCTCCCTAGATGAAGAAGATGTGGAAGGTGATGACAATGATATCGCTCTCATCACAAAAAGTTTCAAACGAATACTCAACAAGAGTAGATTCAGAAATGGTGGATCTAGCAATTCATTCCCAAATCAGTTCAACAACTCGAGAAACAAAGGGAAGCTAGAGTTCAACAAAAAGCAAACTGATCAGTGCGTTGAATGCGGCCAACCTGGACACTATGCAAGTGACTGTCCAATGATGAAGAAAAAAGAAGGAAGAAAACCAAGAATAAACAAATTTCAATTCACATGGAATGAATGCAATTCCGATGGTGAAATTGAAGAGGAAGATCAATCTGCTCAATTGGCTTTCATGGCCATTGGAGATGATGAGGTAACATCTTCTAACTCTCAATTTGAAAGTGATGATGAAGATGATGATGATCTTGAATATTTCATTATAAAATTGCATGATAGTTTGAAAGAATCTTATGTTAGAAACAAGGAGTTAAAACAGAAAATTAGTTTTTTGCTTCGAGATAATGCAAATCTTTTTCAACAAAATAAAAAGTTGAAAGCTGAAAATGATTACTTCAAAAAAAGTGAGACTGCTTTACACTTGGATCTTGATAGAAAAACAGGTTTTTGTGAAATGTTCAAAAGGGAACAAGATGATTTGAAAAGAAGAATGGATGATTTAAATGAGTTGCTTCAACATAAAAAACAGGACTGTTTTCAAAGTAATAAATCAAAAACTCATTTTAAGATAAATTCTGCTGCAAATGAGTTTGCTATCCATAGGAGAAGACAAGTAAGATTTATTAAACTTGTTCATATAAATAATTCCCTGATTATGTGTAATTTCTGTTGTCAAAAAGGTCATATGAAAAGTGATTGCTATGTGAGAAAGAATATAAAAAAAGGCATGAAATACATGTGGATAGTTAGGCATGATGCTAACTTTAACAAGTAGGAGATTTTGTTAATCATTGCAGTGATTCTTGTTCACAATATTCTTCTTTTGATATTTCTGATATTTTGATTTGAGTTTTCGCTGATATTTTTGAATACTACTGAATCTATATGATGTCAAAAAGGGAGAGAAAAGAACTATTCTGATCTAACGATGATTTGCTAATTTCTCAGTAATAAGTTGGTATGTTGGTATTGCTGAATTCTGCTATCATTTCTCTGTTTTTGTTTGAAATATTGGATTTTCTGTTATTGTTGTTGGATTATGGTTGCTGGTTATTACTCTCATCTTATGATGACAAAAAGGGGGAGAGATGGATGCAATGTGTAAGGGGGAGTTATTATGAGATTATGAGTTTGGCTCTTAAAAGTTTTGATTGCAATGATTGAGGGGGAGCTTATACTTATTTTTGTTTCTTTCCATCCATTGTTTTGTCATCATCAAAAAGGGGGAGATTGTTGAGTTTGATCCCTATCTTTTGATGTTTACAAAACAAATTGATGATACTAATATTTCTTCAAGATATATTTTCAGTTATGAAATTATTTGATTCCATGAACAAGTGCAATTGGAAGAAGACAAAGTATGCTGAAGCTGTCGGACGCTCAAAAAGACTGCATCGGACGTCCGACAACCATTGAGTATCTTCGGACGCAGAAAACCAGCCTATCGGACGTCCTAAGGAATTGAAGAAAAATTCTCAGTTTTACATCATACCTTCGGACGCAGAAAACCAGCCTATCGGACGTCCGAAAGAATTGAAGAAAATTTCTCAAACTCACTGACTGCTGTCGGACGCATAAAACAGTGCTATCGGACGTCCGACACTACCAACGGCTAGTTGACTGTTCAGCTACTTTCTATCCGTTGGAAGCTTTAATGAGGCTCTTTCTTGGTCCTATATAAATAGTGGTTGGTCAGATACTTCAAACAACTTTGGCACACTGAAGATACAAAAGATCTAGAGAGATTTTAGTGAGAAAATACTCCAAAAAGAATATTTGTAGTCTTAGTGGTGTGAGGTTCATTGTAAGCTTTTCATTTGTGAGTGAATCTTTCATGAGTGTAGCTCTGTGAGGGTTGTCCTGAGGGATAGTAAAACGTCCTGGCTTGACCGAGTGCTGCTTGGGGCAAGGAGGAGGTGAACCTTCCTTTGTACACAAGAGTGATTGTAATTCATCAACTTGAAGTAGCTTGTTTCAATTAATCTACAAGCTCAAGAGGAGTTGGGTAGTTAATTGGTTTGCAATCCTTTCCTTTTTATTTACTTATTGTTTCGTTTATGATCTTTGCATTTGTTGTTTTTGGGCCTTACAATTGGTATCAGAGCTTGGTCTCCTTGAGATTAAGCTCAATCGGCTTTGGGAAGGTGATGACAATGATATCGCTCTCATCACAAAAAGTTTCAAACGAATACTCAACAAGAGTAGATTCAGAAATGGTGGATCTAGCAATTCATTCCCAAATCAGTTCAACAACTCGAGAAACAAAGGGAAGCTAGAGTTCAACAAAAAGCAAACTGATCAGTGCGTTGAATGCGGCCAACCTGGACACTATGCAAGTGACTGTCCAATGATGAAGAAAAAAGAAGGAAGAAAACCAAGAATAAACAAATTTCAATTCACATGGAATGAATGCAATTCCGATGGTGAAATTGAAGAGGAAGATCAATCTGCTCAATTGGCTTTCATGGCCATTGGAGATGATGAGGTAACATCTTCTAACTCTCAATTTGAAAGTGATGATGAAGATGATGATGATCTTGAATATTTCATTATAAAATTGCATGATAGTTTGAAAGAATCTTATGTTAGAAACAAGGAGTTAAAACAGAAAATTAGTTTTTTGCTTCGAGATAATGCAAATCTTTTTCAACAAAATAAAAAGTTGAAAGCTGAAAATGATTACTTCAAAAAAAGTGAGACTGCTTTACACTTGGATCTTGATAGAAAAACAGGTTTTTGTGAAATGTTCAAAAGGGAACAAGATGATTTGAAAAGAAGAATGGATGATTTAAATGAGTTGCTTCAACATAAAAAACAGGACTGTTTTCAAAGTAATAAATCAAAAACTCATTTTAAGATAAATTCTGCTGCAAATGAGTTTGCTATCCATAGGAGAAGACAAGTAAGATTTATTAAACTTGTTCATATAAATAATTCCCTGATTATGTGTAATTTCTGTTGTCAAAAAGGTCATATGAAAAGTGATTGCTATGTGAGAAAGAATATAAAAAAAGGCATGAAATACATGTGGATAGTTAGGCATGATGCTAACTTTAACAAGTAGGAGATTTTGTTAATCATTGCAGTGATTCTTGTTCACAATATTCTTCTTTTGATATTTCTGATATTTTGATTTGAGTTTTCGCTGATATTTTTGAATACTACTGAATCTATATGATGTCAAAAAGGGAGAGAAAAGAACTATTCTGATCTAACGATGATTTGCTAATTTCTCAGTAATAAGTTGGTATGTTGGTATTGCTGAATTCTGCTATCATTTCTCTGTTTTTGTTTGAAATATTGGATTTTCTGTTATTGTTGTTGGATTATGGTTGCTGGTTATTACTCTCATCTTATGATGACAAAAAGGGGGAGAGATGGATGCAATGTGTAAGGGGGAGTTATTATGAGATTATGAGTTTGGCTCTTAAAAGTTTTGATTGCAATGATTGAGGGGGAGCTTATACTTATTTTTGTTTCTTTCCATCCATTGTTTTGTCATCATCAAAAAGGGGGAGATTGTTGAGTTTGATCCCTATCTTTTGATGTTTACAAAACAAATTGATGATACTAATATTTCTTCAAGATATATTTTCAGTTATGAAATTATTTGATTCCATGAACAAGTGCAATTGGAAGAAGACAAAGTATGCTGAAGCTGTCGGACGCTCAAAAAGACTGCATCGGACGTCCGACAACCATTGAGTATCTTCGGACGCAGAAAACCAGCCTATCGGACGTCCTAAGGAATTGAAGAAAAATTCTCAGTTTTACATCATACCTTCGGACGCAGAAAACCAGCCTATCGGACGTCCGAAAGAATTGAAGAAAATTTCTCAAACTCACTGACTGCTGTCGGACGCATAAAACAGTGCTATCGGACGTCCGACACTACCAACGGCTAGTTGACTGTTCAGCTACTTTCTATCCGTTGGAAGCTTTAATGAGGCTCTTTCTTGGTCCTATATAAATAGTGGTTGGTCAGATACTTCAAACAACTTTGGCACACTGAAGATACAAAAGATCTAGAGAGATTTTAGTGAGAAAATACTCCAAAAAGAATATTTGTAGTCTTAGTGGTGTGAGGTTCATTGTAAGCTTTTCATTTGTGAGTGAATCTTTCATGAGTGTAGCTCTGTGAGGGTTGTCCTGAGGGATAGTAAAACGTCCTGGCTTGACCGAGTGCTGCTTGGGGCAAGGAGGAGGTGAACCTTCCTTTGTACACAAGAGTGATTGTAATTCATCAACTTGAAGTAGCTTGTTTCAATTAATCTACAAGCTCAAGAGGAGTTGGGTAGTTAATTGGTTTGCAATCCTTTCCTTTTTATTTACTTATTGTTTCGTTTATGATCTTTGCATTGGTTGTTTTTGGGCCTTACAATTGGTATCAGAGCTTGGTCTCCTTGAGATTAAGCTCAATCGGCTTTGGAGTAAAGATGACAACCAATAATGCTATGTTTTTTGAAGGACATTCTGTTATTAGACCACCTGCGTTTAATGGGTCAAATTATATGAGTTGGAAAGAAAGAATGATTATCTTTTTGCAATCTATTGATATCGAATTGTGGTTTATTATTAGTGAAGGTCCATATGATGCCTCTCTTATAGATGAAAATACTCATGCATCTAGACCGAAAACAAGAAGTGAACTGACTGCTGTGGATAGAGCTCATCTCACCTTAAATGCAAAAGCCATGAATGTGTTATATTGTGCATTAGACTCAAATGAATCTATTAGAGTCAAGGGTTGCAAGTCAGCTAAAGAAATTTGGGACAAACTGAAAGAAATTCATGAAGGTAGTGAGAATGTTAGAGAACAAAAGAAGTCCATTCTAGTTACAAAGTATGAATCTTTCAAGATGGAACCTCATGAAAATGTTGATCAAATGTATTGTAGATTCAATGATCTCATTAAAGATTTAGAGGTGCTGGAAAAAGAATATTCTCTTGGTGAGAAAAATAGAAAAATCCTGAATGCCTTGTCCAATGATTGGGAAAATAAAGTGACTGCTATTGAGGAGGTTAGAGATTTGAATACTATGCCTATTGAATCTCTTATTAACTCTCTTACCTCTTATGAGCTGAAACTTAAGACTAAGGTGCAAGAGGAAGAGGATGCAAAAGTGCGAAAGAATATTGCTCTAAAAGCCTCATAAGATGAAGATGATTCTGCCTCCCTAGATGAAGAAGATGTGGAAGGTGATGACAATGATATCGCTCTCATCACAAAAAGTTTCAAACGAATACTCAACAAGAGTAGATTCAGAAATGGTGGATCTAGCAATTCATTCCCAAATCAGTTCAACAACTCGAGAAACAAAGGGAAGCTAGAGTTCAACAAAAAGCAAACTGATCAGTGCGTTGAATGCGGCCAACCTGGACACTATGCAAGTGACTGTCCAATGATGAAGAAAAAAGAAGGAAGAAAACCAAGAATAAACAAATTTCAATTCACATGGAATGAATGCAATTCCGATGGTGAAATTGAAGAGGAAGATCAATCTGCTCAATTGGCTTTCATGGCCATTGGAGATGATGAGGTAACATCTTCTAACTCTCAATTTGAAAGTGATGATGAAGATGATGATGATCTTGAATATTTCATTATAAAATTGCATGATAGTTTGAAAGAATCTTATGTTAGAAACAAGGAGTTAAAACAGAAAATTAGTTTTTTGCTTCGAGATAATGCAAATCTTTTTCAACAAAATAAAAAGTTGAAAGCTGAAAATGATTACTTCAAAAAAAGTGAGACTGCTTTACACTTGGATCTTGATAGAAAAACAGGTTTTTGTGAAATGTTCAAAAGGGAACAAGATGATTTGAAAAGAAGAATGGATGATTTAAATGAGTTGCTTCAACATAAAAAACAGGACTGTTTTCAAAGTAATAAATCAAAAACTCATTTTAAGATAAATTCTGCTGCAAATGAGTTTGCTATCCATAGGAGAAGACAAGTAAGATTTATTAAACTTGTTCATATAAATAATTCCCTGATTATGTGTAATTTCTGTTGTCAAAAAGGTCATATGAAAAGTGATTGCTATGTGAGAAAGAATATAAAAAAAGGCATGAAATACATGTGGATAGTTAGGCATGATGCTAACTTTAACAAGTAGGAGATTTTGTTAATCATTGCAGTGATTCTTGTTCACAATATTCTTCTTTTGATATTTCTGATATTTTGATTTGAGTTTTCGCTGATATTTTTGAATACTACTGAATCTATATGATGTCAAAAAGGGAGAGAAAAGAACTATTCTGATCTAACGATGATTTGCTAATTTCTCAGTAATAAGTTGGTATGTTGGTATTGCTGAATTCTGCTATCATTTCTCTGTTTTTGTTTGAAATATTGGATTTTCTGTTATTGTTGTTGGATTATGGTTGCTGGTTATTACTCTCATCTTATGATGACAAAAAGGGGGAGAGATGGATGCAATGTGTAAGGGGGAGTTATTATGAGATTATGAGTTTGGCTCTTAAAAGTTTTGATTGCAATGATTGAGGGGGAGCTTATACTTATTTTTGTTTCTTTCCATCCATTGTTTTGTCATCATCAAAAAGGGGGAGATTGTTGAGTTTGATCCCTATCTTTTGATGTTTACAAAACAAATTGATGATACTAATATTTCTTCAAGATATATTTTCAGTTATGAAATTATTTGATTCCATGAACAAGTGCAATTGGAAGAAGACAAAGTATGCTGAAGCTGTCGGACGCTCAAAAAGACTGCATCGGACGTCCGACAACCATTGAGTATCTTCGGACGCAGAAAACCAGCCTATCGGACGTCCTAAGGAATTGAAGAAAAATTCTCAGTTTTACATCATACCTTCGGACGCAGAAAACCAGCCTATCGGACGTCCTAAGGAATTGAAGAAAAATTCTCAGTTTTACATCATACCTTCGGACGCAGAAAACCAGCCTATCGGACGTCCGAAAGAATTGAAGAAAATTTCTCAAACTCACTGACTGCTGTCGGACGCATAAAACAGTGCTATCGGACGTCCGACACTACCAACGGCTAGTTGACTGTTCAGCTACTTTCTATCCGTTGGAAGCTTTAATGAGGCTCTTTCTTGGTCCTATATAAATAGTGGTTGGTCAGATACTTCAAACAATTTTGGCACACTGAAGATACAAAAGATCTAGAGAGATTTTAGTGAGAAAATACTCCAAAAAGAATATTTGTAGTCTTAGTGGTGTGAGGTTCATTGTAAGCTTTTCATTTGTGAGTGAATCTTTCATGAGTGTAGCTCTGTGAGGGTTGTCCTGAGGGATAGTAAAACGTCCTGGCTTGACCGAGTGCTGCTTGGGGCAAGGAGGAGGTGAACTTTCCTTTGTACACAAGAGTGATTGTAATTCATCAACTTGAAGTAGCTTGTTTCAATTAATCTACAAGCTCAAGAGGAGTTGGGTAGTTAATTGGTTTGCAATCCTTTCCTTTTTATTTACTTATTGTTTCGTTTATGATCTTTGCATTGGTTGTTTTTGGGCCTTACATATACCTTGTAAGATCAAACTAATTTTTTTCTTTTGTATAGAATCTATGCTGGACCAACAGTAGAGGAAGAGATTAGAGTTAAGGGCCCTAGAGGCACACATGCAGTCTTGTTGATAGATTCGCATGTAGAGGATGGAATAGAAATGTTTGAATTTAAAAATTCATGGGGCACCGCTGGGGACAGAATGACATTATTTTGTTAACAGATTTGCATATATAGGATATAATAGAAATGTTTGAATTTAAAAGTTTATGGAGCACCCACTGGGGGCAGGATGACATTGGGAAGATAAGGAAAAAGCTTGTGTTTAGGATCTCATATCCAACCGGAATCACTTGGACTTGTCTAGAGAAAGGTTCGAGATCAACTATGGGTGTGGGTGTTTCAAAGGAAAATTCCTCACGATTTCTGGTTGTAAAATATTCTGTCCTATCTGATACAAGAGGTGCCTTTTTATAGGCTAAAACTAGGGTAAAATCCGGCCCACATAAACCTGGAAGAAATTCGGTCCGCATAAAGAGCTTAAAGAGCCAGCTCTTTAAGGCTTTCCGATAAGGCCCAATAAGTAATAAAATACTCAACGCCTAACAACTACTAAACTAGACAGTCTTAAAACAACTACTAACTAATCTACCAAGTAGGAGATCATTCCTTTACTTCAAACGTACAAGTGAGCAAGGTAACTTCATGGTCCATCAATTATTCAAACTTAGCTTACTCCTTGCTTGTATGGTGAATGATCAAGGCTCGTAAAGCTTCCTTCACCTTCTTGGATCTTGATCTTGTCATCGGACCACCAATGTTGATCAAAGGATCCTTGACCCAAGGCTGAAGTTATTTATTGCACACCCGTATCCGTATCATAAAGTTTTTTTTTTTTTTTGGATGTGGTATTCTTATGGTGGAAATTTATAGGCATCTGGGGTATATTACAACTAAATTTCAACGGTCTTGTAGCACTATTTAAAAAGTGAAATATTCCATTTCCTATTTGTTGGTTTATTATTATTTGCTATTTATGGTGGAACTTGGAAGGTCATTATACTTGAGTTTTCCATTTGCATTTTTCTTGGTTTTGTGCAGTGAAAAGTTATGACTACTTTGTATGCAGGGTTTTATGGTTTTTTACTCCAAAATACGCTAAGAACTAGTGTGAATACCCGTGCTACGCACGATACTGACATTATTGAAAAAAATAAAAATAAAAGGGTGAATTAAAAAAGGTTAAAAAATTGTACCAACACGATTAAAATATAATATCTGTCCAACAATTATTTGAAATATGATAGAATGTGCATTAAAAATTATAATAGTTTGAAATATGATAAAATGTGCATAATATCCGTACCAACACAATATTCTTACTAGTTCAATAGTCAAGATAAGAGATCTAACCCATCTCGTGGTGAAAGCATAGGTTGCAACTAAAAACTTGTTTTGAATAACTTTTTATATTGTCTAGGAGTCTATTGACTGATCATAATACATTATTAATTCATTATAAATGTATAGACTCAGCTGTTTTTTGGTCCAAGATTATGTTGTTCCAAAGATTGATGAAAAAATTAGGGAAGCAATCTCAAAGTTTCCTATTGATGGAGTAGTGCACATATAGAATGTTTAATAGATTGGAAGAAGGTTCAAATCTAGTGTATTAAATACGTATAAGAATTCATAAATATACACCTTGTAAGATCAAACTAATTTTTTTCTTTTGTATAGAATCTATGCTGGACCAACAGTAGAGGAAGAGATTAGAGTTAAGGGCCCTAGAGGCACACATGCAGTCTTGTTGATAGATTCGCATGCAGAGGATGGAATAGAAATGTTTGAATTTAAAAATTCATGGAGCACCGCTGGGGACAGGATGACATTATTTTGTTAACAGATTTGCATATATAGGATATAATAGAAATGTTTGAATTCAAAAGTTCATGGAGCACCCACTGGGGCAGGATGATATTGGGAAGATAAGGAAAAACTTGTTGTTAGGATCTCATATCCAACCGGGATCACTTGGACTTGTCTAGAGAAAGGTTCGAGATCAACTATGGGTGTGGGTGTTTCAAAAGATAAAGATGAGAAAAGAGATGAGAATGGGTCGAATGAGGAACAAAAGAGATTCTGAGACAGCATCGAAAGGGCAACTTTAGTGGTTGATAAGGTAAGACTAAGGTGGCGATTAAAACAAATGCGAAGGAAAACAATGGTGTTGGGTTGAGGATGAGAAGTGTCGCCAGGTAAATTAATACCGAAAATAAAAAAAATATTTTTTATAAACTAGAAAACTTTGTTGTATTTGATTAACAAATATATTCTCTTATGCAATAGTAGCGAAATTGAGATGTGGAAGGGTAAATCAACTGGTGAATCATGCCCATGCACTTGTGCCCAGTTAACAATTTCTTATGGTAAGTAAAGAAACAGGATATGGTATTCTTTCTAAGATATTAAATTTTTTTTTTTTTTGGATGTGGTATTCTTACGGTAGAAATTTATAGGCATCTGGGGTATATTACCACTAAATTTCAACGGTCTTGTAGCACTATTTAAGAAGTGAAATATTCCATTTCTTATTTGTTGGTTTATTATTATTTGCTATTTATGGTGGAACTTGGAAGGTCATTATACTTGAGTTTTCCATTTGCATTTTTCTTGGTTTTGTGCAGTGAAAAGTTATGACTACTTTGTATGCAGGGTTTTATGGTTTTTTACTCCAAAATACGCTAAGAACTAGTGTGAATACCCGTGCTACGCACGATACTGACATTATTGAAAAAAATAAAAATAAAAGGGTGAATTAAAAAAGGTTAAAAAATTGTACCAACACGATTAAAATATAATATCTGTCCAACAATTATTTGAAATATGATAGAATGTGCATTAAAAATTATAATAGTTTGAAATATGATAAAATGTGCATAATATCCGTACCAACACAATATTCGAAAATTACCTTTTTTCTGAAGATAAATCCTGAAAAAATTACCATTTCTACTTTGTTCTTAACAGGCTATCACTTCATGGTTAAACGTTCCATGAGTTGTACTACTTATAGTGATTGGGTAATATTCATGATCATGTTATTTATTTATTTATTATTATTATTATTTTATATTTGGAGAGGATATTAATGTGCATTTTTCTGTTTTATAATGTTCCAGAACATATGCTGGGCATATGTTGCTCCAGAGGCAATATCATCACAAATGAAGAACATTTACCACCATCCATCCAACAAGTTGTTAACTGTGCAAAAAGTTGGTAGTAGAAGATAATGAAAAATATACTAAATATACTATCAATTGAGTATTTCTATATGAGGGAGATCTAGGAATTTGTTTGGATCAGGATTACTAGTTCAATAGTCAAGATAAGAGATCTAACCCATCTCGTGGTGAAAGCATAGGTTGCAACTAAAAACTTGTTTTGAATAACTTTTTATATTGTCTAGGAGTCTATTGACTGATCATAATACATTATTAATTCATTATAAATGTATAGACTCAGCTGTTTTTTGGTCCAAGATTATGTTGTTCTAAAGATTGATGAAAAAATTAGGGAAGCAATCTCAAAGTTTCCTATTGATGGAGTAGTGCACATATAGAATGTTTAATAGATTGGAAGAAGGTTCAAATCTAGTGTATTAAATACGTATAAGAATTCATAAATATACACCTTGTAAGATCAAACTAATTTTTTTCTTTTGTATAGAATCTATGCTGGACCAACAGTAGAGGAAGAGATTAGAGTTAAGGGCCCTAGAGGCACACATGCAGTCTTGTTGATAGATTCGCATGCAGAGGATGGAATAGAAATGTTTGAATTTAAAAATTCAGGGAGCACCGCTGGGGACAGGATGACATTATTTTGTTAACAGATTTGCATATATAGGATATAATAGAAATGTTTGAATTTAAAAGTTCATGGAGCACCCACTGGGGCAGGATGACATTGGGAAGATAAGGAAAAAACTTGTTGTTAGGATCTCATATCCAACCGGGATCACTTGGACTTGTCTAGAGAAAGGTTCGAGATCAACTATGGGTGTGGGTGTTTCAAAAGATAAAGATGAGAAAAGAGATGAGAATGGGTCGAATGAGGAACAAAAGAGATTCTGAGACAGCATCGAAAGGGGCAACTTTAGTGGTTGATAAGGTAAGACTAAGGTGGCGATTAAAACAAATGCGAAGGAAAACAATGGTGTTGGGTTGAGGATGAGAAGTGTCGCCAGGTAAATTAATACCGAAAATAAAAAAAATATTTTTTATAAACTAGAAAACTTTGTTGTATTTTATTAACAAATATATTCTCTTATGCAATAGTAGCGAAATTGAGATGTGGAAGGGTAAATCAACTGGTGAATCATGCCCATGCACTTGTGCCCAGTTAACAATTTCTTATGGTAAGTAAAGAAACAGGATATGGTATTCTTTCTAAGATATTAAATTTTTTTTTTTTTGGATGTGGTATTCTTACGGTAGAAATTTATAGGCATCTGGGGTATATTACCACTAAATTTCAACGGTCTTGTAGCACTATTTAAAAAGTGAAATATTCCATTTCTTATTTGTTGGTTTATTATTATTTGCTATTTATGGTGGAACTTGGAAGGTCATTATACTTGAGTTTTCCATTTGCATTTTTTTTGGTTTTGTGCAGTGAAAAGTTATGACTATTTTGTATGCAGGGTTTTATGGTTTTTTACTCCAAAATACGCTAAGAACTAGTGTGAATACCCGTGCTACGCACGATACTGACATTATTGAAAAAAATAAAAATAAAAGGGTGAATTAAAAAAGGTTAAAAAATTGTACCAACACGATTAAAATATAATATCCGTCCAACAATTATTTGAAATATGATAGAATGTGCATTAAAAATTATAATAGTTTGAAATATGATAAAATGTGCATAATATCTGTACCAACACAATATTCGAAAATTACATTTTTTCTGAAGATAAATCCTGAAAAAATTACCATTTCTACTTTGTTCTTAACAGGCTATCACTTCATGGTTAAACGTTCCATGAGTTGTACTACTTATAGTGATTGGGTAATATTCATGATCATGTTATTTTTTTATTTGTTATTATTATTATTTTATATTTGGAGAGGATATTAATGTGCATTTTTCTGTTTTATAATGTTCCAGAACATATGCCGGGCATATGTTGCTCCAGAGGCAATATCATCACAAATGAAGAACATTTACCACCATCCATCCAACAAGTTGTTAACTGTGCAAAAAGTTGGTAGTAGAAGATAATGAAAAATATACTAAATATACTATCAATTGAGTATTTCTATATGAGGGAGATCTAGGAATTTGTTTGGATCAGGATTACTAGTTCAATAGTCAAGATAAGAGATCTAACCCATCTCGTGGTGAAAGCATAGGTTGCCACTAAAAACTTGTTTTGAATAACTTTTTATATTGTCTAGGAGTCTATTGACTGATCAAAATACATTATTAATTCATTATAAATGTATAGACTCAGCTGTTTTTTGGTCCAAGATTATGTTGTTCCAAAGATTGATGAAAAAATTAGAGAAGCAATCTCAAAGTTTCCTATTGATGGAGTAGTGCACATATAGAATGTTTAATAGATTGGAAGAAGGTTCAAATCTAGTGTATTAAATACGTATAAGAATTCATAAATATACACCTTGTAAGATCAAACTAATTTTTTTCTTTTGTATAGAATCTATGCTGGACCAACAGTAGAGGAAGAGATTAGAGTTAAGGGCCCTAGAGGCACACATGCAGTCTTGTTGATAGATTCGCATGCAGAGGATGGAATAGAAATGTTTGAATTTAAAAATTCATGGAGCACCGCTGGGGACAGGATGACATTATTTTGTTAACAGATTTGCATATATAGGATATAATAGAAATGTTTGAATTCAAAAGTTCATGGAGCACCCACTGGGGCAGGATGACATTGGGAAGATAAGGAAA
The DNA here is from genome assembly GCF_036785885.1 of Coffea arabica. Lineage (NCBI taxonomy): Eukaryota > Viridiplantae > Streptophyta > Magnoliopsida > Gentianales > Rubiaceae > Coffea > Coffea arabica. The sequence goes on from NC_092312.1 coordinate 12,728,682, forward strand.
AAACTTGTTGTTAGGATCTCATATCCAACCGGGATCACTTGGACTTGTCTAGAGAAAGGTTCGAGATCAACTATGGGTGTGGGTGTTTCAAAAGATAAAGATGAGAAAAGAGATGAGAATGGGTCGAATGAGGAACAAAAGAGATTCTGAGACAGCATCGAAAGGGGCAACTTTAGTGGTTGATAAGGTAAGACTAAGGTGGCGATTAAAACAAATGCGAACGAAAACAATGGTGTTGGGTTGAGGATGAGAAGTGTCGCCAGGTAAATTAATACCGAAAATAAAAAAAATATTTTTTATAAACTAGGAAACTTTGTTGTATTTGATTAACAAATATATTCTCTTATGCAATAGTAGCGAAATTGAGACGTGGAAGGGTAAATCAACTGGTGAATCAAACCCATGCACTTGTGCCCAGTTAACAATTTCTTATGGTAAGTAAAGAAACATGATATGGTATTCTTTCTAAGATATTAAGTTTTTTTTTTTTGGATGTGGTATTCTTATGGTAGAAATTTATAGGCATCCGGGGTATATTACAACTAAATTTCAACGGCCTTGTAGCACTATTTAAAAAGTGAAATATTCCATTTCCTATTTGTTGGTTTATTATTATTTGCTATTTATGGTGGAACTTGGAAGGTCATTATACTTGAGTTTTCCATTTGCATTTTTCTTGGTTTTGTGCAGTGAAAAGTTATGACTACTTTGTATGCAGGGTTTTATGGTTTTTTACTCCAAAATACGCTAAGAATTAGTGTGGATACCCGTGCTACGCACGATACTGATATTATTGAAAAAATAAAAATAAAAGGGTGAATTAAAAAAGGTTAAAAAATTGTACCAACACGATTAAAATATAATATCTGTCCAACAATTATTTGAAATATGATAGAATGTGCATTAAAAATTATAATAGTTTGAAATATGATAAAATGTGCATAATATCTGTACCAACACAATATTAAAAAATTACATTTTTTCTGAAGATAAATCCTGAAAAAATTACCATTTCCACTTTCTTCTTAACAGGTTATCACTTCATGGTTAAAGGTTCCATGAGTTATACTACTTTTTGTGATTGGGTAATATTCATGATTATGTTATTTATTTATTTATTATTATTATTATTTTATATTTGGAGAGGATATTAATGTGCATTTTTCTGTTTTATACTGTTCCAGGACATATGCTGGGCATATGTTGCTCCAGAGGCAATATCATCACAAATGAAGAACATTTACCACCATCCATCCAACAAGTTGTTAACTGTGCAAAAAGTTGGTAGTAGAAGATAATGAAAAAGATACTAAATATACTATCAATTGAGTATTTCTATATGAGGGAGATCTAGGAATTTGTTTGGATTAAGATTACTAGATCAATAGTCAAGATAAGAGATCTAACCCATCTCGTGGTGAAAGCATAGGTTGCCACTAAAAACTTGTTTTGAATAACTTTTTATATTGTCTAGGAATCTATTGACTGATCATAATACATTATTAATTCATTATAAATGTATAGACTCAGCTGTTTTGAGGTCCAAGATTATGTTATTCTAAAGATTGATGAAGAAATTAGGGAAGATATCTCAAAGTTTCCTATTGATGGGGTAATGCACATATAGAATGTTTAATAGATAGGAAGAAAGTTCAAATCTAGTGTATTAAATACCTATACCTTGTAAGATCAAACTAATTTTTTTCTTTTGTATAGAATCTGTGCTGGACCAACAGTAGAGGAAAAGATTAGAGTTAAGGGCCCTAGAGGCACACATGCAGTCTTGTTGATAGATTCGCATGCAGAGGATGGAATAGAAATGTTTGAATTTAAAAATTCATGGGGCACCGCTGGGGACAGGATGACATTATTTTGTTAACAGATTTGCATATATAGGATATAATAGAAATATTTGAATTTAAAAGTTCATGGAGCACCCACTGGGGCCAGGATGACATTGGGAAGATAAGGAAAAAGCTTGTGTTTAGGATCTCATATCCAACCGGGATCACTTGGACTTGTCTAGAGAAAGCTTCGAGATCAACTATGGGTGTGGGTGTTTCAAAAGATAAAGATGAGAAAAGAGATGGGGATGGGTCGAATGAAGAACAAAAAAGATTCTGGGACAGCATCGAAAGGGGCAACTTTAGTGGTTGATAAGATAAAACTAAGGTGGCGATTAAAACAATTGCGAAGGAAAACAATGGTGTTAGGTTGAGGATGAGAAGTGTCGCCAGGTAAATTAGTAACGAAAATGAAAAAAAAATATTTTTTATAAACTAGAAAACTTTGTTGTATTTGATTAACAAATATATTCTCTTATGCAATAGTAGCGAAATTGAGACGTGGAAGGGTAAATCAACTGGTGAATCAAGCCCATGCACTTGTGCCCAGTTAACAATTTCTTATGGTAAGTAAAGAAACATGATATGGTATTCTTTCTAAGATATTAAGTTTTTTTTTTTTGGATGTGGTATTCTTATGGTAGAAATTTATAGGCATCCGGGGTATATTACAACTAAATTTCAACGGCCTTGTAGCACTATTTAAAAAGTGAAATATTCCATTTCCTATTTGTTGGTTTATTATTATTTGCTATTTATGGTGGAACTTGGAAGGTCATTATACTTGAGTTTTCCATTTGCATTTTTCTTGGTTTTGTGCAGTGAAAAGTTATGACTACTTTGTATGCAGGGTTTTATGGTTTTTTACTCCAAAATACGCTAAGAATTAGTGTGAATACCCGTGCTACGCACGATACTGATATTATTGAAAAAAATAAAAATAAAAGGGTGAATTAAAAAAGGTTAAAAAATTGTACCAACACGATTAAAATATAATATCTGTCCAACAATTATTTGAAATATGATAGAATGTGCATTAAAAATTATAATAGTTTGAAATATGATAAAATGTGCATAATATCTGTACCAACACAATATTAAAAAATTACATTTTTTCTGAAGATAAATCCTGAAAAAATTACCATTTCCACTTTCTTCTTAACAGGTTATCACTTCATGGTTAAAGGTTCCATGAGTTATACTACTTATTGTGATTGGGTAATATTCATGATTATGTTATTTATTTATTTATTATTATTATTATTTTATATTTGGAGAGGATATTAATGTGCATTTTTCTGTTTTATACTGTTCCAGGACATATGCTGGGCATATGTTGCTCCAGAGGCAATATCATCACAAATGAAGAACATTTACCACCATCCAACCAACAAGTTGTTAACTGTGCAAAAAGTTGGTAGTAGAAGATAATGAAAAAGATACTAAATATACTATCAATTGAGTATTTCTATATGAGGGAGATCTAGGAATTTGTTTGGATCAGGATTACTAGTTCAATAGTCAAGATAAGAGATCTAACCCATCTCGTGGTGAAAGCATAGGTTGCCACTAAAAACTTGTTTTGAATAACTTTTTATATTGTCTAGGAGTCTATTGACTGATCAAAATACATTATTAATTCATTATAAATGTATAGACTCAGCTGTTTTTTGGTCCAAGATTATGTTATTCCAAAGATTGATGAAGAAATTAGGGAAGCAATCTCAAAGTTTCCTATTGATGGGGTAATGCACATATAGAATGTTTAATAGATTGGAAGAAAGTTCAAATCTAGTGTATTAAATACCTGTACCTTGTAAGATGTGCCCCAAATGTACTATTTAGTACATTTAGACCCTGTTCCATAATTTAATTTAATACTTAAATTTAATGGTTCAAATCTTGTGTTTGATAATAAAAAATACAACATCTAAAAAGTGATGTTAAGGCTTGTTTGATTACAAAAAATAGAATATACTTACTCAAAATAACAAGTGATAAGTTTTTACTTATCACTTAATGTAGAATAGGTTCAAATATTAATATTTCAATACTTAACAATTCAAAAACTTAACAGCTGCATATTTCAGAGTCCATATTTTAGTTTCACTTTTATCAAATGTTAGTTTTCATTTATTATTTAAATTCACAAAACTCCCATTAATTACTTTGCAATTACAGGAGGCACTATTTCAATTTAAAAAAAAAAAAGACTTAAAACCCTTCTCATACAACAGAAAAAATTTCATAAACAGCAAAATTTAGAATGATGTATTCTAATTCACGAATATTGAAAATGCCACAGTGTCGACCAAAAATATTTCAAGTTAAAGATCAAGCAAGAATTAAATATCTATGTAGTTATTGGGGGGCTTGGAAGTTCCTCATCTATTGAAAATTATAAAATAGGCTGGAAAAAGTTTTAAGGATTTTCATCTTGTCGCAAAATTACACATTCCCCTCTCTTAATATTTGACATCTTAAACCCCTACACTTAAAGTGAAAATTCACCATTAAGAACAAATGCCTCTTGAAAACAATATATATATATTCATTCGACTTTTTAAGCTTCAAATTGAACACATTGTTTTCATTCTAATTTATTTTGGAAATTGTTGGATGAAAAATGAAAGTTTTGTGGTTGCCTTAATTCCGTAATTGTCAATGCCACCATAATTTTGATTTTAACAAAAATTAAGCCAATCCCATATGTACTTGTACGATTATTATAAAATTATGTACTACGTGTAATAAATTATTGTGTTCGAGGACTCAAAATACAAAATTTTAGAAATGGAGGACTGAAAGTAATTTAGGAATGCATTTCCTACTAATATAACACAAAAGAACTAGTAGGGAAATAGAAATAAAGGTTGTAGTATATAATATCCATACTAAGAGAAAAGGATTAGCATGCCCCTGCGCAATGATGGCACGCACAAATTGAGAAATGGTCCAAATTTTTTGCCCCTTTTAAGGCTTGATCTGGTGGTTCGAGCTTTGCTGTCTTTAAATTATGAATGGTGAGGAATAGTTTGCGGAGTTCATTCTCTGCGGGACACCCTTTAAAAAAAAAAAGTGTGCCTGACTTTTCAAAATTTTTAAATATTTAGTTTTGCCTCTCATTCTGCATGGCAAATAAATACTACATGGAATTGCCATAGTGATGTGACCTGCTGATGGAGATTCTTGTATTTCATCCTTATCGACAAGGGAAAATCACCTTGCATGCAATGCAAACAAGTATACTGTCTGTTTTGTAAACACATGCATGTAGAGGTTGAAATTTTTTTATACTTTTTATTTCTTGTAAAAAAAAATTGTAAGATAATTTTTCCCAATATTTTTCTCATCGCGAAATGCTTTGGATGTTTTCAAGGACTAAGGCGGGTATACATGTAGTAGTTTTCGAATTAAATCTTTGTAGTTAGACTATATATGAAGACATAAATTGTGTTCTTGTGATATGAGTCTTCATATGACAAAGGCGCTTGGGAGTTGGGGGAAACTGAGCAAATTAAATAGGCTATATCTTGAAGACCATCATGTTCATGTGACAAACCAACCAAAACGACCCATAAAGCATCAGCTCGCCGCCCTCTTTCTCAAACAAATGAAGCAGGCACATGTGAAGAAACGCCATTGAAGATCGATCATTGAACCAAAATGCAAATCTTGCCATTCTTTTTGTTTTAGTAATTAGTCTCTAATTAGAGTGACCAAGTTTCATATTGTAGAAACTTTGCTGTCGAAGTTCCCAAATTCACACCTGTAATTTTTTTTTTTTTAAAGTTTTTGAGAACAAGGGTTTGTTCCAAATTTCGGTCGAAGTTTCTAAACTCACTCGCCTAGTTTATTATTATAAGTTTCTAAATTCACTCACCAAGTTTGTTATGCCCTTTTTTTTTGGGGCAAAATTGAGGATCTAATTTCAAACCCAGATCATTCACATGCAAGTTTCGTTTCTGACGCTTAAAACATCCTCTGAGCATAATGAAGCGGATTCCCATCCGACCCTCTTATGTTGTAGCATCTAAATTTTGCACGATTCCTTAGCATATTAAAGATCCATGAAGTCGCCAATATTCTCAGTTTTCTTGAAATCACGAATGATTTCAAATTCAATTGCTACTCTGTTTCATTTAAGTATTTTGCAGATAGGTCAAGGGATCGACCATTGACTTGCATTCATCTCCAAAATTTCCTGAAAAGTTTCACTAACAGATGCAAAGGCAACCGTTTGGTCCGGTGATGGTTCAATCCCCTCCGGATTTTCTCTTAGCCTATTTGGATCCACCCCTCCCCCTTGGTATAAAAGGTATCAAAATGGGTTATTTGGGCGGGTTTGGGCGTGTTGAAATGGGTAATGGGTATAAATAAGTCAACTCATTTATACTCATTTAATTAGATGGGTATAAATGGATAAATTTTTTTAAAAAGTTTGGTAATTCAATTACCTATTTATAACCTATTTATTTTAACTTTTTGTAAACTCAATTAAATTCATTTTGCAAACTACCACTCTTTGTACCCCATTACTAGTTTAAAATATTTACTTATAATACTCAATAAGTCTAATTACCAATTTTTTTTCATCCGCGCTCTAGGTCTCAAAATTACATACTATTTAATAATTGAACAATAAAAATATAAAAATTTGAACTAAGTACTATGAAAGTTAACATAAAAACTTAATTCAAAAATTTTGAACCCCTATCATTTTTTTCATGTGCAAATTTAAAATTTCATTTTGGAAAAGTACGAAAGGAGATTAAAGCTTGTCATAAATTGATAATGCTGAAAAATGAGTAGGTTAACAAACTACGAGAAAATAAATGATAAGATAAAATTTAAAAATAATAATATTAAATAAAACAAAAGTAGTCAACATCATGACAAAATGACGAATCTAAAAAAAAAAATCAAGTAGGATATCTATTTGCATAAAAAAATGCATCAAATATTTGTTAAGACTGAAAAATAAAACATTCCACTATTTACAAAGTTTCAACAATATTAATGCATGAAAGTTTCCGACAATGAATTTAATAATCAAATGCAGGGCTCAAATTTCTTCTAAATGGATGAGAAAAGAGAGGAGGTTTGGGAAAGACAATTTTAAATGAACTAATTGAATTTGATTGGTTACTCAATTATATCAATTTATTAAATGAATATTATTGGATAACCAATTTATATGGATAAAAACTTAAGATATCCATATTCTACTATTCATATGCAGGTATGAATAAATTTAACTAAATAAATTTGTTTGCTATCTATAATATAGAGTAAGAATAAGAGTAGAATAGAAAAGCTATCATGTCCGAGAAAAAAATTTGTGACTCGCGAGTACAGCCTACAGGGGTCCAACAAAGGCGCTATATTGACAGTGTCCTCCGCTGTAATACAAGTTGCGATTCCGCAACATCCATCTTCCTCAGATTAATGAAAACAAACCATCAGGACTAGATTGACAGCTGTTATTTTGAATTAACCTCCCATCACAATTGTTTAAAAGATTTGATTAAACGTAATCGCAACCATCTTTTTGCAAAATATGGAGTCTAAATATCCAAATATACCACCTCCAATCGGAGAAATCAATCATCAAACATACACTTGGTATCAAAATTTGGTTGTATTGACACATCAAAAACTTTTCATTAAACATTTATCAAATGCCAAACATGACAAAGGAACAACCTACAATATACAAAGAAAGAGTAAATCAGAATAATCCAGTTGCCAAATTCTTACAGGACAATCTCAGCTGTAAAAGCAACCTTTAATAAATCTTGACGAGTCTTTTCCATCAGCAAAGATGGATGCGTACTCAAGGCAGCCCTATAATTACACCAGGATACAAGCTCTTCATTTACAAAATCAGCATCTTTTTGGCACAATGACACCTAGATGCTTAAAAGAATTGATGATTTTCCCAGAAGTGATTGCTCTCCCTATAAAGGTTCAATGGACCCACTTTTTAGCCTCTCCATTCGTGCCTGAAGCCCGGATAATGCTTTCTCATCCATAGGAAGAACCCCTCCCGGCATTGAATTTTCAATACTCGCATGCTCAGTGGCGAGGGGAAACTGATTTGGCAGGGGATGACCTAAATTCCCATTCACAGCTATCACGGGCTTGTTTGCAGGCTCCTGATTTCCTGCAGCTGCAGCTAATTGAATGCTCTTCATTCTTTCCCTTATTGCATCTAATGCTCCACTTGTAACTGCAGTAACCATGATATTTCAGCCATATTTTACTCCAGAGTTCAGTAAAAGACAAGCAGAAGAGATATAAAGATGCAGTAATTTAACCTCCAGATGGTAATCTGTCGTTTCTTTGGTCCCCAGATTGATGCCTTGAATCTGACTGATCAAACCTGGGGCCCCTTGAAAGGGCAGGATCACTGCCTCGATCATCTTCAGCATATGATGGTGGCAAATTGAAGTTTGTAGGTTCTAATTTAGTGTTCATCGATTTTGCTTCACTAAGCGGATTAGTATTTACTGGTGACAAAGCACCAAATTTTGGGGAAGATAGGTTAAGTGCAGCTGGAGGAGGGGTCGACAAGGGTACGCTTGAAGGCGTCCTTCCTGCAGCCGTAGTCTTCTCCATCTGAAAGAGGAGTTTAACAGAAGGAAGGGGAAATCTCTGATTAACATACATACCACATAGATACGCACTTCACTAGAAACAGTTCAGTAGATACCTGTGCTAAACCATCTCTAATGTAAGTTCGAAATGCTTCACTAGCATTTTGCAGTTGAGCAAATATATCAACCTGAAATGAGCAGGAATGAGAAGTTGATGCATAAAAACGGTAAATATTGTCCATGTATAAAAGAGATTACTTCAAGTATCTAGATGTTATTTTTTGCTAACCTTGGGGTATAATTGGGTAATCCTGTACAGCTCATAAAGGCCGATGGTGCAAGTTTGCTTGTCACCAATTTTCTTGAATATTGCAGCAAGTTCTTGCTGCAAGAAGAAATGCAAATGATGAAAAGGAGAGAATGTATAGTCTACAATGACAGAGATGAGTCACATGACTCAAACAAGGATTCAATACCTTCAATTGTGCATCTGCAGAATGGGTTGCAGGAGCTGGATTATTGGCCGTGGAATCTCCCCAATGAGTTTGGCCGACAGGCCCAGATGGAGATAACATTCTGGCTGCAGCCAAGGTCTAGCAATTCCCAAAATATATTTATCTCAATTTTGAATAAAGCACACAGGAACAAGATCAAGTATCAAATGTGAAATCTTGCAGTACCTGAAGGTTAAGATCTATGTAGGCAAGTATAATTGGTTGGGGTTCCATATCTATTGGAACCATTGAAAGGTGACCCTTTATGGCAGTTCCACGAAGCTTCACAAGTTCATGCAAGACAGTTTTGACCATGCGCAACGGTTTGTCATCAGCTCCCGCCCTTGTTTATAAAGTAGAACCACCAAAAGTTTAAAATAACATGTGATTCATCTACATCTACTCAATAGCATGCAAGGATAGTAGCCACTTGATCTATTCAGACAAAGCAATCAAATAGAGGACTCAACTAAGCAATCAAGTAGATACCTTTTGCGAATTTCTTCCATTCCTAGCTCTTGAAGGTATATGTGAATGCTTTGGAGAATGCGATCAAGGTCAACCTCATAAATAGTACTTTGCAAAACCTGTATCAGTGAAAAGCTCTTAAACATACAAAGCCGATGCTAATTGCTAAACCAGATCGACAAAAGATGGAATAATTTCTGACACACAGATGCTAACTTTTAACTCTTATCATTTTGAGATAATAACGTGTCAAGCTGCAGTAGGAAATGTTTAAAGCAGATGTACTGGGAAATGAATAAAAGAAAATGTAAATTTCCTAGTCATATTCTAGCTGAAGCAACTTTTACTTGTGGCTTAAGTTGGCCATATGTGTGCACTTGCACATCATGTATCACAATTTAGTAAGTCAGACATATACACTTATCTCTATAGCTACCACTGATAAGTAGGGAAATAAGACAACCACAAGAATCACCTTCGTCAGTTTGATCAGACATTTGACAACCAAATCTGAAAATTTCTGATTTCTTATAGCAAGAGACTCGTTTATTGCCGGAGATGGCCACCTTGATGGGTCAAGAGGCCGCAAGAGATTAATGAGCACAACAAAGGATGATGTTCTGTTAGCATTATCCTGGAAGCACAACCATTAGTCAAACATAGGAGTGAGCAAGGACATTATCTCCAGAATATACAAGAACAATTTGAATTTTGTAACAATGCTAATCGATTACGAAGTTATTAGCGTACCAATATTTTTAGCATCAAGACATTCAAAGCTTTCAAAAGTTGACTGCCATCATCCATCCGAGGAACCCTTTCATCCAAGAGCCAAAGCAAAAGCTCAGTAATTAGGCTATCAAGAGTGCTCTCCTTGACGGCATGGGCAAGTCTTCTGTTTTGAAATGTCTGTTAAAAAAAAAAGTATTGAAATTACATTTATGGTTGATAGATTGCTTGATTGGACCAAAATTAAAATTATTAAACCCAATGACAGCTGGGAAAAGTAAATGTCCACCATCTCTTCTTCATTTATTAGTACCAAAATGGTCAACTAACAATCAATAGTGATAAGCACCAACCTGCATGAGCGTGTTCAGGACATATTTACAAGATCTTGAGGAGGCGCCCGTTAGACTAAAGTCGAAAGTTTTAGCTACCTGCTAAGATCAAATAGTGTGAGCATTTTGAACCAATTTAAAACAACAAAAAGGGACCAACATTGTAAACGAAAGCATTTAAGTGTTGCCTTGTTTGCTAAGCATGAAACAAGTCTATCTGCATCTTTAACCACATCATCCATAGCACTGCCTTCGGGATCACTAGTGGCCTGGGCCAACTCATGGCACACAACTTTCATTCCTTCAACGGACTGCAAGAAATAACGCAAATTATCCAGTAAATCACAAAAAGGTAATGCGCAATTCCCACCCACATATCATATTTGCTCTTGGCAGCAAATGAATAACCAATTACTAACAGTTTTTACAAGAATGCACAACACGCCCAAGAATAGCGGCTTGCATCTTTATACCAGGAAAAATATCACATTTTCTCTTTGGTGCTAGTCAAAATTAATTTATTATTTTTACCAAGAATCCACAACACACCTAACAACAGGATTTGATTAATCAATTCCATACCACAAACCGACCATAGGAAAAATACTTTTATCAGCTAGCCCACTTGTCACTTGAAACTAAAACCTCCATTCAAAGAGAGATCAAATTTCCACCCCATCAAAGTCTTGTCAATTTCTCAGTGGTCCAGCTGTTTGCTATAACCCTCTTATTAATTACCATAGTATGCAAGTCGAGAGCTATATCATAAGTCACAAATACATTAGCTTAGAAAAAAAAACAGCGAATAAAAGAATCCACATTGGAGTATCACCCAGCAAGACAACAACAATCCAGAAGCTGCAACATTAACCTAACATAGTAGGCTAAACAAAAGAGAACAAAAGAAAACCTGTTCTGGGGAACCATATGATATTATATCCAGAGCTTCATTCCAGTCCGTAGGACCAACTGTGCCAGGAACAGTCCGAGGGATTGGAGCTCTATCCATTTGAAACTCTGGATGACTATAACTGTCCCTAGAACAAAATACGGTTAATAACCTCACCTTGCATATTAAGATGAACAGCAACTTCAACAAAACCAGAAATCGATAAAAAGCTGCAACTTGTACAGAATTAATCACAAAAAGACATTGACAATGATGTAACTATAATGGCAATTATAACGAAGTAGTTAAGTACCTATTGGATAATGGGCCAACAGTAGACCTGGAAACTTCACCGCTTTGTTCTGCTAGATCCAATCTGTATAAAGCAGCAAACAAGTTGAGAGGTCTAAAAGGGACATTTGCAGAAACTAGGAAAGAGCAAGGCTGGAATACCAATACAAACTAACGCCAGGAACACAAGAGTTTTGTTAACAAAGGATGATGACGAGAATACATATGGTATGGAGCTTGTACAAGGTAAACGTAAAAGAAAAGAAGCAGAAAAAATTTACAGAAAAGCGGGATAAAAGGAACTATAGAAAACAGAATACTATAAAATTGGCTAAAGTATCGTCAGACTCCAATAGTTTTGCAACCGTAAAAGTGGGAAATAGAACTAGAAAGCTGTTGCAAATAATGAGGAAGAAACAGAGAAGGAATAATGGTACAAGTTTCTGTCCATGAAGGAAGAAAATCATCTCTTACTCCTGTTAAATAGGTAGGATGGTTAACATGCAAACAAGAAGAGAACAAAACCATCCATCCACAACATTTTACATGCAAGCATGCAAGATAGACCAGATCTATTAAAAAAAGGATTAAATTGTGATATTGATTTTTACATGTCATTCACCGCAGGCCAGCCAACAACCATTCACACATTCAATTGGAGAGTCGGCATTTATAGAAGGAACTTTCCCCTCTAGGTAAACAACAGAACCAGAGCACCCATATGGGGCCTTTCCAGTCCCAGTTCTGTCCAGTTATGTAATGGGTCCAACATTCGGTGTACATGTGTACAACTTTGGTGTAACTGTGAATTTTGTACTAAGTTGATGCAGAACTCACAATTACACCAAAGTTGTACCGGTTTACACCAAAGTGGTACTATTTTACAGAACTGGATGGAACTGAACAGAAATTCAACTGGAGAGGCACCTAATCCACAGAACACCAGAAAAAAGATAGCTGACAATCCAGATCAGGCTTTATTGTAAGTAAAATAAGAAACATTTGTCAGACTGTACATAAATGAATGCGTTATACGTTCATGTGCTAGTATATATAGAACCACTGGAACTTATAACAGCCTAATTTCTTCACCTATTATTCAATGGAAATAGATTCTAAACTTTGGCATTAACACACAATATATACAACCCCAATAAACAACACTTGTTCAACAATTCTTGACTGCAGAAAGAATCAAAGCCACAAAGCTAAAAAGCAACTGAAATTTTAGTTGACAGGATGAGTTTTTTTGTACTTGCTATGAGTTATCATAGTACAAGAGCATATTATCAGTAGGTAGCACATCAAACTCGTAAAAGAATGGTCATAAGGAGCCAGACTACAATCTACACTAAAGGAAATTGCTCCAAGAAAATAATTTAACAAAAGCCCCTCAGTACGAAGAACAAAACAAAGGCACACGAATAAGAGACTGGAAATACCCATTATCCCTCACGGAGCGCCTTAATACTGCCCTAATCTCACCGGGTTTTCCCTCCTTTCTTTTGTCCATCTCCCGTGCCTGCCAAAATTGAATATGAATAGCTTTTAAGGGGCTCCTGCAAGATAGGAAATTCCAATACCACCAAGAGAAAAGGAGAAAAGGTTGCCACCTTCCGCTTGAATCTTTCATCTAACATGCTCCTTTGAGCCTCTGTCAACTTTCCGACGAATTTCCATATGTCATCACCTAAAGAAATCAACCAGTATAAATAAGAAGTGTGTAGATACATAATGCATAACATAATGACAAGCTCAAGGTTAATCCCGTTCTTGCAGCCTACCCAGAAAATATACAACCTCAAAGTTTAAAATAAAAAAAATAATGAAGAATAATCAGCACAAAAGTCGCAAGTGTATAGATGTCCATCTAATTAATCAGCAGAAGCATATAAAAACTCACCAAGAATCTTGTATCCAGTAGCCAAAGTAATTAAAGCAGCATTCCTAATATCACCATCTCGTTCCGATGTTAAGCTTGCAACTGATTGCAACGACTTCAGATGTCCCCAAATCTGGAAGAAAAAGAAGAAAGGACTAAGCATTCTTGAAAGTAAAACCAAAGGAACAGAAGCTTAAGATATATAATGACTTTACCTCTGAAACATGGTTTTCAAGTAAGAAACCAACAAGATCAACACACTCTATTCGAGTTCGATTATTCCTAGACCGTAAGCCCTCCTGAATATATGGAAATGTTTTTGCTGCAGAGTATGTAAGGATTATTTGCTTAATTAACTCCCGCATCTTTTCTCGTACTTGTGCTATGTTATGTCCAGACTGCAGAAAACACAAATCTATCTGAGAACATGTATCTTCCAGGGAATGAATAACGAATAATGTATCTAGAAACACCACTTGGTAGGCAGAAATAAACTCGCAGAATATAAAGCTCACAGCATACACCACAAAGTTGCTAAATGGCAAGGACTAAATTCCACAGGTCAAATATACCAAAACAAAGCGCACCTAACTCCAAATGCAGTTAAGCAGCCAAAAGTTACTTTTACAATCAATATTAGTAGCCTCTTTTCAAAAAAATATAGATATAAATTTTTTTACCATTTGATAGGCAGAAAAGCTTGTTGGCACCACCACAAGACAGGCAAACATCATAATTTAAACATAGCAGGTCATGTGGCAAAACCTTTTCAATCAAACAGGGAAGAAAAATTGCAGCCTCTGCTTCAGTCATGATGTACCCCTCACTCTTCAACATGTCAAAAAGTTCATGAAGAAATTCCAGCACCTATTGAATAATTCTTCAAAAGTGAGTCCCAGGAGGTAGGAAAAAGCAAAAATCAATAATGTTATGGCAATATGCTTTAATTGGCAGGAAATGGGTGAAAAAACACCTTGAGCAGGCATGAAGTGTTTGACTCGCATATTCTCATAACAAACCACTTCAAGAGCACATCTAAAACTTCTATTATATCTTTTGCAATGGATGGGAGCACCTGAAAGTTTAAAAGACAAACAGTAAGAAGGCAATCCAAACACTACATACCAGAAGGTCTGACAAGTAATGCACCTTCTGCAGCATCTCAATCCCATCAACTTGCTTCTTAAAGTCTGTACTTAGAAGCCTCCTGTGCAAATCCTCTCTAAAGAACCTCATAAGGTCATTCTGTTGAATAGGAATACTAGTGAGTGCAAGCACCTTGATGACAGATAGACAATACTGAAGAAAAAACTCTTGTTACAGTCAGTAAATGTTTGACTACAACAAACCTCAAGATCTTGTATCTGTTCTGACCGAATCTCCTCAAACTTATATCTGCGGACAACTATTCTCTCTCTATCATCCTGTGCAAATATTGATGTCAAGAGCAGCTAACTCTAAAAATTTAGACTTCAAAAATGAATTGAGAGATACCTTGTTTGAATCCTTGACATTAAGCAAAGCCTGTGACTGGACACCAATGTCTTGAACAGACATAAGGGACTCTTGCCTTGGGCCTTTTGCTGGGATAGCTCTCTAAGGAAACCGAGAAACGGTTAATTAAATTTATATATTCCACCCTATTATGCAATTCAACTATGCAGAAAACATACTGAAGAATTAGCTTTGCTTCCATGTCTAGTTGGACGATCACCATAGCCGTTTGACTTTCCAATCTTTGAGCTGCCTTTTGATGCAGCAGAAACTCTTCCAGATTCAAACGTTTCTGGGAATTAAAAATCAACAACAGAAGTAAAAGATATATCTTTGCTTAAAATTTTCCAAAATTTCTTCAAATTTCTTAAAAACAAAATAAAAGTAAAATGTACTTTTGTCTTGAAAATTCAGAAAAATAAAAGCTATAATGCAAAAGGAACCAAGAATTCTTTCCCAAATCAACATTTTGAAGTAGAAATAAGCTTGAAGGAGAACACAACCAAACAAAAGGCACCTTAAAAAGCTTTTAGCTTAAAAACGCAAATATCAACAGATTCTAAGCAAACAAGAATAACCCTCACAAGGAAAGAGGTAACTGGGGAATCCACAAATCAGCAGGAAAAATATTAAAGCCATTGTATTGGAGAATACCATGAAGACCTCCATATGGCTTCAACCTTTCCAAAACAATTGCTAAAGCAGGTCCTTGTATATCTCTCAAATTCTTGCTCACCTAAATGGGATAATGTAGGAAAGGTCTAAGTGGATAAATAAATATCAATAACCCGAAAGAGCAGACAAGATTTGCAATACCAACCACTTCATGCCCACAGATCCTGAGAATTTCAGCAAAGCACGCTTCTGCTGAATGTCGAACATCAGCTGATTTATCCTACGCCAACAGAAACAAATTTTCATTGCAGTTGCACGCAGACTTAATTTTCTAAAATGAAAACATACAAGTATATTAAGGTAAATGTGAAATGCCATTAAGAAAATACCGTCATAGAAGAGGCCACAGGCTTTAGCAGCTGTGTGGCATCAGGGAAGTTAACTAACACATTCAGTTGTTTGGATAACCAATCAAAAAGATCCTTGCGACCTTCCGCACCAAGTTTAGCGTCCGTTATTGCAGTTGTAATATAAGGAATCTGAAGAAGCAACACATCAAGAACCTAGAAACAATTTTGGCAACAGAAATATCATAGGAAGCAAAAGGGAAGAACCATTTTCTCAAGATGAACAGCAGCTAGCCAAGAATCTAAAGTGCTCAAAGTGCATTCCCGTGTGTGCTTTTTATTGTCACCCAGGCATTTCAAAACATCTGACAGAATCCCCTGCAAAAAACAATGTCTTCACGATATGATCATCAAAAAAGCGAGCTTGTGTGAAAATCAAAATAGGACACAACCCTAACCTTGCTTGACTTGTCCACAGCTGCTCCCATAGCAGATGCAACACCGCCAATAGTAGACAAAGTTGCTATTATTAGATTCTTGTTGCTATCATATAGCCGGCCTCTAAGAGCACCAAATAGCTCCCCTATCAAAAATGCCAAGGAAAAAGTTATAAAATAAAATGAGCTGCTAAAGTGCAAATCAACCCCACCTCACTGTACACGGAAAATGATTACCAGTTCCAGTTGGTTGAATACGCTTATTAGCCTCTTCAATGATTTTATTCACAGTTTCGATAGATTCAAGTCGTATCTGGAATTCGAATAAATCAATTACTACTAAATTGCATATTCCAAAAAATGGTTCAAGACAGAACTTAAGGTGTATATGTCATACCTTCCAATCTGTACTTTCCAAGCCCTTGAGCAGAACAGGTGTGATCTTACCACTAATATCTTCTCGTGGAAGGCTATCTAGCCCACCACCTGAGGACGATGACATGGACTCTGCTGCCTTAACAGTTCTTTTAGGTGCTGCAGACTCCTACAAATTAGAACTCAAAGATTAACGGTTCTTATAGGTGCTGCAGATTAGACTCCTGAAGAGTATAACTAAAAGATAAAATAAGGGAATGAATGTAACATGAAAGAGAACCATCCCCGAGCCAACTGTACCTCATATGGATTTTTTTCATACTCTGCATCAAGTGCAGTGAGAAGAGCAGGTTTTACATCCGATAGAAATCCTTTAATACCTGCATGGAAGGTGCATTATATCTTCTGCAAACATTAAAAAGTTTCAATAACTTCAGAAAGCAGAAAATTTACCTGGACCGACATACTTGTGCAATGTACCAATGAGTTTAATAGTTGAATTTCTAGTGGCAGCAGTACTAGATTGTAACCCAATATCTTTACAGAAATCTATTAGATCCTGCAAAAGATGAAGAACATAAAAAGTAACTTTAGGTAACCAAAATAAAGGAACTTCATTTCTATACTAAGGATAAGACCAAAAATCATTAGAAAGTAGACAACTTCCAAAAAGCACTACAGACCTTCAGAACCAAATGTGAGGTTCCAAAGTCATCAACTGCAGAAACCATCCACAGAATCCCTTCGCTAAGAACTTTAGGATTCTTATGCTCTTTCATGATCTTGTATAGCTGAAAAAAAAACAAATGCCAACAGTATCAGATGACGAATAAACCCAACTGTCAAAAAATGAGTGCTAAACAGAACAGAAAGACAATTAATAGAAGGTAAAATCTAAGAATAGAGTCTTCCCAACTTGCAAGATCAACCAGAGAACTTCACAGAAAGTAAATGATAAGTTGTGAAAGTGCTGTAGGAAAAAAATTTTCTGGCAAATCCTGTTAGATTTACTGGACAGAATAAAAGGCTTCCTACAACAAAATGCAGATTGAGAAGAACATCACCAGCTCTCATTTGTCCCTTACCATACCAATTATCATAATATACAATACATTCAAAGTCTGAAACCAGTTATGGAAACAGGGCTTACTCTCTGGAAAACAAAGCCCGGACCAACAGCTTCACAAAAAGTAGAAAGACACTTCATTGCATGAGCTCTTGTCTTTATATCAGCAACTCTTTCACTAATACCTGTCAGCCAAAAATACATTTCGCATAACAAAACCAGATGCCAAGTGTGCACGTGTGTGTATTAGAGACTAAAATTAATTAAAAAAAGCAACTCACCTAGAAGGCATAGCACGACACATTTTTTTGGAAACTTTGAAGCAGTTGAAGCAATATGAGTAATAACCTCAATAACCTGCTGCTGAACCTGCAGTTGTCAGAGGGAAACAAGGTATCAGCTTATCGATCCGGATGGAACTCACAATAAACTTTACATTCTTATGAGACTATAAAGAGCATAGAATAGGAGTACCTGAACATTTTTCTCACCCCAGCCTGGAACAGCACAAAGCAAACGGACCAAAATCTCCACTGATGGATCAAGTTCTTGTATTGCTTCAACCTGTTCCTTGAAAGAGCCAATAGCTGCAATGGGAAGGGAAAAAAAAATTTAACTGGGTAACATCATAAATGAAGCACCATAAGCACATACCACTACTTTTAGTTCCTAACTACTAAAAAAAACTAAATGCACTGTAACAAGTTCATAAGTTTTGACTAGAACAAGTATGAGCTTGATAGACAGGGATCAGAAAGAAACTGAAAAGCACATACTATTAAACCACTCAACTCTTAAAGTTATGGTCATCATGGTCTCTATGAATATCCAGTCATCGTTGTTAGGATTTGCCCAATATTCTAAGCTCAACAAGTAAACACCATCCATAGTCACAGTGGCGGATCGGGTACCTCGCAACTACACAAACCTAGCACAAATAATGTATGACAACAGTAAATGGAGCATGGACTGTCTCTCTCTCACTCACACTCTCTCTCTCATCAATCATTAAACGATTTTACATCACAAGGTGAAAAACCTCCAAGATTGTATACTGTGAAGTACACTCACTTCCCCTCGTTTCCAAATAACTTTCATTGTCTTAAATTCAGACATGGCAGGTCAATATATTGACAGAAGGTACAATATCTGTTCCCAGCCACTGCTCACAAGATGCTTGGTATGAAAATGAGCAATCTAAATAGACAATGGCACTGGTGACAATGGCCATTAGTAGATGAAGAATTACCAATAACTATTACAGATGCAAGTATCATTCGCTTTTGTTCTCCAAACCTCAAATATTAAACACTGCTTTCTGCTATATGAACGAACTTCAAGAATTGATTTCAAAGGGGAAACTATGTTCTTTAGTTTTTGAAGGAAAAAATAAAAAGTACCTTCCAGCCGCTCTTTCCACACAGTACTTTTCAATTGAGATATAGTATCTGCTTGAATTAGGGAACCCAATTTCTCTTCAACTTCTTCAAGACTCATTTCAGCTGGCTGAGAATGCAACACAAGAAATTCAACAACTTTGTACAGCAATGCCAAAAAGAAACACCAGTTATGCATTCCAATTATCAAATTGCTAAAAAATAACTAGACCTCAACATCTTCAGTTTCTGCAGGCTTTGAAACTTTTGCATGCCCAGATCCATCCCCCTTTTTGTTAACACCCAATTTAGTTGATGCTGCTTTCTTATTAGCAGGCTGAAACATTGAACTTCAAGTCAAAAAATGTGCCGGAAGCAAGATAAATTTGCCAAAGGAAAAAGTAAAAACAATGCACAGTGTGTAAATACAGGATTGCAGCATACAATACTTACAGCTGCCTGAACAGGTTTCTTCCCACTCAGCATGCTTGCTGCAGATTTCCGAGCAAATGATCCGTCTGAAACCTGCAAGAGACCATAAACTTACAACTGCAAATATGTATATAAATATAAATATAAATACACACACACAAATATATATACGTGTGTATACATTAAGTACATACATACATACATATATATACATATATGTATGTACGTGTGTGTGTGGGGGGGGGGGATACTGTCCATGAGTGACTGCCAAATATGGTCTAACAGCCAAAAAGCATGCCCATGTACAAATATCCAAGTCAACTATACACGAACAGTAACAAATCTGTTTGAAACAAATGTCAACAAAAATAAAAGCTAAAAGAATTTTTGTTAAAATAAACATTATCAATTCCCTGGCTGGAACTACCCATGGTCATTTAAACTCAGAATCTTTTGTAGTTTGATTGGCTTTCCACTATCCAAAGAACTCATTCCAAAGCCTCCCAAAGGCTTCAGGTGAGTCATTAACTACCCCTATAAAACCATCTCCTTCCCAATGAGAACATATCCTATTTCTAAACTATCCGACCAA
The DNA here is from genome assembly GCF_036785885.1 of Coffea arabica. Classification (NCBI taxonomy): domain Eukaryota; kingdom Viridiplantae; phylum Streptophyta; class Magnoliopsida; order Gentianales; family Rubiaceae; genus Coffea; species Coffea arabica. Next base: position 12,748,944 of record NC_092312.1, read on the forward strand.
GATGTATCAAATTACAATGACAGCCTAAATAGGAGAGTTTAATAGCAAGAAGCATTCCAAGGCAAGAAATTCCACAATTTGAATAAATCACGACTCAGTAGGCAAGAGAAGCCTGATTTGATGAACCAAAATTGGAGCTCCCAAGCAGAATACATATCACATCATTAATTTCAAAAAATTTGCATATATTCGTTCTTATACATTCATACTATTTATCTCATATAGATAGATCCTAAATGATAAAAACAACCAAGAACATCCAACAACATCAACAAAAGGACAAAATATTCACCTCCAAGGAAGACGAACTGCCTACTGAAGCTTGAATTGCACCTGTCATAAATACATGTTAAGACACATAACAAAGAAAAGAACTTCTGAGTGGTTTAGAACAAACACCTTATAAACAAATGCATACAAATCAAAACAATCACTTCATACTTGAACTGGAAACTACTGCTGGACCACCTCCAGAGCCACCAATCATTTCTGTAAGCTTCTTTTTCCTGACATCATCAAGTTTTTCGAGCGACTTTTCCAACGGTCTCATGCCCACAGACTATAAAAGAAATAATGAGAAGAGACAAATGACCGTGGCCACATTCATAGTAAACAAGCATCAAGCAGTCAATTAGCTTAACATAAAGGAATTGAATGGAACAGGAAAAATTACCTTAGCTATCGCCGTCAAAGCTGAGAAAGCGGCATCTCTAACTTCAGGTGTCCCATCATTTAGTGACTGCAACAGCCAAATCATTTTCCAAAGGGATGGATTACAAGATATTATTGATCAAATCATCAGACAATAGCACAGGAAAGGAAAAGATGCCAGCATCATAGAAAAACCATCATTGTGGAAATGGTAACACACTGCAACAGCATGATTAAAATCTGAAAACCATTTAATTACATACTAATATGCATGAAAAATTTACACCCCAAAAAAATAAAGATCAACATGTTATTATGGTACAGTAACCTAAAGAATGAAATTCCAGAAATAAAGTATAACAACATCGCTCCTCGCATCAACTTGATTTTCCTTTCTTCAAGTTTTAGAAAATCTAATATTCACTTTAAAATGCAAGTCTCCAACTTGTGCCAAAAAGTCAAATAGGGAAATGTAATCAAAGCATCCAGATTATTTCACAAAGCACAAAGATGCACGAAACATTTTTCTAAAGTAAATATATACGAGAAGTGACACAAAACAACATCATATATATGGTGGTATGTTGATCAAACTGTATGCTTACCTCCATGCATATTGGCACATACTCCTTGTGTACTTTGAGGATGACAGCTTTATTGCTTGTCTCAATGCAAAATGTAACCCAGTTCAAAGTCAAAGATCGCACAAGGGGTACTTTATTCTTAACAGCAACCTTAACATCTGCAACAACAATGGTCTTTGATCAGGATAAGCCTTCAGAAGCACCAGAAAATGAAACCAAGTATAAAAAACAGAGGATGAAAAAGTAAATCTGATCTTCATATTTCTGCTCAGTATTTCAGCAAAGGTATATATATATATATATATGTGTGTGTGTGTGTGTGTGTGTGTGTGTGTGAAAAAATGATAATCCAAAATTGTATACTTGTTCAGTTGGAGTTAAATCACATCTTTCTGCAACTGATAACCAACATAAAAAAAGGGCTACCTGCACTTGCTGAGCCCACAAAAATATAAAACTTGAGTGCAGTGCCCTTTTCCGTGCCAAGAACGAGTTCTATTCAACCCATTCAATAGTATAGGCCAATATTAATGCGTTCAAGTAATAGGTTATCCAACAGCAAGGTATGAACTTGCTTGTCTAAACTACTCATAAAGACAATCACTCATGTGACAAACATTTGCAATTCCACAAAAGAAGAAAAAGAAATCCAAGCAAAACAAGATAAGTATACATAAGCTGCACATAAAAAATCAAAATCATCATGAAAACAAGCTTTCAATATTATATCAAATATTGTGGAACATATCATACACAAACATTAAATAACCCCTCGTATAGAAACAAAACCTGCCTTCAACAATATCAGCAAGATTTAAGCACCCTGATTTGTGCATTGCCTGGAGTGTTTGAGTAAGAGACTCTGCCAAAGCAGGTTTTTTTTCCTTCAGTTTTTCCTGGAAAACAAATAATGCACAAGATTAGTAATATTAAAGTCAAAACCCCAGGCCATGGTATGGACCAAATAGACAAGAAGTTCACTCGCACGAGTGGAGACCAAAAAGACAAAACAACTTTTCCGACTAAAACTGCAATGTTTATGGTGTATTTATAAGACTGCAACCTTGCAGAAATTTTTGCTGTCCCAACATTCATTTTAATTGTCTAACACAATATTTCAAAACTCAAGTTGTAAACACCATCCTTACATGGTACTTCAACAGCAAAGTACTTTTGTGCACAGGATATGACATGGGTGCTGTTATTTAAAAAGTATTGGGCCTGGTAAAATGTTAGTTGGGTAGATTTACTTTGATGGAGCTCTTGCACCTTACTAGTCCTAACAGAAACCCACTTTACAACATAGGATTAATGAGCATAAACATAGGAACTGTGATAGCGTAACTGTCAAGTATGGCAGGCTAACTCCCAGGTATTTTAGCCTCGGTTAATCAAATACCTATTTCAGCTATATAAACCAAAAAAGAGATTCTTCTATTATATAACTTCAACAAAATAAACAGACATACTTTAATATGTGTACCTAAACATTTGGCTGCATTCCCATACCAGATGCAAGACCATCTATTTCAGGATCAATTTATCCAGACAAAAAGGACTATAATAAAAATGTTGTAACATAAGAACATTTTTCTCCTAAAACTACAAAGGTTGCTTAGACGATTGAGCAAGCAAACCCTGACATTTCACCATGCAAGTTCTAGTATCATAGGATGAAAATTACCAGCAAAACAGGCAAAAGAAGGCGAGAGCTCCCTGAAAAATGTGTTCTTAATCCACTTGCAAGATTTCCAATTGCTTGGACAGCTTCCACTGCAACAGCTATGTTTACATCTGTAATGAGCTGCAAAGTCCCCAATAAAAGTCACTACTCCAACTATAAGAAGAAAAGAAGGTTAGCCTTGGAATTTATAATACAAAAAGCAAGTAAAATGCACCCACCCATCCTTTTATTTCAGTTAGACTAAAATAGATGCCCTTAATATTCACATAAGAACTTGAGCTACCCATAAATTGTCAAATTTACAGAAAAGAATTAACTATATTCTTCTTTTGACAAGTATATGTGGCAGAGGAAGCTGAAGAACCAGAAACCAGTAAGTAACATAATGGATGCTCCACCATACAATTATTAACTCCCTGCCACCAACTCGCTCTTATGAGGCTAGAATGAGTCTAATTTTAATGCTCTCACCACATGCGGAACCAAAATGAATTTTTAATCTCACAGTGAACAACTATCAGACTGGTAACCTATGTAATTTGCCAAAGAAAATCAATATCATTCCTCCTCTGCATGGCAAGAGCATTAATGGTTACATGGCTGAGTTTAGAAGCCAGGCACAAGTTTTTATTACAAAAAGTCCAGTAAAGTCTTAAGGGTCTAGTCCAAAGAATACATGTACAGCTTCATATCGCAACCACAGGGCACGTTAACATCCGCCCATTTTTGGTTCTAAAACTCAGTTATAAGGCAACACAGTGCACCAGAAAATTAAAACTGAAGCAAATTAACCAGATTGCTATATCCTAAACTCTCGACTCAACTTGAAAGCCAATGCTACAAAAAATACAACACCTTCAAAGCAATGGATTTTTCAAATAGATAACCAATAAGAATCATGAAAAATTGCTAAACTTGATGATTACACAACTTACATGGACAACAACAGGTATTTGTTTTGTCATTCGCCTGTCAGTTAATAAACTGTAACTAGATAAATCAAAACAGCAATCTACAATTGCAAATCAACAAGCTACTCCATTCCTGTATGTTGAATGACAACCAGCTAATAACTCACATCTCAACACCTTTTCACCATTGTCAGTCACATTAACTCGTGTTCCACATTCAATAGTCCTTTTCCTCAATCAGCCACTTTCAGAATGCTACACCTTCCTATTACTAACCGAACACCCCAAATTTCTGAACCATGTTTGACATGAAAGTAATCATTAGGTCCCCATAATGTTCGACATTTTGGGAAGTCCAACCTCTAAACCACAGAAAAGAAAGTGGTTGAATGGATGACTTTGCAATTCTATCATAACAAATTTAACCACATGTGCATGTGGATGCTTAGAACAACAATACAAACTTTGTGACCAGACAAGTGGGACCAATGTGAATTGAAATTTAAAAATAACTCTAGAGTGTGCTTTGCACACATGAGCAGCCAGTGTGCTTCGCTTTCCTATTAAGTACTGTTTGAATATCTTATCAGTATAAAGTTGATAACTTTCCAACAGTAAAACAAAAATTTGAATAACGCTATAAGTTGGAAAGTGAAAAAAGGTTAAAACTTGTGGTAAGATGACTAAACAACCAAAAGAGGAAAGTAGGGCTATATCGATGTGGCCAAGGGGGACTAACCAATTCTACCTCTTTCTAATTGCGTCATACCCTTCAATCAATTCCAAAGAGTCCTACAGCCAATTTCAAACAACTGGAGGTAAAAAAGTGACCGTTGGTTGCATAACTAATACACCACCTAGTCAACTTCAACTAGAGGTTTTAGCAGTCTAGTACCCTTTCTTTCAAGGATTATAGCAGGCTAAAATTACAAAGCCAGAACGGACCAAGCAAAAACTAGACACAAACCAAGGGCAGAGGCAGCTGTTTATAGCAATTCACCCTGATAACTAATATAATGAAAACATTGCAGTTGCAGCACAAGTACGAGTTAACATGACGAGATAAGACAAATTCAAGCTTCTGATTGTTCATTAGGAGAACACCAGAACTTCAGGTGTCCAGATTTCAACAACTAAACAGAAAGGCACCGAATAAATAAAACAAGGCAGGAAAAATCTCTCAAAAAGGACAGCAGACAGGTGAGGAATTGGAGCTTTTTGTCTCCAGCAAAATGGTGTATAAACCAATTAGAAGACTTGCAAACCTTCTTAAGTGTCCGGCATATCTCTGTGAAATCACCAGGAGCTATCCTTTTGGTAGATGCAAGCTTGGTTAACTCTGCAACAGCTTCTTTCCGCTCTGACCACTTTGCAGCTTTCTGAAATATCAAGACGGACAAACAAAAAGTTACCTTCCATCCTACATAAATTAGCCCAATAATGAGATGATAAAAGATGCTTAAGTAAAAATCACAACAGTAATAACGATTTGTGTGTTTATATGAGAGAGTGAGTGAAGCACTAACCACTCCATCCCAAAAACCAGACTTCTCCAGAGGCGTCAATATATCAACAGGATCAACAAGTTCATACTCATCTATCTCCTGATGAACTGACAAGAAAAGATTTGTCAGGCCCAGGCAGGGAGGTCAAAGGATATATAACTATATTTGAGCATGCCTTGAAAGACAAATCACCATTTTAATGCCAGTTCAAGCCATTGCTTTTCTTCAAATTCAGCACCAATAATTAATGTGACAAAAAACAGAAGAAGAATCCATTTGGCAGGGTTAGTCGCATACCTTCAGCTGCAGCTTCTTCAGATGGCCCAGAAATCACAGCCTCAGAAGCAGCTTCATGTTCTGGCTCCTTGTCTTGCTCAGATCTGACAAATGTCAATCAAAAAGTTACCATCAGAAAAGGAAAAACCACTCATCCTATGCAAATTGAATAGTCATCAGCATGCACAGCCTTCATTCACAGACTACAGCAAAATAAACTTCAAAAAAGTAATGTGCTAAAATCGTGTGGTTTGACACACAATGCACATAAGCTGGGGAAGTTTTTAAGGATTGGTAAAGTTCTATTCTTTTTTCATTATTTTCAAAGATGGGGGCTGGAGGTATTTGCATGAAATGATGAAATCCACCATAGAATGTATTATCCCCAGCACAATGGCATGAGAAAGCAACATACATGGAAACAAACAAACACAAACATATATCTGTCAGCAAATATTAACATGGCCTGAAGACTTAAATCAATAAACATATATAGGCCCCAATAACATTTATCTTCAATCATGTACTACAACAGAAAGGAACAAAAACCTTAGAAGCCCCCATCCACCATGGCAAAGAAGAATCAAAGGGTTACATGAGCTTCTCTACAGTCAATAATAAAGATTTAAGGTATATCAACGTATAAATCAATATTTCCTACAAGTATTAAAAATGGTATGACAACTCTGGTCAACAGTCAACACTGAAAGCCTAGTGCTAGTTTAACAAGGCTGCATCAAAAAATCAATCTTTGTGAACATAAAATGCAGATGACTATAAAAGTAACTACAGTACGAAGAGTCAAAACAAAAAGGATTCATATGACACATTTTCTTGTCTCCACTGGGGCTATAAATGAAGTACTTTCATGAACTTCTATGATGTTAAAAGAGGGTTGATTTCAAAAAGAAACAGTACCTTATTTTGCGGGTTGGCTTAGCTGTCCCTGTCACATTGACAAGCTCTGCTTCCAACTCTTTTTTCTTAAAATGTTACAGAAAATACACCATAAATACAAAGAGCTAAAAATCAGTATAGAAAACATACAAAAAGATCTATTAAAGAATAACATACCATTGTGTCACGCATCTTCTCAAGTAAAATTGATTTAACGGCATCTTTACCAATCCAACGACAAAGCTCCAATGTTAGTCCTTTGGACGAAGCACGTACGTTTTGATCTTGATGATCAAATAGTTCAGGAAGCATCTTCAATATTCTCTTTGGTGGCACAATCTTAGAGCCAAATTCACTATTAATAATTCAGCAAAACGTTATTACTTTCAATGGCATGAAAACATAAATTATTGTCAAGTCAAACAAAATTAACTCAAGGACCATGATTTATGTACCTTAAGGCCTGAAACATGACATCTATTGCGGGAACAACAGCTTTAGCAACTTTATTTTTTATTGCTTTCTCCATGGCATCCTACAAAGGACAAAATATTCATCAAGCATTATACATGCATTCACTTCATTAATGTGCAAAACATTCAAAAGGACACTTGCATAATCCAAACCAGCGACTTCCCTCACATGAACTCCATGTTATTACCCAGGAAAAATGATATCTAAACAAAACAACAAAAATGTAGAAAGATCCAACAAAAGCCATGTTCCAATTACTGCCATCAAATCGCTTAAATGATCCATAAGACTCGATTAGTTTTCCAAAACAGCAAACTCGAACTGACCAGTGTTTCTGAATTCTATTCCAAATGAGAAAGCTCAAAACAAGATCACTGAGTACCTTTGACCTTCAAATTGTTTTTTATTACAACCATCAACCATAATGCTCCTTGAACAGACTACCCTATTTGCCATATGATTATCAGCAGATCTGCAAATTCATTTTCTTAAACATCTCAAATGACCAGCAAATCCATATATCCATTTCTCCTAATCCTTACAAAAAAATTATTATTTTTTATAATAAATCTGCTTCCTTGGAGGTGTCAATAATGTCTTCCAATCCACTGGAAATACGCTATCCCTGTTCACATATTCCCAGCATAAGTCCCTCCATAATTATTTCAATTCTTCAAGCAACAAAAGATGGATTAGTTGCAATACACAGAAATTAAGTTTCCAAGGCTCAATCTCTACAGAGTACTTTCATGGCTTAGCTCTTCATCAGATCCAAAAAAAAAAGAGCAACTCCAATCACTTGGATGGTGATAAATACTGCAAGAAAACAGGAACATATCCCCGATTTGTACCTCTATCTTGAGGCCCCTCCCTGCCCTTAATTCCAAAAAAAAGGACCATCAATACATCATCATAAGCCTTCTGTGTCAAGGTTAAACGAACTCTCTCACCATCCTTCTCGAACTTTGTTCCAATAGTTAATTAGTGTTAAAGTTACATTTAAGTTTTACTCTTTCAGACCCTTCAGAAAGCACTTTGCCTTTTCAACTTATCTACTGAGTTTCAAACTCTTGCATCGCCTTTGTACGTGCACCAAAATTCACAAGTTTACAGTATTTGTACCCTGAAACCACTTTTTAATGAATTAACAAGATGGTAAAGCTTTAGTTACAAAACAATAAACCTAAAGAATGCAGCTAAAGTTACTTTGAAACCTATTTCAGCACCAACAATATGTTCCATCCAATGACCATGCAATTGATGAAGTGTGACTAGATAACTAGGATTTATCAAAGACATGGTATATTCCAGAAAGCAGCTTCTAGCTTTTCGATGTCCTTGCCCATTCTGTTGAAGGTCCTCTTTTTACTCTCTCCAGAAAATACAAAATCACAGCTGCAGAGTGTCTTCAATTTCAGACTTCTTCTTTCGACCGTAGAGGATCCAGCACATCTTGTCAAATTCCATCACACAGCCCATTACACTCCACAAATACCTAGAAAGTTTCCCACAACTCAACAACCACCTAAGTATCCAAATGGGATATCTTCATTGTTCAACCTAGTTAGTAGCCATTTCCAGGGAGTCAGCTCTTATTCTCAGCTCTTAATTAAGTTCCTACCAGTTAGGATGCCTTTATGGGAAAGTTAATTACTCTACTAGATGCAATAGTGTCCTATATCAGCTTACATAACAACTCGTTTGCTGCTTTGCGTCTTAAATTGGTATATTGACCCAGTTCAGAGTGTCTACTGGCTATTGACAATGGATGTACTTCTCTTTCCAAAAGAAAGATAATATCTATCCACCTTGCCTAGAATCTTTCTTCCTTCATAGCAATATAGCTGAATGCTCTTCTTATCCAAAGATTTAAAATTTGCATTCTGCATAACCTTAATTAAACCAGCAGTTCAAAGCACAAACTATTGCAAAGATTCACCCTTCATATTTCATCCTTGTAATAGCATCCAGGTTTTCTGTCATAGCACTTCCCTCTTTGAGCATTATACATCTACCAGGAAAACTGTTTTCTCATTCTCCTTCGATTAGCCTTAGCACTCTAGATCTTGCTTCCAACTTGTCTGTCCAACCCTTACCATGTCCATTCTCAAATTCCAACAACTTTCTCCTTTTGACTTCATCATTCAAATGTTTCAGCTTCTCGACAAAGCAGCGACTAAGATGCCCAACCACTACTACCAACACCAAGCACATACCCATCAGTACAACCTCTTTGCTCCAGCCATACCTTCAAAAATCAAGAACATCTCTTTCTCTAATTCCACAACAATGTAGTTGAAGTAGAGTGTGGTGAAAGCCAGATTTGAGGAATATCTGGTGTAAGCATTTGGATGTAACTATTCCTATTCACTGAAAGAGAATATCTATATGTAAGTTTTGACGTCAGACTAAACACGCCTGCAACAACTGATTGACCAGCAAAAAGTGTAGATAAAACAACTGTAACTATCAACTAGCAACTGTGAGTGCGCCCAATGGGCCATTGACTTCTCTCACAAAGGCCAGATAAATCTCAGTCAGTCCCGCATCCATTCAAAAATTGTTGCTTCATCAGAACCAAATCCATAATCCAAGGGCATATTCCAATCAGTCCTGAACTTAATTTCATTTCTATCTACCCAAAGTAGGCCAATACAACGCTTATACAATATTTCTTCTTTTCCAGTTGACAAAAGATTTCAAGGAAAGTGCAAAAAGTAATGCTACAAACACAAGCTTATTCATATTCACAAATGTGCTGATCATTGTGGAAATAATGCAAGTGAATCCCTCTGTGAAGGGACCAACGATGGATTAAGTTATTGCTTTCTTTCATTTGCCAAAATATTCCATGACATAATGTCCATACTTCCAGTTTATGAATAGTAAGCTCTTCATATCTTGAATTTGACAATGCAAGGCACTATCGTTTACTTAACTTGAATACTCACAATACAGAACCTAGTATATAATTATGATATCAAAATACAAAATCAATAACAGTAACCAGCAAAAGAGTGGAAGATCAACATATGGACCACAATGAAACAAAGAAGCCAAGGAAATTCTTTGGCATACACAAGTCTGCCTTGCCTCTATTCATGTTACTGTTAAACCACAGAGATATTATCAATCTGTGCATCACCAAAATATCTACTCATAACGGCCTGAATTAACATTTATAATATAGAAGGACTCATAATTTTACGAAATAACATGCCAACATGGCATGTCATGCATGGGATTCTTCTTTATCACTAATTCAGAGAAGATGAATTGGCAAAACGCTATTCATCCACTCTAAAATTCAGCTATTCTACTCAGTGCTATTCTACTCAGTGATTCACACTGAGTAGAATATATATAACAATTACAGCTCTGTAGCACATGTTTGAAGGTTCTACTGCAGTTTTTTGCAAATATCAACACTGCTGAGTAGGTTCAGTTTGTATGCTTATTCATATAAGTTGGTCCAAAATTTGCATGACAGAAAGGATTTCAGGAAAAGGAGAGCATATATATAAAAACTTGAGTGCTGATTCCCAGGTCAAAGATAGTCGAACACACTACAACTAAATCAAAAACACCCATAATGTGAAAAACAATTTACATAGACAGCAATGTTGAAAATTATAGCTTTTGCCAGCTGCAAGCCTCTAACCCACGTTACAGAAATCAAAACAAATTATGAATCAGGAAACTCCCTAAAATGACATCTATGAAGCATATATACCAGCTAAGGATCAACCAAGCATTAAGATATGATGAATGTTCCATGACTAGTAAGTTCACTTTAGCACAGCACAAGCACAAGCACAATGAACATCACACGTTGTATTCTCAAACACATACTATTTAAAGTAAAAGATAAAAACACTAATAAAATAAATTAAACAGGAAATCAGAATGAATACCAAGAATTGCTCAACAGCTTCCAACTCCATCCACAGCATAAATGCCGTTTGTGACTTCTCCACCGTCTTTGGCCTTCCCGTCATGCATTTTGCCACTATCACGTCACATACTTCTTTTGCATATCTACCAGAAAATACATACGCATACACACAACATTCAAGATAACAGAATTAAGCTTGTTACAACCAGAACTAAAATTCAGGGAAATAAAATTAAAATTACCTCGCAGCATCAGCATCAGCAGCTTTTAAGAAGGCAATTAGGGCATCTAACGCCTTCTCTTGTACCGGCGCATTCGAGTCCGCAAGAGTCTTTTTAAAAAATGGTCCTATAAAAATGCCCAAACACAAAATCGAATTACTTCGCAACAATTCAGCAAAAGTGAGATCCAGCTGAAGAATAATCACCCACATTACACATATTCAAACAGGGATGGACGAAGCTAAGATCGCACAACAACAAATCAGATCTGGGAAAATGAAATGAAAGCCCTAACTCACCGAATTCCCGGAGGCGCGGGTCCTTAGGATCGGAAATGGAGTCGCAGACGGCAGCCAAGTCGATGTTAGCATCGTTCCTCACCTTCCAATTCTTATGCATTAACCTATCTTCCCATGGCAGTTTCTTCGCCTCCTTCAACAACTTCTCATCCTCCGACATTGCTCCTATTTGTATCTATCTATCTATCTCCACCACCAACAACACACACCATACACTGTGTTCTCCTACGAGCGTATCGGACTATACATACAAAAACATCTACAACTCTATCCCTGTATCGGGCAGCCAATAAAGCTTTTTCCGACGACTGAAGAACAGAACAGAATCGAAAATGCCGGAGACGGCGTCGTTTTTCCCGTGTTTAGGTGTAAATTTGAATTTTTTTTTTGTTATCGTCTCTTTTTTCCTTTCTTTGTTTTCTTCTCAGCCGAAAGGGCCGGCGAGGGCAGAAATATGGTTTGAGAGTGTGTGTGTGTGTGTGTGTGTGAGAGAGAGAGTGTGTGTCACAGTGTCTGTGATCTCTCTTTTATCTTTCACGTTTCAAAAGAACAGAGAGACAGTGGGCTAATTTTGAGTTTTACGCTTTGGGAGGAACAAATACCAATCTCATAAAAGCAGGTGATTGCACGCACCAACTTGCGTTCGACGAGTGGAATTGTTGTACTGGGATTTTGGCGGCGTGGAGGTTTGTGAAGGGTGGAGAAGCGTGGGGAGATTAATTTGAGTCTGTTGGGGTTGAGCGGTGCAATTTGAAGGAGGGGACTAATGTGGGGTCCAGAAGGGGGAGCGGAGAGAAGACAGAGTACTTGTAAAGAATTTGGAATTCAAAATTAAAAGAGTAGTTAATTAAGTAGGTAGCGATCAGGTGTCCTGTAATCCAGCGTAGGAACCTGTATGGCCGATTTGGGAATGTTTCGATTTGAAGAAAGTTGCTGGGGGTTTGCCACGGGAGAGAACATTGATTGGTTTATGATTCGCGAGCAGTTGGGAGACTGATGCGGGTGAGTGCAGGGAATCTATCATTAAGGTCTTAATCGTTACGTTGCCGGCAGGCTTTGTAGTCATGGATGATTAAAACGGCTACATGTCCAATATTGGTGGGCCTACACTTCTCTACAAATCAACCTTGGGAGACTAAGGTGGACACGAATCGGATATCCGTCTCATACCTCAATTGACCAATTAGACTCACACCTTATACCTTAATTAAAATCTTTTTTTAAAAATACAAAATCATATAATTTTTACAAATGAATTTTAGAAACAAACAATAACTTCTCATATTTGTAGCAGAATTTATTCAATAAAATTACTTAATTAACACTAAAAATATAATTTTGTAATATATGTATAAAAATTTTAAAAAAAATTATATATATGTATATATATGTGGGGCGAATAGATGCAAGTTTTTAATCTTGTAACCCTTACCAATTTCGCATATAAGTAGATATCCACGATCATCTTTTAATCCAATCAAATAATACATATAAGACACCATACCTTTATACCAAATTAGATGGGATACTACGAGTTTTTGGATCAGCGCGCGTATTTGGCAACCCAGAGACAGAACGCTCCTTAGTCCTCTACAAGTAGAATGGTCAGTGGGCCAGATGGGCCGAAAAAATTAGGCCGAACCTCATATATAACTGCATGGGTACAATTTGGGCATAAAATAAAAATGAGGACTGATTAAATTCTAAGCTGTCCTCGGACTTCATTAGCCTCGGTTGAATTAAAGCTTGCCCTGAATAATTTTGTACATAAATAAAATTATATGTTATATCTATAATGAAGAATGCAACATATAATAACGCAAAAAATTATTTTAAGTTTTTTAATTGACCTACCTCTTCAATCTCACCTTCATACCAATATCTCTTTATTCTTCTAATAACTAGTTTGTGGTGGAGTCAAGAATTTGAAATAGGGGGATGAAACTAAACACGAGATTCAAGATTAACGAGCTCAACATTGTTTTAATAGCTCTCTTTTAAAGAAAGAATAAATTTGTTCTTCACCATAGTCACTAGATTCTCAAATCTCAATAAGTTACTCGATAATTTCCAAAAAAAAAAAAAAAAAAAAACTAGCACAATTAACTACATGTCTTGTGTTTCGAAAGTTTTAAAGTCTTTTTTATACTTAAATAAAATTTCAATTTTCAGAGAATATTGTATATTCTAGAATTATACCAGCTTTCCTAATCATTGCAATAGAGCAACACAAATTTAATTTATTCAATGACGCAACGAAAAAATTCAAATTTATGTCATGAAAAAATAAAAGAGGTAATTGTCAATACGTTATCCAAATAATACTTTATATCACTAAGGAGAAAAGAACGGATACCCTTTAATCCATGGAGACAAGGGAATCAAATGTCAAATTCTAAAGGTTTCGGTGCCAACAAATTTTGGTGTTCTTATTAGAGCTCAATGAAACCCAATTAAATAGGAGTTCATAAAGATTTGCTCTATCATTTGAAACCCATCTAGCCTTCTGGCGAAGCATAATCTATCTAGAAATTGGCAACTAAAGCAAGTATTGAGAATATTAGAAAGTGAAAAAGCATTTGTTTCTGTTTTTCCTTCTCCAAATCAGTTTTTGGAGTAATTCTATTTGGAAGATACGTACAATTTCAGTCCCTAATATTTAACCTATGCGTCATAATAGTCCCTAATGAATAAAAGTTGTTTTCAAAATTTTTTATTTTAAGACAACAATTGATAGAAATCCAACAATAACAATGGCCAAAATCAACTATGCGTAGCTATAATTTCCAAAAAAGAATGCACAAATAAATTGTAACATTTTCATTGTCATGATAAATCAAGCTACTCAATTTGAGATTTCTTCACTATTAGACTCAAGATTCGAATATTGTGCCTAACAATCGGAGATAAGAAGGGTACAGAGAGGGTTGGGATGGTTGAACAAAAGGTTAGAAAAATAAAAGCCTGATCAGTTTGACAAGTTTCCCTTTTAACTTTAGAATTTGTCACCATTAATTTTCCTTATTTCTCTATAGGGCTCAAAATTTGAGCATACATTTTGTCAGATAAAGCTTGTACCTTATGTCGAAAAACTTATAACCCTAAGCTTTACTCACAGAATTAAATAACCTTTTTTTTTTCTTTCCAACCGGTTTCTTTTCCCAACAAACGGATTAACGTACTTTTGCAGATAATTTCTTCGATTTCTTGAATTGTTTGCAGTTTCTCGTTTTCTCTAGATTGTCATGAAAATTTGCTTACCACCATTTACAAAATGCACCTTAAGAAATTTTTTTTTTTTTTTTTTTTATAAAGATTGTAACAATATGGTCAATATAAAATTGAAGCATTGCTAGACTGCTTTACTATAATGTAGAGAAATCCATATCTAAGTTTATTTTTTTCTTAGAAATTACCATGCATACAAGTATCCTGATGTACAAGTCATTTCCATTCCTTGTATAGTAATTTTCTCCCCATCATATATCTCTCCATTCACCAACTTCCCGCGGGTGCCAATGCGGGCGCCAACGCATCACCAGCAGGGATTTCTCTGAAGGAAGTGAGTATCCTAAGATTCTCCCATTCTCTGTCAAAAACAGCAACCTCACAGTAAAGGGGAGCATCTGCTGCCTTCGCCAAGATAACAAGATTGTAGTTAACGCCCGTAACTCTTGGAGCAACTTGTCGCTCTCCTTTGATCACTTTTAGAAACTGGAAACCGGTAGTGGATACAGCATTGCGCCAACTCATTGCAAATTTTGCAATCTCTATTACATGAGGGTCGTTTACATTAATCGGGTTCCTGCCTGCTTCGACTGGTCTGTAGGCTTCTGAGAAAGGGAAGACCACCGGTGACACTAGGATTGTGAGGAGCAGAGGGTGAAGATTAAGAGCCATTTTTGGTGTGTTTTCTGGATATGTGGTAAGAGAATTATGTTCCAATTTTATAGGATGTCTGCAAATGAAGGTTTGTGCTGACCTTTATAATCTGGTACTTGTAAGCCAATATACGCCTTTAATTTAACGTATCTAGACGGGGTTGAGTTAAAAATCCACATTAAACAGCACTTGAGAAAATTGAGTATTAATGGATGGTTTTTATGAGATGTGGATATACGTTATGCTGTTTAATGAGCTATTAAATGTTTTTTTCTTCAGTTACTCACAATAAATTTCTTATGAATAGAATTTACGTTGGGAATGCTTGCACATTTGTCCTCGCATTATTTTTTAGCACCTCACATGCAAAATTTTCATGCAATTGATCCTCGCATATTTGAAGAGAAACAATTTGGTCCTGAATGATATGCATACATATCTTTGTTGGAGAAGAAGAGGTACATTTTCATTATTAGACCTCAACTTACTAGCCTGTGATGGGAGTGGGACCAATTCAGGCAAGAAAAAAAAAAAATGTGGTTCTAAACTAAATTTGAACAAACAACTTATGCTGTGTTTGGACATTGTGAGTTTTCAAGTAACTTATATTAAAATACATTGACAATGAAACTTGTTTGAAATCAACTCCAGAAGCAACCATCACAACGGTGCCTAGCTTGTGTATTGAACATTTTGAGGGTGAAGATAGATGAAAAATCTGTGAGCAACTAAAAAAAAGTGCAATATAGGGGACTATTTGTGCATTTTCTTTCATTTATTTCCCTTAGTTGTCCATTTAGTACTTTCGTCCATTGTTTCTAAGTTCTTGTTTGTGTTTTCTTTCACCAAGTAATGAAATTTAAAGCATTTCATTATGGGTATCATGTGTGGTTAGCACACATACTTTTATTATGCTTTCTTGCATTTAGACAGTAAGTTAATTTAATTTTACGTTTCCAAAAGAACAATTACTCATGTCTTACTTAACTAATGTTATGAGGATTGGTGACAAGCCAAAACTTCGAGCCGGCTCGCGAGCTCGAATATATATATATTTTTTTATTATTTTTATTTTAATAGTAAAATTACATAAATATCCTTAATATTTTATTATTTATTAAGAAAAAATATTATTTTATTTATTTTTTTAAAAATAAATAATTATTTTTATTTTTTTCGAGCTTGAACTCGAGCTCGAGTTTAAAAATTGCCAGCTCGTCGAGTTCGAGCTCGAGTTCGAGTTCGATGAAATTAAATCAAGACCAAAACTCGACTCGACTCGGCTCGTTTGTAGCCCTCTCTGTGACTAAGCAGAGTTGCAACCTAGCTTTGGAATGGGAATTATTATTTCAATGCTTTAGCTGCGTAAATAGTTGGTGGTTTTTTTTTATTTATGTAAATGAGGTTTTTTCTTTCTTTTTTCCACTTGTACAAACTTCATTGCACTTACATCCACAAAAAAATTTTTTTTTTTTCCAAATAGCTATGACAGGTTCAATACTCTTGTTCAACGAAGTCGCTTAAGACTCGATCAAACTTCTAAAATTTACTTTCAAATTCCAAACACACGAATACTTACAGTTGCTTATCTCTATTTCTGAATTACTTGAGCTCCACAAGAATATTCAAAATCATCAGTAATTAAGGTTTAGGGGACAAGTGGTTTAGGATGTGGAAAAGACACATGAAAAAGATGCATGGCCAAGTAAGTTCTTGAATACATGCTCATTACTCAGGAAAAGAACTCGGTTAAAAGAAAATCTTAAATAAATTAAAAATCAAATGGGGATTAAAGATACAAATCACCTAAAATAGGATAAAAAATGGGAATTAAAGAAACTTGTTCTCCCTCTAGCTTGTTGATTGAAAGCTGCTTGCCAACCAACATATAAACTGCACCTGTGAAGGCTTAATTTCAAGACTTGCTGCAAGATACTATATTAATCAAATATTTATTCAAAGTACTTAGCTCTTTGGAACAAGTGGGGAGAACACATGAGTGAAAACTAATCAACTGTTGGATCTTCTTGTTAATGTCGCAGATCTGTGAAGCTGCCGAAGGTACGTTCGGTATATATTGCACGCAATATACAACGTGCCAAGGAATCAGGGAAGCTGGGTACTTCTTTACCAGCTGATCAACTTGTAGGGTGGATCTATGGAGGTTATGGCTAGCTTGTAATCGTTCAGATTGAAGCCTTGTACTCTGGCCATGCATGAATGTGGTATGAAGATCTTGAAATTTGAGAAGCATGAAACTGAAGAAGGAAAGCTTCATCTGGAATTTTTTCAAGTACTCTCAAAGTCTCAGCCTAGGAATTAGACAACCAAATATATTAGCTCCAAACTTAATATACAGTCGTCATCATTGCTATTCTTGTCCCTCTTCGCTTTCTCCATCCTGCCAGCAGAAATGTTGAAAAATGAAAACTAGGCAGCAAAATGGATAGTTTTAGCCTCTGATTTTGTTTTTGAAAATGAGAAACAATTGAGAACAGAAAAATTAATGCAATATTTTGGAATCAGAAAACCAGATTGTTATTCAAAATCATTTGAGAATTGGACCATGCCATAGTTTCTAAATTTTTGGAGGGAGGCCTTCCTCAATATGTACCCTTGAATTCTGATAAATTAAGGTTCACCCACACTTACTATATTTTATATTTTTATATGAGAACATTTGCCTATTGTAATCAGTAAATTGCACAACTGACTCCTAAACTATTACTTTTATATAGTTTTGACCACTAAACTACTATGTATTGATTAAACTCTTAGACAAGTTAATGTGCAAGCTTTCGGCTTTGCTATCAATTTCTATTTTTTGAGCTAATGGAATGGAAGGACAGTCCCTCCATAAAAAACTGATGGGACGGTGAGCTTTTGGCTCCTTTTCCTTTTCTTTCTTGTGGGTTCTCCTACCCTTTAGCCTTAACTTTTATAAGATTTAGTAAGAATGACAAGAAATATGGTAGGACAATCCTTTTACTCATCTTCTTCTCGTAGTTTGTTTTTCGCGAAGGGACAATTTTTTCCCTGCATTTCATTAGGTCAAATAGTAAAAATTGACAAAATAGTCAAAAACTTAAAGATTAGCTTGTTTAAGAGCTTAAATGATATATAATATAGTGTGAGGGTTAAAAGTATAAGTAAATTTTATATATATTAATAGTGTATACACTATTATGGTTAGATGTATGACACATTTACAAAACTTGAATTTCAAATTCAAATTTAAATTATGTGTTATGTATCTAATGATTAAAGTATATATACTATCAGTGTATAGAAAATTAATTCTAAAAATATACAAAAGTATACGGGTTGACTAGACAATTTACTCTTTTGTATTGATATAGCATGGGTGACAACATATTACACATCTCAGCAAGGAATTTTGAATAAGCAATAACAAGCTGATCAAGTTACTTTCCTGGATTTTTGGAGGTTATGACTTGTAAACTAAGGTCACAGCAACGTAGCATACTAGCGTGCATGTTCCCGCCATGCATGGCCTTGGGAAGTTCGATCGTAGAAATGTTCTTATTGGTTTAGGAGGACTATATGGTGCAGCCTGTACTTTTGTTACTAAACCTTTTGTCTATGCGGCACCGATATCAGCACCTGATATTACACAATGCGGTGCAGCAAAATTGCCCAGTGGAGCCACACCAACCAATTGTTGCCCTCCACTCCCCACAAACATAGTCGATTTCAAGCTTCCTCCAACATCTACTAACCTGTGTGTTAGGCCTGCTGCTCACCTAGTCGACGGCGAATACATTGCGAAGTTTGCAGACGCCATACAACGGATGAAAGCCCTTCCTGACGATGATCCAAGAAGTTTCAATCAACAAGCCAAGGTACATTGTGCCTACTGTGATGGTGCTTATAATCAAGTTGGATTTCCAAATCTTGAACTTCAAGTACACAACTCATGGCTCTTCTTCCCATTTCATCGGTGTTACTTATACTTCTTCGAGAAAATCTTGGGAAGCCTCATTAATGATCCAAATTTCGCCATACCATTTTGGAACTGGGACAATTCTGATGGGATGCAATTACCTGGATTCTATTCTGACCCTGATTCTCCACTCTATGATAGTCTTCGCGACACCAATCATCAGCCACCAACAATAATTGACTTGGACTACAATGGCTTTGACACTTCTATTGATGATCAATTACAAGTGTCTCAAAACTTGATAACCATGTACAGACAAATGATGGTGAATTCCAGGACTGCCAGGCTCTTTTTTGGCAGCCCTTATCGGGCTGGTGATGATCCTGACCCCGGAGCCGGTTCGCTTGAGAACATCCCTCATGGATCAGTTCATGTATGGACTGGCGACAGAAATCAACCTAATGGGGAGGATATGGGGAACTTTTATTCGGCTGCTCGAGACCCCATGTTCTATGCTCATCACTCCAATTTGGATAGGCTATGGAATGTATGGAAAACTCTTGGAGGAAGGCGGCAAGATATCACAGATCCTGATTGGCTTGATGCATCATTTCTCTTCTACGATGAAAATGCTGAAATGGTCCGCGTAAAAGTTCGCGACTGTTTGGACACCACCAAGCTTGGTTATACATATCAAGCCGTGGATAATCCATGGCTGAATTCTCTTCCCACCCCTCGTCTAACCAGAGTTTCGAGGAAGATAAAGAAGCTTGGGGTGGCAAATGCAGCGGACACGCAAATGGATAAAGATGTCTTCCCAATAAGGCTAGAGAAGGCAGTGAAGGTTATGGTTAAGAGGCCAAAGACGAAGAGGATAAAGAAGGTGAAAGAGGAAAAAGAGGAAGTTTTGATTATTGAAAAGATTGAAGTGGAGAGGGATGTATTTGCCAAGTTTGACGTGTTTGTTAATGACGAGGACGCCCCCAAGAGCGGGCCGGACAAGACTGAATTTGCCGGGAGCTTTTTGAACGTTCCACATAGGCATAATCATGGGAAGAAGATCAAGACTGAAGTGAAGTTGGTCATAACAGAGATTTTGGAAGATTTGGATGCTGAAGAAGATGATCATGTGTTGGTAACTTTAATTCCACGTAGCGGTTGTGATGCTTTGACAATAGGTGGTATCAAGATTGTTGTGCTTTGAATAATTAATAGCTGCGAAGAAATGTCTATTAATAGTCTGAATTATGTGATTCTATTGAATTGAATAACACGTTTCTGACCAGCCTCGTTCCGTGAGTATTTTTTCTTTAATGGAGTTGAAATTGCGCCTTTACTTTCACGTAGTCAAAGGGCATTTTTTCTCCTTTTCGTAAGCAACAAGTGACGGATATGAATTTTGAGAAAAGAGTATACTTAAACATCACGAAATTAGAAAATGTTGTCAGCATTTTACTGCTTTGAGAAAGCGATTCTCTTTTCAGCTCTTTCTACAAACAACTAAGCTCCAATTCTAAAAATTTTTTTAAAAAAAAATCATAAACAAGCCGAATATTGCCAAGAATAATTCTGACATCAGTTTTTTGTTTTTTACGCTGTCATAATACTTCCCAAAAAACAAGAAAAAAGAACTACATTCAGTTTTTGAGGATCTTTATATTTGCCCTCCACCTAATTGAAAAAACTTGCATGGCACCGTATTGAGATTCAAATTGTGAATGGCCGGAGGAAGCTAACGTGCGAATGCAAAATAAATTGATAACAATGATAGTCGTGAAGGTGAGTCTGATCCGACTCATTTGAATTAAGGGTGGAAAAGAAAAGAAAAAAAAACCCAAAGGATTAGTTTTAGTACTGCAATTCAGATCAGATGTTGACTGGAGAATACTATAAATTAAACAAGTAGTGTCACTAAGTTCAATGCGCATCCAATAAATTACTTAATTTATCTATTAAAAGATAATATAACATATAGTAATTCTCATTGACTACAACTTGTAAGATCTGAATAGACAGAAAACTGGGGTAGGTGGTCACTGCTGGCTGTGGAAGTTTTTCCCTTTGTGCATTAATTATTAAACCAAAAATAATCAGTCAAAGGCGATTCTATCCCAAGAATAAATTTATAAAAATACATAATTAAATCAAAGCCCTTAGATATGAGATACTGACGCATTACACAATTAATTGTCATAGTTCCACTTAGTACCACATCTTCATCAGAGAAAGATGGATGACGACAAAAAAATTTTTCTTGTCATTAACTGTTTAAAATTGATATTATCAGACCGCCATTTAGATTAGTTGTTTTTAGGGGTATTTTTGAAAAATTAAACTGTAACAGTGTACATGAAAAATTTTTACTATAAAATTTTTTGAAACATTTGACATATTGTATGGATGAAATGTTTTTTGTGTTATTTTTATTTGTGTATTATTGTAACATTGTATTTGAAATTTTTTAAAAAAATGACCAATCCAAACGGACCTTTGGCTTTGATATCACTAAATAAATAACTAGAGGTTTTGGTAGTCCTTACGTCAATCACCACAGTTATGTTATTATAATATCTCTTGCGTGCGTTGATTTTTTTCTTTCTTTATGGTCATATATAGCAGCATACTCTGCAAGTGCAAGCACTAACAGCCCGGGCTGCTTGATCACTAATTAAAATACTATGCTTATACGCAATAATAGTCAAATTAAAAGAGCCTATATGTGTCCACTTTCTACTTCTATTCCAAGAAATTAGACAGGAATCCAAAAAAAAAAAAAAAATTAAAAATGGAGTATTCACATTTTGTATGAATCAGATTTGTACCAAATCCGTTGTCGGTCAACAACTAGTTAAAGTAAGATCTAAATTCTAAAGCCAGAAGTTTCTTTGTGAACATGTACCCTGATTTTCTCACTTTTATTTCTTTTGTTTTTCTTCTTTTCCCAGATACATAGAAAATTGGAAAAATTGGCTTAGGAAACTTCCTTTGCTAAGTTAGTTCATCCCACGTGATTTTATAGATTACTTGTTTATCTTTGTCAACTAGGGAAACCAGCCCGAGGAGAAAAGTCCCATTACAGGCTATGCATGAACGAACCAGTATTGCTACACTAATGTGCTATAAATATGGGTAGAATGACCATAAGATTACACCTCAGTTGGAACCATGGCATCTCTTTCAACTTCCACTGCCTGCACTTCTGCCACCACCCTTTCCAGTTTGCACTACTCTCCTTTCCTAGCCAAGACCTTTCACATTTCCACGACCAAAAAGCGTAACCATCATTTCAAGGTTTCTTGCCAAGCCACAAATGGAGAAAGAAATGCATCTAGGAGAAATGTACTCATCGGTTTAGGTGGGCTATATGGTGCAGCTAGTCTTGCAGCTGATCCCTTTGCCCTCGCAGCCCCAATACAAGCCCCTGATGTCTCGACATGCGGCCCAGCCGACTTGCCCTCCGGCGCTACACCAACCAATTGCTGCCCTCCGCCGGCAACCACCATTGTGGATTTCAAGCTTCCTGCACCATCTAATACTCTACGCGTTAGACCAGCTGCTCATCTTGTTGATGAAGCATACATAGCAAAGTTTCAGTTTCTTGGTCCTATATAAATAGTGGTTGGTCAGATACTTCAAACAACTTTGGCACACTGAAGATACAAAAGATCTAGAGAGATTTTAGTGAGAAAATACTCCAAAAAGAATATTTGTAGTCTTAGTGGTGTGAGGTTCATTGTAAGCTTTTCATTTGTGAGTGAATCTTTCATGAGTGTAGCTCTGTGAGGGTTGTCCTGAGGGATAGTAAAACGTCCTGGCTTGACCGAGTGCTGCTTGGGGCAAGGAGGAGGTGAACCTTCCTTTGTACACAAGAGTGATTGTAATTCATCAACTTGAAGTAGCTTGTTTCAATTAATCTACAAGCTCAAGAGGAGTTGGGTAGTTAATTGGTTTGCAATCCTTTCCTTTTTATTTACTTATTGTTTCGTTTATGATCTTTGCATTGGTTGTTTTTGGGCCTTACAATTGGTATCAGAGCTTGGTCTCCTTGAGATTAAGCTCAATCGGCTTTGGAGTAAAGATGACAACCAATAATGCTATGTTTTTTGAAGGACATTCTGTTATTAGACCACCTGCGTTTAATGGGTCAAATTATATGAGTTGGAAAGAAAGAATGATTATCTTTTTGCAATCTATTGATATCGAATTGTGGTTTATTATTAGTGAAGGTCCATATGATGCCTCTCTTATAGATGAAAATACTCATGCATCTAGACCGAAAACAAGAAGTGAACTGACTGCTGTGGATAGAGCTCATCTCACCTTAAATGCAAAAGCCATGAATGTGTTATATTGTGCATTAGACTCAAATGAATCTATTAGAGTCAAGGGTTGCAAGTCAGCTAAAGAAATTTGGGACAAACTGAAAGAAATTCATGAAGGTAGTGAGAATGTTAGAGAACAAAAGAAGTCCATTCTAGTTACAAAGTATGAATCTTTCAAGATGGAACCTCATGAAAATGTTGATCAAATGTATTGTAGATTCAATGATCTCATTAAAGATTTAGAGGTGCTGGAAAAAGAATATTCTCTTGGTGAGAAAAATAGAAAAATCCTGAATGCCTTGTCCAATGATTGGGAAAATAAAGTGACTGCTATTGAGGAGGCTAGAGATTTGAATACTATGCCTATTGAATCTCTTATTAACTCTCTTACCTCTTATGAGCTGAAACTTAAGACTAAGGTGCAAGAGGAAGAGGATGCAAAAGTGCGAAAGAATATTGCTCTAAAAGCCTCATAAGATGAAGATGATTCTGCCTCCCTAGATGAAGAAGATGTGGAAGGTGATGACAATGATATCGCTCTCATCACAAAAAGTTTCAAACGAATACTCAACAAGAGTAGATTCAGAAATGGTGGATCTAGCAATTCATTCCCAAATCAGTTCAACAACTCGAGAAACAAAGGGAAGCTAGAGTTCAACAAAAAGCAAACTGATCAGTGCGTTGAATGCGGCCAACCTGGACACTATGCAAGTGACTGTCCAATGATGAAGAAAAAAGAAGGAAGAAAACCAAGAATAAACAAATTTCAATTCACATGGAATGAATGCAATTCCGATGGTGAAATTGAAGAGGAAGATCAATCTGCTCAATTGGCTTTCATGGCCATTGGAGATGATGAGGTAACATCTTCTAACTCTCAATTTGAAAGTGATGATGAAGATGATGATGATCTTGAATATTTCATTATAAAATTGCATGATAGTTTGAAAGAATCTTATGTTAGAAACAAGGAGTTAAAACAGAAAATTAGTTTTTTGCTTCGAGATAATGCAAATCTTTTTCAACAAAATAAAAAGTTGAAAGCTGAAAATGATTACTTCAAAAAAAGTGAGACTGCTTTACACTTGGATCTTGATAGAAAAACAGGTTTTTGTGAAATGTTCAAAAGGGAACAAGATGATTTGAAAAGAAGAATGGATGATTTAAATGAGTTGCTTCAACATAAAAAACAGGACTGTTTTCAAAGTAATAAATCAAAAACTCATTTTAAGATAAATTCTGCTGCAAATGAGTTTGCTATCCATAGGAGAAGACAAGTAAGATTTATTAAACTTGTTCATATAAATAATTCCCTGATTATGTGTAATTTCTGTTGTCAAAAAGGTCATATGAAAAGTGATTGCTATGTGAGAAAGAATATAAAAAAAGGCATGAAATACATGTGGATAGTTAGGCATGATGCTAACTTTAACAAGTAGGAGATTTTGTTAATCATTGCAGTGATTCTTGTTCACAATATTCTTCTTTTGATATTTCTGATATTTTGATTTGAGTTTTCGCTGATATTTTTGAATACTACTGAATCTATATGATGTCAAAAAGGGAGAGAAAAGAACTATTCTGATCTAACGATGATTTGCTAATTTCTCAGTAATAAGTTGGTATGTTGGTATTGCTGAATTCTGCTATCATTTCTCTGTTTTTGTTTGAAATATTGGATTTTCTGTTATTGTTGTTGGATTATGGTTGCTGGTTATTACTCTCATCTTATGATGACAAAAAGGGGGAGAGATGGATGCAATGTGTAAGGGGGAGTTATTATGAGATTATGAGTTTGGCTCTTAAAAGTTTTGATTGCAATGATTGAGGGGGAGCTTATACTTATTTTTGTTTCTTTCCATCCATTGTTTTGTCATCATCAAAAAGGGGGAGATTGTTGAGTTTGATCCCTATCTTTTGATGTTTACAAAACAAATTGATGATACTAATATTTCTTCAAGATATATTTTCAGTTATGAAATTATTTGATTCCATGAACAAGTGCAATTGGAAGAAGACAAAGTATGCTGAAGCTGTCGGACGCTCAAAAAGACTGCATCGGACGTCCGACAACCATTGAGTATCTTCGGACGCAGAAAACCAGCCTATCGGACGTCCTAAGGAATTGAAGAAAAATTCTCAGTTTTACATCATACCTTCGGACGCAGAAAACCAGCCTATCGGACGTCCGAAAGAATTGAAGAAAATTTCTCAAACTCACTGACTGCTGTCGGACGCATAAAACAGTGCTATCGGACGTCCGACACTACCAACGGCTAGTTGACTGTTCAGCTACTTTCTATCCGTTGGAAGCTTTAATGAGGCTCTTTCTTGGTCCTATATAAATAGTGGTTGGTCAGATACTTCAAACAACTTTGGCACACTGAAGATACAAAAGATCTAGAGAGATTTTAGTGAGAAAATACTCCAAAAAGAATATTTGTAGTCTTAGTGGTGTGAGGTTCATTGTAAGCTTTTCATTTGTGAGTGAATCTTTCATGAGTGTAGCTCTGTGAGGGTTGTCCTGAGGGATAGTAAAACGTCCTGGCTTGACCGAGTGCTGCTTGGGGCAAGGAGGAGGTGAACCTTCCTTTGTACACAAGAGTGATTGTAATTCATCAACTTGAAGTAGCTTGTTTCAATTAATCTACAAGCTCAAGAGGAGTTGGGTAGTTAATTGGTTTGCAATCCTTTCCTTTTTATTTACTTATTGTTTCGTTTATGATCTTTGCATTGGTTGTTTTTGGGCCTTACAATTGGTATCAGAGCTTGGTCTCCTTGAGATTAAGCTCAATCGGCTTTGGAGTAAAGATGACAACCAATAATGCTATGTTTTTTGAAGGACATTCTGTTATTAGACCACCTGCGTTTAATGGGTCAAATTATATGAGTTGGAAAGAAAGAATGATTATCTTTTTGCAATCTATTGATATCGAATTGTGGTTTATTATTAGTGAAGGTCCATATGATGCCTCTCTTATAGATGAAAATACTCATGCATCTAGACCGAAAACAAGAAGTGAACTGACTGCTGTGGATAGAGCTCATCTCACCTTAAATGCAAAAGCCATGAATGTGTTATATTGTGCATTAGACTCAAATGAATCTATTAGAGTCAAGGGTTGCAAGTCAGCTAAAGAAATTTGGGACAAACTGAAAGAAATTCATGAAGGTAGTGAGAATGTTAGAGAACAAAAGAAGTCCATTCTAGTTACAAAGTATGAATCTTTCAAGATGGAACCTCATGAAAATGTTGATCAAATGTATTGTAGATTCAATGATCTCATTAAAGATTTAGAGGTGCTGGAAAAAGAATATTCTCTTGGTGAGAAAAATAGAAAAATCCTGAATGCCTTGTCCAATGATTGGGAAAATAAAGTGACTGCTATTGAGGAGGCTAGAGATTTGAATACTATGCCTATTGAATCTCTTATTAACTCTCTTACCTCTTATGAGCTGAAACTTAAGACTAAGGTGCAAGAGGAAGAGGATGCAAAAGTGCGAAAGAATATTGCTCTAAAAGCCTCATAAGATGAAGATGATTCTGCCTCCCTAGATGAAGAAGATGTGGAAGGTGATGACAATGATATCGCTCTCATCACAAAAAGTTTCAAACGAATACTCAACAAGAGTAGATTCAGAAATGGTGGATCTAGCAATTCATTCCCAAATCAGTTCAACAACTCGAGAAACAAAGGGAAGCTAGAGTTCAACAAAAAGCAAACTGATCAGTGCGTTGAATGCGGCCAACCTGGACACTATGCAAGTGACTGTCCAATGATGAAGAAAAAAGAAGGAAGAAAACCAAGAATAAACAAATTTCAATTCACATGGAATGAATGCAATTCCGATGGTGAAATTGAAGAGGAAGATCAATCTGCTCAATTGGCTTTCATGGCCATTGGAGATGATGAGGTAACATCTTCTAACTCTCAATTTGAAAGTGATGATGAAGATGATGATGATCTTGAATATTTCATTATAAAATTGCATGATAGTTTGAAAGAATCTTATGTTAGAAACAAGGAGTTAAAACAGAAAATTAGTTTTTTGCTTCGAGATAATGCAAATCTTTTTCAACAAAATAAAAAGTTGAAAGCTGAAAATGATTACTTCAAAAAAAGTGAGACTGCTTTACACTTGGATCTTGATAGAAAAACAGGTTTTTGTGAAATGTTCAAAAGGGAACAAGATGATTTGAAAAGAAGAATGGATGATTTAAATGAGTTGCTTCAACATAAAAAACAGGACTGTTTTCAAAGTAATAAATCAAAAACTCATTTTAAGATAAATTCTGCTGCAAATGAGTTTGCTATCCATAGGAGAAGACAAGTAAGATTTATTAAACTTGTTCATATAAATAATTCCCTGATTATGTGTAATTTCTGTTGTCAAAAAGGTCATATGAAAAGTGATTGCTATGTGAGAAAGAATATAAAAAAAGGCATGAAATACATGTGGATAGTTAGGCATGATGCTAACTTTAACAAGTAGGAGATTTTGTTAATCATTGCAGTGATTCTTGTTCACAATATTCTTCTTTTGATATTTCTGATATTTTGATTTGAGTTTTCGCTGATATTTTTGAATACTACTGAATCTATATGATGTCAAAAAGGGAGAGAAAAGAACTATTCTGATCTAACGATGATTTGCTAATTTCTCAGTAATAAGTTGGTATGTTGGTATTGCTGAATTCTGCTATCATTTCTCTGTTTTTGTTTGAAATATTGGATTTTCTGTTATTGTTGTTGGATTATGGTTGCTGGTTATTACTCTCATCTTATGATGACAAAAAGGGGGAGAGATGGATGCAATGTGTAAGGGGGAGTTATTATGAGATTATGAGTTTGGCTCTTAAAAGTTTTGATTGCAATGATTGAGGGGGAGCTTATACTTATTTTTGTTTCTTTCCATCCATTGTTTTGTCATCATCAAAAAGGGGGAGATTGTTGAGTTTGATCCCTATCTTTTGATGTTTACAAAACAAATTGATGATACTAATATTTCTTCAAGATATATTTTCAGTTATGAAATTATTTGATTCCATGAACAAGTGCAATTGGAAGAAGACAAAGTATGCTGAAGCTGTCGGACGCTCAAAAAGACTGCATCGGACGTCCGACAACCATTGAGTATCTTCGGACGCAGAAAACCAGCCTATCGGACGTCCTAAGGAATTGAAGAAAAATTCTCAGTTTTACATCATACCTTCGGACGCAGAAAACCAGCCTATCGGACGTCCGAAAGAATTGAAGAAAATTTCTCAAACTCACTGACTGCTGTCGGACGCATAAAACAGTGCTATCGGACGTCCGACACTACCAACGGCTAGTTGACTGTTCAGCTACTTTCTATCCGTTGGAAGCTTTAATGAGGCTCTTTCTTGGTCCTATATAAATAGTGGTTGGTCAGATACTTCAAACAACTTTGGCACACTGAAGATACAAAAGATCTAGAGAGATTTTAGTGAGAAAATACTCCAAAAAGAATATTTGTAGTCTTAGTGGTGTGAGGTTCATTGTAAGCTTTTCATTTGTGAGTGAATCTTTCATGAGTGTAGCTCTGTGAGGGTTGTCCTGAGGGATAGTAAAACGTCCTGGCTTGACCGAGTGCTGCTTGGGGCAAGGAGGAGGTGAACCTTCCTTTGTACACAAGAGTGATTGTAATTCATCAACTTGAAGTAGCTTGTTTCAATTAATCTACAAGCTCAAGAGGAGTTGGGTAGTTAATTGGTTTGCAATCCTTTCCTTTTTATTTACTTATTGTTTCGTTTATGATCTTTGCATTGGTTGTTTTTGGGCCTTACAATTGGTATCAGAGCTTGGTCTCCTTGAGATTAAGCTCAATCGGCTTTGGAGTAAAGATGACAACCAATAATGCTATGTTTTTTGAAGGACATTCTGTTATTAGACCACCTGCGTTTAATGGGTCAAATTATATGAGTTGGAAAGAAAGAATGATTATCTTTTTGCAATCTATTGATATCGAATTGTGGTTTATTATTAGTGAAGGTCCATATGATGCCTCTCTTATAGATGAAAATACTCATGCATCTAGACCGAAAACAAGAAGTGAACTGACTGCTGTGGATAGAGCTCATCTCACCTTAAATGCAAAAGCCATGAATGTGTTATATTGTGCATTAGACTCAAATGAATCTATTAGAGTCAAGGGTTGCAAGTCAGCTAAAGAAATTTGGGACAAACTGAAAGAAATTCATGAAGGTAGTGAGAATGTTAGAGAACAAAAGAAGTCCATTCTAGTTACAAAGTATGAATCTTTCAAGATGGAACCTCATGAAAATGTTGATCAAATGTATTGTAGATTCAATGATCTCATTAAAGATTTAGAGGTGCTGGAAAAAGAATATTCTCTTGGTGAGAAAAATAGAAAAATCCTGAATGCCTTGTCCAATGATTGGGAAAATAAAGTGACTGCTATTGAGGAGGCTAGAGATTTGAATACTATGCCTATTGAATCTCTTATTAACTCTCTTACCTCTTATGAGCTGAAACTTAAGACTAAGGTGCAAGAGGAAGAGGATGCAAAAGTGCGAAAGAATATTGCTCTAAAAGCCTCATAAGATGAAGATGATTCTGCCTCCCTAGATGAAGAAGATGTGGAAGGTGATGACAATGATATCGCTCTCATCACAAAAAGTTTCAAACGAATACTCAACAAGAGTAGATTCAGAAATGGTGGATCTAGCAATTCATTCCCAAATCAGTTCAACAACTCGAGAAACAAAGGGAAGCTAGAGTTCAACAAAAAGCAAACTGATCAGTGCGTTGAATGCGGCCAACCTGGACACTATGCAAGTGACTGTCCAATGATGAAGAAAAAAGAAGGAAGAAAACCAAGAATAAACAAATTTCAATTCACATGGAATGAATGCAATTCCGATGGTGAAATTGAAGAGGAAGATCAATCTGCTCAATTGGCTTTCATGGCCATTGGAGATGATGAGGTAACATCTTCTAACTCTCAATTTGAAAGTGATGATGAAGATGATGATGATCTTGAATATTTCATTATAAAATTGCATGATAGTTTGAAAGAATCTTATGTTAGAAACAAGGAGTTAAAACAGAAAATTAGTTTTTTGCTTCGAGATAATGCAAATCTTTTTCAACAAAATAAAAAGTTGAAAGCTGAAAATGATTACTTCAAAAAAAGTGAGACTGCTTTACACTTGGATCTTGATAGAAAAACAGGTTTTTGTGAAATGTTCAAAAGGGAACAAGATGATTTGAAAAGAAGAATGGATGATTTAAATGAGTTGCTTCAACATAAAAAACAGGACTGTTTTCAAAGTAATAAATCAAAAACTCATTTTAAGATAAATTCTGCTGCAAATGAGTTTGCTATCCATAGGAGAAGACAAGTAAGATTTATTAAACTTGTTCATATAAATAATTCCCTGATTATGTGTAATTTCTGTTGTCAAAAAGGTCATATGAAAAGTGATTGCTATGTGAGAAAGAATATAAAAAAAGGCATGAAATACATGTGGATAGTTAGGCATGATGCTAACTTTAACAAGTAGGAGATTTTGTTAATCATTGCAGTGATTCTTGTTCACAATATTCTTCTTTTGATATTTCTGATATTTTGATTTGAGTTTTCGCTGATATTTTTGAATACTACTGAATCTATATGATGTCAAAAAGGGAGAGAAAAGAACTATTCTGATCTAACGATGATTTGCTAATTTCTCAGTAATAAGTTGGTATGTTGGTATTGCTGAATTCTGCTATCATTTCTCTGTTTTTGTTTGAAATATTGGATTTTCTGTTATTGTTGTTGGATTATGGTTGCTGGTTATTACTCTCATCTTATGATGACAAAAAGGGGGAGAGATGGATGCAATGTGTAAGGGGGAGTTATTATGAGATTATGAGTTTGGCTCTTAAAAGTTTTGATTGCAATGATTGAGGGGGAGCTTATACTTATTTTTGTTTCTTTCCATCCATTGTTTTGTCATCATCAAAAAGGGGGAGATTGTTGAGTTTGATCCCTATCTTTTGATGTTTACAAAACAAATTGATGATACTAATATTTCTTCAAGATATATTTTCAGTTATGAAATTATTTGATTCCATGAACAAGTGCAATTGGAAGAAGACAAAGTATGCTGAAGCTGTCGGACGCTCAAAAAGACTGCATCGGACGTCCGACAACCATTGAGTATCTTCGGACGCAGAAAACCAGCCTATCGGACGTCCTAAGGAATTGAAGAAAAATTCTCAGTTTTACATCATACCTTCGGACGCAGAAAACCAGCCTATCGGACGTCCGAAAGAATTGAAGAAAATTTCTCAAACTCACTGACTGCTGTCGGACGCATAAAACAGTGCTATCGGACGTCCGACACTACCAACGGCTAGTTGACTGTTCAGCTACTTTCTATCCGTTGGAAGCTTTAATGAGGCTCTTTCTTGGTCCTATATAAATAGTGGTTGGTCAGATACTTCAAACAACTTTGGCACACTGAAGATACAAAAGATCTAGAGAGATTTTAGTGAGAAAATACTCCAAAAAGAATATTTGTAGTCTTAGTGGTGTGAGGTTCATTGTAAGCTTTTCATTTGTGAGTGAATCTTTCATGAGTGTAGCTCTGTGAGGGTTGTCCTGAGGGATAGTAAAACGTCCTGGCTTGACCGAGTGCTGCTTGGGGCAAGGAGGAGGTGAACCTTCCTTTGTACACAAGAGTGATTGTAATTCATCAACTTGAAGTAGCTTGTTTCAATTAATCTACAAGCTCAAGAGGAGTTGGGTAGTTAATTGGTTTGCAATCCTTTCCTTTTTATTTACTTATTGTTTCGTTTATGATCTTTGCATTGGTTGTTTTTGGGCCTTACAATTGGTATCAGAGCTTGGTCTCCTTGAGATTAAGCTCAATCGGCTTTGGAGTAAAGATGACAACCAATAATGCTATGTTTTTTGAAGGACATTCTGTTATTAGACCACCTGCGTTTAATGGGTCAAATTATATGAGTTGGAAAGAAAGAATGATTATCTTTTTGCAATCTATTGATATCGAATTGTGGTTTATTATTAGTGAAGGTCCATATGATGCCTCTCTTATAGATGAAAATACTCATGCATCTAGACCGAAAACAAGAAGTGAACTGACTGCTGTGGATAGAGCTCATCTCACCTTAAATGCAAAAGCCATGAATGTGTTATATTGTGCATTAGACTCAAATGAATCTATTAGAGTCAAGGGTTGCAAGTCAGCTAAAGAAATTTGGGACAAACTGAAAGAAATTCATGAAGGTAGTGAGAATGTTAGAGAACAAAAGAAGTCCATTCTAGTTACAAAGTATGAATCTTTCAAGATGGAACCTCATGAAAATGTTGATCAAATGTATTGTAGATTCAATGATCTCATTAAAGATTTAGAGGTGCTGGAAAAAGAATATTCTCTTGGTGAGAAAAATAGAAAAATCCTGAATGCCTTGTCCAATGATTGGGAAAATAAAGTGACTGCTATTGAGGAGGCTAGAGATTTGAATACTATGCCTATTGAATCTCTTATTAACTCTCTTACCTCTTATGAGCTGAAACTTAAGACTAAGGTGCAAGAGGAAGAGGATGCAAAAGTGCGAAAGAATATTGCTCTAAAAGCCTCATAAGATGAAGATGATTCTGCCTCCCTAGATGAAGAAGATGTGGAAGGTGATGACAATGATATCGCTCTCATCACAAAAAGTTTCAAACGAATACTCAACAAGAGTAGATTCAGAAATGGTGGATCTAGCAATTCATTCCCAAATCAGTTCAACAACTCGAGAAACAAAGGGAAGCTAGAGTTCAACAAAAAGCAAACTGATCAGTGCGTTGAATGCGGCCAACCTGGACACTATGCAAGTGACTGTCCAATGATGAAGAAAAAAGAAGGAAGAAAACCAAGAATAAACAAATTTCAATTCACATGGAATGAATGCAATTCCGATGGTGAAATTGAAGAGGAAGATCAATCTGCTCAATTGGCTTTCATGGCCATTGGAGATGATGAGGTAACATCTTCTAACTCTCAATTTGAAAGTGATGATGAAGATGATGATGATCTTGAATATTTCATTATAAAATTGCATGATAGTTTGAAAGAATCTTATGTTAGAAACAAGGAGTTAAAACAGAAAATTAGTTTTTTGCTTCGAGATAATGCAAATCTTTTTCAACAAAATAAAAAGTTGAAAGCTGAAAATGATTACTTCAAAAAAAGTGAGACTGCTTTACACTTGGATCTTGATAGAAAAACAGGTTTTTGTGAAATGTTCAAAAGGGAACAAGATGATTTGAAAAGAAGAATGGATGATTTAAATGAGTTGCTTCAACATAAAAAACAGGACTGTTTTCAAAGTAATAAATCAAAAACTCATTTTAAGATAAATTCTGCTGCAAATGAGTTTGCTATCCATAGGAGAAGACAAGTAAGATTTATTAAACTTGTTCATATAAATAATTCCCTGATTATGTGTAATTTCTGTTGTCAAAAAGGTCATATGAAAAGTGATTGCTATGTGAGAAAGAATATAAAAAAAGGCATGAAATACATGTGGATAGTTAGGCATGATGCTAACTTTAACAAGTAGGAGATTTTGTTAATCATTGCAGTGATTCTTGTTCACAATATTCTTCTTTTGATATTTCTGATATTTTGATTTGAGTTTTCGCTGATATTTTTGAATACTACTGAATCTATATGATGTCAAAAAGGGAGAGAAAAGAACTATTCTGATCTAACGATGATTTGCTAATTTCTCAGTAATAAGTTGGTATGTTGGTATTGCTGAATTCTGCTATCATTTCTCTGTTTTTGTTTGAAATATTGGATTTTCTGTTATTGTTGTTGGATTATGGTTGCTGGTTATTACTCTCATCTTATGATGACAAAAAGGGGGAGAGATGGATGCAATGTGTAAGGGGGAGTTATTATGAGATTATGAGTTTGGCTCTTAAAAGTTTTGATTGCAATGATTGAGGGGGAGCTTATACTTATTTTTGTTTCTTTCCATCCATTGTTTTGTCATCATCAAAAAGGGGGAGATTGTTGAGTTTGATCCCTATCTTTTGATGTTTACAAAACAAATTGATGATACTAATATTTCTTCAAGATATATTTTCAGTTATGAAATTATTTGATTCCATGAACAAGTGCAATTGGAAGAAGACAAAGTATGCTGAAGCTGTCGGACGCTCAAAAAGACTGCATCGGACGTCCGACAACCATTGAGTATCTTCGGACGCAGAAAACCAGCCTATCGGACGTCCTAAGGAATTGAAGAAAAATTCTCAGTTTTACATCATACCTTCGGACGCAGAAAACCAGCCTATCGGACGTCCGAAAGAATTGAAGAAAATTTCTCAAACTCACTGACTGCTGTCGGACGCATAAAACAGTGCTATCGGACGTCCGACACTACCAACGGCTAGTTGACTGTTCAGCTACTTTCTATCCGTTGGAAGCTTTAATGAGGCTCTTTCTTGGTCCTATATAAATAGTGGTTGGTCAGATACTTCAAACAACTTTGGCACACTGAAGATACAAAAGATCTAGAGAGATTTTAGTGAGAAAATACTCCAAAAAGAATATTTGTAGTCTTAGTGGTGTGAGGTTCATTGTAAGCTTTTCATTTGTGAGTGAATCTTTCATGAGTGTAGCTCTGTGAGGGTTGTCCTGAGGGATAGTAAAACGTCCTGGCTTGACCGAGTGCTGCTTGGGGCAAGGAGGAGGTGAACCTTCCTTTGTACACAAGAGTGATTGTAATTCATCAACTTGAAGTAGCTTGTTTCAATTAATCTACAAGCTCAAGAGGAGTTGGGTAGTTAATTGGTTTGCAATCCTTTCCTTTTTATTTACTTATTGTTTCGTTTATGATCTTTGCATTGGTTGTTTTTGGGCCTTACAATTGGTATCAGAGCTTGGTCTCCTTGAGATTAAGCTCAATCGGCTTTGGAGTAAAGATGACAACCAATAATGCTATGTTTTTTGAAGGACATTCTGTTATTAGACCACCTGCGTTTAATGGGTCAAATTATATGAGTTGGAAAGAAAGAATGATTATCTTTTTGCAATCTATTGATATCGAATTGTGGTTTATTATTAGTGAAGGTCCATATGATGCCTCTCTTATAGATGAAAATACTCATGCATCTAGACCGAAAACAAGAAGTGAACTGACTGCTGTGGATAGAGCTCATCTCACCTTAAATGCAAAAGCCATGAATGTGTTATATTGTGCATTAGACTCAAATGAATCTATTAGAGTCAAGGGTTGCAAGTCAGCTAAAGAAATTTGGGACAAACTGAAAGAAATTCATGAAGGTAGTGAGAATGTTAGAGAACAAAAGAAGTCCATTCTAGTTACAAAGTATGAATCTTTCAAGATGGAACCTCATGAAAATGTTGATCAAATGTATTGTAGATTCAATGATCTCATTAAAGATTTAGAGGTGCTGGAAAAAGAATATTCTCTTGGTGAGAAAAATAGAAAAATCCTGAATGCCTTGTCCAATGATTGGGAAAATAAAGTGACTGCTATTGAGGAGGCTAGAGATTTGAATACTATGCCTATTGAATCTCTTATTAACTCTCTTACCTCTTATGAGCTGAAACTTAAGACTAAGGTGCAAGAGGAAGAGGATGCAAAAGTGCGAAAGAATATTGCTCTAAAAGCCTCATAAGATGAAGATGATTCTGCCTCCCTAGATGAAGAAGATGTGGAAGGTGATGACAATGATATCGCTCTCATCACAAAAAGTTTCAAACGAATACTCAACAAGAGTAGATTCAGAAATGGTGGATCTAGCAATTCATTCCCAAATCAGTTCAACAACTCGAGAAACAAAGGGAAGCTAGAGTTCAACAAAAAGCAAACTGATCAGTGCGTTGAATGCGGCCAACCTGGACACTATGCAAGTGACTGTCCAATGATGAAGAAAAAAGAAGGAAGAAAACCAAGAATAAACAAATTTCAATTCACATGGAATGAATGCAATTCCGATGGTGAAATTGAAGAGGAAGATCAATCTGCTCAATTGGCTTTCATGGCCATTGGAGATGATGAGGTAACATCTTCTAACTCTCAATTTGAAAGTGATGATGAAGATGATGATGATCTTGAATATTTCATTATAAAATTGCATGATAGTTTGAAAGAATCTTATGTTAGAAACAAGGAGTTAAAACAGAAAATTAGTTTTTTGCTTCGAGATAATGCAAATCTTTTTCAACAAAATAAAAAGTTGAAAGCTGAAAATGATTACTTCAAAAAAAGTGAGACTGCTTTACACTTGGATCTTGATAGAAAAACAGGTTTTTGTGAAATGTTCAAAAGGGAACAAGATGATTTGAAAAGAAGAATGGATGATTTAAATGAGTTGCTTCAACATAAAAAACAGGACTGTTTTCAAAGTAATAAATCAAAAACTCATTTTAAGATAAATTCTGCTGCAAATGAGTTTGCTATCCATAGGAGAAGACAAGTAAGATTTATTAAACTTGTTCATATAAATAATTCCCTGATTATGTGTAATTTCTGTTGTCAAAAAGGTCATATGAAAAGTGATTGCTATGTGAGAAAGAATATAAAAAAAGGCATGAAATACATGTGGATAGTTAGGCATGATGCTAACTTTAACAAGTAGGAGATTTTGTTAATCATTGCAGTGATTCTTGTTCACAATATTCTTCTTTTGATATTTCTGATATTTTGATTTGAGTTTTCGCTGATATTTTTGAATACTACTGAATCTATATGATGTCAAAAAGGGAGAGAAAAGAACTATTCTGATCTAACGATGATTTGCTAATTTCTCAGTAATAAGTTGGTATGTTGGTATTGCTGAATTCTGCTATCATTTCTCTGTTTTTGTTTGAAATATTGGATTTTCTGTTATTGTTGTTGGATTATGGTTGCTGGTTATTACTCTCATCTTATGATGACAAAAAGGGGGAGAGATGGATGCAATGTGTAAGGGGGAGTTATTATGAGATTATGAGTTTGGCTCTTAAAAGTTTTGATTGCAATGATTGAGGGGGAGCTTATACTTATTTTTGTTTCTTTCCATCCATTGTTTTGTCATCATCAAAAAGGGGGAGATTGTTGAGTTTGATCCCTATCTTTTGATGTTTACAAAACAAATTGATGATACTAATATTTCTTCAAGATATATTTTCAGTTATGAAATTATTTGATTCCATGAACAAGTGCAATTGGAAGAAGACAAAGTATGCTGAAGCTGTCGGACGCTCAAAAAGACTGCATCGGACGTCCGACAACCATTGAGTATCTTCGGACGCAGAAAACCAGCCTATCGGACGTCCTAAGGAATTGAAGAAAAATTCTCAGTTTTACATCATACCTTCGGACGCAGAAAACCAGCCTATCGGACGTCCGAAAGAATTGAAGAAAATTTCTCAAACTCACTGACTGCTGTCGGACGCATAAAACAGTGCTATCGGACGTCCGACACTACCAACGGCTAGTTGACTGTTCAGCTACTTTCTATCCGTTGGAAGCTTTAATGAGGCTCTTTCTTGGTCCTATATAAATAGTGGTTGGTCAGATACTTCAAACAACTTTGGCACACTGAAGATACAAAAGATCTAGAGAGATTTTAGTGAGAAAATACTCCAAAAAGAATATTTGTAGTCTTAGTGGTGTGAGGTTCATTGTAAGCTTTTCATTTGTGAGTGAATCTTTCATGAGTGTAGCTCTGTGAGGGTTGTCCTGAGGGATAGTAAAACGTTCTGGCTTGACCGAGTGCTGCTTGGGGCAAGGAGGAGGTGAACCTTCCTTTGTACACAAGAGTGATTGTAATTCATCAACTTGAAGTAGCTTGTTTCAATTAATCTACAAGCTCAAGAGGAGTTGGGTAGTTAATTGGTTTGCAATCCTTTCCTTTTTATTTACTTATTGTTTCGTTTATGATCTTTGCATTGGTTGTTTTTGGGCCTTACAATTGGTATCAGAGCTTGGTCTCCTTGAGATTAAGCTCAATCGGCTTTGGAGTAAAGATGACAACCAATAATGCTATGTTTTTTGAAGGACATTCTGTTATTAGACCACCTGCGTTTAATGGGTCAAATTATATGAGTTGGAAAGAAAGAATGATTATCTTTTTGCAATCTATTGATATCGAATTGTGGTTTATTATTAGTGAAGGTCCATATGATGCCTCTCTTATAGATGAAAATACTCATGCATCTAGACCGAAAACAAGAAGTGAACTGACTGCTGTGGATAGAGCTCATCTCACCTTAAATGCAAAAGCCATGAATGTGTTATATTGTGCATTAGACTCAAATGAATCTATTAGAGTCAAGGGTTGCAAGTCAGCTAAAGAAATTTGGGACAAACTGAAAGAAATTCATGAAGGTAGTGAGAATGTTAGAGAACAAAAGAAGTCCATTCTAGTTACAAAGTATGAATCTTTCAAGATGGAACCTCATGAAAATGTTGATCAAATGTATTGTAGATTCAATGATCTCATTAAAGATTTAGAGGTGCTGGAAAAAGAATATTCTCTTGGTGAGAAAAATAGAAAAATCCTGAATGCCTTGTCCAATGATTGGGAAAATAAAGTGACTGCTATTGAGGAGGCTAGAGATTTGAATACTATGCCTATTGAATCTCTTATTAACTCTCTTACCTCTTATGAGCTGAAACTTAAGACTAAGGTGCAAGAGGAAGAGGATGCAAAAGTGCGAAAGAATATTGCTCTAAAAGCCTCATAAGATGAAGATGATTCTGCCTCCCTAGATGAAGAAGATGTGGAAGGTGATGACAATGATATCGCTCTCATCACAAAAAGTTTCAAACGAATACTCAACAAGAGTAGATTCAGAAATGGTGGATCTAGCAATTCATTCCCAAATCAGTTCAACAACTCGAGAAACAAAGGGAAGCTAGAGTTCAACAAAAAGCAAACTGATCAGTGCGTTGAATGCGGCCAACCTGGACACTATGCAAGTGACTGTCCAATGATGAAGAAAAAAGAAGGAAGAAAACCAAGAATAAACAAATTTCAATTCACATGGAATGAATGCAATTCCGATGGTGAAATTGAAGAGGAAGATCAATCTGCTCAATTGGCTTTCATGGCCATTGGAGATGATGAGGTAACATCTTCTAACTCTCAATTTGAAAGTGATGATGAAGATGATGATGATCTTGAATATTTCATTATAAAATTGCATGATAGTTTGAAAGAATCTTATGTTAGAAACAAGGAGTTAAAACAGAAAATTAGTTTTTTGCTTCGAGATAATGCAAATCTTTTTCAACAAAATAAAAAGTTGAAAGCTGAAAATGATTACTTCAAAAAAAGTGAGACTGCTTTACACTTGGATCTTGATAGAAAAACAGGTTTTTGTGAAATGTTCAAAAGGGAACAAGATGATTTGAAAAGAAGAATGGATGATTTAAATGAGTTGCTTCAACATAAAAAACAGGACTGTTTTCAAAGTAATAAATCAAAAACTCATTTTAAGATAAATTCTGCTGCAAATGAGTTTGCTATCCATAGGAGAAGACAAGTAAGATTTATTAAACTTGTTCATATAAATAATTCCCTGATTATGTGTAATTTCTGTTGTCAAAAAGGTCATATGAAAAGTGATTGCTATGTGAGAAAGAATATAAAAAAAGGCATGAAATACATGTGGATAGTTAGGCATGATGCTAACTTTAACAAGTAGGAGATTTTGTTAATCATTGCAGTGATTCTTGTTCACAATATTCTTCTTTTGATATTTCTGATATTTTGATTTGAGTTTTCGCTGATATTTTTGAATACTACTGAATCTATATGATGTCAAAAAGGGAGAGAAAAGAACTATTCTGATCTAACGATGATTTGCTAATTTCTCAGTAATAAGTTGGTATGTTGGTATTGCTGAATTCTGCTATCATTTCTCTGTTTTTGTTTGAAATATTGGATTTTCTGTTATTGTTGTTGGATTATGGTTGCTGGTTATTACTCTCATCTTATGATGACAAAAAGGGGGAGAGATGGATGCAATGTGTAAGGGGGAGTTATTATGAGATTATGAGTTTGGCTCTTAAAAGTTTTGATTGCAATGATTGAGGGGGAGCTTATACTTATTTTTGTTTCTTTCCATCCATTGTTTTGTCATCATCAAAAAGGGGGAGATTGTTGAGTTTGATCCCTATCTTTTGATGTTTACAAAACAAATTGATGATACTAATATTTCTTCAAGATATATTTTCAGTTATGAAATTATTTGATTCCATGAACAAGTGCAATTGGAAGAAGACAAAGTATGCTGAAGCTGTCGGACGCTCAAAAAGACTGCATCGGACGTCCGACAACCATTGAGTATCTTCGGACGCAGAAAACCAGCCTATCGGACGTCCTAAGGAATTGAAGAAAAATTCTCAGTTTTACATCATACCTTCGGACGCAGAAAACCAGCCTATCGGACGTCCGAAAGAATTGAAGAAAATTTCTCAAACTCACTGACTGCTGTCGGACGCATAAAACAGTGCTATCGGACGTCCGACACTACCAACGGCTAGTTGACTGTTCAGCTACTTTCTATCCGTTGGAAGCTTTAATGAGGCTCTTTCTTGGTCCTATATAAATAGTGGTTGGTCAGATACTTCAAACAACTTTGGCACACTGAAGATACAAAAGATCTAGAGAGATTTTAGTGAGAAAATACTCCAAAAAGAATATTTGTAGTCTTAGTGGTGTGAGGTTCATTGTAAGCTTTTCATTTGTGAGTGAATCTTTCATGAGTGTAGCTCTGTGAGGGTTGTCCTGAGGGATAGTAAAACGTCCTGGCTTGACCGAGTGCTGCTTGGGGCAAGGAGGAGGTGAACCTTCCTTTGTACACAAGAGTGATTGTAATTCATCAACTTGAAGTAGCTTGTTTCAATTAATCTACAAGCTCAAGAGGAGTTGGGTAGTTAATTGGTTTGCAATCCTTTCCTTTTTATTTACTTATTGTTTCGTTTATGATCTTTGCATTTGTTGTTTTTGGGCCTTACAATTGGTATCAGAGCTTGGTCTCCTTGAGATTAAGCTCAATCGGCTTTGGAGTAAAGATGACAACCAATAATGCTATGTTTTTTGAAGGACATTCTGTTATTAGACCACCTGCGTTTAATGGGTCAAATTATATGAGTTGGAAAGAAAGAATGATTATCTTTTTGCAATCTATTGATATCGAATTGTGGTTTATTATTAGTGAAGGTCCATATGATGCCTCTCTTATAGATGAAAATACTCATGCATCTAGACCGAAAACAAGAAATGAACTGACTGCTGTGGATAGAGCTCATCTCACCTTAAATGCAAAAGCCATGAATGTGTTATATTGTGCATTAGACTCAAATGAATCTATTAGAGTCAAGGGTTGCAAGTCAGCTAAAGAAATTTGGGACAAACTGAAAGAAATTCATGAAGGTAGTGAGAATGTTAGAGAACAAAAGAAGTCCATTCTAGTTACAAAGTATGAATCTTTCAAGATGGAACCTCATGAAAATGTTGATCAAATGTATTGTAGATTCAATGATCTCATTAAAGATTTAGAGGTGCTGGAAAAAGAATATTCTCTTGGTGAGAAAAATAGAAAAATCCTGAATGCCTTGTCCAATGATTGGGAAAATAAAGTGACTGCTATTGAGGAGGCTAGAGATTTGAATACTATGCCTATTGAATCTCTTATTAACTCTCTTACCTCTTATGAGCTGAAACTTAAGACTAAGGTGCAAGAGGAAGAGGATGCAAAAGTGCGAAAGAATATTGCTCTAAAAGCCTCATAAGATGAAGATGATTCTGCCTCCCTAGATGAAGAAGATGTGGAAGGTGATGACAATGATATCGCTCTCATCACAAAAAGTTTCAAACGAATACTCAACAAGAGTAGATTCAGAAATGGTGGATCTAGCAATTCATTCCCAAATCAGTTCAACAACTCGAGAAACAAAGGGAAGCTAGAGTTCAACAAAAAGCAAACTGATCAGTGCGTTGAATGCGGCCAACCTGGACACTATGCAAGTGACTGTCCAATGATGAAGAAAAAAGAAGGAAGAAAACCAAGAATAAACAAATTTCAATTCACATGGAATGAATGCAATTCCGATGGTGAAATTGAAGAGGAAGATCAATCTGCTCAATTGGCTTTCATGGCCATTGGAGATGATGAGGTAACATCTTCTAACTCTCAATTTGAAAGTGATGATGAAGATGATGATGATCTTGAATATTTCATTATAAAATTGCATGATAGTTTGAAAGAATCTTATGTTAGAAACAAGGAGTTAAAACAGAAAATTAGTTTTTTGCTTCGAGATAATGCAAATCTTTTTCAACAAAATAAAAAGTTGAAAGCTGAAAATGATTACTTCAAAAAAAGTGAGACTGCTTTACACTTGGATCTTGATAGAAAAACAGGTTTTTGTGAAATGTTCAAAAGGGAACAAGATGATTTGAAAAGAAGAATGGATGATTTAAATGAGTTGCTTCAACATAAAAAACAGGACTGTTTTCAAAGTAATAAATCAAAAACTCATTTTAAGATAAATTCTGCTGCAAATGAGTTTGCTATCCATAGGAGAAGACAAGTAAGATTTATTAAACTTGTTCATATAAATAATTCCCTGATTATGTGTAATTTCTGTTGTCAAAAAGGTCATATGAAAAGTGATTGCTATGTGAGAAAGAATATAAAAAAAGGCATGAAATACATGTGGATAGTTAGGCATGATGCTAACTTTAACAAGTAGGAGATTTTGTTAATCATTGCAGTGATTCTTGTTCACAATATTCTTCTTTTGATATTTCTGATATTTTGATTTGAGTTTTCGCTGATATTTTTGAATACTACTGAATCTATATGATGTCAAAAAGGGAGAGAAAAGAACTATTCTGATCTAACGATGATTTGCTAATTTCTCAGTAATAAGTTGGTATGTTGGTATTGCTGAATTCTGCTATCATTTCTCTGTTTTTGTTTGAAATATTGGATTTTCTGTTATTGTTGTTGGATTATGGTTGCTGGTTATTACTCTCATCTTATGATGACAAAAAGGGGGAGAGATGGATGCAATGTGTAAGGGGGAGTTATTATGAGATTATGAGTTTGGCTCTTAAAAGTTTTGATTGCAATGATTGAGGGGGAGCTTATACTTATTTTTGTTTCTTTCCATCCATTGTTTTGTCATCATCAAAAAGGGGGAGATTGTTGAGTTTGATCCCTATCTTTTGATGTTTACAAAACAAATTGATGATACTAATATTTCTTCAAGATATATTTTCAGTTATGAAATTATTTGATTCCATGAACAAGTGCAATTGGAAGAAGACAAAGTATGCTGAAGCTGTCGGACGCTCAAAAAGACTGCATCGGACGTCCGACAACCATTGAGTATCTTCGGACGCAGAAAACCAGCCTATCGGACGTCCTAAGGAATTGAAGAAAAATTCTCAGTTTTACATCATACCTTCGGACGCAGAAAACCAGCCTATCGGACGTCCGAAAGAATTGAAGAAAATTTCTCAAACTCACTGACTGCTGTCGGACGCATAAAACAGTGCTATCGGACGTCCGACACTACCAACGGCTAGTTGACTGTTCAGCTACTTTCTATCCGTTGGAAGCTTTAATGAGGCTCTTTCTTGGTCCTATATAAATAGTGGTTGGTCAGATACTTCAAACAACTTTGGCACACTGAAGATACAAAAGATCTAGAGAGATTTTAGTGAGAAAATACTCCAAAAAGAATATTTGTAGTCTTAGTGGTGTGAGGTTCATTGTAAGCTTTTCATTTGTGAGTGAATCTTTCATGAGTGTAGCTCTGTGAGGGTTGTCCTGAGGGATAGTAAAACGTCCTGGCTTGACCGAGTGCTGCTTGGGGCAAGGAGGAGGTGAACCTTCCTTTGTACACAAGAGTGATTGTAATTCATCAACTTGAAGTAGCTTGTTTCAATTAATCTACAAGCTCAAGAGGAGTTGGGTAGTTAATTGGTTTGCAATCCTTTCCTTTTTATTTACTTATTGTTTCGTTTATGATCTTTGCATTGGTTGTTTTTGGGCCTTACAATTGGTATCAGAGCTTGGTCTCCTTGAGATTAAGCTCAATCGGCTTTGGAGTAAAGATGACAACCAATAATGCTATGTTTTTTGAAGGACATTCTGTTATTAGACCACCTGCGTTTAATGGGTCAAATTATATGAGTTGGAAAGAAAGAATGATTATC
The DNA here is from genome assembly GCF_036785885.1 of Coffea arabica. Classification (NCBI taxonomy): domain Eukaryota; kingdom Viridiplantae; phylum Streptophyta; class Magnoliopsida; order Gentianales; family Rubiaceae; genus Coffea; species Coffea arabica. The sequence continues at coordinate 12,793,692 of NC_092312.1, forward strand.
TTTTTGCAATCTATTGATATCGAATTGTGGTTTATTATTAGTGAAGGTCCATATGATGCCTCTCTTATAGATGAAAATACTCATGCATCTAGACCGAAAACAAGAAGTGAACTGACTGCTGTGGATAGAGCTCATCTCACCTTAAATGCAAAAGCCATGAATGTGTTATATTGTGCATTAGACTCAAATGAATCTATTAGAGTCAAGGGTTGCAAGTCAGCTAAAGAAATTTGGGACAAACTGAAAGAAATTCATGAAGGTAGTGAGAATGTTAGAGAACAAAAGAAGTCCATTCTAGTTACAAAGTATGAATCTTTCAAGATGGAACCTCATGAAAATGTTGATCAAATGTATTGTAGATTCAATGATCTCATTAAAGATTTAGAGGTGCTGGAAAAAGAATATTCTCTTGGTGAGAAAAATAGAAAAATCCTGAATGCCTTGTCCAATGATTGGGAAAATAAAGTGACTGCTATTGAGGAGGTTAGAGATTTGAATACTATGCCTATTGAATCTCTTATTAACTCTCTTACCTCTTATGAGCTGAAACTTAAGACTAAGGTGCAAGAGGAAGAGGATGCAAAAGTGCGAAAGAATATTGCTCTAAAAGCCTCATAAGATGAAGATGATTCTGCCTCCCTAGATGAAGAAGATGTGGAAGGTGATGACAATGATATCGCTCTCATCACAAAAAGTTTCAAACGAATACTCAACAAGAGTAGATTCAGAAATGGTGGATCTAGCAATTCATTCCCAAATCAGTTCAACAACTCGAGAAACAAAGGGAAGCTAGAGTTCAACAAAAAGCAAACTGATCAGTGCGTTGAATGCGGCCAACCTGGACACTATGCAAGTGACTGTCCAATGATGAAGAAAAAAGAAGGAAGAAAACCAAGAATAAACAAATTTCAATTCACATGGAATGAATGCAATTCCGATGGTGAAATTGAAGAGGAAGATCAATCTGCTCAATTGGCTTTCATGGCCATTGGAGATGATGAGGTAACATCTTCTAACTCTCAATTTGAAAGTGATGATGAAGATGATGATGATCTTGAATATTTCATTATAAAATTGCATGATAGTTTGAAAGAATCTTATGTTAGAAACAAGGAGTTAAAACAGAAAATTAGTTTTTTGCTTCGAGATAATGCAAATCTTTTTCAACAAAATAAAAAGTTGAAAGCTGAAAATGATTACTTCAAAAAAAGTGAGACTGCTTTACACTTGGATCTTGATAGAAAAACAGGTTTTTGTGAAATGTTCAAAAGGGAACAAGATGATTTGAAAAGAAGAATGGATGATTTAAATGAGTTGCTTCAACATAAAAAACAGGACTGTTTTCAAAGTAATAAATCAAAAACTCATTTTAAGATAAATTCTGCTGCAAATGAGTTTGCTATCCATAGGAGAAGACAAGTAAGATTTATTAAACTTGTTCATATAAATAATTCCCTGATTATGTGTAATTTCTGTTGTCAAAAAGGTCATATGAAAAGTGATTGCTATGTGAGAAAGAATATAAAAAAAGGCATGAAATACATGTGGATAGTTAGGCATGATGCTAACTTTAACAAGTAGGAGATTTTGTTAATCATTGCAGTGATTCTTGTTCACAATATTCTTCTTTTGATATTTCTGATATTTTGATTTGAGTTTTCGCTGATATTTTTGAATACTACTGAATCTATATGATGTCAAAAAGGGAGAGAAAAGAACTATTCTGATCTAACGATGATTTGCTAATTTCTCAGTAATAAGTTGGTATGTTGGTATTGCTGAATTCTGCTATCATTTCTCTGTTTTTGTTTGAAATATTGGATTTTCTGTTATTGTTGTTGGATTATGGTTGCTGGTTATTACTCTCATCTTATGATGACAAAAAGGGGGAGAGATGGATGCAATGTGTAAGGGGGAGTTATTATGAGATTATGAGTTTGGCTCTTAAAAGTTTTGATTGCAATGATTGAGGGGGAGCTTATACTTATTTTTGTTTCTTTCCATCCATTGTTTTGTCATCATCAAAAAGGGGGAGATTGTTGAGTTTGATCCCTATCTTTTGATGTTTACAAAACAAATTGATGATACTAATATTTCTTCAAGATATATTTTCAGTTATGAAATTATTTGATTCCATGAACAAGTGCAATTGGAAGAAGACAAAGTATGCTGAAGCTGTCGGACGCTCAAAAAGACTGCATCGGACGTCCGACAACCATTGAGTATCTTCGGACGCAGAAAACCAGCCTATCGGACGTCCTAAGGAATTGAAGAAAAATTCTCAGTTTTACATCATACCTTCGGACGCAGAAAACCAGCCTATCGGACGTCCTAAGGAATTGAAGAAAAATTCTCAGTTTTACATCATACCTTCGGACGCAGAAAACCAGCCTATCGGACGTCCGAAAGAATTGAAGAAAATTTCTCAAACTCACTGACTGCTGTCGGACGCATAAAACAGTGCTATCGGACGTCCGACACTACCAACGGCTAGTTGACTGTTCAGCTACTTTCTATCCGTTGGAAGCTTTAATGAGGCTCTTTCTTGGTCCTATATAAATAGTGGTTGGTCAGATACTTCAAACAATTTTGGCACACTGAAGATACAAAAGATCTAGAGAGATTTTAGTGAGAAAATACTCCAAAAAGAATATTTGTAGTCTTAGTGGTGTGAGGTTCATTGTAAGCTTTTCATTTGTGAGTGAATCTTTCATGAGTGTAGCTCTGTGAGGGTTGTCCTGAGGGATAGTAAAACGTCCTGGCTTGACCGAGTGCTGCTTGGGGCAAGGAGGAGGTGAACTTTCCTTTGTACACAAGAGTGATTGTAATTCATCAACTTGAAGTAGCTTGTTTCAATTAATCTACAAGCTCAAGAGGAGTTGGGTAGTTAATTGGTTTGCAATCCTTTCCTTTTTATTTACTTATTGTTTCGTTTATGATCTTTGCATTGGTTGTTTTTGGGCCTTACATATACCTTGTAAGATCAAACTAATTTTTTTCTTTTGTATAGAATCTATGCTGGACCAACAGTAGAGGAAGAGATTAGAGTTAAGGGCCCTAGAGGCACACATGCAGTCTTGTTGATAGATTCGCATGTAGAGGATGGAATAGAAATGTTTGAATTTAAAAATTCATGGGGCACCGCTGGGGACAGAATGACATTATTTTGTTAACAGATTTGCATATATAGGATATAATAGAAATGTTTGAATTTAAAAGTTTATGGAGCACCCACTGGGGGCAGGATGACATTGGGAAGATAAGGAAAAAGCTTGTGTTTAGGATCTCATATCCAACCGGAATCACTTGGACTTGTCTAGAGAAAGGTTCGAGATCAACTATGGGTGTGGGTGTTTCAAAGGAAAATTCCTCACGATTTCTGGTTGTAAAATATTCTGTCCTATCTGATACAAGAGGTGCCTTTTTATAGGCTAAAACTAGGGTAAAATCCGGCCCACATAAACCTGGAAGAAATTCGGTCCGCATAAAGAGCTTAAAGAGCCAGCTCTTTAAGGCTTTCCGATAAGGCCCAATAAGTAATAAAATACTCAACGCCTAACAACTACTAAACTAGACAGTCTTAAAACAACTACTAACTAATCTACCAAGTAGGAGATCATTCCTTTACTTCAAACGTACAAGTGAGCAAGGTAACTTCATGGTCCATCAATTATTCAAACTTAGCTTACTCCTTGCTTGTATGGTGAATGATCAAGGCTCGTAAAGCTTCCTTCACCTTCTTGGATCTTGATCTTGTCATCGGACCACCAATGTTGATCAAAGGATCCTTGACCCAAGGCTGAAGTTATTTATTGCACACCCGTATCCGTATCATAAAGTTTTTTTTTTTTTTTGGATGTGGTATTCTTATGGTGGAAATTTATAGGCATCTGGGGTATATTACAACTAAATTTCAACGGTCTTGTAGCACTATTTAAAAAGTGAAATATTCCATTTCCTATTTGTTGGTTTATTATTATTTGCTATTTATGGTGGAACTTGGAAGGTCATTATACTTGAGTTTTCCATTTGCATTTTTCTTGGTTTTGTGCAGTGAAAAGTTATGACTACTTTGTATGCAGGGTTTTATGGTTTTTTACTCCAAAATACGCTAAGAACTAGTGTGAATACCCGTGCTACGCACGATACTGACATTATTGAAAAAAATAAAAATAAAAGGGTGAATTAAAAAAGGTTAAAAAATTGTACCAACACGATTAAAATATAATATCTGTCCAACAATTATTTGAAATATGATAGAATGTGCATTAAAAATTATAATAGTTTGAAATATGATAAAATGTGCATAATATCCGTACCAACACAATATTCTTACTAGTTCAATAGTCAAGATAAGAGATCTAACCCATCTCGTGGTGAAAGCATAGGTTGCAACTAAAAACTTGTTTTGAATAACTTTTTATATTGTCTAGGAGTCTATTGACTGATCATAATACATTATTAATTCATTATAAATGTATAGACTCAGCTGTTTTTTGGTCCAAGATTATGTTGTTCCAAAGATTGATGAAAAAATTAGGGAAGCAATCTCAAAGTTTCCTATTGATGGAGTAGTGCACATATAGAATGTTTAATAGATTGGAAGAAGGTTCAAATCTAGTGTATTAAATACGTATAAGAATTCATAAATATACACCTTGTAAGATCAAACTAATTTTTTTCTTTTGTATAGAATCTATGCTGGACCAACAGTAGAGGAAGAGATTAGAGTTAAGGGCCCTAGAGGCACACATGCAGTCTTGTTGATAGATTCGCATGCAGAGGATGGAATAGAAATGTTTGAATTTAAAAATTCATGGAGCACCGCTGGGGACAGGATGACATTATTTTGTTAACAGATTTGCATATATAGGATATAATAGAAATGTTTGAATTCAAAAGTTCATGGAGCACCCACTGGGGCAGGATGATATTGGGAAGATAAGGAAAAACTTGTTGTTAGGATCTCATATCCAACCGGGATCACTTGGACTTGTCTAGAGAAAGGTTCGAGATCAACTATGGGTGTGGGTGTTTCAAAAGATAAAGATGAGAAAAGAGATGAGAATGGGTCGAATGAGGAACAAAAGAGATTCTGAGACAGCATCGAAAGGGCAACTTTAGTGGTTGATAAGGTAAGACTAAGGTGGCGATTAAAACAAATGCGAAGGAAAACAATGGTGTTGGGTTGAGGATGAGAAGTGTCGCCAGGTAAATTAATACCGAAAATAAAAAAAATATTTTTTATAAACTAGAAAACTTTGTTGTATTTGATTAACAAATATATTCTCTTATGCAATAGTAGCGAAATTGAGATGTGGAAGGGTAAATCAACTGGTGAATCATGCCCATGCACTTGTGCCCAGTTAACAATTTCTTATGGTAAGTAAAGAAACAGGATATGGTATTCTTTCTAAGATATTAAATTTTTTTTTTTTTTGGATGTGGTATTCTTACGGTAGAAATTTATAGGCATCTGGGGTATATTACCACTAAATTTCAACGGTCTTGTAGCACTATTTAAGAAGTGAAATATTCCATTTCTTATTTGTTGGTTTATTATTATTTGCTATTTATGGTGGAACTTGGAAGGTCATTATACTTGAGTTTTCCATTTGCATTTTTCTTGGTTTTGTGCAGTGAAAAGTTATGACTACTTTGTATGCAGGGTTTTATGGTTTTTTACTCCAAAATACGCTAAGAACTAGTGTGAATACCCGTGCTACGCACGATACTGACATTATTGAAAAAAATAAAAATAAAAGGGTGAATTAAAAAAGGTTAAAAAATTGTACCAACACGATTAAAATATAATATCTGTCCAACAATTATTTGAAATATGATAGAATGTGCATTAAAAATTATAATAGTTTGAAATATGATAAAATGTGCATAATATCCGTACCAACACAATATTCGAAAATTACCTTTTTTCTGAAGATAAATCCTGAAAAAATTACCATTTCTACTTTGTTCTTAACAGGCTATCACTTCATGGTTAAACGTTCCATGAGTTGTACTACTTATAGTGATTGGGTAATATTCATGATCATGTTATTTATTTATTTATTATTATTATTATTTTATATTTGGAGAGGATATTAATGTGCATTTTTCTGTTTTATAATGTTCCAGAACATATGCTGGGCATATGTTGCTCCAGAGGCAATATCATCACAAATGAAGAACATTTACCACCATCCATCCAACAAGTTGTTAACTGTGCAAAAAGTTGGTAGTAGAAGATAATGAAAAATATACTAAATATACTATCAATTGAGTATTTCTATATGAGGGAGATCTAGGAATTTGTTTGGATCAGGATTACTAGTTCAATAGTCAAGATAAGAGATCTAACCCATCTCGTGGTGAAAGCATAGGTTGCAACTAAAAACTTGTTTTGAATAACTTTTTATATTGTCTAGGAGTCTATTGACTGATCATAATACATTATTAATTCATTATAAATGTATAGACTCAGCTGTTTTTTGGTCCAAGATTATGTTGTTCTAAAGATTGATGAAAAAATTAGGGAAGCAATCTCAAAGTTTCCTATTGATGGAGTAGTGCACATATAGAATGTTTAATAGATTGGAAGAAGGTTCAAATCTAGTGTATTAAATACGTATAAGAATTCATAAATATACACCTTGTAAGATCAAACTAATTTTTTTCTTTTGTATAGAATCTATGCTGGACCAACAGTAGAGGAAGAGATTAGAGTTAAGGGCCCTAGAGGCACACATGCAGTCTTGTTGATAGATTCGCATGCAGAGGATGGAATAGAAATGTTTGAATTTAAAAATTCAGGGAGCACCGCTGGGGACAGGATGACATTATTTTGTTAACAGATTTGCATATATAGGATATAATAGAAATGTTTGAATTTAAAAGTTCATGGAGCACCCACTGGGGCAGGATGACATTGGGAAGATAAGGAAAAAACTTGTTGTTAGGATCTCATATCCAACCGGGATCACTTGGACTTGTCTAGAGAAAGGTTCGAGATCAACTATGGGTGTGGGTGTTTCAAAAGATAAAGATGAGAAAAGAGATGAGAATGGGTCGAATGAGGAACAAAAGAGATTCTGAGACAGCATCGAAAGGGGCAACTTTAGTGGTTGATAAGGTAAGACTAAGGTGGCGATTAAAACAAATGCGAAGGAAAACAATGGTGTTGGGTTGAGGATGAGAAGTGTCGCCAGGTAAATTAATACCGAAAATAAAAAAAATATTTTTTATAAACTAGAAAACTTTGTTGTATTTTATTAACAAATATATTCTCTTATGCAATAGTAGCGAAATTGAGATGTGGAAGGGTAAATCAACTGGTGAATCATGCCCATGCACTTGTGCCCAGTTAACAATTTCTTATGGTAAGTAAAGAAACAGGATATGGTATTCTTTCTAAGATATTAAATTTTTTTTTTTTTGGATGTGGTATTCTTACGGTAGAAATTTATAGGCATCTGGGGTATATTACCACTAAATTTCAACGGTCTTGTAGCACTATTTAAAAAGTGAAATATTCCATTTCTTATTTGTTGGTTTATTATTATTTGCTATTTATGGTGGAACTTGGAAGGTCATTATACTTGAGTTTTCCATTTGCATTTTTTTTGGTTTTGTGCAGTGAAAAGTTATGACTATTTTGTATGCAGGGTTTTATGGTTTTTTACTCCAAAATACGCTAAGAACTAGTGTGAATACCCGTGCTACGCACGATACTGACATTATTGAAAAAAATAAAAATAAAAGGGTGAATTAAAAAAGGTTAAAAAATTGTACCAACACGATTAAAATATAATATCCGTCCAACAATTATTTGAAATATGATAGAATGTGCATTAAAAATTATAATAGTTTGAAATATGATAAAATGTGCATAATATCTGTACCAACACAATATTCGAAAATTACATTTTTTCTGAAGATAAATCCTGAAAAAATTACCATTTCTACTTTGTTCTTAACAGGCTATCACTTCATGGTTAAACGTTCCATGAGTTGTACTACTTATAGTGATTGGGTAATATTCATGATCATGTTATTTTTTTATTTGTTATTATTATTATTTTATATTTGGAGAGGATATTAATGTGCATTTTTCTGTTTTATAATGTTCCAGAACATATGCCGGGCATATGTTGCTCCAGAGGCAATATCATCACAAATGAAGAACATTTACCACCATCCATCCAACAAGTTGTTAACTGTGCAAAAAGTTGGTAGTAGAAGATAATGAAAAATATACTAAATATACTATCAATTGAGTATTTCTATATGAGGGAGATCTAGGAATTTGTTTGGATCAGGATTACTAGTTCAATAGTCAAGATAAGAGATCTAACCCATCTCGTGGTGAAAGCATAGGTTGCCACTAAAAACTTGTTTTGAATAACTTTTTATATTGTCTAGGAGTCTATTGACTGATCAAAATACATTATTAATTCATTATAAATGTATAGACTCAGCTGTTTTTTGGTCCAAGATTATGTTGTTCCAAAGATTGATGAAAAAATTAGAGAAGCAATCTCAAAGTTTCCTATTGATGGAGTAGTGCACATATAGAATGTTTAATAGATTGGAAGAAGGTTCAAATCTAGTGTATTAAATACGTATAAGAATTCATAAATATACACCTTGTAAGATCAAACTAATTTTTTTCTTTTGTATAGAATCTATGCTGGACCAACAGTAGAGGAAGAGATTAGAGTTAAGGGCCCTAGAGGCACACATGCAGTCTTGTTGATAGATTCGCATGCAGAGGATGGAATAGAAATGTTTGAATTTAAAAATTCATGGAGCACCGCTGGGGACAGGATGACATTATTTTGTTAACAGATTTGCATATATAGGATATAATAGAAATGTTTGAATTCAAAAGTTCATGGAGCACCCACTGGGGCAGGATGACATTGGGAAGATAAGGAAAAAACTTGTTGTTAGGATCTCATATCCAACCGGGATCACTTGGACTTGTCTAGAGAAAGGTTCGAGATCAACTATGGGTGTGGGTGTTTCAAAAGATAAAGATGAGAAAAGAGATGAGAATGGGTCGAATGAGGAACAAAAGAGATTCTGAGACAGCATCGAAAGGGGCAACTTTAGTGGTTGATAAGGTAAGACTAAGGTGGCGATTAAAACAAATGCGAACGAAAACAATGGTGTTGGGTTGAGGATGAGAAGTGTCGCCAGGTAAATTAATACCGAAAATAAAAAAAATATTTTTTATAAACTAGGAAACTTTGTTGTATTTGATTAACAAATATATTCTCTTATGCAATAGTAGCGAAATTGAGACGTGGAAGGGTAAATCAACTGGTGAATCAAACCCATGCACTTGTGCCCAGTTAACAATTTCTTATGGTAAGTAAAGAAACATGATATGGTATTCTTTCTAAGATATTAAGTTTTTTTTTTTTGGATGTGGTATTCTTATGGTAGAAATTTATAGGCATCCGGGGTATATTACAACTAAATTTCAACGGCCTTGTAGCACTATTTAAAAAGTGAAATATTCCATTTCCTATTTGTTGGTTTATTATTATTTGCTATTTATGGTGGAACTTGGAAGGTCATTATACTTGAGTTTTCCATTTGCATTTTTCTTGGTTTTGTGCAGTGAAAAGTTATGACTACTTTGTATGCAGGGTTTTATGGTTTTTTACTCCAAAATACGCTAAGAATTAGTGTGGATACCCGTGCTACGCACGATACTGATATTATTGAAAAAATAAAAATAAAAGGGTGAATTAAAAAAGGTTAAAAAATTGTACCAACACGATTAAAATATAATATCTGTCCAACAATTATTTGAAATATGATAGAATGTGCATTAAAAATTATAATAGTTTGAAATATGATAAAATGTGCATAATATCTGTACCAACACAATATTAAAAAATTACATTTTTTCTGAAGATAAATCCTGAAAAAATTACCATTTCCACTTTCTTCTTAACAGGTTATCACTTCATGGTTAAAGGTTCCATGAGTTATACTACTTTTTGTGATTGGGTAATATTCATGATTATGTTATTTATTTATTTATTATTATTATTATTTTATATTTGGAGAGGATATTAATGTGCATTTTTCTGTTTTATACTGTTCCAGGACATATGCTGGGCATATGTTGCTCCAGAGGCAATATCATCACAAATGAAGAACATTTACCACCATCCATCCAACAAGTTGTTAACTGTGCAAAAAGTTGGTAGTAGAAGATAATGAAAAAGATACTAAATATACTATCAATTGAGTATTTCTATATGAGGGAGATCTAGGAATTTGTTTGGATTAAGATTACTAGATCAATAGTCAAGATAAGAGATCTAACCCATCTCGTGGTGAAAGCATAGGTTGCCACTAAAAACTTGTTTTGAATAACTTTTTATATTGTCTAGGAATCTATTGACTGATCATAATACATTATTAATTCATTATAAATGTATAGACTCAGCTGTTTTGAGGTCCAAGATTATGTTATTCTAAAGATTGATGAAGAAATTAGGGAAGATATCTCAAAGTTTCCTATTGATGGGGTAATGCACATATAGAATGTTTAATAGATAGGAAGAAAGTTCAAATCTAGTGTATTAAATACCTATACCTTGTAAGATCAAACTAATTTTTTTCTTTTGTATAGAATCTGTGCTGGACCAACAGTAGAGGAAAAGATTAGAGTTAAGGGCCCTAGAGGCACACATGCAGTCTTGTTGATAGATTCGCATGCAGAGGATGGAATAGAAATGTTTGAATTTAAAAATTCATGGGGCACCGCTGGGGACAGGATGACATTATTTTGTTAACAGATTTGCATATATAGGATATAATAGAAATATTTGAATTTAAAAGTTCATGGAGCACCCACTGGGGCCAGGATGACATTGGGAAGATAAGGAAAAAGCTTGTGTTTAGGATCTCATATCCAACCGGGATCACTTGGACTTGTCTAGAGAAAGCTTCGAGATCAACTATGGGTGTGGGTGTTTCAAAAGATAAAGATGAGAAAAGAGATGGGGATGGGTCGAATGAAGAACAAAAAAGATTCTGGGACAGCATCGAAAGGGGCAACTTTAGTGGTTGATAAGATAAAACTAAGGTGGCGATTAAAACAATTGCGAAGGAAAACAATGGTGTTAGGTTGAGGATGAGAAGTGTCGCCAGGTAAATTAGTAACGAAAATGAAAAAAAAATATTTTTTATAAACTAGAAAACTTTGTTGTATTTGATTAACAAATATATTCTCTTATGCAATAGTAGCGAAATTGAGACGTGGAAGGGTAAATCAACTGGTGAATCAAGCCCATGCACTTGTGCCCAGTTAACAATTTCTTATGGTAAGTAAAGAAACATGATATGGTATTCTTTCTAAGATATTAAGTTTTTTTTTTTTGGATGTGGTATTCTTATGGTAGAAATTTATAGGCATCCGGGGTATATTACAACTAAATTTCAACGGCCTTGTAGCACTATTTAAAAAGTGAAATATTCCATTTCCTATTTGTTGGTTTATTATTATTTGCTATTTATGGTGGAACTTGGAAGGTCATTATACTTGAGTTTTCCATTTGCATTTTTCTTGGTTTTGTGCAGTGAAAAGTTATGACTACTTTGTATGCAGGGTTTTATGGTTTTTTACTCCAAAATACGCTAAGAATTAGTGTGAATACCCGTGCTACGCACGATACTGATATTATTGAAAAAAATAAAAATAAAAGGGTGAATTAAAAAAGGTTAAAAAATTGTACCAACACGATTAAAATATAATATCTGTCCAACAATTATTTGAAATATGATAGAATGTGCATTAAAAATTATAATAGTTTGAAATATGATAAAATGTGCATAATATCTGTACCAACACAATATTAAAAAATTACATTTTTTCTGAAGATAAATCCTGAAAAAATTACCATTTCCACTTTCTTCTTAACAGGTTATCACTTCATGGTTAAAGGTTCCATGAGTTATACTACTTATTGTGATTGGGTAATATTCATGATTATGTTATTTATTTATTTATTATTATTATTATTTTATATTTGGAGAGGATATTAATGTGCATTTTTCTGTTTTATACTGTTCCAGGACATATGCTGGGCATATGTTGCTCCAGAGGCAATATCATCACAAATGAAGAACATTTACCACCATCCAACCAACAAGTTGTTAACTGTGCAAAAAGTTGGTAGTAGAAGATAATGAAAAAGATACTAAATATACTATCAATTGAGTATTTCTATATGAGGGAGATCTAGGAATTTGTTTGGATCAGGATTACTAGTTCAATAGTCAAGATAAGAGATCTAACCCATCTCGTGGTGAAAGCATAGGTTGCCACTAAAAACTTGTTTTGAATAACTTTTTATATTGTCTAGGAGTCTATTGACTGATCAAAATACATTATTAATTCATTATAAATGTATAGACTCAGCTGTTTTTTGGTCCAAGATTATGTTATTCCAAAGATTGATGAAGAAATTAGGGAAGCAATCTCAAAGTTTCCTATTGATGGGGTAATGCACATATAGAATGTTTAATAGATTGGAAGAAAGTTCAAATCTAGTGTATTAAATACCTGTACCTTGTAAGATCAAACTAATTTTTTTCTTTTGTATAGAATCTGTGCTGGACCAACAGTAGAGGAAAAGATTAGAGTTAAGGGCCCTAAAGGCACACATGCAGTCTTGTTGATAGATTCGCATGCGGAGGATGGAATAGAAATGTTTGAATTTAAAAATTCATGGGGCACCGCTGGGGACAGGATGACATTATTTTGTTAACAGATTTGCATATATAGGATATAATAGAAATATTTGAATTTAAAAGTTCATGGAGCACCCACTGAGGGCAGGATGACATTGGGAAGATAAGGAAAAAACTTGTGTTTAGGATCTCATATCCAACCGAGATCACTTGGACTTGTCTAGAGAAAGGTTCGAGATCAGCTATGGGTGTGGGTGTTTCAAAAGATAAAGATGAGAAAAGAGATGGGGTTGGGTCGAATGAGGAACAAAAGAGATTCTGGGACAGCATCGAAAGGGGCAACTTTAGTGGTTGATAAGGTAAAACTAAGGTGGCGATTAAAACAAATGCGAAGGAAAACAATGGTGTTGGGTTGAGGATGAGAAGTGTCGCCAGGTAAATTAGTAACGAAAATGAAAAAAAAATATTTTTTATAAATTAGAAAACTTTGTTGTATTTGATTAACAAATATATTCTCTTATGCAATAGTAGCGAAATTGAGACGTGGAAGGGTAAATCAACTGGTGAATCAAGCCCATGCACTTGTGCCCAGTTAACAATTTCTTATGGTAGGTAAAGAAACAGGATATGGTATTCTTTCTAAGATATTAAGTTTTTTTTTTTGGATGTGGTATTCTTATGGTAGAAATTTATAGGCATCCGGGGTATATTACAACTAAATTTCAACGGTCTTGTAGCACTATTTAAAAAGTGAAATATTCCATTTCCTATTTGTTGGTTTATTATTATTTGCTATTTATGGTGGAACTTGGAAGGTCATTATACTTGAGTTTTCCATTTGCATTTTTCTAGGTTTTGTGCAGTAAAAAGTTATGACTACTTCGTATGCAGGGTTTTTTAGTTTTTACTCCAAAATATGCTAAGAACTAGTGTGAATACCCGTGCTACGCACGATACTGACATTATTGAAAAAAATAAAAATAAAAGGGTGAATTAAAAAAGGTTAAAAAATTGTACCAACACGATTAAAATATAATAGCTGTCTAACAATTATTTGAAATATGATAGAATGTGCATTAAAAATTATAATAGTTTGAAATATGATAAAATGTGCATAATATCTGTACCAACACAATATTCAAAAATTACCTTTTTTCTGTAGATAAATCCTGAAAAAATTACCATTTCCACTTTCATCTTAACAGGTTATCACTTCATGGTTAAAGGTTCCATGAGTTGTACTACTTATAGTGATTGGGTAATATTCATGATTATGTTATTTATTTATTATTATTATTATTATTTTATATTTGGAGACGATATACATGTGTATTTTTCTGTTTTATATTGTTCCAGAACATATGCTGGGCATATGTTGCTCCAGAGGCAATATCATCACAAATGAAGAACATTTACCACCATCCATCCTACAAGTTGTTAACTGTGCAAAAAGTTGGTAGTAGAAGATAATGAAAAAGATACTAAATATACTATCAATTGAGTATTTCTATATGAGGGAGATCTAGGAATTTGTTTGGATTCAGATTACTAGATCAATAGTCAAGATAAGAAATCTAACCCATCTCGTGGTGAAAGCATAGGTTGCCACTAAAAACTTGTTTTGAATAACTTTTTATATTGTCTAGGAATCTATTGACTGATCATAATACATTATTAATTCATTATAAATATATAGACTCGGCTGTTTTGTGGTCCAAGATTATGTTGTTCCAAAGATTGATGAAGAAATTAGGGAAGCAATCTCAAAGTTTCCTATTGATGGAGTAATGCACATATAGAATGTTTAATAGATTGGAAGAAGGTTCAAATCTAGTGTATTAAATACTTATACCTTGTAAGATCAAACTAATTTTTTTCTTTTGTATAGAATCTGTGCTGGACCAACAGTAGAGGAAGAGATTAGAGTTAAGGGCCCTAGAGGCACACATGCAGTCTTGTTGATAGATTCGCATGCAGAGGATGGAATAGAAATATTTGAATTTAAAAATTCATGGGGCACCGCTAGGGACAGGATGACATTATTTTGTTAACAGATTTGCATATATAGGATATAATAGAAATGTTTGAATTTAAAAGTTCATGGAGCACCCACTGGGGGCAGGATGACATTGGGAAGATAAGGAAAAAGCTTGTGTTTAGGATCTCATATCCAACCGGGATCACTTGGACTTTTCTAGAGAAAGGTTCGAGATCAACTATGGGTGTGGGTGTTTCAAAAGATAAAGATGAGAAAAGAGATGGGGATGGGTCGAATGAGGAACAAAAGAGATTCTGGGACAGCATCGAAAAGGGCAACTTTAGTGGTTGATAAGGTAAGACTAAGGTGGCGATTAAAACAAATGCGAAGGAAAACAATGGTGTTGGGTTGAGGATGAGAAAGTGTCTCCAGGTAAATTAGTAAAGAAAATGAAAAAAAATATTTTTTATAAACTAGAAAACTTTGTTGTATTTGATTAACAAATATATTCTCTTATGCAATAGTAGCGAAATTGAGACGTGGAAGGGTAAATCAACTGGTGAATCAAGCCCATGCACTTGTGCCCAGTTAACAATTTCTTATGGTATGTAAAGAAACCGGATATGGTATTCTTTCTAAGATATAAAGTTTTTTTTTTTGGATGTGGTATTCTTATGGTATAAATTTATAGGCATCTGAGGTATATTACAACTAAATTTCAACGGTCTTGTAGCACTATTTAAAAAGTGAAATATTCCATTTCCTATTTGTTGGTTTATTATTATTTGCTATTTATGGTGGAACTTGGAAGGTCATTATACTTGAGTTTTCCATTTGCATTTTTCTTCGTTTTGTGCAATGAAAAGTTATGACTACTTCGTATGCAGGGTTTTATGATTTTTTACTCCAAAATACGCTAAGAACTAGTTTGAATACCCGTGCTACGCACGATACTGACATTATTGAAACAAATAAAAATAAAAGGGTGAATTAAAAAAGGTTAAAAAATTGTACCAACACCATTAAAATATAATATCTGTCTAACAATTATTTGAAATATGATAGAATGTGCATTAAAAATTATAATAGTTTGAAATATGATAAAATGTGCATAATATCTGTACCAACACAATATTCGAAAATTACCTTTTTTCTGAAGATAAATCCTGAAAAAATTACCATTTCTACTTTGTTCTTAACAGGCTATCACTTCATTGTTAAACGTTCCATGAGTTGTACTACTTATAGTGATTGGGTAATATTCATGATTATGTTATTTATTTATTTATTAATATTATTATTTTATATTTGGAGAGGATATTAATGTGCATTTTTCTGTTTTATAATGTTCTAGAACATATGCTGGGCATAAGTTGCTCCAGAGGCAATATCATCACAAATGAAGAACATTTACCACCATCCATCCAACAAGTTGTTAACTGTGCAAAAAGTTGGTAGTAGAAGATAATGAAAAAGATACTAAATATACTATCAACTGAGTATTTCTATATGAGGGAGATCTAGGAATATGTTTGGATTAAGATTACTAGATCAATAGTCAAGATAAGAGATCTAACCCATCTCGTGGTGAAAGCATAGGTTGCCACTAAAAACTTGTTTTGAATAACTTTTTATATTGTCTAGGAGTCTATTGACTGATCATAATACATTATTAATTCATTATAAATGTATAGACTCAGCTGTTTTTTGGTCCAAGATTATGTTGTTCCAAAGATTGATGAAGAAATTAGGGAAGCAATCTCAAAGTTTCCTATTGATGGAGTAGTGCACATATAGAATGTTTAATAGATTGGAAGAAGGTTCAAATCTCGTGTATTAAATACCTATACCTTGTAAGATCAAACTAATTTTTTTCTTTTGTATAGAATCTATGCTGGACCAACAGTAGAGGAAGAGATTTGAGTTAAGGGCCCTAGAGGCACACTTGCTGTCTTGTTGATAGATTCGCATACAGATGATGGTGTAGAAATATTTGAATTTAAAAATTCATGGGGCACCGTTGGAGACAGGATGACATTGTTTTGTTAACAGATTTGCATATATAGGATATAATAGAAATGTTGGAATTTAAAAGTTCATGGAGCACCCACTGGGGGCAGAATGACATTGGGAAGATAAGGAAAAAACTTGTGTTTAGGATCTCATATCCAACCGGGATCACTTGGAGTTGTCTAGAGAAAGGTTCGAGATCAACTATGGGTGTGGGTGTTTCAAAAGATAAAGATGAGAAAAAAGATGGGGATGGGTCGAATGAGGAACAAAAGAGATTCTGGGACAACATCGAAAGGGGCAACTTTAGTGGTTGATAAGGTAAAACTAAGGTGGCGATTAAAACAAATGCGAAGGAAAACAATGGTGTTGGGGTTGAGGATGAGAAGTGTCGCCAGGTAAATTAGTAACGAAAATGAAAAAAAATATTTTTTATAAACTAGAAAACTTTATTGTATTTGATTAACGGATATAATCTCTTATGCAATAGTAGCAGAATTGAGACGTGGAAGGGTAAATCAACTGGTGAATCAAGCCCATGCACTTGTACCCAGTTAACAATTTCTTATGGTAAGTAAAGAAACAGGATAAGGTATTCTTTCTAAGATATAAAGTATTTTTTTTTTTGGATGTGGTATTCTTATGGTAGAAATTTATAGGTATCTGGGGTATATTACAACTAAATTTCAATGGTCTTGTAACACTATTTAAAAAGTGAAAGATTCCATTTCCTATTTTTTCGTTTATTATTATTTGCTATTTATGGTGGAACTTGGAAGGTCATTATACTTGAGTTTTCCATTTGCATTTTTCTTGGTTTTGTGCAATGAAAAGCTATGACTGCTTTGTATGCAGGGTTTTTTGGTTTTTTACTCCTAAATACGCTAAGAACTTGTGTGAATACCCGTGCTACGCAGGAATCTGACATTATTGAAAAAAATAAAAATAAATGGGTGAATTAGAAAAGGTTAAAAAATTGTACCAACAAAATTAAAATATAATAGCTGTCTAACAATTATTTGAAATATGATAGAATGTGCATTAAAAATTATAATAGTTTGTAATATGATAAAATGTGCATAATATCTGTACCAACACAATATTCAAAAATTACCTTTTTCCAGAAGATAAATCCTGAAAATAATAAAAATTAATATTAGAAAATGAATTATATATGAATAAAAATGAATGTAATTAAATGTTGTTAAAATGAAATATACTTACAAATATTATGCATTCGATTTGATATTCTTGCATGAAGGTAGGGGTGTGCATCGAATTCGAAATCGGTAATTCGGAAGCTTGAATTCGAAATTTTTCAAAATTTTGGTATTTGATAATTCGACCTAATTCGATTTCGAATTCACCAATTCTGAATTCGAATTCGTTCCGAATTCAATTCGGAATTCGGTAAATTCCGATTTCATCGAATTAGGAAAAATTTATATATTATTATATAATATAAAATTTATAATATAATGTTATATTATATAAATTTTATATAATATTATATTGTATAAATTTTATATTACATGTATAAAAAATATAGTTATATATTAAAAATAAATTTGAAAAACTCCATTACCGAATTCGAACCAAATTCGAAATATATGAATTCGGAAAACCCGAATTCGATTCCGATTTATCGATTTCGAAAATTCCGAATTCAATTTGAATTCGGTCGGTAAATCAAAATTTTTCGATTTTGCACACCCCTACATGAAGGTGTGAATACTCTTCACACAAATCAAATTTTAGTACGAAAGTCAAAATTGGTGATTTAATTAATTCTGTTGAATTTTGTGGAATGTGTACTACAAATGAAAATGCACGATCTTTGCATGAATTGATTCGTTGGTTGAACAACCTATCGCCATTGTCCTGAAAATTAAGTACGTGCAAAATTTAAAATTAGTGTATTTTTTTTACATAGTTTATAAATAGCATTATAAAAAATAAACATATATCAAAAAATTCTACCTTCTTTTGTAATTTTCTGAGATAAGAAACGTCATAACCAAATACGAATCGTGCATGTCTGTTCTGTAGATTAAGATGCATGTTACTACTGGAATATTTGATTTGTACGTTAACATTATACCTGTTTGACAAATAAAATATTATATACAATACAGAAAAATTTGTTGAAATTAAAGGTACATGAAATTAATGACCTAACAACAGTGTCGACTGCATCATTACAATGCATACATACTATTTTTGAAAAATGACCTTCACATAGTTGTCCACAATTTTTGCATAGCTCATAGAACATGTTTTCTCTGTTAATGTTCTGAATGTAAGCAAGTATTCGAAAATATTTAATCTAATAAGAATGAAAGAAAGTATAGATTATAATTATAAATTTAAAAAATTTGTGCAGTAATTAAATTAAATAGAGTAAGTTTACCGTATGCATGATTGTATATTCGGATATCCATATTCTCTTTAATTTTGCTATCAGCAATGCTTGTGATGTTGTAAAGTTGTTTGAACTCAACAACGTAACTAACTTTCAAGTACATGTATCATTTTCAAACCTACAATTTTTTGAAATACATGTTGATAAGAGTATGGTACAACATTAAAAGTTTGATGTAGTGTTACTGATGGAACTCATCAACTGCGCAGGTATGGAGCAAAATCTAAATTGTAATTGATATACAATTTGCTAGCTCTAATTGTACAAAGTAATGGTCCTGCATAGTATGGTTATATTCGTTAAAAAACTATTCAAATTGTATAGAGTATAAGTAAAAGTATTTGATTTATCTCTGAAATTTCGTACGCAAATACCACATGCTAGTAAAATATTAAATTTTATAGCAGACTGATATTATAGAATTTGTAGTATATTCAATAACTTGATACTCAAATCACCGATGATGCAAAGTTTGTCTAAATAAGCTTTACAGTGTCCTAACTCTTTGCAAAAAAAAAAAAAAAGGCTAAATAGTCCTAATTGGCATCGCAAGTTACGGCAATGTGCCAGTGGCATCTAGACCTAATTGTTTTTTGGTCAAAATCTGGTCCTAATTGGTTTTGCTGTTTCTTGATCATGTTGTATGCTTCCGAATTAAAATTATATTAAAATAGTATATGAATGAGCATTTGTCTTTAATGAAGGAGTAAAAAGGATTTAAAACATAAATAACAAACTACAAACGGTTTATGAAGTTGATTATGGGAAAGTTTTAAATTTTAAATTTGATTGGCGATAGGGTTGGTTATAACCCACTACTTTTTATGTATTAAAATAAATACAAAAATCTAAAAAAAAGAATGAAAAGTTTGGAAGTCATTGAGAAAGTCTCTGCTAAAAATCTCTTCTGCAATACATATAGATATAGATAGCCGAATGCAAAAGTCAAATAGGTTAACTTTTTAATTGCAAAATCAACTACAGCTCTTTATAAGCACCCTTAGGCAGCTCTCACCTAAGGCCAGATGAATTAAAAACAACCGTTTTGGTGATTGGGGGAGGGGAATAATTATAGAACCAAAAAATTATAACAAAATACTATAGGACATATATTTGATAAAACCAACTGATATGAAGAGACAATTTACACACATATAATTATGCCTGAGAGAAAGAACAATAAATATCAAGAATAATATATTAATTACATACTAAACTATGAAAGTTATCAAATTTCACTTTTCTCAACTGATACAATAATAAGAATCTCTATTTATAAACCTTGTGACTTATAAACAAATCTTACAATCATAAGAAATTTCCTAATAAAATTCCATTGAAACCTCATGGTCTTTCCTTAATTAACAGTGAACTCTCTCTCTTTTTTTTAACAATTTTTATCTATTTATTTAAATTATATATCCATTTTTTTAACTACATAAAGTATCTTAGTTTGGTATATGCAAAGTAATTGATATATTGGTAAACTGTTTAAAAATGAATTTTCACTCAACGAATTTGTTTAATTCATTTGTACAAGAAAATTTCGCAAAATATTCTAAGAATTATCAGCAAAACTGTTATTTCAAATTAAATAGATGACCAAAAAAAAGCAATTTCTAAATAATATCACGACAAGAAGTTGACCAGCTTTGTTCAACGCAGTGGATTTTTTTTTTTTTTTTATATATATATATATTTTTTTACCCTAAAGTAACATCTTGGGACATCTTCCTGCGTGGCGGACTAGAGTTGAAAGGGCGAAAGAATTCAATTGTGGAGCAAAGGAGCGGGAGTGATCACCATGGCTGAAGATGAGCAACTTTCCAAAAATCAAATAGATGGTGATGCAGAAGAAGATGCGGAAAATTGTTCCCAGTGGCGTCTAGAAAAGAAGCAGAAGCTTGACGATGAGAGTGATGAGACCGAGGATTTGGACGAGGACGAGGATGATGAGGAGGAGGTGCATGTATCAGAAGAAGATGATGGTTCCGATTATTCCATGGAAGAGTTCACGATTTCTGACAAGAAATTTGAGATATTGAAGCCTGATTACTGCCCTGAAGGGGTTGAAGAGATCGATGAAGATGTATGGATCAAGTATCTCAAAGAGATTAGTGAGAGCGAGGTAGGTATATCATATATGTGTTCCATTCCTTTGCATTTGTGATAATCGGATTAATTTTATTTGGATGATGGTGCTTTTGTTCACAGGGTTTCGATATTTACCATTATCCGGGTATGTGCTTGATGGCTCGATATCATCCCATTGATATTGAGAAGTATCCATTAGAACTCGAAGAACTAATTGATTTCTCGAATGCTGCGCTTCTTGATTTCAACCAGAAGGAAGTATGTATCTCTTCAAATTTTTTTTTTTTTTTTTGTCCATTTCGTTCAATAGTTCTGCATCTGCCTCTGGGTCAAGCGAATCTAGGAACCTTAATTTAATTCCTTCCAGGGCACAAAGTACAAGTTGGAAAAGGTTGAGAAGGCAAACAGACAACTTGCTGGTCCTGGCTGCAACTATTACATAACTTTCCAAGCCAAAGATTCTGTTGCTGATGCTTTCAAAACCTTCCAAGCTTTAGTATGGTGGGGCATAGTTGGGTCTGGTTCAGAATCCTCCGCAGCAGTTGTGAAATTCTGCAGGCTGAAAGCGGCTGCTGCAACTTGATTCAATCTCATTGGGTTTTCTGGTATTGGTTTTGAATTTTAACGAGTTATTAATGTAGGAATGAAAATTTGGAAATTGGGTTAAAAAAAACTAGCATGATCTGTACTGTCTTTTAGTTTCTGGTTCTTCAGTCATCAGATGATAAATTATGATGGTCCTTCCAAGTTCAGCGTGATATCCATCAAGTGTCTAATTGTGAAGCTTGAGAACGGAAACTGATCTATATTTATAATTGTTTAAAAGTTACAAGGCTGAGGCTTCAATAAGCAAGACCACACGAGACAGGCTGATGATGGTGCTTTGGTACTGGCCCTGTGACATAAGAATTTCTAAAAGTTTGGAGATGGACCATCTTTTACTTTATATATATCAAATAAATCGCATAGAGTGGAATTTTTCTACTAACATTCGACATTTTAGGTTGAATTCCATGAGATTTTGGCATCGCGAATTCTTGTTTCTTTTACGTAATTATGTTGAAATCTAGAGGATGTTTAAAACACTGTACAGGAGATTAGCCCAAAAAATTTTGTAAATAAAAAGGATTTGAAAGTACAATCTTTTTCAAAGAAGAAGAGAATGCGCCGTAGTTCTCAATTTATATGAGCCAACTTAAGTATGTACACTGGAATAGCCAACGAACAGCTCTTCGTTTCACCAAAGTGATGGCTCAATGTACCATCTCTTCGTTTAATCACGCTAGAGGAACTTGCCAATGAATACTGGTTGTTCTCCCTTTTATTTTACTGCTCCTGAAGAACAACTCTTCGATTAGTTTAATCGAGCTAGAGAAATTTGCCAGAGCAATAATGAAATTAATGTTAAAATGGGTGACAACAATAATAGCATATGGTAGGGCGGGGAGGTATGGAATTCGAAACCTCTCGTTCGTATTAAAAATTTTTTCTTTAAAAAAAAAAAATCATGGCCGTATGGTAATATTAAGGAAATCTCAATCAATAAAACACATCTGGTATTATGGTTATTATTCCTAATGACCATTTCTTCCAATTCACCTCAGTGGGATTTTGTCCATTTCTAACTTCAGATATTTCTAACGTTGGTGCAACAATAAGAAGTTTTAATAATTTATATTCGTTGTTTACTTGAAAAGACACGAAAGAAAAAACGGACAGAAAAGAACCATCTGTAGCAAAAATTTTGATGATGGAACTAAAATTGTAAAGTAACATATTGGATGCATTTAGATATGTCATCAATCAAAATTTATATAATATACGTGTATCGTGAACACGTCTTTAAAATTATTTATTTTATCTTCTCAATTACTTTTTTTAATCTCGTATGCATGATCGTCACGTGACAAAACTTACTTCAAAATTTATTCCGAATTATATCCTATCCAGATTTCTGAAACTAAAAGATGTTAGCAAATGACAAACTCATATTTTCTCTACTTTGACTACATTTTGTGGCAGCAAAGTTGTCGTTATATTCTGTCATGGTATTGCCACGCCACCAGTCCTGCAGTCAACAGCAAGCAAAGCACAAAAGGAGGCGGTGGTGAAATACGCGAGTAAGCAACGAGCAAGTAAATTATAAATACCGCTGCATTCGACAGAAATAGATTTTCTCAAAATTCCCCATTGTTTTCAGCTTTAGCCCTTCAAAGTTTCCACCATGACGGACCACCACGAGACGCGAGACGGAAAACCCAACAAAAACCTTCCTCATCCTTCTTCAGAGAAATTCCCAGTTGGATCCTCTGATAGCGGGTTCTCTTCCGGGCCAAAGTACCCGAACCCACCTGAGACGACTAACCCGGACCCGGCCACTCTCAGGGAGCAGTGGAGGTATGCTACTAGGCAGTACAGTAGATGGTATTCTCAAGCTTGGGGCACTGCTATACTTGCGGGTCTGTCTTTCTTTGCTCTTGGTTGGATAATTAAGGGTTCTAATCCTTTGCCTTCTTTCAAGAGCGAAAATGTGGAAAAGAAAGATGATAAGAATAGCTCTGAGCAGGCTAAGCAAGGTTAATTGAATGGTGATTTTGGTTCGAGGTTAGTCTTTAAGTTCTTGAATTTTTTTTCTAATTGGCGATTGAATTATTTTACCCGTTTGATTATTATGGGTTCATTGCAGCAATTGTATTTTTTTTTCGTGTTATCTTGCTCAACTTGTACCTTTTTTATGATAAAGTGAGGTAATCCAGTGGTAAATTTGATTCATGGTTATTTGCGAGTTCTTGAACTTGATTGCTGTTAATTGAGGTGATTAAGCAGTTTAATTGTTCCTGAATTCTGGGTTTTTATCACAGAATTTTTATATTCTCATGTTATGTTGCACGATTTGTTCTTGTGACAAGGTTGATCAAAGGTGAATTTGTGTTAGGCTTACTGTAGATACTTGAACTCTTCGGCATAGTAATTGAGGTTTTAAGGCTGATTGATGGTTATCAATTTCTGGGATAGTTGCAGAATTTTTTGCAAATTTTCGCGTTATGATTCCTTCTCTGTCTCTGTTTGTCTGAAAGCGGCACTGTTATGGAGGTGAAACTAGGTTAGGAGGTGATTGAATTCGAGATTTAGTCCAGTATTAGGACTTTGCGCTTCTCCTTTTGAGTGCCTATGCCCATTGATAGCAGTGCTAATGTAGGTATGTCTAGAGTTATACTAATTGAGGTAAGCCTATAGCCTGCTGATGTAGTTAAATTATTTTTAGTAGTTTTAGTTTGGAAACTATTTGTTAGTTGTTCTTGAGCTCACTGAAATAACAAATGTGATGGTTAATTATGTAAATTTGGACTTTTTAAAACCTATTTTGGTATGTAATGGTCTCTCTATTGGTCTTCATTTTAATGGAAACTAGAACATTCTTAAGAACAAGAAGAAGTCTGGCTGAGTTGGCTATGTACTTGCAGATTCACACAATGGTACAATCCTTAATATCTCAGAGTAGGAGGTTTAAATTGCTAATCAACAATGGATGATAAAGTGTGTAAAAGTTGAGATGGGCTATAGGATTATGGAGAGAATAGATTTGGCATGTTCTATTACGTGTATGAGTAAGTGGGATGGATTAGTGAGAATGAAGTTCTATTCTCATGATAGCATCCTCGTTGTGCAAATATGATGGTTTTGTGACTGATAATTTTTGTGAAGTCCTTGATTGCAATTATTCTATGGCTCAAGAAATCTTGTAAGTGGTGGTACATATTTGGTGTAAACTGTGTAGTTTTTAGTCTGCAATGCTTAAGACATTTCCAGAATAGAAATGGAAATGATCAAGCTAAAAGCGTAATTTAATGCATCCATGTTATTTCACCAGTAACAGGTCATACTACCTCATTTTCTACTTGTACAAAAGGGTGAGTTCAGTAGTCCTACGTAGGAGGTGCTGGAAGTTCAATTTTTAAAAAATGTGAAATTTTGCTTATTCCTATCTGACATCATATGCAATCTGTATTGCGTTATTGAAGAAACAACGCGAGGGGATTCTTTCAAAATTCGATCTGTATCACCATTTTTCTAAATCATTTGGTGGTTTGTCCATTGTCTTTCCTTTCAGTTGCTGTACAGAACATGGGTAATCAGTTCGTGCTAGGTAATCAAGCTTGTATAGCATAGTGGAGCAGTCCTGGTAAACTAGATGGTGAAGAAACAAGCAGATTTGAAATGGCATGTTGAAAATTGCATTTTTTCTTAATGAAAAAAATGAAAGACAGAAAAAATTCTACTTCTGCTTCAAGAAAATCTGTGGGTGAAAAAGTAAGCATGGGAAATAGAAACATATTTACAGTGCTTCCTCATATTTGTTTCAGATACTGATTAACTCTCAAATTCCAAACAAACATCTCTCAGCTCTGGAGCAATAGCCTCAATATGTTACTTTCTGGCACACTAAAGTAAATCTCTCTCTCTCTCTCTCTCTCTCTCTCTCAGCTTTTCATGACTACTGACTAATCTAGAGTTGGTATTAACCAAGGGCATAACTGTAGGCAGCAGGTGCCCTGTAAGTGAGAAGCACAGAACACATGCTCATCTGTAAATTCATCCAATATACTTGTATGACACAAGTATTTTGCCTTTGTATCGGTGCCCTGCCAGTTTTAGTCTCTCTCTCTTCCTCCCAGCTCTACAGCCATTTATAAAATAAGTTCTTGATATTAACTACATTGGAAAATGTACGCCATACAGCCTTCGGATTTCATATCAGAAATGTTTCAATGTTTGATATGAATATTAGCATTAACTAGTTTGGGCTGTGAAACTAGTAAATGGCTGCATTTATGGCCACAGGTTACATGAGTGGGAGAACAATAAACTGTCGGATGGCTTAGTTGTACAGCTAACTGTCTTATTTGACAAGTACATACTACTTTACCTCTTCTTTGTTGTTTTTCCCTTATAATATCTGGAAATATTACCTTACCGTGTATGTGATCACTCGGTATAATTTCTTTGAGATCCTAAATGAGGAAATGACCAATGCAATAGGTATAATAGGTGGCGGAGAACTTGTTTGGTTTATTGAGAGAAGTTCGTCTATTCCTCTTACAGTACTTAATTTTGAACTATAGATAAATCCTATACTTGCTTTTATTTGACGTTATTTTATACGTAGTTGATGCCAAAAGTTAACAGCTTCGTTACTTTGTTTTTCTCAGATAATCCGTAGCAACGTCTTGAAAGTGGATGTAAAATGGGGATTTTATGTTTCCCAGCTTCACTAGGTTGCTTCTTGAGTAATAGAGCAAGTAACTACAGGAAAAAATATGTGGAGAAAGCAACAAAAAGGAAGATGAGGCATGCGACCTTGAAGTTACATGTACCAACAACGTACTCTGTTTTCAAACATCTGGGTGTTCTTGAATGGACTAGTAACGTCTTTGTTGACGTCTGTGGAATTTGTATAATGTATTTTGAGTTAGCGTACCTGCTACAACTCTCAGTTTCTCGCAAGAATGTAATCTGGATAGAATTTGAAAAAGGCATCTTTCTACTCGTGAAATCTGTGTAAAGTTTCAAGTGGATATATAACAGTGCAATCTTTTCCCTTCCCTCTCAAGTACATCCCTCCTCTTTTGTCCTCAATGCACAAATAGAAGTAGGACTCCATTATACCCAAGTTTCCTCTTAATTAGGGGATGGCAATTCTTTCTCAAGTCATTCATTGACATCAGAAGAATTTAATTTACTGCTTACTCAGCTGTAAAATTCGATGCGCGTAGCTTGCTGGAACAAGGAATAAAATAACTAGAACAACTATGAATCTCTGTCAGAATCTTGATTCTTACATCTTCTCATTGCGCTCTCCTTTTCTGTCGGGTAAAAAGAAACTAGCTCTCTCCTGGCTAACATGGTATCGTATAGCTGAAAAAAACAAAAAAACTAAAACTAGCGGTGATGGTTGCAGCATTTTTTGGCATGGTACAAACCTCCTATTCGCGTATGGATATAGCAGTAGTTCTGCAGTAAAAGTCTCCACAACATGAGAGCATTTTCTTCACTCTTTAACCAGAACAACAACCAGCTTTCTTGACAGCTGATACATCATCTTTCGTTCCAATGTTTATAGTTTGTCCTCTAGGCAAAGCTGCAGGATCATCTCCAATGTCAAGAGCCTTTCTGCTAACAACATGGTAGATTTGTGTCAGCACTTCCGTGAAGGCATTTTCAACATTAAGGGCCTCAAGAGCTGAAGTTTCCATGAAGAAGGTCTTCTCCCTCTCTGCAAAAGCTGTTGCATCTCCAGTAGGAACAGCTCGCAGGTGACGTAGGTCTGCCTTGTTTCCAACGAGCATGATCACAATGTTCACGTCTGTATGATCCCGAAGCTCCTTAAGCCATCTCTCCACATTTTCGAATGTCACATGACGAGTAACATCATAGACAATTAGAGCACCAACAGCTCCTCGATAGTATGCACTTGTGATGGCACGATACCTTGAGCAGAGAAACATATGATGTTAAATGCATTTCAGACAGTGTTTGAACCTTGTACTTCAGTGTAGAGATTAGAGATGAAATTAGTCCCCATTATTTTCAACACATTATGGAAAACAGTAAGCAAACTGTTGTGTTTTAGTATCAATTATGCAGTTGACTGTTGTTATTACAATCGTCCGTTGATCATATATTTTGTACTTCAGGAGCCTATAAATTACAATCTGAAAATCCACAAAGCTTCACGATAAAAAAAAAGGAGCCTATAAATCCGTTCTCACTTTATGCAAGAGCAAAGAACATTGCATAATACTACTATGGAACGGTAATCAATCAATCTAGAGACGATAATTCTGGTTGCACATATCTTAATGAGAGGAAAAGGGTTGAGGAAGCACAATTTCAAAATGCCACTTTGTATGGCCATAGGCACATTCAACATCAACCAAATCCTCAGAAGAAATTTCTATCAATTTCCTCATCTCTCATTTTATCTTTTCTGTTGATTTTATGGTTTCTTACATTTAGCCAGCATAAATGCATAATTTCGTGCATGATCAGCAGCAAAGAGAAGCTTGCAAATTAATTTACACATGTACATACATCCACGTTAATTCTACACGAAATTCATTTGCAATATTTGTACATAATGGACACAAAGGAAAGAGAAATAATATACTAAGACGGAGGAGGTAAATTGAGGGTGGGGAGTTGCGTACCTTTCTTGGCCGGCAGTGTCCCAAATCTGAGCCTTAACGATTTTGTCATCAACCTGAATGCTGCGGGTGGCAAACTCAACGCCAATGGTGGACTTGGATTCTTGACTAAATTCATTGCGGGTGAAACGAGACAAGAGGTTCGATTTTCCGACACCTGAGTCCCCTATTAGCACCACCTTGAATAGGTAATCATAATCTTCATCAGCCCTATATGCCCCCATTTCTTGCTATGTTTTTTTTTTCTTTTTTTAATGATTGATCTCGAAGTTAGTTAGAGAAGGAGAGCAAAGAGAGCTGGGAAAACAAACAAGGCAAAATATTGTTGGCTGATTTGATGATTCGATTGATGGCAAAATGGCAACGGTACAAAAGAATTTCCCTCCGCATATTGAGGAGGGAAGGAGAAGAGAGGTGAGGAAAGAAAGAGAGACTTGGACCGATTTTTTTTTTTTTTTTTTTTGTAATTTATGGTATGATGGTTGTTTTAACTTTTGATTTTAGTTACCTCTTTATCATCTGGGGATTAGGATGTCTAAGAGGATTTGTACTTACCTCTTAATAGTTGTGAATTTATTCAAAATCAAGTTCGTGCGCGATTAGTGCAGATATTAGAATGAAGTTATTTTTGAATGAAAAAAAAAAATTCGGTCACAACTTATTTCTTAGCTAGTTTGATACTTTGACCCACAATTGTAAGTTTTTTTTTTTTTTTTGGAAAGAATGAATTTGATTTTATCTACACTTTCCAAGCACTAATTAACCTGCCATCACCTCAGCCTGTTAAATTTCTCCACCCAATCAATCTACATTTGAGAAATAAATCTGGACTTCAGGGAAAAAAAAAATATCTGGACTTTAGAAAGTGCACCATAAATCTTGCACGCTAAAAAGGCATAATACTTCTCCTAATCAGTTTATCTGTTTGTGTCTGTTCAGTCATGGAGTAATGAGTTCCTCGTCTTACGATTCCATTTCCAGCTGCGGTTTCTCTTTTCTACTCATGTCAGGAAATCAATCACTTGTCTCATCTCAAATCTCTTAGTTCCTTTCCGGCCCATATCTCCATCACTGTTTGTTGTTGACAAATACTGAGCCGCAACAATCACCGGTACCATATTTTCCACAAGCGCTTGTCAACAAAAAGTTTATCATGTATGCACTTTCATTTGTAAAACATCTGTCAACGAATTGACAACCATCATAAGAGTTGTAAATTCTCAAAGCACAGTCTAACCAGCTGCAGGATCTCAGAATTGGAACTGCTATTACCACCCTCTTATATGTCAATGATAATTAATATTAAATTTTACTTTTAATTGCAATAACAACCACCTTGTGCTCTGTTTTTGAAATAAAATAGACTCTGTGTGGATTAGGTATTTTTAGGAGGGACGGATGGACAAGGGAAAGAAGGAGGATAAGGAAAAGGAAAAGAGAGGATGAGGGAAAAGGAGGAGGAGGGGAAAAAGAGAAGAGGAAAATGGAGGAGAGGATGGTTGTTAGTGGTGGTAAGTGGAAGAAAAAAGAAATTTAGGGTTTATTTTATTTTATTTTTTAGTATATTTGAGATTGCATGTTTTTGGACTTATTTTTAAAGTTTGTTACTAGTGATCCTCCAAACAAAAACAGTTTGTGGGAAAAATAACAAACCCAAACAAAATAATAATATATGTGTTAAGTTGGTTTTACGTAGATTACTAGTTACTTGTTTTTTCCTTTCATTTGATCTACTTGAACAAATTGGCATGCCATTCCGTTGTGTCCATTTCTATTTTATCAATGAAATGTTCAAAAAAGCTTACAAAAAGAAAAATATTAACTAATTTAAATTTAAATTTGAAATTTAAACTTTGATATATATCATATATTCAATCGTAATAGTATATATACTGTTAGCATATATAAGATTTACACAAAAAATATATATGTGAGTCACTCCTTAAAAAATCAAAGCAAATGCAGTTACCAAATTGGGATAATTTGAAAAATCTCCCCTGAGATTTTTGAAAGTTGCCCTGACCACTCTCGAGATTTCAAAAATTTTAAAGACCTCCTCTGTCATAAAATTGGATCCAATTAAGGGTGGTAATTGGGTCGGGTGCCCGCGGGTGCCCACCCCGCGGGGGTAGAAATGGGGCGGGGCGGGGCGGGGGCGGGGATGGGGGCGAAATATTTACCCCCGCCTTAAAACGGGGCGGGCGATGGGGCAACGTACACCTGCCCCATTTCCCGCCCCGTCCCCCGCATAAAATATATATATATATATATATATATATATATATATATATATATATATAAGATGTTTGTCTAAAAGCCTTAATGAAAATGTAAATACGAGAGCCTAATGGAACAAGAATTCTTTCCATGGCCTATGATATCGTTTATAAGCAGTTCCAACAACCATGAGTTTGTTTTTCCCTTCATTTTGTTGATTTTCTCTTTTATGTTTTCTATTGATCTTTGCCTTTTGTTATTCTAGATTTTAACTTTTCTTGGTATTTTTGGTTAATGTTTGGAAATTCTTTTTCTCTCCTATTAGTTCTAAAAAATGCTTGGACATACGAGGAGACTTTTGCTTTTCATAAGTTAATTTTTTTATTCGCAGGGGACCGCGGGGAACCACGGGAAAAACGGGGCGGGGGCGGGGCGGGGGATGGGGGATGGGGGTGGGGAACGGGGGGAGTTATTTGACAACGGGGCAGGGGATGGGAGAAGGATCCCCTGCCCCATCCCCGCCCCATTGCCCTGCCCCACCCCCGCCCCATTGCCATCCTAGGTCCAATGCTTTGTGCTTACATCAAACCCAGTGAAATGATTGTAGTAGCTTTACAGCTTACAAAGTATTTGACAATAACGTGGACTGAAGCAATTATATTAGTAACTAATTGAATAAACAGAAATAGTACAAAAAGGAAACAAATATTTTAATTTGCCGTAAGAAAAAGGGCGCCAATTTCTAAATGATCACAATTTAAAACTAAAAAATTTCTAACTTGCACTTACAACTACAACATTGTTCTTGATGTTGAATAATGCTAGTGAATTTAAAGATTCACCTCTAAGGCTTAAAATTGTTATTCCAATTCGTTGTTGAAATTAGTTTTCTTACTTGAATTTTAGTAATTTGACGCCAATTCTTGAATCTAAATTCTCTAAAATTTGTCCTCCAATTGTTTGTTGCTACCCTTATATAAGAATTCTCGAAAGTAGCTGTTCTAAAAAGCCATTGCAAATAGTTGTAGAAGCCTCATGTTTGATGCTTTGCATTTGCCAACATTTGTACTCACACCTCCTAAATTTTGACTTTGTTTAACTAACAATTTATGCATATGAGGGGCATTTTTCGAATTACCTTTTCGCTCTCCTAAATCTAATTTTTTTTATTGTTTAGTTTTTTGAATTGGGCTTAACTTATTATAAGCTAATCTGTTTTAGAGGAGGTTTTCAAACTTTTAAAACTTGAGAGAGGTCAATGCAATTGTTAGAAATCTCAAAAGGAGGTTTATGAAAGTATCCCTAACAATTTTATGGGTGCCAATATCAATTTTCATTTGAAAAAAAATAAACTTGTGTTGTTTATCAAATACTTGGCCATCAAATGTCAGGGGATGACAACAGTTCCCCGAATCCCTCAAAGTCCTTGGTTAGTAAAGCATATGAATGTCAAATGTGACGGTTCATGCATAACAGTTATCAGGTAGTGTGACTTTGACGTTAGAGTGGAAGGAAGGAATTTTTGCAGAGTGATATATCCAAATCACTCAACCTCAATCAATCAGAACTCTATGTATGTCTTATATAGCAACTCAACTGTTCTCATTGTCAAGCACGTAAAATAGTCTGCACCACTCAGTCCCAATTGACCCGTCAACAACAAAAGCTTCCGCACCTACATACATAAAAAATTTAAATCAGAAGGCCATTGATTCATCTTTGTTTGATGGATCACTGAATGTAAGAATGTTTGCTTGATCATCATTGGAATTGTTGCACTGTTCGCAATACTGTGCTCTTATGGTGTGTCAACTGTCAAAAGGCTGATTAATGCTAAAATCCTCTTTGTTATACGTTAAGGTTACAACTTATGCTTGATTTATATTCATCTTGTTCTAGAGAGGAATGGATTGGGTAGCTTAAAAGAGGGAGTGTAAGGGAGAAAATTTGAATTCCAAAACTTTCATTTATCGGATTTGTCTGGTTAATATTTAATAGATGGTATAATTTCACAAACCTTCCCTGAGATTTATGATAATTGTATATAGTGCCGCTTGGGTTTAAATAATTACATAAAGCTTCCCTAGAAAATACTATGAAGCTCACTTTAATTTGCTGATGTAAGCAAAAAATCTCCATTGAAAATCCTAAAACGCCCTTAGATGATTATCTTCCGGAAAAACAAAATTCCTTAATAACGTTAAACTCAAAACATTACTCACATATTTGTATAAAGTTGATTATCTACTAAAAAAATATTGATACTTACTTGACCAACAAAACTAATTCAATAAGAATCTACGTGTGGAGGAAACTAATGTTTTTATTGACTCTAAAATCACTAATATATGGAGTAAGATTGGGTTTAATTTTTGTGGGTGTCTACAACAAGATAGAAGTTTATCACTCTTATTCTTCTTTTTTCATTTTTTACTTTTTTCAAAGGATTTACTAAATTTAATTTACAATACATTAGTTCTCTTCATGGAGACTTTAAATTCAACATTGGATGAAGGTTATTTTTGTCATTTTAGACAATGTGGGGAGGTATGTGTAATTTTTTAAACTTGAAGGGTACTGCCTAAAATTGTTATAAACCTTAGGGGAGGTTTGTGAAATTATCCCTTAATAGATTTGTCCCTCTCTTGTCAAGATGTTATGTTTTGAACTTTATTTTTTTTTTCTTTGAAATTTCTAATGCCCACATTGCAAATTTTGGGTGAAATTTTTTATATCGTTCAATCATGTTTTCCCAAAAGGTTAAATCTACCAACATGAATTTCTGATTCTAAAACAGGATTGTCTCACCAAAGGTCTGCAAAAAGAGCAACTTTAGCGGCAGTATGTAGGCATCAATCCTTATTTTGCCTCTCGCCAAATACAAATTAATTAAACCGACCGATGCACATTTGTGTACACACAACATATTAACAGCTAGCTTGTAGATGTGGGTGTAGAGCATTGATGGTATGAACAAGTGATTTGTTTGAAGAAAATGTGAAGAATATGTCAAAAACGTGAAGAAAAAATTCACAAAAAGATAAGTGATTTTCGTGAGAACTAAAAACATTCACTTCTTTCCTTTTGGGGTCAGATCACCTCCTTATTCGTGCAAAAAGGAAGATCACCTTCCCAAAATAGTACAATCCGAGACAGTGATGCATTCAGTCAAGACAAGGAGGTTGGTTGCCACTAGTCCCCACAAAGTTGGGTCACAAAACTTCATCTCATGGTAAGGTGGTTTTTACTGTTTCGGGAGTAGGAAGTAGAGGTACACGAATGCCTAATGCCCTACTTAGATGAACATGGGAGGACTTCAAATTTTGCAGAGCAGCTAACGTCAGATATGGAACTTATTCTGCACTCACATTTCTACAAGCAATTGGCTACTGCAACCAGTAAGGATGCAGTGTGGAGGACTTATTCTGCCTTTGAAGATAATTCCAAGCGGTAATTCTTGTTTTGATTGACAACACACTGCAGATTGCTCTGTGCAAATAGCCAATCAAGCTTACGTTCGTAACGGGGATTGGAGGGAATCCCATCTCGTTGATCGTTCAATTAACGCCCGCTTGCTTGCTTAGACCTTGAACCCTAATCGATAGTATCCCTAAAAAATTTTCCGGGGAGTATTGAAAATTTTTTGAAATATAAGGTAATTAAATTACCGAAGTTTGAAGGTCCAAAATAGTTGTAGGTTGCGTGCAAATGCTCTCCCAGTGAGGAAAAGAAAAGGGTTTGTTTATGAACAAAAATTACCGATCCAAGAACAAAGGGATTGATTCTTCTCAAACTCTCGTACCAATTCACGTATAATTAGCATGAAGTTGATCATCAAGTTTTGACAGTTCCTTGGAAAGACCTAAAACATGTGAACAAATTTTTATCTTACGCGAAATCCATGTGCCAAGAATTTGAACATGATTTTAGACCAGGAAGGAATAGCCTCTGAGACCTCCAGTCGAAAATTCTTTCAATTTTGATGTTCGGAAACAAATAGCACCCTTTCATCTATAGTTTGTTTTTTTTTTTTTTTTTTGGGGTTTAAGCTCATCTACAAGATTTTACCCACATGGAATGAGAAAATTCTGAAATCCCTCAACAATCAATAGCACTTTGATAGTTAAGAACCATAAAGAAGTACAAGCATTTAATAGTACACACTTTTAGCAATGGACCATAGCGTCCTTTGTTTATCAAAATGTGGCAACATTTCCTTAATTTCAAGCACAGGCGAGATTTTGTTCTAGCTTGCAAGTTAGAACTTAGAAGCACCTTGCTTTGCTTATGCAAAAAGCAACACGAATTCTGGCATAATTTATGAAGATGATGATATCACAGACGTTGGAAGACTACAAAAACCACAAGAATTGCACACGCTTGCTAATTGCATCTATCTATCTAGTTTGCACAAATGGCCATAACGAGTCAAAAGAACAAGAAATTTTTTTTTTTAAACAAGCTAACAAAATACTTATGTAAATCAGTCTAGAGATCGTTATAACACATAATGAAACTTTCCATGACACAAAAGTCCAACAAACTCAAAGCTAAAGACTAGAGAGCCCTATTTAGCTAGCTACGGAAGAGTCAGAGAGCGAGATATAGAGATGCAACAAAAACAAGGCAAGTGACGAATGGCTGATCCCCTCTCTTCAACATCCACGAGTCGGATAAATCTGCAATGCAAATTCCCACCAAAATAAAAAGTAAAAAAAAAAATTCCGAAAGAGTAAGTTATCATAGGGAACAAGAACATTATAGCAACATGAGTACAAAAATATTGTACTAACAGATGAGAGTTGTAGGATTAAAGCATTCAAATCAAATCAATAAAAATTACGCAAGCTTCTAAAATGAAAGCATACTACTCGTAAATTAAGTACCAAATCAATAGTGGTGTCATGAGATGAGGAAGTTGACGTGCGAATCAAGTAGTAGAATGCACCATGCTGAAGAGGCTGGAGAGTGACACCCCATTCATTGGTCATAACAGGCTGACCAGAGGAGTGTACCAGCACTGCATCATCTCCAAATGCTTCTCTCACGTTAAAGAATGCACTCGTCACCTCAAACGCCACATCGTTGATAAAAACGGTTGATTTTGTAGGATCAGCTGAGCCCGTTTCACCAACACCTGCACCGTCACCCATTGAATAATCAGCACCTTTCTTTTTACCACCCCCGCCCCCCCCCCCCCCCCCAAAATACCAAAAAAGAAAAAGGCAAAATGAAGAAACACTTATAATTTAGTATTTTTCATGCTCATCATTCACACAGGGATATGAAGAGCCAATGCAGTAGTCAACAATCCATGCAGACGTTCTTAGAGACAAAGATCATAAAACTCGGGCAAGAGACAAATCTATCCTTGTCTTTTTTTCTTACCATGACGAGTATGTCCACATGCTGCATATAACAAATGAATGATAAATAGGAAAAAGTAGATCGAACAGTATCCATCAATCACTTCCATGAAAATGCCCCACTTGTGCATACTGCTTCTGCATTAGCATGATAAGGGACAAACATTTATTCTCATTCTTGTTCCAGAATTCATCTTCTAAATTTGTACAGATCAATGATATGATTCCCATGTTCAAAATAAAAAACTAGAACTAGTTATGAATTATATGGGACATACGAAAATCTGTGAAAACAAGTGAGTAGACCAGATGGTTCATTAATTTCTAGGTGGTAGCCTATGCCATTAATGGTTAAGCTAAGAAAATACTACTTGATTTAGGTCAGGGAAATAATGCTCAATTAAAGGATAAAACTTGAAAGAAAAAAAAAAGATTATCAAGACTTAAATACCATGAACGTGATCAATGCTTGACACGGCAGCTACTCTTGTGGGAGAAAAAATGCTTTGACTAGTAGTAATTGGAGGTGTAGTTAAAGCAGTGTAGTTTAACTGTTGCTGCAGCTTAATCTTCTCATCCTGAACCTTTTTGGTGGGCAGATGGTTCATCAGCAGCAAATCACTAAGCAAGATACTAGAAGAGTTTTGGATGGTATTATCAGCCAGATGAGAAAGACTTGGTGCATCAGAGAAACAAAACCCTTGACTAAAAGCAGCAGGAGGTGTTGACTCTGCAGCAGAGGGTGGCTGTTGCACTGGGAAAAAGAAGGGTGCAGGCAAGAATTCAGCACTGTGGGATTGGAAAAAGTGCTGGTTAACTGAAGCAGTTGGAGAACTTGATGTATCAAAAAGGTTCTTGGGACCGAGTGAGAGGGTTTTGTCTGCTGAATTTTGAGAAGACTTTTCAGAAGAGGATGAAGATGATGAGAGAGAAGTAGTTTTGGTTGCAGGAGGAGTAGATGTAATGTGAGGGATTTGTGGAGGTTGTGACTTGGTGGTGCTTTGGAAATGGCGCTGCTTGTGCTTGCTTCTTGATTTTCTGTTCTGAAACCAATAAAAGACATTGGCATCTCCAACTTGTCCATATTCTTGCAATTGAGCTCTGATTTTCCTTATCTCATCCCTTGGAGGGTTCACCATTCCCGAGTTGAAGATAGCTTCCAGTATCCGTATTTGCTCCGGCCTTGGATTCCATCTCGGTTTTGGTTCGGGACTCCTCTCTTCAGACCCTATCATAGTCGAAAATAAATCACGATAAATTGTTAGCCGTTTTCTCATGTTAAGCTCAAGAATTAGAAACAGATAAGTCAGAAAAGAACAACTGTAAGTTAAAAAGCTACATAACAATCAGTTTTAGACATCTCAAGTCAGAAAAATTTGAAACCAGTGAATGCAAGTGACTCAATGATTGAATGGAATTACTACCTGATGATGCACAGGAGGGGGCTCTTTGGCAACCGTTAGAGATGAGAGAAGAATTGATCTCGTGCTGCCATTGGTGCTGAGAGTTGCAAGGCTTGGACTTAAACATGCTAGGCCAGTGTCTATTTGATGAAGCCATGATGATAGCTGGGAACAACTGTCAATTGTTATGTGGGATTCCTCCTCACACTTGAATGGACAAACCTTATACTGGTATACTATCTAGGAATTCAAACAGAAGAAGAGAAAGAAAGGACAAGTCTTCCTTTTTGTTGGCTTTGTGTCTGAAGAGAAGAATGAAACGGCTAGGCAAACATAACGTCTCTTCTTATAGCCATCCTCACCTACTCCTCCCCTTCAGTTTCATCATGGATGGATTGTCAATTAATAAAAACAGTCCTTCCTCCCAACCATGTCCCTAATAAAATATGCTATCATGTAGTAGAAAGAAATATAAAAAAGACAAAACCCACAACAGGAATCGCCTGTGGAAATGATTAACAAGAATAGAAAGCGAATTAAATATAAAGTGATCAAGAGGATGGAGTGTAGTACAAAAGACCCATACTTCTGAGTTCTGAGGAGTCCTTACTAGTGGAATTTTTGCATTAAAACCGAAATACTTGTTCACTACTCAAAAGTACAAGGCCAATCCCCCCGGAAGAGAAGCAAAGAGAACATTGAAGAAGCACATGCTTGGGCTTATATTGGAATCTTCTTCATCAGAGACGGAGTAGACAGACAGAGAGGAGATCTAAATGCAAAATATTGGAGATGGGGTGTGGTGTACTGCTGTTGTGGGGTGCTGCTTCTGATCACTTTGTCTGTTTGTAATATAAGTGTTGCATTTTTATGATGAATCTGCAAGATTTTCCAGTTTTCTATGGAGGGATTGATTCTTTTTCTTTATTTTTTGTTTCTTTTCTTAGGGAGGGTATTAATGGAGAGGGTTTAGAGATGGGTACTCTAGTGTGTGTGTGTGTGTGGGATTAATATTCTATTGTAATGGAACAGGCTGTTGCAGGAATAAATAAGGGGTGTGTGATGTGGTGCGGCACTGGCCTTGGGGTTTCTGAAAGTCAAGAAAGGCTTGTGTTGAAAAATTTGATTGTCTCAACTTTCAA
Organism: Coffea arabica; assembly: GCF_036785885.1. Lineage (NCBI taxonomy): Eukaryota > Viridiplantae > Streptophyta > Magnoliopsida > Gentianales > Rubiaceae > Coffea > Coffea arabica. The sequence goes on from NC_092312.1 coordinate 12,832,243, forward strand.
GCGATGGTGAAAGATTAATTGCCAGTTTGTAGTGTTTTTGGGCACAGTAAGAAGAGTTTTGGATTGACTCGAGGGGCATTTTAATGTTCATTAAAAAAAAAAATTAGCAAGTAACCAGAAAGAGAAATTAAGGACTCGCTAATGAGGATTTTTATCTTTTGTTAGTAAACTATTAGCGAGGACTTTTAATTAGTGACACTATACTTCTCTCATCTTCTTTTGGTAGCCCTGAAGTTTCTGGTTTCCTTTCTTTTGTCGTCATGAGGAAACATTTTATTACTCTTAATTTGAAGTTGTACAAGGATGCAACTAACTAAAGGCATAATTTACCATCAAAATAGGCCCTCATATAATGAGCAAAACTAGTTAGCTTGCAATCATCATGTCAGGCTGCTATATGGTTATAGCTGAACAATTAGGTGAAATTCGAATTGATGTTTCAAGATCTTTGCAGATTTTCGTTCTGCGTTCGGTTTCAAATTAGTTTTGTGTTCTATTTGATAATTATTTTTTTTGGGCGCTGGACCAGACTTTGGCCTCACTAGTCTCCTTTAGTTGACCACCAATATCAGAAAATGATGAATTCTATGGTGTGGGGTGGTGAAATGAGGAAAGTGGTACTGAAATTGGTCCATGGTCTCACCACATTGACACTTTGACATATGATGGTTTGTCATTGGCTCACTCAGAACTCACAAGTCACAAGAATTGGTTATGTTATCACCGTCAACTTTGTTGGTGCAGCAGCTACAAAATCCCTTTTTTTTTTCCTGTAACGATGATATTTGTATAATCTAATCTATTATATTTTATAAAAAAAAAGAATTTAAAAAAATTGTATAAGGCGCTGACAAATTTACAGATCCAATTAGATAAAAAAAAAAAAAAATGCTCTAACACCTCATTTAAATTTTTTTCATTACAAATAAAATTCAAACTCCCAAATTACCATCCAAACAAAGACTGGATTCCTTTTTGTGGCGAATGGCTCAGTGGTTGCTACACAACCCGTACTTGCATAATGGTCTGCTTGACAACGGGTAACATGGTGTCAGGAAATGGTTCTAACACCAACAGTGGCCATTTACATTTTGTGCCACATATTGTAATTTTGCTGTTACATGTGCACTTACAATTTTCCCTTAGCATGCAAGACAAGGGGTTTTGTTTTTTTCGAAAGTGAGCTCTTTCGCACTGTAAATTTGGACAGGTAATGGCAGAATAGTAAATAAAGGACCATTTGAAAGGTACGCAAGGAGGGGTAACAAAAAAAAAAAAAGAAGAAAAGGTACAGAAGGGAGCGAGGGACAAGTGACATTATTATGACTGATTGACAAGCAAGGTGGTTTAATTGCTCAAAATAGTTGATTTTGCTCTATGAGTTATTTTCGTGCAGGATGGATGCATTCATTTACGCTAAATAAAGCTCATCGACGAGCAACCGGTCCTCTCTTTTTATTTATTTATTTTTTTTGTTGTTGTGGTCAAACGGTCCTCTTTGGATTGATATTTTTTTTGGAGATTTTTTTTTTTTGTAAAAAAAAATGTACAGTAACTATCTGATGTATATATAATAAAAAGATAATTGAAAAATATACTCACGAAAAATATAATTATTTTAATAAAAAATTTCAATCCAAACACCAAGTTAGGCGATCGGAAGTAAAAAATATTGTCGAATAAATACTAATTAAAATCATGCAACTTTGACAAATGTTTTTCTATTCCGTGCATTAATTTGTTAGAACCTATCACATATACGTCACTATGACACTTCCATGGTTGCACATATATATAGGACCTCAGTCATCCTAAGTTATAAAGATAATTAGCTTGATTAGCATGTGGAAATGTAGCATTTAAAATATTTCTGATTGGCATGGAAAAACTAGAAACTGGTATAAGCTGCATTGTAATTGCACTTGTTGCAATCTGCTCCTACAAATTATTTATCTTGTACCAAGTGAAATATAGTAACGAATGCAAAATTTGTCTTTCAAAGTAAAACTAAACATATGGATCGAGTATGGAGTTTGGACCCTTTTTGTTTCTTTTGCTTACATCCTCCAATTGAAGCTGCATCGATATCCCAAATAACCAGACATGAAAACCGGCCATCTAAACGCGGATTATTCAGGTCTTGGCTTGAAATTAATTTCATAACTATGGCTTTGACTGAAGGAAATTAAAGTAGTGGACTCTTCTTCTTGATGACAGATTTAGTCAGAAACAAAGAAAAAAAAAAAGTTGGAAGGACGTTTGTTTACTTTAATGTTGTTTTGGTTTTGAGACCTAACCGAAATCGAAGTCCAATGAAACATTTATCTCCTCTCTCTCTCTCTCTCCCCCTCTCCATATATCTTGTGTTTATGTGTGTGTGTGTGTGTGTAGATCGTACTCAACTTCCCATGCAAAGAGAAGAGTGAGAGACAGAGGGCGAGAGTTAATAAGGAGAGCGAGTAATGGTTTGGTCTACGTGGTGTCGGTGCGATTCCGACATGCAAAGCTCAAACTCCCAACTCTCATGCCTGCTATTTCCTCAATCCCCCCCATTTGCCCGACTCTTCTCACTTCTCATTGCAAAACATTTTCTTTTTTTTAATATTTGTGTGTGTGTATGTGTGGTTTTAATTACCTTCTGTCTTTGCCACTGTTGTTAATAGCTTCCTCATGTGTCAATTGCATGCACACAACTCAAGCAGGGACTCAAAATTTAATTTAGATTAAACAGGTTGGGGGATAAGTTTCAACTCATTAATCATTTTATCGCAATATTTATATCAGCCCAAATCACGTTTGATTTTGAGGGTTTTCAAGGTTTGATTTGACATTTTCATGTTGGCCATGACGAGTAACTTGAATTTCGATAAGACAATGCAACACCATGTCAACAAGGAAAAGATTCATCATAGCTTTGTACACTTTATGTCCAAACGCGTACATTCTCATCTGTCAGTTTATATGCTCATGCAAATATGCCCAACAATACATCTGTTTGATTAAATGATTATTTAAGAAAATAATATTATATTATAATAATTTTTGTGATGTGATACATATGAAAATAAAAATATTCTTGAAAAAATAAAAAAAATATATCTAAAACTTGTATTTATGATGTAAGAAAAAAAAATTTCTCATACATGCATAAGAGGTTATGGAGTATATTTGTTAGAAAACAACAAATCCTAGTCAGTCAAGTTTTTTTAGTGGACGCATGTCAACTTTTTCACCATACCATCCTCAATCTTCTGGCGTGATAACAGTTCTTGCCCCTTTTTTCAGTTATTAATTTCAAGAAGTGGTAAATAAAAATGTTGAATTTTCAGTTCTCAATTAAAAAAATTTGGTATGCTCAGTAACTAAATGTACTTTCAGATAGCTAGTGGGAAAAGAAAAGCGGGTTTTCACTTTCCCTGGTTTCCTTGGCCACATAGTCTTCTGCTACAACACATTTGTAATTACTGAAGCGTGAGAAAATTATTGAGATGGAAAGTGGCTTCTTTGGGGATGGTATTTGCACTTTGTGTCTCATCTAATTCAGATATAGACAGCGAAGTTACACAGAGAAGGTGCAAAAAACGCACTATCTCATCACAAGTCTCTCAGAACTGAGGAGGCTCACGGCCAATACTTGATATGGTAGTGGTTAGTACTTTTTTCTTTGTAGCAGCAGATTACTAGATTTTGTGTTTGAAGACGTCATTCACTCCTCTCTCACTAGTCTTTTAGTCTTCTTCTTCTTCTGCCAAACGTGTGCACGTTTTCTTCGTTCATCATCCGATCATCGTAGTGGGGAATGGCCGGTGAAAGTGATCTTCTGCTGCAAACCGTAGTAGCCGTACGTGGTGAATTTATTGACCCTTCAATTCTTCAGCCATACCCAAGTATTTATGTCACCTTTTTCCTCTTCACATTATCCTTTCTTTTTCTGTTTCCACCGATTTGTCTGGACCAAATATGTCACATCTATGTACTAACTGGTTACTATTTATACGTGACATTTAATTTTGGAAGTGACTTAAAAGTTGGTGCAAAAAAGTGCTAATTAAGTTAGTACTAATAAATCACTGGGCCAATGGTTCAGTGACCACCAAGAAGGGACTTAAGTCACTCCTTGAACCCTTATCAGCAGCGAAAAAAATCTAAGAGTTGTATCATAACACTCCCTTGGTCTAGTTGGGTCCGTATACCCACTAACCCCTACCACAGCCTCCTTAGGCTTCCCCTCCCCTTAGATTATGATAGAAAAAGTTAGTACTAATAACTTTGTCTTGGTACGTACTTTGTTGAGATGCAGAGAGTTTATATAATCCTCATTAGTCCTTTCTCTTTAACTTAATTGAGGAAAATTTTTTGTTAGTTATGTTCGAGAGTTCGAAGTTTTGTCAAATAAATTTGAGACATATATTATTTTTTTATCAGCTTTTTTCCTGTTCTATACTCACCAAAAAAAAAAAAGGTGTATATATGTCCACTGTGATAAATCTAAAATTATCATTCACCCTCTCTCAATTGTAAGACTTTAGCAGCACAAAATAAGCCCTCTTATGATTGAAAAGGATAAGTACCGAATCCACCGCTTATTATGTACGTTTAAGGCACATAATAAAAGAACCATTCGAACCAAATTTTGTCATCTAAATTGTTTCAATTTTATTAGTTTTTCTCGCATGTTCACCCCCTAAATTGTCTATAGCTCTCCTTCCCTTTTGCATTGCACACTCTAGATTTTCTCAAATTTCTTTCATTCTTTACATTTCCCCAAAGAGCAATAAAATATTTACCTGTGCTCTATTGCAAATTTAAAGATTACCTAGAGAAATAGAGAGAAATAACTTGAACTTAATTTATCGATCTGTCAGTAAGTATGAATGCGTGTATTAAAAGTATGTGCGTATTTATACAACTTTGGAGCTGCTACTTGAAGTTTTGATTTTCTCTCCATTACTTTTAATAACTCAAGAACAAAAGCAGCTTATAGGAGTAGTGGTAATTTCGCAATCAATTTGCGAACGGCGGAAGCGGTAACCTTGCTTGGCGCGAGTCTTTCTATGTTTAGCAGCAAATTCTAAGTGCTATCAACAAACCGGTAATCGGATCGAAGAACAAAAGGATCAAACAACAAACAATGTTCAAACAATGTACATCCCACAAGTCAAAACCAAGGCATTTGGTCTAATTTCAGGTCAGACTAACTCTACTTTGCGCTCTTAAAAACATATACCATCACTTTCCACTTTGCGTTCTAAATTTCAATTTTAAACACTTTGCACCCTAAACTCTTAATTTTAGACACTTTGAATTCTAAACTCTCATGTTTGCCCGCCCCCCCCCCAAAATTTAAATCCAATCGATAATTACATTCGCAAAATTAATGAGAGAAAAAATGGTGAAAATTGATGATAATGTACTGTTTTGTTCTAATTATAATCCCTTAGCTTTTTTAACCATTTTCAACACATTATCATTAATTTACATGGTCTCAATCACTAATATTGTTAGCAAAATAAACGAGATAAAAGATGGTGCAAAGTAATGATAATGCATTGTTTTATTTTTGCTACGATATCTTGGCACCTTTTGACCATATTTGACATATGATCATTGATTTGTTGGATCTTCTATGCATTTAATTTTGCTAAAGTTATCATTCATTTGATGTAAAATGTGGATAAATTTGAGAGTTTAGGGTGTAAAGTGTCCAAAATTAAAGTTTAGGGTATAATGTAAGAAAGTGATACAAGTTTGGGAGTGTAAAAGTGGAATTAATTAGTTCTTTCAAGTCTATTTTTTGGCAAGTTTTTATCAAGAAAAAATTGAGGAGATCTATTCAACCCTCATAAGAAAAAATTATTACCTAAAGTAAATGTGAAGTTCTCTACATTCCATCTAGTTAATGAAATGTTGCTCCCAAATTCAGGGTTTGAATTTTGGATCTAGCAGTTGGGGGTAGGAAGGATGTCGGGAGGGGTGAAAAGGTCAAAAAAAAAGAATAAATAAAAAAATAATGTAGAACAAAATGAAGAACTATCTATAATTGAAGATGTCCAATAGGATAGTGTTGGGGAACTATCTATATTACCACTACTAACTACTAACTACTAAGTAGTAGTAGTAGTATAATTTGACCATGCACATGATCACAATGAATGTTCCTTTTTTCTAATACAATTGGAGATCAGATGGGTGGGTATGTGTGTCTTAGCGAGAAATGCGCTAACCGCATTCACTAAATGCAAACGTGCATGCAGTAAATACACTACATGTGTTTGCTTCAATGCACAAATAAAATATTGCATCTTCAGTGCCTAACTGCAATTTTGTTGAAATAATGAAGACCACGAACTGAAATTTTTTTTTTTTTTTTTTTATAAAAAAAACCCTGAAAAAAAGTAAGAAAGAATAAAGAATGATAAAAGTTTTTTTTTTTTTTTGGCCCTAGAATTTCCAAGAGCGACAGGAGAGAATGAGGGATTGGTGACTCAACTGCACTGAAGACAAAACGTAGCAGCAGCAATGTTAATCTCAAAACCAGAACCAAGTGGAAACAGCTTCCAAGACATTTCTGAGCTAGTTTCACATATCGCAATTTAAGGACGAATCCAGAGGGAAATACCCTCTCTTTTTTTTTTTTTCCCCATTTTCCTTGTTAAGAAAGGCTACACGACCGATATTTGCTTTAATTTTTTTTTTGTCTGCTTAAAATCAATTCTTCAGGGCTCCTTTACGAAATCGATAAAAATAGATTCTGGGTTGTGATTTCTCCTGGAATCTAATCTTCATTTCTTTAACTACTCTTATTTATTATTATTATTATTTATTTTTCGACCTAAAGCCAAAATGGCTATTGGGTTATGTCTATAATTATGTTTAGATATTTTATCTATCTGGTCATAAGGTAAGAATTTATGGTATCCAATTTATTTCTCTGATCGATCGGCGAATCACGGAAAAACCCAGCAGTAAATTTTTTTTTTTTTTTTAACAATAATCTGCTCTTTTATCATCTGGAAAAAATATATTAATCCTGGGAAATTGGGTAGGAGTTAAAGAAACCACCTAAGCAACTTTAAATAGTTTCTCTTTGACAAACTGAAGAAAAAAAAAAAGAATTCACTTCTGATTTTAGATATTTATTCATTCATTCAGAAAATGACAACCGAATGATGGGAATGTCAATATTTGAAGAATTCTATAAGATTGCTTAACAAAGCTGGGAATGTCAAACATGTCAATAAAAAATGGTTTTGGCCGTTAATTATCGGTAATGAGTTTCTTAGCATATATTCCAAGGGATTAAGAATCTTCGTGCATTTAACGTGTCCCGATGAATCCCGGCGGTATTGCCCCCACATAATAAAGAGAACTGAGTAGCTTAATCCTGTTTAAGGAATTGAATTAGACTTTAGACATATTATTCTGATTCTCAACAAAGACATGATTATGGCTCCCTAGGCTAAGTACTCTTGGTTTATTGGAGTCTTTCTAATGTGCGGATACACGATATCAAAAAATAAAAAACATATGTTAATAAGGACGAAGTCCATTCAATCACTATTTGTGAACTAAACAATTCGCCATTAAGAAATCTTTTATATACTTGCAGTGTATACATTATCGATCTTATAGTAACTAATCTCAATTTGAATTTAAAATTAAAATTTTGCACGTGAAGTACTCATTCAAACCCAATAATATATGCATTGTGATATAGTATAAAAGATTAACCCTCGTGAAATACTAATTGTCTTCTTGTTCGCACACATTCATTAACTCTCCTTGACGATAAGCTTTTCACCTCAACGAATCCTCTATACCACGCCCTGTTTTACATCCTATCCCACTCTTTCTAATCATGCCAAGTATCCATTTATAAACAAAATCCTAAAGCAATCCAACTCGGACCATATTTAATTAGTTAACCGATTAATCGGGCAGAAAAACTTAATCTCTATAACCGGTTATCAATTAAAATAAAAACCCAATCACAAAATTAGAGATTAAACAAGGGAAAAAAAATCATCCCCAAGAAATATATGTGGATATTATTAAACAATAATGGAATTGTGTGGTAGGACGTGAAACCATAAGGATATAAGACAGTAGTGATTTACCCAAGAAATTAATATGCTCGAGCAAAAAAGACCATCCCTCCAATCTGTTGGAAATTGGAATCGATACCAAGCCTTATTTTGATAATGATAAATAATTTTGTTTTAGTGCACGAAATATATTCCATGCATTTCTTGGTAATTTGAATCCTGCAAGGCGGTGGGCTGAAACGTCAAATGCGTTACCATGATGCGGATTCCATTTCCAACATTGCACATCAGCAACCGGTTCCTTGTCTCTATCACAGGCCCAAACGGAAGCACGACGCTATTGGGTTTGGCGGACTTTCGACATGCCGGAATAGCATAGCTTGTGCAATCAACCAGCCAATATCTGTCCCCAGATTAGTCGGAAAGAATAATATTAGTCTGGTTAGTGTGATATTTCGCTTGAAATCTTCGGTTCCAGATTTCGCCTCTGTATTGTCTGCCCCATCCTTATTTATTTAGCTTCTAAGTGTATTGATTAATACTTCTTAGAATTTTATTGTGGATAAGTACAGCGATTAATAACTCATAGGATTCTATTGGTGATAAATCCAGCATCACAATACACGTATCAATAAATAAATAAAGACGGGACAGACAAGACAAATGATTTGAAGCGGTGATATTGTGACTTGACTCTTGATGTCTCTTCTCACATTTGGAGTTTCTCATAAAATCAAAAATGCCAATAACTAACTTTTTTTTTTTTTTTTTTTTGAAAAAAAAGGATGTCAATCATTACTCATCAGTTGATAAAACAAAAAAAAAAAAAGTAGGTAATACTGCCTTGAGAACTCTTAAAAAAAAAAAAAAAAAAAACCTACCTTGAGAGGAAGTTGTTTGAAAATAAAAAAGAAGATTGAACCTCTGTTTTCAAACTCGGATCGGACCGGCCGGTCGAACCGGTTGAACCGGGAACCGGCCAGGTAGCCGGTCCGAGTCACATTAGAAAACCGGAAATTTAAAACCCGGTCAAAGCCGGTCAAAAACCGGGTTTGACCGGGTTTGACCGGGAAAAAACCGGTTTTTCCGGTTCAACAGTATTTTTTTAAAAAAAAAATTCAAACTTTTTAATATTATGTTTTGACCCCCTAAATTGTTAAAACTTATTGATATACCTCAAATATTTGATACTTTATAAATATTGTCCTAAAATTTGATGTTATTTTTCAATTAAATTCATAATTTTAATTCTAAACTTGTTAATATTTATTAAATAATATAAATTGCTACTTGATTGTTCTAATTTCTTTGTATTTTCTTGTTAAATATATTTGAAACATCAAATATATATGAATATGCCTTTATTAATATCAATATATTATTAGATATTATATATATAACATTTTAATTTTAAAATAATTTTTATTTATGACGTCATCCGGTTCGACCCCTATCGACCCCCGGTCGAACCCATTGACCCCTGACCCCTGACCTCGGCCGAGTCGCTATCCGGTCCGGTTCTGAAAACATAGGATTGAACCCATAATCTTCGCAGTTTGCCTTTTAAAGGAGGAGTTAGAAGTGGAAAAGAGTGCTGAAATGAGTCAATTAGAGTGAGAAGGGGTCAGAGGCAGGAAGAGAGGAAATGGTGCAGTAGTGCAACTATAGCAATTAAGAGTCCAACGCCTATATTACGTTCTATTACCAATACAAAAGAAACACAGTCTCTCATTTTCTAGTTTCTCCTCAACTCATTATCTAGAACGAAATGTTTCTTAACATTTCCAAATTTAAGGACTACGTGAAAATGAATGGTTTGAATTCCAGAAATTAGCACCCATTGTAATTGTATTATGAGAAGCTCTTTTAACAGTTTCTTGTATGTGATGAAAAAGGTGTACATATACATTCAACATTGTAGCAGCAAATACTACAACATCTGATAAGAATATTGAATAATAGAACTGGAGGCACCTGGAGTGGCCTTCCATATCTTACCAAAAAAAAAAAAAAAAAAAAAATTGAAATTCTTCAATTGGCGAAACAGATCAAAATTTAGAGGAATGCGCAAGGCCTAATTCGCTTCTGGGGCTTTTTCTTCACTTTAGGTGGGCGCAAGGCTACCTTTATTGCAGTATCGAACACAGCTTTCACATTCTGAAAAAATGCCATCAAGAGCAAGTTAAAATCTCGTCATAATAATTTTTTTTTTTTGTGGGGATCAAAAATCTAATTTTTCTTGAGATTGTAGAGCACCCCTTATAATTCCATCCATTATATACTGCTAGTAACATTTAGAATAGTGTATGAAATAAATTTCGTAAGTACTACTAACTGAGCAAGAAAAGCCTGATCATGTATAACTTTTATTTCTAGGCTATATTATACAATCAAGAAATTAAATGTATATATGGCAGTAAAGGTATCATGTCAAGTTACCTGTTGAGTTTTTGAACTGCACTCGACATATGCAACAGCGCCAATCAATTTCTTTAATTCCTCACCCTGGCAAAAATAAAAATTATGTCAAGAAAGATTTTTTTATGCCAAAAAAAAAAAAAATTTGGAAAAATCAATATGAGAATGCATTCCAATCACAGATGCTTACTTGGGTTGTTGAAATAGGTGTGGCGCCTGGATGATCACTCAAGTACTGCTTGTCTTCTCTTAAGTCTGCACTTCAAAATTAGGGATCACATCAGCCAAAAAGGGCATGAAAAAGACCAATTCAAGCTTTGAAAAAAAATTATAGACTTTAATTTTTTTTTTCCTTATGAAATATCAATTTCATGTATAAAAAATCGTACTAATATTTTATTTTATACAACTTACCGAGTTTAGTCCCCACCAGCACTATCGGTATGGTTGGCGAGTAGTGCCTTAACTCTGGAATCCACTGTTAGATATAAAAAAAAAAAAAAAAAAAAAAAAGAGCAAGATTTTCAATATCCAATCCAGTGCGCAAGATTTCACTTTCTATGTTATCAGAAGTCAATTCGGAATCAAACTTCATAAAATTGCCAGTGGATCCTCTCCCTCTAGCTGTCTTTCGCTCGGTTGGAATCTCTTTTAATACGAGTTAGAATAGAACTAGGAGTAGGAGATGAGAATTGACCAAAAAAAAAAAAAAAATCACTTGAGGTCAATTAGAAAGGAAGCATCCCTCTAACATTTTTTTTTCATTCGAAAAGATTACATACACTTGCAGGTATATTGGCAGTATCATAGACTTAATTTCTCGCCTCTCCTAGAGAGGATAAAACTCTAATTAACACACAACTACTCTTCCAGCAGTCTTCCATTGTCTTTCGTCAAACAAACCTTTGTTCTTGTATCTATTTCTTCTAATCATGTAGTATAAACTATGATTTTACTCATATGAGAGCTAATATAATTACTAATCCTTTTTATCCTGTTTTATTAGCTAACAGTTAACACACCACCCTTACACACCTGATCTGATTCGAAACAACTGAAATTTTGTAATATCAAAGCTGTGGTAGTATTTTATTTTTTTATTTATTTTTTTGCATCAATTCCTTTCCTAATCCAAATGCAAGCTTAACTTATAATAGAAGAACAGTTAAGAACCTTTTTGTATATATTCTCGTAGCTGGCCTTGCTAATGAGGGAAAAGGCTAGCAGAAATACATCGGCACCTCTATAACTTAACGGCCTTAGCCTGTTGTAATCTTCTTGACCTGCAACGCATAGATTCAAGAATATAGATAGTGTCGCTTCTTTTTCTTGTTTCCATAATCATCTCTCAAGTGTAGAGCAATAGATAGATCAGCATTCAATTATCAGTACCATATCTTTTCTTCGCCCTTAATCAAGAAAAGTACAAAGTAATTCTATAATTAAGCGCTGCTGCAACTGTGAGTTTATAAAAAAAATCATCTGTTTCTGTTTAAAAACAGAGAGGAAAAATCTATTTCAATACTGCCATGCAAATGATCTCAGCAAAGCACATAAACGAGAAAGAACAATTTACCTGCAGTATCCCACAGGCCAAGGTTCACCGTACTACCATCCACCACCACATTGGCACTGAAGTTATCAAAAACTGTAGGAACATAATCCTGTCATAACACAACAGGAAAAAGAAAAAAACAAAACAAGTGCATAATTCAGTTGAAGAAATAGAGATTAATATTACTGCTTACCCAAAATATCAAAAAAAATAAAAAGAAAAGCATAAATAATGCTAGGTCTAGCTAGATGATCATTCTGGAAATCGTACCGTCGGAAAAGTATTACTCGTATAGGAAATGAGCATGCAAGTCTTTCCAACAGCCCCATCTCCCACTGTTACACACTTTATAAATCTTGCAGTTGTCATTCTTGGTGCTCTTCTTAATTATCAGCTGAATTCGCTAATCTAGTTCTTGTAATGAATGACTAACTAGCTAGTACATATATATGTGCAACTGATTCCTCTGTGCTTTCAATGATTGTCTTTTACGAGGAAAACTATTAAGGAAGTATTGATGAAATCTTAAAGAAAATTGTAGTGGAGGGGTTGGCATTTAAAAACTCAGGCATACCACCTAGAAAATGATATGATTGCTTTCTAGACTTTTTCTTTACTTTGAGTTGAAGGCCAGAGGCAGACTAAATGTAGCAAAGTAGGTGTAGTGCTGGTGTTGGTTGGTTAAGTGTTTGGGAAGGGATTAGAAACAAAGAGGATTGCTTGATTTACTAACCTAGTATGATTGTCTACGCAGAAAATATCCCAAAAGAAGTGACCTAAAAGTGATATCTCAGGGTGGTGTCACCCATTACTTTCAGGCTGCCTTCCAGATCTGAACACATGTGGTTAGAAGGAGGCTAAATTAGATTAGAGCCCATTCAAAGATTTAAACTGTAAGAAAAATGAAAGATAATACTCCCTCCGTCCCGTTTTGTTAGTTTTGGTTTTTTTTTCACACAGATTAAGAAAGTGTAATTAATTTGGTTGGAAACATAAATTTAGATTAATAATTTCCTAAAATACCCTTATGCTAATCACGAAGAGTGCCAATTAATATCAGTTACAGCTAATGGGTTAGTATTGGAAAAGCTCAATGTATTCAATGTAGTGGGTTAGTATTTAATAACAATGTATTAATAACAAGATATTTAATAAGGGTATTTTAGACAATTTGAAAGATTACTACATTCCTTAATGGGAAAGTGGACTACAATTTGGGACAAATGGAAAAGGAAAACAAGACTATTAAAGTGGGACGGAGGGAGTAAAAGATTTATTTTCAACAATGTGTGCCCTGAGATTAGTAGTTGGCATACAAACACAACTTACCATTTGGTGTACACACGTCGACAATTTTAATACGCTTAATTAATTTGAGAATTTTTTTATTTTTTGTTTCAATAGTTCATAAATTAAGTGAGTGCTTCAGATTTTTATTTCTTGCTGTAACTTGAGTCGAATCAAATCTAGCTCGAAGCATGTAAACTTTTTATTTCCTTGTGTGTCCCGCTTTTTCTATCTTAAATTTTTGGTATAAAAGCAAGCTTAGGATTCGAAGGTTGGGCGATGGGGAGGATATTCTACTATTCGAAGCACATTACGACAAAATTCATATTCCAAGTCCTGACAACTCTGATTTGTTGGTTTGTGGCTTGCAATTTAATGCAATAAAAGACAAATATGAACTATTTCAACAAGAAATTGTTACACCAAAAAAAATAATGATAAGGTCAAAAAATAAAAAGTAGGATTTCATTTCCCAGTATGATAGACCTTGGACAGGCCTAAATAAACTAAATGTAGGTATATTGGGCCGAAATTGGGCTTAAGCTACAACGACCCAAATGTCCCATATCAGTCTTGGATGCCTTGCAGATTAATCTCGCTAGACTAGACTCATATTTCCTTTTCCTCTCCCGAAAATATTTCCATGTTTTTTGATTGGGCAAACCCTCTTCAAAAAGTTACCGTCCAGAATTACCTTTGGACGGAACCCTAATAATAAGGACTCCTACTAGAACTTTGTCTTTTTAGTTGATTAAGTTTCACCCGAATTCAGTTTAACGTTCTTCAAAATCCCAAGAAAATCTCTCTTCTTCTGCTGCATGCACCTCAAGGCAAACAAGTAGCAGATTTCCCAACTCCATCGCCAAATTACTTTAATCAAAAAGAGGTTAGTCGTCCAACGTTTTTTGTTTTTCTTATCTTGTAGGATAGGGAAATCTTTCACAAGGTTTTCTTGCTTGTTTCAAGAAATTTTTTTTTTATTTTCGCCTAATTTCTTACTTCTTATTTGGTCCGGTCGACATGGATGTTAGGGATGCTGGATGATGATGATAGCAACAGCAACAACAACAATACAACCTCGAACGAGGATGAAAATAATAAAAACAACGACAAAGACAACAATGTAGAAGTCGGTAATCGCCCTGCATGCTCTGCGTGCAAGCATCAAAGGAAAAAGTGCAAAAAAGAAGAATGTCCCATGTTAAAGCACTTTCCAGCGGAGAAGGCTGATATCTTCAGTGCAGTTCACAAAGTTTTCGGCGTATCCAACGTATCTAAGATCATCAAAGTCTTAGAACCGCATGAACAGGAGAGAGCAGTCGAGTCTCTTGAATGGGAAGCATTGGGGTGGAAGAAGGATAAGGTGCATGGACCTTTAGGTATGTACAAAAGTTTGGAAGAACAGAACCTACTGATCATCGAGAAGAACCAGAAACTGTTCGAACAGAATCAGAAGTTGCAAGAAGAGAATAGATCCCTGAAGGAAGGTCTCAGATCAATGCAACAGTCTCCAACAGAGAACTGTAGTAATAACGCTGGGGTGCTAGCCCTCCATCCTGGGGCTGGAAACGTGATGAATTATTACCATGGAAGTGGAGGTTTATCACTAGAACCAGGAATAACTAATGCTGCTCCAGTTTCTGCGGCAAGATTTTTACAAGATCAACGTGGAAGAGAAGTTTTACCTGTTGCTGCTGCTGCATACTACGATGTAAATCATGCACAAGCAGTGCTAGCCAATATGGGAAGCCATCATGCGGGTCAAAGCAGTAGAGCAGGTTATTCTTTGGCCAATGGATTGTATAGTCGCTATTCCACTTCTCATCCTTCCATTGATAGGCGAAGTAGCAATCAAGTGATGCCTTTGTTTGGATACCCTAGTTCTCAACAGCTTCAATTCATCAATTCTGGTCAGAGAAACACTCCAGGTAATCTTAAATTCTTTTAATTTTTGAGCTTTTAGTCTTTCATCACCTATTTGTAATCATGGGATTTATAACAAACAATTAATCATGGGATTTATTCCACTATTTGTTTGATCACCGTATGTTTTTTCCATCTCGATTTTGCGTTCACCATTGAAAGGTTGCTCTACTTTTTGAGCTAACAATAACAACCCTCAAAATACATAGGCAATACTATTAGCCGACTATATTTTGCTATTCAGTCTGGGCAGAAAAAAATTTGTCTCTAGACCAAAACCATGCCCAATGCTACTATCTACAACAAAAGAATCCCTTCTTCGAGCTTGTTAGTAATTTAATTTTAAGCCATAAATCTTGAAAGTTTAGTTTTGCATAGTGAATAACTAGACATTAGTGTTTTGACAGACTAATCTTGTGACTCTTCTTCTCTAACAGATTACTTTTCTAATATTACATTAATTACAATAATCAAGAAAACGGGTTAAAAGCGTGTTGTTTTGTGTTTATCTAGGGTGCGTCTTTTAGAGGTTGATCTAGAAGTGTTTAGAATTCCGTGGTGTTTTGAGATAAAAGTACAATAAAAGACTTAATGTACTCTGGCATGTTCTGTTGAGTTGTATTCTGGTTATGAATTGCTCGGCATAATTATTACAAGATTTGCTATAAACTCTCACAAAATTATATTGTAACCATAAATTTTGTTTATGTACACTATATGGATGGAAATACACCAAATCTTTGCAAAAATAACACTAAATTCTGTAAAATTTACACGAATGAGCAGAGTAGTAGTTTGAGAGTTACAGACATTTTCTAACCTTTTTTTTTGTTGTATTTTAATATAATTAAACAATTTCATTAACCTCCTAACGAAACCTAAATTTTAGGTACTTTCACCCCTAAAAAATAGACACACACGTGGTTTCTTAAAATCTAAGGCATGAATGGATAATAACTTACATTTATGTTGTATTTGTGAAATCCCAGCGCTGTAATCCTACTTATGAATTAGGTATTATTTCCTTTTTCATTTTCATGTCCATTGACCATTGAGAATATGTGATTTTTTATCGCACCATTCTCTAACTAACTTGTGTTGGACAAAATTTTGATGATACACATATAGCTAGAATAAAAGTAATGTTTATAATTTGATGAAAGATTGACACTAAGTTAAACAGTAGTATTTGATTTTTTTAGTATAGTCAATAAGTCTTTCAATTTATAACAAAATTCATTGAACTCATACATTTAGCCCCACGACCACTGCCATCCATCACCACTAGTATTTATCACCGCCACCACCCTCTCCCTCCCTCTTCCTCGCCCTCTTTCTCCCCTACTTCCTCCTTCCTTTCCTTCCCTTCACTAGCCCCCTTCCCTTGGGAGCTCCCACCAAAGCTCGCTCTAGTTGCAACTAGATCTTAGATCGCAGCCTCTCATATCACAATTGAAGCTCCCAAAGAAGCGGGAGGAGAGACCAATGGGGGGAAGGAAAGGGAAGGAAATGGAAGAGAAGCCAGACGGAGAACGAAAAAGGAAAAAAAAGAGGATGAAAAGGAAGAATGAGAAGAGAAGAGAAGGGAGGGGATTGGTGGTGGTGGTGACAGGAATTATTTTAATTTTTAATTTTATTATGTGTATTTAAAATTGTATGAATTAGATTTTTTGAAATGTATTACTGTAAACTCCACAAACAAAAACAATCAGCAAAAAAACAACCTAGGCTCTTAAGCTTTACTACGTACCAAAGTTCACGGCTTGTAAGACTACTTACAACTTGTGGAAAAAGATAAGCCTGCGATCATACTTAAATTATACTTTTTCCATGCTATCCTTCCTTGCTGAGTTGGTTGTTTCACATTATTGCAGATAATCGGTAGAGTCATATCGATCCGAAACTGATGGAGGATCCCACCAAGAAACAACAATGAATAAGTGCGTCAGATTTCTTCTTTTCTCAGCCCGCAAACGAATTTCGTTGACGCATGAAATATATAGATTTTTTTTACATGAAATACGTTGCTTTAAAAATCCATTGTTGAAACTTTGTTCGTGTTTCCTATACAATCATTTTCAGTAAAACCAGTACAATTACTGCGATGTTTCTTTTCTACATCTTTGGTTCATCGGCGCAAACTTTTGTGCTTGCCCATTTCATGATGTCACAGAAGCCCATTACTATGTCTTTCCTATGTTGGACTTCCAAAAATATTGAGGGTCTTACTTATCCAAGATGGGCTTTTGTGAAGAATGGGCACGGACCAAGTTGGTAGCTTCAAGTTTGGATGTGCCACTTCCATTATTCTCAATTGCTATACAAATTCCATTATTATCAATTACTATACAAACTAATATAAATATAAATCATTTTTTCATATATATAAATAGAATAATTGTGATGCTAATTGGTATCTTAGCAGAAAATCTAATAAAATATAGAGTGTAACTTGGACATTTTTTTTTTGGCTAAAATAATCTTGTTTTGAAAATTAACATTATTCGAAATCATATTTCTATTCTAATGTTCTGGCTTCCTCTTGTATTCCATCCCAACTTCTTATTTTCTCCTCACTCCCACTTTTTCTTCATTTTTTTTATTGTGTTAGATTCAAAAAATGAGATTTGTCTGTGAGGAACCAAACTCACCTTTTTTTTTCTTTAACAAGTTCATATAACAATTCAATTAAGAAATATTTTCTTATTTTACTTGATGTTATATGGATAAGTTCTGTGATAGTCAAGTCATACACACAAGATATAAGTTTCATCTCTGAATGTTCAACTATATTGAAGATTCTTTGACATTTAGATCACTAACTTACACGCAACTATTTAATTAGTCTAGCAAGTTTTAAGTAGTTAAAGTGGCACTAGTGCCTTTCCTACAGCAATAGCATGAGTCAACAGACAAAGACTGGAATTTAGGCTACAAAGATAGATTCCACCTCAGCCATGACCAATTAGAAGCCTAGGTGACACAATAAAAACTATTAGAAATGGACTATGATTTGAAATTAAATAAATGGGGATACTATTTTGGAAACGAAATTAATGTGGCAAACAACTTTTTAAACAGGTTAACTTCCAATTTCTTCCGTGCAATTCCCGTGTGAAATCTTAGTGCATGAAATATGAATATAGTTAGTACTGCAATTAAAATTAACAACAAATATAGTCGAACTTTTTTTTTTATTTCTTTTAAGTAGGAGGTTTTGAATTCAGAAACTCCTATTTACAATTTCTTTTATTTTATAATTCAATCTAAATATGTAATCCAACCCTCCTCCAATACAGTCGAACTAAAATACTTTACCTTGAAATGGATAA
The DNA here is from genome assembly GCF_036785885.1 of Coffea arabica. NCBI lineage: Eukaryota > Viridiplantae > Streptophyta > Magnoliopsida > Gentianales > Rubiaceae > Coffea > Coffea arabica. Next base: position 12,850,803 of record NC_092312.1, read on the forward strand.
CGCAAAGCACTTAAAATTAATCATATCCCATTCCCACGTGCAACTATAGCAACATCTCTCGTGCCCCTCTACACTAAATCGTTTTCCACCACTTTAAAAAGAAAGAAAGAAAGAACCTATTACTTTCATGGTTTGCTTCCTTTTGCCTTCGACTAGTATGACAACATGGATTTTCCACATCCAACGTAGTTTTTTTTTGTTCTTTTTGATGCAACTTTAACCAAACGATTTGCTGTCTGTGTTTGGTCCAACCAAACAGATTTGTTCAACCCACGTGAAATATATCTTTTCTTGTTGGGGAATGCATACTCAAGAATCGACACATTTTCGTTGGTTGAACCTTAAAACTTGTTGCATTCAAAGACGGAAATCTGTCTTTATTTACTTAATTGTTTTTTTAAGCCTTCCCCAGTCGTCATTTCCCTTTGGGATTCATGAACCACTATCAAAAATGTGTCATGTCACCTTTTGAAGAGTCAAGGAGTAAGACGTATAGAAATTGGATTCATATATTCTTAGGGCCCCAGAAGTGGAGGAAATATATTAAGATCTGATCTGCTCGTCTTCCTGATCCTGTCCCAGTTGAGGTCACCATCGATTTGAACACATATTCCACGCACGGGTCCTTCGTTGAAGAAGGGTCTAATTGACAACTAAGTCCATTGATGATGAGCACGATGATGGCAGCATAAAGAAATATTAGGTGAAGCTAGAGCCCATGTCCTTTTCCTCGAGTTTCAGTTTTGCTTCTTTTCCCACCAGTCTTTCGGAATTTGCGGCTTCTCCAATCACAGTTTTGATTATGTAATGCAGATAACAATAGGGATGGACTTAGTTTGATGTTGAATATGGTAAAATTGACTGTTGGACACAATTTGCAAGAAACGTTAAAAGTTTTTGTGTCTATAATTGTTGTTGTTAATGCCTACACTTACTGCCATAAAATTACACCGTACACTTCGATCTGATGATTATAGAAACCCTAGTTAGGTCTGGCAAACGATTGAGTTAACGTTGAATTCAATATATGAATATGAAAATATTTCGCATACCAAAAATTTGTAGAGTTTGGATTATGGGTAATTTAACTGAGGTCAATTCAACTGGATTTTGATAGACGAACGAACGAGCCAGGGGAATTAGAATAAAGAAGAAGATCTACAATCCGGGCTTCTACCAACTACGATTGAATTTCCATACCCCGGCCAAATGGACAAATTGTCGCCTACCCACATTTGTTTTCACGGTTGACATTATTATAATTGCATGTATCTAGACACAAGACCAATGGTAGAATTCTAGAAGCATGGAGCCAATTGGGAGCTAAGTCTGGCTTTCTCTTGGTCTATGAGCAGAGGACTTTTAGCTTATACTTTTTTGTTATGTTCACACTGTGACACCTAACTACCAATAATCGAATTCCTTTAATCATACGCTAATCTACCCTCAAAAACAAAAATCATACGCTGATCTCTCTTTATTTTAATCATGCCTTGCCTAAAAAAACATGGTAATTAAGAAGAACCTATTCAGAAGAGGCACATCAGTGAAAGCCAGCCATAAATTTAAGGTGGAGCCAATCCTTATGCTTATTCGAGTTGTAAAATTTAGGGTATAATATAATTTATCTAGCTGTAATTTGGCATTTTTTTTTCATATAGCTTTCCTATGATTTCAAAAGGTATGCATAAACCCTCATAGTTTAAATTAAAATATCAAAATGATGAAATTTGCATTCTATAATGGAGTCGACTAAAATGTCAAAAATACACCTGTGTAAAGTTGAAAATTATTTGTTAACTACCGGGAGGAGGGGGGTTTATGTATATATTTTAGAAATATAAGGGGCTTATGTAGTAAAGTACTAAACTATAAGAGGGGTGTTATATGGTAAAACATAAAACTATACGGACTTAAAATATCGTGTATATTATGTTTATATATTTTGGTGACTTCAACCATTTTAATTTTTAAATAAGGATAATTTCGACATTTTCAGAGGTTCCATTATAAAGGATCATTTTCGTCACTTTGATACTTTAGTTCAAACTATGAGATGTTATATATAACTTTTAAAACTATAGGGGGTTATACTAAAAATTGCTAAATCACATTGGAGTGAAGTACATTTTACCCTAAAATTTAAAAAAAAGAACCAAAATTTCTTCGATCTTTTGACTATTGTCCTTCAAATTGATGGAGGTCTAGATATTATTGATAAGAGAATAGGATATTCTAAACTATTGCAGCCAAATCTTATAATATTCACGAACAATCACCATTAATGTCGTGGATAAAGTTGTGAAATGGAGAAGAATCGGAGGACCAATCTTCTCATGTTCTAATATTCCACCATCCAGTCAAACCAAAATTCTATCAAAATCAAAACCACATTTCCCCCCTATTTCCTAGTACCTTCCAATCCCTCAATAATAAATTCCATGACCCCACCGTAAAAATCTCTGGTAATCCTCAACATAAATAGATGGCTCAACCTTCCCAAGCTTTTAGAATTTCAATTTTGCAACTTTCACTAGTCAATTTCCTCTAGAAATTAGCATTGTATTGTTGATCAGCAGCAAGGGAAGGCAGGGCAGGCCATGGTTCCATATCCCCAGGCAGAATTACCTCTTAACGAGAATGACTCACAAGAGATGGTACTATATGAAGTTCTGACTGAAGCAAATGCCATTTCACCCTCAAATTTCCCTTCTTCAAGAAACCAAGCTTCTGTGAATAAGATGCTTCATCGGCCATCTCATGCCACAGGCAAGAAGCATTACAGGGGTGTTAGGCGTCGGCCATGGGGAAAATACGCAGCAGAAATTCGCGATTCGACGAGAAATGGTACTAGAGTTTGGCTTGGAACCTTTCAAACTGCAGAAGAAGCTGCTTTAGCTTATGATAGAGCTGCATTCAGGATGCGCGGTGCTAAAGCTCTGCTTAATTTTCCTTCAGAAATAGTAACAGCATCTGAATCATCGATATTGAGGCAAAGAGTTCATCATAATCATCATGCAAAGCTGAACCTAGATCGACAGGAATCAAATTCAAGTAGTAGCTCCACTGAAGTTTCGTCTGGGACGGGGCTGGGATTGGCTTCATTTGAATCAGAGAATGCAGCTGGGGATTTGTCGAATGCAGAGTCCGAAGAATACGCAGCAACTTTCTCGGTGTTCTAAAATGTTTAAAGACAGGAGATCGAATTTTATTCCACTTCTTAGGAAACTATGATGTATTATAGCTGTGTTTTTTCAATCTGCGTGAGAATTCTCTAGCCATTCTCTCTTCCTTAAATTTTCTTGAGATTTAATCTCTATCCTAGTAAATACTTTGGTCCTGCAACTCTCCAGCAAATATGTTCATGCAGCTAATTTATGTTCAGCTAAAAGAATTGAATCGCCCACATTAGCTGGCTCGGTGCTTGTACTTTGTACAAGTTTAAATTGCTCGATCAAGTTTCTCGAGAACCATAGAAAATGGTTAAAAAGTCCAGGGGCTAATTTCTTAATATTATGAAAGTTTCATGGAGAAAAGCTTTACAAAAAATTTTCTGTCATCACTAGTCGACCAATCGAAAAGTTGTGCCTCTACAAAGTTTTTGGCATTTAGCTTAACAGTAATTAGTTCGTATTAAATGATCTATTGCTTTGAGCGTCGTATCAACCGTAGGAAAATTGGGATCCAAGACTTCCCTCCCGTTTACACTTTTCTGGTTCCAAACGTAGGCAGAGCATGCATCCATGTGGCACAATTCCTACATTTCAAGATTCATCTTGTACATTCTTTTCCAAGGTCGACTGATGAGGCCCTAATGTTATAGAAATTCATAAAATTTTAACCAAAATTTGGATCAAATGAAAGTCATCTAGTAATAATTAATATGTAGTAAGGAAATTAGATCAAGCAGACCTTAATTTAATAATTAAAATTAAAATAATAAGAATTAGAAATCCTGAATTCAAATCTCTCTTTTCCTCCCCTTCTCAAATTTGACCTTTCCTTTGCTTAAAAAAAATGTAATAAGAAAACTAGTAAGCAATCATATCATGGGGTTATGCACTTTGTACGAATCGCTCAATCCTTTAATATTTATAACCACAATATCACATTTTTTTTATATACATAAAAGTTTAGATGGTTCCACTCTAATTAGCACCACGAATCATAGATCAAGATATATTTCTGAAATTATAAATCGTTTACAAATCGTTTATTAATACAGTCATCACACATACTTTTATAAAGAAAAATAATCTGTCCTTACTAGTTGCACCAACTCAATCGGCACCAGAATACCGCATCACTATTCACTACTTGGCCAGACGGGATCCTCTGTCCATTATTTTCTGTCCACTTTCCTGTCCAATATAAAACTATGTAGTTCCACTTAATATATCTACTGATGTGGCACATAAAAAAGAAAGACTTTTTGACTACCTTACACCAGAAAGAAAAAAAATTGTTTTGTTGAAGAACTTCTTTCAATCTTCTAGGCAGAAAACAGTGGCAACAGGTTTTGGGAATTGTAACCGTAGCAATAGGGTTTTGGGAATTGTAATAAAGTTGTGTAAACAAAAGAAACCCAGAAAAGAAAAAAGAAGAAGAAGCATAAGGCAGTCAAACAGCCTTTCTTTTTTATGTGCTATATCAGCAGATATATTAAGTGAAACTACGTAATTCTCTGCATTGGACATAAAAATAAATATAAAATATTGGATCGAGAATCCAGCCTAAGTGTGAAGTCTACTGGCACGCGTAGCGTAACTTTACCAACAAAACAACTGCCCCATTCGACAACAAGCATCCGTGCGAGACCGCTGAAAATGGAGGCACAAGACCGTGGCTGACCAAAACCCCGAGAAATTCTAGAACTGAGTGACAGAAGCACTGACGAACGCCCTACTCCAGCCTGCACAGTCTTGGAATTAAAAATTCAACAACTTGTACTCAGTTTCAGGAGTTTCAGGTGTAATATTTTTTTTTTTTCTGAAACAATAAGTGATTTTATTAATATTGTGTAAAAACTATATATATTTAGCGGGCAAAAGTTCAGTTAGAGGCTTAGAGCTATACAAGTGCACTATGACACTAAGGGTTAAGCCACTCTTCACCCAAAAAGCAAAAATATGCTTAGCTCATAATTGCTAATATGTGTCAGCTCTATCACTAACTTCATTTCTAGACAAAACAAATGAACATTTCACGAACATAGAGCCTAAGCTACTGATGATGTCTTCTAAGTGGGAGTATAAACTCAATTTTCTAGAGTTCGGGTATAAAAGATGTGCCTTCTTGGGCTAAATGCTTGATATTCATACTTGACCATAAGAAATTACTCATAACTGTTTGAGTTTGACACTGTAACAAAACTTTGAATCTTGCGAGACTGGCATTACAGAATAGGATAGGTACAATTTAGCGTCGGTCTGTATACTGATCTCGTGTAATTTTGTGAATTACCTATGTAAAAATTGATGTATTACCCAACAAAAAAATATTGATTCAAATATGTGTAGAATTTATTAGTTTACATTATACAGTCTCCACAAAAAAATATAAAACTGAAACCTAAGATATTTAGCACAACAAATAAAGTTCGCATTTTTAGAAAACTCGCACTAGTCCTCTCCCTCCACGTGATCTCGTTTTAAATTCTACTTAAGTTGTGCAATCTGCAGTTATTTGATTCAGGGTAAATTATACTTTACCCTCTTGTGATTTAAAACAGTTTTATACAATCGTTTTATGATTTTAAAAATTATACATAACCTTCTCATGATTTGAATTATAATGTCAAAATGACAAAAATTCTACTTTGTAACAAAATAAGCTAAAATGTCAACATTACCCACTTTTAGAAGTTGAAATAGCTAAAGTTGCCAAGGTGTAAAATGTACTATAGAATACACTTTACCCCCCCGGGGTGGTTTATTGTTTTCTCATATAATTCTCTTATAATTTTTTTAAATTTATACATAATCTCCTATGATTAATAAATAATTTTGATTTTGACATCAAATATTTTTAGTAATTTAGTAGTAGAGGGCAAGTTCGGTCTTTGACTCCTTAATCCAAATTATGCAGGAGTTGTGTATAGTTTTTAAAACGATACGAGGGTTATGTGAAAATTTTCATGTTCAAAGGGATAAAGTGTAATTTGCCCTTTGATTGAATTGAAGAATGTAAGGGCTGTGTAGCAGAACTCTGGGCTATGGCTTTTGGACTTGAGCTAGCATGGGAACTGAGATTGAGGAAAGTGACCTTAGAATCAGATTCACGGATGGGATTGCAGCTGGTGAAAATATGCTCCCAAGATGGCCCTCACTTTAATCTAATCCGAAGGATAAGAGGTGCCAAGAACAGAGAAGGGGGTTGTCAACTGAAGCACACGTGGAGACAGGAATTGCTGCGCTGACCATCTAGCGAAAATCAGCCTGGATTTAAGCCCGGGATGGAGGAAGCTTGAAGAACCCCCACCATCCTTAAGATCTTTCCTAAGCCATGATGTAATGGGTGTTAGCCAAGCTAGACTAGTCTCTCTGTAGACCCAAAAAAAAAAAAAAAAAAAAAAAAGAATCGAAGAATATATAATTGTCAAAGGATGCAATTGGTTGTCCAAAGAAACAATCTTGGATCCAACATAATTTAAGAGGACAAACCACAATTCACCCAAGGAAAGAGATGAGAATGATATCCCATATCAATCTCGAGATTCTTCAAATCTCTACCATGAACTCTGCTGCTTTTTGATTAAGGATGATTCAAATGATTCAATATGATAGTCTATAAGTGAGTACACAGCTTTTCCACACACTGGCGCGTAGAAATTATGGTGATGTACAAATAAGGTACATATTGTTGTAACAACATGAAATCTTCACACTACATTTGTATTGCTAATGCTACTTAACCAGTTACGGTAAGGAGAACAAATTTTCTAAATATTCGCTTTCAAGATTTGGAAATTGTAATAAGTTGATGTCACTCATAGCAGCTTCTTCCCAATTTGCCGCTGAAATCTTTGCAGATTGAGCATTGTTGATGAAAGAGTCCTCATTTTCGTCCCATTCTCTTAATACCCTTTTTCTAGAATTAGACATGATTTCACCACAAGTAACTGAAGCACTTGTAGCAGTATCATTAGTCTGACAAGAAGTTGCTGATGAATCCATGTAATCTTGTGGAATAGATTTACACGTTCCCATGGCTTCCGCAACTGTTTCAAGTGGGAAGTTAAGATATGCCTTGGGACCTCTGATTTTCAGTGCAGCCTTGTCATAAGCCATAGCCGCTTCTTCTGCTGTTCCAAAAGTCCCAAGCCATAGTCTACCTCCTTTTCTTGATGAATCTCTTATTTCAGCTGCATATGTGCCCCATGGCCGCCTTCTCACCCCGCGATAATGTCTTGTAACAACCTTCTTGACCTTCATTTCATCAGCTCCCGAATCCATCTTCTTGCTACTGCATGTTTCTTGTGAATCAACAGTCCTTGATGACTCTGTATTGTTTGGAAGATTTGCTCCATCTAGAGGTTGCTCCCATGCTTCGGCTCCCATGGATATAAACGTGCCTAAACTTGGAAGCCTTTCTAGTAGTGATCCGTCTCTGGAATTTAGTCCAGGCAAGTCATCCCATGTTTGGGAAGATTCAACTGGATTTTGGTGTGCATTTTCTAACTCACTCTTGGCTATATAATTAGCCCAAACATTCTCCAAAATCGTGGATTTCTCGTCTTGAGCCATTCCACTTGAAGCGAATATTCTATTAACTTGATAAGGCATAGAGAAACAGAGAATGATCAGGGAATGTTCTCCTCGATTTGCATAGCTTTATATACATTGCCTTGGTCTTTGATTTTGATGGCTCCACTAGCTACGGTTTATCCGAGTACATGAATAGGTAATCCAGTAAGATGCTTGTGCTGCAAATTAGCTAACTTCAAGGATGATACCTGATACCAGGGTGTAGACAACAAGAAAAGTAGCTGGCTTGAGTTCTTTTAAATTGATTGCTGGAAAAGTACTCGTTTGAATTTGTCATTCATTTTAAGTGGAATATGCTTATGGTGTGATTTCATGGATATCTTCCCTGCACTCAACGGTAATCGTGATATAAGGGAAAATTTTTTTAAAAATATCTCAAAAAAATGCTTATACTTGGAAGGTTGTACAGTAGTATTTGGAAATAGATTTGAATCATTGTGCTCTTTACAAGCTCTCTGGGATTACACTAACTCCACGCCACCAGCCTTCATGGGAAAGATTTTTAGTAGTAACACTTTTCAGGTTCATTTGGATGGTCCATTTTTTTTTATTAGAGGAAAATGGAAGGCCCAAACTCCAAAAACTAAAACTTGGCTCTTTTTTCGAGTTTTTTTTTCTACTCTCCCATCTCTTTTCACACCCTTTCCACCTCCAATTATCAAACACAATATTTGAATTTTGAACCTAACAGTAGAAAAAACTTCAAGAATCCTTTCCTAGTCGGTGAACCAATCCTCAGCTTTCATATGAGGGAATAAACATGCACAAATACTTATGAAGCAGCTCATGCGCAATTTGTCGGATTTGATGGTTTGTGATTTATAATATAATTTTTCTTATTTTGTAATTTTGTTAAATATAATAAATTTTCAAATTAGATATATCCGTAACATGTTCTATATATTTTTTGTCATTAGTGCAGTTTTTTCTGTTAGACAAATCATATTGGACGATAACTAACTAATTTATTAATAATATTGACCCCTATTTTATTTGAAAAAAAAAAAGAAGAAAGCAAGGATAGGGAGAAAGAGATTTTTTTTTTTCTTTTGTCAAAAGGGAGAAAGAGATTGATCATCTGAAAAATAACATTTCGAATGATTTCAAATATAAAATAGAATAGGTTACACAACCGTTCTGATCTCGAAAAAAAAAAAGAAAAAAGAAAAAAGAATGGCTTCAATCAACTTCCTCACCGCTTAAAATATTACCAGCTTCGATTCTTTTCCCCGGCACCTTCCTGTAACATACCTAAACTGTATCCAACTAGAGAAAAGAGATCACAATAAAATCTTGGGCTGACCGAAATTTCTTTTGAACTTGGCGAGATGGGGCAATCGGAGGAGGCCCTGGTAAAGATATGATCAAAAAATATTCGTGTGTCACCACCAATTAGTCAAAATTGCTTGCTGGTCAAGGTTAAAATATACTAATTTGTTTGTGTGTGTGAACTTGAAAAAGTCTTTTATTTCTTCTCATTTTCGTTTTCTGAAGACTTCAATACTATTCTGCATAAGCAAAGGGAAGACGTTTCCTTGGTGATACTTCATCCAGAACAAGACCAAAGAGAAATGACAAGGAACTAAGGGATGGATTTTAAATTGTAGGCTTCCGTGATCACGAAGATTAAAGATACTTTAGCTAGCAAACATTCCTACATCCATTGGAATTGCTTGCTTTGATTCTGTGCAAGAAAAAAACATTCATGCATTGCACTTTTGTGATTCCAAAACTTAGATTCCTAAAAGTCCAACTCAAGCTTTGATGGAACAAAATTATTACAACGCAAACAATCAGCTGTAGCAGATTGAAGGATTAAATTTTATTATTATATCTGTATTCTGTAATTTTTTTTTTTTTTTTAAAAAATGACATGCGACATCATGTTACTTTTCAGGCCTGAGCTGTTTCGGTTTGAGCCCAGTACATTTAGATCTGAAAACTCGAAGCCCGTTTGAAAATTACCTCATTCTTTGCCTATGTAACCCATGAGTCCATTGAATTAGTCCATTTTAGAAAAGCCTATATAACCTGTATCACAATCTGTGTTGGCATTTCCACCATCCCCAAAGGATTTTTTTTTTTTTTTGTTGAAAAAAAAAAGTATTATAGAGAAGGAAAAAGAAGAAATGCCAAAAGGAATAGAAATGGGATGGTGACAATCAGGCCTACGTATTAATTGTAGTAACACTAAATGATGAAAATAAGAAGGAAATTGAAAAAAAAATAAAAAAATCAAAGGCATGGACGGAGCCACATGTATCTAGGTGTGGATAATTGCCCCCACTTAAATTTGAGAAAATCAACTATTAGGTTTAGAAATTTTAAAAAACTCTAAAAATTACTTCTTATTTGACCCCATTAAAATTTAATGCATCCTTTTTTCTTATCTATATTGACCCCCCCCCTAAACAATTAAAAATTCATAATTATTACCATCTACGAGGATTTTGGGACTCGTTAAAATTAATTTTCACATCTAAATTTAAGAACAATACGAACTTCATAACCTATATTAAACCTTAAAAAGAGAAACAAAAACATCCATTGATTTAAACCATCCATACTATTACTTCATTTCATGTAATATTAAAAATCAACCCTCCCTCCTTACCCTAGGGTCTAAGCTCCGCCACTAATCAACAGGATCTCGAGAGAATGAGTTGAAAAGAATTCAAAAGTCTTGGTGCGGTTGCTTAATTTTCAGGAGCACGACGGTTTCATGCTTTTGCGGCTGTCCAGTTTCCATGTATTTAATGTGGTTGAAGGAAGGCGTAAAAGATTAATTCAACAAACCCGCTGTTTTGCAATTTCTAGTTAATGTCTTGATTGACATTTAAGGTTTTGACTTTTAGAAAATGAATTCACTGCAACTCTGTCAATTAAATTCATACTTCCTCTGCCAATCTTCCAAGTGCAACTTTTGGTACATGAAGCCAAAATCAGAGGTTACCTATGATGGTCATGTAAATCTTTGTTGCACACGAAAAATGAAGACTCCAAAATGCACACGTAAATCTTTGTTGCACAACAAAATTGTGAATGTGTATATTCCTAACCAACTCCATTATGACAAGTATTTTTTTCTCCAAAAAAAAAAAAGAAAAATAAATGTACGAATATGTCGAACTCCTTTATTTGTTGGACATCTCGTTGTGACCATAAATAGGATAACTAACCCCAACTCCTTTCGTGTCAGATTGTTGCGGTAGCAATAAGCGCTCGAAAATGAATTCTCCATATGGGTTTTGGCTGCCTCTTCTCATTTGCTATTCTCTGGTATTCTTTTCAGCAAATACCATCGAAGCTGAAACAAAATCAAGAAAGCTTCGGGAGCTGATCTCCAAGAATTCCATTTCATCTGTTGTTGTCTTTGGTGACTCCACAGTGGACCCTGGAAATAATGACTATATAGGAACTGCTTTTAAGAGCAACTTCCCACCTTATGGGGAGGACTTCTTTGGCCACATTCCTACCGGGCGATTCAGCGATGGACGGCTTGTTACTGACTATTTGGGTAAGTTTTCCGGCTTCCCTTTACCTGCTTTTTTCTCCCTTTGCACCACATTATGGAGTCTGTTAACTACTTGTGGCTTTTGTTTGAGATTGTTTAGCTGAATATGTGGGGTTAAAAGAAACAATTCCGCCATATTTGGACCCAACACTTAGCGTGGAGGAGCTCATAACCGGAGTCAGTTTTGCTTCTGCGGGGTCCGGATTCGACCCTCTTACAGCTAAACTAAGTGTACGTCTGGCTCTCATTCTCTTGCGTGTGTCTCCGAGATTTTTCTTCCCGTTCCATGACAGTTTTACAATAATGAAGGAGTAATTGTGTAATTGGTACTCCTGTTCTGCTAGGATTGGTTTCGGATTTGCATGGCAGAAAAGTGGCTCACTCATAAATCCACAAAATAATCTTGAACAGATTTTGTGATTCATGTTTGGACAAAATTAATAAAAAGGAGTACCTTTTTTTAAGGTGTGATGTATGTACGCTTAAAAAAATAATTGAAAATTGTGTTAAAAGAATGTTTTCACAAAACCTGTTTTATGTTTGTACAAAAGAAGCAGCAGTTCAGACAAGACCAAAATCGTAGTAGTAGTGATCCAGTATCAGGTATGACCGTGCAGAGTAGTTCATTTCTTTAATTATTCTGCAACCATTGAGTTCTGACCATAAATACAGCGTTTGTCATATTTCGTCACATCTCCATTGTCCACCTTGATAATTATTGATCTACTGGTGATATTTCCTGCTTCGGTATGTAGCAAATATGTACGTGTGATGATGACCGTAATCGAATCCATTCAAACGTTTTTACATAAAAAAAAATAGTAAATATGCAGAAATTCTATAATAGGCTATCCACGTTGAACTATCGCATTATAACTATACTCTCTCTCTCACATACACACAAGAAAAAAGAACCTGCTAGTCTTCATCCCTATATTTGGAGTTCCAATTGACGAGGGGCAATTTAAAATAGAATTACTCACAAATAATGGATTTAAATCAAACGTGCTCTAAAAGTGCATGTGATAAAATTTGAATCTTCATATAGCCCCGTCATGAATTGTATAAATATTCACTTTACTCCCTGTGATTTTTGCATTTATCCACGTAATTCCTCTATGTTCTTATACAAGGTAATTAAGCCGTCGATTGATTTAGCATTTAAGTAAGGATACTATTGATATTTCAATTAACAACGTTATATATGTTAATTTTCGTCAAGTTTCCACTTTATATAAAATCATAGGGGATGAAGTGGACAATTTGAAACGTTAGAGGGGTTATGTGGTAATAGATGAAACCACATGGGGCCAGGCTACATGTTACTTACCCTATTATTTACTTTGTGCTCTTTGATAAAATGCAATAGTTTAAGGTGACATAGTTTCCTTCTTTGCCGCTTCCAGTAATTAAAAAAAATTGCAAGAAAATTCTTGGCTGTGCACCTCCTGAGACACTTAAACTGTGTAGAGTCGAGTAACACTAATCACTAATTAGAATCAACGTCTCAGAAGCTACAGTTAACACGTTATGTATTGTTGCAGAATCCCAGAAGCAAGAACAAGTAATAACGTAAGAGATTGTCAAAGGAACTACAATCTAATATCGTATTGGTGCTTTTATAACGTGCTAAATGTGGCACCTGCACACAATTATGTACACGAATACGTACACATTCGTACTTGTAGGTATTTTTGGACTCTTGGGCATTAGGATATCTTTGAGTTACTGGTAAAGATGATCTGCTTTTACACTCTTTTTTGGTAGTTTGGTTGTTTTGCTGGAAATTTTCTTGATAAGAAAGGCCAATTCCTTGTGACTTTAAGCATGCATATTTGCAGGAATAAGTTTTAACTAGTAACTGTGTAAATTCTAAAAACCAGGTGATGATGCTTCACCAATAATAGTCCTTTTGAACATACGTACGTTATGGACATGCCATAATGTAAACCAGTTGCTTTACAGAAATTATTACCTTTCTGGTATAATAAATTAATAATGTACGTAGATCGAGTAGCAGAAAGACACTTCATCTGTAATTAAAGAAAGAAAGAAAAAACTTAAATCAGTCATGTAGAAGTTACTCCAATTATATTTCCTGAAAAAGTAGTTCAATTAGTTTGGTATGTTTTATGATGTGGCAGGGTGTAATTCCAATGCAGCAGCAACTAAATTATTTCAGAGAATACAAAGCAAGAATTGAAAAAGCCATTGGAGAGAAGAAAGCAAAAGAGCTGATTAACAAGGCCGCCTTTCTAATAAGCTGCGGCACAAACGACTACGTGGTCAATTACTTCAATGACCCGATTATGCAAATTAACTACACGGTCTCAGCTTACCAGAAGTTCTTGTTAGACAATGCCCACCAACTTCTCAAGGTTAGTCTTCTAAATCTTTTCATTATTAAGCATGCATGCCAATTATTCTAAACCTTGTAACTGCAAAAATTCCTAGGATTATTTAATTAGTGGGTTCGCAGCTTATGACTATATATAAATTGTGGCCTAAAAAGGGGAAAAAAACTATGAAAGTATGTAGATATTGTAGCCCAAGTGGTAGATATGTAGGGCCTGACGAAGTCATGCTCTGATTTCTAACTTTACACCCCCAGTAATGAAGATGGCACCGGAATTTATTTTTTAAAGTAAATTGAAGAAAAAATCATTGATTAGGATTTAGGGAAAATGTTAAAGAAACTTTCTAAGACAGATAATCCCTTAATGAGTTATTTGGTTGGATTTCTCTTCTTCTTTTTTTTTTTTTTGGACACAATAGATTCTAGTTAACGCCTACTCCTACTCTCTATTTGGGAGAAAGGGGAATCCAAAGTAGGGTTGTCAACGGGCCGGATCCGGGCCGGAATTCATTATTCCGGACCCAGACTCGAATTACTATGTCGGATCCGGACCCGACCCGTTTATCCGACGGGTCTTTTATTCTACGTTCCGGATCCGGATCCGGCGGTCCCGGATCCGGATCCTGGTCTACCCGAACAAATTTACCAAATTTTATAATTTCTAATAAAAATGAGAAAAAAATATATTTGTAAACTAATTTCTAACTAATGCAAAGAAAAAATCAAATAAGAAAAGAAATCAAATTAATTTTATTAAAATACATCACCCTAATCAAATTATATTGATAAATATATATTTTTTAAATTATTAATTCATTTATATCCGGATCCGGGTCTAATACGGGTTGGAATACTATATTCCGTATCCGACCCGTTTTTTTGTTTGACAAAACGGATCCGGGAAACGGAATTAAATCCCTACCCATACCCGCAATAATTTCACGGATCCGGTCCGGATCCGGGTCTAGACCCGACCCGTTGACAGGCCTAATCCAAAGGAATAAAGGGAAGAGAATTTGGAGGAAACTGAATTGTAACCAGACCAGTCAAACTAGTGAAAATTTTAGAATGCAAGTTAAGGGATTTGATTTCTTAACCTATATCCAGAAGAATATTAAAATCTCTTTCTAGTATTCAGCTACTCTATAAGTGGTTGGTTAAAATACGGTTGGATTTCAGGATACTAAAAATATTTAAGGGCATGCTGACACTTTCAACAAACATTTATTTTGCATTAGTTTCGTCCAGGCTGTCCTACTGGGTTCCGTACACACAATGTGGAGCTTCGTGGTGAGTTTTCCACCATGGCCACCGCAGCCTCGTCCCTCTCAGCCCCTCTTTTTGCGAATGTGGTTATTTTTGTCCCAGCCATCTTTGAAGTTTCGGGTGAAATTGAATTTTTCAACAAATAGACTAATTTTTAATATTTTTTATCTCACATATATTATATTATTAAAATTAACATGTAATCAGATAATCTTTCATCTAAAGTTAAACCACATTATTAATTTATGGTCATAGAAAAAAGAATAAGATCAATGGTTAACTGGGGAAGGATTGGTTGGGTGTTACGAGGGGAGGACGATAAGTAAGAAGTCCTATATTCAAAATCTCCCACTTACAAAAAAAAAAAATCTACGGTCAATTACGTTTCCAATATTAGTAAAGAATTTTCTTTTCAATTTTTGATCTAATATTCATGTTTTCTAAATAGGATTTATACGTTCGATTTATTAATCTATTCTTACAAAATAATTTATCTTTTAGAATTCTGTGTACATTGAGCTAGCTTCTCTCAATTACCATAAGAACGTCAATGATAGAAGAAAACTATTAGTTTTAATCACTAATGGAAACTTAACCACAAAACACACACACACAAAATATTCATCAATGTGCAGCAAGTTGATACAATGTTTAATGGTGGCATAATTGCAGGGATTAATAGATGAGGGAGCACGGAATATTGGTTTAGTGGGGTTGCCACCAATGGGGTGCTTGCCTGTTGTAATAACCCTTAATTCGATCAGTGCATTTCATCGAAATTGTATTGAAAAGTATTCCTCTGCTGCAAGGAGTTACAACGAGGGGCTTCAAGAAATGTTGGCTTCTGCCCGACGCTCCGATATCAATCTAGTTTATGGTGACATTTACAATCCGATCAATGACATGATCCAAAATCCTAGCAAATATGGTCAGTGCATTTACTCCTCATTTGCATTGGTTTTCCTTCTTATTTTTTGGCATGTTATTTTGGTCATAACTAAAATTGCAGATTAATGCTGTATGTTTCTAGTTTTCCTTTTTTTTTTTTTACTCCCTATGTTCATAGGAACCTATTGCTAGCTTATCTAGGTAGCAAACCCCAGGATTATGTACAATTCAAAAGGCAAAGACATCTACGTGCAAGATTTTGGACTTTGGGACCTCTATCACACTTTTAGCTGTTGGAGTTGTGGTTTTTTAAATGTGGCATTTATCTCTTACTCCCTACCTCCTATATAAATATAGGCTCACTTTCCTTTTGTATCTATCCCAAATTATAGGCCCATTTCCTTTTTTAAAAAAGTAGTTAGTTTGTTATTTTACTAACATACTCATATTTAATGTATATATTTATTAGAAATTTTTTAATATATTAGTTGCCTTCTAATGGCTCCAAATTGAAAATTTTGATTGTTTGGTAATTTTATTTTTGTTGTTCATTTTAGTGAAAAATGTAACATTAAGTCGATTGACTCTTGCATTGAAAAATTAAAGTACTCTAAATTCCAAAAACAATATAGTAACATGTGACTCTTACTTTGAATAAATGATCCAATATTAATAAAGGGGTATTTGAGGAAAGTATGAAGAAAAAATAATTAATGTAACTACATTAATAAAATTTCTTAATCTGTGTAAAAAAAAAAATATATCTACCTTTATGAGACAGATATCATTCTAAAATATCTCGTAACATGAGCGTAAAAGCAAAATGTATAACAGAAGATTCAAAGCCAAGAACTTGGTTGCATACTTGAAATCTATGGAGTAGTATTGAAGAGCAAATATGCGAAACTAGGAAAAAGCAGGCAGCATTTCGTCTTTTAACATATTATCTTGTTTTTTTTGTTTTGTTTTATGTATACAAATAACTTTATAAAAAAGGGATAATTTCATAAACCTTTCCTGAGGTTTCTAACTATTTCACTTAGCTCCCTCAAAATTTTAAAAATTACACATACCTTCCTTGATTTGACACTTTGGTAATCAAACATTAAAATAAGGTCAAAAATTTAATGCATACCCTAAAATGCCCTTATCTTATAAAAGTTTAATTTATTCTTTTAAACAATTATAAAATAAATGGGCACAATTACAAAAAGAATAAATGTCAAATATTTCATGCTGATATTTGTTGTTTGATGACCAGCTATCGCTACAATAGGTTACTTTTCATAATGTTTTACTGGGAATAGAGATTCTTTTTAAGATAGAGAACAAAGAGTTATTTTGATTTTTCTTTTAAGTTTGTGGACTGGTTCAGTGGTAGAACTACCATAGTGTGGTAGTGATTTTGGGCAATTTATTTTAGGCTATTGTTGATTTATTCTTGATTTTGATATCAAAAAAGGAAAGATAAAAACAAAAGCTACAAAAAAAATTGAATGACAAAGAAAATTATCAAAAAAATATTACTCCTTCCGTCTCAATTTATTTGTCATGTTTCGAAAATCTAACTTTTTAAGAGCGGTGCTTTGATTGTGATATTTTATTTTTCTTTCTAATCTTACTTCGCAAATTCAAAAATTTGAATGACAACATACATATGATTAAAAGAAGGGTATATATTGAAAGGAGAGATTAAAAGGTGTTTTGACTTTCTTTAAATGACAAATATTTTAGAACATTATAAAATAAAAAAGTATAACAATTTTAATGAGACAGAAGGGTACTAGTTTGATGTTTGATCAAGATAGAGATTAAGAACAACATTGATAGTTCTTCAGATTTTCTCATCCTTTATATAAGCATGTCAAACAAGGGAGTTTTATTAGAATGCTAAAATTGGTATTGCCATGTTAAATTTTTAAATGGGCATGGGAGGTATATATAATTTTTAAAACCTTAGGGGTGTTAAGTAAAATTGTTAAAAACCTTGGAAGAGGTTCCTGAAGTTATCCCTTATAAAAAAATTCTTGTCTTTTTCAGCGTCTCAATCTCGCCATTCCTTAACGGTACCACCACATTTTGATGTAACACTAAGAATGGTCTCCAATGTCTGTAGGTTTCGAAGATATTAATACTGGTTGTTGTGGGACTGGACTGATTGAAGGATCATTCTTATGCAATCAAGAGTCCCCAGTTTGCCCTGATCCGTCAAAGTTTATCTTCTGGGATGCAGTACATCCAACTCAAGCAGCATATTACAATTTGTTCAAGTCCCTACGTTCACTCGTTGATTCCTTCATGAGGGGATAACGCCAATCAATTGTCTCCTTGTTGTCAATGTAATGGCGTGCGCAAGAATTTGTAAGGAGGTCACATTTACAACACGAAAAAGAAAATAAATTTAAATATTGTGTACATCAGTTTGTTGTGTTTCATGTAAATGAATCTCGTTCAACGAAAAAAAAAAAGGGGCATAATAGAAATTACTGCATTATTGAAATATGTTGAATCTTTTGTACTTCGATTAACTCTCTCTTTCGCTTTTGTATTTGTGAAGATTGGTAGGAAAATTTTTCTTTCCTATTTTCTTCCTAAACGATTGATGAACTAAATGATTGGGATGCCCTTAGCAAACATATATATTGACAGAATGAGTATATTAATTAGTTTGATTAATTGCCACCTTCAAGCTTTTGGCCTGCCTTCATATATTTGCAAGAGTATTTTTGAAACTTGCAAATTTTCAAGCTAGCTACTACTTCAAAAGTGGAATATATACAATTGATAAGCTTTAACTAGGTAGTCAGAAGTGAGGATGTGATTGTGGTAATCTATTCTTTATACTCGGTCATTTCCTATGATTTGATCAAGTGAAGATGGTTTATGGTTTCTTTGCACGGCTTTTTGCAGCCTAGCCGAGAGTTTTAATTATCTTCTCAATTAGAGCCTTCCCCTTTCAAAGTTTTCTTAAGCTCATCTCAGACGGTGTTTCTTTAGGAAATCCTAATCTTGCCGCCCGTTCAGGAGCAACGAGAGACTCTTCTAGCAAACTAATTGCAGCTTTTGCGCTTTTGGATGGGATTCGTCTTTGGTTTCATCATATATAGTTTGAAAGATTGATGATGTGCTCATTGAGCTTGATTCATATATATAACCAATGCTGTAAGAGCATCATTAGTAGGCCTTGTTCTATTGATCGGAGGATTCAGCAAATTAACCTATTGATCAATCCACAAGAATTGCGAACTCAATTCCATTTACAAAGAGTCAATCAAGTAGCATGTTTTAGCTAAGGAAGAATGTAATTGAAGAAGAAACATCACTTTTGATTTTTCTCTTTGCCCATGTTAGCGAAGGATTTCTAACATTAGATCCTTTCCTTTGTGCATATTTTTGAATTTCGTCATTATGATGTAGTGATTCTTTTTTACTCAATTAGGGGATGGGCTATATATTGATGACTTATGGCCTTTTAGGGAGAGATGAAGTGAGTGCTTAGAAGTTAGAAATCGGGCTTCCATCCAAGTAAACACCTTTTTGGGTTTTTTTTTTTCTCTTTTTTTCCGAGTGGATTATATATACTTAGCAGGATTATATTTTTAGTTATTTTTAAAGGATTTGTCTAACGGGTACTAAGAATAATAGTCTCTGCTGCTACTTTTATAAATTGTACATACTAACCAGCTGGATAATGGGCATTTAAATAAATCTTTTTCGGATGCATTAAAAGAGATAAGAAATAACTTAATCTCCTGCATGCAGTAGTACCGAAGATCCTTAGTTTGCTCTAGCTTTTATTTATTAGTTTGCTAATTTCCCTTCACCACAAGTTTGGTAAGAAAATATGGAAATTGCAATAAAGAATAACAAGCAATATATAATCAAGTTAGGTATGAGGTTTTATACAATACTCTCATCCATCCGAAATATACTTCCACCTATACAATCTACAGAAAGATGATTCTGAAACAAAGAACAATATATAGTTATCCACGTAGTAACATTAATTCCTAGCTAGTCATCATATAATATCAGTTGGCAAATATTTCGTAAAACGTAAGATTTATCTAATTAACTTATATGGAGGTGTAGACCAACCACCTTTTTGCATAATTATGTATCAAATTCAATTTGAAAAAAAAAAAAAAGTGTTCAAATCTAGACCCTTAATTAACTCAGAGATAAAAGTCTTTCACATATCCGTTAGGTAATAGTCTAACTTTTCACCAAATTTTGTGCTAAAAGAGTTTTAGTTTAGCTTCAGTTGCCCGACCTGGAGAAATATTTGATGCCATGGTCATGTCTACATTGCTTGCCCCTCGACTTCTGTGTTCTTTTCACCCTTTCGTGTTCCATACTTCTATGAGCAATGGTCCTTGATCTCCAATCTGAAAATTCCTTGGCCTCAGCTTTGCCATGGATTGCTTCATTAAGTTAAAGTCAAGATATTTTCTTGTTGGAACCGGCAAAGTTGGTTCAGAAGGAAAAGGGTAGTTGAGAACTCATTGAAACAATTCACGAACAATTTGGTGTAGCCTCCAATCTCATCAAACCAAAACCAAATAGGAACTGTCGAATCTAGTTGTTACCTCAACCAAAGGTTAAAAACAAAAATTAATAAAAAGGTAAGCTTTATATATTGTAGCCTACACTTGTTAACATGATAGAAAACCAACCTTTTTGAGGCCTATGCATGATTGATTACTTTACTTTGATTAGCTCCACAGATATAAGGCTGGCTGGCTGGCTGGCTTTTCATCATTTGTTCTTGCATACGGTTCTTTGAGCTTTCGAGTTATCATGATCAGTTCTATGGGAAAAACTAGCATTTTCTCTCTTCTGCTCCTTCTGTTGTTTCTTTCTGGCACTATTTTCATTTTCCAAGCAAAGGCAGAAACACTAAACAATGCCGGGAAGAATTCAGTTCGAGCCATTTTTGTTTTTGGAGATTCTACTGCGGACCCTGGAAATAATAACTACATAAGCACCGCATTTAAGAGCGACTTTCCACCTTATGGAAGAGATTTCTCCAACCAAATTCCAACGGGAAGATTTACTAATGGAAGGCTGGCTAATGATTATATTGGTGAGTCCCTAGTAGTAGTACATTTGATTTCTTTCTTTGAGTGAAATTAAGAAACAATTAAGTTAAAGATCAAAAACCTATACATATGTACAATGTTTAAGTACCATGATTGTATGTATTTTTTTTTAAAATTTTAATTTTTGCATACATGATTGTAACACACAAATTTGGTCATGGTTATAAAGTGCAGCCAAATACCTTGGTATCAAAGATTTAGTGCCACCTTATCTGGATCCAAACCTCAAAATTGAGGAATTGGTGAGTGGAGTCAGTTTCGCATCTGCTGGATCCGGATTTGACCCGCTCACACCACGAATAGGGGTCTGCTGTCTCCATCACTCTCTCTTAACTAGCTAGAACGAAAATAATTCAGAGTTATAAAACCCATATGCTGAATTTTTTATTAAAAAAAAAAATTTTTTTAACAATCTTCTGCAGAATGTGATCTCCCTGTCAAAGCAGCTGGAGTACTTCAAAGAGTATCAATTAAAAGTGGCCGCAGCAATCGGGCAGGAGAAGACTGGAGAACTAATAAGAAATGCCATGTTCCTTGTTAGTGCTGGCACAAACGACTTTGTCGTCAATTATTTCACTATGCCGATTCGAAGGAAAAGCTATACCATTTCAGCTTACACAGACTTTTGTCTGCAAAACGTACAGCATTTCTTGCAGGTTGGTTCCCCACCCAACCCCGGCCCAAATTGCAATTTGTATAATTTTTCTTTTCATCTAGACAGCTAATATTTGCATCGTCATGTACGTATATGTTGTTGGCTTCTTGATTTTCTTTTTCAATACGGCATTGAATTCAAGGGAATTATGGCGCTGAATGAAACATAGAAATAAATGTTGGTCCAATCTTGAGCTTCAACCATATGGTCCATAAACATGCATCTGTATATTTTAATAGAAAGTAGCCTTTTATTGATCTTTACTTGCAAAGGCAGGGACGGAAAACTATAACTTGATGCTCTCTCTCTCTCTCTCTCTCTCTGTTTTTTTTTTTTCCCAAAATTTTTTTCCCTTTTGGGAAAAAAAATTTCATGGTCCCTTCAAAGATGGTGGTAGTATGGGGAAGAGGGGAAACACAATTTTGATTGTGTTTGGATAGCCAACTTTTGAATCTTTTATTTTGTCATTATGAACACTACATCTCTAAAATAGTTGGACGTGGGTTGACTGTCTGTGCATGAAATTTAACAGTTTTTGTGGCTCAGATTAATTGAAGGTCCAACTTTTCTATGTGAAAGTGAGCAATTGTTGTTTCCTAAGTCCTAATCCCTTCCAAAGCACAGAAGATTAGCAAAACACGAATAATTAATGGTCGAAGCTAAGCTGGTATACACTTAATTAGAAGAAGTTTCCAGCAGAAATGATGCGATTGCGTGATTAATGTGGAAGTCAAGATGGCCACCAACCATGGTGACTATTGGGTCAGATCGGTGCGAGGAATTTAATGTGTCAAATGATCATTTGTGTTGAACTGCATTAGAGAAAATAGAACTATGTTAACTAACAGATATGCAGTGGACACTTATTAAGAGTTTTTTTTTTATATTTTTTTTTATAAAAATATATAGTTAATTTAAAAAAGTATTCAAATGTAAGAATGTAATACTACATATATAAGTGTTTACATTCACAAAAGGTTTACTAATACCAATCATTCACATATGTGTGTGTGTGTGTGTGTGTGAGAAATTAATGAAGGAAACTAAATCTTCTTTTGGTTTTTAATATTTGGAAGGATTTGTGGGATGTTGGAGCTCGACGAATCGGAGTTGTTGGGCTGCCACCGATGGGTTGTTTGCCGGTTGTCATTACCATCTACGCCGATCACCCCCTAACGAGTCGCGGCTGCGTCGAAAGTATGTCGTCCGTCGCTCAGGATTACAATCGGAAACTCCAGAACCAACTGAACGCCACCCAAATCAGATTAGCAGCTAATGGTTCTCGAATTGCCTATCTGGACGTCTATGGGCCATTGGCAGAAATTACATCCCAAGGCCGTAAATATGGTTAGTCCCCCCATTTTTTATAAGCTAGCTATGTTGAAGGATTTCATAAACCACCATTTTTTTTTCCTTTTTTTTTGTCATGACTTAATTAATCACTTTCCAAGACTAATAATTAACCCATTTAATTTTAGTGTTTTTCTAAAGGGGGTATTCGTTAATATGCATTTTGCTTAACTTTGAATTATTAGGTTTGTGAGAGTCACAGATTGAACTGCCAATTTATTGTGTACGTGTAGATTTTGACGAGGTTAGCAGAGGTTGTTGCGGCACGGGGTGGCTTGAAACATCATTTATGTGCAACCCCAGGTCGTTCGTTTGCCCGGATGCATCCAAGTACGTGTTTTGGGACTCAATCCACCCAACCGAGAAATCATACGGCCTTGTCTTTCAAGCCCGTCGGCCTACGATTGATTACATTGTCAGTGATTAATGCTTCCTTCGTTAACCTCTCTATTCCTGCACTAATTCAAATTATACCTCAAGTAAATGTCTATCGACTTAATTATCTGAAAAAAGCTAGAGTTCATTCATCTCAGTTTGGTTATTCGTCGAATTCGCAATAAAGAAACCGCTTTTGCATTTCAATAATATCTCTTCTAACAATTCATTTCATGAGTACAATTAATAAACGACGACTGCACTCAAGAATTTGCAACCCTTTTTTTTTTTTTTTTATCCTCAACTCAATGCATAATTAGCAGCCCTTTTTCTTTTTGGAGCTTAATTTCTTTCAGCATAGCAAACTCACAAGATGGCTAAGCAAAACAATTCTTTCCTCAATTGAGAAGATCAACACTGATTGTTTTTAAAGCTTCATCAGCAAGAATCCCGTACAGGCTCTCTGTGAAGTGAACTGCATCCCAAAACACATACTTTGTCCGGTCGGAGCACGTAGCCAAACCCCGGCAGGTGGCGCCATATTCATAGGTTCCTGTCCCACAACAGCCCTTTAATGCCTCTGTAAAACCTGCACAAAAAATCCCGTCTCATCATTAATCATTCCTAATTAATTGCCTCGTAAATAGTAAATACTACTAACCATATGATTTTGGATTCTGAATTACTGTTCCTATGATGGCGTATATGTCCAGAAAGGAAGTTTTAAGCCCCAGGGACCCTTTTAAGCTTGTCAACTCTTGCCTTAACTTTGTACCGAATGAAAGGGCCAATTTGTTCAATGCTTCGTCGCATTTGGTCTCACCCCGAAACGTCAATACTAGTGGGAGGCAGCCAAGAGGGGGAACTCCCACTACCACTACTCTTCTTGCTCCTATAGAGTGCATTTCCTGCAAAAGACATACTGTTGAGGTCATTATAAATCATTTTGAAGTTTTGTGTCGCAAGTCTGACTTCACTTGGTTCTCAATTAATACAACTATGAAGTCCTTGTCGTGTATAAATGGGATTTTCTTACATTTGTCAAAAAAAAAAATCAGTGGGGCTGGCTTTAAGTGGTGGTTGATTATGATTATTAAAAAAAATTGGATAGTTTAAGGTCCAAAGAAAATTAATTTACCTGTCAGGATTGCAATTTTTTTTTTTACAATAATAGTTAAAAAACACTGTAACACTTTTTTTTTTTTTTTTTTTGAAATATGTGATCGAGTAAGAAGGTAGCTAGCAAATGTTTTAAAGTAAATATTTCCAAAGAACTCCAAAAGAAACATTTTCCCCCAAAAAGCTAAAACTTCAATCGAGCACTTAATTAGATAGTTCAATGGTTTAAGAACCAAAATAATTTTGCCAAAAAGTTAAGGGACCACATGCATTATAATTTTCCGATCGAGGGCAGACGCACCTTGATGGCACTAGACATAGAAGTGATCAAGAAATCTTCGTATTGTGCCACACTGAATTGTTTTGAACGTACAGGTTCCAGAAAGTAGTTTTGGAGGAAATCATTGGTTCCCATACTTAAAACAAAAACAGCATTGTTTATAAGTTCTTCAGCTTTGGTTGCTCCCACCAGCCGCCTCAGGTGTATCATGTAATGCTTGAGATACTCCATTTGTTTGGACAAGGATATAACACTCTGCCCCACAATTTATAAGCAAAAAAGAGAAGAGAAAATTAATCAAGTTACAGTTTTTTTTTTTTTAAAAAAAAAAAAAATCAACCAATAAATTGAAGAGAAATTGGGTCTTTCATCATATAATTACTGAGAGATTTGCTGTGAGATCATCGTAACCCGAAGCTGCTGATGCAAAACTAATGCCATGCAACATGTCTATCTTGTTCAGATGTGGGTCGAGGAAACCTCGTATAATCTTCTTGTACCCTAGTGCCTCCGCTGCAAAATTCCAAAAAAAAAAAATAATAATAAAAAAAAAAGAACGAAACACAGAAAAGCTTTTTCTTTCTTTTTTTTTTTTTTTGAAAATAACACAGAAAAGCTTTGAGTGATACATACAACATAACTAACAAAATAAGGCAAACGAGTAATATTGTCAGGTTACCAACCAATATAACATTCTCAGGTGTGCTGAGTTTATGGTGACATGCAATAAATGAAACACGTGGTAATTACTTACAATAGATTATAGTACTAAAACAAAAATGCATGCACTACGCCATTAAACAAAGAGGTTAATTATATTTACCATCCCTAAAGTTTGGCAAATTACTAATTAAACCTTAGAGTCTGACCAAATAGCAGTCGAACCCATTTGGTAGTTTTTGGTCGAGTTTGAGGCCCTAATCATGACCTCCGTGAAAATAAAAAAACAAGCCTGAAGTAAAAAATTTTACAGAATTTGGGCTCAGATCATGAGACGGTGGTGGCCTACAAATGGCGGAGACAAAAGGCAACATTGCTGCTACTGCTAAAGTTTTTAGAAAATTTGCAAAAGAAGGAGATCAACAAAGTAAAATAGAAAAGAAAAATAAGAGAAAGGCACATGACGATTTAGAAAGACTACATCGTTTGGTACTTGTAAGATTTTGGTCATCTCATCTATTTCGTCTCGGATATTTGACGGAAGTTATTCATACGAGGAAATCTGTTATTTGGCCAAACCTCGGGGTTCAAACTGTAGATTGGTTAAATTTTGAGGAAGGTAAATGTAATTAACCCTTAAAAAAAGAGACACCCTATTATAGTAGCATGTAATTTAATCCCATTTTTTCTCAAATTTTATGGGATTTTGGGGAGCAAGATGTTTTAACTTACTTACCTATGAAATCTGTAGCAAGTCTGCCATTAGTAAACCTTCCAGAAGGGCGGCCATTGATGAAATCCTTCCCATAAGGTGGGAAGTTGCCTTTATTTGTAGTGTCAAGACGATTATTGTTGCCTGGATCAACACTAGAATCTCCAAAAACCAACACACATGTCATGTTGTTTTTGGCTGCCAGTAGTCTCAGCTGACTAATGTCAACGGCTTCTGTGAGGCCAAATGCTGCCATGGCCAAGAACAGAATCGCCATTTTCATCAGACCCATAGTTAGCTAGCTAGCTAGCTCATCCAGTTTCGAATTTGATGCCTTTGCAGAAACTGGAGTTCAAGAATGCAATGGGAGTTTTTTTTTTTTTTTTTTTTTTCTGTTGATTCTGAAAACACAGAAACATTTCTCTTTAACGGCCTACGATGCATTAAATTTTGTTAGGTGGCACATTGAAAGTTTGTACGACAAAGTCGTGTGAAATCCTTTGTGTTCCGGTCTACTTTAGTAGCAGAAACTATTAAGCAATTCAACTCAATTGTTTACCCTTCATAAATGGGCCACTTTTAATTCAAGACGTTTAGTGAGAAATGCACCAATAATATAACCATTGTTGGACTCCACAAGTGAGAAATGCCATATGAAATTGGATTTGGAACGTAGGCACCAAATTAAAATGCCTCAAGACTTGACGGCAATGACCAAAAACATGAGACGAGAGTTTAAGCTGGAGCTTTTGATCATTTTCTCTCTTTGTTTTTGATATCAATTGGGACCATTTGGTTGAGTGGGGTTGGATTCCAGGTTGGAACATGAAAATAAAGGTTTAGCAGTGTTGCACAAGGATTTTACATTACTTTGACATTGAACGAATTGCATTGATTAAGTAGACCCAGAGTTGTTCAACCAACTGGAAAATCATATTGCCCTTCAATGAGTACCAACCTGCCAGGGCAGACGGGATCCTCTGTCTAATATTTTGTGTACATTTTTCTGTCCAATACAAAATTACGTAGTTTCATTTATTATATTTGCTGATGTGACACGTAAAAAAAAGAAAGTGGAAACAAAATAGGGCGCAGATAAAGGCTCAAATTAATGCAGCTTCTCAACTCATTTGCTGGAGTTTTGGACAACCTGTGTGCACCTTCCTAATCAAGGACAGGGACTTTCAAAATTGTTACCATTTTTTTTTTTTTTTTGTTTCTTCACTTTGTTTGGGATGGTTGTATACCTATCTATAGTACTCCATATAAAACTGTATTAAATGATTTACGTTTTGATTTTTTTTTTTTTTTTTTTACTTTTGTGATCTGCCTAGCTAATATGTCCTTAATTGAAAGATTGTAACTTCTTAATGTGATGGACAAACAAGTCATTACAAAGATAATGGGAGGGGAAGAGATGGGTTGGGTGGTAAGAAGGGAGGGAGCGTATATAAGTGAAAACTTCTGGTTCGACTCTTTCCATTTACACTTAAAAATAAAAGTCATTAAAATGATAAATGCATTTGTTTATTAAATTTTGGGAACACTTCTGTATCTAAGTAGAAATCTACCTAACAAAAACTTTTGTACATCTCTGTCAAATTGCGACTAGAAAATCTATTGTTGGAAAATTTCTTCATGGAAGTAGAGATCTTCCCAACAGAGACTTCAATTGAAAACTAGAAATTTATCATCATTCAAAGTATAATTACACTTGGGACCCTAATAGAAGATAGAAGCACCGTGTTATTTTTTTCCCTTTTTTTTTTTTTGTTGTGGGCTAGAAACAGATCAGCATCCATATAAAAAGTTGAAAACAAGCTCTTTTAAGGAAGGCTATCGTTATTGGCCAAGACTTCACAGGATCGAGGGTCAGATAACAATTATCGACAAGGTGATTTTTTTTTGCCTCCCTCGTATCCTTCTATATATAAAGCATGAGGCGGGGGTTTAGTGTTAAAATTTTGTGTCATTTTTGAAGTTTTGAATTTTACCCCTATAAAAAAGTGTAATGGAAGGATCAAGACAAGAATATAAAATAGAGAAATTTATACTGGCGTTGACCATTTTTTATCGACTTTCTATGATTTTCTTAACAAATTATCAGTTAGGCATGCCAATCAGTGGCTTACGTGATTTCAGTGGCATGTCATTGATGTTCTATTGGACACTACCATGATTTGGATGACAGCCTTCCTTTCCCATTCCATGAACTCAGATACATTTCTTGTATGACAGCCTCCTCATTAAGCCATGCAAGACTAAGGGGAGGAACATGTACACCCTTATTTACCCAGGGAAAAAACATACAGCAGGAGTAGATAGAAGAGAACAGAATTGGAATGACATTGAAATTAAAGCTGACAAGAGGAGCTTCATGCATCAACTCAGAACCAAGCACGTTTGCACTCCCATATATGTGTGTGTGTGTGTGTGTGTATATATGTGTGTGTGTGTTAGAATAAGATATCCTAACTTTAGGCTTTCTGGTTTGTCATGCTCCTTTTCTTTTGTAACTAGAAAAAGTAAACCATATAGCTAGCTAATACTATAGTTTACTCTTGATGTCACTCTGTTGTTTATTAATTAGCTGAAGAAGTGCTGGAAAATAGGATACAAACACGAAGTTCCTAGAAATAAAGATTCTATTTTATCGATGTTTGTCAAAAATAATCATATGATTGCCAAGCTTTACACAGTTAACCACAGACGGAAATGCAACAGCGTTTTAAAAGGCATTACTTGCTTTTGCTTAGCACATATAAAAATTTAAATAAAATTAAAAGCTGCATACCTTTATGGCCTTAATTACGGATCAGACACAGGAAGGAAAAAGAAAAAAAAAAAAGCGTGATGTTGAGTCATTGAAATCTTAGATTGAACAAGAAACAAACCGGAGGACCTAATTTAAATATTTCACCAGGTAACCATGTGAGGCCCCGATGCCGTCCCATATGGAGAGTATAGAGGATATTCAATGAATACAAGTCCCAACCCATGGGCCATTCAATAATTTGGACTACTATTTTTAACCCGTGTTTTCACTCTTCGAACCAGCCCTTGAGCCCGGAGCATTACAAATGATACTAAAGCAAATTTTGCATGGTCTCTGCACAATGTGAGCATTACAAAATAATGTTTAAAATCATTATTAGCTTAACCACTCATTATGTTGACAATAACATCCGTTGTAGTCTAGATGGTTAGGATACTCGGCTCTCACCCGAGAGACCCGGGTTCGAGTCCCGGCAACGGAACCTTTTTGTTTAGTTGCCTTCACATTTTGCTCGATTTATGGCTGGAGGGTGGCTCCTTCAAACAATTCTTTTCCTAGTTTCCTTCCTTCCTTGCTTGGTTTATTTTGTTTGTTTTTCCGCCCCTGAAGCAACTTCAATTTTGGCGGGAACAGACCCAAAAACAAGCAGTAAGTAACAAATGCCCCTACCTTCTCAAGTTACTGTGCTGGGGCTTCAAATTTTGTAGAAGACAAAGGAAAGAGGGGTTTGGCAGAAGAAGAAGAATACTACTGGTACAGAATAAAGATGGAGACGCGCAAAAGAGGAAGAGGACTTGGAGCAAACAGGGAAGGCGGAAGAGGAAATCAGAATAAATACCAGAAGAATGAGAGTAATTTCAACAGGGGGAGGGGTGGGCGTGTGGGTTTGGAAGAAAATACTCTGGCAATCCTTGACACCTCTTCCTCCGCCTCTTTCCACCACCTCCTCGACGACCGTGAGTAGAAGTAATTCTTTTATGAAGGATGGAGTATTAATTTTGTGAATTTTGTTCGTATTAATTTTTTGGTATTGTCCATCCATTTTCAGGGCTTGCTTTTCTGGACGCAGTTCGGTCGGCATCTTTGGTTCCTGAAAACGACAATCCCCCAACTAAGTACATGTTTTCTTTTGTCAAATTTCTCGTCTTTTAATGCACATGATTTATATTTTTCCTGTTTGATTAAGTCATTAAAAGTTCACGAAGAAAAGAAAAAGGAGATGGAATTATATCCGTAATTGGATATGGATTGTTGATGACCATATTTTTTGGGTATTCTTTTTCCTGAATAATTTTTAGTGGGGATTTCTGTGTAAGATTGAGTTTTTTTTTTTTTTTTTATCTTTTATATTGAGCCACTTGATTAACTGTCACAATATGTTTCTATATATATATTTTAGAAGTTTTGCTCATAATATAGAAAAGAATGGGGAGGGGGACTGGGAAAGGTCAAAATCAAATGCTCAGTGTAAGAGAAGGAGCAAAAACCCTCACCATCCTCAGGTTTTTAATCAGATCTTGGTGTTTAATACATATGTGATTATTTTCAACTGATCAAAAGTGAAGTTCTTTTGTGGAAATATTACTTTAGCAACTGAGTTGGATTGCATATTTGCTGTTTCTTTATTACTGATTCAAGCAGTGGACATGATTCTGATCAATTGAAGTTTTAAGGTTACATTGGTTGTTTGAGTTGAAAATTGGTGCTCTATTAGATCTTTACGAGCTGCATAGATTGGAATGACCTCCTCGGGATGTCTTCTTGACTTTTCTAATGTACAAGTTCTTTGAGATTTCGAAGTACCAAAATATCAGCGTGATTATTATGGAGAACTTTTAGATGCGGCTGATCACCCATTGAAATTAGACTGTTCTATCTCTTGGTCTCAATTTAGAGGTGGCCGTGATTGTTTCTTGATCACCCTTACTTGTGTTCATGAATCTATGTGTACATCAAGTTATGAACTCGATTGTTTGTAGCATTTAGGGAACTTAGACTCTGTCATCTTATGTGCCACTGATGTGACCATGCTTTCAAAACAGTTATATCATGTCTTTTTCTGTGGTTGAAAACTGGTAAAATAACTTCTTTGGTTTATGCTGAAACTTCTAAAGCACATTTATCCCAGGTTTTTGGCTGACTGACTAATTTTGGAATTCTGATTATACAGAAAAATGTTTGTGGCGGTTTTTCAAATTTTGAAGGATGAAAGTTCACTTGATCTGATAATTGCTAGTTATCAACTTCTTTTTGAGTTGAATAAGGTACTATTTGGTCATTCTTTTTATGACATTCTAAAGTTTAGGTTTAATCAAGCTTATCCTTCATTACAGCGATATCCGTGGGTATACTTGCCTAAGATGGAAAAGTCAGAGTCATCCACACCCTCTAAAGTACATTGTGGACTTATTGTGGCTGAAGAGGTAACTGTTCTATTTCTGATTGGAGCTATCTTCTTTATGTCAATGACTGATTTTTTGTTTGTTCAAAACACATAATAGCACTCTCTGCTGCATGCCAGGCTTGGTCTCCTTTTGGTTGTAATGAGAGGGATGAAGCTACTGATACCTCAGGTGGATCAATCAACCCCCTTGTAAGTTGTATTGCTATCGTGCCTGCATTTTATTATTCATCTCATATAGAATTCTAACAAACTGCTTGAATATCTTCCACTTGGCTTATATCCTCCATTTCATTATTCTTTAATTGCCAATGGTTGCCCATAATACTTTGATTGACATAAGTTCTTACTTTCCTATGCTAACGAAGTACTTTGTTTTGGTTTCAGGCCTTCCATTCTCTGATGCAAGATATTGCTAAAGGAGCTACTGAGGAAAGGCGCAACACAATAGAAATAAAGGTCAGTTACTACCCCATGTCATCTTGCAATGTCATTGAGCTTTTGTTGCTTGAAAGTTTAGTTTTCACTTACCAAGCTGCATGAAGTGCCAATGTTTAACAGCAGGATTGGAGTTTTTCTTGACATCTAGAACTATATATTCACAATGTGCAAATTCTCATCTGTCGTATCATTTTCTTGCAGTCACTGCAGAACATGTTACTGTTTCAATATCTTGTTAATGTTCTTGAAGGAGATCTTTTCCCTCGAATTCATGCATTTAAAGGTAAAATTGCAGTTGAATTTGTGACATGTGATTAATGTCTATACTTT
Organism: Coffea arabica; assembly: GCF_036785885.1. Classification (NCBI taxonomy): domain Eukaryota; kingdom Viridiplantae; phylum Streptophyta; class Magnoliopsida; order Gentianales; family Rubiaceae; genus Coffea; species Coffea arabica. The sequence goes on from NC_092312.1 coordinate 12,882,794, forward strand.
GTTAATTGGATCATTATCTTTGCTGCAGAAAGTTTAAACTGGATTCTTTTGAGGGAGTGCATCCTTAACAAGATTCTAGTATGCTTTTCTATTCTTTGGTTTCAGTTCTCATAACTGTTCATGTTTTTCTCATTATGTACTATACAATATTCACCCTGTAAGTTCTGCTTCCATCATACTGCAGGGGTCCAGGAAACTATCTTACAAAGATTTAATTAAGGACTGCATGTCTCTCATAGGTGATCTTTCTTGTGATAAGACTAAAATCACTTGTGATCAGAAAGGGAAAAGAACTTCTTTGGCGGAGCTACAGAAGGATTGTCATGGCCCTTTAGAGTTAGCTTTACCCGAAGTAGAAAAGAATACATGTCTTGCCCTGAAGAAACTTCTGCAGATGGTTAGTTGAGAAGCTCTCCATTGTAGGGACATCTTGAATTTGTGCCTTTAGTGATTGTGAAATTTTTGGACCATTCAGATTATGGAGCTAGATTCATCAAGGAACATAGCAGATATGACTGGCCTTATCACCAGAGCAGATGGGGCAAGGTATTTTCCTCTTCTTTATCGATAACACAGTGCATCTATGTCTTAACTTTGACCATTCAGTTAAAAGGTTCTGGCTTTTCGATGTGGTGCAGGATTCCAGCTGCAGAGATCATTTTAAATGAGCTTTCATACAGTAGTGATCTCCTTTTCTCATTTTTTCTGGTGCTCAGCCATAGTCTCTCTCTTCTCTCTCTCTCTCTTTCACATGCAATGCTCACACACGTATGCATGCACGCTGCATTGCTGGAGAATAACTGAAACCAAAGAAGTAATGAATGCACATACCAACAATGGAAATTGTACTTGATTAGGTTTTTAAGAAGTGTCCGGCAGATCTTAGTTCAGTAACTTTGCTACCTTTATGTGTGAGCATGTTTGTCTTTGCTGTGCATTTGGGGAAGATTTTGCAGAGTGGGGCAACTGGGGGCCAGAAGGCAATAGATTTCCCTGTTTGGCAGGAGTTGAGAAGAAGGGGATGGGAAAATGAAAGCAGAACATCAGGGGAGGGTCAACCCTTCTCAATGCCTTTTCATATTTCTAACTTCTCCATCTCAGAAGCTGTGTTAAATTAGCCTTCAAATGATAAAATTAGACACAATTGGCAGTAACTCAATGTTCAGTATGAATTGGTAAAACTCTTTTTTTTTTTTTCTGTAATTAGTTAGAGTCCTAACAAAGAACTGAAACTTTGGTGAAGGGTTTTAAAACCTCTCCCAGCCCTTTCATCTCTCGCTCCTTTAATTATGATACCCTAGAACTTGTTTGGTGGTGTTTTCGGAACTGTTTTCTCTCTGTCAGTCTGGCAGGTGGGAACCAAGCTGGTACTGAATTTGTTTACTTTGGTGCATTGATGATGACAGCTCTTCGATGAACCTGAGTGGAAGCTAAAAACCATTGTGCAGTACTTTCAGAAGTATATTCCAAAGGTAAACTGGATAATCCAATTCTTTTCTTTAATTCAAAAGCTTTGCATGATGGATGATCTATGAATTGTGTGATGATCAAATTGTGAACTCTTGTTTGTCCAAATTATGTCTCCAAAATACCAATGTCCTGTTCCTCGCATTCTTCGACAAACCTACATGACATGGTTGTCCTTTAGATCCTTGACACATTCAATTTGGATATTCATTCTATTTCTGCTGTGCTGAAATGGAAAGGGTTATTCTGCTGTATTACCATGAATGTATTGGTTGTGTACTGTGCTTGATTTGCATTAAAAAATCTGCTGATTAAGGGTTTTCTGTTTGTCTTAGCCTAAAAACTTCATGAAATACTTCCATAACATTTATCTTGTAAAGAATTGTATACAATATCCAGACATTTGGAGCCTTCTCTCTTCTCTTAAGTTCACTAGCCATTAGAAGATACATTTTGCTTGTAGGGTCATTTTTAACATTTACAGGGAAATGAAAGGTTGTTTCAGGAATTACTTACTACCTTCTTTCTTAAATGGTCTGCCTGCTTTTCCATGGAATTACCTGGACAAAGTTTTTTGACTTGCAACTTTTTAGGCTGTAAACTAGACAAGTAGAGAATTCATTTACCTCTCAACCAGTCAAATCAGACACTGATATGTTGTTAATTTCTCTACTTTTTGTTGATTGCAAATTCTGAACTCTCATGTCTCTTTCTGTATTCGCAATTCTTAGATTATTACCTGCCTGGAATTGTTGGAATGGTTATTGACCATTAGCATTGCAACTCTCATGTTATATTTACTCTCATGTTATATTTTATATAACAGTCTTCTATCCGAACAAGGCGGTCTAATGGCTCAAGTAGTGATGCAACTTTTGATGGGATATTGAAGTGCTTTTCAAATGAAAACAGCGCAAAAGGAATCATTAAGAAAATGAGGCCAGACGTCACTCAATTGCTTTTAGCGCATGGCTTTCAGGTGAACAATAAAATTGTTGTAGATGTCTTGCTTAATTTCCAGATTGCATATACGGGGATTGCAGTGTTGTAGCTCTAGAAATGGATAGAAGTAGGTTTGATAGAAATCCTAAAATCAAGCTTAGAGTAATTACAGAGTTTCAACTTTACCCCTGGCATCCCCCCCTTCCCCGGGGCCCAAACAAAACTGGACATAAGGAAAGCATAGAAAATATATGAAGACAATGATATGAAATGAAAGCAAGCTGCAATTAGGGCAAAGAGTGATTATGCAATAATCAAAATACTATGTTTTGCCTTACTCTATGTTTGGCATTTCTTTTCAGGCTTTCTTGTCCTTGTCCTCAAAACATTCAGTTGAAGATGCCTCTGATAGCAAGCAGGATGTCAGAGGCAGCTCTATTATGGAAATATGTGAGAATGTAGTGTCTGCTTTTGCTTGTTTCAGAAAGGAAGACAAGTAAGATGTTCTTAATTGATGTGATTTTCACATTTGCGCTGTCTTTGAATTTCCCTGATAATTGAAACAGTTTAGCTCAGGAAAGTGTACGTGTCTATCTATCTATATATATATATATATATATATATATATATATATATATATATATATATTTGGTAGGTGACTTAAGACGTCCTTCTCTTGTTCTGGTAGTTTATTTTTTGTTGGAATTTAGATAACTTTTCAATCCAAATTATTGCAACAAAGGATAAGTTCACTAGTTCATCAAACATGCTGAAGTGCAAGGCACTCTGTAATGCTCCAGAGTTTAAAAATGAGGACAAAGAGTGTTTGGTCACTGCACGCAATTATTAGGCATAATAGTTTAGAGTTTTGGCATTCATTCGTAGCGTGGTGCATAAGTAATAGAGATTACAGTGGAGTCATGTTTTCTACAATTTTGAGTGACATGAGCCGTACAAGTGCATTTCTATCCTGAAGATCGTTGATTATTATGTTACCTGATGACATTCCAATCATAGTTGTTTAACCTTATTTAGAATATTGGAAAATTGTAAATAAAAAAAAGGATGCTGTAAGATCATGTAAAGAGAAGTGAATACAAATTTTGATAAGCATTTTTATTGTTGTCAATTGACATACCTTCTGCAGGCAGTTTACCTTTTCGCCTTTCAGTAGAGAAGCACTATTTACGGCCGCAAGTGTACTGTCAACAGGTGCCCGTTCATGAATTATTGTTTGTACATCAAAAGTCTCAAATTTGCTGGCCAACACTACAGATATAGGAACATGTTTTGTAAGGATATGTCAATGTCAAAAGTGGTTTGAATCATAATTATATGAGCTTTTTGTTTAGCTGAGAAATGGTTTGAATCATAATAGTTGGTGATTATGATTAAAGTTTCTCTGTGATGCCTTCTCAAAAACCCTCTTTTTTTACAATATTACATCATGTCAGCAGGAAGTTATTGAGCTGCGTTTGCAAAACAATTACATCATATTAAGTTATGGCACTAAAATGATTCTCAAAATTCAACATCACATCATGTTAACGAGTTATAGTGCTACAATGATTGACAAAGAAGGAAGTCTTCTTCCATATCATTCAGTTTCTTGTCAACCACATACATGGGGTATATGCGCGTATGACATTGTTTCACTGTCCATTATGTTACTTGAGCCATCGAAGGCCTTATGCTTGAAGTCAAGTTCAGCTGATTGCAAGGTTAAAATGAAGTTTAACATGCAGTTGCACCATTTTAAAATCCCCTCAGGCTTCTTGATTCTCTCTTGTGTGTCTCCTGGAACCAATGGCATGGAAGCATGGTTTGTGTATAGGATATACTAATGAAGAATGGGCGGAAAAAGCACTGATCTCCAAAGGCCTCAGTTTACTGATGTACCTCAAGCATGCCGACAAAATGAATTTCCTCCAGTATAAGAACTTAAGAGCCATTGGCATACCAATTTTACTGTAGGGAACATAACATCTCAGAATCCTTTGTTACAAGTAAAACAATGCAGTCCTCCTAGAGAAAAGGAGGACAATTGACGAGCATAATGTACTTTCACAAACCAAATGTCCGGCATCTCCATGTCTTCGTCTGCTCAGACAAAACATGTCAACGCATGCCTTATCCTCGGCCATCCCCTAATCATCCATGCTATGAATCCACAGTAGCCACCATATCCCCATCCTGAAGCCATTGCCCAACAAAGCTGGCCTTGTTATGATGCTTCCACTGTGTCATTTGTATTCCTGAAACGATCAAATAAGTTGGTTTAAACTCACAGCAAAATTAAGATTTGCCGGTAATGCCAAAGCATTGATGGCATGCACAAACCTTGATGCTTGTACCGAATCAAGTTGCATTGTCACTGGACCATCGTTAACCAAATTGACCTTCACCGACATAGAAACATGTCAGAATTGTGTTCTCACACTAAAAAATGTAAAGGTAAGAACTCAAAATACAGAGTTACGGAGTCCTGCCTTCATCATGGCTCCGAAAATGCCATCTGCAGAGGACAGGAAAATTTTTGAGAGGTCAAGAAATAAAAATATTTGAGGACAGCAAAATCAAAGATAGACAATGCAGGTTAATTATTCTCCACTTTAGGATAGTGGAAAGATAGCAACAGGATTAAGTATTAACAGCATATCAGCAAGTTGGAAGATACAGAATCCAACTAGTCTCAAGCACAAATAAGCAAACATATGTCCTCAAAAGTTTTAACAGACCACTATTCTAGTAACTAGAATAGGAAAACGGCACTGAAAATTATAAGTCTGAGGCACACAACCTTGAAGACTAAAGATAACCATTCAAGAGTAAGTGTTGAAACGCCATTAAACAGCAGCTGTAACAAGGAAAAATTTGTTGTTCTAACAAAGTCGATCAAACTTCATTAAACAGGGTAAGAAGTTCCAACCATCAACTATCAAAGTTGAAGAATGTTGGTTATCATTTTACACTTGCAACTGCCATAATGATACTTCTCACTTCCTGAGGTACCACTATTCATGAACAATTTCAGTGACAGGCATTATTTTCTATAGGAGGTGAATTAAAAGACTAGTCTCTTCATCAGGGGATTTGCATTTCCTTCATATGTGGCAATCATTATTAGAGAACTGAATCCACAATAAAACCATACATAACATGAGAACGTAAAAAAGAATATACCAATAAAAGAAAAAAAAATACCAGCAAGACATATTCTGTAACAGTTAACCATGAAGTCCTAATAAACTTTCTTATGAACATTAATTCAGATTTTCATATGCAATTGCGACAAATACATTATGATTTTAGTCAATCTTCTATTACCCAATTGGCTTTTCATTTTGAAGAATTGAAATAATACATATAAGAACACTTAAATGATTGCAAAAAGGCAAACAAACACTTCCAGCTTATCCAAAATCAAAGCTATGCCATTACAGTAGGGTCCAAAGAACATGGAAGCTTCCTAGAAACAAGCAGGCTTGGGTGCAGATTGAGGCTAATAACCATAGTTTAAATAGATGATTTGTTAATTTTTAGAAGAAAGTTTTCCATTCTATCCGTGTGACTAGTAATCAATCTTTAGATATGCAGCACAGATCAGCTAAATTATGCAATCATGATATCTTTATGCAGTAATTCAGAAGTAAATTTTGTAAGAAAAGTTTTAGTACGAAATCTAAAACTAGGGGTGTAGAGCTTCGTAGCACTATTCTATCCGTGTGACTAGAAGAAAGTTTTCCATTCTATCCGTGTGACTATTAATTGAAATTAAGACTTACTGGTGGTAAGAAAGTTTATGAGCCTTAACGTTAACAATCATTGGACTAATCATCAATTCTGCCTAATGTAACCAGAGGCATATCCACTACCAACTCTAGCATAAATCAGAAGAAATGATAAGCAAAGGAAATAAGTAGACAGCCAAAAAAGGGCTTACCTTTTATAACATCAGGTGTGTAAGCTTTTCGAAATTTTTCAACCACAGATTCATAGAACGGCCTTGCTTTCTCAGGAGGCATGGCCACGTGAAAATCAGGTTTGTTTCCCTTTAAAATCCCATACAATGTAAACTGGCTCACTGTACCAGCAAACCAGCATCAGAAGCAATACAAGTACAAATTATTAAGACCTAGTGCTCTTCCACAGTATCTTCAAAGAACAAAGATAAAGCATCATCAATTGACAACAAGAAAGGTGAAAGTAAAGCACCTACCCAATAAAACTTCCAAATTCTTTTGCATGACCTGCAAATGAAAAAATTCCCACGAACATTATTAGGAAAGCAATAGATAACAGATCATTTTTACCTTACCATTTAAATCATGTAGCATTTTCAAATCCTCTAAATTGGAACTTTATCTTCCTTGTGTCTATGGCAATTCCAACATCCCATGAAATTTTTGTTGTACAATTAGTTTAAACTCAATAACTCATTTTGACTTCCTTTCTACTTTCAATCAAACATGACTTGATGCTGTCAGCGGATAAGATTAATATTAATAGTCTAGCAATATAAATCCACCATGGCAATTTCTACTTCTGCTATCGAAGTTTGTAAAACTTTTAAACACAGTAATTCAATACAATTCAACTTATAAGGCATACAATTCAACTTATAAGGCACTAATTAACTCGAACTGAATTCATACGATCAAACTATATATGCACCTAGAACCTTTAAGTGCAACTTTGGCGAGGAAAATCAAAATAATGCAGGCAATAAAAGTAATTACAGATATCATGATATAAAATTACATAAATTGCTTGAAAGATGCAAATGCTAAATTTTGTACAACATCTAAAAATACCTTAATATTACGCCATAATTTGAAATGTCAAGATATTATATAATCCTAAATTAATAACATAATGTAATAAATAATCATAACCCTGCTCAAAGGGGAGGAAAAGTTAATCATAACCCTATGAATCTTTCAGAACCAAAACACATTACTATGTTTGAGGGAGTTCATCAGAAAATTACATTTTGATCCCATGTCTTTCCAGTTTTCTCATTTGGAAATAGTCTCATGTTCAACACTTTCCGACATCTGCGGCACCAATAAATAAGTAAATAAATAAAACAATACACCAATTAAGCAAATATATACCAATAAAAATCATATCCTTCAGAAAAAAAAAACAAATAAAAAAACAGTTATGTACATGTACTCAGCATCAGAGTCCGCGTCGGATTCATGAAGGCCAACCAGAACAAGCAGGCCCGGCCCGATTGCCGAAACAATACGCCCCTCAACCTGCTCATTGCAGCTGAATTTACGTTGCAAAAAAATTTAAGAAAGAAATAAGAAAGCTGGAAGGAAATTCTTCTGTGTTCTCGTGTGCGAAATTACGTTGCTAACCTCGACGCTGGCGGAGGCAACGCGCTGAACCACCACTCTCATTGCTGTGATTTCGATAATCCGGCGTTTCCTCGGTGCGGAGAAGCAGTTGGGACGGTGGCGGCGCAATTTAGCCGCCACAGTGCAGGTGGCTAATATGTGGGAGAAATTAGGGGGTTGTTTGGTTTTTACTAAATTCATTTTTCCGGTTTGGGAATGGGGTTTTAGGATAAGCGGCCCAAACCAAAGCCATTGAAGCTGCCGTTTCAGGGAATAAAATTGCTCAAGGGACACCACTATCTTGCATTATTCTATCCATATTTTGTTATTTGGAGTTGACTGTTGAGTGAATAAGCCAACTTTTACCTTCATCAACTTAAAGAGGGATTTTGGTTGTATCTTGTGGGGTTAATTTAACTGTTGTTTGTGAACTTCTTGTCAAAAGAAAAAAAAGACTTGTTGGCGAGGTTAAAATCAGAGTGAGTGAGTGCTAGTTAGTGCTTAGTAGAGGCTCCCCTGTTCCCTCTCCCTGTGTTCCACATCGTTTGTTGAGTGTGTGCGTGAGTAGTACTTAAGTTCCATTGGTGCAACCAAAAATCAACAATTGCCTTTTGGTTGTATCTTGTGGGGTTAATTTAAGTGTTGGCGAGGTTAAAATCAGAGTGAGTGAGTGCTAATTAGTGCTTAGTAGAGGCTCCCATGTTCCTTCTCCCTGTGTCCCACATCGTTTGTTAAGTGTGTGCGTGAGCATACCAATTGCCTTTTGGTTGTATCTTGTGGGGTTAATTTAAGTGTTGTTTATGAACTTCTTGTTAAAAAAAAAAAAAAAAAAACTTAAAGAGGGACAGTTTCTGTTTTGGCACCCTTTCTATAGGTCTATCCCAATTTGGTCCCCTCATTTTATGAACTTAGCTGATTTGGTCCCTTACTTAAATTAATGGAAAAATCTTAACTCAACCATCTTCTTATAAGCATTCCCTTAATAAAACATGTCCAATTTTTGTTAAAATCTCATGAAAGAACCAAAAAGATCGTGTCCGAACTAGATCCAAACTAAATGTCGAAGATTCGGATCTGACAGTAAAATACAGAACAAATAACTCAATTTCGACGTTCGACTCAATTGAAAATTTTAAAGAAATAAATTAAGTAGAGAATCGTATTTTTTTTCCTATCTTCTTGTCAACCAAATCCCCCCTCCCTATTTATACAGTCTTATCAGATAAAAAATGAGAAGGTAGGGTGAGTCTATCTCCTAACTTCATGATAAGTGCTTTACCAGACAACTAAAGATTTGTAATTATTCCTCAATCTGTTCAGAAAGTAGACCTGTTTGGCATGACACGTGTCCCCAATAAAATCTCTGCCTCTACATCTCACGAAGGTGATTTAGAGTTGGTTATAGACGAAAGTATTTGCGATGTCATAGGAACATGAATCAAGATGGTAGAAGTGTCCACATTTTGTCCTTTGGATGGCAATTGGTAACGATAATTAGCTTGCTACAAACTAAACCATTTTGCATGTGAGATGCCATGGATGGAGAGTTTAGACAGCTACGACAGCATATTAAAACATTGAAAGGTAAATTTTGCCCGCTCTACAAATATTCATCCCACGAAAATGAAGATCATAATATGTCAGTCCTCTAAAACTAGTTGCCTTCGCGAAAAATCTCTAAAAATGAGCCTCCTGGCACTGCTGACAGCGAAAATCTATGGATGCAAGACATCAGAGCAATGAATGGCAAGACACTAAACAAATAGAAGAGAGTGGTAGAAGAAAAGGAATACCTTAAAATTTTGGAAAAAAAAAACATATAAAGAATATGTAGGAGGGAAAAAAGAATATAAAAAAAAAAATCAAGAATCACATATGCATACTGCAGTCTCTTCTTTTCTCCCCGTGTCTTGGTCCCTTCTTCACACCAATTGAGCCCATTTTGTCCATAGCTGCAGCAAATGCTAGGAAGAATTTTTGCTTGTCTTTCGCCAGGGCTTGAACCAAAGGCTTAGTTCTTGGATCCAAAGCCAGGGCTTGATCGGAGGCTAGAAGGCCTAATTTAGCTTCAATATTTCCATAATAAGCGTTATCAAATGAGAATGGGGTAGTAACATCAAAAGGTGCTACAATATCAGTATTGCCTCCAAATTGTGGGCATGACATCTTTAAGGCCTTCAGGAGTCTGGGATCAATGGCAGGGTCTGGCTGCTTTGTGCCCTTATAGTTATATAGCCTGTCCACAAAGTGCTTACAATGTGAAAAACCAATTGTATGTGCACCTGAGAGGACAACTAGGTCTTCTAGTGTTAGCCCTTTTGAGCTGAAGAGTCTTAGAAGCTCATTCACAGTTGAATTGGAGTGAGGAATGTTGGAAGGAACCCTTGAGGCCATTGAAATTTTTCCATCCCACCTTCCTTTCTTCACTTGATAATACGGTCCTCCTGTCTATAAGATCACATGCACCCGCTAAGGAAATCATGCTAGCTACTACATACATGAAGAATCAGCTATGAATGACATGCATGATCAAACTGATACATATGCATTTTTTTTTTCCAATTGACACAACTTTATATATACAATCGGAGTATGCAGGTTTATGAAGTAGGCCAATTTAAACAACTTTTATCCAACATAATTCTTGAAATTTAGCCTTCAGAGAATCTTGTATGGAAAATGACGATGGGATGATTAATTATATTCGCATGAAATGATGCAAACTCTTAGATTTAGCTTTTGGAGTGTCCAAATTTAATCAGGACAAATGGCGAGGTTGGGAAAATGAACACTTGTTTTACTTGCCTAAAGTCCAAAATTTGCACAGCTGTAGAACAATGAAAACGTCAAAAAGTTAGCGCAGCTTTTGGATTCTTCCTAGCTACTTGTAGCCTTGTAGAGAATCAACCCTTTTTCTTTCCTTAATTTTGCTTAAGAATGACAAATTTTCTTTCCTTAATTTTGCTTAAGAAAGACAAAGTCCCTAATCTGATTAGATCTTTCACAAAAGAATCAAACAACAGTCAAAAAACTGTGACTAAATCGGTAGAGTTTGTCATTAGGCTAAGGATTATCTTGCTTTTTGTTGAATGACAAATCTGTCGTGCGAGTCAAATATTGGCGACAAATACTGCAGAAACTGCAGATACATAAACAATGAGGGCATCATCAAATTCAAGAATTTCATAATACTCGATGATTATTTGACTGTCAAATGTGACAAATTAATACGTTCTTTACAGGGGTTCAGCTTTTCCTCTCTCTCCTTTCTACACCAAAAATGAAAAGCTCTAGTCGCTTTTTACTGATTATGCTGGCATGACTTGGTGAAGATCATGAACAGCACGACGACCATAATATACATGATTATTAAAAGCCACTAACATGATTGAAAAGGAAATGATATTGACCCTTTACACCTGGGTATTGGGTGATAACATGTAACTTACAAGGTGGACAAAATCTCTGGCTGCAATTGCTAGAATGTCTGCACAGGATACAACTCCAGGACATTTACTCTCCACCAGTGCCTTGGCCTTGTTTATGCTTTCAAATGCCTCCACAGCAAGTTCCTTGTTATCCAACGCATCCCTTTCAGCTAAATCTTTGCTTCCTGGTCTAGTCGATGTCAATATTGATGCATCACACCCCTACAATGTTATTAGCACATGCAAAATTTCGAGAAGTGACAAATTCAATTACGTAAAAGCTAATAACCTAATGCTAATTTGAATTTACAACACAGAAAAGACATAACCATGAATTAAGTTTTATTACCATGCAACAATTTGAGAAGTGATAAAAAGTAATTACTTGATGCTAATTTATAATTTGTGACAGAAAAGATATTACCATGAGTTGAGATTAATTAAGTAGACTACTCAATCATTAATGTACATGGGGAGGTTGGCGTATTGTTGCAAGCTGTGGAATTGATGCTGTATATAATGTGGTTCATAATTGTTTGTATAAAAAAAAAAAAAAATTCTAGTACGGAAAAGAAATGCACCGGCCACATTTTCTAGCTAGCCTGCGGGTCTGAAGAAATGCATGCACTCGTTTGCAAAATGCTACAAGTTATAGACAAGAAAATCAAGATTACTTCAACAAAGCAGTCATGGAAGAAGAGGCGGATGGTGGCCGGAGCGGATACTGGGGCTTCTCTAAACTGCTCAGAGGTGACGGACGCCACAATCTGGTCAACCTGAGGGCAGGATTTGGCATAGAAGTTGACTGAGAGTTGGCGTGGAATGCGGCCTCGGGTGACATTGACCAAGCAGTCTGAAGAGCGTAATAAGGCCAGGAAAGAAAGCAGAAAAAACTCAAAAAAGAGAGCAGCAGAGAACAATGGATAACAAGAGAAAGACATAATGGCTCAACTCTCAAGTTAGTTTTGTGGGAGAGCACCACCGCTTTTGGACAAAATAACAAACAAGAATGGCTACTACTTGTACAGGAGAATGGTGATGAAAGTGAGAAGTGGACGACTGTCTATTGGTGTCTAATTAATGCATAGCCATGTTCAAGAAGGGAGAATCAAAACCCGTGATGCCCGCAAAATTATTAATTCTGTTTCACGGATACACAGGGAGCAGATTTAAAGTGAGAATGTACTTTCCACATTGATGGAGGTGACAAAGGAAAATGTAATGTTACCATGACAAAAGCGCAATTTTACAAGTTCATAAAGTCGTTTTTACCATTTTTCAGAAGCTTCCTTATGTTGAATTTTCATCCAACCATCTTGTCCAAACGTTTCTTCAAAGGGAAGTTGGATACCATGATGAAAAAGTTCAACTATCTAGCAGTCCTCGAGTGAATTACTGTTAAATTCACGAGAGATTTATTTGCCACTACTTAAGTGGCCTGCCTGATTACTTGAGCTTTATTTGTAACCATGACGATTAGGCCGTTTCTTCTTTTTGTACTCAGGAAAGTAGCTTTTGACTCTTAAACAACTGATTCGCATGTAGCATCTTTCACGGGCTTGCTGAATTATTAAACTTAATCCAGTTATATATTAAACTTCTTCTTCTACCCCAGATCATTAGAGCTTTTCTTTATCCCCCTAAACTTGTAGATATTAAAACTGAACATGGTCCTGAAGAAATTGCATACATGATGGTGATGTTTATTGGTGGAAAGCAGTGCGAGTTACTCAGTTCATAGCCTAATAAGATAGAGCCCTATTGAGATATTGGAACTTAATTAACATTGAAAGACAAGGATACATATCAATTAGACAGACTTCTTGGTCAGCAGCATTTGTGTGGTACGTGCGTTCCTCTTCCAGTTCTTTGCCTCATAATCTATACTATTTCTCCACATATTAAGTATGATATACTGGAAAGAAGTGCTCCGGCATCCAATTATATGCATGGTCGGGGTAAAACAAGAACCAAACTGCTGGTATTTTAACACTCATAACAGATGGAATGTGGCCGCTGCCCCCACTTCGCATGTGCTGATGTGCAAAGTGCAATAAGGGGGATCACTGGAAACCTGTTGTTCATACAGCCAATTGTTTTAGCTTGAAGATTTGGTGCCTTTGTTCGTTGTTATGTTGCTTTCATTGAGACTGACTTGCAACAGTCTACTCTCTCATTCATCATGCAATTGCCTTTTCCAACTTCATTGAATCATTGTAATCATTAAGTGGATTGACGACTTTTTTGTGAGCTCAGTAAAAGCTGTGGATGGACCATCTGATTCTGCTCCATGTCCATACCGTACCTGTACTCTTGCATTCCCCAGCTTTTATTTTGCGCATCCATATCTGTCTAAACCTGAAGAAAGAGGACTGAAGACATGAACTGACTGACGCTTCAAAATGCTTGTACTAAATGAAGGATGCGTTTAGTGATTTACACTGATCTCCTTTATTGGTGCAATCGGTTCAAATATTTACTTTTTTTTCCCCGGAAACGAGATGATTTTATTAATAAACTAGGCATTGTAATATTTGAACAACGACTTAATCAACTATACAAAGTGTACCACGACACTTAAGAAGTAGCAAAAGTTCTTTCCTCATCTCTGAGAATACTTAATGCATAAAAGCTAAGCCTATTACTCCACAATATTTACTCCGCAAGTTGTAATTTTGACACGACTTGCAAAATGATCTAACGATAATATTTTTTTTTTATAGTGTTAATAAGAGATTTCGAACTTGAAACCTCTTACGTACCAGCAACTCATTTTTTCCTCCTCCAAAATTTATACATTAGTCTAATTAATGTGTGTTTTCAAACAAATTTTAAGTATATTAATTCACTAAAGCTACTTAAATAATAAAGAGTATCACTTAAAAAAATCATTCCAAACAAAGTAGACAGTTTACTGTTTTCCTAACCAAATAGATTAACCAAAATCTAAAAAATAGAAATTAAAATGAACAACAAACAATAATATCAAGAGTCAAGAAGTAGGTACCTAGTGGACTCCAAGAGGCCTCCAAATTTGTATCCTACATTTTTAATTTCTTCAGTCTAATTTCAAGATACACATGCTAAAATGAGTAGTGTTTTAGAAAAAAAAAATGAAAAAGAAATTATACTCAGTTCACGTCAAACTTATCTTCCACGTCTACGACGTCGTACCGGTTTAACATGCTGGATCCTCTCTCAAAATCAAAAAAGAATGCTAGAATGGTAGTTGGAGGCTTCTCCTGCGTCAGCAGCTAATTGCATGCGCTCTCACTGTAATTCCTTCCGTTGGTAGCTTATCTTCAGGTAATTTTCCGATGTTGCAATTTCCTGCTCATGGTTTTGAATCGTTGTTTAATGGGTTTTTCTCTCAAGGTAGCATTTTATTTACTCATGTACTTTTTTGGGTTAAATCAATTCCACTTCTGTCAACTGTTTGATGAAATTCCCCAACCATTTCTTTGCTTTCTATGCACCCATTTTTTTGTCGTTTACCCATATGTTACAAGACAGTTTGGCTTTCATTTCTGTGGTATTATGGTATATGGAGGTGGCAACGGTGACCGAACATGCAAGGGCATGTTGCTTTTTACGTGGTTTGTTTGGTTTTATCTCATTTTACAAGCCCATCTCCCTGAAATTCATTGCAGTGTGGTGGGCTTCCTCTTTCATGCTAAATGAGCTGTTGAAAGATTTAATTTTTGCTGCTGCATTTTGTTTTCACCAATGTATTTGCTTTCCCTCTTTTATCATAACTGGGAAAGTGAACTAAAATGTTATGGATGTTTTGCAGATAAAGGATAATGCAAAGGTTAGCCAGGAGGGCCCCAAGGAGGACGTTATTGTGTGCAGTGGGTGTTATTCAAGACAATGTTTCACACTGTTTAGTTGCGAAACGATCATACAGTGCTGCATCTCTGCCAAAGCATATTGAGAAATTGAGAAAACCTGCAATTCCTAGTGATTTCTTGAAATGGAGTGGGCTTGGGTCCTATAGGACGTCGAAATTTGCTTCTGGGTTCAGTCCTCTGCAACCTAAGCCTTTGGAATCGATTATTGATATAAAGCGATCTAACAGCAAAACTCCAGAAGAACTTGCTGACATTTGGGATGATGTAATGCATTAAACTGTTCTTGTGATTCTTACCTTCCTTGAACTAAAAACTTAGACTTTTTGATTTACCATAACTGGTTATGTTTATCATATGTAGAAAGCTGTGAGAAGTTTCATCATATGTCCAAATGATGCAATCACAAGTTGACTAATGACTCTTTGTTTATGATCCACATTTTTGTTATAGTCAGTAGATTTATTGTTTTACTTGCTGTTTTATATCAGTATCACTTGGGAAGAGGTCACATTGGGGCATCAATGGACGCAAAGTTATACCATCTATTGAAGCAGAGAGCTGAAAATTGGTAATCCATGTGCATGATCTTTCCTTTGACACATGTTTGTTCCTTAATCTCGGAAAAACTTTCTTATTTTTTTTTTAGCCGATATTTCGTGATTCCACTGTGGAAAGGAAGCGGTTACACAACGATTTTTTTTCAAGGTCAGATCACTTGTTACTTGCTTTTCAAGCACCACTGTTTATTTTTCGTCAACTCTTTTGAAATTCCGTCATCTATGGTGGATTATTAATGTGCCAGTCACATTCATTAGAGTGTTTCAACTAGCTACATTTCTATTCACTACATGGCTATTCTTTTGGTTCATTCAATATTGTTATTAAGTTTTTGTGAATTGGGATGGTTGATGCTCCATCAACCACGTCTCCTTTCTCATCCTGCAATTCAGTAAATAATCAATGTATATCAAAAGCATGTACCTGGATAGCAATATTTCAAGCTTGCAAAACAAAGATTAATGGAAGGGGATTATATAGGAAGACTGATTCATGCATGATTTGGGTTTTTAACTCCAGCCAATAGTGATTACCATCTTATACTTCAGGTTCTTTTAGGTGGTAATCTGTTGCAGGGGAATCAAAGGGTGTTGAACTTCATTCTATTACAGTTTTATACGCGCTATTTATCTTGCGTTTCTAGTTGTAATACATTGTAAAGCTTATCTTTAATGCTCTGGTTCTTTTCACAAATCAATGTTTTAAATTAGCTTTCTTTCTTGCTTCCTGACTCCCCTTGTTTAAGAACTTTTTCATAAGCAATCACAATCAGAAGAAAGGTTGGCAGCATCTCCAAACATATTGACGTAAGTCATATGGTGGTGGCTAGCCTTGGCAAACAATTTGCATTTTCCTTGGCTATAAAACATTTCATTAACTAAACTGGTTTTTTTTTTTTTCAATCAAACTAAAATCTACACTAGCTTAGGATAAAGCAAGTTTATGCCAATTTCAAGATACATAATTCAGTTCAAATTTTCCTACTAATTCATATTTCAATTTTTTTTTCTGCTTCCTGATATTGGTAGAGTAGAATAATTGTTTTGTCACCACACCTGTTGCTCCATCCTCCCCAGTAGGAATGTCTTAGTTTGATTGGCCATGAGGTTTAAGAAATTGTTGAAGATATGTAAGAGTTTAAAGAGAAAATGAGGAATATGTGCAGTCCACTGGATTAGTTAACTGATGTTTAGAGCATTGCATGGAACATGTTGGTTGTACTACCTTCCTTCATTTAGAAAGTATTTGTTTAAGGAAAGTGGACGTTATTCTTGGACGGAATGAAAGGCAAGAAAAACATTTAAAAGTGAGACAAAGAAATACTAATGGAGTTGTACTTACTGAGATAACATACTAGATGGTCACCTATCTGCTTGTATTTTGGAAGTTCAGGGGATGGCTTGTTATCTTTAAGCAACTTGTTCCCACAGCGTTAGCATACCCGCTGCTTCACAGCTGTTTTCTTGAAAGAGCAGGCTGCTTATGGATGCTATCTCTCTGACACCTTCACTTTGTCTTTAATTTTTTGCCTTGTGTTCTTCAGTTTCTTTTGTTTCGACATACCTCTTGCCAACAATGCTTTGAAGTTTGCTTTGCACAGTACATTATATAAGAAGTCTATCTATTGCATGTATGTTTTTCATATATCATTGTCATTCTCGTGCTTGATTGCCTGAAATTAGGATTGTGTGTCCTATTAAATTTTTTGGATAATTCACAATGACCTTCAGACTGTTGCCTCTGTCTTAATACTTATGTGCATATTTGTTGGTGCTTAGGAAAAGCTTTTCAGCCCTGAGACTTCTTGAATATTTGTGTCTCTTTTAGCGGTATCTTTGAAGAGTTGTGAATAAGTTTGTCTCATTTACAAATGATGCAAAATTGATGTACTTTTCACTGGGAGTAAATATAGATGTTTTCATTAGATTAAGCTGTAATTCTCAAGCTAGAAAAAACTTACCTAGAAGCCCAAGCCAAGAGGTTGTGCAGTATTTGCTTGATAAGCATTCGTATTTCAACTTTCTAATTGGTGTGGTGCAGCCAACAAGCTACTCGTAATCATTACTACAAGAATTTTCTGTTTGTATCTATTATATGTTTGCAAGGCCTTGTTACATGGCTATTTTCCTTCTGTTTTGTCCTGGCCATAATTTTTATATCATCCCTGTATATCAAGTCATTTAATCAGCTAGTATTGATATGACTATTTCATCTGTTGAAATTAATTTTGGAGTTTGTTTTCATTTTGCAATAGAGCACCTATATTAAGCAGGAAGTTTTTTTTTTTTTTTTAAAAAGAAAAGGTCCACTCTGAGATTCCATTTTATGTATTCTGTTGTCTGATGGACAAGATTAGACCATGTTATTAAGTTTTCTCTGAGAATGGACGGTTACAAAAATGGATTAGCTGATATGCTAAGAAGTAGAAGTGAAGTCTTAATACATAAATGCAGTATTGGTAGCATATCAGGTATTTATAGGTTAAGGTAAACGTGGTAGTTTTGTATTTCTTAATTTCATGTCATGTGTTGCCAATATACCATTCGTCAGTTACTTCAGTATTTCTTCCAATGATTTTAATTTTTATCCCATCTGCTCCTCTGCTGCCCAGCTTGAAAGAAAAACTAATTACATGATGATATCCTAGCTACCCTAAGACGACATTCTTATGTTTTCAGGATTCACTTATCTTTCAGTGGCCTTCATTGTCTTGAAAATGCATTTCTTTGGTCATCGCTTATTTATTGAACAATTTGATGCAGTGCAAATGCCACACATGATTTTCACTGGTCTTGAAGATTACAAAGCAAGAGGAACTCAGGCTGCTCCCTACTTCACTGTCTCTTATTACACTGAATTTGCAGAAAGCAAGGAATTGGTGCTTATTAGGGGTGATGTTGTGTTTACAAGCAAGCTCAGTGACTCAGAGGCCAAATGGCTCATGGAGACTGCACAATCATTTTACTTGAATGATGTCAGGTACAAGTTAGTTGAGCGTTTCAACAAAGAAACACGTGATTTTGAGTTCAAGGATGTTTTGCAAGCATTGGAGATGCCAATTTTGTAAGAGAAGTGAAGATGGAAACTTGAGCAAAAGAGCATGAGACCTGCAGCCGGATGACAAGCAACAGAATGTGAACACAAGTTTTGTATAATGTCATTATTAACTGCAGCTACAATGAGTTTTTTTTTTTTTTTTTTTTTTTGGTTAACTGAAATCCTTCTTAGACTTGGAGATTTTATCTTGGAGTCCTACTTGTTTACTAAAAATACGGGAATGAAAATTACAGGACAACTTATGGGAGAGATGTGTCATCGTGTCCTAACCTCCTTGCGAAATAACTACCTGCTCGTATGTGCCTCGCACCTCGGATGCTGTCCTTGGAGTGAGTTTGGTGAGTGTGTTATTGTAGCAGTTATGCACGTTGCTAGGTTACTTAATACTGAGGCGATTCATGGGCAAACTGCATTTACTTGCACTATAGAGGAAAATTAGATTTTATCCAAATACATGACACTCTTACTAGTAGGATTTGAATTTGAAAAATTCAACTCAAATTCTGTCCAAATATATTGGATTGGGTATGAATAATAAAAAAATAAATTTTATTCAATCCCATGACTTTTTTACTAGTAGGATCTGCATTTGAAAAATTCAACTCAAATTCTATCCAAATATATTGGGTTTGGGTTAGATCTGAATAAAACCTCACTCGGAAGACGAAGCCAGCAGTCTTTCTTATCATGATTACATTACCAGTCCAATGGCAAAAAGGGTATCCAATGGCAAGATGGTCAAACGGCACCCCAAACAAAAATACCAGCCATATAATCTTGAATCTCCACCGTTCAATCGCTCTGCACATGGCTGGAGAATTACGAAAATACTCACACACTGAAGATGCCAACGAGTGACCACGGAACACTGTTCATAACTCTATCCGCCCTTTTATTCTGCTGGGATTTACTTGATCTTGCCGAATGGATGGTAGATTATAGATTTATTTTCTTCCATTCCAACAATTCGAATCAGGGTTTTTCTTTTCTAATTTTTCAGGCCTCAATTCGACATATTATTTTTTTCATTCATTCCCTTTCAGGATCAATCATAGTCTTTCAAATTTTATTGACTTTATAGCTGAATTCCCGTTTTATCTAAATGTATAAAAGATGCTAGCCGCACGCTTATCTTACTACATCTAAAGCGAGAGTGTCATTTAATGTATTCCCTAATCTAATCTTGGCTCTGTTTGGATCCCCTGTTTTTTAAATGTTTTTCAAATACAATAAAAATTTTTAAAAAGTACTCTAAAAACTAATTTAAAAATTAGTTTAATTTTTTTAAAAAAATTTTAAAAATATTTTTCTAAAAATATTCCAAAATATACTCAAAAAATAAATTCTGCTGCAGCAAAATTTTTCAAAAACACCCCCCAAAACAGCTAATTATTTTTAAAGATAATTATATCATTTCAACTACCTATCTCACTGTAGGCTACATCTATCCTATATTTGTTGAATTAACCTGGGTTTTAGCATTTAAATATTCCAAAATACTACTATTCTCATATGAATTATGAAATAATTATTCACGCTTCAATCTTGTACATATATAGTTCCAGACAATAAAAAGTAATCTGTGGAATTCAAGGACTAATCGAAGAAATGCACCCTCAAAGGTCAAAACCAAGAAATTAGTAGTAATATTTTTCAGAAAAAGAAAATCCTTTTGGTAATTTGCCAAGGTAAAATTTAAGAGTCGTAGATGTGGCAAAATTTGGTCTCTACGGTCTAGGAGACCAAACCTGCCTCAAGCTTTTACAGTTTGCAAATTCACTTCTTTCTCTGCTTTCCTCTTTCTTCCAGGGGACCGCCACTATATAATGCTCAAGTCTTCTGGAAGGTAATACTATACCGTCTCAATCTTCGCTTTCCACACTGTTCTATCCAACCAAATCAACCTCCGTTCAAATCGATACAAAATCTGTATTTTGATTCGACAAATTTAGCCAATTCCTTAAACCTTAACCTTCATCTTTTCACACAGTCACGTAGTTAAATTAAGCAGTAATTTAGAAGCTCTGAAGTAAGATGACCGAGAATTCCGACGAGGCCAAGGACATAGATGAGCTCTACGAGTACGGGGCACGCCTCAATGAAGCCAAGGATAAGACTCAGGTGCCCCCAACTTCTCTCCGATTTTTGAATTTTGGGGTTTTAATAATTTGCTGCAAGATTGAATTTTGACTGCGAATTTTGGTGATTGATATGAATGTGGTGTTTGTTAGCATGTGGAGGATTACGAGAATATAATAAAGGCGGCAACCAGTACCAGCATTAAAGCTAGGCAATTAGCTGCTCAACTGATCCCCAGGTTCTTCAAGTTTTTCCCAAGTCTTTCGGTCAGTGCTGTAGATGCCCATCTTGATTTATGTGAAGCTGAAGAACTCGGGGTCAGCGTTTTCTTAATCTTAATCTCATCTTTTTTTTTTCGAAATTTTCTTATTGATGATGATATTATACAATTTAAGTATATCTGATAGTGTTCAGTTGTAGATATTGTTCTTGTTGAACTCTTAGGCAGAATCGAGCAGAATGAAGGAGGAATTTTCTTAGTTAATTGCAACAATTATTTTCAGCAAGTACATGCTTAAAGTTGATATATATTTGAATGAAGCAATTTTTCAACTGTTTTTTTCTGCAAGTTCATAAGTAATGGTGGGAAAGATCACAATTTGGAACAGAGGAAGTGGAAAAGATTTAATTTTTTAAAATAGAATTTTAAAATGTGGTCAGCTGCATGATTCTGTTTTTGTTGAAGGCTTAGACTTGGTGCCTTGCTCAATTTAGCAGATATTCATTAGTTTTAAACTTTTTTTTTAATAGCCTGATACTACTAAACATCAAGTGTAATGGAACTCAAGCAGCAGCAAGAGAAACAGTATTGAAATGCCTGATCTGTGGATTCCTTATGGTGTAGGACTATTTGGCAAAAAGATCAGGGAAACTATATTGCCTTCTTCATAATTGACTTAGGTGGTCTATTTTCTGCATGATATAGCAGCAACTGGCTGGGGTAGGTGGTGGTTGAGCTTCAGCTTGTGTGTTTGGAAGATGGAGACTTTTATGATCTTGTTGAGGCAGAAGATAGATTTTATCAGTGCCGTCGTGTGCATTATCATGGAAGCTTTTGCAGTACTTTCTTTAAAGGAGTCTGTTCTTGTTCTCGTATAAAAAGTTCCAAATAGTTGGGAACCTGATCTATGTGTAAGATGGATACAGAATGAAATGTGGTGAACATCCAAAAAAATTCTTCTCATTCCTCAGGCTTATTACACCCTTGATTCCCTCCTGAGGATGCCGTTTTCAGATCCTTTAGCTGGCAGCATTTCACTCATGCGTGTACCTGCAAGTGAACAGTCTGATATTGATATGATTGTTGACACCCAAATTTTGTTGGTGTACCTTGCTTTTTAATGGTACACATCCACCATTCACTTGAGAAATTAGGGAAGTGGAGGTTGTTTGTGAATAAAGAGAAAGCCATGTGGAGAAAGAGGATTTGGTTTTCAATTAATGGGTTTTGAGAGAGGAGGATCAACATCTAAAGAAATCAACATTATTTGTCAGTTAATAGATTGGAAACCTTCAGGAATGGATGGGAGGAGTTTAAACAACATATGCCAAAATGAATAAGCACGCCTCTCCATATTTTACCCACCAAAATGCTGCATGGCTAAGATCTTTGGGTAATTGGCATCCTGCAGCCTATTTCTAAAAGTAATTTGCTGTATCAGGAAGATATACATTTTTTGCAAGCATACATGCTGAGTCTGTTGAGTTGCAATTACTTGTTAGTGCTGAAGATAGAAATTGGCTTGGGTTGCATGTAGGAAGTTATCAGTGAAGATACTATAACAGAATGAACTGTTTTTCTGTGGAAACATAAATTGGTGTCTGATGCTGCTATCTTTTAGGCTTGCTTTTTTCAGTCACGTAACAGATCATGAATGAATTCTCCTAAAAGGCTACATGTCAGTGGCTCTGGTAATGAGAATGAAGGGACAATTAATCAATTGCAACATTTTGAGAGAATAGGGCTCATGATCCACATTGTAGGCGACTGATATGATGTTCTGAGAAGCTTCGAGCTAGATCAAAGATTTCTTTTAGAGTTGGAACATCTGCATGAGGTAGATTAGCGGGATTTGCATTAATGTCCTTTTGCATTAATTTTGGTAGCATAGAGAAGGAGAGGAACAACAAAATGTATTGAAGGAGTTCAGAAGGCACAACAACAAGAATGTGACTCTGGAGAGTGGAGAAAACCTTTTATAATGCTCAATGTTCATTATCCTATTCAACATATGCTTAGGAGTTAAATTTTTGGGTGATCTGCCATTGTATTGCTAGAATAGCAGGTGATTTTTATTTCTTTCAATTTTTTTGTAAATGGGCTGCAAACCTTGCTGCAACCCGTTTTCTTTCCTTATTTTGTTTCATGAATCATGAGAAAGGTTTAATTGACTATCCATGAGCACTTGTCCATAAATTTGTTAGTTTTCAATATCAGATTCTATTAAACATTCGTGTGGTATCTGATGTGTTTGAAAAGTGTCGGATACGTGAAGTAATTTTGACTTGCTGTTATGGATACGGTTAAGAAGTCTGGGCAGCTTCTACTTACTCTCTCTCTCTCTCTCTCTCTCTCTCGCTCTCTCTCATACATGCACAGAGATTATATGAGCACACACTCATTTAGTTTGAAAGTTCGCATACAGGTAATTTTCCTTTTGCTTTGAAAATATTGTCGGGTTTGTTCTTTGATATGATTTGATGGCCTCTATAGTGGTTCTTATTTGCTTGCATATGATGAAATTTGCATAAGTGAATCTAAACTTTCTTCTGTAATCTCATAGTGCTTGTATGAACTGTGATGACACTCTTTTGTATTTGTTCCTAAATATTGTGCTTTTGATTTCCAATCAAATCTTGCAGGTTTGCGTGCAAGCAATTCGTGGACTTCCTCTTTTCTGCAAAGATACACCTGAACATCTTTCTAAGATTGTTGATATTCTTGCCCAGCTCCTAACTGCTGGTAAATTTGTTTTTTGTTCTTGCCCAGCTCCTCACTGCTGGTAAACTAGTTTTTGTATTTGAACTTCCAGTTGTCTTTAATGTTGTTCATGTCTGATCTAAAAACATGGTTGATGCTTGTAGAGGAGAATGTTGAGCGCGATGCAGTACATAAGGCTCTTTTATCCTTATTGAGGCAGGATGTTAAAGGTACTATTGTACGATGCAACACAATACTGATTGTATTGTGCTTTTGATTTCCAATCAAATCTTGCAGGTTTGCGTGCAAGCAATTCGTGGACTTCCTCTTTTCTGCAAAGATACACCTGAACATCTTTCTAAGATTGTTGATATTCTTGCCCAGCTCCTAACTGCTGGTAAATTTGTTTTTTGTTCTTGCCCAGCTCCTCACTGCTGGTAAACTAGTTTTTGTATTTGAACTTCCAGTTGTCTTTAATGTTGTTCATGTCTGATCTAAAAACATGGTTGATGCTTGTAGAGGAGAATGTTGAGCGCGATGCAGTACATAAGGCTCTTTTATCCTTATTGAGGCAGGATGTTAAAGGTACTATTGTACGATGCAACACAATACTGATTGTTTTTCTGTCTCTACTTTTTACTGGACAGTCAATACAGAATAGAATGATATAGGTCTCAAACTTTCTATTCTATTTGATTTGAGAATGCTACATCTTTCTTTGATATGTTTCAAAGCCTAATTGGTATCCAAAGATGGACCACAGGTTAGATACGGTTTCAGGATATCAGCTATTGGTGTAGCTCTTGATCGGTCTATGGTTACTGAAAATGATAATCACATTTAAATCCTTTTTTAGTTTTATTCGGTCCGAAAAAATACTAATCAGGAATAGAACTGCCTCCAGGATTTGGTTTGGTGACATACACTGAAACTACCTTCTTGAATTTGGAGCCTCATATTTATGTTTTCATAGTGTAGATGTTAGAATGATGCCACTGGACTAGCTTTAGAGGGTGTAACATTGTGCTTATACCTTGATGCTTTAGTTTCTATTTGTTTTCAGGATTCCTACTTTTGCTGTATATGAGTGATTGTATCCTTATTTTCTTGTGCTATGTAGAGAACAATCATGTGAAGTACAAGCTCATGAGTGATCACTTGATAGAGTTTATTTCTTTAAACAAGTACACTTTGGTCAACTTCTGACTACCATATATATATATATATATATATATATATATATATTATGTGAGAAAAACATACTCCAATGCTCAGACTTTAGTCGTTTGTCATGCTTCTTTGACTGTTGTGCCTGTAGATTCCACTTTTCATTGCAGTGGTCGAACTCAAGTCATGTAAGCTCCAAATTTTGTTGGTTGAAATACATGACTCTGTAATTCTATGTCGATTAGGTTTAGCTTGGTATTAGCATTCTTTACATTATATTATCGCAGATTGGTGTTAAATCTTACAACTTAGGATGAATGTCAGTAGGTTATGGTCCACTTTTGTTCAGTTGTCCATGGTTGTTCATTGTAATTTACGATTTTTCTTTTGTTTTTTGTGGGGTGAATATAAAAAGTTCTTGTTGCACTGTGAACATTGCCACTTAAACTGGCTTGATCAGCAGGCAAACGTGTATCAATGATTGGTTTCCTTGATCAGAAGGCACATGTATATGAATGACTGGTTAGCTGATACATACATATAACATATGGCTTTGACTTAATATATATGTTTCACTAGAAACTTCAATTCATACCTACTAGAACTTTGGAGTATGGCTCATGGCTATTAGAGTCTTAGGCTACACATTACAAGATGCGGTGATTGTTCCATTAGTTTGGGAGCTTTTCTCATATCATTTCACATTCAATGATAAAAAAACTCAAGCAAGGGTAATTGCTATGACCAATTCACATCAGAGTGATACCACTATGTTCGATGGTTTTGTAACATTGCTTGTTTATGTATCTTTTTATGAATATATTTTAAATGCTGTTTTAGTTTTTTTTTTTTTGGGAGAGAGGGGGGGTGGGGATTCCATATTATACTAGCACCTTGTTTGGGTCTTCGGTGATCCAGAGGTATTGTCTTAGAATTATAGAGATCATGCCGTATGTACAATCTTTAATCCATTGGTAAAAAGGAATCCCATTGCAATACTCTGTTTCCGTCTAATAATTTGATATGTGGTCTTCTATCTTCTATATTTCCTTCTAATCTTAGCCTTTTTGGGGTGGGTGAATTGTTGTGTTTGGTTGAATCACTGCAATGGTTAACCACCACTCAAGATTTATCAAGTCGGTAAACTGAACTTTCTTTTGCAGCTTCTTTGACAGCCTTATTTAAGCACATTGAGAGTGTTGATGAGCAGATGACTGATGAGAATCTTCGAGAGAGAACCTTAAGTTTTATCAGAGACAAGGTTGGGTGAAAATTACATGGCTCAGTATATGAACTTTGCTGCTCTTTTTGGTTTTATATTTAATCAACATACTTTATTTTAGGTATTCCCTCTTAAAACTGAGTTGCTGAAGCCACCAGAGCTAATGGAAAGACACATGACTGATTTGATTAAAAAGGTACGTCTCTCTGTGTGTATTAATCCAATTGCTCCTCTGTTGAACCATAGAACTTTCAGTTTGCAAATTCCTGCCAAGCATGCAGCATTGATTATTAACTGCAATTCTTCTTTTAGACAAATTTTCTGTTTTATACCTATGGAAATTGCTGATATGTCTTCGTGTTGATGATTGTAATGTTTTCAATATTAACAAAGGAATTTGCTAGGTGAGGACGAATAAGGGTGCTTATTGCAGAGCTGGTAGTCTGAATTGTTTGATATGATGATTTAAAAAAGGAAATAAAGGGTAAGAAACTGATTAGTTCTTTTTGCAGAGTCTACAAGATGTGACGGGAGCAGAATTTAAGATGTTTATGGATTTCTTAAAAAGTTTAAGCATATTTGGAGAAAAAGCTCCTCCTGAGCGTGTTCAAGAGCTCATTGAGATCATTGAAGGCCAAGCTGATCTTGATGCTCAGTTCGATGTAAGCAATTGCTCATTACCTGATGACATGGTTGACTCTTGCTGCAACCCCCCCCCTCCCCCCTTCAAAACCCATCTGAAAATAAATGAAAAGTTCCCTCAAAACAAGCATTCCAAATAAATATATGTCATTTATGGGCAAGTGTTATTATAATTTTTTTTGTTATTAATAATTTTTTGGGCTGACCATTATTAAGATCCTTAAGAGTGTGAAGAGCACATCAACTTACCATATTCATATTTACAAAACTTGAGACATGATTTTGTTGCCATATGTACATGGATGTCATTCACTGGAAGCAGATAATCTTCTTGTAGACTTCTTTGATCCTTTTTCAACCGCATGGTTAAGGTTAACCTTTTTGTCAGATTGATGAAGAGAAGATACCATATACAATGCTTTCGAAGTGCAGGGGATCTTCATCGCTATGTTTGTCTGGTAGTTGAACTTAAAGATACTACCATAGCAATCTAGTGACTTAACAGAGTCCTGTCTACTATTTTGCTACTTGTATGCGATATCCAAATGCAAGAAGAAAAGGCTAACTCTTACAAGATGGCTTCTGCCAAACTACTGCATTGCTGAAATGTTGTCATGTTATCTGTAGTTTATTGGGTGGGTTTTACATTTCACATGTTCTTTTCATCCTACGTTAAATTTTCCTTTTCCCTGTGGACATTTTTGTCATGATGCCATCTGAATCTCACTATTTTTCTCATATAATTAAGCTAGTTTTGTAACCAAGGTTCTGACATTTTCAAGTGAAACTCTTGGCCATGCATAGAAGCAATAATTCTTTCTTGTTCCCTTCCCATCTTATGCACCTATGCTTGGTTTTGTAGTATAATCTATCTACAGCAATTCTTGAAATGATGGCTTCTAAAATGCAGGTTTCAGATGGGGATCACATTGCTAGGTTAATAGCATGCTTGTTTATGGCTATCCCATTTTTTGAGGTTTGTGCTATTGTTTACCTTGATGGCCCTCTTGAGTCAATTATAGACTGGTCTGTTGAGCTGAAATACTGTTTCCCATGCAGAGGGGTGCATCCAATGGCAAGTTTCTTAATTACTTGAACAAGCACATTTTTCCTGTTTTTGACAAGGTAATTTTGCATTTCCTAATGTAGCAGGATTTAGCTGTTTCATTAACAATGTCTGGCTGTTCATCTGATATTTAAATGCTCTAAGAGGAAATCCCACTACTTTTTTATGTGCCTATAGTGGTTTGTCCTTGCATAATCTGCTGCTGATCCCCATCTTTGCAGTTATTATTTGAGAAATCATTAGGATATGCTGTTGCGGAATGAGATTGCACTTTCTTGTTGCCTGGTTTTCTTTTTGGCTGGTTGGATTATTGAAGTGTATTGCTTGAAGTGAGAAAGAATGAAGTCGAAGTATTTAAAAAACTGTCTTAAGGGGTTTCAATGTTTGTCTGACTTCCAACTCTGTAGCTAGAGTAGAGCAGTTGCGCATAGTTGAGATGGTTAGAGGTGAATGCAGTTTGAACTGAAGACATTCTCTGAGATGCCCTTCAAATAATAGGTCTACTTAGTGGTTTGAATTTGGTCTGGCCTCATGAAATCTGAGCATTCGAGGCACTTGTTTCCAATCAAATTGGCTATTCATTTGTTAAGAGCCTCAGCTTCCATCCTTACATGAGCCTTGATTACTTTACCCAGACCCCTCCAGCATACAGTATTGGTAGCCTTTATCTTCTCTAGTGAATTATTCTGATAACTATATTTAGTGGATTCAGTTAGCTCATGTCATAAACTGATATACAGAAATTCTTGCTGTCATTGAGCGCTGAATAACTTAAGTAGAGGCAGTCTGCTTATTATTCACTTGTCATGACATAATTGCCATTCTTTAAGGACTATACATATGCATCAACCTTTCGATGAAGAGTGGTGACCATGCTGATGAAACAGATTTGTAGTTGTTTGGCATGTTCTGGTTGGTAACTGGGGGAAGTCATGAGCTAAATATATGTTGTTGTTTTGCATGATTGTCTAAGATGGAATAAGAGCACTTTGATGGGCAAATTTATCACCTTATCGCTACGGATATACTTCATGGATTCATTCCCATATAGAAATTCATCAAACATTTCTGCTGTTTACCAATCTGTTTAAACTTACCTAATGGCTATTTGTTTTTTTCACGTCCAAGTATAGATTCCACTCTATTGTTTGAAATCTTCTCTTAAGTTCTTTCTTGGCAGCTTCCTGAAGAATGGAAAGTTGACCTGCTCAAGGATCTTGCTGAGAGTTCACCTTACACCACACCTCAGGATTCAAGACAAATCCTTCCCTCTGTTGTTCAGCTTTTGAAGGCAAGTATATAGTTTACGACTTATGGAAGACTAATTTGTTACAGCTTGTAAAGCACCTAGAACATAATATATGAGACCCAAGCATGGTTGGAAAGAAAACATTTTTTCTTCTCTCCCCAAATGTCTCCCTCTCTGTCTAGCTATATGCATCTATTATAAAGATTTTTATCTTTATACATTCATTGTGGCCACAGTCTTGTTCATTCTGAGTCTTGATTTATTCTCCTCTAATACTAGTATGAGAGGCCTTCAATTTACAGTATGAAGAATGAGTCTATTCCCTTATAACTATGTATAAAAATACTGCTTATTTGATTGATTGGATATTATTTCTTTTTTTCAGAAATACATGCCTATAAGAAAAACAGGAGAAGAGATGAACTTCACTTATGTCGAGTGCTTATTGTATACATTCCACCATTTAGCTTACAAGGTCACAAAGTCTCTCTTTCCTTCAATTTCTACTACATTTTCTCCATTTACACTGCTCATTTTTTTCTTCTTTTCCTTTAAATAGGCACCCAATGCCACCAACAGCTTGTGTGGTTACAAGATTGTGACTGGCCAACCTTCTGATAGGCTTGGGGAGGACTTCTCAGAGTATCATAAAGAATTCATAGAACGGTAGTTTGTTGATTGTAGCAGTACAATATTTTGATCCTTACCTCCCTCCCTCCCTCCCTCTCTCTCTCTCTCTCTCTCTCTCTCTCTTCCCTGTGAATATAATGCATAAACTGGGCAATTGCCTATCATGTATAGTTTTGTGACTTCCTACACGAGGCATGCAATTCAGAATGAAGAGGAAAGATAATTACTAGTCTACTGCATTCAGTAATTGTACAGAATTGGGACAAAATTGCTCAGAAAAGATCAATATCATGTGACAGAGAGCATCAGGAAATCTTCTTTCTGTAGTTAGAAATGTCTTGTAGTCTACGAGTGAAGAGGGACTGTGAGTATAGAGCCATTTATTCTTCAATTTAATTTAATACTAAACTCTAAAATGCAATTTATTTTAGTGCATATATTTGATAACTGTTGCTTTGTGACATCCTTTGACAGTTGAAGCTGAAAATATTCAGTAATTCTTTTCCTCTTCTGCAGAGCTTATATGTGTTTGTCTGTGTGGGTTTGGGCATGTGGTATGAGAGAGAGGGAAAGAGGGGAAGGAGGTTTGAAAGTTGATGTTCATTTGTTTCCATTACAGCTTAAATTGTGTGGAAGAGCTAGCTAGGGCTACCATGAAGAAATTAACTCAAGGAATGGCTGAGCACAACAAAGCATTGACGGCTGCTACTTCTGAGGAAGCAAAGGCCAGCATAGTGAGTTGACCAAGCCAGAGTTAAGAGTTATTTTCTGGATTATTTATGTCTTAGTGTGTCCTAATTGATTTTTCTTTTTCCCTTTGACCAAATTTCAGAAGACACAGAAGCAGAATACCACAACTGGGTTGCGTACTTGTAACAACATATTGGCTATGACACAGGTGAATGGGGATAAAATTCCTGTAGACTCCTGATATAGAAATACTTTAACTAATGCTCTTGACAATTTCTTGATTATGCAGCCACTGCATTCAAAATCACCATCATTTATTGGTGACAAGAGAATTGACTTATCTTGGAAAGAAACTAAGAAACTTTCTCCTCCATCAAACACTCCTGCAGCCGGGTATGTTTGGAACTGCAAAGCTGTCATGTCAAGATTGTCTAGCTCAACTACATTTTTGGTTTAGAGTTTTTGATGTTTTCCGATCATATAAATGTGGACTGTGAGTTATGCGGTGATCATTCTTGAAGTCCTGGTAATGAGTAGTGTGTTATACTTGGGAGAGAATCCTGGGTACTTGAGAAAAGGGTGGAACATTGGCAAAGAAGGTGGAAGCAAATGCACAATAGAGATTCTTTGACATTCACAATAGTAAATAGTTGAAGATTTCTGTTTCTCCTTTCTAAGGTACAGGCATTACTTATAGAAAGAAAGACCTTTGAAGCTTAGTACAATGTAAATATGAATTGAACTGCAGCTCCTGTTTTAAAACATCAAGCTTTGCATGAAAGATTCGAGTGAGGAGGTCCGGCCTGTTATGTGCTTCATCTGTTGAAAGCATGAGATTCTTTATCTCTGGCCATGAAGGATTGCAAGTCATTGTAATGAATAAATCTGGTTTGCCAAATTTCTGGACCAAAGCCATAGCATCAACATATCTCCTTTTCATGTCTCGAGGGCCTCCTATGAATGAAGCTGGAAGGACTACTCGTTGGCCTACTTTTGAAGCTTGGCATTGACCTGTTATAACACTATCCATTACGCCTTGCAGCTGCTCTCTCCTTATGAATTCTTGTTTGCTTTTATAGTAATCCAATCTCTGACTTTCAATTTTGATATACATATCCACAACATATTGCTGAAGTAATCTACCAGTGTTAAGTATGTTTGGAGAATATTTGTCTCTGATCTGCAATTTATAAGCATAATATTCTCGCATTGACACAAATTCACCATTGTTTTCAGGATCATTGGAAACTGAAAGTTACAAAAATAAGGTATAAGTAACTGGTTTCACTATATTATTCTCGCATTGACACAAATTCACCATTGTTTTCAGGATCATTGGAAACTGAAAGTTACAAAAATAAGGTATAAGTAACTGGTTTCACTATATGAAGTTGCATACATTGATAAGATATAGGATCATGTGAGACTAATCGAAGATAATGCGAGTAGTATGTTCTCAAAACAAGTAATTCAGCATCAGTAATTATGTAAGCAAGATGTGAGCAATGCACATAAGTAATGTATAAGACATTTGCATATAGATAATGTATTAGTTATTCATCTTAGGAATACCTTCTTCTTCAGCAGATATCATGTGTTCAGCAGATTTGAAATTGGTGAGGACAGCAGTAGGTTTGTTTCTCTGAACAGATCTTTTTCTCTTTTTGGCATTTTCTCTGACAAATCTTCTGATTCCAGGATGCCAGCCTGTTTCACCAAGTGCAAATAATAGTGGATATTGGAGAGGATCGTAACAGCCATAATAGTACTGGACGAGGTGATCCCTTCCTTCTTTTGTATAAATTTTAATGTGTCTAGCATAACTTGTTCCTGAACTCTCTGTTTCTGTCCAAAGAGCTGCAACCTGAGAAGCTGTTGGATGGTTGAATACTCGTTGATCATTCTGTGAATGTGATTTCAGGACTATCTGATATGAATCCAAATTTGGAACGTTTCTTAGACTGCGCAGAAAACATGCGTATGGATTAGACTTCATGACTTCCATGATCTTCATTACTATACTCTCTGTTAATCTTTCTGAAACTGCCATTCTGTTTTGAAGCTCATGATCTGTATCATGAAAATACAGTTGCAGATATAATCCAGATCCTCCATGTGGAATATGATCTTTGATAAAGTGATAGCTTTGTCCTTGAACTTTGAAGGTATAAATGCCATTTGTTCTCTTGCAAAGTGATTTATCATAGTGTACACCAAAGGAAGTAAAGGCAAACATATTATTATATGTTCTGACATATGTACGAAAGGATAAAGCTTCATCAGAATGACCAGTGAACAATTCTACAAGAATATCTGGCAATTTATTCTCATGGAGAACTACTTGTCCGTCTGAGCAACAGAAATTGGGTGTCTCAGAGTGCATTTTTTTCCCTCCACAGTACTGACAATCAACTTTTGCAGGTAATCTATCTGCCTGATGATTAATAAATTCGAGTGCATGAACTCCATCAACAGGCTGATTACCTATAGATTTAGCAATTAGTTCAGCTAAACTAAAGGTTGGAACTGAACATAAGGAGGTAAAAGAGGAACAATCAGTGATTTGTAATCTGTACCTCTGTTTTTTTCTTTTTGTTATTAATAGCTTTCACTTGTTTCGCTGATGAATGCTTTTTGCCTGAATGATTCAAGTATATATAATTAGAAGCAGAAGCCATAAGCTTTATACATGTAGTGGTAGCAATATGATCAAGGTATTTGTATGAATAGAAGTGGTTTGAGGTTACATAATGCATACTGAAGTTTTCTGATCAACATCAGAAGCAATTAAACAATTTAATATATTTTAATGAGATGGTTATTTGATGGATTTTTTATGCCAAATTAGTTTACAACAATAGTGAGAAATAAGAAACTTGATAGTACACAAAAAATTTCAGAATAAAATGACAACCTCATGAGAATTGTCAAGCAGCTCATATGGTAATTTGAGTTTTTCTATATACAAGATAGTAAATTCAGACCAAAGCTAATAACCTGCAATTCTTCTTGTTTTAGCAGAACAATTATCAGGGACTTGATACAGCTGGTACATTGGGAGGATAGCTGACAAATCTGTTCAAGGTAAAGTTCATGGAATTGTTAGACACAATCGCAGAAGGAATTTTTTTAAAAAGCTCAAAGAACATTTGACCTGAAGTTTGTTCAGCTATTTCTGTCAAGAATTTGTAGCAGTTCATGCATATGAATGATTTATCTGAAAAGTAAACAAGAATACTAATATAACTGATCATGATAATGTTGATGGTTATATATAAGAAGCAATAATCAATGATTAATTTCGAAGCTTAAATCACCTGCATTGTGCACCATGTCAGTAGCTACGCATGTATGTTGTGTACCACAGTTAGAAGCAGATCCTACATATAAAAATTAGAGATGGAGTATTGTATCAGTAGAATACTGTTTATGATTTGAGTAGGAAAGATATATCAAAAACAAAGTACACCATGTACCTTTCTCATAGCTTGAGAAGCAAGAAATCTGTTCCTTTAATTTTCTACCCAACTGAGCAGAAGCTAGTTCATCACTGTTATTTGGAGAGGGAGAAATCCGAATACCAGGTTTTGGAGCACCTATTACAATAGACAGAGTTCAGATTGGTTGCATGAATATTATAAAAAAAATGAAATTCAGATTGGATAACAAACAATGCACAGTCTAATTCACTACAATATAGCAAGAAACACTAATACATATACAACTAAGTTTAGCTGAATTCATTGATTTAAAGTAGATAGAAATGGTACCTGTAAAGTGTTCTGTAAAATGAGAGTGTGAGAATTCACTGCGTGAATCGGCTGAAAGTCAGGTAGAAAAATTTGCAATTCAATATATACAAAAGTAGGGGTTGGAATTCTAAGAAAAGTTGGTAAAGAAAAAAAAATTCTATGACTAACCTTGATTACAACCAATAATTCTATGAACATTCTCATTGAGTTTGGAAGTTTGACAACCAATAGCTTGGATAACTTTATCATTCAAAGCTAGTCATCAACAAAATAAGGGAAATAGACAGGTTATGATAAATATGCTATGCACATACAGATTATGAGAATATAGTAAGAGTTTTTGAATCACTATGTACCATGAGAACATTGTTGAGGAGAAAGGCTACGGATAACAGATGCAGAAACTGGTGATTGAGAAGCTTCTTGAAATTGTTGTGGCAAGGACTTGGAAAGTATTTTCTCCAATTTTTTTCTGTGATAAGCTTCTCTGTTTTTTTTGCGCTGAGCCTGTTTCTCTTCGACAGATAGAGCAGCAAATTTTTCTCTTTTTTTACGATTTCGCTTATCCTTTTTCTCACGAAGTTTATCAGGATCATCCGTTATGGATAGCTTGGAGCAGCTCATGTTTTTTATACATATATACCAAGCAACAAACAAAGATAGACAGAGGAAAATCTATGCGTATGGACAGATATATATTGTTTATATATATATCGATAGATAGGTATATAAGTGGTGATGTGCAAGGAACAAACTATTCAGCTAAAAAGGATGAAGACTATCAGTACAGATGGAATGAGCTATGAACTAAATATATTAAAAAACAATAAAAAACCAGTTGAACGAAGGAAAGAGAGTAGAAAACCTCCATGGAGACAGCAGACGAAGCTTATCAAAGTATCTCTGCTACTGCGTATTATAAGAAATTGGAGCACCTCAGTACAGATTAAAATAAAAGAAATTTCTAGTTGCATGGAACAGCTGAAAAACTCATGTGAAGTAAGTTTGGATTAGCATAAGAAAATACCTGATTCGAAGCAAGCTGTATGAAGCAAGTTGTAAGATGCAAGATGCGCTGTAATTTGCATGTAAACTGGTTTTTTGAACGTAGCAAATTGTTTGCATGAAATCTCTGGTGCCAATGTATTCATCGATGATCAGTAAAAAACAAGAAATATGCAAAATCGAGACAAAGAATCTGGAAATGACAAATATAGCCAACCTTAGGAAGAAAGTGGTCCACAAAATAAGCATCAGAATGACTAAAACAGTAAAAAATAGATGGTAGTGGGAGACAAGTGATTTAACCCCTATGACACATGATTGAACTCTTTGGTCAGAATTGAGGAATAAAGTATATCTCATGTTTATCACATATATGCATATAAAAAAAATATATCCACTTATCACTTATCACTTAATAAATATATAAATTTATCTAGTGGTTCTCTTATATCCACCATAATTCTAGATATTTTTTTAATGCCTATTAGCTTTATCAATTTATCAATTTTTTAAAATAAATATATACATGGTTATCCTTATATTAGAAACCCCTTAAACACAAGTGATGGTTTTTTATATTAAAAACCAGAATACATTTTACTTAAACAATTGATAATATAAACAAAATGTGTTTAATTTGATAATATAAAGACATTTGATAATATTAAACACGTTTTAATATTAAACTTGTCGGACAAAGTTCAATTCATGGTTTAAGTTCAATTCTAAACATTGATTATGATTTAAGTGAAATTACTTTAAACGTTATAACACATGATCAAAGCGATTTGAAATTTTTTGGGATTGGTTAAATTTTTTCGACATCCACACAATTGTGGAGTAGAACAAAAAATTTTAGATTGTAAACATTCATTTATAATAAATTTTAGATTCTAAAATTTGAAGAGAAAAAGCCTTTTTTCCTTCTCCATCCATACAGTTGTGAAGTACAACAGAAGCTATGAAAGCCAGCTGCACAGCCAGCAGTCGGATGTTCAAATCACCGCAAAAGCTGAAGCAGCAGTGGGAGCAGTCAATGTACAAACTACCACTGCAAAGTACAACACGATGAACCAGCCGCATTCAACCCACCAAGAGTCAGACCAACAACCTACAAACCAGCAACACTCACATCAAGTGCTTGGCTCCAATTTAGCAAGAGCGGTCCCACCACTCAACGTACAAATCAGCAGCCCAAGGTACAACAGCTTAAAGCAAACGGATGCACTCGAAATCCCCAACAGTAGAAGCACAAAGTGCTTCTTATATATAGTATAGATATATATATAATTTTTTTGGGTCAAAAGTCTAGAAAAGATATACAATGCACGATATTTACGGCACCGAGAAGCACCAATAAAATACACCGGCCTGGACCGGGTACTTACAACCCGACCCGGATCTCTTTAACAATAAATCAGTGCCATTCCATACTTTCCTCGTTCCTGAACTGCTAAAACCCAAAACCCCTGAATGAAAATATGTCACAGTTCTGGAAACCGGGAACGGAGAGGCCTCGCCTCATCGACGACGAAGAAGGCGGTGTTCTTTTCTATTCCACATCCCCCCTATCTTCCTCCTCCTCTGGGTACTTCCTTGCTAACCTTTTTTTTTTTTTTAAATGTTTTTTGGTTTCAATTTATAGTGGTAATCATTAGTTGAAATAAACTCATATAGCAAAGTAAGCATGGTTCTTAAATTTTCTTGAATTACTTGCTCCACTAACGCTTCTTGATTTTATATGCTCGCTGAAGTTTCTTGATTTAGTACGGGCAGCATGTGATGCCAAGAAATAACTTATATAGCAAAGTGAGCATGGTTCTTAAATTTTCTTGAATTACTTGCTCCACTAACGCTTCTTGATTTTATATGGTCACTGAAGTTTCTTGATTTAATATGGGTAGTATGTGATGCCAAGAAAGTATGTTTTCTTGAAATTAGATGTTGTAATGATGTAAGCCAAATATGAGGGTCGCTAAGAAAACGTGTTTCTTGAATGTGTGGAAACCGTAAATATGGAAATGTACCCGAATAACTTTACCTGAATCATTGCCATATTGATTATTGAAATAAAAGACATGGGATTTTCTGTGATATTATTTGTTCACCTGTGAAAGTGATAATATGTTTCTTGAATTATAGAAGTTGTAGTCGTACAGTGGTAATGGGAAGTTTACGTTTGAACTGCTGGTCATTACGATAGTATTGAAACCAAAGACATGGAATTCTGAGAATGGTTCTTGATTCTTGAGAGTTGTAATATGCTGTTGACAAGTCGATGTTTGGGAGTGGGAGTGTATTTTTCCTTGAATTATTGCGGGGGGCTTCCGAAAGAGAGTGTGGGTCTTGAATTGATGAAACCTTAAGAGATGTTAATATTACAGATACGGCTTTGCGAGTGTAGAGAAACAAAGGCAGAGGCTACCAGTGTACAAGTACAGAACCGCTATTCTTTATTTAGTGGAGACTCATGCCACCGCCATTATTGTTGGGGAAACTGGTAGTGGTAAGACCACTCAGATTCCTCAGGTACAATTTTTAGGCTCCCCTAACCCTTCTCTCTGTTTCCACGTATTTATGTTCCTATTCTTGTGCTTGCTTTGTTTAACGCAGTGTGTATATCGTGAATTCTTGAATGGGCTAACTGAGTTAAATCATCGAGATTGATTTCTCTATTCCTTTCTGGACTTTGTTAAGTTTCATGACTATGGTTGTTGCTCTAATTGCCTGCAGTTCTTGAAAGAAGCTGGTTGGGCAGAAGGGGGACGCATTATAGCTTGTACTCAACCAAGAAGACTTGCTGTACAGGTTTAGTTTTTGTCGTGATTCACCTACACATGCACATCCCAGTATATGTGCTTTTGCCTGATTGTCAAATTTTTAAAACTTTCTCTCTCTCTCTCTCTCTCTCTCTCTCTGCATCTCCACGTACATCTGTACATATGTTTATAGTGGATTGTTTCTCTCCATGTGTGAATCTTGGGAAGCCTACATTTGAAAAGTTATATTAGTACATATAAGATCATTTTTGAGTTGGACATGTCTCCAAGTGCTTTTGGATGATGTATGTGGATGTGAGTTTGCTAAATCTGTAACTTCTTCTTCTCCTCTTTTTTTTGGGGTGAAATAAAGTTTAATTTCTGGGAAATAACTTGATGCCACTTTTTCCCCCAAAATTGTTTAATGTAGGACTATTGTGGTTTTGGTAGTCTTGCCAGAGAATTTGGTATGTCAGTGTAGGAAAGAAAACTGCTTGTCTTGTAATGATTCTCAGGTTGCTTTCAGTTTAATCATGTGTACATTAAGGTGCTAACAATTCCGATCTAGTTACCACCTTGTTGCAAAATTGCTTGGCAGAAGTAAAGTTATAGTGTGAGGATATGGCAGATTTTGATAACTCTAAAATTCTGAATTCTATTAAGTTGTCGTAAAATTTCACTTAGTTTTCCATGATTAAGGATTTTTCTTTTGTGAATTTATGATTTCCGGCTGATCTCCATGCTGAAAACTTGAAGTCAGATATTGCCTGCTGCAGCTTTAATTTTTTCCCTTTTTAGATTGGATGCTTCCGTTGTACTTGTCTTATATTAGAAGCTTATAATCATGCACCACATGACTGAGGTTATGACATATGCAGTCAGTGGCATCAAGAGTCGCTGAAGAGATGGGTGTCAAACTTGGTGAAGAAGTTGGTTATACAATTCGGTTTGAGGATGTCACAAATACTGTAAGATTCTTATGTTATACCTTTGACAACATTTGGTTGATTAGTATTATTGTAGATTATCAACAATAATACCCTATAACCCTTATCACTGGTGCCTTTCCCTTTCTCATGATTATTTTGTTCCAAACACACACTTCTGTACTTGATTGCTTTGTTTAACCACCCTGGCAGCACAGGACTTAACAAAGATCAAGTTTCTTACAGATGGAGTATTGCTGAGAGAAATGATGGATGATCCTCTCTTGAGCAAGTATAGGTATCAATGTACTAATCATTCATCAAAGTTCATCATCTCTCCTGCCTTCCTTTGATGATAACGCCCTTCCTCATAGATTCTCTCTCTGTTTGCAGCTTCCTTTGGTTCCCATGTATGCATTTTATGTGATGTTTTGGTATTTATGAACTTGTGGTTTCTGGGGTTCATTCAATGGGTTAGAAGTAATGACATGCTTCTTGGTTCCTTTGCTTATTCCACATTCACCAAGTGTGGTCGTGTATAGTGCATAGAAGGCATGAAAAAAAAAGAGGATACGAGATCTTACACTGACTTTGTTACATATGTTATGTTTGGGAAATAAGAAATAAGGAGATTTTTAGAACTATATATGCTAGTTGTCATGAGAGATGAGTAACTAGATGGGTTTGGTACTTTGATAAACTACTGAGATATACATTATGTTCTCTTAGATTCTTCCTTGTGAAATTGTGTTGCTTGAGGACCTCATTGTTGAATTTGCAATTTTATGGTAGCATTGTTTTGCACTTTGTTTTGTAGTCTGCACGTGAACTGGTTTTTACAGAATCTTAGTTCTCTGATATATTTGCAATTTAAGCCAGTCGATGTAGTGTTACCTGCCTGCATGTCCTCTAGTTCTCTCACATGGATATAGAAAATAATTGATCGAACCCAATCACTCTAATATAAGGATGCCTTGTGTTTCTTGTGTTGTAAATGTCAAAAATTGATGTCTGTATAATGCCTTTTCTAGGTATGTAGCAATTAGTTGCTTACATATGTGCATGACTTTTGATGAGACAGTGTCATAATGGTTGATGAAGCTCATGAAAGATCTCTTTCAACTGACATTTTATTAGGTCTCTTAAAGAAGGTATATATTCTGAATCATTAATTCAGTATGCTTCATGGTTTTGTGCAAATGTGAGGCTAATATTTCGAAAATGCAGATTCAGCGACGCCGGCCAGAACTGCGTCTTATCATATCATCAGCAACTATTGAAGCAAAAAAGATATCTTCTTTTTTCTCTCCCAGGTTCTTGTCTTGTAGCTTTGCTGTCAGCATTATATAGGTGCACACACGCATATTCTCTTTAAAGTGAAGATACCTC
This sequence comes from Coffea arabica, assembly GCF_036785885.1. Taxonomy (NCBI): domain Eukaryota; kingdom Viridiplantae; phylum Streptophyta; class Magnoliopsida; order Gentianales; family Rubiaceae; genus Coffea; species Coffea arabica. Next base: position 12,922,941 of record NC_092312.1, read on the forward strand.
TAAAGCAACCAGATTGTAAAACAAGAGTAGTTTAATGCCAATATTGTCTATTTAGAAGCTTTAATTTTCCATTAGTGTTCATCTGCCTGTTCATTCTCTATCTGGTATTTTCTCTATTGTGATAGATAGCTTATCTCGTACTTGCGCCTTGTCATTTAATACTTGAATAAGATTTGAAAGCTCAAAATTTATGTGTAGTCATTGTAGTTTTAATATGACATGATGCAAATTATTGGAGCTCTTTCTTAAAAGAAGCAGGACGAGCTTCCTCTAATGTTATAGCCTTGGGACAGAGTTCAACTTCTATCTAATGGCAGGACAGATCTAAAGGAAATTGCAAATAGAGTGTTAGGAAGGATTGATAGAATGTGCTAGTGGTGGTATTCATAGATAAAGATATTGAGGCTTTATTTGCTGAATGAACATCTGTTGTATACAAGCTTAATTGGCTCTGTGGATATTTTAACAATAATGTCTTTTCAGATGAAACTCTGTTTATACATAAGACTGAAGGTCATTTCTTAACTGTTTTGTCTCATTTGTTGGTGGTATAATGGAGTAAGAAAGTTATGATCATGGTAGCCTGCCTCAATTTTATGTTATACTTATTGAGTTGGTTGTTTGTTTGTTGGTGGTGAATCTGGTTTAGTGGTGCCTTTCAGGTCTAGATTCTATGTGACAATGATTAGTTAAGTTGATTGCAAATGAAATAAGCTTCCAGATGCTGTCATGTGATTGTAGTTGACGAACCTCTGCTTACCTAGTCTGTAAATGATGAGTAAGTGGAATAATTTCAACCTGTTGCCCCCTAATCTGAATTTCCATGTGTGCTAATTCTTATGTAAATTTTGAAATAACTCCAACCTTGTTTGGTCTTCCTATATTTACCTACTTTCCTTATGAGGTTCATCATCTGATCTTACATAAAAATTTCCTTTTGATATCATTGTGTTTAACTGATCATAGTTGATGTTGGTGTTTGGAATTGCACTAGTTGATTGTTCTCTAAGAATCTATGTCAATTTTGAATGTGTACTGATAAATCCAGTAAAAGGCGTCAAGCGCTACTGACTGAGGACCATGGACCAAATGCAGAACCTGCCATCCTGTCAGTTGAGGTAAGAGATACTAATTTTATAAATCAATTCATACTATGAAGATTCTTGTTTCTTAGTATCATAAATGTTGGTCATGATATTGGAAGTACTCTAAACAGCTTAATCGACTGTTTTATGTTGTTAATTTTTCATTACTTACAGGGAAGAGGATTTAATGTGGAAATCTTCTATGTTGAGGATCCTGTTCCGGATTATCTTCAGGCGGCTGTTTCGACAGTGTTGTCAATTCATGATCAGGTATTAAAGTTTACAGAAAATGACAATATTGGGGTGGCTGATTATGTGTTGGCACAGCCGATTTATCAACTAGATATTTGTGATGTATGTGGTTGGTTTGGCAAATTTTCCTTATAATAAGATTGCAATTGGAAGAACCGTCTTGGATTTGTTTCTGTGATCCTCTCAGTTGAATATACATGGAAACTAGTTTGAGGTGAATTATAAATGTAAGCCGCGGCTTACCATTTGGGTGTATTAGGGTGCTTTTGGTTTACTTTTCCTGTCTTTTGGTTTCATTCTCCTATCCTTCATAGATTGCATCCTAATGGTTGCCATGGATGATGATAGGATGTCTTATCTCTTCATGTAGAGAAATGAATGAAGAATAGAGGTGAAAAAGCGGCATCTCTTTTTTCCAATCCTTTAGCTTAAATCTTACAAAGGGAGAGTATGATGTTTTTTAGATGTTTAAATTTGATAAAAGTGTAGGTATTTGCACATTAGTTGCGTCATTTTCCCTACTCCTATATCCTTTGGTAGCTGTCCCAGAACCTCTACATTTGTGTTTTTTTCTTAATATAAATAGTGCCCTTTACTGTCAATACTTACTGCTCATGGTTTGGCTTTTGTTTGCATTTGTCTCCTGAATCTTGGAAGCATTAATGTTTTCTTACAATTTATTGTTAGCCACCACTCTTTGGCATTTCATTGGTGCATAACACAATTTACCACTAATCATCATGTACGAAGTAATTGTTTATGCACCTATACATTTGTGTTCTCCAGGAGGCGATGGGTGATATCCTCGTGTTCCTCACGGGTCAAGATGATATTGATGCTGCGGTACAGTTGCTTTCAGAGGAATCTCGAAATGGTCAAAATCAAGGTAGTTTGCATCTGTTTTTTCGTCACTCTTTTGATTTGGGAAAGAATAACAGTTGGAAGTTGGATTGTTTTTATTGCACGCTATATAAAGGTTAAAAAGCTGGGATCAATTACCTAAACAATCCAATTTTTATTAGAAACTCGGAAAGTAGTCCAAAATTTTTAGGATTTTCCAGAGTAGAGATTTTATTTCTCTACTTTAAACAGCAATTTCAGAGTCCCATCTCAGATGGCAACTTCATAGTCTCATCTAAGATGGTGACTATAAAGTGGTCATTTAAAAGGGCAACTTCAGTATAAAGAAACTAAAGAAAAAAGGGTGACTAAGACAAGTAACCTAAAGTCATCCTCTCAAATTGCGAGTTTAAAGTTGCTGTCTAAAACTGTGACTTTAAAGTTGCCATCTAAAGTTTTGACTTTGAAGTTTTTAGTTGAAGTGGTGAAATCTGTCATTGGAATATTTAGTAGAAAGTAGATTTACTAGGTAATTGTTTCATTGGTAAAAGAGGGAAAAAGGTACACAAAGAGAAGCAAAAAATGAATTATCAGTATAATCTTTTGAAAGTCTTTTCACTGGTTTGTGTTCCCAGTAACATGTTATGTTTCTACCTCTTCTTTCTGTTGCATTTATTGCAGGAAGTAGTGATTTGTGATTTTGCAAATTGGGAAATAGTGAAGATAAATTCTTCTACAATTTTAAGTTGCATTTGAAGTATTTTAAATTCTTCTACAATTTTAAGCTGTGTTTGAAGGGTTAAGAAGTTACTGGATTCTCCTTGAAAGAGGGTAGGGATGTTATTATTGGGAGCAAATGTCAAATTGGTCCCCTCAAGAAGCATTGGGCTTGAGACATGAGATGAAATGCCATCTTGAGCTAACTTTCTAGTATCAAGTTTTCTGGACCATGCTTGATCATTGAGAAATGAACTTGAGACCTTTATTTCATGTGGGCCAACAAAGATCCTTAGGACCATAACAACTCCCCTCTTGATGTGAATTTGAGAAAACAAGATGAAATTCCACCCATGGATGGAATTGCATGACAAATAACCACGCAGTCTGAAAACACAATCGCAATCCTTTTGATTCTGAAATATCTCTGTACTCATTAACCTTAAGGACCCATCAAATGAAAATTGTCATTCCATGGTAGGAATTGCTTCCTTGCCAAACGTTACACATAGAGAATCAATTGAAATTCTGAGTGAAAGATTCATTCAGCTGCAAATATGTCTACGAAGAGGGGTCCAAACTTGCAATACTGGAAAGTAGTCTTTTAACAATGCTACTTTCATTCTAGTTCTGTCATGGAGTTCCTCACTAGGGGACCTAATTTAAATTTCTGGAATCCACTTTAGGGGAAAAGCTTAAGCTTGTAGCTTTTGGTCTCATGCTAATTTACTTCTGACTTGCAATACTAGAAAGTAGTCTATTTAAACAATGCAACTTTCATTCTAGTTCTAACATGGAGTTCCTCGGTAGGGAATGTAATTTAGAGATTTCTGGATCCATTTTAGGGGAAAGGCTTAAGCTTGTAGCTTTTCAGCTCATGCTAATTTACTTCTGATTTGAAGCCTTTTATTTAATCTGAGACAAGACAGGCTACAAAGCCATGACATCTGTGTCAGATATAAGATAAGCATGAAATGTATGGTCTCAGATTCTATTGCATTCTTTTAATTTGTTTACAAATTAATTGTGAATATCCTTTAGTTTAAGTTGCTGATAGTTAATTTGCTTTTCAGATCTGGTAGTTTGGTTATCTACGTGCAAAGTAATATATTATCTGGTAGTTTATTAGAGAATAGGTTTTCCTTATGTCCGTCCTCGGGTTGTAATTTCATTGTGGCGATTATTTTCATATTAGATTTCTCATTAATTGACCGCTATGATTATAAAGGTGAGAACATGCTAATAGAGAAAATCTTTCATTGCACCTTTAAAGTCTTTATTTTGATGAACTTAGTATTCATAAACTCTGTTAAGTTTGTTGTTCAAAACTATAACTGCATAAATTTGGTTTTATAAAGTTGAAACTGAAAGTTAATTGAGGCAAACCATGTGAACTGGATTGTTTTACTCTATTTTGCCTATTCTTTCTGGAAAAGGAATTTCATCAATCGAACAAAAATCTTGGCACATGCCTCCAGTCAGCTGGAGAAAAATAATTTTGTTTGGATAGGAGGTTATTTGAAATATTTATTTGAGATAGTTACTGTAGTACTTTTTGTGATGTGATGTATGTGAGATAAAAAGGCGGTTGGAAAATGTGTGTATGATGCAAGCAAAACAAAATTTGAATATTTTTTTTTAAAAATCTTGTAATCCAAACACACTCTATGTGATTTATCATGTCCCTTCACCTAGTATGTGTTCTGAAAGAATTGGTGATAATACAAATCAAGCTTTGTAGAATCATAAAACTAATTTTCATTACTTTTCAAGTTTCATCAGTTCTTAGTTCTCATGTTTATTTGCTCAATTGACTAGCAGGATTGATAATATTGCCTCTCTATTCAGGACTGCCACGGGCGGAGCAGGTCAGTTCTAATAATTTGGTATTTGTTAGATATCTTTTCCTTCTTCTTAGTCAACCTATGAATGTGTACGCTGCTTTAATTTTAGGATCTTGTGTTTTCTCCAACTCCCAGAGGAAAGAGAAAGGTGGTGGTATCAACAAACATTGCAGAGACATCATTGACTTTGGAGGTGATTAGGTGGCAAAAAAAGGTTTATGACTATCATATCATCGAGTTAAACTAACAAGTTTCCATCAATTTAATTTGTTTTTTACTTTATTTTTTATTCAGGGTATTGTGTATGTTGTTGACAGTGGATTCTCAAAGCAACGGTTCTACAACCCGGTATGCTGTTGGCTCTCCTCTTTTTAACATTTGGAGTACCACTGCTAGCACTTCGTTTTTTTCCCCTTCCCCCTGGTGCACGTTGTTAATGGAATTGTAATTTTCTTTATAGTTCTACATGTCTGATTTGGATTTGCTATTTGATTACTTTTTAATGTTTTTGTCTACCTATATCTGTCATGATTGGGAAAAGTCTATATTCCTGAGCATGAGCATTTGCTTCTATTACGTGAAGACTCATGTTGTAAGCCAGAGTATATCCTAGGTTACAATGTTTTAATAGCCTGTCTTTAACAAGCATAATTAGCTTGAGTTTGAAATGTTAGGTTTATTTTTTTGATTTTTGCTGCTTTTGAATGCATCAAAATTGATTTTCTTATTAGAACTTTTCTTTTTTGAAGCTTATATTTGTTAAGCTCTTACTAGGACTGGGAAATTTCCTCACTTGCAGCATTCCCATGAGCAGCTTAAAATATGTGATTGATGGGTCACATCTTATTGTCATTTTACTACAGATTACGGATATTGAGAGTCTCATAGTGGCACCCATATCCAAGGCATCTGCTCGACAAAGGGCTGGTAGAGCTGGAAGAGTTCGACCAGGAAAGTGCTACAGGTTCAAACTATTCTAGAGTAACTACTGAAATACTTTCTTGTCTCAGGGCTGTTTAAAATGACTGGATGTCAAATTATTAATTAATTACACGTTAGTCAGGTCAAGATTTAGGTTGTCAGTTTTACTACTATATCTTCAACATTCTCTCAAGATCTAAAGTCTGGTGGTGTCAAAACTTTGGTTGATGTGGTGGTTTCCTCCTACTCTAGTGTTGTGCATAGCTACTACTATTATATTTGTGTTCCACTCGTATTGTTTGACAAGTGAAATAGTTAGGTCTAGAATTTAAATTCTTTGTATGTTGCACATTTATGTTCAACTCTCTACCTAGATCTAGAGTTTGCAGTGTCGAAATTTTGGCTGATGAGTTCCTTGCCTTCCTACTCCAGTGCACCACAGAGCTACTTCTTTCATAATTGTGTTCCACTCCTACAGTTTGACAAGTGAAATAGTTTGGACTGGAATGCAAACTTTATATGTTGCACTTTTATTCCACTAGTTCTTTCAAATGTTTGTTGCAATTTCTTGTAATTTTTTTTTCCTCCTAAGTTATTCTACTAATCAGGACTACCACTTGGGTAAAATGTTTCACTCTTACAACTTCCTGGTTTTGTTTACTCAGGAAAAAAAAAAACTTTGGCTTTCTTAGCCACCTGCATGTAAGCTAGATCTTCTAGTATTCTTTTTCAGTTAATGAGCAGAAAGAATGAAGAGCAGCAGTACAGGTTACTTTAAGATCATTTTGTTAGGTCTATTGCGGGGAGATCTATCTTGCTCATCTTGCCTGGAAGACTATTAGAAATTTAACAATTGATTCTAGGTGGGGAATTTGGTAGATTGTGTCCCAAAAGACCAATCTAGGAGAAATCTACTGTTAACTCTTCGCTAAAATTATCAAGAAAGATCATTGTATCTGTGCAAAATTCATATTTGCATATAGTACCATGTCACTCCAAATAGTCCCCAAGATTTAGTACATGTTTCCAAATTTCCCTTTGGATATCATAGTTTCGCATCTGTTACAAGATAGCTATTCAGGCATTGGAATAGCCGAATAGGTTGTTTTCAAGGTGAATATGACTTCAATGGAGCAACATAAAAAAAAAAAAAGAAAAGAAATTTCTTGCAGCTGACTTTCAATGTTATAGGGAGGATGTTTTCAGTGGTTTAAAGTTGTTATATTTAGATTTGCATGGTTGGTCTTCCTGTGCAATTTTTTTGCATAACCTCCAAGTGTGCAATACCTTTCTACCAAGTAAAAATACACAGGAAGACCAGGGATTCAACTTTCACCTCATCTAATGTGTCTTAAACTTCTATATTTACAAAAAAAAGTTTGCTGCTGTCATTGCCTTGAGCAGGCTCTACACAGAAGAATACTTCCTCAAAGAGATGTCTGCTGAGGGCATTCCAGAGATCCAGAGATCAAATCTTGTGTCCTCAGTGATTCAGGTATGCTTCAGGTAGAGTGCATGTGATTATACTGTTAAAAGATATCTGGTTTGAGAACTTTTGAGCTACATGCTCAACTTTGCTGGCATTTTTTGGATTAGACGTAAAGTTCTTTCCATCCCTTTTTTTGTTAAGATCGTTTAGTGGCTCTAATTGTTCTCTTTGTGAGAACTTTTTTAGCTTCAGTGTGTTTCTGTTGAGAAAGCACCTACTAGAAGTCTATGGCACTTGTGATAGAATGGTTAGCTTTCCCTCCCCTGCTATACCTACATGCATGATAATGGAAGACTGGGAATACCAGATATAAGATGATAGTTGAAACTTGAATAGTTTGGATGCTCAGTTTCTCTGTACAAAATGGTGGAAGATACCAAACCATGCTTTACCTGCTTGTGTGATAGTTTTTAATTGGTGCATTGGGATGGTAGGTAACATGATGACATGGTCTTTTTGAACAAATAAGTCAATGCCAGATTGTATTAAGCTAGAAGGTACTCTGAACTGTTTCTGTTGTATCTCTACCTCAGCTTCTTGATAATGCTTTTTTGTAACATCTTTTGCTTCTCAAAAGCTTTGGTAGAAAATATTTTTCTTCTGTTTATAGTTTTCTCATAATCACTTTTTTTTAATGAATAATAATTGTCCAAATGCATTAGGGGTTGTCACTTTCTCAAGGTAAAATTTATTTGGAACTTATCTCTTTGGTTCTGTTTGCTTTATCTGATATCATTTTCCTTGATAAAGTGTCCTGTAGGATGATATTGCTTTTCTAATACTGGTTTGGATTTGCTTGTTGAAGCTCATAGGAAATGTTCAAGTACTCATTTGTCTAATATAATGTTGCAGTTAAAGGCTTTAGGGATAGATAATATTTTGGGTTTTGATTGGCTGGCATCTCCATCATCCGAGGCCATGATTAGAGCACTAGAAGTACTATATTCTCTTGGTGTCCTTGACAGTGATGCCAAATTAACCTCGCCTGATGGATTTCAAGTTGCAGAGATTCCTTTGGTATGCTACTGTCATCAGCATTTTAATCTTTGGGATGCATACATATTGCTAAATTACCAAATTCGAGTTAATGTAGATTTGCAGGTTTGCTTCATTATTGAAAATGCTTGCTATGTGTTCTTTGGATAAAATGAAACATTCTCAGACGATGTGGAAACAATAAAGAAAATAAGATAAAGCAGGAATTTATTGACCTGTAATTGGGTTCCCAGTTCTTCTTGTCTAACCATGTTAAAATCCTTGAGATTTATTACAATTCTCCATTCAGGACTATTTTCAATTCAGATATTGTTTTCCCTTTCTTTTTCTTCTTGTGAATGCTATCTTTCATGGTGGGCTTAGCGTGGGTTATTACTCATCACTAATATATTAATATCTCTTTTGATTGTTGTTTTACTTTTGCAACCATATACAGAATTATCCAATTATTGAATGGTGCTTCTTGGTGCTTTTGAAGTATGTTGTGCTTGGTGCCTAAAAAGTACTATTTCTTCAAATTACGAACTGTCATTTACTTGTCAATATGGCCTGGCTGCATTTTTTTTTTGTAACCTTAATGATGCCAGCATTATATGTTTTCCTACATTGGGATAAGTGCTTCTCTTCCATTTCATGTTTAATTTGCGTACTGAACATAATGGTGGCAAGTGATAAGTTCAGCAAAAGATGGAGTTGATGTTTGACTTTTTCTCATCCAGATGGTTGTGTACCAGTTGTTGTACTACTACTTTTCTGTTATTCCATCTTGCTTAGATTGTGTTTTCAATATGTATGCATTTTCTTTCAATCTGTTCCTTCATTTCTAGTTCTATCATTTCCTTGCAATTGTTGTCTTAGTTTATGTGAGAGATTACTGGATTGGTGGTTGGGCTGCCATAATTTGTGACTGCTTGTATGGCTAAGTCTATATTTAGCAGACAGGGGCCAACAAAGTAGTTGTGTTACCCTTTTTTTTTCAGAGTTTCAAACTGGATGGAAAACAGATTCTATATTGATCTCAAGTTTTGGAGATTCTGCATTTCACTGGATTGGCCTGATGTACCTTGTAAACACGATAGTTACTGGAGACACTATTATTGTTCTGTAGCCTAGATTCAGTTTGGAAGAAAGTGCAATTTACTAAGTTCAGATTACTTTAGACTCTATGAGGTGTCAGTAAGACATCTCAACATTAGGACCACAGCTAAACTAGTACTGCATACTGATTCATGGCCACATTTAGAATGGACGAGGTTTTACTAAGTTCAGATTGGTGTCAGTAAGACATCTCAACTTTAGGACCACAGCTAAACTAGTACTGCATACTGATTCATGGCCACATTTTGAATGGATGAGGTTATGAGAAACAGGTTAACAGAATAGCCTTAAATCTAGTTCCAAAATTAAGCTTTGAAGAAGTTTGTATGTGCTAGTAATCTGGTTGAAAGGAGCCGCTTTCCCACCCCTTTCCTCCCATTTTTGGAAGCCTCACCCTGTTGACCCTGTTGACTTATGCCTAGAAAAGACTAAATCCATGATTCAGTGCTTAAACTTTGGGAAACTTGGTAAGAAAGAAATGCTATGCTGCCAGGTTGCCGCAACGTATTTCATCAGTTGACCAAAGACCTGGAGCCATTTTGTTTACATGATTTTGAGCTTTTTTTTTTTCAATGTTAATTGTTTGTTTTGGGCTGGTGAATCATGAACTTATTAGCAATCTCATTGAATATTTTATAGCCTGAGTGGAACTAAGGTTTGATGGTTAGCCCCAGTTGACCTTGGTCTTTGGCTAGCATTGGCAATGTTTAGATCAGGACTGACCCCAGGTCCTCAACCGTAGTATTCTGGCCCAATTGCAATCAAGCATTTTTTTAATTCTTCCTTTACGTTGTTAGGACTAAAAATTTTTAATTTGGTCTTGCAATATTTTGATTAGCTTTAGAAGACAGTTGTTTGTATAAGTCTAGTTTAGACAGGAACAACTGAATTTGCTCTTTGATTATGAATTTCATGTTTCTGGTAGGACCCAATGATCTCAAAGACGATCTTAGCTTCTAACCAGTATGGTTGTTCTGAGGAAGTCATTACAATTGCTGCACTTCTGTCCATGCAGGTAAAACTTACTGTTTCACTTTTTTTGATTTAAGAAGTGGGGAGGGGGAAAGGGGATTTGAACCCAGGGCTTTAACCTTAGACGCTACACCAAGGCGGCCTCGGCTGTTTTTAGTTATTCTTTTTTATTTTTACCACATTTATGAGCAATTGATATGAAGTATAATCTTTTTTGTTAGTTAATTTATCTTCTTTTATCTTCAAACTTTATCTTTATCCTTTTTATTTTGGCAGTCAATCTGGATTTCTGCTAGGGGAACTGAAAAAGAACTGGATGAAGTCAAGTTGAGATTTGCTGCTGCTGAGGTTCTTCTTGATCTGCTCTTTTAATATTTTTACTTTGTAGCAAAATGTTACCATTCCGAAAAATACTATTTCAACACGTTTGATGGAAGTTAATAATGTATTAGGTCATTGATAGATTTTTCATTGTATTCATAAGGTGCATGTGAGTATTACCAGAGCATGAATGACTTGATACTGTGCCTTAGAAATGCAGCTCCCAAAGGTCAAAGAAGTATGGGTTTCTGTTTCTTGTTGCTTTAGTTAGAAATTTTTTTTTTCTCTCACCTTTTTGCTCTTAAACATGACTTACTTGGAGTTTCGGTGTTTACATATTAGCTTTCTTCTGGACTTGGGTGAGCCTAGCGTTTTGATTATGTATATCTGCAGAAGGATTAGCATTTTGTTTCTAAATTTCTGAAGTCTTATCTAGGTTCCTTGTTATCTGATAAACCAAGTGAGGATTGACTTCCTAAGTGAATGATATGTAGATGAAGTGTTGCACTCTCTCTCTCTCTCTCTTTTGAAGAAATTTTTTTTTTTACTCTCTCTCTCTTTTTATAAGAAATGTGTCTCCTTTCCTTTTCTTATCTTCCAATATATAAAGTGAATGCAGAGCATGAACCTTCGCATATTTTGCAGGGAGATCATGTGACCTTCTTGAATGTCTACAAAGGATTTATTCAGTCTAATAAATCATCAAAGTGGTGCCACAAGAACTTCATAAATTACAATGCCATGGTAAACTTGTCAATCTAACTTATCTACAGGTGTTTGGACTATATCCATGTGTGGTTAGCGTTTATATGTTTTTCTTGAATAGAAGTTGTTAATTGCTTTTGAGTTATTAGTATAATTGTCTTCTGTTTTAACATATTTGGCAATCCTTTTGCAGAAAAAGGCTTTGGAAGTTAGAGAGCAACTCAGAAGAATTGCTCAGAGGCTAGGCATAGTTTTAAAATCTTGTGAGGGTGACATACAGGCAAGTCAATTTGCAATACTTGATTGATCGATTCCAAGGATAGAGGTTCAGTTGGTCATTTAATAACCTGCTTGGATAAACTGCTTTCTGCATTATTGTCTTTCCCAGCATTCAGTGAATTTTCAAGACAGTTGGAAGCCTTACCTATTCTATTTTGACTCATCCTCTACTCAGCTAATAGGGATGAAATAGATGCAGCAATTTAATAATGATACAAAGTCTTTATTTAGTTATTCCTTTCATATATTGCTTGTACTTCGGCTTGATTATAAATTTGATGGTAAACACATAGAGTGGCAATATTTAGAGGTTTAGGTATTTATTCTTACATCTACAGAATTCCTCAATGTTACGAGTATCTATAATGTTGCTGATCAAGCTTTGAGAGGAATTGATTGAATATCTCTTAAAGTTGACATGTAAATGGAGGAAATAGAGACTGAATTGTCAGGCAATTTTCTGTTGGCATTACTTCTGTTTTCTGTTGTGGATACGTAAACTTGTGCTATTGACTTCATTGTTTGATGAAATATTCATTGTTTTCTCTGGGTCATTTTACAGGTTGTAAGAAAGGCAATCGCTGCTGGATTTTTTGCCAATGCCTGTCGCTTAGAAGTACGAAACTTCAATGGAATAATGCTCTTTTTTTTTATTGGGGGAAAAACACTCATTTTTCATAATTTTTCTCCCGGGAACTTACTATTTTTCTCTATTGAATACCTCGGTAACAGCCATACAGCTATAATGGGATGTACAAGACTGTGAGAACTTCTCAAGAGGTGTATGTCCACCCTTCATCTGTATTATTCAGGTCAGTAAAACTCTTTGATGTGATTTACTTTGTCTAGTAGAATTCTGGAATCAGTAAATTTTTGCACTTTGGAAGGGCGGCCTGCAATTTGGAGAATGACCTAGTTTTTATTCTATATAACTAACGACCAATTGTACTCATGGAAGTTTTCCCGTCTTAGTGTTTAATGCATGCGAAAATGAGTAAAAAGCTTTTGCAGCCTTTTACTAATAAAGAAGGCATATCTTCCAGCTTATTCGTTATGAAGGGCATTTATGTTCAGTCTTGCACTAAATGTACCATTGCATGTATGTGAAAATTTTCTTATCTTGTAGAGAGTCGGTAAGAATGCCCTTGAGAATGAATAATTGGAAATTTGTCCCTCCGTGGCAAATAATAAGCTCTCTTTTCTAGGAGTTTTCCTTAATGCATCGACACATAACGTGCTTATATTGAGCTAAACAAGCTTTTTATATCGTGCTTACATTGAGCTAAACAAGCTTTTCTTATCTGTTTATTTTTTTTTCCAACTAACGTCAATATTGGTGTGTATATATATATATATATATATTAACCCTTGAAAGTACAAGAGTTAATTACAAAAAAGGACCTCATCCCTCCTATCATTTTCTGCAGCTTCTATTTGCCAAAGTGGGAAGTTATATCCCATTGTATGTCATTAACTAGCTTTGTTGTGAAATGTGCTAGCGTGTGACTTCCTACATTAGCTGATCTAGGTACAAAAAGGAATGTGCCAAGCTTTTTACATGTTTCTGATTTCTCAAATAGTGCTTATATTCTCTAGTAGGGTTGCTCAGTTTTCTTGACCTTTGTTTTCGGAGCAAGTATAAGTTTTTATTAGTTCGATGTGTTAATCTGTCTAACAGTTGAATTCCAATTTTTTCTTGCTTGAATCATTAATTACAGAGTTAATCCGAAGTGGGTTATATACAATTCACTTGTTTCAACTGATCGCCAATACATGCGGAATGTCATCTCCATAGATCCTTCTTGGCTCAGGGAGGCAGCTCCCCATTTCTATCAGCATCAGCAACCAAATCCCATAGCTCATTGACATTAGACCATTTTAAGAAATCTAATTGCATTATGTACTATTTGTCACCGTGAATCCTTTTCATTTGGATCTTCAAAATGTTGTTCATTTTGTCACACTCTTTAGCTGTTTCTGTACTTCTTCAAATGCTAATATATATACATGTTTCAGTTTCTGTACTCCATTTTCTTGCTAGGACACAATTCAACCAAATAAAAATGAAACACATTTTCCCCCTAAGGGAGACTCCAATAACAAAAAACTCGTTTTTAACACCTTTCTTGGCTAGAATTCAAGCCAAACAAGAAAAAAAAAGAAAAAGAGAACACAACACGCCAATTGATCGAAATCTGCCTCTCTACTTAAAAAGAAACATCAGTAAATTCTCAACATTAACCAACATATACAATCAAAGTCTTCTTCAATTTGTTGAACTAACTTTATGGGCAATGAAGCATAAAACCTAGATAAATAATCCAAACACTGCTAAGTATAGAATTGATCCTTGGCTGAAGTGACGAAAGATAGGAGATATGGAATATCTAGTACATCATTACAAAAGTTATTTTACCACTAAGCCATAAAAAGCTACCTTTATCTAAAGGTGTGATGCGTAAGGTAGTAAAAATCTCACTGATAAAGGCTCTCAATCAGGGATTGGAGAATGGGAAGCCAATCCGAGAAAGAGAGAATTGATGTATTGAGAATTAGGGAAAGGAATACAAGATGAAATACAATAGAAAGAAATATGATTCTGAACTGCCTCTTCCTCCTAGCTCCCCTGCTTTTATACCAATCATGCGCTGACCTTCCTTATTCGTATCCCAGCTGCTCAGCCGACTTTCCATTTTGGTAACCACCTAACAGAATCCAGTTGGCGTAACTAACTTGCATGGCTCTTGCCTGCATGGCCCAACCAATTCGCATGGAGCCATTCCTAGCTGGCACTAACTCTGACGTGGCCTAACTAACTGCACTGACCTGAGCTTTATTTCCACATGGATATTTTAGTCACAACAATACCCCCTCCTTCAAACAGTTCTTGCCCTCAAGAACTGAAATGAGGATATCGCTGTTGGAGATCAAACCAATACTCCCAAGTAGCATCCTCAGGGAAACTGTTACTCCACTGCACCAGCACCTGGGTCGCTGCAGTTCGACCCCTACGCACCAGTCTCCTATCCAAGATAGCCACAGGTTCCATGAGCAACTGACCTTGATCAGTGATACAAGTAGGGATGTGTGGTTGCACAGGTTGATCACCCACATGCTTCTTCAATAGAGAGACATGGAAGGTGGGGTGAAGCTTAACATCTGGGGGAAGATGTAGCCTGTAGGCCACAGAACCCACCTTGTCCAATATCTGAAATGGCCCAAAATATCGTGGAGATAACTTCTGGCAAGAGTGACCCCTTAACGAATGTTGTCTATATGGTTGAAGCTTGACATACACCCAGTCCCCTTGCTCAAAAGTTCGTTCAGACCTGTGCTGATCAGCCTGTTGTTTCATTCGATGTTGAGCTCGATGCAGGTTATGTTTCAATAAGTGGAGAGCAGCTTCCCTTGCAGCCAAACTTCTGTCCACACTATCAACATGGGAGCTGCTTGGAATGTAAGGGACGTGCAAGGGGGGAGGTTGTCCATACACAATCTCATAGGGAGTACTCTTGATGGCCGAGTGAAAATTGGTATTATACCAGAATTCTGCCAGGGGCAACCAAAAACACCATTGTTTTGGTTGGTCACTACACATACACCTTAGATAGTGCTCCAAACACCTGTTAACCACCTCAGTCTGACCATCTGACTGAGGGTGATAAGCAGTAGACAAACATAACTGAACTTTCAACAATTGGAACAGCTCCTTCCAAAAATGACTGACGAAGATGGTGTCCCTATCACTCACTATGGTGCTAGGAAGGCCATGGAGCCTATAGATGTTGTCCAGGAACACTTGAGCAACTATCAGTGCCGTGTAAGGATGTTTGAGAGGAATAAAATGAGCATATTTGCTGAGTCTGTCGACCACCACAAGGACAGTGTCCTTACCATTAGATTTAGGCAATCCCTCCACAAAATCCATAGATATGTCCGACCATACTTTCTCAGGAATCTTCAATGGTTGGAGCAATCCAGGATATGCTACATTTTCAGCCTTGTGCCTTTGGCAAGTATCACACGAAGCCACAAACTGTTCCACCTCCTTCTGCATATTCCTCCAGTACACCACCTCCTTGAGTTTCTTGTAGGTCACCTGTACTCCTGAGTGTCCCCCAATAGGGGAGTCATGCCATAATTTGATGATTCTCTGCCTTAAGTCAGTATCATGCCCCACAACTAATTTCCCTTTCCTCCTCAATTGTTGATGCTGATAAGTGTAGTGTGTAAGCTGGTGATTGTACGTAGGATCTTGCAGTTGCTGTATCAGCAATTGCAGCTGGGGATCTTGAACACAGCTGTTATGGATCTCAGTAAGCAAAGCTGACTTAATGACTGAAATTGGAGCTAGTGTTGCTGCATCGGGGTTAGGCTGACGAGACAATGCATCAGCCACCACATTGTCTACCCCCTTCCTGTATTGAAGCTTGTAGTCATACCCCATAAGTTTCGCCACCCATTTCTGCTGCATAGGTGTAGACACTCTCTGTTCAATCAGATATTTAAGACTCTGATGATCAGTTCTGATGATAAAGTGTCTTCCTAACAGATAAGGTCTCCATTTCTGCACTGCACTCACAATGGCGAGCATCTCCTTCTCATACACAGAGAGGCCTCTGTGCTTAGTAGCCAAGCCTTGGCTGAAATAAGCTAATGGTCTCCCCTTCTGACACAGGACTGCCCCTATGCCCTCACTTGAGGCATCTGTCTCCACTTCAAATGTCTGTGAGAAGTCAGGTAATGCCAGCACAGGTGGGGAGCTCATGACCAACTTCAACCTGGAAAAAGCTTCTGTGGCTTGATCTGTCCAAGTGAAGTTGTTCTTTTTGAGTAGCTCTGTCAGAGGTTTAGCCAGTTTCCCAAAGTCCTTTATAAACCTCCTGTAGTATTCTGCTAACCCCAGAAATCCCCTTAATGCCTTGAGGGTTGAAGGAATAGGCCATTGCTGGATAGCTTGCACCTTTTGAGGGTCTGCCTGCACTCCCTGTCCTGAGATCACATGTCCCAAGTAAGCTACCTGCGTTTGGGCAAAAGAGCACTTGCTCTGCTTCACCTTCAAGCTATGGTGCCTCACAACCTCCAAGGTGATGCGCAAGTGTTTGATGTGGTCAGACTAGGTAGGACTAAAGACAAGAATGTCATCAAAGAAAACCAATATGAACTTCCTCAAGTAAGGTCTGAACACAGTATTCATCAGACTTTGGAAGGTGGAAGGTGCGTTGGTCAAGCCAAATGGCATGACTACAAACTCATAATGGCCTTCGTGGGTTCTGAATGCAGTCTTGGCAATGTCATCAGGACACATCCTTATTTGATGGTAGCCTGACCTGAGGTCCAATTTAGTGAAAAAATGTGATCCAAATAGCTCATCAATCAATTCTTCTACTACTGGTATAGGAAACTTATCCTTTACTGTTGCCAAATTCAACTCCCTATAGTCAATGCACATTCTCCATGTTCCATCTTTCTTTTTGACCAACACTACTGGGGAAGAGAAGGGACTGGTACTGTGTCTAATAACTCCAGATTGCAACATTTCCTGAACCAGCTTTTCAATCTCATTTTTTTGAAAAACAAGATATCTATAAGGCCGTACATTCACAGGTGTTGTTCCTTCTTTGAGCAGAATATGGTGATCATGTTCTCTATGTGGGGGTAGTTCAGATGGTTCCTTAAAAACATCTTCAAATTCCATTAATACTTCATTCAGCTCATTTGTTTCAGAGTCAGGGGTAGAACTGGTCACCTGACAAAGATTAGCTGTTGGTCCCTCTGTTGCTGACTGCACAGGCACCAGGAAACATAGCTGAGCAGAAGCAATCTGCTCTGGTTTGTGTAGAATCCTCTGCATGGTCCTTCTTTTCACCAACTGTATAGCCTGCTGACCCTTGCCCCTTAACACAACTCTCCTTTTACCACTGAGAAATTCCATCTTTAATTCCTCAAAGTTCCACTTGATATCACCTAGAGTTGATAGCCATTGCACCCCCAACACCAGATCACAGCCCCCCACCAGCAGTACCATGGCATCAGTCTTGAAGGTTTGGTTCTGCAACTTCCAAGTAAAACCAGCACACAATGTGTTAGTGGTGATCTTGTTGCCATCTGCTACTTCTACCACCAGAGGTGGTACTCTCTGCACTCTCAACCCCAATTTATTGACTAAATCTGGGTGGACAAAGTTGTGCGAACTCCCACAATCTATGAAAATGTTGACTGGGGTCTTTCCCACATGGCCAGTCACCCTCATTGTTCTAAAATTAGGAATAGCAGTTAAGGTCATGGCATTTAAGGAAATATAAGCCAAATTACCTTGTGAGACTTCACCCTCCTCCTCGGATTCCACCTCTACTTCCTCATCCTCCTCCTCTGTACACACTTCCAATCGAAATAATTGCCTGTTCTTGCATCTGTGGCCAACTCCAAATTTCTCATCACACCAGAAACAGAGGCCTTTTGCCCTCTTTTCATCCATCTCTGCGGATGACAACCTCCTAAATGGTTTCCTGGTGTATTCCTCTGCAGTTTTTCCACCTTTAGCCTGGTTAGGGGTGGGCAGAAGTGCCTTACCATCTCTCCCCCAATTTCGTTCAAAGCTGTTTTCCTTCCTCCAGGGAGTTTCAAAACTCTTGTCTCCTCTCCACCTATCTGTCATATTGGGATGGAAGCCTGGCCTGTTCACCCCCTTCTTCTGCTGAGCTAGAATCTTAGCTTCTTCCAGCTTAGCTAGTGTCCTAGCATGTTGTAGTGTTTTAGGCATGAACATCCTCACGGCTAATTGTATTTCTGTTTTTAGACCACTGAGGAAACAGCTGGTGGCATAATCTTCAGGCAGATCCACCCTGTTCAACAATTCCTCAAACTGCTCCTGGTACTCCAACACTGATCCTTCTTGTTTCAATGCCTTCAGCTCTCCCATCGGATCATCATACAAACAACCTCCAAACCTGGATGCCAACTCCTTGATGTATTCCTCCCAGGCAGGCAATTCCCTGGTGATGCGAGATCTCATGAAGATCTGGTGCCATTGGAGAGCTTTTCCCTCCAAGTTCATAGCAACCATTTTTACCTTCACATGATTAGGCGTCTCATCTACATCAAAAAATTGTTCAATCTTAAACAGCCATCCCTGGAAATCTTCTCCATGGAACCTGGGAAACTCCAAGCGAGAGAAACGCGTGGGGGCTTGATAACTCCTTCCTTGGGAAACTTCATTGTCAGAGGGAGAGTTCCTTGCGGATTCCCCCCTCTGAGAGTGCAACTCCAGTACCAGATTCCTGAGAGCTGCCATCTCCTGCTCGAATTGTTCCTTCTGCTCCTTCATCATGGCCTTGACGCTCTCCTCTAGCCTCCTGTTATCTTGAGATCTAGTACCTTCCGCCATTGTTACTTGAGCTGGTTTTACCCAGCTCTGATACCACTGATGCGTAAGGTAGTAAAAATCTCACTGATAAAGGCTCTCAATCAGGGATTGGAGAATGGGAAGCCAATCCGAGAAAGAGAGAATTGATGTATTGAGAATTAGGGAAAGGAATACAAGATGAAATACAATAGAAAGAAATATGATTCTGAACTGCCTCTTCCTCCTAGCTCCCCTGCTTTTATACCAATCATGCGCTAACCTTCCTTATTCGTATCCCAGCTGCTCAGCCGACTTTCCATTTTGGTAACCACCTAACAGAATCCAGTTGGCGTAACTAACTTGCATGGCTCTTGCCTGCATGGCCCAACCAATTCGCATGGAGCCATTCCTAGCTGGCACTAACTCTGACGTGGCCTAACTAACTGCACTGACCTGAGCTTTATTTCCACATGGATATTTTAGTCACAACAAGGTGCAATAGACGTGCAAAAATGGAAGGAAAAAAAGTGAAATTGCCATCCGAATATTCGGCTACAAGAACCTTACTACCTTCAAATTGTAGCTGACCATAGTCCCTGTAGTTCAAGTTTAAAAAGTTTGTTAAAAATATTGATAGCTTAATAGCAATCTCAATAGGGAAAAGTTTATCTTCACAAACTTGGATAGAGTTACAAAATAGAACCAGGTTAGCTATTCAACACAATTTGAAATTGTATTTCATATGCATTAGTTTTAATTTTCTAATGGTACAAGTTGTACCTTTGGATTCTAGTTTATTTTCTTATAAATTTTGTAAGGATCAACTTAATTTCTTGTTTATCTTTTGAATTCCAATTCCAAAATTGGTATTTCTATACATAACACTCTTCAGAAACTATGTTTTAAACATTTCAAATTCATTGTCAATCCTCTCTTTCATTTCGTCGTTCATACTAAATTTCTTAAACAATGCATTGCTTCTAATCTTTCCCACTTCTATTCTTCTTTATGCATCTTGTTAATTTTACCTGATTTGATAGAAATAACAGCTTGAAGGATAGGCTCATGAACAAAGAATTATCCCAAGTATCATACTCCATTTCACACTTAAAGTGTAATTTTGGCATAAAAGAATTGCAAAGACGGGCAATTTTTTTTATATATATTTTACTTTTGATTACAAAGTTTTTTTCCCCTTTTTTAATGGTTTGCCTTTTTTTTTTTGTTCTTGCAAGTGGCAAGTAAAAATTGAACAAACTAGACACGGTATTTTAGAGTGATTATGTATATCAATAAACTATAGTTATCATATTGGCTGAATTCCTTTAGTTAATTTAGACATACAGCCTAAGAAATGATATTCTTCAAAATTCCGCAATAGCAAAATATGATTTAATTATATTTCTTCCAATTCTTATGGGTATAGTACACATAAATACATACTCTAGCATCCAATTTGAGCTCTTTTTTTTGCCCCCTTAGTTCATGAATCCACAAAGAATAAAATTAACGTCTTTGATTCTTCTTGAATAAACTGTTTAAAATACTTAACGTTTGTTAGTATTTCACATATATCCACATTTACAAGGTTTCAACTGCAAAGATAGAAATTTGCATAATATAGATATGCAGATTAAGATGTCAAAAGAAAAATACGTATTAAAGGTGGCAAGATATCCTAAATAGCTAAAGTTATTAATAGTTATTTTATTTCCTTTGCCTTTTTCTTCCATTTACTATTCATTTTACAAAAAAAAAGTTACTAAGAATTGTTCATATACTTGATAGCAGTTAGTATTGGATTAGAATAAGGGTTTGATTGGGCAATCGATAAGAGTATTTATTTGTTACAATAGTATTTAAATATAGGGTGCAATAGAAGTGAGTATGTAAATTCATATGGTCAATTATGTGCAATTTAGGTGTACTAAAAAGTGCCAACAAGTCATCCGTCAATCTTTATAGTTAGGGTCTATCTACTAAGTGCTTAATGGGCAGTCATTAAGATATATTTTAGGTGTTAAATTTTTTTAAAAACAAAATCAAGAGAATTGTTGATTACACTTCACTTTGTGTTAATTGCACTCCTATTTTTTGTTTAATAATATAGTGTAATAAATGAAAATCATATGATAAACATGATAGTGAGAGTGTGATAAATAAAAAGTAGAGTACGAATATATATTCGTAAAGTTAATTAGGGAGTGCATAAATATTATTATAAGGGAGGATAATCCACAAGGAGGGTTAGAGTTACTATAAAGAATGGAAGCAACAACCACTCTTACATTCAGTGATTGATTTTTTTGTGGATCTAATCCTACTAATATTGATGCCATACAAAAAAAGAAGTAATTATGATATTTATCTCACTTTGGAATTCATTTCTTTTGCAACTTAGTTTATATAGAAAAAAAACTTCAACTTTCTTTTCTTGTAACTTGTTTGCTTGAAGTTCTCAAGAGTTCTTTAGATAATTTGTGGTAGTTAAGTCGATTGTTTAGCTCTTGGATCTTTGAAGAGTTTGTTAAGTTAGTTTTGCTTCTTATAGGTATATTATCTTATGCCTCTTTTTTTTCTATCTGAAATATTGTACATTCTGAGTAGCAGTACTTTGAATGTCAAACTAGATTTCAAGCATGTTTATTTTGGATAAAAAAGATCATGACTTTTATGTCTATGCTATGTGCAATATTTGTGCAAAACTCTATTCCTAGTTTTCTTTTCCTTTTAGACTTCTATTATATATGTACATTTCATTCCAACCATATTTTATATCCACACATATGAAATACACTAAAATGATATATCATTCTTTTAACATTCAAATACAAGATTACATTCACCAATTCACTATTGTAAAAATTATTCCAAGGAAAAATGAAATTAATAAAAGATAGATATCAATAAAATTTATGGTAAAAAACAAAAAAGTCCCCTGTGGTAAGCCTAATACACAGAAAAGCCCCCTATGATTTCAAAATATACAACACTAGATCTCATGCTTTGAATTAAATTGTAAAAGTGACGGAATCCGTTAAACTTAACGGAAATGACTTATTGGAACCTAAAAAAAAAATTTATACCTAATTTTTATCAAATATACCTATTCTACCCCTTAACCCTCAATTCTCTCTATTTAGAGAATAAAACAAATGATTTTTTTGAGCTGTCTTTTGATTAATTATATCAGGACATTATGGTTATTTTGTCCATTTCCGTTAAGTTTAACGGATTCCGTCACCTTTACAATTTAGTTCAAAGTATGAGGGGTCATGTTGTATATTTTGAAACCATGGAGGGCTTTTCTGTGTATTATGTTTACCACAGGATTTTTTTGTTTTTTACCCATAAAATTTATAGATTCTGCTGTTTTTCCTCATTTTGAAGGACTATTGCTCCATAAATTGTTCATATAGTATGTTTCTCATTTAGTTCGCTTCATTTAGTTATGAACTGCTGTATATGACAACCTTTTTTATAACCCTTTTTAGGGAAATAAATTAGACTAAGACTAGTATTGAACTGTTCTTTGCATCTTTTCTCTTTTCCCTTATTTCAAAACTTCTTTGATTCTTACATTTAATTTAAATTTTTTTACAATTAACATTTATGAATTTTACACGTAACTTCATTTGGAATTGTTGGTATTGGGTGATATCTCCTAATATTTGGAGATATTATAATTGTAATAATTGTTTTTTTCCTTTACATAGAGTAATGTAGATTAAATTCTTATATTGTTGAAATTTTTGTGTGAATCATAAATTAAGTTGAACTAGAAAGGCTATCATATTTTCCTGATTTTTGTTGCTCATCAAATTCATTTTACTATTGTATATCATGTAACTAATTCATTTTGCTTTGATCAGTTCCACTGAACTCCAATTCAGACATTCAAATGGGATTTTCGATAGAAGTCCCCACCTCTTGCACGATATTGTACTAATTGTGGACTGAAAAGAAAGGCATCTGGTAGATCATCTGTGGATAATGAAGGTTATCATGGTGACATTTTGCATGATAATTCATACGAAGTACATATCCTGACAGTCCATCTATGAGCCAAGGACCTTCTACCTAGAAAGAAGATACCTCTGGAGCCGGGAACTATAGGCTTTTAGGTCGCCTAGAGCATAGTTATAGGAATGTCCGCCATAGGAAGAAACTAGAAGCTCTAAGAGGAAGCTTATCACCATCAAATGATTATCCTCTTTCTGCTACCCCTTTTACCTACTGGAGTGCTAGAACTTCAATTAATACGAAAGGAGAGGTCATGCATATTATACAGGCATAAACAAGGGCCTTGATATCATCACAAGTAAATCGAGATTAGAGGCTGAGCTCTAACCAAGTTGTTGGGATGACACAAAATACTAGGATAACAAGCAATAGTTACATTCCTTTTTAGAAAATGTCGATGGTCATCCAAATCTTCCCCATCGCAATCGTAACATTGGCTTAGGTGGAGCAAGCAGTGAATACATTACCCTATTTGGAAATGTAATTCGTTGTCCAAATCATTCTTGTCCCAATCATGGTATTAACTCAGGTAGAGCAATCAAGCATGATAGCTGCCGCATTGGGATATACATTGGTAGTGGAAATGAGAGCAATGGAGGTTTCATGTATAACACCACAGAGATCAATCATAGTATCTTTTGTACAGCATAGCTAGGGTAACTTTTATAGCAGAGAGTTCATAGCTCAAACATTGAGAGCTAATAATGCTTCGGTCCTATGCCATTTGCCCCACTAGTAGCTTCATCAAGTAGAGCCGGACTTCTTGATGATACAGTAGAATCAATTCATCTTCCTATGGTTAGTTTCTCTTCTTATGGTCTGGTCTTCACACAGTTCGACCTATTGGTTGTACGATTGCATATGATTAGTTTCTACACTTGTTTATTATGTTCTTACACTTTCCAAAAACATGAAAAAAATTAACTCATAGACATCCCTATCCATGAATGAAAAAAAAAAATTAGCAAACACTCTAAAATATTGTATATTTTAAGTGGCAGTACTTTGAATGTCAAACTAGATTTCAAGCATGTTTATTTTGGAGAAGAAAGATCAAGACTTTTATGTGTGTCCTATGTGCAATATTTGTGCATAGCTGTATTCCTAGTTTTCTTTCCCTTTTTAACTTCTATGATACATTTACATTTCATTCCAACCATATATCATATCCAAAAATATGAAATACATAAAATGATGTGTTGTTTTCTTTTTAACATTCACAAACAATATTACATTCACCAATTCACTTTTGAAAATTTTGTTTAAATTATAAATTAAGTTGAAGTACTAAGGCTATCATGTTTTCTTGAATTTTATTGCTTATCAAATTTATTCTATCATTGTCTATCATGTAACAAAATCATTTGCATTGATCTCCAATTCAAACCTTCCAGATGAAAATTTTGATACAAGTGCCTCACCTCTTCCACAAGACTGTGCTAATTGTGGACAGAAAAGGAGGGCATTTGATGGATCATCCGTGGATAATGAAGGTTATCAAGGCGACATTTTGCATGATAATTCATTACTAAATACATATCTTGACAGTCCATCTATGAGCCAAGGACCATCTATCTGGAGAGAAGATACTTCTAGAGTCGAGACCATTAGGCTTTTCAATCGTCCAAAGCACAACTACAGGAATGCCCATCCTAGGAGGAGTCCAGAAACTGTAAGAGGAAACTTATTAGCATTAGATGATCATTATTCTTTTTCTGCTACCCCTTTTACCTACTGGAATGCTAGAACTTCAATCAATTCTAAATGATAGGTCACGCATACTATACAGGCAGAAACAAGGGCCCTGATATCATCGCAATTGGTGAATTGGGATTGGAGCCTGAACTTCTCCAACCAAGTTGCTGGGATGACACAAAGTACAGGGACAACAAGCAATGGTTACATTACACTTTTTGGAAATGTCATTGGTTATACAAATCATCCCCATCACATTAACAACATTGGCTCAAATGGAGGAATGAGTGAATGCATTACTTTTTTTGGAAACGTAATTCACTGTCCAAATCGTCATTGTCCCGATCATGACAATAACTTAGTGGAGCAATCGAGCATGATAGCGGCCGGATAGGGATGGATATTGGCAGTGTGAACGAGAGGTATGGAGGTTTCATATATAACACCACAGTATCAATCATAGCCTTTTTATATAGCATAATTGAAGTCATTTGTATAGCAGAGAGTTCATAGCTCAAAGTAATGCTCTGGTTCCTATGCCATATGCTCCACTAGAAGCTTTCGCAAGTAGAGCCGGACATCCTAATGAAACTGTAGCAATTGAATCTGAGACAAATGGTTTAAATTGGGCTTAGCACACTCAGTACCTCAGTCATTTTACAATGCAACTTAAAAATATGATAGGAACAAAATAATGAGAGGCAGCAGCACTGATGACCTATTTTATCTCTGATTTAGTTGAATTGCATTGTGAAACAATACATTCTAAAGTATTACAAGTATAAACAAAATTTTGAATAGTTTTATATTCGAGTTCAACTTGTCTCTAAAATGCTTATAAATGAGTTGGAATTCAAACAAGACAAGTATGTCTATCTATGGGTTGGAACTTGAATTTGAGCATTTTAAATCGATGCTCAATCTCCATTCAAGTCATTTTTGAACTCCATGCTCTTCCATTTTCTTGCTAGGATACAATTCAACCAAATAAAAATGAAACACATTTTTCCCCCCAAAGGGAGACTCCAATAACAAAAAACACCTTTTTAACACCTTTCTTGGCTAGAATTCAAGCCAAAAAGAAAAAAAAAAGAGAACACAACACACCAATTGATCGAAATCTTCCTCTCCAATTAAAAAGCAATATCAATAAACTCTCAACACTAACCAACATATACAATCAAAGTCTTCTTCAATTTGTTGAGCTAACTTTATGGGGAATGAAGCATACAACCTAGATAAATAATCCAAACCCCACTAAGTATAGAATTGATCCTTGGCTGAAGTGACAAAAGATAGGAGATATGGAATATCTAGTACATCATTACCAAAGTTATTCTACCACTAAATCATATAAGATTGCTTTTATCTCAAGTAGCAATAGACGTGCAATAGTCCACCTTTACAAGGTTTCAAGTGCAAAGATAGAAATTTGCATAATATAGATATAGAGATTAAGATGTCAAAAGAAAAATACGTATTAAAAGTGGCAAGATATCCTAAATAGCTAAAGCTATTAATAGTTATTTTATTTCCTTTGCATTTTTCTTCCATTTATTATTCATTTTACAAAAAAAAAGTTACTAAGAATTGTTCATATACTTGATAGCAGTTAGTATTGGATTAGAATAAAAGTTTGATTGGGCAATCGATAAGAGTATTTATTTGTTACAATAGTATTTAAATATAGGGTGCAATAGAAGTGAGTATGTAAATTCATATGGTCAATTATGTGCAATTTTGGTGTACTAAAAAGTGCCCACAAGTCATCCGTTAATCTTTATATTTAAAGTCTATCTACTGAGTGCTTAATGGGTAGTCATTAAGATATATTTTAGGTGTTAAATTTTTTAAAAAATAAAATCAAGAGAATTGTTGATTACACTTCACTTTGTGTTAATTGCACTCCTATTATTTGTTTAATAATATAGTCTAATAAATGAAAATCATATGATAAATATGATAGTGAGAATGCAATAAATAAAAAGTAGAGTACAAATATATTTTCGTAAAGTTAATTATGCAGTGCATAAATATAATTATAAGGGAGGATAATCCACAAGGAGGGTTAGAGTTACTACAAAGAATGGAAGCAACAACCACTCTTACATTCAGTGATTGATCTTTTTGCAGGATCTAATCCTACTAATATTGATGCCATACAAAGAAAGAAGTAATTATGATATTTATCTCACTTTGGAATTCATTTCTTTTGCAACTTAGTTTATATAGAAAAAAACTTCAACTTTCTTTTCTTGTAACTTGTTTGACTTGAAGTTCTCAATAGTTCTTTAGATAATTTGTGGTAATTAATTCAATTGTTTAGCTCTTGGATCTTTGAAGAGTTTATTCAAGTTAGTTTTGCTTCTTATAGGTATATTATCATATGCCTCTTTTGTTTCTATCCGAAATATTGTACATTTTGAGTAGTAGTACTTTGAATGTCAAACTAGGGGCCTGTTTGGCACCCTAGTTTTTTAGCAAGTTTTTTAGCTACTAGTTTTTTAACAACTTTTGCTACAGGAACCCCAAAAAACTTTTCAAAGTTTTTTACTTAAACACTTCAAAAATCTATACACCAAAAATTTCTCAAAAACTTTTCTTCCTCCCTCACCCAACCCACCACACCAGACACCGCCTCCACCACCTCTCCCGGCGCCGATCACCTATTCCGGCGCCGCCGGTAACCTCAAAATTTTTTTTTGAATTTTTGAGTCCCTCACCTTAAAAATTTATTATATATATTATATATTTATATATATATTTAAACATATTATAAATATTTTATTTTATTTAAAATATATTTTTACATATTTATATAAATATTATATACCATATAAATTAATATTAATATAAATATGTAATTATACATTTATATAAATATTATATATTATATATTTAATATATATAATACATATTATATATATAACACATTTATGTATATATATTTATGTATATTTATATACAATTATATTATGTATTATGTATAACATAATACATTTATACATAATATTAACACACAATATTAATTATACATTTATACATAATACTAATATATTTATACATTTATATTAATTATATTAATACATTTATACATAAATATTATATATTTATATATTTATAATATATTCATTTATATATTTATATAATATTCATTTATAATAATATACAATTATTACATTTGTAAATATATTTATATTATGTATTATATATAATATAATACATTTATATATTTTTATATAACTATATAAATATATTTAATATAAATGTATTATAAATGCATAAATATATATAAATATTTAAACAATAAAAATATATATTATAAACATTATTAATTATATATTTATACATAATATTAATATATTTATATTAATTATATCAATACAGTTATACATAATCATCATATATATTTATAAATTATAATTTATACATTTATATAATATTCATTTATAATATATACATTTATATTAATTAT
This sequence comes from Coffea arabica, assembly GCF_036785885.1. Classification (NCBI taxonomy): domain Eukaryota; kingdom Viridiplantae; phylum Streptophyta; class Magnoliopsida; order Gentianales; family Rubiaceae; genus Coffea; species Coffea arabica. The sequence goes on from NC_092312.1 coordinate 12,950,998, forward strand.
ACATTTATACATTTATAAATATATGTATATTATGTATTATATATAATATAATACATTTATATAAATATATAAATATAAGTATTATATATAATATAATACATTTATATTTATTTATAAATATTTATAAATGTATTATAAATGCATAAATGCATATAAATATTTAAACAATATTAATTATAAATTATAAACAATATTAATTATACATTTATACATAATATTAATACATTTATAGATTATAAATTATACATTTATATAATATTCATTTATAATTTATACATTTATATTAATTATACATTTATACATTTATAAATATATGTATATTACGTATTATATATAATATAATACATTTATATATTTTTATATAAATATATAAATATATTTATTTCTAAATAGTTATAAATGTATTATAAATGAATAAATGTTTAAAAATATAAATTATAAAAATTATAAATTATAAAATACTCAAAAATATGTTTTAAAAATACCTTTAAAAATAATCCAAAAAATGTCTACAGTAACATTTCTAAAACTTCTACAAAAAAGTTTTTCACCTTACAAAAACTTCTACAAAATTTTTTCAAAAACTTCTATAGTGCACTATAGTAAAGTTTTAGACAAACTCCCAAAAACCTCAGGTTCCAAACAGGCCCTAGATTTCAAGCATGTTTATTTTAGATAAACAAGATCATGACTTTTATGTCTATGCTATGTGCAATATTTGTGCAAAACTCTATTCCTAGTTTTCTTTTCCTTTGGACTTCTATTATACATCTACATTTCATTCCAACCATATATCATATCCACACATATGAAATACACTGAAATGATATATCATTCTTTTAACATTCAAATACAAGATTGCATTCACCAATTCACTAATGCAAAACTTATTCCAAGGAAAAAATGAAATTAATAAAAGATAGATATCAATAAAATTTATAGCTTCTACTGTTTTTCCTCATTTCGAAGGACTATTGCTCCATAAATTGTTAATATAGTATGTTTCTCATCTAGCCACTTCATTTAGCTATGAACTGTTCATTTATAACACTTTTTAGGGAAATAAATTGGGCTAAGACAAGTATTGAACTGCACTTTGCACCTTTTCTGCTTTCCCTTATCTCAAAATTTCTTTGACTCTTACATTTACTTTAAATTTTTGTTACAATTAACATTTTTGAATTTTACACGTAACTTCAATTGGAATTGTTGGTATTAGATGATATCTCCTAATACTTGGAGATATTATAGTTGTAATTATTGCTTTTTTCTTTGCATAGCATAATGTAGATTAAATTCTTATATTGTTGAAATTTTTGTGTAAATCATAAATTAAGTTGAATTGGAAAAGCTATCATATTTTCTTGAATTTTGTTGCTTATCAAATTCATTTTACCATTGTATATTATGTAACTAAATCATTTCATTTCGATCAGTTCTACCGAACTCCAATTCAGGCATTCAAATGGGATTTCGATAGAAGTCCACAATATTACACCAATTGTGGACCAAAAGGGAAGGCACTTAATTGATCATCTGTGGATAATGAAAGTTATCATGGTGACATTTTGTACGATAATTCATTACAAAGTGCATATCCTGACAGTCCATCTATGAGCCAAGGACCTTCTACCTGGAGAAAAGATAATTCTAGAGTGGGAACCATTAGGTTTTTAGGTCATCTAGAATACAGCTACAAGAATGTCCATCTTAGGAAGAGTCTAGAAAATATTAGAGGAAACTTATCAGCATCTGTTGATCGTTATTTTTTTCTGCTACCCCTTTCACCTATTGGAGTGCTATAACTTCTGTCAATTTTGGAAGAGAGATCACACATGCTACATAGGCAGAAACAAGGTGGAGTCTGAACTTCTCCAACCAAGTTGCTGGGATGACACAAAGGACTTGGACAACAAGCAATGGTTACATTACATCTTTTGGAAATATCATTGGTTGTACAAATCATCTCGGTCACAGTAGCAACATTGGCTCAAGTAGAGGAAGGGCCAAATGCATTACTCTTTCTGGAAACGTAATTCACTATCCAAATCGTCCTTGTCCCTATCATGGCAATGACTTAGGTACAGCAATCGAGCATGATAGCGGCCGCATAGGCTTTTAGGCCACCCAGAGGATAGTTATAGGAATGTTCGCCTTAGGAAGAAACTAGAAGCTCTAAGAGGAAACTTATCACCATCAGACAATCATCCTCTTTCTGCTACCCTTTTTTTCTAGTGGAGTGCTAGAACTTTAATTAATGTGAAAGAGAGGTCATGCATATTATACAGGCAGAAACAAGGGCCTTGATATCATCACAAGTGAACTGGGATTAGAGGTTGAACTCTAACCAAGTTGCTGGGATGACACAAAACACTGGGACAACAAGCAATAGTTACATTTCTTTTTTGAAAATGTCATTGGTCATCCATATCTTCCCCATCACAATCGCAACATTGGCTCAGGTGGAGCAAGCAGCGAATACATTACCCAGTTTGGACATGTAATTTATTGTCCAAATCATTCTTGTCCTAATTATGTTATTGACTTGGGTAGAGCAATCAAACATGATAGCTTTAGTATTGAGATGGACATTGGTAGTGGAAATGAGAGCAATGGGGGTTTCATGTATAACACCACAGAGATCAATCATAACATCCTTTGTACAGCATAACTAAGGTAAATTTTATAGCAGAGAATCCATAGCTCAAACATTGAAAGTTAATAATGCTTCAGTTCCCATGCCATTTGCTCCACTAGCAGCTTCATCAAGTAGAGCCGGACTTCTTGATGATATAGTAGAATCAATTCATCTTCCTATGGTTAATTTCTCTTCTTATGGTCTGGTCTTCGCACACTTTGACCTATTAGTTATATGATTGCATATGATTAGTTTCTACACTTGTTTATTATCTTCTTACACTCTCCAAATAGATGAAAAAAAATAGAAATCCCTATCCATGAATGAAAAAAAATTAATAACACATATATAACAAAACATTCTAAGATAGTATATATTCTAAGTGGTAGTACTTTGAATCCCAAACTAGATTTCAAGCATGTTTATTTTAGAGAAGAAAGATCAAGACTTTTATGTGTATCCTACGTGCAATATTTGTGCATAGCTCTATTGCTAGTTTTCTTTTCCTTTTTAACTTCTATGATACATTTTCATTTCATTCTAACCATATATCATATCCAGAAATATGAAATACACTGAAATGATATATTGTCTTCTTTTTAACATTCACAAACACTATTACATTCACCAATTCACTTTTGCAAAAATCATTCCAAGCAAAAAATGAAACTAATAAAAAATAAATATCAGTAAAAGTTTTCAGCTTCTAAATTGCAAGGAAGCAAAGCATACTACCAAAATTTACTTAAAGAACATTCGAATATATTGCATTTACCGTGATGCGAAGTGGGATTTGACAATATCAAATGATCTTTTGGATCTTCTACAGATATTAGTAGAATAACGATGGATAGGCAAATCACCAATAGCAACTCTTAGACTAGCAACATTTCTAGCTCGCTTGGCAATTTGTCTAGCTCTACAATGGTTCAACTAGATACAAAAGACGCAACTGTTCCGAGTGCCATGGAATCTCATCAACTATCTTCTGATGCTCCTGCCAGTTTTAGGCACATATTGGATAATAATCATGATACTGACTTTGATTTGAATGTTCCATATATATGGTAAGGCTATCCCATTTTCCTAAATTTTGTTACTTATCAAATTTATTTTATCATTGTATCTCATATAACTAAATCATTTCATTTTGATCAGTTCCATTGATCTCCAATTCAGACATGTCATATGAGAATTTTGATACAAGTCTCTTACCTTTTCCACAAGATTGTGCTAATTGTGGACAAAAAAGGAAGGCACGTGATGGATTATCCATGGATAATGAAGGCTATCATGGTGACGTTTTGCATGATAATTCATTACCAAATACATATTATGACAGTCCAACTATGAGCCAAGGACTGTCTAATCGGAAAGGAGATACTTCTGGAGTTGGGACCATTAGATTTTTAGGTATTCCAAAATACAACTACGGGAATGTCCATCCAGGAGAAGTCCACAAATTGTAAAGGGAAACTTATCAGCATCAGATGATTATCAATTTTTTTCTACTACCACTTTCATCTTCTGGAGTGCTAGAACTTCAGTCAATTCTGAAGAAGAGGTCACACATACTATACAAGCAGAAACAAGGACCCTGATATCATTGCAATTGGTGAATTGGGATTGGAGTCTAAACTTTTCCAACCAAGTTGTTGGGATGACACAAAGTACTGGGACAACAAACAATGGTTGCATTACACTTTTTGGAAATATCATTGGTTATACAAATCTTCCCCGTCACAGTAGCAACATTGGGTCAAGTGGAGCAAGCAGTGAATGCATTACTGTTTTTGGAAATGTAATTCATTTTCCAAATCGTCCTTGTCCCGATCATGGCAATGACTTGAGTGGAGCAATTGAGCATATTAGCAGCTGCATAGGGATGGATATTGATAGTGTAAATGAAATCCATGAAGGTTTCATATATAATACCACAGATATTAATCATAGCCTCTTTATATAGCATAGCTAGGGTTATTTTTGTAGCAGAAAGTTCATAACTCAAACATTGAGAGCTAGTAATACTCCGATTCTCATGCCATTTACCCCACTAGCGGCTTCCTCAAGTAGAGTCGAACATCTTGATGATACTGTAGAATCAATTCACCTTCCTATGGTTAGTTTCTCTTTTTTTGGTCTGGTCTTTATACACTTTTACCAATTGGTTATATGATTGCATATGATAAGTTTTTGCACTTGTTTATCATGTTTTTACACTCTCCGTAAAACATGAAAAAATTAATTTGGAGAAATCCCTATCCGTTAATTATGAAATAACACATATACAGCAAATGTTTCAACGAGGTTAATACTGCCATTACTATCATTTAGTTCAAATTTTTACTTTTTTTAGCTATTTCATATGAAGATTAAAGTGTTATAGTGAATGAAGTCAAACTAGATTTCAATCATATTTATTTTGGAGAAGCAAGATCATGACTTTTGTATTTGTGCTATGTGCAGTATTTGTGCATAGCTCTATTCCTAGTTTTCTTTTTCTTTTTGACTTTTATTGTATATTTATATTTCATTTCAACCATATATCATATCCATAAATATCAAATACACCAAAATGATATATCATTTTCTTTTTAATATTCACAAACAAGATTACATTGACCGATTCACTTTTGTAAAAATCATTTTAAGGAAAAATGAAACTAATAAAAGATAGATATCAGCATGAGTTTTTAGCTTATGCTATTTTTCCTCAGTTTAAAGGCCCGCTGCTTCTTAAATTGTTCATATAGTATTTTTCTCACCAATTTCACATCATTTAGTTATGAATTACTATATATGACAAACTTTTTTTTATAACCCCTTTTAGGGAAAAAAATTAGACTAAGACAAGTATTGAACTGCTATTTGCACATTTTCTTTTTTCCCCTTATCTCAAAGCTTCTTTGCTTCTTACATTTAACTTAAATTTTTGTTATAATTAACATTTATGAATTTTGCATGTAACTTCAATTGAAATTGTTAGTATTGGATGATATCTCCCAATACTTAGAGATATTATAATTGTAATAATCGCTTTTTCTTTTGCATGGAGTAGTGTGAATTAAATTCTAATATTGTTGAAATTTTTGTTTGAAGCATTTACATGTATGTTGCTGGGAGACAAACCTTTGATGACATCTTCAAAAAATGGGAAAAATAAGAATTCATTTATGGAAGAAAAAGGATTTATGGTATAAATTGCTCTCACTGAAATTTTTTTTGCTTAATTAGGCCTAAATGTATTAAAAAAATTTTATACCTCTTCAACTTGGACAAATTAATTGCTATATAAATATATTTATTACTTGAAAGTGATATTAGTCAATTTTGTTTAAGGTAATATATAACTTTTGAATTGTTTTTATTTTTAGACACAAGGTAGGACTTAGGACATGCGACTTTACATGCTCAAAACCAAGAGGTTAGATTTTTGCTCAACTCACGTCCATTACTTTTTTGTGAATTTCTATGTTTTTTGACTATCCTATTCCCTTATTTACTTGAAGTTATATAAAGATGTTTTAGGAGTAAAATTTAAAAAACAATTCTAACTTTTCTTTTCTAGCCAATATATTAAATAAATTCATATGCTAAATATGATGATGTGGGACTCAATAAAATGCTAATATTTTTTTAATGATAATGGGTAGCACACCCTAAATCGCTTGAATTTGGAAAGAATGTCTAATGAGGTAAGATTTTGTAGATGGATTGCATAAGAGTTTAGATGTAATACATTGTTATTCCCTATCAGTTAGCCATCAGTAATTACTTTTGAAATATGGCATGGGATTTAACACCCGACTAAGCGATGAGGCCTAAACCTTCGCAAATACCGCTCAAGGGGAAGAAATGATGATAAAGAACAAGAAATGTGCTGCCTTTGTTTGCTAAGCAATTATGAGTTCTCCGGAGATAATAATACTACAATGCAATTATATGGTACCAAATAATTCCATCTTTTATGTTGATGATCCCTTTTTCTATCCTAAGATGAATTGTAAGTCGACCAGGGCATTGTAAACTTGGATTGCGACCATGAATATCACTTCGAGTGCATCAAGCAGTGGATGACTGAAAAAAGATTATTGTGCATCTGCAAGAAATATGCTATCAGATTAGATAGAGGCTAAAACCCACTTTCTAGCTATGTTGGCTTGAATTCAATTACAGTCTATCTTTTTTTTGACCTGTTAGATTTTAGTTTTCTGAAGTTTGTGATTTCTATGATAAAACACATTTATGGCCATCAAGATTCTTGTTTGGGTTAGCTTGTTTTGGTATCATGCATGTGTGGAACTATTTTAGTTTCCCATGCTTTGGATTCATATTGATAGTACTGTGAACTTCAGTGGAGATATATTTAGACAGTTTTCATTTTGATTGTTTTTTCTTGCTGAATATTTAAGTTATAGTTTTCATTTGATATACAAGTTAAATTCGTTCCTCCCATTTTTCTTATCTTGTACTTTTCAATTAGGGCATTCTTTCTTTCTCCACTTTTGATGGTTTACCATTTGTTATTGTCCCTCTCATGTCGCCACTTTTGACATCGTATTCTAGAGGAATTATGCATAACAATGAACCATAGTTATCATATTGTTTATATTCTCTTATTTGATTTAGACATATGATTTTTAAGTATTCTTCATAATTTGAAGATAACCAAGTATAATTTAATTAATATTTTTTTAAAGATTCTTATAAATACAGCACACATACACACACATCTAAATATTCCATTTGAGTTTTTCAGTAGTTAACTATTTTTATTGTTTTTATTTTGAAATTCTAGAGTAGGCCACCGTTTGCTAAAGCAATATGTTGAAACTTCACAATTCTATTCCAAATAGGTAAATTTGGGTTAAAAATTTCTTTGTAACAAGAAATTCTACATCCGCTCCAAACTCTCTCTCTCTCTCTCTCTCCATACAAGCACACACAAATATTCTCATTCCTTTTCTATTTCTCGCAAAATTTAATTCAAGATTACAAAATTAAAAGAAACCAATATTAAATGTGAGAACAAAAGAGGTATAGATTTAGGAGTTTGATGTGTTGTTACAATCAGGCAGGCGTGATAGTCTTAGAATGAGAGGTGATACAAGTGAGGTTGTAATAAATAAGAGCTAGAAACCGCGAGGTAAAGAGCTTTAATGCTATGTGGCAGTATTGGTGAAGTTTGAAATAAGGACAAGATAAGAAAGATTTTTTTAGAAAAAAGAATTTGTAATAGGTACGGAACATCGAAGCATTGACTGCAAGTATATAGGTCAACTAGTAGTTTAGGGCATATATCGGGTCGATCCCACGAGAAAGATTGGACAATTACCAGCACTACTAAAGTTTTTCTATTATTTAGACGATCAATGAATTAAAAGAGACAAAACTATGCTAAACTTATGCAAGATAACAACAAATGAAAATGGTATTCCTAACTACTCATGCAAGTGCTACCTTTGGATTATTGAGTGCTACTATCTTGGCTAGTTATGGTGTAATTTCCTTATGCATATGAATCCACTTTTGCAGTTAATCAATTATACCCATAACTAATCCATATACCTATTCTTATGGTTATGAAATTAGCTACAAGTTCATTTCTTCAATGAAATTACATGAAATGAATCACTAAAACTACATAAGTGCACATCTACTATAGTGAATAGTATCTAGGTTTAGCATTTCTTTAACCAGTGTTAAATCTCAATTTTCATTGAAGATATAACACCTTAGATAATCACAATCAATGGTACCAAATTAATCATGATTTAAAGAGTTAAAGTGCTAAATAATTTGCTCAAATAATAGCTTCAAATAGCTAAATAATAAACACTAACAATCATAGGACGTTCAATCAAACCCAAGGCATAAACTTTAAAGACACATAATTAACATAAAATCCAATACTTGCATATTAACCATACTTAAGAATCCAATACAAAAAATAAAGAGTTAGAGAAGAGATAACCCTTGTCACATGAGTTTCAACTCCTCCTTCTTTATCTCCATCTTCATCATAATCTAGCTAATATACAAGAGTGGATGAACTATACTACTCTATACTAATCTAATCTAACACTCAAAAGATGTAAGAACTACAGTTCTACACTTAGTCAAAATAAAATGGTGTCCTACATGTAGTACATTTTTTCCTCATTCTTGCTAGGTTTATGATAAGAAATATATAAGACTAAGAACAATTTACAATCATGCACACCTATTTTAGTCTTTGAATCTTAGTTATCATAAAATACATTAATTTTTGATAACTCTTAGTAGCACAAGGAAAGTTTAGTTCTTTTTTTTTTCTTTTCAAGTAAAATATAGTTGTGTAGCTCTTACTAATGATGGTAGAAATAAAAGAACTTAAAATTTTAAAATTCAAATAAAAGTATCTATTGATAATTGAAAAATAACAAGAAAGTAAACTTGCAAGTTCAAAAGAGAGGCAAGACAAGCACACAAACAACAAATAATTTTTTTTAAAAAAAGTGATGGACCTTGTTCATAGAGAGAGAGTTTCCGAGAAAATTAATAAAGAAAATTGTCATTGCATACTCTCATCCAGTTCATGCTAAGAGAATGGAGACGACATCTGTTACCTTATATTTGGTGTTTAAGCAAAAGCCAAATCCTACTCACATTATGTCATACATGGAAAGTAGTTATTGCATGAATTTGACAATTGGATTCTCATTAAATTTTCTCATCAGCCTTGTAGAAATCCACTTCTCTTCTATCCATTAATTTTCATCACAAACAATTTCAATTTTTTTTAACTTTTTTTTTTTCAATTCAAGGCTCCTAGTGGTCTTTCACAATCTCTTGAGTTAAGGTAAATTCTTAAGATCTTGAGTTTTTAAGATTTTGCTCTACTTCTTTATCCTGTTTGGTATGGTATCCTATACTTCTTATGCTTCTTTGACTTCCATTCTTATAGATGAATTTCTTGGTATCAATCTACCTATCGTCCATGGTTATCACATAATTGAAATCGCTTGCTCGTTTTTATTATTGTGCTCATCTCTGCAGCTCTATTTTTCTATTTTGTCTCTTTTACTTTCATTAATATATCTTTTTAACCCAATCTCATTTGACAAAAGAATCAAAGAATTGATCTTCTTTTTCTCTTTGTTAGATGAATAAACTCAATTTTTTAACTATCCATCTTTTCGAAAGCCTCCTAAAGGAATGTAGACAAAGTATCTAACTTTAGTATTATCATTATATATTTTGCTTAATTTTTTAATCTACAATAAAGACTTTATTGGCATCTTAAGTTTCAGCTCTATTTCATCTTTTGTTGTTCCTATTAAGGTCAGTTGGAATCATTGATATTGATACATAGCCATTCATATTTCAACATAGATTAATCTTTTTCAATTAATCTAGCTAGACTTTCACCTTTTATATTTAAGTCTGGTGGATCAAATTTTCATAGTCTTATACACTTGCCTCTAAATTTTTTCTCGATCGGTAACATGAGTGTCATTAGACAAGCTTATTGATAGCATTTGTCGATACTATGGCATAACTTGATTGAAGTATGATTTTGTTAACAAGATCTGAATAAATTTCATACTCATCCTGCAATTTTTCAACTTTAATTAATTTACACAATTTTTTACCTTGTATAGGTGCGATAAATTTGACATATACGGTCCTATCTTTTTTCCTTTTTTTTTTTGCTTTTTTTTGTTTTCATGTGTTGAAGCGTCTTCACTTCCTAGTTCTTCCAAGTCAAACTAATATGACCTCTATTGATCAGCACACATTATATATAAAATTTAAATTATCACAATTTGATTACCAAGAATTGGTTAAAAAATCGTTAGTGAATCTTTTTTTTCTCTCATCAATAAGTCATTTTCTTCTCATTAAAAAAAAAACCCATTAAACTTTTTTTTCCACCAAAAGAGGTTATATATTTTCATTGGTTTTTCTGTCCTTTTCTATTTTAGGTGAGGAAATTTTGTTGTTTTTAAAGGTGATTATCTATGTTTCTAAACACTTTTAAATTCTTTCATTTCTAGTTAGATTTTTTCCTTTTTTTTATTCATCCCATTAATTAAACTTTCCACCCTTATTATAGTGCCTCCAAGTTTCATATCAACGATCTCTATATAAATATGTCAATGGAGACCATGCCTTACCTTTTTAACCTAATTTTCTCATTTGTATTAAAAAAATTTCCCATGCTTGTACAACAATTTTTCACTTGAGTCCAATTAGATGGTTTTCCTTTCAGGTGATATATTGGCTTAAAATGTGGTCATCTCAATTATTTTTTATTTCTTTATTTTCATGTGGAATGAATTTATTTGTTTAGTGTTGAAGCATCTTCCATCCACGGTTCTTAAGGTCAAGAAGTAAATGTTAGGGGTAGAGATGGGTTGAATGGTTTAAGAAGAAGAGGTTTAAGTGAGAAATCCTGAATTCTATACCTCTCATTTACATTATTAATTTTTTTTAAAAGTAATTGGTTAGAGGACATTATTTGACATATACATAAAGTACTCATCTATAATAATACCAAGATTTGTTGTATATCACTAATTAAATCTTGTCTTTTACTTATTATCATAAAATTTCCTTCTTATTTCACCCACAAAGAACAAGTTAAAGATATTTTATATTACTTAAAGTGATACCCTATTTCTGTTCGTTTTTCTAGCTTTTTTCTTCCCCTTTTGGTGACAAAATTTTCTTCAAAAAGTTGCAAGGAGGCAAAACACACTACCAAAATTTACTTAAAGAACATTTGAATATATTGCATTTACCGTGTTGCGAAGTGGGATTTGACAACATCAAATGATCTTCTGGATCTTCTACAGATATTAGTAGAATAACGATGGAAGGGCAAAACACCAACAGCAACTCTTCAACTAGCAACATTTCTAGCTCGCTTGGCAATTTGTCTACCTCTACACTGGTTCAACTAGATACAAGAGACGCAACTGTTCCGAGTGCCATGGAATCTCATCAACTATCTTCTGATGCTCCTGCCAGTAATAGGCACATTTTGGATAATAATCAAGATACCGGCTTTGATTTGAACGTTCCATATGGTAAGGCTATCCCTTTTTCCTGAATTTTGCTGCTTATCAAATTATTTTATCATTGTATATCATGTAACCAAATCATTTCATTTTGATTAGTTCCATTGATCTCCAATTCAGACATTTCGGATGAGAATTTTGATACAAGTCCCTCCACTATTCCACAAGACTCTGCTAATTGTGGACAAAAGATGAAGGCACATGATAGATCATTCGTGGATAATGAAGGTTGTCATGGCAACATTTTGCATGATAATTCATTACCAAATACATATCGTGATAGTCCATTTATGAGCCAAGGACCGTCTACCTGGAGAGGAGATACTTTTGGAGTCGAGAGTCATCCAGAATATAACTACAGGAATGTCCATCCTAGAAGGAGTCCAGAAACTGTAAGAGGAAACTTATTAGCTATCCCTTTCACCTACTGGAGTGCTAGAACGTCAGTCAATTCTGAAGGGGAGATCACACATACTATACAAGCAGAAACAAGGTGGAGTCTGAACTTCTCCAATCAAGTTGCTGGGATGACACAAAGCACTGGGACAACAAGCAATGGTTACATTACACATTTTGGAAATGTCATTGGTTATACAAATCATCCCCGTCACAGTAGCAACATTGGCTCAAGTGGAGGAAGGAGCGAATGCATTACACTTTTTGGAAACATAATTCACTGTCCAAAGTGTCCTTGTCCCGATCATAGCAATGACTTAGGTGGAGCAATCGAGCATGATAGTGGCTGGATAGGGATGGATATTGGCAGTGTGAACGAGAGGTATGGAGGTTTCATATATAACACCACAGTATCAATCATAGCCTTTTTATATAGCATAATTGAAGTCATTTGTATAGCAGAGAGTTCATAGCTCAAAGTAATGCTTGGATTCCCATGCCATATGCCGCACTAGAAGCTTCCTCAAGTAGAGTTGGACATCCTGATGATATGGTTAGTTTCTCTATTTATGGTTTGGTCTTCTCCCACTTTGATCTATTGGTTATATAATTGCCTATGATAAGTTTCTACACTTATTTATCATGTTCTTACACTCTTCATAAACCATGAAAAAATTAACTTACAGAAATCCCTATCCATGAATGATGAAAAAATTAATAGAACATATATAGTAAATGTTTCACCGAGTTAGTAGTTAGTAGTGCCATTACTATCACTTAGTTCAAATTTCACTTTTTTTAGTTATTTCATATGAAAATCAAAGTGCAGTAGTGAATGATGTTGACATGTTATTTCAGTGAATAACACAGAAATCCTTTCGCCGAGATTAGTACTGCTCATATACTATCACTTAGTTCAATTTTTCACTTTTTAAGCTACTACATATGAAGAAGATCAAAGTGCAGTAAGGCATGATGTTCAAGTCACAGTTAAGTTGACATGTTATTTTAGTGATGGAAAAACTACATTTATAACTGTTCCATAGTTGTTTTGGATATGTTAACTAGTACGTAGATTATTTTAAGTAGCAATGCACTAAAACAATTAACACCACTGTGAATCTATATAAAAATCATGAACTTTGAGTTCCAATTAGTTGTGGCATCTAAAAAGAAAAATTGGAAATATGTATTTGCTTCCAATCAATATGAAGCCATTTCGTTTCAGGTATTATATAACCTTTGTTTTGTATTTTTCTTTCTTTTTTTTTTTTTGAATTTTTGACACAAGGCCGACGATATACAAGTGCATCCTACTGGACATGCAGAAAATCAAGACGAGGTTAGTTTTTTCCTGAAAACATGTGAATTTCCAGTTCTCTTATTGACTTGAAGTTCCAACTGGCCAATTCTCTTATTGACTTTCTCGGTTCAAATTTTTAAGGTCAAGCTCAAATCCGAATTGTTTGTTAAGGGCATAGTTTATTTACAGCCCTACTTGAAGTAGTGTAAAGATGTCTTAGCAGGCGTAAAGCCTGCTTTCGTTTTCTGGCCAAAATTTTTATCAAAATCAGTTTTGGAAAATGATAGTGTGGCACTAAACAGAATGCTAATATTGATTATGGTAACATGTTGCAGGCCACAGACATCGATCAAGGTGATGATGACGAGCATTACCTGGACTTGATTTTGGGTTGGTTGTCCGATGAGGTAAGATTTTGACATTTTGTAGATGGACTGAACAAAAGTTTAAAAGCAACACATTGTTATTCCCTATTTGTTCTCCTGAACATTTACTCGTTATATACGGATTGGGATATAGGAAATCGAAGATCTACTAAACGAGGTGCGAGTTGACACCCCGTTAAGTCAGGAAGAGATCTTGCAAAGCCTGAACCCTCGCAAATACCAGTCAAGTGGAAGAGATGATGAAGGAGAACAAGAGAATTGCTGTATTTGTTTGGTAAGTAATTTTCAGTTCACTAGAGATAATAATACTGCCATATTTTTGGGTATCAAACTTAAACGGTCAATTACCATTTAGATGGCACACGTGGAAGCCTTTTTAAGTATCCAAGAATTTTCTTTAACTTTACGTGCTCTTACATCAAATCCTAGAGGCATTCCTAAACACCTTCTTTAGTTTATTAGATTTGGTAATCTCTTTCTTGTTATCTAGGATGAATTGGGAGCTGGTCAGGACCTTGTGAAGCTGGACTGTGGCCACGGCTACCACTTCGACTGCATCAAGCGGTGGCTGGCTGAAAAGAATTGCTGTGCCCTCTGCAAGAGATATGCTGTCCGATTGGACAGAGACTAAACCAGCCTCAAGTGCTGACTGGAAGCTGAGATCGCTTTCTGTGTTGGTTTTTAATTCAGTAATGTACTAGTTGGTTCTGTTTCAACCTGTTTTAATTCTAATTTTATGGAGCTTGCGGCTTCAATGACTGAACGCTTATTGTCCTTGAGAAACCTTTCGGGTTGGATTGTTGTGGCATCATGCATGGAACTGAGCTAGTTTTTCATGCTTTGGACTGATATTGATAGTATCGTGAACACATGTATGGATCTGTTTGGACAGCTTTGGTTGTTTTCTTTTCTTGCTGAATACATGAGTTGTAGTTTCTGCTTTGTTATCATGGTCTCTTTGTAGTTACTAGTCTGCGTCAAGAAATTTGTTCCTCCTGTCAAAATTCATGTCAATTTTCAAATGATACACAAGTTAAATTCATTCCTCTCACCTTATTTCACCCTTTAGCTTGCTCATAAATCCCTCTAATGAGTAAGCTTTTCCGGATGGCTCATAAAGGGCAAAATTTTGGTCTCTTTTTGCCTTGCATCATTTCATTTCATTTCCTTGTTAGCGAGCCTTGTCAATTATGTAAACTTGGCCGATGTTTCTTTTCGCTGGAAGTATAGCCAATGCTACTATCTGAAAATATTCTGCATTTTGCAAGCACTACTAATTAATTAATGGCTGATTTTCATATGACAAAGTCACATTTTTTAGATCTTGAACGTATCTTGGAGAATAGAGCATGGAATCTAAATACCTAGCCACCTTTAATTGCAAGTTCATAGTTATTTTCTGCAAGTGCAAAAGCTCCTTGGATTCTCAATTTTGATTGTGTAAGGCGTAGGTAATGAAATTACAAGATGAGCATTAGAAGCAAAAGAGGGATTAGTGCACGAAGAAAAGGAAAAGTCATTTTTGTGGGAAATATTTATTGCATTCAATTAAAAGTGTAAGGGACTATGTGCATTTTAATCATTTATCACCTCAGTCGAAGAGTATTTATATGACCGTAAAAAAATAATTATACTTCATTTATTGACATTTTCTCATCTTTTATATAATTCATCAGATTGTCAATTTCAGTAATCTGTAGGAAAAAGACACCTCAACTTTCAACAAGGTCCCGTAGCTCAGTTGGTTAGAGCGTTGGTCTTATGAGCCGAAGGTCGCGTTCGAGCCCCGCCGGGACCACTTTTTCTGAAACTCTTCTTTTTCTTTGGAACAAAGATTACTAGCATTTCCTTTTAATCTCCAGTAATTTATTTTGATTTGTCTTCTGATTTAATTTTCTCTTGTTATACCTTTATCTATACAATCTTCACATTATTGATAAACTTTACAATTAATTCATAGATTTTTTTTTCCTTTTTCTTATAGTGAACATAATAAGATCATGCATCTAAAACCACATTATAAGCACAAAGAAAGATACATAAACTACCTAAATCCATGTCATAACATTCCTAATTCAACTGTCGTCTACCAACTTGTGCAGCTTATGTTCAAATTCATCTCTGCACCATAAAAATATAAAACTTAAATATTCAACACTTAAGAGAAAAATGACAATAATAAGAACTTTGTTCTCAAAGAATCATCACATAACCACAAAACCCCATCCCCGATTTAGTAGAAAAAAGAAACTAAAGAATAAGGAACTTAAAATGAAAAATTATTCTAAAGGAAAAAAAATTTCAAATTGTATAGCTTACCAATTAATCAATTCAAGCTAGATGCCGACACCTATATTGTGTTGGTACGTTCATGCTGCCAACTCCTACTAAGATCTTACTAAGCTAATTAAAGTGCAAACCAACCAATAATTCAAACTAAATAACAAGTCAAATACTGCAAAGTGCAATAATATGCTTTGTAACCTACTTTCCCCATCGCAAGCTGCATCATACCATCATTGTTAGCACACACCGATTATTTTCAAATATCATGTGGTGATGTAGACTTCTTTTAAGCATTTTTCATGAAAGATCCGAACCACCTCATGCTCTTCAAATATTTTCATTGTGGTTGATTTTTTTTTTTATAAGCTCTTTTTTAAGGTTAAACTAAAATTGCTATTATAAAATTCTATCGTGATTTTGACCTAATACATCGGTAAACCTTGCAAATTTCCAATACTACATGTTTTTGGTATTTTGGAGCCAATAATTGATCCGTAATCTAGAAAAGGCGAAAAACTTGGTAGATCTGGTCCTGTAAACCTAGTAGTTCAAAATTTGCCACTTTTGATTTATTTATTGTTTTGCAAATCATGCTAGCCAAACGAACGGTAACTCGCACATAGGGAAAATCCTCGATCACTCAAATCTGAACGAGCAAAGTTCGAGCCCAGATCAATTTAGAAATTTTCTAACGGGTGCCTATTATTATACCTAAATCGCATACCTAACCTATTATATGAATTCACGCACTAATAATTATTACCTTATCTTGCATTTATATGCTTTTCCTAATTAAATTGCTTTTTCAGTATACGAACACCTAAAATCTACCTTAACGAGTGCTCAGCATATATATTATAGTTACCCGTTAGACAGTCCCATTAGTCTATTGCCTGTCACAACATTTCAGCTATCATTAGTCAGCAATTATTTTAGATAAGCTTAAAGCCTTGGCACTATAATTATTGTTTTGCAGACAGCAATCAGGGAAGAGCCACATTAGTTTTCCTTGTTTGGTCCAATCTGAAACTTTGTTATCCACCAAATTATAAATGCTCAACCACCCTGAAAGTTTGAAACCATCAGCCTAAAAGCCTTAACCACCTGAATTATTGAAGATTCCATACAGATATACCATCATATTTCTACTCTCTCGCAAGGTAGTGTCAAGGAAAAACGTTCGAACATTCCTGAATTGGATCTGACCTTAATTATTTGTCTGCCTTTCCATAAACCACTGTGGCTCTTATATCCACAGTTGCATCATTAGAAACTTTCTAAAACAACTCAAGGAAGGACATTAATTTTGCAAATTTATCTTTTCGATTCTTATATTGGATTTTTCCAATATAATTAAACCTTTCATTACTGTTGGCTTGCAATCATGGAATAATCTCTTTTATGGTAACCCAAAAGTTGATTTTGTAATGTGGTTTAATTTAACGCCTTCCAATGTAAAATAGTGTCGGCACTATTATAATCTAATAGTAATAACACAATTTGAAGAACTAATTATTTTTCAGATGTAGGGTCTAAGAAAAGGTCTATCCATCGCAATCAAATTAAAATGGTTGGTGCTTGTGTCACTGTAGTCAAACTTTAATTAGCAAAATACAGGCCTGGATTTGTATTGGAATGGTGGTTAAGCCCTTTTGATTGAGGAAAGAGAAGATAATTTAGTACCAAGTTGAGAGAGAGAAAATTCTTTTGGGAAAAAGGTTAGATAGAAATTATATTTTCTGAATAATAAGAAATTTTGCCATGTCCAAAAACCCTTCAGAAGTTTTTGTTTAACACATTTCTTCTCATATTTCTTATTGATCAATAGTACTTCCTGTTTTTAGTTTTTTTACACCATCCCCAATCTAACCAATATTTGTCACCATTGACTTTTTTTTCATCAAGTTGCTAGTTTTCATTAAAAAAAAAAAAAAATTCTGTACAAATTTTTATTTTTTGCATATAAAAATATAGGAGTATTCTATATTGAGAAAAAAAATTAAAATAACCCACAAAATTATTATTATATTTTTTCATCTATCTGACCAAGAAACAAGTTGGGCCGGGAAGTAGGTGATGGGCTAGCTCCAAACACCCACACAAAATACTACCCCAGATACCAACCTTTTGTAATCTCTTTCTTTCGTCCAGTATTTCTTCTCTTTCACTCATACCAGTCTATAGTATACTCTGCCTGAACTGCCATTACTGAGAAATATCTCATCATTGTCCACTTTGATTGACTTTCCTTAGTTTCCTTCACATTTGAGAAATACCCATTTGCCTGAAGAGAAAAGGCACACAGGTATGTTATTGAAAATGCCCAAATTCTGTTTGATACAGTTTATCGAGTCCCTGCTTTGTATTTATGATTTTGCATATCTTTAGCTGGTTTTATCGTGTTTTGGAATCTAGGATTTGGCGTTTGAAGAGTAAAAGATGGATCTTTTCGTTAGTTGTAGAAGAGTCTAACTTGGGTTTAAGCAAATTGTGTCATTGGCTTGTAATTTTCCATATGTACTTGGCTTAAGATTTGATTCTCTGAAGTTCAATCAGGATTATGATCCTTTGTGTCTAGTCGATCACGTTGACTCTTCTTCTTTATGACTAATGGAAAATGTTATGCTAAATTTTGTATGTTAAACTCCCACGATGAATGTATGGAAGGATTTCTGAAGCGATTCTGCTTCTTTGATGTCCAGAGGAATTTTTTATCTAAGACCTGACATTACAAACTACTTTACATCCTAGCCAGGTCATAATGAAGAAAGGAGTTTATTTATTGGTTTACATTTGTGCAAATATTTCAATGATAGAAAGTTTATATGCATTAATAGATTCTGTAATGGTTAGATTTGAACAAACCATCTCAGAACTTAGTTTCTAGGCATCTAGAAGCTCCAGTGTCGCATTTTTATTGTTTTCCATAGAACAGGTATGTTGGATTATTTCTGTCATCAAGATTGTTTCTTCTTCCATACCCTGGTACTTAATCTTCATTAACAAACTACTGAGATGCTTCCATGACTTAGGTGATACTATACAAAAGTTTTTTTTTTTTTTTTTTTTTTCTTCAGGCTTTGAACTTTTGATTTTGGAATCCTGAACTCTTGCGGAAGCTTGCAATTAACAAGGGCTCTTGGTATTTGTTGATGTCATTGAAATATTATACTTTTTAATATAGAGAAACCGAAATCCTTTTATCTTTTTCACCTGTGCCAACTTCAGTCTTTGACACACAGAGAAACGTAGAGTTGAATATACAGAGATATGTCAGACTTGGAAATAATGACGACATTTTTTATCCATTGCCACATATCCAGAAACATGTTATTCAAGAAGAAATAGCTCAGTTTTTGTAAAAGCTGCACCTGTTTATGAGTTGTAAATGATAGCCTTTTTTACAGTTGATTTCCTTCTTCAGTTGAATATAGAAAAATCCATTACTTTTAGGAGTCATTTTCTTCAAATCAGTGTTCTTTAACAAATTAGTAGAAATCATTTTAATTGTCAAACCCAAGAAAACTTTCCTATGGTAACTTGTTTGAGCAATTTACGTCTTTGCTAACTTTTCTGTTTCTACTGTTGTATTTTTAAGGTAATGCCCTTTTTTTGGGTAATGGTCACTTGAGGTTATAAGCTTTTTACATTAATGCAAATATGAAATTAGGAAATATGGTTGAGCAGATGCTGCCAGGAAACTCAATAAATTGACATATTCTTTTCCGCTGATGTGTATCAGGAATTCTGTTTCAAAAAGAGAATCCATTAGCACCAAAATTTCATTTATATAATCTTTTTGGTTGCATAACTTACTCGCAAATTACTTTCTTTCCTTTGACGACACACAAGAAGATTATCTTTTGGAAGTGGATGTGAATGTTATATAGCTTTCTTGCATGAGTGCATGCTACCTGTAATTGAATTAGAGAAAATTTACTTCAGCAGCATAACCATGAGAGTTCTCAAAAATGAAACTTATACAAATGTACGTCCCAGCAACTTTTCTTCACAATCAGTTAGACTATTCAACACAAAACCAATTTACTTTCATAAATACTCAAAACTTCCGTTCTTACTTATCACTATAAGATTCATTTTCTGATGACAATTCCTAATGGTTGTTGTTCTTGTTTATTAAATTTTGAAATATTCGGTAAGGAAATAAGATGTCCTTACAGTGTTATGTAGAGAGTTTGTTCACATAAGTTTTTGCTTCGCAATCGCTTTCCTTTTATGACTATGTTGTGTATCCTAAATGATTTTAACTTGGCCCTTCCATTTATCATTGAAGCCTAAACTTCTGCAAAGTTTTATCCCACTAAAACTTGTGCTTTTAGCCAAAAGCAGTCATAAGGAGAACTTCTAGAATTAAGATTTATAAACTGTGGAAGAGTGCATAAGTCTCGTGTTAGTGTGAATGTTATCTTTCCTTGGCATCAGCTAGGTACTCTTTTCATTTTCTTGTGCTGTACAATACAGGCCAACAGATAGCAAGCTACAGCAATGGGTTCTGGAGATTGGTTGAAGAATATAATCAGTAAAAAGAAAGTGAAAGACAAAAGATCCAAAAAACTGAAGGTATGGCACCACTATGACACGAGTTGTATCAGCACCAGACCAGTTTATAGCCAGTTCTTTTTCCTTTAATAGCTGTCATAATGAAGAAATCTGGAATAACATGATGTATGATTGCAAAGATTCTCACTTAGTATATCATGGAAGATTGATTGGATGCTCCTAGAGATCCGCTATCATGAGATGCAAGCTCTTATCCTAGGGACTAGGCTGGCTTTTTTACTTGGTGCATTTGATCAAAGTATCATTACCATGTATGAGCCTCATCTTGGAATCCTTTTAATAATCTTCTTCTCATCTATTACTTGTCACCTAGAAATTAATATTTCCTTGATATAAAATTGAAGCAGCATTCTGCAATTCAGCCCTGATATACATGCAATGGAATTTACTTCTCTACAGTTTCTCTAGTTCATGTGTTGGCTCTTTACTGAGCAGGCAACTACTTTTTCACTTCTGAATGCATCAATATTGTGAATCAGTAGTATTGGAATTTGTGTTCCAAAAACTTAAATTAGGAAACTTCATTGACATCATTTGGTGCTCATGGTCTGAGATTTTGAGCACTTCTAGCATCATTATTTGGTTTCTGTGGAAGCTTGACTTCATGCATCCTTTGGAAAACTTTTAGTTATCTACACCATTGATTCACTTTGGCTTATATTAGGTTTTACCCTTTTCTTTGAGTTTGTATTGGGTGTGTATTTGGAAGTTTTTGATAGAGGGTGAGGAGGACGCTATATCATTAGAGGCATAATACAAGCATTAGGCTATCGCCTCATATTTTGTATATGATTTTTGGTCTAAAATTTCACTCTTTTGCCTTGGCATAGCACGAGGAATTTCCCCTGTTGGTAATTTTTATTGACTGTCTCTACCAGGAACCGGCATCTAAAAAGTCAAAAGAGCAAGAAGGGGAATACCAAGCCATTAAAGAAACTTCTAGATTAGCAAATGATATTTCCATTAAGAATGAAAGGGTTCCTTGTATACCCACTGAGGATGTAGCAGCAATCAGGATTCAGACAGCATTCCGTGGATTCATGGTATCACTTGTGCTCATTGGTTCTGTTTTAAAGTGTTGCTAAATGTTATGCACTTTGTTAAAAGTAGCTTGTTATTTGTCTAATGGGGTAACTCGTGTGGCATAGTGTTCCTTGCCTTGTTTGAAAGCTCAATAATGACACAAGTAAATGAGAAAGAACCTTTTTTCTTAAAATAGGTGAAAGAAGGGAAAATGGGGAACTCATTTAACGAGTAGCATTACATCAGAAAAAGCTATTAAGCATGCAATTTTACTTTAGGTAATTTAAATTGTGATTCATTTTGTAACTTTGAGAGCAGATAGTTGACACTTCAAGTGTAAGCTTATACTAATGCACGTGACAATCTGTGTTCAGCTTGACCTTCTAGGTCCCATTAACGAAATAATCGGTCCTTAATGAGCCATGAAAATCAATTGTTACAAATTTTTTTTTGTTGGTATACAAGAGTAAATTTTCTGGTTCAACATTGCTCTGACTGTAACCATTGTTAGTTCAGTGACTGCAAGAACTAAGAAATTTTTCCTTTGGACCAACGGGGAAGAGGGGAATAGGAAGTAAAAATAGAATCCTCATTAGTCAGGTGGCAGCGTAAAATTCTGAAATGGAATGGACTGTTATGTTTATAACTGCACAGAAAAGCGGAAGTTTGTTAGCAGTGTAATCTCAGCATCATTCATTTTGTGTTACTCAAGATTATGAAGCAGGCAACTGAAATGTGCATGCCTGCATGTGGCTTTTGACCCAGTAGCATCATGAGACAGTTACCTTTATTACAAAATATATTGTTCCTCCTGGTTTCAGCTTATAATAAATCAACCCTCCCAGTTACTAAGAAAATGATGTTCCCAGTCATTTCAGCTTCTATCATCTCTCCAATGTGGGTTATAATTTCAGCTTATGAGATATCAACCTTACTGTTGCTAAGAAATGATCTTCCTGCTCATTCTAGCTTTAGAATACAGTAATTTATATCAAACAAATAGTTCAGTTTAAATTGCAAGTATTGAACTATGTTACATATCATGCCTTATAGAATTTAAAAGGACTGACACCAGGGATTCATGTTAAGCATATAGGCTATCTTAGGTTTGAATAATGCATTAAGAAGACAAAATTGGCTCTTCTCTATGCAGATATTCTCGTTGGCATTACTATTTGTCTAAAATATTCAAGCTCATTTGGATGTTTAATCTCCGTGTTCAACAAGGGATATTTTCTTGTTATAGGCAAGGAAAAAGTTCCGTTATTCGAAAGGCGTACTAAGGTTGCAGGCTTTGTTACAAGGCCACTCTGTCAAAAAGCAAGCATCATCTACATTAAGCTACCTACATTCCTGGAGCAAAATGCAGGCATATATTAGAGCGCGCCGAATTTGTATGGTGACTGAAGGTCGCCTCAGGCAGAAGAAGTTGGAGAATCAATTAAAGCTTGAGGCAAAGCTTCATGACGTAGAGGTAAGATTGTCTATCCTTCGTTTTGTTTGTTTCTATATCCTCCGCTGTAAGGAATAACCACTCTGGGCCTATTTGATAACTCTATTTAATGCTGAAAATTAATTTATTTAGAACTTGTTGAGTTCAGCATGTTTGATAACAAAAAGCCTTACCACTTAAAACATTAAGCATTGCTTAATTTGTATTCAAAATTTTAAGTGAAAATGTTTTTACTGAATTTGTTGAACTGACCACACATGTTATTCATTTCAGACACAACACATATTGTCCCTCTAACACGCACAAACACACTGCTCCCACACACAGTAGATATTTTTTATCTTTCTCTTAACACACACACTCTCACACAAAAATACACACGCTTAAACACCACCTCTTAATCATTTCATTATATTCTCTTACATACACCCTTCTCTCCCAATACAGAAATAAAAATTCTTTTTTAAAGATAAGATTATCATATTGTGTGATATTTCAATTCACTGCTTAAATTCAGTTAGTCATCAAACAGATATAACTTTATCAATTCAGCAACTTAATACTTCCAGCCCTCAATTTTAGATTTCAGAATTCAGAATTTGGACTTCGGTTTTATCAAATGGGGCCTAAGTAACTATTGTCTATTGTTTTCAGTGATTTCTTAGTGTGATAAGACTTGAGAGAGTTTTCAGTGTCTTAGGCAGAGCTCTATATGGTGGCTTACGAGTATTAATAGTTGTATCTCACGAACAAGGGATGGGACTTGAATGGATATAATAGATCATAAATAGTAGTACTAATAATCAGAAAATAGATTAATTAATCTCATCAGGATTATGGTATCTATTTTATTTTGCTTCAGTCATATGAGGAGGTGGTTCTTTGATGCTTTTGGATTTTGTCATTCTTCCCACTATTTTATCTTGCAGTGCCTCAAATCTTGCAGAAAAATTATGATTTATCACGTAGAAATAAGGAAAAAGTGCATGTGTGGTGTTATAGTTTAGGATTCTTAACTTGTAGTTTTCTGGTATCAACAAAATTCCAGCAAGTTCAAAAAATTGAGAGTTTCCTAAGTGCCGGAACTATATTTAAGTGATGCAGGACCAAAGCTGACGTAAATCAATTGATTATACATTATCCTACTGATTGCCTCTTATGCGTTTTAAGTATTCATAGCCATTTTTGGCATACTAACATCAACTTCAGGTGATTCTATCCTATAAATATGCCTTTCTGAAAAAAGCTGGAATGTGATCTGTCTCAGATTCTCTCTCTCTTGCTCTCTCTAACAAAGTAAATGCATGACAGGTGGAGTGGAATGGTGGCTCTGAAACAATGGAAGAAGTCCTGGCAAGGATACATCAGAGAGAAGAAGCTGCAGGCAAGCGGGAGCGAGCTATGGCATACGCTTTCTCTCATCAGGTAAGCCACGGCTACAAAATCAAGTGTTGCAACTTTAGTTGCAATAACGAAGCCAAAACTTACGATGAGTAGCTCATAATGTGCAGTGGAGGGCCAATACTAACCCAAATTTTGGATGGGGGAGCACTGAGCTTGGCAAAACCAACTGGGGCTGGAGCTGGATGGATCGCTGGATAGCTGCTAGGCCATGGGAATGCCGTGTCGCAGTTCAGTCAAGTCCAAAGAAATCAAATGGTAAGAAAACCAGCAAGACAGGGAAAAACATCAACACACCAACTACAAAAACGCCTGTTACAGTTAAAACGATTTCGCCTAACGGGAAGGGTGCTGTAAAAGCCCGAAAGTTGTCTTTCGAAGCGGCTGACAAGATAGTTACTCCAAAAGGGACCAGCAAAGCTGAAGAAGCAGGCAGTACATCTTAGGAAAAATGATGGTGTGCATTGAATGGAAGTTTAAATATGCAAAGCGATTCATTTAGTGATGTAAAGAAACGATGAGGAGGCTAGGCTAGGTCATCTGCTGGTTTCGTGGTTGCGTGCATTTGAGTTGTGAGAGGATTGAGATGGACCTGGTGATCATTCTTTCTTGTTTGCCTTTCTAATTTTTTTTTTCATGCAAGCATGTGTATATTTGGAGAACTAAATTATCATGAATTTTACTTGTACATAGATGAAGTTCTTTTCATCTTGTTTGAAAAATGAAATGGAGGCAGGTATGTGCTGTGATCAAACACTTGTACATTCTTTATCTGATTCTATTTGTAATATTGAGCTTTTTTGTGTGCTGTCGAAGCTTACATTAGCACTCACAATGTCAATAGTAGTAGTGCCTCGTTCCTACGCTCATTGCCAATAGACTTACATTTGTGAAGATGCTACAGAAAACCTCCTTAACCTGATACACTAACGCTAGTTTCTTCCAGCCTGTGGTCAAAGATATCGACTCCAGGCTCACCCGTATCTCAGAATTAAATTGCTGCACAGGGACATAGGATCTCAGAACTGTATCATATCGCTAGTTGCAGAACTGTAACATGTCACTAGTTCAAGAGCGCTAATTATGTAACGATATGTTTCTGCTTTTTCTTCAGTTCTGTTCCCAAAGCACCACCAAAACAGAAGAGAAAAAAGGGTGGTTTTTATGAGCTGCAGCTACAACTTTTTAATGATTCTCTTTAGCTGTAAAAGCAACTTAAGTGAAGCATGCATTAGTCTGCAAAGTTTTCAGAATAAAAGGTAACTCGCTGTTTTTGTATCCCTATGTCCTCCTTTAGTCTTTGCTCAATTCGTATAACTCTAAGAACATTGTCAAGCTGCCATGCCAACTGTATGTACAGATTTCTCCCTCTCTCTCTCTCTCTCTCTCTCTCTCTCTCTCTCTCTATCTCTCTCTCTCTCTCACAAACACACACACACGCACACTCATAGAGTTAGCTCTACAAGTACTTAATAATGAGTTAATTCTATTCAATGTCTCAATTAATGTACTATCTAGTTTTCCTAATATTTCATTGATATGATAATATGACCATGTCCACATATTCGGGTTCACAAACAATAGTGGTAGGTTGCAGTCACCTAATTTCATCCTCAGCAGCACGGAATGCAATGAAAGTCTCCCATCAAATGTATGGTTAAGACTTGAGAATGAAGCAGCCATTTCATCTTTTCGTTATTAGGAAGAAGAAAAAAATTGGCATACACAAGCTGTAAAAGGAAAACTAGAAAGCACGTGACTTGTAAAAAGAAAGAATTCAGAATAAAGAATGTTGGGAGCATTTTAAGGAAACAAGCTAACACTGCAGGTATCAAGAAGCCAAAACATGAATACTTGTGCGTACATTGACCTTTCCTTTACTTAAATGGGCGCCTGCAGCATCTGTAAAGGGAAAATCATGGCTAGTAAAATATTTAATGTTGCAAGAACTTTTATCAAGAGTCTCTTTTCTTGCGAATTTGA
Organism: Coffea arabica; assembly: GCF_036785885.1. NCBI lineage: Eukaryota > Viridiplantae > Streptophyta > Magnoliopsida > Gentianales > Rubiaceae > Coffea > Coffea arabica. The sequence goes on from NC_092312.1 coordinate 12,977,513, forward strand.
AAGGTTTGCCCTATTGTTTATTACTAAGTACCATTCACAGCTTCTGACATTTGCTTAAATGGAGTCAATAATTGCTTGCTCCTTAGTCCGCTTGCTGCTCATAATCTTGCCCACATTCCATCTCTCACATGGTTACCAATAGTTGCATCAGACTGCAGGGCTAGAACTAATTAAATTCCAAACAATTGGCATTATCTAAAATCAATTCTTTTTGCACTAAATTAGTCGGAGGAAACTTCAAAGAATTCAAGAAGATTTCCCAGCTCATCCAAAAAGTTAGTTCCTATGAACATGCTCTGCTTGGATCTTTTGTGTTCAATGCCCCCATATGCCACAGTGCTGCCCAACCATATGAGAAGACCGAATAGGAAATTAATTGTTTTTATGCAATAAACTTCTTTTCATCTCCAAAGGTGTCACATGGATAAAAATTATCTACACCTCGACATTCTAAATCCAGATATTATATAAATTATAATGCAGGTAGTACACGTTGATAATCCATCAAATGCATCAATGTAAGATAAGCGGGCGTGAATTTAACCCGTCTAAAAGTTAATTAATAGATGAATTTAATAATTGTTTTTCAAATATGATGGACTGAAGTGGCATGAAGAATCAAATGTTCAATAATTTGGATTAAACTTTTTCTTCTTCTCGTGCACTTCGGCCCCCAAATCAGATCATTATCTATATGGACCGGTTTTTACACTACAAACATAAGTCTAGAGTAGAACTAAGCAAATAAGTAAATCTTTCTTGAAAACACAAATGTGTCTGTTTTATCACATTCCTATTCCTCTTTGTAGTTTCTTAAATTTCACTCCTCTTCTGCTAAAATAAATTTAAAAAAAAAAAATTTGATGTGTCTATTTTAATTTGTGTTTGGTAAACTAGAACCAGAAGCCATTCTCATAAATGTCTGATTCTTTATTCCTTCTCATGTCAACATGCATCAATTTTCTCACTTGGGATGCTCTATGGTAGGACTTTAACTTAAAAGAGGCTCCTACCGTCTATAGTTGAGGATTATCAATGAGAAATAGATGGAAGTACTTGTTTTTCTTGCGCTGTATTAAATACAGTGATATGGAGTGGTTGGACAGAATTCACCAATTATCAATTACTGCTTCGCTTGCGATCACAATGAAAATCAGGTAACTGTGAACACCCTGTGTGCTACAACTAGAATGTCATCGATGTCATTTAGGTTAAAGGTGATGGGATCCTTATTATTGTTGTTGTTAAGATACTTCAGAAAAGGAATTCCTGCTACTTGACGGCATTCAAGAAAGCAGTCCAAAATTTCAAATGGGATCAGAAATTGGCTCCGCTCAAAGTTACAGTAGAATATATTACCATATCACTGGTCAATACCACTAGATGAATAGGAGTGGTAACATTTGCACCGCCCATTAAACATTTCTCTTCTCAAGAGGGGCAGTTGAAATTTTGAATGCTAGAGCAAAAGTGAAGATCATCAGCTGAGAGCCTTCTTTAATTCACTTGCCATGCTATTAAAACTGACAGCTAGGAGATGTTCGTATCCAAGAAAGAAAAGTGATGTAGCCAAGACAATCATGCATAGTGAATGCCAAATTTGCGTACTTTCTGAAAATGGGCAACAATTTTGAAAGTGCATGTTGGTGTATTACCAAACTTGAAACTATTGAAGTGAAAGCAACAGATGCCAACCACTGACCTTTCAGCTGATAGCTACACCTCTTCATAACAATTGCTATCAACACCCAAATTTAACAAAGGCACATTAGCAAATCAGCTACAATAACATTAAAGAAATTATAGTAACATAATAAAACATACACCTACAAAGCACAAAAAAGATGAAACCTAGAAGATGATTAGTCTTGATAATGCAGAAGATTTGTAGGTGAAGATGGCTTGCTAGAAACTGGCTTTTGCTTCTCAGGGCCTGGAATTCTGGCTGCAGCAGAAAGTTCTGATAACCCACCATCACTGGAAAATCTAGCGCTTGAAAAACATAAATTTGGAAATTGGCTATCCAATGTTGGACCACGGATTGGAGAGAAGCTGGACTGAAGGGGTTCCCTGTGAAAAAGCAACTGATTCTGGTCAAAAGGTGATGGAAAATGTAGTGGCAGCTCAGAGTTGACTAGAGTCTCCTGAGATCCTTTTGCATTGCTAGAATTAGAATTCCAAGCCAAAATTCTTTGACATCTAGCCGTTTCTGAATTGATTTCACCTTGACAGTGGGATGAGGAGGAGGGTGGCGGAATTAGACCCTGTTGACCACCAGAAAAAAGAAAAGAGAAATCTTGGACAGTGTGGAAAGACGGAGAAAGCCCTTGTGTTTGACTTTTATTGTTTCTTGAAGTACTAAGATCACCACCATGTGGGTAGCTATAGAAGCCAAGTGAGGATGTGGTTGGAATGACACCATTTTCCATGGAAAAGAAACTGAAATTGTTGATGGAGGTATCATCGTTATTCATATACTCTTGGCCGTCAATTCTACATGCAGATTCTGAGCAGTTAATTCTGCTCTCTTCTTGAACATCAAGGCCTTTTTCTGGTAGAGGATTTCTTGGTTGCATCAAAATGCTGCAACCATCAAGATTGGTTGTGGTAGCATAGCTAGAATCATGCTCAAGAGCATCAATAGCAGCTTTTGCCTCCTTCATTAGCCAATCAATGGCTTTACTGGGACGGTCATAGCCAAGCCGGTCTTGCACGTCATAGAACTCGATAGCAGTGTTTGGTGATAGTCTAACTCGTCTGTCCCTCGGACCTCTAGCAGTACCGACCTTGCTGTGCCGGTCCTTTCTTCCTGTGGATCGAAAAATGCGCCCACCAGGGATCTCTATACTATTTCCTTTTGCTCTTTTAGGCTTCAATCTTGTTGACCCTTGATTGGAAACGTCTTGCATTCTCCCTTTAAACTTTGCAGATTTGATGTGTTGGTGATTTGGATCCAATGTTTGGCCAGATGAAATCAGGTCTGGCCATTTTTCTTGGTGGATATCTATTGATGATTTTCCAACGCTTTTATCTGGCTGATGAAAATGCTGATTGTAGAAATGACTGTACTGATATCCTTTATCTTCATTTTTATTGTTCTCATCATCGTCTTCGTCTTCGGACGGATGAAGTTGATATTTTTGAGGATCCAGATTTGGAAGAAGTTTTCTGTTTACTTTGCTGTCCTAGTCTTCTGAACCCTTTTGGCCTGCAGGGGCTTTTGGCTTGTGAGTTCTTTGTCCAAGTATCAGAATCTGTCACCCTTGGGCCCTCAGGTGAACCACATATGTATATCAATAGTATTCAATCAAAATTGTTCTTTCCTGTACAGATTTTTAAACTTCCGTAAGAAAATGAAAAAAAAAAAAACACAAGAAAGTAGTCCGGATAGCAAAAATGTAGCAAAAGAACTTTTGCTATCCAATCAAGTCTATTCAGAATGCAACAATTTCACATGTGCTAATTATTTCCAAAAAGATGAAAATAGTGCTAATCAAACCAAATTTTTAAGTAAGTTAAGCAATGATTAAAGTAGGGTCAAGCTTACTTGAAGAAGCAAAGCACAGATCAGGAGAAGTAACCATAAGAACTACAGCAGTGGAATTGCTATTCAGGATCAGGTGTGTGGAGTGGTGGCCTTTCCTTTGTGTGTGTTGTGTGTGTGTATATGTGTATATATACACACACATACATACATACATACATATATATATATATATATATATATACACACACACACATATGCTAGAGCTTTGCTGTAGCGAGTTTGAAGGAGTAGCAACAAACAAGCAGTACCATTAAGTGCATGCATGCTGCCCCTGGTGGAATCGGGAAACAGTAATTGGTACTTTTTTCACAGATACACTTAAAGGGAGACAGATTAGTACTGTTTGCAAAATTAAGCACTGCATTCTGCATGGGCTTCTGTCTGTGTATTAAAACAGATACAGGGTGCCAATTCATCTCATTTCTGATGATTCAAATTCAACTTTTTCCTGCGACATATTTTGGCCTTTCAGCAACGTGTATATTTTGCAGCATGCAAAGAAACAAGACAAATTCTTGTCACATCACAACTCCACTCATTGAGAACTATAGTCCATTAATTACCTAAATCCATATTGAACACGAAAATGACCTATATATAACGCATTGCTCAAGAGGGCCACAAAAATTCAGTGATGTAGATGCATAGATTAAAGGATTTGAAGGACAAAATATAACACAATCTTCATATCAACTCCCACAGTGATATATTTTGATGATATACTCTGATTAGATTACGAAAGGTACATAAAATCTTTTAAGATTTATGTCCACTGTAAAGAGTCGTCTTAGGAGTTAGGAGGAATTGTTTTATAAGACTTAACAAGGACACTGCCGAGACGAAAGAATATCTATATGAATTAATGCGTTGGCTTTCCATAATGTACGTCCGCAATTAATTAAATGACAAAATCCGGGGGCTCTAACTCAAAGGGTGCGGGTCACACTTACACAGAAGGCAATTCTAGCCATTGACTTCAAATTCATTTGGAACGAAATGAAGGATTCTCAACGGACCAAATTGAGATGGACTAATACGTGTGTCACTCACCGCTAGATCTATTAATGGAACAAGAACGGGCCAAGTGGGCCCAAGCTCGGCTCGCTCACCTCAAAACGCAAGCCTAATGTAAGTCTAAAGCCTAAAGTTCGAAGCTTGAAAATTCTATTTCCTTTATGAGAGTCGAGTTTGGAACTCGTTGAATCCCACCAATTTACAGTATTACTCTTTTTTTTTTTTTCTGAAAACAATAACTATTGTCTAATCCATCTATCCTAAATTACAGGGGAGGGGGGTCTAAACAGACTATATTTGGGACACAAATCTTACTAGATCAAGGAAGTATTTTGATACAATCTTTGAATTTTTTTTACTACAAATGAAATTTAAACTCCAGCCGAGATCAGTGGTTCATTTACAGCACTACTTATTTTTCTAGGAACTGAAAGAAACTCACACACGCACTCAATTAGAACAAATACGGGAGTAACCTGAAAGAGTGATTCGAAAACAGTCTAAGAGAGATCCGTACGAAACATCCATCCAATCAATTGATGACGGAAAGATTAACAACACTACTCACTGCAGTTATTTTACTTATTTATGGCCTCATCTAAAGGGCGACTGAGGGTAGGAGATGGAATACATCCTTTAGATGCCAATAGATGGGTCCCTCCTAGGCTCAAGGAACAAGGTCAGTTGCATGCGTGCATGTGCATGATACATGGGTGCTACTATTACTGTTTGCATACTGAACCTTTTCTTCTCCCGTGGTGGGAGGTATCTTTTTATCCTTCTACATTACTTTCACTGTGTTCTTCATCATATCCACCAGACGTTTAAACAGTAGTAGTTCCTGTTTCAATGTCAAAAGTTGATAACCAAGTATGAAATTTTTGCAATTATTGCCTTTCCTTTTTAGGATAGAAGGAGCATAAAAATTTTAAGATAACCAAGAACTTGTGGGCTTTGCACTACCATTTTACATAACCATCAAAGCTTGCAGCGCATTTAGCTAGTTCACGAGCTACTCCATTGTAACACTACTATTAAGACTTAAGGGGATTGACAATTTAAAAGCAAAACTTGGAAACTCTCTTTGTTAGATGTCTACATGAAATTAATTACTACGTAATGTGAAAAAATATATGTGTTCTTCACAATTTCGTCAGCTTGTAACCAAAAAAAAAAGAAGGAAAAAATTGACAACTTTATTGATATCTTTTCATGTATGTTTATATCGTCCCATCTCGAGATGTTGATTCGATATGAGCCTTAGATTGCATATAGAATGGATTATGGTATTAGTTTACTTAAAATTAGGAAGTTTTAATTCTACCTTTATAGCCTTTCCAGCCTTTAGTGTAGGCAAAGTAATGGCCGCAGTAAAGTGGCAGGATTCTGCAATGTAGGATTAGTTGCATAATTCTCTTATAATGCCCCTATCCCACATGGGAAATGGATTAATAACTTGATTTAATTATTTTGATCCCTTAATTTCCGACCCAACCCTTGAAGAAATATATGAACCATCTAGAGTATTGCTACAAAGTAAAATTTGATTTGGCGTTTAAATTTAAATTAAGATAATGTGGCATGGATTTATACCTGTCAGCGTATATTCGATTTGAACTTTAAACCTAATAGTTGGATGATGAATTCTGAAGACAATTTTGAACCTATTAGCGAGGAGAACTTGAAAAACTTTTTCTCTAGATATTGGGTCAATCCAGTGGTTTACATAAGCAATTATAAAATAAGAGGAACAGATTAATCATTTATTAATTTTAAAGCTAACTTTGTGTTAATATTGCTTCACTTTTGACAAGCATGGCTGATCTCAAGAAAATTTTCTTTGTAGTTTTTACTTCCCAGTTTTGGCCACATAATGTAGTAATTATTAGAAGAAATCGGCTTTTATCGAGACGAACGAAAAGAAAGAAATGATCAGAAACTAGAATCGAGAAGACCATCATTCTTTGCATGGCACAATGGGGAAGTCCAACCAGGATTGATTGGTCCTTGCAGTGTCATGTTTTGGCATGTGGGGCGGAGCCCACTTGGTATGATTAGTCTCGACAATTAACGGATTGGGCCTACGTAAATGGTCATCTCCACTGTGCCAAAAGTACGAACCCAACAAAAAGGAAATAGAGACGGGTCTTGCATGGCCCGCTTTTTGCACCACCTTTTCAATTCACTTTTTTTCTTCTTCTTCTTCTTTGGGGCTAACTACACCAAAAACCCCTGAAAGTGTGAAACACTTTCACTTTGCCCCCTTAAATTCAAAGAACAGGCACTTTGCCCATAATTTTAATGGACACAAAGTCAACTTTCAATTGAAAAGGGTTGCACTAACAATTATACCCTAAGAATGCCCCATAAAGAGTGTTTAAATTGTTTTTTCCTTTAAAGTCTTCTAGTATTTTGCTCTAGATTTGATTTCAATTAACCTTGGAAAATAAAGGAGTTAAGTATAAGTCTTGCATATGTTCAAAAAATTAATAGAAGGTCATGATTGCGAATTCAATTTGTTCAAAAAAATATATGGTTGTTTTTCTTTTCTGCAAAGATGTTATAAGTAATTTTTGTTTATCCTTTTCCCCAATTCCCACGGCACAAAAGTGCCAAGTTCCTCCCAACAAATACTAAAATAGAATCAGCAGCATTAGTTCTGTCACGTACCTAGAGGGGTGTTTGTTTGCATATAAACGTTTGTAAGGTTAATGTAGTCATTGTACAAAATTTCCATCTAACAGATTAGAAAACATCTTTCGCTTATTGTGAGCCAGGCAAGATGACTATTGTTTGGATTGCAGAGTGTGAAGAAAATAAGAAAAGAAGTGAAAGATGACTATTCTTTAGATTGCACTTTCACTTCGCTCCCTCGAATTCAAAAAATAGGCACTTTGCCCATAATTTTGATGGAGACAGACGCAACTTCAAGTTACAAAAGATTGAATGCACAATTTTATTGTTAGAATGCCAAAATAATGTTTTTTTTTTATTGTGTTTCCCTTTGAACTTTTCTAGTTTGTTACTCTTGATTTGTTTTCAATTAATCTTAGAAAATAAAAGTTAATTATTGGCTTTGTTTGGAACAATCTTTCCACATAAAATCAATTTTTTGTTAATAAAAGATTGTTAGAAGGACATGATGTGCAAATTAATATTGTTTAGAAATTGAGATTTTTTTTTCTTTCTTTTTATGCAAGGAACTTGTAGTAATTTAGATTATCTTTTTCCCCAATTGCCATTGCACATAAGTGCCAGGTTCCTTCCATCAAAAGCTAAAAATAGGATAATTAAAATTAGTTTTGGCACGTAGTACGTATGTATGTGCGCACATGTATATACATATATATATATACACACACATACACACATGCATACATATATATAGTCATGTCACAAAGTTCCATTTAACGGATTTATTAGAGAGCATTATTGACTCATCATTAGTGTTTTGAAAACCAGACCAATTGGTTTGACCCGTAGAATCGTAAATTGATTGTGTTCTTATTTGGTTCAATAATTAATCCAAAAATTCAATTAAATCGGTCAAAACCGTTTCAATCAAAAGCCGATTGGACTAGTAAAAATCATAAAAAACCTGGAGGATCAACTAGAGTTCACCAAATTTTTATTTTTTTTTAACAAAATATTCAATTTTATTTATAATTTATAATACTAAAATAAATAAAAAATGATTAAAACATTGAATCGGGGTTAAAGAAGTTGAACCGCAACTCTTTCAATTCGCTTCTTGGTCCAGATTTAAAAAGATTGCTAATTGTGAGTGGGGCATACTTACTGTCGTTTTGATTGAATGGGGCAAAGTAAAACTTATGTCCACTTTCATGGGGATTTAGTGTAATTAATCCTTTTCTTTATCATTTATATTTGCGTTTACTGTTTTCCTTGGTTACTGTATTGTTCAAAGAAGAAGAGGAGGATGAGGTGTAGACGTGTGATTCTTACAAATAGGCTGCAAAGTAAGTTACCAAATTCTCCCGTGAAAGTTTCGCTAAATAAGAGAGTGGGACAATGTTCACGCATTGTCATACGTGCGGTTGGTTTAGGGGCACATAGACATTTTGTGATCTCAAGGTGGAAGGAGACTGAACCACCAGCCGGATTAGTGGCCACCGTCAAGCCTTTAAGGTTTGGTGGGGTGGGAGTTCAAATCTTGCCTCCCATAAATTGTCACATTAAAATGTGAATTTGATTCAAAAAATTCAAGTGAATGTGCAATGCACTCGTTTGGTCCGGTGATGGTTCAGTCCCCTCCGAATTACTCTTGAATCTCCTTAAGTGTATTTCATCCCGTAGTGTAGATAAATTAGAATATACTACAGTTATGGTCTCCGAAAAAAAAAGGGTGATAGGAGACTGTGTACACCACTACCCTTTATTCTCCAAAAAAAAAAAAAAGATTTGAAGAAATTACAGCACAGAGAGGACATAAAACTGGATACTTTATGAAGAAAAAATAAGAGTAAATGTTATGGATTAATCTTCTATACATTGACAATTGTGAATACACTTTTATTATTAAATGCATGACACATAAGTTGAATTTGAATTTAAAATCCAAATTTTACAAATATATCGTGCATATGATTGTGATAATATATACACTGTCAGTATATATAAGATTTATGACACATACGATTGACATATATATAAAAACTGCAAAAATAGTGTCCACGAAAAATTAATTCAAGAAAGATTAATCCAAACAATAAAAGTAACTCAGCTGGAGAGCTAATTCTAAAATTTTATGTTGTAAGATTATACAATACAGATTCCTTAATATGCTAATATTCCTATTATACTGTTATCAACGATTTGAAATTGGCATTTTAAAATTGCATCATTTTATTCCGCATGTAGTAAAAACTGCAAGAATAGTGTCCTATTACACATGGTACCATTGCTCAGGAGAGTATCATCAATTCCTCTAAAATTGATGTTCTCATCATCACTCACGCCAAATTCTTTCTCCAAATTCGTCATGGATTCTTCCTCAAACCCGTCCAATTGCTTCGGTGGATCGCATAGACTAATGGCCTTGGCCCAGCAACTCCGGACGTACAAACCACCTTTAACACCAGATGATGATGACAACCCGAAGAATGAAATTGAGGAGCAAAAACTTCAAGAAAGTGCTGGAAAAGTTGTTTCCCAAGTGGGTTTTCCAGAATCAGCTACTCCAGTTGCTCATCAACCTGAAAGATTTAGACCCAAACGAGCTGCTGTTTTGATCTGTCTTTTTGAAGGGGATGCTGGAGAGTTTCGTGTGATCCTTACTAAAAGGTCTTCAAGGCTTTCTACTCATTCTGGTTAGTAGGATTTCTAGTTTCTTGATAAGTTCATTGAATATGGTAGAGGGTTTACTAGTTTCTTGATCGTGTATTTGGACTAATTGGAATTGTTCTGTATTTTAAAATTAGCATCATGGGATATGATCTTTCCATGAAGCTGGTGTCTTTTGAAAATTGTCATCTTTTAACAGTCATAACGCATGTATTCCGCAATTCTGAGGTTTTGATTAAGATGGGATTCAGCTTGTTATCCATTCATTTCACTTTTTAAGTATTTGTCAAAATTTTTTATTAGGTTCAATTTCGATTTACACTCTTTTTGGCATAGAATGTGGATGCTAAAGAGGATAATATCTTTCGTAGCATAAGGCTGTTGCGCCACAAGTGAGGTTAAATGATGAAATTCTTATGCTATTATCCAAGTCTCAGTCGGTATATGTTAATGGTGGGACAAATTTTGGATGACTAACAGTGGTTGAGCTATTAAATTTTGCTTTTAGCTTAGTCTCTTCATGTGTAATTGTTGCTGGTTGTGGCAACCTGATAATGGCTTTGTTTAAAAGAAATTAGAGTTATTAAAAAGATATTTTCTCAAAGGGAATTTATTCATTGCTAAATCTGAAAATGATTAGTTGAAGTTACTGTTACACCAATATTCAGAAGTAATGTGGCTCTTAAGTCTTGCATATACATAGATAAAGTACATCCCCATATATAGAGCTATGCCGCACAAACACTCCATCTTCTGCCTCATTTTCCGTTTTGAATCTTACAGTAAACTTTAGCACTTTGAAAGATAACATAACAGGTGGAATTAACATGACATGAAATTTGGTTTGGTTCCCTAAATTTCTTAGGAATCCTCCTTAACACAGAATAAGAACAATTTTTCTTGCTGGTAACGAATCACTCAAACACCTACAGCAAAAAACAGAAACTAAATTTAGATTAACAAATCATAGATCAGTTCTATACTAAAATCTTGGCACATTCAAGGTTCTTCTAATCGTCTTCAAAGCTTCATATTATCATTCACATTCAACTCCTGTTGTTACCACTAGTTTGGATTGTTAATGGCTGCTGTTTTGTTCATTTAGCTTGACTTGGTTAGATTTTTGTACTTCTTATTCTTTTTCTCATGTTGACATATGAGTAGCAATGTGAAGCCACATACGTTGCAATGCCAAAAAACATATTTGATAGACTAACTATTTTGCACGCCAATGAGACTTGCAAGGAAAAACTCTTGTAAATCAGTATTTGACTTGGTGGTTACTTAAGTGGACATGTTTTTGTCCATTTTCCATTACAATATGCATTTGGATTTGAATATTTAGCCTTTCTGATGCAGGTGAAGTTGCCTTGCCTGGAGGTAAAGCTGAGGAGGCAGATGCCAACGATGCTGAAACTGCAACAAGGGAAGCAAAAGAGGAGATAGGATTGGATCCTTCACTTGTTAATGTTGTGACATGTCTTGAGCCATTCTTATCTAAGGTCTGTATTGTTAATCTTAGTTGTTAGTGCTGCTTGATCAGAACCCATTGTGTAAACTTGCAGTTGGTTTATGGAACATTAACGTGTCTAAAAGCTTTTCAAATTGAGAACATCTTGGATAGTTATATAGTTTAGAAAATCTCAAATCTTCAAAACTGTCAATTCGTGGGGTGGCTTCGTAAATGGGCTGTCAGTAGAATGTGTAGATATCTTGTTTACTTTTAATGATATTTATGTGTGCTTGTTACATTTGGAACTCATTATCTCCTTATTCTAGGACCATATGAATGATTCTGACTTAATGTTTATAACTTAGGAAATGCATTTGTTAAGGTTTGGAACAGGAGTAAATATGTTACTTCATGTGGTTTTAAGATCTCTCATAACCATTGTTTCTCTGAATCTTATCAGTCTCTCGAAAGGTCTTAGATATCTGTAGACCTAGAACAACATTGCAAGAAAGTTATCTTTTCCTATGTGAAGGCAAAGCTGGTTATTCTACTTTTCAGAAATTCATGCCCTATCTTCTGGTAATTTGCTTGGAGTAATTTACCAAAATGATTCTTCTGATGCTTTTCATGATAGGCTTCATTTGGCTCCTCAACTCAAATTCATCAGCTTATATGCTGTCAAAGTTTTTGATGTTAACTGATTTTCTGTTTTGTTTTCAAACTTTTTATGGCTGCCCATCCTGGTTTCATTATGTTCGCTTCCCAAAAAAGTCCAAAAAGTTGATAGGTGATTGGAAGAGTAAAAGTGCAATTAGAGGAAAATGGTGAAACAGTAGACCCCTTTGGTGAATGTAATTCAAGATTTTGATTTTGTGGCAAAAATCAAGATGTTTAGCCACATGAGCTTTCTATTTGGTCATTTCTCATAGCTCTTACTTGGTCATTGTCTCTGCTTACCTTGTCCTCCTGCCTGCTATTTTCTCTCTTTTTAAAACTTGTTGTATAATTCATTACTCTAGGCATTTGCTCTTTTTTTGTGTGAAATTTCTTTATTTTTACAAAATACATATACCTAAAGAAGCAGAGTTAATAGAGTTTGGAGACTAATGATTTGGGGCTTTATCCTAAACTTTTTTCTTTCCTCAATTTTATTTTCTCTTACAAGTAACATTACTTTTTAGCTATACCACTGCTTCAGGTCAGTTTCTCTAATTCCCACTCAGTTCTTGCCCAAAATTTGGCAGAATAAGAATGAACTAGAGCTCTGATGTCTTGAACGGTACCTTCCAAAGAGCTAGATATGATAAGAGAAGCAAAACTTTTGATTGAATCAGAATGATGCTGATGCCTTTGGATAATCATCTCTTCAATCACCTTCTTTATCCTAAACCACTAGACTGCCCTTTATAAGGGAAGGAAAAAAAACATTGAAAGAGAATGACCTGAGGCATATTAATTCACATTCATGCGAACAAAAGAATGAAGGCATTTTTTGGGATTCAACATCATACGAAACAACAAAGAAGTGAAAAAAAAAAAGAATACAAAGAGATCCTTCATTACAACTTATAAGGAAGTCTGGCCATCCATTTATCCAGTACCGAAGTTTACCATCAGGGAATATATTGGATGAACTGCCACTATTCCCTTGATTTTCTGCTTACCTTGTGAATGAGTATCAATAGCATAACCTATGATGTCTAACATGTTGACATCTATGTAATAATTGACCTCATAATTTATGATTTGCAGGTATATATAGAACTTTAACATTCTAAACAAAGAATTTTAAGTATGCGGTGAATGTTGCTGTATTCGCCTGCTAGCTTGTAAACTATTCCTCCATCTTGGTATTATTCGTTTTTGACTCATTTCTTCTCTCTTTCCTGTTTGGGGGAATATTTACTGGATCTCAAATTAAAGGTTGCTCAGAAAACTTTGATTCTGCTGTCAAGAAAAGATAAGAACAAAGAGAATGATAATATAATTTCAAGAGTGGTAACCTTGATTATCACTTGCTGGTGATTTTATTCATTCAAAAAGTTTTATTTGCATTGCGCTCGTATCAGATCAAAAGTTATGTGATGATATTCACCTCCTTTCAAAAAAAGAAAAAAAAGAAAAAAAAACTCATAATCCTAAGAATCTATCACACTACTCAAAATTTTTGGGTGTATTTCTTCAAGTTACAGATGCTTGACCTATTCTCTTCCTTATGCGCAGCACCTACTTAGAGTAATTCCTGTTATTGGCATACTCTCTGATAGAAGGGCATTCACTCCCACACCCAATGCTGCTGAAGTTGAAGCAGTTTTTGATGCTCCACTGGAAATGTTTCTCAAGGTCTTCTACCGCATTGCTTATAATTGGTTTGGATCTCTTAATTGATTTTGTGTATAGGCATACGCATGAACACATCTGCATGACCTGATATACATATGTTCAGGTGTTTGTGTACATATGTTCTGCACGCGTTTGCTTAAGATTATATGTTCACATGCTATGTGTATATTTGTTCCTTTGCTTCTATGAAACTAATACCTAAATATCTTCCTTAGGATGAAAATAGAACATGGGAAGAAAGAGAATGGATGGGAGACAAGTATCTGATTCATTTTTTTGACTATGAAATGGATGGTAAGAACTATCTGGTATGGGGTCTTACTGCTGGCATTTTAATAAGGGCAGCATCAGTGGTATATCAAAGGCCACCTACTTTCTTGGAGCAAAATCCGAAATTCAAGGTTCCTAGGGTTGTGGAGAGAGGTACTACAATGCGTTAAATTGGGCTGAAAATTACTTCCTGTGATTCACCTGATCATATGTGGAACAAACCGAATTGGACCATGCTGATTTATGATTTTTTTACAGAGGAGGTGATGTATTTGAGGGAGAGACTAGAAATGAAATGTACAAGAGCCAGACCTTTTAACCTTTGCATCGTAGCTTAAATTAACTTGTAGTAGTTCTTAAACCTGTTGTATACTGCTTAAATTGAAACTATGAGTTGTAATAGATGCATCACCGACTGGATACTTTATTATTTCAGGAACTAATACAGAAAAGTTTCTTGTTTCATCTTTTTCTTGCTTGTACTAACTAAAGATGAATGTATTCTTACCATTTGCAATGTAACCTTGAAGGAATCACCCATGTAGTTTCTTAATTTTTGTGATGTCAATTTCATTTGGTTAGCTAACAGGATACTCTCCTTCGACATTGTGTTGGTTACTTCTTGCATAGGCTGAAGAATCATTCGAGGTTCTCCATTGTTGCCCCTGCCCTTTTTAGCTCAACAGTTTAACAAGGATGTCTCATTTTCTTGTTCTCCGGTATCTTCTTCTCTCTTTGGTTTCCTTGGAGAGATCAACACAGTAACTGATTCTGACACCCAAGAAAGATTTGATATCCTATATTTACAATCTTTTGCTTGATATTTTTTCTTGTGTATTCAACAAACTAAGGAATTTCGTATTTTCTGAAATCAATAATGTCTGCAATGTATATGCATATCACTATATTCGATCTTGAATTTTTTGTTCAGAATGCTTCATAATCAACTTGTATGGGCCCAGAAAACATGTGCCAATACTACATTCGATGCTAAACCTTTATTTAGAACCTCTTTTCTTTTCTTCCCTTTAGACGCTAGAACAAAAATTCTTTTCATTCTTTCCATCTGACACTTAGCCGGCCTCTCAGACCTCTTAACTGGGCATAACAGCCCGCCATAGAAGTATTTCGTGCCCTCTACTATATGTAAAATTGAATTGTAAAATATTAGTACTAGTTTTTTTTTTTTTTAGCTCTGACCATTCTTTTTTTTGGTCAAACTAGCTCTGACCATTCGACCACGCACAATGTATCAAAATAAACCAGCACTAACTAAAGTTTCAAAATTTGAATATGATGCATATGAATACAAACTAGTGTAGTGCTTAAACTAGTTTTGGTCATTTAAGTTATTTAGGGTCTCACATAACAATTTTTACATCAAAACCAAACGAGGGTATCACATAACAATTGTGTAATTAGTCATTATTGGAATTGTGTACTTCGAAGAAAATTGATTTGGTGTTTTGTAACATAATTACTAACATGTCTTTAACGATAAATTTACTAACAAAAAAATGATTATGTGATGTATTCAAAGTAAAAAATTGGTTAAAAATATAAGTTGGAATCAAATTTTACATATTTAATTTTGTAAATAACGTAAGGTTACTATTTTAAAATTGAAGAGCGAAAAGATTTATTTAATGAAATATGAGAAACGTTTTGAACGATTTTTTCGTGAAATTTCTATAGAAAACAAGGGTGAAAGAGGAAAAAGAATTTTTGTTAGATAGGAACCAGAAATCTGATCCTTTGAATATTTTTTTCGTTGAATTTCAATTTGCCCCGCTACCTACCAACTCGCCAAAGTGGTCGGGAAATTAGACCAACATCGAGATTCAAGAATACAAATTCACAGTACATCATACTCGTTTCTCATGGACTGCAACAAGTTTGAAGGATCCCAGAAACTTAACAACTTAGCTGAACAGCTCCGTTTATACAAACCTCCAACTAAATATAGTACCAACAACAAAATCACAAATCCTATTGAAGATGATAAAATTAGTAATGCCAGCCAACATGGAAATGCCAAATCCAATAATAGAGCTGCAGTCCTGATCTGCCTGTTTGAAGGGATTGATGGAGATGTCCGTGTTATCCTCACCAAAAGATCTTCAACGCTGTCCTCCCATTCAGGTGAAAAAAAGGCCCTTAAGCGATCAATATAGCATAAGTATTATACATGATTTACATATTCGTCCTGGGTGTCCATTTGTTTGTTCCCTTGGGTTTGCAGGGGAAGTAGCATTGCCAGGTGGAAAAGTTGAGGAGGGCGATGCTAATGACATTGAGACAGCATTGAGGGAGGCTAAGGAGGAAATAGGATTGGACCCTTCACTTGTAAATGTTGTTACTGTTCTTGAATCCTTCACTACTAAGGTAATGATCGAAAGATTTGTGAACAATTTTCAAGTCTCCTTTTGTGTAGGGAAAAGAGTAGATCAGTTTGTATGGTAGAGTCCAACTGAAAAGAATAGCTGTATATTTGCCCAACCGTAGGAAATTGACTTGATTTTTTTCCCTTTTGGTTTCTATTTTGGTATAGCTCAATAAATCTGGGAAATATCAAATGTGTAGGGATTTATCAACTGTGATAATCAGTTTGTATGGTAGAGTCCTTTGATTTTTCTTGTGCTGCCTTAGGTGGTTGCTGATGCTTGAAGTTGCTAGCGCAAAAGAAGATGGCTTTATGCTGATTTTTGAGTATGAATCTTTAGCTTTTTGTTAGAGATTCCATTCCTGAAGTTTTTCGGTGTGGCTATGAGATATTTGTGGCTTAGGTTATTGATTTCCTTTATAATCTGATTCCAAGAAAATACGAGAAGTTATCTAAAGCAAGATTTGCTTAACTTTCCTGCAATTGGGTGTTGGGATCTTCTGAAATTTAAGGTTTTGATGAAGTATTTTAAAACCATATCTGACAGCAAACTGAAAGTTTCTGGAGGCTATAGCAAATATAGATGACTAAAGTAAATGTTGTTTGTTTCTACCAGAAAAATTTTTTTTTTTTAAAGAAAAGTAATTGTAGTTTCTAAGTGTTGCCCATCTCTCAAATACTGAAATGTCCCTTAAAGAGCTTGTCAAGGTATTGGCTATTGAATATTGTTTCAAGTCTCTCTGATTCTCTTTCTTTGTTTTCGTTCCTACAGCGGGGGATATCAGTCGTTCCTGTTATTGGTATTATGCAGGACAGATGCGCATTTAAACCAGATGCAAATACTGCAGAAGTGGAAGAAATATTTGATGCACCCCTAGAGATGTTTCTCAAGGTTCTTTTTTCTTGTCTGTCTGCTTTTTCACCTTAAACTCAGTTCTAATTGCTCTTACCACACCTTTTTTGCATGACCGTGCTTTCAGGACGAAAACAGAAGAGAAGTGGAGCTAGAATGGATGGGAGAAAAATATGCACTCCATTTCTTTGATCACAACCCAGAGAACAAGAAGTTTGTTATATGGGCTTTGACTGCTGGCATTTTGATAAGAGCTGCATCAATTGTATATCAACGGTTGCCAGCCTTTCAGGAGCGGAGGCCAAGTTTCTGGAATAGAAGTGGCTTGTGATAATGTTAGTCTGTTAAATTGAGTCTCATTCTTTATCATTCTCCTATTGTGGCAGTCTTTCTTACAGAACCCCCTGAGATTAGAACAAGCAGAATACACTTACTAACATGCCATTGCTCAATAGTTTTTGGCTGAATCAGCAGTGGCCTAAATCGATTCCCATGGCTTGGTTTACAAGTAAGATTTGTAAAAATATGGATCTCGTATAAGCTTATATTCCATAAACTTACATTCATCAAATTAAGCAAGCATCAATTTTCGTCAATAAACATTTTTAGTGTATCCAATTGGTAGCTTTTGTCGTCTTGTAAGTTCTATAGTCTTTCATTCTATGCAACAGATATAATCCATGAAGCTTGACGTCTGTATCATAACTTGAAAGACATTCATCTCCATTCAAACTTACATACTTATTGTCAATGCTAATTTCTATAATCATGAGTTATACTTTTGACTGTAATCCATGCTTAATATTCAGAAGAAAACAACCGGTCTAACTGCAACTTGTGATCAAGGGTAAAGAGGCCTAAGATTCTCAATACATTCATAAAACTCTTGATGTTATAGTAAAGGATTTCAGGTCTAGGATCTCAAGAGTTTTCCAAAGGGGCCTTATGTTGTGATTGAACGTTTCTTGGGAAAAGGTGACCAGGGTGCCTCCCACTACATATAGTCTTCTGAAATGGTTTGTAGCATGCAGCAGGCTACTTGTGGTGCAAACCCACTGGATAGCTTCTGAAGAAAGCTCGACATTGTCTTCTATCGCTTTGTTGTTTAAGATAATCATACTTTAATGGGTGGTAGACATCTAGGCACAGAGTGTTCCTGGAGTCCCGGAGGACTCAACTCTACGTCTCATACATAGGCATGGTACCTTACTCTGACTCATCAGCAAATGAATGATGCATACTGGGAAGGATGCAAGACAAAAGCAGCTACAATAATTATTCCAGTTTTTAGATCTGCTGGTTTCCTTTTAAAGTAATCTTCAATACAATGACAGACCAGTTCCATCAATTCTCCATTAGGAGCTATGCTTTTGATGATGGCCCAGATCAGTCCCTGAACTTGATAATTGTACAGGGATGGATAGTTGTTCAGTGTTAACAAAACATTTTATATGCATTACAAAAAAAGTGAAATCCTCTCAGTGTAGAGGGAACTCTCTCTCTTGGGATTAGATACTTCCTCCCCCCAGTGGTGGGAACTTCAGCAAACTCAAAACTTTTTCAAAAAACACAGAGTTTGTTTGGATAAGAGTTTATTTGGATGATTTATTTGAGATATTTACTGTAGCACTTTTTGTGATGTGATGTATGTGAGATAAAAAAGTGATTAGAAAGATAAAAAGGTGATTAAGATTTGTGAGGCAAAATTTTTTTTTCCAAATTCTCTCTATCCAAACAAACTCACAATTTCCCACAACTCTTCATTCATGGAAACAATCCAACACCAAAATACAAAATGTCTGAATCTAATGCAGAGTTAATACATCACTATTATTAATGCTAGATCATGAAGGATGTCCGACCAAAGGAAGCATAAAGCATCACAAATGCTATGGCCCATGTTCATGAAGGATGTCGAACCAAAGGAAGCACTAAGCATCATTAATGCCATGGCCCATGGTAAGCTAAAGCTTGTTAACTTGATACCCCTGTTATTATCTTTCCTGATTTTTTCTGAGGTAGTGTCGTTCTGGTAGTCTTTTTTTTGTTTTGTCTTTTCCTTCCCTATCGGTGCTTGTGTGAGTTTTTCTCCAGTTGGTAGACGTTAAGCTCTTGTCTCTTGTGAGGTGGAAGGGTTATACTCGTTGGAACCTCTATCAGTATCTATGGAGGGTGAGTTGACCGAGTTGTTACAGAAATTTTCTTTAGCCGGAAATGAGCTCTCTGGAGCTATGTTGAATCTAGAGGATCTAAACAGTGGAGTTAGAGAATGCGAAGGAAGTTTGATAGGTAGGATTATGAGGGAAAAAGTTGCTAACTTTATAGGGGTAAAGAATTTTGTTGTCGCTGCTTGGAGTTACCCCAAAAACTTGACAGTTATGGAACTAGGGCCCAATTTATACCTATTTAACGTTCCTAATCTGGAAGAGAAAGAAAGGATTGTGGAAGGGGGTCCGTGAGTGATAGATAAGCAAGTGATGGTTTTTAGGAGGTGGTCAGAAGGGATTGAAAAAAATTATGGAGATTTTGCTACAGCACCATTGTGGGTGCAACTATGGAACTTGCCTGTGCATTGGCTAACTAAAGAGATGGGTAGGAAGATTGGAGCAGTGTTTAAGGAAGTGAAAGAGGTTATTATCCCTCAATCTGGGGGAAAGGAGGGTAGACATCTCAAAATTCTGGTCCTTGTAGACCTATCAGTACCTCTACTTAGAGGCACAGTGGTTCAAACAGCAGGAACTTTTAAGTGGGTAGTGTTCAAATATAAGAGATGTCCAGACTTTTGTTATAATTGTGGTGTTGTAGGCCATAGTGAAAGATCTTGTAAAGAGCAAAGAGTTACGATGGCAAAGCTCTCAGAAAACCAAAATGGTCCTTGGATAAGAGCAGGAAGCACCAGAAGTCCTAGTAAGGAAAGACTTTTGAGAACTGAACTGAATAAGGACAAAAGGTATTGGAAATTTTAGGATAAAGAGATGGTTGAGAGAGAGAGGAGTAGGATGCAAATAGGAGATAGGCTGTTGGAGTTCCTTGAGAATGCAGATAAGGAGAATAGAACTAAACAACTCCTGGATAAGAAAAGGGAGGTGAAGAGCTTGGGGATCCATAACAGTAACACATCTAGTAGATTTGATGATAGTACAGTAGAACGAGGCTCTGATGCTGGTTATCAGCAAAGGGCCTTGGGTAATCAAGGACCTTGTATGACTGATCAAGCCTTTGTGGGAGAGAGGCAAGAGCCAGTAAGGTTGGAAGTGAGGGAGGAGGACACTGGCATGATATCACCAGGGATAGATCAAGCAGATAGGATCCAGGAGCATAGTGAAGGGGAGACAGAAATCCAGGAAGAGCTTCTTATAAATAGTAAGGTCCAGGAGACGGTTAAGAAACAGATAAAAAGGTCCTATAGGAAACTGAAGACTCCTGTTGTAACTAGAAGGCCCTTAAAGGAGTTAAATGATCGGGATCTTAGTCTTATAGGGAATGGCAAAAGAAAGGTGTTGCCTTGCGATGAGGAGATGGAGGATTTGCAACAACAACAGATTGTTTGTAAAAAGACCAAATTCATGTTGGAGGTTATCCAGACAGAGAGGGAAGGTGTAAGGCCTGGTGCAACCCAATGAGTACAAACAATATCACAATGATGCACAAGATATATCAAATTTAAGCACAATAAAGAAAACTTAATTAAAGAGAAAAGATAAGAAATGCAAACCAAATATCAATCCAATAGTCTCTTCAATAGATGGCGATGCTAACCAAGATGTACAAGTGAAGGCTCACTCCTTCCTCACCCCAAACACTCTTTGGTTGAGCCAAGGAGTTTTACAACTATTCTAGTTAACCCTCAACAACCTACACTTGAAAGATCACTCACCCAATTAAGAACTATTTTATACAAATGAGGCAACCTTCACCAAGGTTTTACCACTTCAAGTGATAGGTTCACCTTCACCAAGGTTTTACTCCTCCTAGAGAGTAACCTTCACTTGAGCAACCTCACAACCCAACTTCCCCAACCCCTTATACAACCAACAAAGAATCTTTCTACTCAAAAATCTCACTTGTAAGTTTGTATTTTGTGTTGGTAAAAGTTCCTTGTCTTCTTGTGCTTTGGGGTTTTTATAGAAGGTGAGAAATGATTCCAAAAGGCTCTCCAACGGTCAAATATTAAATGCTGTCAAAACTAGCCGTTGGCCTGTCGAACGTCCGAACCACCTGTCGGACGTCCGAACCCTGCGTCCGAACGTCGTCAGAGAGTCATCAAATCTTTGCGAAATTTCTCGGACGTCCGATGAGATCGATGTGCGTCCGAGGCGTGCGTCCGATCCTTCTGGACGTCCGATGCTTCCTCACGAGCGTCCGACAGAGTTTCCTTCTTGATGTTCTTCATTCTTTCGGACGTCCGATAGCTTCCTTTCGGACGTCCGACTTGTGCCACAAGAATCTGTTCTAACAAATTGCTCATATAAAAACATTAACCCAAATCTACATTTTGGTTTGTTAATCATCAAAACCAAGGATTGATTGACCAAGGTCAACAATCTCCCCCTTTTTTATGATGACAAACAAAATGAAGATTTCTTTTACCAAATAAGTTCAAATAAAGCTCCCCCTTAGAAAGTGTCAACATACAAAGAAATTTCAATAAATCTTACTCCCCCTTTTGGCATCAATCAAAAAAAATAAACTCCCCCTTTATTTTTCAAATCAAGACCATATTGAATATCAAAATTTTCAATTGTACTTACAACCATATAGCACTTCTTGGATCAAATCTTCATGATGTACCTAAATATGAGAAATTTCATTTGGTACCCTTTCTTTATAGGGTCCTTGGGAGTAAATACGACATGATCTAGCAATCCACATGGATTTCATGCTTTTTCTCATATTTTTCTTTACATAGCAATCATTTTGCATATGTCCAAATTTGCAACAAAAGTGACACATGATAGAAGTATTTTGCAAATAGGTGGATTTAATGCAACTAATTTTTTTATTTCTTATCATAGCAAACTTATTTGTGTCTTGAAAAGATTTGCTTTCTTTTGTTTGAGAAAACTTTTGTTTTTCATTTTGGAGAAACTCGTTCAAGTCATTAATTCTTTTCTTTAACAAATTTTGTTCCTCCAACATTTTTTCATAAAACTTTGTTTTCTCTTCCAACTTCCTTTTCAAATTATTTTTGCAATCAAAAACACTTTTTTGATTTTTTAAATCATCATTTTCCATTCTCA
This sequence comes from Coffea arabica, assembly GCF_036785885.1. Classification (NCBI taxonomy): domain Eukaryota; kingdom Viridiplantae; phylum Streptophyta; class Magnoliopsida; order Gentianales; family Rubiaceae; genus Coffea; species Coffea arabica. Next base: position 12,999,920 of record NC_092312.1, read on the forward strand.
AACATTTGTTTTCTTGAAAAAGTTTGGAGTTTTCTTCCAACAAATCATTTATTTTTGTTTTCAAATCTTTATTTTTAGCATAAGATTTTCTCAAACTTTTATGCATTTTAATCATAAGAATTTTCACATCATCATCTTCATTATCTTCATCACAAGAAGAGTGATAAGAACTTATCTCATCTTCTCCAACAGCCATTAGTGCCATTTGAACCAACTCTTCTTTTTCTCTTTTTGAATTGCATTCATCCCATGTAATTTTGCAATCTCCTCTTGAACATCTCTTGTTGAAGATCTTCTTGAAACTTTTGATGTGAGGAGTTATATCATTGTCCACTTCCATGATTTCCTTACCCATGAAGGATAGGTTATCCCCCACTTGAGATGCTTTAAAAGCTATGCCTCTCTTATACATTCTTGCATTTTCTTCCTCTTGCACTTTGAATTTCAGTTTTAATTCATAAGAGGTTAGGAAATTCACAAGATATTCAATGGACATAGAATTTAAATCCTTTGCCTCTTCTATAGCATTTATTTTGTTTTTCCATTCTTTTGGCAAGGCATTCAAAATCTTTCTATTTTTCTCACCCAAAAAATATTCTTTTCCAAGCAATTTAAGATCTTCAATAATGTCACAAAATCTACTACACATCTTATCAACATTTTCAAGAGGATGCATTTTGAAAAATTCATATTGAGAAACAAGTAAAGATTTCTTTTGTTCTTTAATATCTTGGTTACCTTCATGAAATACACACAATTTATCCCAAATATCTTTAGCTGATTTACAACATTTAATCCTACTAGATTCATTTACATTTAATGCATTGTACAATATACACATGGCCTTGGCATTCAAAGAAAGGTATCTCTTGTCTTTTTCATTCAATTCTTGTCTAGTCTTTAATCTACTCAAATTGGTGGTAGAGTCAACTATTCTAGTTTCATAAGGACCATCTTCTACCACATACCATAATTCAATATAAACGGATTGTAAGAAAATCATCATTCTTTGTTTCCACATGCTAAAATGAGAACCATTAAACATAGGTGGTCTATCAATAGATTACCCTTCTAAAAAAGAAACTTTTATGGTTGCCATGATCTTTACTCTAAGCGGTTAAGCTTGATCAAAAGAGACCAAGCTCTGATACCAATTGTAAGGCCTGGTGCAACCCAATGAGTACAAACAATATCACAATGATACACAAAGATATATCAAATTTAAGCACAATAAAGAAAACTTAATTAAAGAGAAAAGATAAGAAATGCAAACCAAATATCAATCCAATAGCCTCTTCAATAGATGGCGATGCTAACCAAGATGTACAAGCGAAAGCTCACTCCTTCCTCACCCCAAACACTCTTTGGTTGAGTCAAGGAGTTTTACAACTATTCTAGTTAACCCTCAACAACCTACACTTGAAAGATCACTCACTCAATTAAGAACTATTTTATACAAATGAGACAACCTTCACCAAGGTTTTACCACTTTAAGTGATAGGTTCACCTTCACCAAGGTTTTACTCCTCCTAGAGAGTAACCTTCACTTGAGCAACCTCACAACCCAACTTCCCCAACCCTTTATACAACCAACAAAGAATCTTTCTACTCAAAAATCTCACTTGTAAGCTTGTATTTTGTGTTGGCAAAAGTCCCTTGTCTTCTTGTGCTTTGGGGTTTTTATAGAAGGTGAGAAATGGTTCCAAAAGGCTCTCCAACGGTCAAATATTAAATGCTGTCAAAACTAACCATTGGCCTGTCGGACGTCCGAACCCTGCGTCCGAACCCTGCGTCCGAACCACCTGTCGGACGTCCGAACCCTGCGTCCGAACGTCGTCAGAGAGTCATCAAATCTTTGCGAAATTTTTCGGACATCCGATGCGATCGATGTGCGTCCGAGGCGTGCGTCCGATCCTTCTGGACGTCCGATGCTTTCTCACGAGCGTCCGACAGAGTTTCCTTCTTGATGTTTTTCATCCTTTCAGACGTCCGATAGCTTCCTTTCAGACGTCCGATTTGTGCCACTAGAATCTGTTCTAACAAATTGCTCATATAAAAACATTAGCCCAAATCTATATTTTGGTTTGTTAATCATCAAAATCAAGGATTGATCGACCAAGGTCAACAGAAGGACAGGAGGTGGGGTCCATCCGGAATGGAGTCCCCATGCAAATATGAGAGTTTTGGTGTGAAATTGTCAAGGAGTGGGGAGCCCCTTGACAGTTTCCCATCTCAAGGAGGTGAATAACCTTCTCTCTCCTAACCTGATTTTCTTAAGTGAAACCAAGAATAGAAAATAAGTAGTAGATAGGATAGCCAGGGGCCTGAGATTTGATAATAGTGCAGTGGTGGAGGCTATGCATAAGGCTGGCATGATGGCCTTGTTGTGGAAGGAAGACACTCAGGTGTTAGAAGTGTATCAGACTGCCTTTACCATTGAAGCCAAGATCGAAGATATGGATCTCAAGTGTATATGGTGGTTTATAAGTATGTATGTGAGCTGTGATGCTCATATTAGGAAGAATCAATGGAAGGTTCTTAAAGAGAGAAGTAAGCTGTGGGGAAGCAGATTTATGATAGCTAGGGATTTTAATGATATTCTGTCTAATGAGGAAAAGTGGGATGGTTTGGCGAGAGAAGAGAGAAGCTTTAGAGATTTTAAGGAATTCCTGAATCATAATAATCTGATTGACATAGGATTCGAAGGTCACCCCTGAACCTGGAGTAACCACTGGAATAATGATGGTGAGGTTAGGCAAAGACTGGACAGATGCTTGGGAAGTATTGAGTGGTACCAGACTTTTGATAAGGCAAGTTGTCAGCACATTGACACTTACGCCTCTGATCATAGTATTTTGTATTTAAACACTTGTACAGGAATGGAAAAAAAGAAAAAGAGGTTTTATTTTGATAAAAGGTGGCTTCAAAGGAAAGAGGGGTACCAGGTAGTAGAAAAAACTTGGCCAAAAAAGGAAGTTAGATTGCGTATGTTCAAAGTTACTAAAAAGATTAGAAACTGTAGGATTGAACGTCTGAAATGGAGAAATACTTTCAAAGCCAATTCCAAAAGCAGGATTGAGGAGTTAAAAGAGGAGCTGGAAAGAGTGAAAAACTCAGACTGTGAGAGCAGAAAAGAGAAAATAGCTGAATTTAAGAATCAGCTCCAAGTAGCCTACGCTGAGAAAGAAAATTTTTGGAGTCAAAAAATCAAAATCAACTGGCTAAGAGAAGGTGACAAGAGCACTAAGTATTTCCATGCTCATGTTAAGGGGAGGAGAACAAACAATAGAATCAGAAAGTTGCAGAAGGAAAATGGCTCATGGACTGAGAATCAGGAAGAAGTAGTCTCAGAAATTTCAAATTACTTTAGAGGGCTTTTCACTAGTGGAGGTAGGAGGGATATGTCAGAGGTTTTAGAGGGTATTCCCCATTCCATAACTCAATAGATAAATGCTAAACTAACTAAACCAATAGAAGAGAAAGAGATCAGAGATGCACTTTTTTCCATGCAGCCTGAGAAAGCTCCTGGACAGGATGGCATATCACCCTTATTCTTTCAAAGATTCTGGAACATTTTAAAAGGAGATGTCATCCCTACTATTCTTTCTTTTTTTAATGCTGGCCATATGCTCAAATCGATTAACCACACTGTCATCTCTCTTATTCCTAAAATGCTGAATCCTATTTGCCTGAAAAATTTTAGGCCTATTAGCCTGTGCAGTGTGATTTACAAAATAATCTCTAAAATTTTGGCCAATAGACTAAAGCCTGTTCTAGACATCTGCATTAGTAATACATAATCAACTTTCGTTTCTGATAGGCAAATTCTAGGTAATGTGATCATAGCTCATGAGTATATGCATTACCTCAAAAATAAAAAACAAGGATTAGATGGATACATGGCAATCAAGTTGGACATGGCTAAAACCTATGATAGAGTAGAGTGGCATTTTTTGCAGGCAACCATGCAGAAGATGGGATTCTGTCCACAATAGATCAACTGGATTACTGGGTGCATGCATACTGTTACTTACTCCTTCAACTGCAATGGAGAAATCAAAGCATTCATCACACCAGGGAGAGGAATAAGGCAGGGAGATCCTTTGTCTCCCTATCTTTTCTTACTTTGCTCAGAAGGTTTTTCAATCTTACTGAGGAAAGTAGAAGGAAGAAACGAGTTAAAGGGGCTGAAAATTAATAGGCAAGGGCCTATCATTACACATCTCTTTTTTGTAGATGACTCACTCATCTTTTGTAAAGCCAGCACTCAACAGGCCAATGAAATTATGAAGATCTTTAAAACGTATGAAGAGGCATCAGGTCAGCTGATTAATCTAGATAAATCAGCTGTTTTCTTCAGGAAAATCATCTCTCTGGAGCAAAGGAAGGAAGTATGTAGTGTTCTAGGTGGAATGGCAGAAATGACAGAAGGGAAGTATCTAGGCTTTCTAATGGTGATAACAAGAACAAAAGATCAAGTGTTTGGCTTCATTAGAGAAAACACAAGAAGGAAGCTTCAGTGTTGGAAAAACAAGTTGCTAAGTAGTGCAGGCAAGGAGGTAATGCTGAAGGCTGTCTCTATGGCAATGCCTACTTATGCCATGTCTTGCTTTAAACTGCCAAGGAAACTGTGCAAAGACATCACTGCATCAATGGCCAACTACTGGTGGGGAGAAACAGATGGGAAAAGCAAGTTACACTGGTTGTCTTGGAAAAAACTGGCTCTGGATAGACCTGAAGGGGGCTCGGGATTCAAGGATATAGAGGCTTTCAACAAGGCTTTGTTGGGGAAACAGATATAGAGGATATTAACCAAGCCAAACCTTCTTATCAGTAAAGTTTTTAGAGCTACGTATTTCCCCAAAGATTCCATATTTAGGTGTAAAGTTCAAAAGAATGCTTCTTGGATTTGGCAAGGACTTTTAGGAGTCAGAAGCTTCATAGAAAAAGGTGTAATCAGGAAGATTGAGAATGTAAGAAGCACAAACATCTGGGAGCATAAATAGATCCCAGGAACACCCGCTAGTAAGCCTACTACCCCAAGACCTTGTAACAATTCAATGAGGATGGTGTAGGAGCTTATCAGTCATAAGAGTTGGGATAGAAACACCATTTTCAGAACTTTTAACCAAAACGATGCAGAAAGGATCTTGAGAATTCCTATAAGTCTAATAGGCAGGAAGGATAGTTATTTTTGGTAACATAATGGGGGAGGTTGTTATTTTGTCAAATCTGGATACAAATTTCTCATGAAGGAAAGGGACAGTTCTGAGAAGGCAAAATCAGAAGAAGCTGGTCCAAGCATAAGGGAAGGAAGTCAGCAACTGAAGCAGATGTGGAATACTCTTTGGAAGCTAAACATAAAACATAAGATTAAGCTGTTTATATGGAAGTGCATTACAGGGGCATTGCCAGTTAGAGAAGCAATTTTTAGAAGGATAGAGATGGGAGATCCAGTATGTAGAGCCTGTGGGGAGTGCCAGGAGATAGTGGAACATCTTTTATTAAGCTGTCCAAGTATCTTGGATATATGGAAGGTGGCCTCAATTCAATGGGATGGAGCTAGAGATCAGTAAGGAGAATTTAAACGATGGTGGTGCAAAATATCAGAGGCAAAGACAAGACCAGAAGAAGCACAATATATTAGACTGATTGCAAACATTTTGTGGCTAGTGTGGAAAGAAAGAAACAAACAGGCTTTCGAAGGCCAAAGCATAAGTCCACCAGTAAAGACAATGAACAAGGCTTAGAATGAGTGGTTGGAACAAGAGGAACTAAGGAAAACCAAGGATAGAATGAGCACAGAAGAAACAACTTCTACTCAGACAGTGTATCATCAGGAGAATGAAGATGAGGAGTCCATAGTACTTGAAGTGAATTCAACAAGTCAATAAAGGCAACTGTCATTTGGAATTGGAGTCATAGCTAAGACATATTCGCAAACAAGGATTGCAGAATGGGCACTAAAGGAGAGAACACTTGGAACCAAGCTCCTTGATGATGCAGTAGCAGTTAAACTGGTCTTGTGTAAAGTTATGGAGCAACACTAGGACAAAATCAAAATTTTGTCCCAAAACAAAGAGTTACTGAGACAGCTAAAGAATCCGAGCTGCCCTGACAGTTGTTTAACAAATCTCTGATTGATGACATTATTGATTACAGAAGATGTTTCGCATGTGCTCTTTTGAGCTGGCTAGTGAAGGCAATATGACAAGATGTAAAAGTTTAAGTTCCTATGCCTTAGGCATTTTTGTGGATGAGGAATGGTATTTTCCTCAATGCAATTGAGCACTAGTTGTAAAGTTTCTCGAGCCTTTGCTCGCACATGTACATTTCTTTAGTCAATAGAAAAATTTTATCGTTTCGTCAAAAAAAAAAAGATAGTTGTTCAGTTTGGGCCTCCATTGCAGGGAAAACTAATTATTGTCCGTGAATGTGTGAAGAGAGAGAGAGAGAGAGGATCTAGATGTTACATTACAAGCTAGTGTTTTTTCTGCTTTCCAACGCTAAAGCATGTCACAGGCGATAATGGGGAGTTTGTAGTGCTATCTGAGGATGGCATTAGGACGACGAAACTTGCTGTGGTACTACGTGCTAGTATTATGTCATTAGGCAAATCAATAGCTTTTGTTCTAGCAAGGAAATGGGGCAGGATTACCACCTCAATCGTGACTGTAAAATAGCTTATCCAATGCCCAAAAAGGTTGTCTTGCTTTCTTCAACTTAACAGCTACATGCATTCTAAGAAAATCAGCAAAAAGATTACCTCAATTTGAATTTGAAGATAAAGCAGTCTAATAGCCTGTTCCCATTGAAAAGAAAATGATGAACAATTCTGGCCGTTCAATTCTGTCTCCAATCACAACATTAATCTGCTCAATAAACGTGTTCGTTTGTACAGTCGACACTTCAATATTGCCATGCTAGGTTCCTAATGAATGAAAGTTGATCCCTCCAAAGCCTGCTCCTGATAAAGTAACAAAAGACTTGATCAATAATTCCAAAGACAGATAGAGCAAGGTTGTGATTTATGGTATCAAATGTCACTTTTTCAGTGTTGAAAATTTCCTTACAATCTATGCTCACTTATCTCCTGTATATAGAGTGTTGCAAATTCTAAGCATTTCATCTATGGCTAGCCCGGGGAACGTAATGCTACTACTAGTGTCAATAATTTCATGGCTAGCAGGTGGTACAATCAAGACTTCATAAACTAATAAACTCCATATGGTTTTCTGATTTGAATGTTAGAAAACTTCTGCCGAATATTATTTATTGAGCAGCTTAGCTGTATAATGAAGAACTAGTACTGTTACACAATAATAATGTTGCGGAGCATGAGCCCCTTTCAACTACAACATTGTAAGTACAATGTGGTGAACCACAAACTACAGCCTGCCCAGATCCTTCAGTGTATATCAACTCGGATGGCCCTCATTTTACCGAAGCGGCCAATAGATGGATTGCCTTGGCTTTATTGAAAGGGCCATACCTTTTTTTTTTTCGCGCTTAGTGGTATTTCAGCTTTTCGGTCAGACTAATCCCCTAAGTCTATGTAGAATCTTGTCCTAAGGATATACAGTGAGGTAGCACACGGGAATCAATCATATGACCTGCCGGTAAAGATTAGGCTACGGAACCAGTCCGACTAGCCGTGGAGATATTGAAAGGGCCATAAACTACACTAAAGATTGATGTCTGCTACATATCAAATGTTGCGAGCTTGTATGTAGCTAGCGGTTAGGATAAAACACAGTGGACATTTGATCTATTGGCAACAAATTAGGAAAAGGCTTGTTGTTGTCCATGCAGAAAAAGTGGAACCTTCCAACTCATATGTATCGAATTACCTATTCGTATTCTTGAAGAAATTCAATGTCAAGCATATGTGCTAAGCAATATTATTGTGTAGTGTCTTGTACTACTATTGAGTAGACCTTCCCTTAATATAGATTAGAATAAGAGTAAAAGTAAATTTTACGATTGACCAAAGAAAAAAAGATAAATGAAAGGTGAAGTTGATGGGAAATATTTCCTCATTTACACTAAAGAATTAACACGTGTTCACTAATTACTTCAAAAACAAAAAATGTATATTCACTGGCATCATCAGTTATTTACCGTCTAAATTACAAACATAAACAATAAAAAAATGTTTTAAAACCTACAATTGCGATGCTAATATCTTAACTCGACTCTTATACAACGCACAACATTATTTGTTTTCTTTAGAAATAAGGAAGGCGGTATAGAAGTCGTAACTTTGTCATATGACAACAAAATAAATGGTCCTAAATGTATGCTTTTTGCCTCAATGTGCAAGTTGTAACTTTGCCCTTATTTTAGACCGTATATAGTATATTATAGTATACAATGTTTTCTTGAAGTGGCGATTATTTTGGTTTTAATATGTCATTTAGATCTACATAATAGGAAACAATTGGGAAGACTCAAAAAAAAAAAAAAAGAGAGAAAAAGAATCCAAGAGGTCATTTTGATACAATTGGAAGTATGATGGCCAATTGAGAATCGATCATAAATGGGGTGGTTTTGTCGTATAATTGAGATTGGTTTAGGGGACTAATGTAAAATTAGAAGCTTATGATGGAGGAATGGCACAACTAGTCCATACCAGTGTGTAACTTGAAATATTTATTAGTTTAATTCAAAATGATATGTTAAAAACGTAACATTGATCTCAATACTATTTTTAGCTAATCCTCTTTTGGCCTCAAAACATCATTACCATGTCACATGCTCATAAATTGAATGGCAATCACGGTTAACGATGAAATCATAATATTTCAAATAGAATTATATGTCCATTATATTTATTTTGAAAATTCAATTTCAATTTTCAAAAATAAAACACACATAAGATGCGTTTCTTGTTTGGATAAAGAGTTCCATATTTACCCTTTTGTCCTTAAGACATTTTCACATATCTCATCTCAAGTTGTGTTGGCATAACCTATTCATGCAAAAAGTGATGTAAAATAAAATATAGGACCAAACTGCAAAGTTCAACTCCGTTAGAGAGTGGAATATATCATCTGAAATGTGGGGGACAAAAACCTATAAATTGCAAACGTAAGGACCATTCGGGCAATTCCCTAAAAAAGATGTTATACCGCCACTTTATACCGAAAATACCCCAGCCTCCTGCGTATAAAAGCCGTACCACTTCAAATAATTCAAACCGCCTCTCACACACACACTAGCACTCTCTGACTCCTCCTCCTCGTCGTCGGAAGCTCTCAACCTTCTTTGAATTCAGGTCTCTCTCTCTCACGCACACACGCACAACACACTCGCATATGAATGTATGTGGATTTTGTTGTAATATCTGCTGTTAGGATAATCACTGGATTAAGTTTCTTTCTAGTTTCATCTCAAAGCCAGGTTTATGTCGTAATTTTGTAGAATTATGTTAAAAATCTCGTAATTTGACTTTAATTATCGTCATTTATCACACGAGCTCGAGCTTTCGCTCCTCAAATTCATCACTTTATCGTCAGTTTGATTCAACATTGCTGCGTATCTATAAATTCTACGTTTTTTGTACATCGAGCAATTTAATAGGAAATGCAGTTATACAACTATCCGGTTGTTATTATTTGTTTTCTGAGATGTGTTAACTTGAATAATTGGAAATATAGTTGTTTTGCGGATAATAGTTTTGTGTATCTGTTTGTTTTTATTGTTTTTCCCCCTAATTTTAAGAACTTTTAACTGAGCCGCTTTATACCTGTTTTGTGATTAATGATACTTAAACAACCTGATTAGGTTTTTAAAGTATTAGTAATCACTTTTGAAACTTTTTTATAGAGTTTGGTTTGATTAAAAAAGCATTTTCTTGACGTCAGCAGCGTGGAAGTTAGGCTTAAATGTAGCAATACTCAATTCTAACCTTGTTTTGGCAGTAAGAAAGCAGTTATTCAGCCTTAGTTCCCTTAGTGTTGACCAGCTATTGAAAAGTGGGAGGCATGGCAAAACTTCTAGGCACTAAAATAAAACAAAAAACAGTTTCTGTATTTCTTTCAACAATGGCGTCCTAAGCTCCATGTCCTGTGTGTTGTTTAGTCTAATATAAAGGAGGAATGGTGTGTAGAGGTTTAAAATGAGTATTTCTTATGCCTTATGGCATCGTGATTGATTCGACGAAGATCGCATGTAGTCAGGACAATAATTCTGATGCCATGTCTATTATTATGATTGCCATAGAAGTGCTTTCTCTTGGCTTTGGCAAGAGATTCACAGCCTATGGGAGCTAGAAAGGGGAAGAATAACATTTCCAAACTTGATAATATGTTTGCAAGTTTTTACTAAATTCTCTGTGTGATGTGTCTTTTGGATTCGAAGTACTATTCTAGGCAGATGTTTCGAGTCCAGATATCCGTCATTAGATATCTACTGGAGAAATTATCATTTCCTTAACATTGACAGAAGATTACAACAAAGAATCCTGCAGCTGATTGTCTGTAGTTGGGATTCCTGCAGATATCATAGTGATAACTTATATCACAAATAGTGATTGGGAAAGGCTATGAAAGATTTTCATGATGTACAACGTTGCTTCTTGTGATGGTAGAATTTTAAGTTCTCTGACTCACAGATGCAAGTAGTTTGTGTTGTATCTCATTTCTCTGGAGGTTTGTTTCTGCAGAATGGATTAATCATTTATAGTCATGATAAAATATTCTTTATTTATCAGCATTTGGTGGACTATGAATTTGCCTCTATACTTTTTGTCTGTAAACATGTATCAACAGGATGGCTAATTCTTACAAATTCACAATACATACTCTTTTTAATGCTTGCAGAATTGAATTGAAAGATAAATCTGTTCTTAAATATGGTGGAATCCCAGAAGGAAGATTCTTCATCTGTCAACTCAAAACAGAAAAAGTCATTGCTAGGTATCCTCTTCAAAATCTGTTTCTGAAGAGTTTTCAGCTCATTTTTTATCTCTATTTTATTATTATTATTATTATTTTTTCATGAATTATTGTTTTTCTAGTTAAAGATAGATGCCATGAAGACCAGACTTCATTGATGGGTTGCCAAACTTTTGCAGCTTTCTTCTCAAAGTATTTGGTTTGAAAGCTGTAGAAAGCCATTTTCAATAGAATAATTTGTGCAAAATAGATATAAAGTATCAAAATTAAGTGAGATAGTTGAAATAACTAAAAGATAAGTTGATAGCAAACTTTGGGCTGGACTAATTACCAGACCACCAGTAGCTAGCTTCTTAAGTATGAAAATTATTCTTCTTCTTGTTTGTTTAGTATCTCTTGTTGGACCAAAATAATCTGTGGTTTAATCTTAGTTGTTCCATATAAGAAAGTAATTTTGTTACTTCTTGTCAGATTTGGACTTTGGGAAGGATGACTTTCTGACTTCCTGGAAGTCAACGTCTATAACTGAAGATGATTCTATGAATTTGGATTTTGGGCCTGTTTCAAAAGGCAAGAAGAATGCATTCAACTTTGCCAAAATGTAAGATAGCACAAATACTTGTATTTCTCTATGTGACTTTTGTTTAGAACATTGGCCATAGAGTACAGTTTTGCTGTCAGAAAGACCTGATGGTTTTCTGCAAGGGTTTCCGGACTCCCACTAAATAGAACTACTGCTGCATTTTGCAATAAATTGATTTGACATTGCTAATACTCCAGGGATGTGGATTTCAATCTTGATGTCGATTTTGGAAAACTCCCATCCTTCAACTTAGACATTCCAGACATTGATATTTCTTCACCGGTTAAAAAGGATGGCAAATCCAAGGGAAGATCCAATGAGGAGTCTGCAAGTGGAAATACTCAAGGAAAAGCAGATCGCTCTGAATTTACATTTGATTTTGGCGAGTAAGTATGCATACAATTCCAGGGTTTGTCTCTTTTATTTATTCACTTTCCTGCATTTTTCTATTTATGATTCATGCTGCACTGCAAATCTTTACATTCATCCTTAATTTGGGTAACTGTTCAGCACATTATGTGTCCAGTCATCACTTTCAATGCTTGCTTTCAGATTGGATGGTTTCAATTTCAAGCCAAGCTCAAAGAAAGACGATCCAAAAGTCAATAAAGGTGAAAATGAGGAAGATTCTTTGAACAGAAGAGATTCTCAGAAATCTGGGGACTGCCTGGCTGAAGATCTCGATGCACATGCAGACAGAAAATTCAGCAATCTGCCAGCATCAGGGGATTTGATTACTTCGAACCTTGACTCTGATGTTGGTAGTGGTGCCAGTCCTGATACATTGAATGAGAATTTCCTTTCTGAGTCTGGAACCCATGATGATGGTTTTCCAAACTCCAAGGCTGCAATAGATGAAGTTGCATCTCCTGAAGAAATGGCCACACTTAAGAAGACAACATCCACCAGTGAGAAAGAATCAAACTGCCAACTAGACAAGTCAGCTTCTCCAATTACTGATCAAACCATACAGCATGAAGCAGTTGATACAGTACTCAGAAGTGAGTCAGGTCAAGATACTCTCTTGAAAACACAAGAGGAAGTTAGTCCCAGGGATGCAAGCGTAAGTAATCAGGTTGGGGAACAAAGTCTACAGCATTTTATAGCTGATTCGAGTTCTAAAGTCTTGTTTCTAATTAATCATTTCTGCAGCATATTGCTAGCTTTGAGAAAGACAATGGGGAGAGCGAAGTTTGTACTAATAATCATGCTCATATTGCCAATAAAGAGGGAGCTGAGCCTGCTCTGGGTGGAACTTATGTCGAACCAATTTTATCAACTGATGCCTCAAAAGACTCTATCACTCATAGTCAAATGAATGTGAAGAACAAGGACAGCTTGGAGCATTCTACAAGTTCATTAGAGAGGTTAGGATTTTGCAACCTTTGCATGTCCTGTGTGCAAAAGTGGCACAAGAAACCACAGATTCTACAATATCTGGTGGTAAATGATTCTGTTAATTAAAGCAGAGCATCACTGAGTGTACAATTACCTTTTCTTAACATTGGTGGTGCTAACCTATGTAGATATTCACTTGTTTTGTCAATTAAGGACAGAATTTTATTGGCCAATGTTAATCTTAGCTGGTCCAATGGTTTCTTTATGTGGTGCAGTAGAGCTACAAATAATAATATGATGCCAGAGAAAGAAAGGGAGGTGGTTATTAGGTCAAAATATTTTAAGCAACGAGACAATGCTGATTCTCGGTTTGAGAATGCTTCACATCAGACAAAGCTTTCGTCAGTGCATGGGAGATTAATTGGCACCGGAGAACCATGTCCTCCGGATGAAAGGTCAGCGATGTTTTCTGAACATTATGATTGAAAATGGTTCTGAAATTTACACTTTTCATCTGATAATTTTTAGCAGGAATTGCAACTCCATAGAGTCTAAAATTGATAACATGGTAGCTGGTGTTTCCCCATCAAGTTCTGAAGTACTGACCAGGAAGGAACATTCTCATATAGGAAGTCAGGAGAACTCTAAATGTCTTAACACAAATAGGTGATGCTTTTCTACTTAGACCCCCACAAATGACTTGAGTTTTATGCCTTTATCTGAAACATTCATTAGGTGGAATTCAAGACTACTCGACCAGGAAGTGAATAAACGAATACCTTCATCCAGAGGAGGTGAAAAGAATGTTAAAACTCTAGATTCATTCAGGTGTGGCATCTGTTTCTATGGTTAGAAATATATTCTGTTGGCTTTTCAAATTTTTTTCTCAGAGAAATGAGAATTTTGTAATCTTCAAATCTGAGCATCCTTGCACATTCTTTTCCTGTCACATAGATGCCTGTCTATTTGATGATAAGTACTGCCCTCTGTAGATTCTTAAGAATTTCTTGAGTTTCTTGGTTTTCACATCTGAAAAATCACAGCTGTTGAACTGTGAGTATTCACTTCTAACTCTTACGTGTGATTTATGATATAGCTTGTGTATTATGCTGCCTTTCTTTCACAAAATCAATTGAAATAATGCGTAGAACTGCAATCAATCATGGCAAATATTGTATACCACTGTTTAAGTATATTGGCCTGATGCCTGCAGCTTACGTGTTAAACCTTCGAGTGGAATGACAAAGAAACCAGAATCACAAAATTCTGCAAACCCAGCAAGTTTGGCCGTGAATTTGGAAACTAGTCAGATTAGGAAAGACGCAGCTGCGGAAGGAGATAAAGTCTCTTCTTCTAAAGCTATTAAGCAGATGCCTGCTCTTTCTACCCTGACAATTAAATCCACATCTCAGAGTCCTGCAAAAGCAGCAAGTTTGCCCATGAATGTGGAAGCTAGTCATTCTACGAAAGGCATAGCCACTGAAGGAGACAAAGTCTCCTCTTCTAATGCTATAAAGCAGATGGCTACTAGTTCTGGCCTCACAATTTTAAGGTAGTATTTTCCTGTGATATTTTACAAAGTTCTTTATGAATGTACTTATTATTCATTAATGTGGTATTGACATAGAACTTCTGGAGCAAACCTTGGTTCATCGAAGTCTGCAGCCCAGAAAGGAATTGCAGTTTCAGGAGATATGCGGCAAAATAGATTTTTAGCTGGAAGCACACCATCCCAGACTCCCAAAGTTGTTGAAATGAAGAACCAAGCACCAGCCATCCCTTCTCTTAAGCGAAAAATAGCTGAGGTTTGTCTTTCCATATTTTTGCTTTTGACATTGAGGTTTCTTCAAATCAGTAAAACTGCTATGGCATTACAATAAATTACTTTGCAGCAAGCTAATTTACCTTGGGCAATCATTGCTCATGTCAATGTTTATTTACAGGCTTCTAGTGCAGATGTGATCTTAAATCCATCAAAGCGTCTCTCAGCATCACCTAGCAATGAGTTTGTCTTTATTAATGGCTATATACTTGAATTTGTTTTCCTGATTTATCCTTGTCACCATGCATGATTTTCAATGAAATCTGCAGAGATTCGGCAGAAATAGGAAAGCTTGTTGATGGAGAGGTGATATGTTAAACTAATAAATTTGCATTTATAAGATGGTGTTGTAAACATACAGCCTCATGCAGACATGATAGATTTAACACGTAGTGTTACTTGGTTTACATTTCAACAGGTACGTGGAAATGGGAATGTTTCGGATGGGAAGAGCATGACTGTGTACAAAAATCCACAAACTTCCAGAGTAGATGTGCCTGGGGACATGAGTGGACTAGATGCTACCTTCTCTGTAGAAAGTGAAATCAACATTGAAAAGGCGGATGCTTGTGCTAAAGGGCTTGAAGATGTAAGTACAAGTTTAATTCCTTTAAGCTGCTTTTGTTATGATGAAATATGCATGTGTAAGGTTGACCTTGTTGGGTACTTATTTTCTTCCGGCCTTTTAAACTGATTTAGTTGCGGCAACTTTGTAAACTTAAGGTTTTGCTCTTTCACTTGTAACATTACTCACTCCTCCTTCATTATAATATACTAGTATCACAAAATTTCCTTTCCCCCCTAGCTTATTATATTAATTGGTCTTTGATCCTGGAAATTTTAATTAAGATTGTAGCCTATTGTGAGACAAGTTAGCTAAAATTTAGGGTCCAAACACAATTTTTTTTCCTGAATAATGCAACAGTATCTTTTAATTAAAGCTTCTGGTGAAATCTTCTTTTCCATCATAGGTTCTAGTTACCTTATATTTGATTTCTGGTCATGAAGTTGTTGGGTGACTGTCTGGGTAGTTAATGAAGGTTTATTCCTGTTTCTGCTGCCCCTTTTGCTTTCTGATGATATCATCATAAGCTTGTCAAGCTTTAAATAGTTTTCTGTCAGCTGTCTTCTAAACGAATGAAATTTCTTATGCACCTATAATGGTCCTATCTTTTCTCCATTGAGACCTGGACTGTTAGAAGTTGGAAGTGACTGGAAATGTTTCTAATGCAGATCTGCAACATGCTAAGAAAGAAACATGAGGAGGCAAAGGAAATTTTAGTCCGAGCAATTGTGACCAACAACAACCTTCTTATGCTAAACCATCCTATCTATGAACAGAAGATATCCTTTCATCTCTGCTGTTTTAGCTACTGACTTTGTGTTGACTTGCAATTCAAAAATATAATTGTACAAATACCTTAACTGTTGAAAACATCAGAATGGTTCAGAAATTTGCAATGCAGCTGAAAACAAGGGATGTTCACGCTCCAACATAATCAGCTAAAGCAGCAATTGTCATCTCTAGGTATTATCTTCTCTCTTATCTTTCTGCCTCACAGACACATGGATGCCCATCGAATGAGCTGGTCATACTCAACCAGGAGTTAAGAGGCACATGTATCTGCATATTTTACTATCTCGAGAGATTGGATTCTGCAGTAGTTTGTTTTTTAGCTGCCCTGTTAATTTTGTTGGTTTCCCAGGGTCAGCAATAACTGCTGTCCAATGTCATGTCCATAATTTGCAAACAAGTCTGTCATTGTGCTCCCCAAATTCTGGGAAATTGAATGAATTCAATATGTTGAAGGCCAAAAATGTGAAGCATGGAGTTTTGCCGCTGATCTCTGCATATTGCCATGGTTAAGGTTGTACATCCTTTTTGCAGTATTATCTGGTTGAATGATGCCCACAAGCAGAGTGATGTAAATTTTGTGATGCCTACAACTGAAATGGATTAGATAACAGCATGATTCCCTTCACTTGATTACTTATGTTGCAGTTGGTGCAGCTATGCAGTTGATTACATTTTTTTTCACCCGCATTTTCAATTTTTCTGGGTTGTTTATTTCCAATTAGGTCATCTGAGTGCAATTACTGTAAATCTTCAGCTAATCTTTTCATGAAAATATTTAGTCCTATGTACCAATTTGCCACTGCAATTTGCAATTCCCAATCTGATGGAAAATTTTTTTTTTCCCCCTTTCAATATGCTTTGTAGAATAGGGATTGAATCTTTGCTCATGGTTTTCCCAGCTACTAAAAGTAAATTGTAATGATCAACTCAGAGTACTAGGCATGTTGCTTTGGAAAAGTAGTTTTAATCACATGAACTAGCATTCGTTTCCAAAGTATGGTTATCATGAATTTTGACTTTAATAGTAACCGTAGTACTAGATGTTCATTGCTGCCTGCCCCAGGCTAGAATGGTAAATATTGCATGTCATTGGTAATTACTGCCAAAATAGAAGTTTCGGAAATTATGAATTTATTTGCTTTTGTTTATGTACATACATTATACTGTATACATTAGTTGTCCGTATTTGGTAGTCTAGTCTGCAACGGCGGGGATTAAAAAAAGCTCCGCTGTGGAAAATTCAAAGACAAAAAGGCTGGCGGGCATTTTCTCCCTCCCAGTCCTGGACGAGAGGAGAGGACCATTGGATTTGGAGTTGGAGGGCTTGTTTGAATTTTTAACTATTCGAAATCAAAACAACGACCATCTCCAAAGTCCAAACAACTTTTACATTCGATTCAACTCTCAAATTTAAAATGCAAATCCCATCTCCCCTCCAAAACAAATCCAGTTTCAGTACAAATACCCCTTCCAGTCCCCCCCTCTAATCTGTCTCTGTATGACTCTGTCTCTCTTAGCTGTTGCCTTTCTGCAAACCGCCCTCGAATACTCGCACAGAAAAACACAGACCGTGTCATAAATGGCTCTACCTTCTCTCTGTGAATTAATCAACAAAGAAAACATCCCAAAAACAGAGGTTCCTGAAGTCAATTCACATCCTTCAATTCAGAGTTTAAAAAAAAGAAGACTACTCTGTAGGAAGCCGCTCGAGGACATTACCAACATCTTTCACCCTCCATCTGAACAATCTGTTCATTTAAATCCAGCGTCAGGCACCATTTCTCCTGTTGTTTCTTGCTCTTGTTTGGCTTGTAAGGTCAATAACTCCTGTGATAATTTACAGGTTTTGATATTCCTTTCGAAGACTTCTGTGAATGGATCGAGCATTTTGAGATTAAGAAAGGGCTTTAGATAGTTTAATTTACAGGTTTTGATATTCCTCTGGAAGACTTCTGTGATAATAGCAGTTATTCAATAAATTCTTCTTGAATGAAGTTGTTCTACATAGAATTGGCATGTTACAACTGTTTTCAGTCTCGAAGTTTGTCCTTTGGTCTTGCTTCAAATTGCAAGAATCAAGATATTGTCAGTGAAAGGTGTCGTTACTTTTGAATCTGCTGACTGCAATAGGCCAATCCTCCAGATATGGGCGTTAATGAAGGTGTTTAGACCTACACTGCACCAATCGTAAACAATCATAATCACGCTTTTCTTTCAGGCGGGGAGCAACTACAAGTCTTAAACATCTCCAAGAAAAGGCGCAATGAGCACTAATGAACAATCACGCCTTTATTATTCCTGAAATGAAATAAAAGGAGGTAACACCTGAATTTTGCCCAAGTATCTCTAATCTTAAAATCTTGAAAACTAATAATTTGGCCATAGCTTTGAGAGAATGGAAAGATCATCTTTTTGTTTTCATATAGACAGCCGGGAATCCTGGAAAGGGAGTTTTCATGGTTTCATATTCATCTTTTGTTTGTTTGAGGGTAAAAGTTCTGCGTCCATTTAAACATTCACCTTTGCCGTCCTTATTCATCATTTTAAAACATCTCCATAAGCCTCCTCTTCCTGTCTTTCTCTAAAAAATGAAATCGAAGGTAGGTTTATACGTACTCAATGCGCAATTTGTGCTTCTTCAATGCTGATGAAAAATCCAATCAACTAGGCAATAAACCATTAAATTTCAACAGCCTAGCCATTAAACCATCCTGCAATACCCTAGTTGACTAGTAGATTACTTAAAAAACTGTTGATCAACAGTAATGGTTCATTTACGTCATACAATTAGTTCGTCTGACACCTAATTGGTTGTCGCCATACTATTGCTGTGGATTCATCATGATCTTTTAGATAAGTTTTTCGGCGTCGCATTCTGTACCTAAAAGCCAAGATTCACGCAACAACGACTAACATTCATTGAAGTCTAGAGGAAACGTCCAATGAAAAGAGAATTTCGTCTTGAGCAAGACCTTTATTGCCGACATCAATATGGTATGCACTTTGGCCTACTCAGATGCTGCGCTTATCAGCTAGCCATCTGCACCAGTCAAGCCAAGGCTGGGTGGCTCAAAAAGGCAGAAACTTTTTCTTATTGCTACTAAAGAAAATAAAGGAATCCTCCTTTAATTATTAAAAAAAAAATAAAAAAAAAGCTGGGATTTTGGTAGGATGATCAGCAGCAAGTGGCTCAACTGGAAACAACTCAAGGACTCGCAGTTTCTTTGGCCCCAGTTACAATTTCAATGTGGCTACTGTTCTTGGGACTCGATGCATCGGTTCTAGGTGTTCCTGTTCCTCTATTGTGGTCGTACTTTTTAGGGTTGCAGCCATGTTACACTAGGTTAACCTTCTAAAACATAATAGTAGTGTAACGTGAATGCAACATTCAATAGTGTAACAGAGGACCGAGAGCCTCGGTTCAGAGAAATCCATTAGTCTGAGGTGCTGGCAAATTTGTCCACTAGGACATCACTTGAGCTGACCCGACAAGTCTAAAGAAAAAGGAAAGTATTTTCCTACCTAGAAGGCCAAGTTAGAATAAGTAATCGTGTTCTGGGGTGACTGCTGAATTGGCCGGTGATTAACATAAGGATGCTTAACCAATGATATCACATCAGCTGCATCAGCGATAAAAAAAGAACGGATCATTCTTGTAGCTTTCACCTTTGCACCCAGCCAACAGCCGCCAATCCGCAGCTTTTTGTGCCGCAGCATCTCAAATCCAACTTGTCCTTTTCTTATCTGAGAGGGTAGGATATACCTATGAATCAAATTGCTGACTAAGGATTTACTTCAGTTTGACTCATCCATGACCCGGAATTTCGTCAAGGCCACATCAGTCATTGAGCATCACTGGAAATTCATTCGTTCTGTGTCAACTACAATTCGAGGGCTTTCAAAGTAGTAGTATAAGATATGAACTTTACATGTAAGGACAGATGGACCTGCTTTTTGAATCAGTTTCTTTTTTAGAAATTTGAGGAGGAAAAAATTGTGACATAAATGGGATTGCAATATATATAACGGAACCCCGATTCTTTGAATCATTTACCTAATCTTCAATCAGTTGCAAAGCTGCTTGTGTTAACTAGCCACTTAAATCTCCAAAGAGCTATTACAGCTGCTTGTTAACTAAATCAAATGGCTAACATGAAATTTCTTTTCTGCCTTATCCTACTAGTTCTTTCATCAGAAACTGCACATGCTCGGCCTTTGAAGCAAATTAGTATTGCTAGAATAGCATTGGAGGCACAATTTGCAGCTGTGAAGATAAGTGGAAACAACAATGACTGGCCTGACAGAGTGGCTCCAGCAGGACCTGATCCACATCATCATTTTGACAATCATAATTGAGTAGAAAACGATTGTGCTGTCACTTTGTTCTTCATCTTAGCCAATCATTCTAGACTTTTTTCTTTTTCTTTTTCTCTCGTTCTAATCGGTTTTATGGTTGTTACACTTGACATTAACCATTTGAACGGGACGTGGTTTTTAGAATTAGGGGAAAATATGGATATAAGAAAGAGTAGATGAACAGTAATGTTGTTCATTGTGCAATCAATGTTTGTATCCACTATCAATCACGTAATTATGGAATTTGAGATTTGATTCTCAAATCCTCCTCTTTCTATCTTCTGTTAGTAAGGTTTAAGAGTCTTGGATAAAATAAATAAGGGTATACATGCATTCTAAAGAGCTTTTTCATCGTGCATGGGTCATATTTTGAGCCTTATGGAGCCTTTTTAATGTGTATTAAGTGTCCTTTTATATCCTCCTCTGGCAGTATCAACCGTAACCTATCAATTGTTGATGAAGAAAGCTTTTGAAATTGTTGCAACAGACAATATGAGACTTATTTTTTTAAAGATTGCTTGAAATGGTTACTTCTTTCCGATTCCTTCCGCCTTGGTTATAGGAGGCTGGAATGAGCCATCAAAATGTTTTGTTCTCCGAGTATAGAGTTCATGGAAGACGTAATATTATCTAGTTACGATCATTGATATGCTTTTGCACCTAAGATGTGGCCTCTAAATCCTGGCCCAACTACATCTTATGCCACTATTTTTTTTCCCAACATACAACTAATCAACTCCATAAGCTATTATTAAAAGGGAGTTGAATTGAATGATAAGATGAAAGAATTGTAATTAAGAGATTCTGGGTTTAAAATCGCTCACTTATAAATAAAAATAATTATAAAGCCACAATGAGGGAGAAAAAGAAAAACTCCGTATGCTATTATCTATGATCCATCAAGATCCCAACTGAGGCCGATTTTCCAATTTCTCTTGGTTCCTTCAACTCTACGCCAAGCCACCATTTCCCCTTTCACGTCTTGAATCACTCTTTGGATGACAAAATTACACGGCCAATATTTGTGCTGTAGTTCCTAGCTTTCCAAATGCGATAAATAGTAGTCGAAAAATATAACGTGCATACTTGATCAACGAATGAGCTGCTGCTATAATAGAACACAACCAATGCTGTCCCGTGTATTAGACATAAATGCTGAATTTGCCTCCAAACTTGAAAAGAGAATTGACATTGAAAAATAGGTGATTTTCAGTTTCACTAGCATGACCACATAAGATACAAATATCATCAACCACCATCCCCCAGCTTAGCTTTTAAGTCTGGCTAAAATAGACAATCGCCCTTTACAAAGAAACCAGAGAATATATTAGCAAAACGAAGGACACAAGCCTCGTAACTATACAATCGAATGCCAGGCCACGACAGATCCGTGGAGAAATGTCTACTCGATCATTTTTCAAGTAAAACGTATGTATTTTCTTTTAGAGAGAATTGTAGTTTTGATCTCAAATGTTTAGAGGATAAATACTCTTAATACTTAAAGTTTGGACGAAAGAAAATATAGTTCCAAATGTTTCAAATTCTAAACACAATTAATCCTAATGACTGTTTTTACCAATTACTAGTGGAATCAGGTCACGTGCCGGTAACTAATTTTTTGAAAATAGTCTAAAAAATTAATAAAATATTGATAGCCATAATTTGTAATAAAAGATCACTAATTACCCATATGCTGATCAAGTAATTAATAAGTCTTTAACCTATTTTTTTTGTCAACCGTGTTTTTGTATTATGAGCTAAAGACTAACTAACATGATCATCGTGTGAGTAATCAATCCTCTTTTACTACAAATTATAGCAACAGATAATGTTTTCACTTTTTTTAAGTCATTTCAAAAAATCACTTGTTAGTAGGCGATCAGATTCTAGTAGCAATTGGCAAAAATCAGTCTATTAGACTAAATGTGTTTAAAAATTGAAACATTTGAAACTACATTTGCTTTTGTCTAAATTTTAGGAACTAGAAGTGCTAATACCCCTAATATTTGAGATCAAAATTACAATTCTATTTTTCTTCTAACTTTTTATGCTAGACAGACTTTATATTATACAAGTGGAAAAGATAAAGAGGAAGACGTAGGAGTTGAACCAAACCTCTTAAGTGTACCATAATTGATGTTAATATCAATTAAACTCGTCATAAAATATTACTTGTGTATTCAACCTATCATTTGTTCTTGTAGAATAGATTGAAGCAGGTGCAAAATATTAAGGTAGACATGCATTCAGTTACTGCAGAACCTACTTGCTCTCTCTTCTATCGTAATACCATTCTTTTTTTATCTTCTGAAAATACTGAAAGTTTCATATTTTGAAGAAGCTGTGTTATTTTACATTCAAAAGAATAATTTGTGAACTTTTTTTATACACAAATAAGATTTTCTTATCTAATAAATTGAAATTAATTTTTTTAATAAATTGAAATTAATTTATCACCGGTTGGTCTACAAGTAAAGAATCGGGTTTTTTTTTTTTTTGGATAACAAGGGGAAGGAGAAAATGGGCAGGGATGGTGAGTCGAACCCGAGATGTCATGGTAATAGATATACTAATTAATTTACGTATTAGGGACAAAATCTAGTTCTACTGTACTTTTAGAAAACCAATTTCCTTGTACCACCATTTGGGTTTGCAACATATTTACTTTCTTAAAATAGATTGTAACATTACACTGTCGTACGAAGTTTAACCAGCCAAGGTATAGGCCTTGAAGGAATTTCTCGACATTAAACCGAGAAAGGTGTTTGTTTAACGGAATGGGTTTGTCTATCCTAATGTTGACTTGCTTCATATTACTAATTGCCACATGGAATGAGCAATATAAAACTTCACTGAATTTCTTCAAATTATTAATCCAACCATATTTGATCATTCACTAAAATTTGTCTACAACTCCAGCATATAGGAATAATATGACGAACACTTACTAATAACTGGATATTTACTTTGAAAAATGGATATTTCAGCTAAATATTTGCATTTCTAGTATTTGAAATCTTGACTAAATTCATTCTGTTATATTGAAGGATTTTTCTAAAAATTTACTCCGAAGCATTCGTTAATACACATAAATTATACTTGACTCACCATGTAAATTTTTGCTAAAAAATTTTATCACTTGAGACCAGTGTTGTTAGACCCCGGGTCGGATTGGCCGGTTCGACCGATTTGACTGTGAACTGGCATTTTTTCCAAATTGGTTTCTGGTATAAAACCGTTTTGATCGGACCGGTCGAACCGACTTTCTTTCCAAACTGGTTTGTAGTATAAAATTGCTTTTGTCAAAAACCAATTAAAACCATCAAAACCCGCTAAACTAGTGATCCGATTTGACTGGTTGACTCGATTCTGAAACTTTTCTTTCTTCTTTTTCCCAAACATAATTTGAGTTACCTAAATTGTAACACTTTTATTTATTAATAGGAATAAAAAAAGTCACCCATTTATTATGAATATCAATATCATTCGCTTTCCTAAATGATCTCTAAATCAAGATGTTTTCATCCCTATGATCTCATTAATGTAGCATCAGTGATTCCAACTTACATTAATTTATTTTAATTTAATTTTCAAGTAGTTTTGGAGAATGAACATATTTTAACCATGAATTTACATTTTTATATATAATTATTAAGTGTATATTTGATTGCAAGTCTAATATTTTTGAAGCATTTTTCATGATTGGCCAAATATAACCAAGAACTTAATTTGAATATTTTTGAAAATTATAAAAATGTAAAATAATTATAACATCATGCGGACATCAGTGGATTTTTTAGAACAATCTAACCGATCCGACCAATTGACCCTTGACCCAATAATTTAGCGAAGTCATTATTCGGTCCGAGTTTAACAATATTGCTTGAGACCAAGAGTGTTTTAGGGTACCCGCTAGCCAAACGCATTATTAAAAACTCATGCTGCCATTTTAAAGTTCACACGATAGATTAACAATTGAATTCTTATCCTTAGATTTGAGCATGACACTTGGTGAATCCAAGTACCAATAGAGTAAGGCTCCGTTTGATAACACTGAATCTGAATTCTGAATTCTGAATACTGAAATAATTAATTTGTTGAATTTTAAGTACTGAAAAGAGATATATGAATGTCTGAATCTATTTATACTGTTTGATAAATATTCATAACTTAATGCTTAATAAGCTAAATTGTACAATTTTGCCCTTCTATCTTTTAATCCAAAAAGGAAATAGAACCTATGATTTAATTAGTTTAAAATTGTTAGGTATAAAAAAGACAATATTTATTTTTAAATCAAATTAATATAAAAGAAGAAATATATTATGCAAAACATTAAAAGAAACATTACAATCCAATAATTCATATAACATATAAATTCGACCTAAAAAATATAGAAATGATTGTTTGAATAGAGAATATCAGATTGTTTTGTTTAATTAGATAAGGATTTTGAATAGAGAATATTAGGTTGTTTAATTAGATAAGGATTTTGAATGTAATTAACAAACAGGGATAGATTTGGTAGATAAGATAAAGTAATTGAAGTAAATCTCTTGGTTCTTATCAAATTAAGCATTCAGTTATGATTCTTGTACTGAAAAAAATACATACAAATTCAGCACCACTTAATAAGTTCAGCAGATGAATTTTTATTTATTAAACACCCAAAACCTCTTAATATCTGAATGAATTCAGTTTCAGCACTTTTTTATGTTATCAAACAGGCACTAAATAAATGGTAGGCCGAAGGACATTTTCAGATCGGACAAAAAAAATCACAAAACAGGAGAAAATGCTTCCCTCAGGCAAGCTAGGTAAAAATGGTTGACGGGCTCCTGAACTTGAAAGCGTCCCAAGACCAAGACGATAAATACTTGCAAATAATCTTGTACACGATTTTGGAAAAAAGTAATGAAGATTGATAGGTGATATACTAAGGGAAATCGATTAAAAAAATTGTCGTTGTAAACATTTTTAGTTCCTTTATTTTGAAAATTTTGGTATATCTGCTTTAATTTTTTTTAAAACTAAAGAAATAGTTGTCTTAGTAATTTTAATGCAAGTATTCCCTCTCTTCTGTTTCATCACTTCTCACCGCCATGGGCCAAAGGACTACGAACAGTACAAATAAAGAGCTACTGGCAAAACAGAACGAATATGTCGTTTTTTTTGGCATATCAATGTGTTTATATATAACAGAAAAAAATTTGTTTCCACAAGATAAAAAAAATTGAAAATTATCATTGATTTGAATATAGAATTTGCTAAAATAATAATTTAAACAAAAAAAAAAGAAGTAAAAGATATAGTAGAGCTAATGACCGAAAATAATTTTGACCCTTACATTTCATTAGTTGAAAAAGACAATTACAACGGACAAAGTTCATTCATAAAGAAGATTAATGACAATATTTTGAAAAGTAACACTAGTAAGAAAAGACAAAATTTTGTTTTATTAGTAACCAGTCATTTTTACTTTCCACATGCGATTACAAATTAATCATTGCTGGTCTTAGTATTTTTGTCATTTCTTAGTACTAAGTTGACTCACTAATGATTAAAATTAATGATCTTTGGTAAAGAAGGAAAATTTTATGATTTAGCCTCCATGCCCACTTACCGTCCTAATATTTCTTTTATTCACGATTCTATTACTGCCCTCCCAGCACTCGTGAGGCAAGCAAAAGATTCATTTCATAAATTAACCAACAAAAAACCAAGTGATAGTTGGATAAGCACATTGAGAAGAAAAGCAGCAAAACGACAATATGCCGATTTAGGAACGGAAAGAGCACCATCTTTTGGAAAGAAGAGAAATATGTAATGTTATCAACCACCATGCAAATCTTCAATAGTCAGTGGGAACGACCCCATTTTTGCATGTGGCGATTCGAATGCAGAAATGTAAATTTATCAATAATGATAATTGCTACCTAATTATGTCTTTGGCAGTCGGCGCATGCTTTTAATTAGCTTGATAGCACTGTAACGTTAGGTCTATCCAATAAGCAGCGGAAGTGTAGAGACAGAAGGAGTTTCATGAACACTTGAGAAATGTTACATGAACGAATTCCAACCATGAATTAAATATTCACGAAAAATAAGAGAAACTCTCAATAATTGGTAGAACCAACCAATATTTGATTTATCACGAGAAAAGTCTTATATCACGTTTATTCACTATTTCACCAATATGTCAATCAGTAACAGTTTCTTTCCCCTCTTTGACCGTATATTTCTTCATCTCCAAGCATATTACAGCAATTTTCGTACATTGATTCGAAATTCAAATATATGAACAGTGGACGGAATCCGATCCTCGGGGCTAAAGAAATGGCAATTCTAAATACTTATTATAAATAAATGTGTGTATCTGCAATTGTGTACCTAGATGACAATTCGTGCTTTGTTAAACCAATTCCAATTTGATACCTGCTAGGTTTTTTCCCCCCTTTTCTTGATGTTTTAGAGCTATCCTTGTCTGCAAAATCATTGACTAATTTATATCTGTCACTTGCATGCATATCTCCATATGTGCGATACGCCTAGTAAAAGGGCCAGATGACAAGGTTGACAACTCAGAAACCAATTTTATAGGACGAGAAAGGACAGAAAGGAAGTTAAGGCATTAAGGAGTTGCTTTTGTCGGGACAAAAGGCAATTTACACAAAGTTCGTTTGAGATGATAATGGAAGATTGCAGTATACGAATGCTAGTCCACAAGGGAAAGTATATAAAACCTACATTTGCTATTGATGCAAACGCCAACAATTACGTATGTGTTTAAATTTTTAATCTTATTTTACATCTGTTGGGTCTCTTTCATTTACTTGTTATAAATCTAGAGTGATGTTAATTGATGTGTTACTTCGCAATCACCAAGAGACCATAATCTAGCTGCATTGGTTTCCTCTTTAATTAGCTTTTAGACTGTGCATGAATTATGGCATATTCAACTACCATACGAATTCTTCTTTTAGTATTGTTAATTTTCTTTGCACATTTCAACATCTCAAGTGCAATTGGTTACAGAGGTGTTGCAAATATGCACAGAAAGATAAATAGCAGGGAGCTTTTGCGTCAATTAAGCTTCGAATTATCAAAGATGAAAGATGATAATGATAAGGATGATAACGCTAAGGGGAGACTGACTGACCTTCCGGGTGACAGACTAGTTCCTGAAGGGCCAGATCCTCATCACCATTACAATTCTCCAATGCCAGGATTATCCTGATGTTATAATCCACCTCTTTCAAGGTAGTCTATCTCTGCCAAGCGAAGCACCATTTTAAATCTGCACCATGTATAGGTTCAATACTAGTGACGCTAGTCATCTATGCATTAAAAGTGTAGATTTAAAATGGAGAAATTTATATGTTTCGTTAGTGAATGGAGGAAAATGTAAGTTTTCCTTAATGTGATTACGAATTTCAGTTTTTCTTCCATGAAGTTTGTTTTGCATCATTTGCTTCTAATTTATGATGATCATACTCTAGCCTCCTACCATTATTAAAATGCTATATATATAAAAAAAAAAAAAGATGCTTTTATTTGTCTGTCAAGTAACTTGCTAACCGATACAAGCAAGTCCAATGTCTTGATTTATTTGGTGATAAAAATGTCGGTATGCATAAGTGTCCCTGCGTTGATTGCATGTAATTCAATTTGATATCCATTTCTTTGACGTTGAGTCGTTTAGATTTCAGTGAAAGCTTGGTTCAATGCAGTCATTTTGAGTTAATAGTAATAGCTAGCAATAGAGTTCAAAACCCCACGAATGATTGCATGGTTATTTGGTACAATTACCTCAAAATGTTGAAGTGATAAATTCCCATGCACATTCCAGATGGAGTTTTGGTCCAAAATGTGAGTTTGTTGTCTAAGTCATTGACATTAATGCTCGTTATCAAGCCAAACAGGGATTTCTGAAAATTTCAAAGTGCAGTAAGTAACTGTCCAAAATGAAACTTGAGAATTGTGATGTGCAGTAGAAAGAGATAAATAACATTCATTCAAGGGTACGTCCAATATTAATATGGGTTAGCCCCTTTACATGTCTTTATTACTAATTAATCTGATCCATTTCCAAAAACACTAATTTAGTCCCCTAATATTTGACATGCATTAAAAATTCTCATTTTAATATCCTTTGCAAAAAGTTCGCAATTTTCAACTAATCCGGATTAAAATGCCCTCAACCAGTCAAAAATTGATGAGATAAGGGTCCAAATTGGTTTCCATGGTAATTACACAAGGGTGCGAAACTGCGCAGACCTGGATGATTTGGACTGCT
Source organism: Coffea arabica (assembly GCF_036785885.1). Taxonomy (NCBI): domain Eukaryota; kingdom Viridiplantae; phylum Streptophyta; class Magnoliopsida; order Gentianales; family Rubiaceae; genus Coffea; species Coffea arabica. The sequence continues at coordinate 13,028,570 of NC_092312.1, forward strand.
TAAAGTCTTGAAAGCAGTTGTTATCCGGAATGCAAAAGAGCCAAAAACTTTTTAAGAGGTGTAAAGTGGAATAAGCATCAACTAATAAACTGCCGCAGATCCTATCTCCTGCATCAAAGCTTGCTCAATGATCCGGAATAGCACTTCTAATTTGAGCTTATCACTAGTATCATATATTTGTCCATGCATTCGGACGTAATGGACTATATATGTCAAATCATCCGAAAGACAAGTGTTCTTTTTGATAGTGCCTGCTAGAAACATGAATATACACATACCACTAGCAGGGTTTTCAGTGCGCGTACGGACGGTTGACTGGACGGATTGATGATATATTAATCGTGGAAAGGTTCCGTTTCTTGGATTCCAACGCCATTTCGATTCAAAAAAATAAAGAAAAAGATCAATGAAACCTGAGGATTACAAAGCAAAACATTTCTTGGATCCAGCAAACACGGTCGAGAAAAAGTGTTTGATATAAAAAGTTGCAGGCTGCTGTCGACTTGGTCGTTGCAATTTGAACATTTCTCAAACCCCAAGTGATTTTTTAATTAAGCAGAGTCATTTTCTTGTAGAAACAACAGTTCTGCTGGATGTGTTTGGATTGCATTTTTCTGAATTTTTTATAAAAAAATTACTGTAACGATTTGATATATGTAAGATAAAAAGGTGATTAGAAAATGCGTTCATGAAATAATACGCAGGAATTTTTTTTTGAAAAATTACAATCTAAACAAACCCAGTGTTCTAGTCTCTAGAGTAGCGTTTTATAATAGTCATACGCGCCTTCTGGATCATATATACGACCTATTGTTGTAAAAATGTTGAGGATCCAAACTGCATAAAACCAAGAATTTGAGGACCACTTTCAAAAGGCAATTTTGAAGATTACCTAAGAACCCCAAAAAAGTACCCACAGTTTGCTACTTGAACATCCTCATGATTATTATAATGTGTATACATTTGGTGCTTAGACATCATACTCTAGATCTGGCATGAGGAAACAAAGGCATAGAAGCAGAAGGCTCTGTTTAATTCAAAATTCAAAAGCTTTAAGAGGATCATTTGGATCAATGTCGGTTATGAGAGGAAGATCAACCAGTAGAGTTTCCAGACTCAGGCCTTCTCCCTTGAGCTTTTCAACGACTTCTTCAAAAACAATCCTATTGCCCCGCTCAGTAAGGTGTAAGCCATCCCTAAAATAAAAATTGCAGCAATCATCACGAATATCAATACCGAATTACCAGTCATATTTAGTCTAAAACCATAAAGCCATCATGAATACAGGTGTTGGATCATATAACTTCATATATTGAAAAGAGGTCTATATCAGCATACAAAAATCTAACATAAATCAGGATAGCATAGATTAAAGACCATTGAAAGGGTCGGCCTGACAACCAAGCCATCATGTTATTCAAATTATCAACAATGATATAGCCTGGATACATTCAGAATACAGAATTTAAACGACGCAGGAAACAAAAACCAAGAAGAGAGAAAAATCCCCGATATCTTCAATCAAAAAGGATGAATGCAAACTAAAATCAGCAGTCTACCTGCCTTTACATGCTATTATGGTTGCATGAGTATTCGGAAATTAGATAGCTAACTATGACTCTGCCACCAGATGGTAACTAAAATTCTTTTACACATATAGTGATGCTGAAGCATGACTAATGGTGAAATAGTTCATAAACTTGGAAATATAATGAAAGAATACCAGAGCAAAGCAGTTTGCCAGCCAGGAAATTGCTGCATTTTGGTCCAGAGATCTATAGCTGGTGCTTCAAATTCGGCTGCAACAGAAAGACAAGCTTTGGCATAACTACCAGCTGCTTCATTTGTCCTCTCCGCCAGGCCCAGCTTGTTCTCACCATATGGATACCTGCATTACGAAATTACAGAATTTCAACTTTTCCAATGCTATCCAATTGAAATGTCAAACAACAACTGAAGTAGTACTACAAGAAAATGGACTGGAAAAAGACGAATGAAGATATGTGTGCACAAATAGACAGCACAATAAATCTCAAGATAGATGCTCACAAGAGTCGTGCTGCTTCATGGATTGGCGGAGGTGTGATTAGCAGAACATGAGTCCGAGGCCATCGTCTCTGAATCAACAAATTCAGATAAGGAACTACTAAGAACCTTGAGATACATACATACATACATACACACATATGCGTGTGTATATATATATGTGTGTGTGTGTTTGTACTAATGCGAAAACCATAGAGCCATCTTTTCAATATTTTAGTGGAATGTGCCTCCCGAATATTCTTCATAAGCTTTTCATAAAGCAAATATAGTAAATCAATAAGAAGAAAAAAATAAAATAAAATTTAGCTGCAAAAATGGCCTCAAGTATGAGCAAGCACCAAAAAACTTTGACTTGTAACATTGCCCTGCAACATTTGCTAGGCTATTAGATAGGCTTTCCTGCAAATTCGGAATAAGATGACATAGAAAGTTGCTAATGCAAGGGACAAAGACTGCAAAAATTTTCTTGATTCATGCAACCAACGTCAAGCTTATTGAAATAAAGGATGCCTCAAGTTCAGTAGCTTGACTAAAGACCCAATGACCCTAACTATTTATGAAAAGCACATTTAACCTCGACTTAATGTTCAATTCAAATTTCATTACGTACCTGAGCTGAATAAAGCATAGCTCACATATTTTTGGTTTGAGAGGCTCCTAATTAATTTTGATCCAACCATATTGTTAGCTTTCTAAAGATCCTTCCAGGTTTTGATGTATACCATGGCAAAAATTATCATTGGATTTAAGGACACGAGATAGCAGACCAATTCAACCAATCTGTTTGTAGGCCGAAGGTGCTCCAATTTGAAGTCAGACTCAACCGAAGAGTTCCAGAAAGTACAGTACACTCGTCTATTTTAAATTCATGATTCTAGAGACACTTGGTTCATGCCAAGGCCAAAAACAAAAGGTAAAAACAATCTTGTCACTAAAAAATTCATAATGCCATCAATGCCGGTTTTGATTCTCAATTTGTCAAAGTTTCCATGCGCATCATGACAAGAGTAGTAGAAGAAGCTAGATGCAGCTCTATTCTTTGATGTGCTATCATGTCAATTCTAGCAAATCCATTAGAAGCACCATGAGTGACGACTAACGATATTATTAAGAGGATGGACTTGTCAAAGGAAACAAAAGTAACCTTACAATGATGCCAACAAAAAAATCTTGACCTCTAAGAAACCTCTAGGATGTGAAAACCTCACACTCTAAGGACATTAATTAATACTCATACAACAAGATCAAAGGCCTCACCTAAAATGAAATGGTCCACAATTTGCAATAATTGGTAGACCCATATACCAACAACAAAACACACGAATTATTGATCTAACAAACAACTACAATTGACATGCTCCTAGTTTGAGATAGCAGATGATCGGTGTTTGTGATGTGATGCAACTAAGGCCCTTCAATCTAATGAAAATGACAGGGCACTCAATGCACTGCATTATTTAACTTTAAAACAGTAAAATCAGTCGAGTGGCAAAGGCCAATAGTGACAACTGGGCCTCATGCATGTATGCTTTCTCTGGCACATGCTCTTTCTTTTAAGGATGCTCCTAGACCCACCAGTCCAATATGACCAATTTGCGGCTTCACGCTTCCTGATTCACTTCTTGATAACCACTCACATAATATCCCCACTTCAATCCAAGCTCTTTATTCAGCAACCAGAATGATATTCTAGCAAATATCAGTCTGGTTGCTGAGTAAACTGAGAAAATAAGCATATAATGAAAGCCTGCCATAAAGGATATTGTCATATCCAAATGAAACCACACAGACACTTACCATACTAGTTCGGAGCTTGAATGTTTAGTGTTATTGGTGGACATCAGTCATATATAATATATATATATATATAAACATTTGCTCATGTGATAAAGATAACAGGTCATAAGATATTTTAAGGCATGGTATGTAATCAAGAGTCAGTTCTGGAAGATTACACATGCTATGCAAAAGAAAACGCAAGAGACTAGGAAAGTAGAAGTGAGCTATGGTTTGGTGGGAGTCAATTAAGATTCTTTTTCATCCGAAGGTTCTAATTATTAAGTTCAAAGAAAAACAATCTCTTAAGACAACTTGACATGATACTCAGTACATGTGATTTCCCTAAGTAGGTGGAGTCAAAAACAAAGATAATTCAGTGCATATATATATATATGTATGTATGTATAGTTTACTTCTCCCCTCTCCCTCATCCCCCAAAAAAAGATCGTACCTCGTAAGCCTCATAGTTTCTGATTGCAAGATGGAGTCGTAACTATTGACCTAAAACAGAGGAACAAAGCTTTAACGCACTTGATGTGGTCATGAAGTTCATCCTTTTGTAGTTACTATTTGCTAGGAAAGACTTATCTGGTTGGATGCAAAATGCTTAATGTGTAGAGCATTTTGGCTCCTCCCATATTAGGATGTGAATGCAGGATCAACCGATACTTATTCAGTTGTTAAATTCTTTTTACTATTATAAAAGATAATTAAAACAATCCAGTTATACTTTCATTCTAAAAAGTTTTAGTTCTTCAATGGGAGTAAATGGACAAAAAATGAATTCAAAAGTGAGAAAACGGAAGGGTTCCCAGTCTCCTCTTCTAACGTTAGAAAGCTCTACAGAAAGGAAACTCTATTCCTATGGAGAAGAGAAAAGCGTCATGAAAATTGACAAAGAAAATGTGTCAGAGTTTGAATTCTCCTTCATACACAAAGAGACACGAATTTGTGCTAACCAAACTGTGCAGAACTCTAAAAACGATTTTTGACATGTTCTATGGGAATGTATACTGACAAATACATATTGTTTCTAGATATTGACATACACTTCAGCATTTTCAACTCCTCCAAACCAATTTATAACTTTTTTTTTTTTTTTGCACTATACCTCAATGAACATTATGTCATCATGGTAATCCTTTTCAAACAAAACTTGCTCTTTTTCCAGCTTAAAAATGGACAGTAACACCATGTGGGGGGAGAGAGAGAGAGAGAGAGGTAGAGAGAGGCAGTAACATTCTCTTTAAAAGAATAGCTTCAAATCCCCATACCATAATATCAAGAATCATGATAAGATACAATCCCTCATCTGCATGTGTGTGTGTGTGTGTGTGTGTGGGAGAAAGAGATATAGTCCAGCTAGGCAGTACCTTCAAAAAGGAAACGATGGAGCGAAGATTCTGCTTATACTCATCAACAGGTACGTGTTGGAAGGCAGCATGTCGATCAGGAAGGGAAGCATCATTTGCACCAAAGAACACCGTTACAGCCAAGGGTGCCTCTGCTTCCCCGACGCCACTGTCAGCCGCCGGTGCCGGAGGAAACACCTTGTCTATCACCTTCAAAGCCCACCTTGTATTGTACCCACCAAACCCTCTTACCACCACGTCTACCTGTATATCATTCAAGTAGTGTACTAGTAGCATTAGCAGTCTAGCACCTCAATTTGTTAATTGTATTTGTAAGTATATTGTACCCTTCGAGAAAAATGGTTGGTAAGAGAAGCACCCCATCCTCCGCCAGCAAAAGAGGATTCAGTGATCGAGTCACCAAAAAGATAAATCTTTGGTCTCATTTCTGTCAGAATCTTTGTAACAGCCTGAGAAGAATATATGCCGGAGAAATTTGAACTAATGGGAATTAATGGTAACAAACACAAACTCAGTGCTCGTTTGCTCGTATAGCGAGAAAATGAGATCTAATAACTATTAATTGAGTAATATATAAAATTTAATAAATTTAAAAAATTAAAATACATAAAAGGAGAGATTTTTATGAATTTTTTATTATATGTTTTAATTCTCTATTATATATTAATTTTTTGAAATTGTTGTATTTAATTTTTATTTAATTAATAGTTATTGAATTTTAAAAAAATAAAAAAAAATAATATTTATATAAAAAAAACTATAATATAATAAAAAATGAGATAGAGGGTGACGCAGAAGGAAGGTAAGATAGAAGATCCGTTAAGAAGAGAAAGCTGCTGTGCTGGGCTGGCTGCTACTAAAGAGTTGATATTTAGCACACGCAAGGACGAGAGACGGAGACAGTTCCAGTGTGATCGCGGTCAATTGTGGTTCCATCGGCAATGCACAAGGCGTCCACGTTCTAATGACTCCGTTGTCTTTTATGGAATGGATGTTGGTGAGTAATTAATGGCTGTCACTGCTCATTAGGGGGCTGCTGATCTGATACTTCGGAGATATAATTTTCATGCTGGAGCAATTTTTATTCAAATACAAATTATTCTCAATCAATCAACCTCATGTATTTTCATTGATTTTGTTGCAGCCTATTGTCTACTGATTACTCTTTTTCTTCTTTTTTCACATTAATGCAGCAACAAGATTTTTTCTCTCATTTCCCCTCCCATTCTCACCTTCGAATCTATTTACATCTTTCCTATTTTACAATTTCTTTTCATTTTCTTGAAACCTTTGCAAAGTGTGGTTCAAGACCTTTTGTATAATATTTTTCTCTGCATCGCTCTTGCTATTTGTCCATCACTATCAATAAGTTTTCTCTCTCTTTTTCTTTTCTTTTTTGGTTTTGTTCCATTATGTTTTCTATCAAATAATCTTTGCTTATAGGTTTTTGGAATGATCATAAATTTTGATTGAATTTGGGATGCAATTTTGTTGCAATTATAGTGAGATTCAGGTTCTCATCTTTTGAGTAATTTTTGTTGCAATTATAGCACTATTGTACAGTTTTTGTTTTATTTTCTTTTTTCAATTCAATCCCATACTAACAAATTATAGATTCTATATAGAGTTTCTTTTAGCTTTTGTATTACTATGAATTTGGGTTCAATTATAGATCATGAGCAAGTCTTGTGGTTTGTTGCTTGCATAGGAGTAAATTTGGAGTTGTTCAATTATTATATAAAACTTAACTTCAACATGTGTCCGTATTTATTAATAACTAGATTAAAGTAATTTTAAATTGCATTATGCTCTACATCCCATAAATATTGAAGGAAAAGTGTGTCTACATTTTTTTCAGATTATTTTCGTATGGATTGTTAGTTGTTTGAGTTAAATTATGTTGTCATTGCAAAAATAATTTTTAAATATAACTTTGAAAATATAAAAAAGAGCATTTTAAAGCAAAAAAAAAATTACAATATAAGAAAAGATTATGTTAAAAAACTCAAAACCAAATCAGTGAGTTGCGAAAATAATTGATAAATAAATTAAAGAAAAAAAAAGGAGAAGGCAAACTAGTCAATTAATTAGAGAAAAAGAAGTGATTAGTGGACAATGAATCCAACAAAATCATTGAGAATATATGGAGTTGACTAGTCAAAGGTAACGTTGGTGTTTGAATAAAACTTAATCTGGTAGAAAGATTATGGCTCTGGCAATATCACCAGCCTACTCACTAGTATAAGTATAGGTGTTAATTTTTTGGAAAATTAAAATTAAAAAGCAAAGAATGGATAAATATAAAGAAAGGTAACATTTGTTAAGCGTATAAATTTGTATAAGGGATATAGGCATCTCCCGGATAAAACCATTTATTGGGGCAAGAAAATTATGGATCCAAATATATCAATCGAATTAGTGTAAAACCAAGAATTTGAGGACCACTTTCGAAGGCAATTGTTAAGATTATCAAAATAGTTACGAACAATTTACTAGCTAGTTGAACTTCCTCATGATCATGATAAAGAGTATAATATTTATGAAGATATTATGCATATGTTTGTTGCTTTAGACCTCATACTCTATAACTAGCATGATGAAATAAAACGCACAGGGGCAGAAGGTTCTGCCCAATTCAAGTTTCAAAAGCTTTAAGGGGATCATTTGGATCAATGTCTGTAAAGAGCGGAAAGTCAGCTGGCAGAGTTTCCAGCCTCAAGCCTTGTTCCTCGAACTTTGCAACGACTTCTTCAAAAACAATCCTGTTGCCCCGCTCAGTAAGGTGTAAACCATCACTGAAATCAAAGTTTAAGGGGGAAAAAAAAAACGGTTATTGTGACAATTACTGCCGAATCACCTGTCATATTTAGTCTAATACAGAGGTTGGATAATATAAAAAAGAACACTAATTTCATAGTATTGCAAAGAAGTTTGTTTGTATCAGCATACAAGAAAATGTAACAAAAAGTTTCAGGGAAGCATTCCTAACAACTATCGTATCAAAATAATTCAAAGTATATCAATAATCTGGCCTGGCTTTTCAGAATAGAGGATTTGGATGAACGACTATCTACAAGAGAAAAATCCCAAACTACCATCAAGAGGAAAATCAGGGATGTCTTCGATCGAACGGGACGAATGCAAATTAAAGCAAGTAGTTTACCTGCTGTTGTGATTGCATTAGTATTTCGAAAGTAAACCCACAACTATGATTTATCCGCAAGATGGAAATATAGAATTCTTTTACACCTTTGAAGCATGACTCAAGATAAAATTGTTCATGACAATTGGAAATGAAATGAAAGAATACCATAGGAAAGCAGTTTGCCAGCCAGGAATTTGCTGCATTTTGGTCCAAAGATCTATAGCTGGTGTTTGACATTCGGATGCAACAGAAACACAAGCTATGGCATAACTGCCAGCCGCTTCATTTGTCCTCTCGGGCAAGCCCAGCTTGATCTCACCATATGGGTTCCTGCATTTTTAACGAACTTAAAGAATTTCGAGCTTCTCCAATTCTATCTATTTGTTATGTCAAACAACATTCAAGGATATAGTATAAGAAAATAAATTCAAAAAAGATGAATGAACATTCGTGTACACAAATAAACAACACAATGGAGCTCAAGATAGATGCTCACAATAGGCGTGCAGCTTCATCAATGGGTGGAGGTGTGATCAGCACAACATGAGTCTTAGGCCATCGTCTCTGAATCAACATATTCAGAGAAGTAACTAATAAGAGCCTCAAGATACAAGGAAAAAAAAAACATATTAATGCAAAAACATAGAGCCATGTTTTCTGTATTTTCCTGGAAAAATGCCTTCCTAAAGTTTTGCATAGCTTTTCATATAGAGAGTTTTTGTAAATCAGACAAGAAAGAACACAATTTATCTGAAAAATCACATAAAATAGAGTTCTCCTGCAACATTTCCAAGCTATTAGACAGGTTTTCCTCCGTATTTGGAAATAAGACAGTATAGAAATTGCTAATGCAAGGGAGAAAGAGTGCAAAAGTGTTCAGTAGCTTTACCAAAGATCAATAACCCTATTTTTGAAAAGTTCAGTCAACCTTGACTTAAGTTCAAACTTCATCACCTAGATAGCAGAACGAATAATAGCTCGCTTATTTTTGGCTTGAGATGATTACACAAATTACTTGGGCTACCATTTAATTTCTCTTCAACTGTGTCGTTAGCTTTCTGAAGATCCTTTAACATCTTGGTGTATAATAGACAAACGTTATCCACTTGGAAACGACACAAGAGACAACAGACCAATTCAACTATCTGTTCTCGAGCCGAAGTTGCTCCATTTGGAAGCTAGGCTTTACTTTTCATGTTAGACTTGACTCAACTGAAGACTTCCAAAAAGTAGAGGACACTTGCCTAAAAGGAGTGATAACTTTTGGGATTCATGATTCTAGAGACACTCCATTCTTGCCAAGGTCAAAAATAAAAGGTAAAGAATATTGTCGCTTGAAAATTTTTTCTGCCTATCATGCCCATTGATTCTTAATTCGCCAAAGTTCTCATGCACATCATGACAATGGTAGAAGAAGATAGATGCAACTGTGTTCTTTGATTTGCTATCATGTCAAGTCTAGCAAATCAACTAGAAGCACCAAGGGTAATGATATTATTAAGAGGATGGACTGGTCAAAGGAAACAAAAGTAACCTTACTCAATGCCATTAAAAAAATCTTGCATTATTGGCCAACATTGAAGACATCTAATAAACCTATAGTATGTGAAACCTCGCATACTTAGGACTTCTATTAGGACTCCTAAGACAAGATCAAGGGCCTAAACTAAAAGGCATTGGCCCACAACTCAGAATAATTGATAGATCCATCTACCAACATTAAAAAGATAGAATGATTGATCTAACAAACAATTGCAATTAACATACTCCTGACTGGAGAGAGCAGGTGATCAGTGTTTGTGATGCAAAATGCAACTAAGGCATTGCCTCTCAATGCCGGATGAAAGTAAAGGCTAACGAAAATGACAGGGCACTCCATGCACTGCATTATTTAAATACAATTTAGTAGTAAAATCATTCCAGTGGCAAACACCAATAGTGACCACTGGGCCTTATGCATTTATACTTTTTTGGCACCAGCTCTTTCTTTAAAAGATCTTCCTAGACCCACAGTCCAATAACAGCACGTTGTGGCTTCACGCTTCCTGATTCACTTCTTGATAACTACTCACGTAATATCCCCACTTCAATGAAAGCTCATCATTCAAAGAGTTGATATTTTATGTTTAAGCAAACACGAGTCTAGTTGCTGAATATACTTAGAATAGAAGCATATACTGAAAGCCTGTAATGAGGAAGGAGAATATTGTTATATGCAAAAGAACCATACAGATACTTTCCATAATCGTTCAAAGCCTGAATACTTATTGTTATTGGTGGACACCAGGAATATAATATAAACCAAGATATTAAGATAAAGATAACTGGTCCACTTCTGATACATATGTAATTAAGATATTTTCTTAAATATGGAAACCAAGATATTTGAAAAAAAAAAAAAAGAAGAAGAAGAAGATATTTTAAGGCATGATAATCAAGAGTCCGTTCTGGAAACTACACATGCTATGCAAAAGAAAAAGCAAAAGACTAGGAGAGTAAAACGAAACCTGGGCTATGGTTCAATTGGAGTTGATTGAGATTCTTTTTGGTTCCGAAGGTTCAAATTATTCAGTTCAAAGACCAAAAAAAACTCTTAAGACAACTTGACATGATACTAAGTATTGTTTGGTTTCCTAAGTTGGTGGAGCCAACACAAAAAGTTAGTCAGTGCATAAAGTTCATTTTCCTCCCACATAGTGTAAGCCTCATAGTTTCTGATTGCAAGCGGAGTACGTGGTAAGAATTGGCCTAAAACACAGGAACAAAGCTTTTATCCACTTAATCTAAGAACGACGATTATTCTTGGTTGATTATTATTTCATGAGAACATTTTATGTGGTTGGATGCAAATTGCTTAATTTGGAGCATTTTAAATTGTCATGTCAGGTTGTCAATGCAGGCTTTTAAACTTTTTTTTTTTTGAACTATTGTAAAAGATAATTAAAACAATCCAGCTACCTAGAAAGAATAAACTCTTAAACTTTCATGCTAATAAGTTTTAGTTCTTCAGTGGAAGTAAATGGACAAAAAATGAAATTGAAATTTGGAAAGTGAGTAAATGGAAGGGTACCTAGTCTCCTTTACTGGGATTAGAAAGATCTATATAAAAGAAACTCTATTCCTACGGAGAGGATAAAAACTTGACGAGAATTGACAAAGAAAAACTCTACAAACAATTTTTGTGAAGTTTTATCTGTCCTTTACGAACTGGTACTTAAAAAAATTTCAAATTGCTTCTAGATATTGATATAAAACATATTTCATTATACCTTAATGAACATTAATACAATATGGTCATCTTTTTCATACGAAATTCATATTTTTCCAGCTTAGAATACATACTAACACAAGAGACAAGATAACTAGATAGCTATTCTTTTGGACTAATGGTATCATGACTGTGTGTAGTTGGTGTATTTGCTATAGGAATTTGTTTATCAACATACCAACAAAGGACGTTGAATATTGTTGGTGTTTTCCAATTCTTGTTGAACAACAACAATACTCTCTTATTGCTTATATAATGCTATAACAAACACATCAATTGTATACAGCCGGACCAACCTGTAATTGTACCTACCCTAGTCTTTCTATGGAGTATTATTTTTCCTTCACAGCTTTCTTCATCAAGAAAAGGAAAATGAACATGTGCCAGATGCATCATAGCACAGGAAATTTAAGTCCAAACCACAGTACCATCCCCCAACTAATCTTCAGCAAAGATCATCAGACAAAATCAAGACTGACTTTTGAAGAATAGCTACAAATCCCCACAGTATCAAGGAATCATGATATGATTCTCTCTCATCTGCATGTGTGCGTGTGCGTGTATGAGTTTGGAGAGAGATATGGTCCAGCTAGGTGCACGTGTACTGGTTCCCGATTTGTTTTTGGATTTTGGGGGGGGGGGGGGGGGGGGAGGGTGGTCGTGCTTGGTTGGGGAAGTACCTTGAAAAAGGAAAAGATGGAGCGAAGATTCTGCTTATACTCATCAACAGGCACGTGTTGGAAGGCACCATATTGATCAGGAAGACAAGCATCATTTGCACCAAAGAACACCGTCACAGCCAATGGTGCCTCTGCCTCTGCTTCGTCGCCGCCACTGCCAGCCGCCGATGCCGGAGGAAACGCCTTGTCTATCACCTTCAAAGCCCACCTCGTATTGTACCCACTAAACCCTCTCAACACCACATCAACCTGTTGTGCGTATACAACATTCAAGTGGTAGAGTATAAGCAGTTTAGCATTAGCACCTCATTTTGTTATTGATTTTGGTCAAGATAATTAATTATGTAAGGATATTACATATGTGTACAAGAAAAACGAAGCTAACCCTGCGAGAAAAATGATTGGTAAGAGCAGCACCCCATCCACCTTCAGCAAAAGAGTATTCAGTGATGGAGTCACCAAAAAGATATATCTTTGGTCTCATGTTTTTTTGAGATTGAAGGTTGTAAATGCTTGAGAAGTGATGGGAATTAATGGTGTAACAGGTGACAGGAAGGGGATGCTTGAGAATTAAAGCGTAGATAGGCAGAAAGCTGCTTCGTTGGGCTAACTGCTACCAAAACACTGTATATTTTACACGCACACGCGTACTGCGGAGAGAGGCAGAGACAGCTATGGCGTGTTTAAATCGGACACGGCCCAAACGGTTGTCAAGAAAATTATTCGACCAATTTTGTGTAAAATACATAAGAAGTGATTTTATATGTATAAGAAGTGATTTTATATGTATACGGTGTAATTTATTTTCAATAATATGTAATTATAGAATAAAATTTTATAGGTCCCACGTATAGTGTGAAAAATGATGTACAATATACAATTTGGTTCTTTTTTTTTTTTTTGCCAAATCTTGATCATGAACATTCAGGAGAATCAGGACCCCTCATCCGTTTAAATCACAGACAAGCGTGGTTCGACTCTTCGCAGCTACAAAGACTTTTAAGTGTTTTTGTTGTAGAGAGGGAGATCAAGGATTCAACCTTTATCTTCCATCATCTACCACTAATATGTGATTTTTTCAAATTCAAACAGGTGTATAAAACACCCATTTTGTTGGATGGTATTTTAAATTCCGCTAGTTGGATCCTCCCTTAGATAGATTAACGTAGGAGTAGGATTCCGATGACAGTTCAATTTAGGGTTCTGATAGTAGTCCGTTGATTCCCCTACCAATTGGGTCCTCTCTTAGATAGGTTACTATAAGAATAGGGTTTAATGATGGTTCGTCGCTGTTGATTTTCCTTGATCCAATTGGACTCCCCCTCGATAGGTTAGTGTGGGAGTACAAGTAGCGTGAAAGTTCGACCAACTATGTATGAAGTATGAACAAGGCATTTTTTTTTCCTTTTTTTTTATAAAAAAAAAAAGGCTACTTCGTCTTAAGTGCCTAATATTTTTTTTTTTTTTGTATAAAACTACGGGCAATGAATTGAATTTGAATTAACCTGAATTCCCTCACCAGACGCTACCAGCTCACTTCACATTGAGAAACCATCAGATGGTGTCACATGCGCTCAACATCCTATAGTTTTTCTGGTATGAAATATGACCATTAGTAAATAAAATTGAATTAATCAGTCAAATGGTGTCACACATATTCAATTTGACTTTTAGTTTGTATCGTCTGATCCAGATTAGAGTCTTGATTTATACTTTCTTTGATAACATCGAAAAAATCTCATGTTACATCACTAACTTTGATTTGACTTTGAAAGGATGTCTTCTGTTGTTGGGTTGGCTATTAAACTCTTTGTATCAAATGTTGATTTTTTAGCACATACTAATCCAATTGTTTCTCATTTCGATCACTGTGCTTGATCTATTGTATAGTGAAGGTCTTCGTCTTATCTTTCAACAATATCAGTAGGTGGTGCAATGGCTTAGCATTGAACAATTCTAATTATCTCAAATAAAATTTAGTGTGAAAGTAAAAACAGTTACGGAATATTTAGATCGCAAAGTATATCTAAGTTTTTTAGTTTTCTTCAAAAAATTTATTCAAAACTTGTTCATGAACTTGTCTTTTACTGTCTTATGTTTCAGGCCAATGATATTGGAACTTCAAAAAAACCCTCCAAACACTCCATTCTTTTTCTTTTTTTTGGCTAATGAAATCACACAAAAACCTTTAAAATATTCTAGGAGACAAAAATTGCTCTTTATGCATTACCCGTCACTATTCCTATTTTGTCTCTTCAATTTTTTCCCATTTCGTTGCTCTTACATCAGCCTAAACTTGTTGTATAATTGATAATGGAGAAAATTTCAATTGTTATGATTCTATAAATACCGTGCGGGTATTAATCGTTTTAGTAGTTCTTGAACAAAGTGCTATGGTTTGAAATTGTCTATCGTTTTGGATTTGTTCTTTTTTCTTTAGGTGGAGCTTTATAAATTTAACCAATGCTATAGTTTTTCATCTTTTATATTTTAAGCTTTAACCATTTGAAGTGAAAGGTCTCCACAAAATAAAATAATGTAGAATGATCATTTACTGTGCCTCGGGGTAATTTGGTATTGAAATTGTTAAAAATTTTAAATTATGAATTTTTATGTCATTTTCAATGATAATAATGAGTAAGGATGGAATCCCAAGAGTTTTGTTGGAGGTTACAACAGCGCTGGCCATGTTTCGCTATTTACTGCTGGAAGCTATGAATTGATTCTTTCCTTCAGTTCATGAATGCACGTGTTGGTCGAACCAATGTAAAGGTGCATTGATTGACCCTGGTTCCAACTTATCTTTTCTTTCTTTTCTTTAGGTAAGCCTGGTTCCAACTTTACAGATTACCACATGATTTTCTTACTATTTTAAAATGTTTACACAGCCCTCTTCTAATTTCAAATAAAGTAGATTGCAAATATTCTCCATAAAACCTTTAATTAAAATACCAGTAATACACTTATTTAAGCACTAAATCGAATAATAGTTTGACCACTTTAAAGAAAATTATAAGAAGATTATGTGCATAAATGTAAAAATCACACAAGGTATATTGAATATTTATGAAAATTATAGAGGGATTAACCGAATATTATGATTACATCACACATATTTCTAGAGCGCTTTTGGTTCAATTGACATAATTGTTAGTACTTTCCATTCATCTTTCACTTTTCATAATTATGAAGATATTTTCATATCTTAAGGAGGTCGTATGATAATGTGAAAAATCACGATATTATTATATGAGCGATATGATACAGTCATTCTTTTTCACGATCAAGTCTACAGAAGTTTTTACAAATGTGTGTCGAAAAATTCGTTAATATATAAACCTAATAAGTAATAAGTATGGATTAATTTTTCTCATATTATGGGTAGGAAAAGTGTATGTGATCTGAACCGAAGCATCGAAGAGGTGAGTGCGAGGAGGGTCGCGGAGGATTTAGATGCTTGATGCATGATTTTCGAAATAAATCTCCATTTTTTTTTTACACAAGTGGACATATACCAAAAGTTTTATTAATTAAAAAATATAATTGTTATGATTATGCTTCAATTGTGTGCATTCATATTTGGTTACGGTTTCTATTAACTAGCTAGGCAATTAATTGGGTAGTAACAAAAAATTGAAAGGGCATAAGGGAGTAGGAAAAATCTTTCTTCACCGTCATGTAGACTGCAGAGCATATGTAACATGCAATACCTTCTCAAAAACCCGCGAAATTACAGGTGCCCCTTCAAGATTTTTAGAATTTTTTTGATGTAATAGGTACGTACTTAGATTTATGAAATTCTTATGGTTTCAGTATTAGTCGCTCAGGTGGAAATTGCAAAGCTTTACCAAAGCAAAGAAAATCAGTAAACTATTCTTTCGTTCAATCTTCCTGTGTCTACTAGAACGACGGAATGCACATTCTTTGCAATCAAATTCATTAAGACTTCGTGGCGAAACAAAAATGGAGATGACTTTTTGCATGATAAGTTATGGAGAAAAAAATTTGCTAGAAGTATTGATACAGATTCTATTATTGATGCTTTTAAATCTAAGAAAGGATGACAAGCACAATTTAGAACGCCTAGATTAGATAGATTGCAGCAAGTTGATACCTATTCTTTTGGATATAAATTTTTTTTTTATTTTGAATATTATGCTATAATAGATTAACCTTTTGAGAATTTGTAACCCGGCCCATCGATTACATAATATGCTTTATACTAAATTCTTCAATAAGTGACTGTCATTTCATTAGATACCATTCTTAAATGCCCAACAAATGTCCAGATCTTAGTTGGGCAGGTCTTCTCAAAGGGAGAACCAATTAATATCTAGTGCTTGATATGGGGAAGTACGAGTGTATTTGGATAGAAAGGAGTTCATTTGGAACAATATTCTTTTAAATAATGTAGCAATTTTTTGTGACATAATATATTTGTGGTATAGATTTAATTGAAAAATAAAAAGGTTGTTAGAAATATAAAATAAATTTTGACAAATAACAATCTATCCAAACAAATTGAGTGTCTATCTACTATAAAATGAGACTCAGTGATTTTAATTATTATGCTATGCTAGTTCACAACATGACATGTACATATAAATTTGTATTACAGTAAAATCTCTATACATTTATACTCAATAAATTAATAACCTCTATTGAATAATAATTTTTTGGTCCCGACTTGGGCTAGCGAACTAAATTAATAATTTGATAAAATAATAAGATAACAAAAAATTTTTTGAAAATCTTACATAACTCTTTGGTCCCATGTTATTATAAATTAATAATTCACTAAAATTAATATCATATTTTCCTATGAGAAACCCATTGTTGCAATTATTTTTTACTGCAATTAAATTATACACTCCTAATATTAATATATTAATATTTTTCATGCAATTAAATAATACGCTCCTAATCTTGTGCATAGGAATGCACCACACAATTAAATATTTAATGAAAACAAAAACAAGGTCACTTATAGAATAACTAATTATGTTCTAAACATAATTTTAACCTATTACAAATTAATTTTAGTTTGGTTCGAAAGATCAAAAGATGAATAGAAGAAGATGTAAGTAGAAGATTTAAATATAACGGTCATGAATTGGTACTCCAACATTTGAGGGATGAGATGTTATATTAACACAGTTAGTGAAATTTTTTAAGTTTAACAGTACTGACTTTTTTTCTTTTGTAACTTATATTGAGATCTTAGAATTTAAGGACTAATGGTAGAGGTAGTCATGATGATAATAGTACTAATTTGAGATATAGGAATATGAAAGTTTTAAAATAGTAGAGATGAGGGTTGAAAGTGGGTTTGAGATTTTGTGCATATTTTATATATATATTTTTTAGAATTTTATAAGAAGGTAAAATGACCTTCACAATTTCATGAGGGCAATTTGGGTTATTCATTCAAAATTTTGACCATTGAATAGTTTTTGTTACCCAGGTGGTAAATTCAAGGGAGGTATGTGTAATTTTTAAAACTTTAGGGTACTAAGTAAAATTATTAAAAACCTCAAGGTAGGTTTCTGAAATTATCCCTTTATGAATACCTTTTAGATGAAAAGTTATAGTTTAACAATAAGAAATGTAAGAAGACTTTGTGTTTGTTTATTATAAGAAAAGTTTCTTATCATTTATATACATCATATTGTTAATATGATTTATTGTATATATTTAATAAAGTAGAAGTGGGCATCTATCATTTAATATTCCTAAATGATAAAAATAATATCAGTTACTTACATACTTACATTGAAAACATTAATAGAATTAAATTATACATGCAAATTAGATAGATATGGATTGGTTTATATTCCTTAGATTTTTAGCCTTCTTCTATTAATAGAATTATTCATATTTTTATAAAATAGAAGAAAAGTTTAGTTGATTATATGAGTGTTTCTTTGAATTGTCAGTCCATTCTAAAAATTAATAAATTGTTAATTTATCAATTAATTAATACCTCTTTAAATTAATAGAATTTATATGGTCCTAATATTATTAATTTATAGAGGTTTTACTGTAATTGCATGCTACTCTCATTGTATATAAAAATCAATATTCAATCCATAATTGTGTATCCAATGTCATTTCAATTTTGATGGTAAATGTGCTCATTACTTTTTTGCAAACATACTTTCAAGTGTGTACTAGGATGTATAAATAAACCGTCGTCACGATCACCTTATATGTATGAAGGAGAATAAAAGAGTTACAATGAGTCAAAGAGACCTTGATATATTAGTTAAAGATAAGATTCCAAAATTTAAAGATTTTGGTTAAAATCTTTATTGCCCTTTTCTACTTCTTAATTTCCAGCCATGCAAGTTCAACTAGTTAACAGTAAATTACTTTGAAGGTTCTTGAACTATTTCCATGTATTCAATTTAGTCCTCAAATTATCAACACAAATTTTTTAAAGGCTCAAAATCATTTTAGAATTCAAATTGTGGCCTTGGCATTAATCCAAAGTTTAACAATCAAGTCTCGTCCCAATATTCTTTTACAAATACCGAAGAACTTCCAAAATTTTAAAGTCAAGACATCATAGATATGACTAGGGGTGGCAATTCCTGACACGACCCGAAAACACGACACGAACCTAATACGAAATTAATGGGTTTGGGTTGAGGTTTCGGGAGTTCGGGTCAGAATCGGGTCGAACCCGATGAACCCGAAAAAAAAAAAGGTCAATTTCAGGTCAACCCGTGGTGACCTGATATGACCCGATGTGACCCGTTTACGAATTAAAACTAATTTAATAAACATTAAAATTATTTTATCTAACTAAACTAAATCATTCTTTTTTTCCAAAGACATTAATTACTTAGTCCTAAATGAATTTATTTAACTTGTGTGAAGTTAAAATTATTATATTTGGACAAATAATATATTATGTTATTTTTTACTTTTATGCTGTTTTAATTTATTTTATATTTGGTTTGGGATAAAACACTTTTATGGTGTTTAATTTATTTTAGATTTGGTTTGAAATTATTTATTTAAATTTTTATTACTTGATGATGTAATTAATTTTGTGAAAAATTGATTTTATTAGAAATTACAGTGATAAATTAATAAATTAAAATTAAGTTTCGGGTCATTTCGGGTCGACCCGCCAACCCGAAATTTTCGGGTTCGTGTCAGGTACCCTGACCCGTTTCGGGTTGGCGGGTCGGGTTCGGGTCAGCAGGTTTCTTATTATACTTAAGCCTCAACCCGACCCGCCAACCCGAATCCGACCCGATTGCCACCCCTAGATATGACCAGTAAGGCGGCAACCAATATACTGATTTAACGTTCACATCATGATGCTAAGGTGATATGATTTTGGTGTACACAGGCTTGTAACTCATATATCATTTGAAGCAAGGCTTTAATATACCTTTATGATGCGATGTGGGTGTAGTAATTTGGAATCATTACATAGTTACTTAAGTGCATTACGTTGACATCTTATTGCATTTAGATTCCATACTTCATGACAGGTGCCGAACCTGTGCAATAATAAATACCTACTCGAGAAAAATACAGATTTTGTATATAGCGGTGAGTAGGGTCGAATCCACAGGGACTGGGGATAATTCGTTTCTTCTAGAGTCCAAAGTATGGGGGGTTTTGGATTAAATGCTAACTAAATAAATTAACTGCAGAAAATAATTAATTAAAAGAAATGATTGGGGAAACTCTAGCCAAGGGTACACATCAGAAATGGTTCATGCACTGATCATTGATGCAGAAATAATTCCAACATTTAGCAGTAGATTAGTTATAGTTGTCATGCACGCGATAAACAACCAACCCTTCCTTAATTTCTCGATAGCTAAGGTACGACCGTTAGCTATTTCTCTAACCCAAAAATAACCCTAGGTACGACCGTAAGATTTAATTTCTAGATTGCATTAATAATTAGAAAGGCCCAATCCTAACCAACAAACACGCTACGAGGGTTTGTTTAAATTAGATCATATGCTCCCCTGACATAAACCCAATTACGCCAGTTGCTACTGAGGTAGAGATAACGAACAATTACGGATTCAATTACCCCTATTTAGCAAAAATAGCCTATATGAATAATTAATTATTGCGCACTAATCAATCATACACAAGGCCATAGCAATTAAAATCAAGGAACATATAAATACCAATAAATGAAGAAAATAATTAAAACAGATTCGATCTCACAGTAATTGTCGAACCAAATCGTCAGTTGTCCCCTTGACTAGAAAAGCTTAACCACGCCTCATGAGAAAATCTCCCCGTTGGGGAATATTGTCGAACACCTGGCGTGTGTCAGAGGCCAGTCTAAGGAAAGAAAGAAAAGAAACTAAAACTAAACTAAAACTAGAGATGTCCCTGCTACTCTACGTTATCCCTATTTAAGCAACAAGAGGAAGATGACTAAAGGCTATCTAGGTGGTCCCCACACATGTGGACAAAGCCCTCCAAGTACTTCTTGTTCCAAGTCTCTTTCCCGTAGCTTTCTTTTAAGAGCCCAAATGACTAGATGCTTTCCACTAGCTTGTGGTCCCCCACCAATTCAAGGGCCCAAGAATTGAAACCCTCATTTTTCCATAAAAGTCCCTCCTTTTTGGTAATTTTCTACTTTGTTCCTGAAATTAAACCCCAATACCAAATATAAGTAAATATTAATAATTAAAACAATATTTGGCAAGAATAAAAGGGGAAATTAACAATAAAATTACTAACAATTAACACCCTATCAATTCCCCCCACACCTAAATCATGCTTGCCCTCAAGCATGGGAACAACAATTGAACACCAAAATTTGACCATGGCTGTTACTCCAACTACCATATTGCCAAGACACCAAGAAAATCATATATCAAGCGACACAGGTCAAGATCCAAGAAAAATCACCCCGGTTAGCATCTAAACTACCAAATCCTCCAATTTAAAGCAAACTAATCTAAGAAAAAGGAATAGTTGCTCACATTTATCAGCAAATGGTCCAACTGTTAACCAAAATCTCGACATTAAGATCACAAACCGGCAAGCTGACTTATTCACATACTAATACAATCTTTATTTTTTTTTTCCTTTTTGCTTTGTGTTTTTTTTTTTTTTTTTTTTTTGAGGAACAAAAGACTTAGTCTATAGCCCTTAGAGCCTTTTGACGCGAACTCCAACATTTGATAGATGGAGGAGCCCTGTTACTCAGCTCCAATCGCTACAGGACCACGCACTCATAGCAACTACTACCTTTTGACGCGAAAATCGACACGTTAGGTGAAGATCCCCGGTTACTCAGTAGTAACTACTAGCAGAGTACAGTCAGCTCTTATTTACAACCATACAGTACAATAACTAAAAATAACAGCAGCCAGCCTCAAATTTCCAAATATGGAGAACTAAAATTAATAATTGGACCAATTCACATGAAAAATGCTAACAATCATTCCCCATGCTTAGAAAAGTTAACCAAAAATAGGAAAAGTTAAGCAATTATTGATATTCACCAAAGAGATATTCCTGAACTCAACCACATCAACTTGATACCTTTTTATTAATAAACTTGGCAATAGCAGAATT
This sequence comes from Coffea arabica, assembly GCF_036785885.1. Classification (NCBI taxonomy): domain Eukaryota; kingdom Viridiplantae; phylum Streptophyta; class Magnoliopsida; order Gentianales; family Rubiaceae; genus Coffea; species Coffea arabica. The sequence continues at coordinate 13,050,434 of NC_092312.1, forward strand.
AGAGACAACAATCCGGTATCAAAACTTGGTATGCATATGAAAGACTGACCACTAGAAAAAAGAAAAGAAAATAAACGAAAAAGAGATGAATATCAAACTTAAAACAAAGGAAAAACCTTTAGAAACTAAAAATAAAATACTAGCACCCCAACTAATCTCCCCCCCACACCTAAATGACACATTGCCCTCAATGTGATAATGTAAAAGCAGAAGGAAGGAGAGGGGCAACGGTACTTCCCTGAAGTCATCAAAATAGGGGCGGTTCAGGTGAAAATACGCGGCCAGGTTCTTAGGGATTGGAACCACCTGGTTGGCGATATGCATTACTCGCTCATCCACTGGGCATCAACGGTCATCGGTGGGAGAGGCCATGGTGGCCCCAGTTGGGTCAAATGCAGGAACAATGTAGTCCAAACTCGCAACAAATGCTCTAAAGATTTAGCAATTGAAATCAATAGGTAAAATACTCCCAACAAGTCAATTAGACACCACCAACAGCAATAAGCAATGGAAGTGGCACAGTAGCCTTCCAATTCAACAAACAAATGAAGAAAATACCCAACCAAAGGCACTTCAAGGGACGCAAGACAGAAATCAGCAAAGTAGAACTCAAGTGATACCAAAAATAACCTCGACAAAGCAGTGAATTCAACCAATTTGAATACGTAGAATACGGTCAGAAATGCCTCCCAAAGATCAACAGAAAGCGACAAAACTTGCCCACTCAAAATCTGTCCAAATGGCTCCAATTGGATAAGAAATTACACAACTCAACCAACCGAAATTAGCAAATGAGCCAAGAAACCGTCAAACCAGCAATAGTAGTTCAAATTTTGGACTACAACTAAATCAAAATGTTTGGCAGTTTTCGATCAAGTAGCCCACCAACTAGAACCAAGTGGCAACAAATGTAGTTATAATACCCCAACCAGTACCACTGGTGCATCCCTCAGATAATGAAGTAACATAAACAGCCACCCCAATCAAGAAAATGGAAACTTCAGGCACCTAAGAACTAGGCGAAAATCTCAACAAATCAGCTATTACAAACAATACGCAATGGTGGTCCGAATATTAGTCAATGCAGAAATCATGCAACTCAAAATCTCGGCAAGTGCTCCAATGAGCTTAGCAATTGAAATCACAAAACTGAATACTCCCCAAACAAGGTACTTAGAGTCAACCAATGCCAATACTAATTTAACAAACCAACCCAGAAAATTACTCAACCAAGGGTGCAATAGAGGTCTCAAGCAGCCAAAACCCCCAAATAATGCCCAACAATTCGATCAATACCAGAAAATCACCCCAAGCAATGTAACAGTTAAACTCCACGGGCTAGGGACGTCCAACCAGTTTTACTCGAACCAACTAGGAGCAGTGCGAGTGACTAAACAATGTAACAAATTTCAGCAATTGGACACAAACCCACCCAAAATCTCAACAACTGTCTCCAATTGGACAGTTAAATACCCACATCAAACGCTCAAAAGTAGCACTTGAGCCACGGAACTAGCAATTCCAGCAGTAACCAAATAGAAATTGAGAATTAATAATTTTAAGTAACACTGCAACCAGTACCACTGGTGCTCAGACAGGAAAGTATTAAATCAACGGCAGCAACTCAACCACACGAAATGAACCTTCAAAATAAGTAAGTGACTTCAAATAGAAGCCACAATTATAGGCAAAAGATCTCAACCAGTACCACTGGTGAGTCACAGGGAAAAGTAATCAAGCGGCCAATAATTCAATAAATAACAGAAAATACCCCCACTATGGCAGCAATTAAACCCAATTCTATCCAAAAAGCACCCCCAGAATATGCCTAAATCACCCCTGCTATTAGCCATAAAGAAACTCAGACACAGGGTGGACTGGAACGACTCAACCAAAAACGCCCAATAGGCACAACTCGCTTAATTAGGCAATCCAGAACACAGGATTATCAGATATTAAACAACTACCATCACCAGTACCACTGGTGAGTGCATAGGGAGAAATTAAAGCAAATAACCAATCCAGTGCACAAAATAGATTCGAACACCCAAACAGCGCCAAAAATGAACGGAAATTAAAGCCAGAAGCAATGGTCAACTAACTCCCAAAGTACCCTAAATATCGCAGCAGTTTAACTCAACTCTACCCAAAATTAGACCAGAAAATGCCCAAAATTACTGCCCGCTGTTTTCCAACAAGAAGCCCAAGCAAAGGTGCAAAATTTTCGCAATTTAAGGTTCAAAATAAGACAAATTAAGGCAGGAACCGCAATACCTCCACCTGCCAACAATTGACAGGTGGTAACGAGCTAGGGTGGAGCTGGCGGAGATGAGAGCTCACGAGCTGGTGGTGGGCTGGTGGAGGTTGGAGGCGGACCGAGGAGCTGTGGAGGACGCCAGGGGGAAAAGGAGGTAGATGCGGCGGTCGTAGCTGGAGTGGAAGCATCGAGGGTCGGCGAGATGCGAAGTGGATGGCCGGCTGGTCCATTGCGCGAGACGCGAGGCGGCGGCGTTAAGGAGGTGGGCGGCGCTGGACGCTCGGCTGCTGGGCACGGCTGGCGGCGGATCGAAGGGAGGAGTAGCGGAGCTGGTGGTGGTGGCGTGCGTGATGTGGGATGCGGCGTTAAGGGAATTCGGGCAACAGAGAGGGAACAGAGGAGGAAGAAAAGAAGAAGGAGGAAGAAGAAAGAAAGAAAAAGAAAGAAAGAAAAAGAAGGAAAAGAAAGAAAAGAAAAGAAAGATTTTTTTTTTTTTTTTTTTAAATTGAGAAACCTAGCTACGGTTGAAAAATTTTTTCTTTTTTTTTTTTTGGTTTTTTTTTTTTCTCTGCGGAAAAAATTTTTTTTTTTTTTTTTGAATTTTGGAAATTAAAGCTACAGTAATTAGAAATTTTTTTTTTTTTTTTTTTTTTTTAGAATCCTTACCTTTCCCGCGAACGTGACGCGGGCGCGTCAAGAGGTCAAGAGAGCTCCCAGAAGTTTCAGAAATCCCTAATCGTGAGCGTCCTGTACATCACCACGCGGGCACGTCATGAGGCCAAGAGAGCTCCCAGAAGTTGCAGAAATTCCTGATCGTGAGCGTCCTGCACATCACCACGTGGGCGCGTCATGACTGAAGGTCACCTACAAATCAGCAAAAATGAAGATCAACACCCAAAATCAGTCAAATTAAAGGGAAAACAGATTTAAACTATGTCACTAAACCAATAAGCAATTGAAAGAAACAATTGGGTTGCCTCCCAATGAGCGCCTTTCTTTTATGTCTTTGGCTAGACATGGTCATGTTTTGTTCATGGAGGATAAAATCTTGTGGCTCGTCTTAATGCTTCATCTTCAATGTGATCCTGATAACCCTCATAGATGGAGTAATCTTTGAGTACACGAGCTACAGTCTTCCATGGATTAGTTGATGGCGCCAAATAATCAAGCAGTGATCTCAATTTTTCCTCCACCCCTCCATCAAGAGCACTCAACGGTTCAAGATATTTGACCATAGCTACTCTTAACTTATTTCTGCCATGAGACTCAAAAACTTCCGGTATAACAAAATCAATCTCATTAACAGAAATCATGGAATAAGAGTTACGAAAATGCGGGTTAGGGAATGGAGGTGGTGTCACCACATTTGATGATTCTTCACTGGATTCTTTCACTTCAATGGGTTGCGGTTGGGGTTCCATTTCTTCATTTTCGGCTTCTTTTTCAACTGCATCTGTAGATTTCTCATTTTGACATTCTTGCATCTCCTCATCCTTGTCCTTAGGGATCACAGGCTCAGGCCCTTGAACCTCTTTGCCACTCCTCAAGGTCATGGCGCTGACATTCTTCGGGTTCAACTCAGGTTGAGATGGCAATTCACCTTGGTTCTGGGAATCCAAACGATTGATTGTTGTAGCCATTTGACTTATCTGATTCCTTATATCCTGCATTTCGGAGTCCGTCCTTTGTTGATTTTGCATAAGAATTGCCTCCGTCCTTTGCTGATTTTGCGCCATGTTTGTCATCACTTGTTTTATCATCTCCTCCAAAGATGGACCAGAGCTTGGGGGCGGAGGTGGTCGGGGTTGGTATTGCTGCTGGTACCCTGACAGGGACGATGGTTGTTGAGACTCTTGCTGTTGAAAATCCATTGGCCCAGTCGCATAATCAAAACTGGAATTATCCCACCATTCTTGATCATACCCGTTTGAATAAGGGTCATACTGCATTTGATATTGGGGTAAAAAATCTCCAAAAGTATCAATTGGAGCACTTAGATTGTCTTGAAATGCGGGGCATGTGTCAGTTGAATAACCTGAGTCAAAATAAGCTCCACAATTTGCAACAGCCCATTGATCATTAGGAAAAACATGAGTCTCATAACCCCATTCAGGAACAAAGTCCAGTCTATCATCAAAATATGGAATGTTAGCAGCCATAAACTATATAAAAAAAAATAAGAGAAAAATAAATTAAAAATGAAAACAAGGTGAACTAAAAAAGAAACAAATTAATCTGACACCAGTCCCCGGCAGCGGCGCCAAAAATTGACAGGTGCCGAACCTGTGCAATAATAAATACCTACTCGAGAAAAATACAGATTTTGTATATAGCGGTGAGTAGGGTCGAATCCACAGGGATTGGGGATAATTCATTTCTTCTAGAGTCCAAAGTATGGGGGGTTTTGGATTAAATGCTAACTAAATAAATTAACTGCAGAAAATAATTAATTAAAAGAAATGATTGGGGAAACTCTAGCCAAGGGTACACATCAGAAATGGTTCATGCACTGATCATTGATGCAGAAATAATTCCAACATTTAGCAGTAGATTAGTTATAGTTGTCATGCACGCGATAAACAATCAACCCTTCCTTAATTTCTCGATAGCTAAGGTACGACCGTTAGCTATTTCTCTAACCCAAAAATAACCCTAGGTACGACCGTAAGATTTAATTTCTAGATTGCATTAATAATTAGAAAGGCCCAATCCTAACCAACAAACACGCTACGAGGGTTTGTTTAAATTAGATCATATGCTCCCCTGACATAAACCCAATTACGCCAGTTGCTACTGAGGTAGAGATAACGAACAATTACGGATTCAATTACCCCTATTTAGCAAAAATAGCCTATATGAATAATTAATTATTGCGCACTAATCAATCATACACAAGGCCATAGCAATTAAAATCAAGGAACATATAAATACCAATAAATGAAGAAAATAATTAAAACAGATTCGATCTCACAGTAATTGTCGAACCAAATCGTCAGTTGTCCCCTTGACTAGAAAAGCTTAACCACGCCTCATGAGAAAATCTCCCCGTTGGGGAATATTGTCGAACACCTGGCGTGTGTCAGAGGCCAGTCTAAGGAAAGAAAGAAAAGAAACTAAAACTAAACTAAAACTAGAGATGTCCCTGCTACTCTACGTTATCCCTATTTAAGCAACAAGAGGAAGATGACTAAAGGCTATCTAGGTGGTCCCCACACATGTGGACAAAGCCCTCCAAGTACTTCTTGTTCCAAGTCTCTTTCCCGTAGCTTTCTTTTAAGAGCCCAAATGACTAGATGCTTTCCACTAGCTTGTGGTCCCCCACCAATTCAAGGGCCCAAGAATTGAAGCCCTCATTTTTCCATAAAAGTCCCTCCTTTTTGGTAATTTTCTACTTTGTTCCTGAAATTAAACCCCAATACCAAATATAAGTAAATATTAATAATTAAAACAATATTTGGCAAGAATAAAAGGGGAAATTAACAATAAAATTACTAACAATTAACACCCTATCACTTCACAAAGCTTTGTAACCCGAATTTAGCATTGTACGGTCCATATTTCATGGTGCTATGTGGTAGTATTGATTTGCAATCATTACATACTTATTCGAGTGCATTATGTGGATATCTTACTGTATATTCCATACTTCACGAAGTTTTGTAGGCCAAATTAAGTGTTTACATGAAACTTAAGGGTGGTATGAAAGGACCAATTTGGTTGGTCGAGAAACTTTAATGACAAATTTGAATTGATACTCAAAAACTAAGGACTAAATTGATGAAAATTCAACATACAGGATTCCTAACTAGATAAACCCAAAATGCCAAAATACATGCGTCGGAAAAGACTAAAACTCTAAACGCCGCCCACATAATTTAACAAATAAATCTATTCGGTGCCTCGATTCCTGAAATTTCCATTCATAACAAATTTGTTGCTTTTAGCTTAGGAGGAAACATGCACCTAAATTTCGTTCTCACGAGTGTGCGCTGAATCCATATATGGGTGTCCTATAGCCAGATTATTATTATTTTTCTTCAAATTCCCTTCTCTGCGTAATTCAACAGAGGTTTGCCTGTGTTGGATAGTTTGTGCTATGCCTCCATATGAAAGCAATAAACATTATGGAAATCCGCAGGAGTACTGAATTTACTAGCTTTCTAGAAGCAGCAGACAAAATCTGAATGAAGAGCAGGAGCAGCCGGTATGGACTTGAATTTAATAAAATCTATAGGAATCTCATATTCAATAGTAATAAATTTCTTGGCTTCATATTACGGCCCTGATGAGCTAGTATGGGCTTGAATTTAATAAAATCTACAGGAGCGTGCTCCTAGCAATGATTGGACTGGTGACGAGATACAAGTTGCAACTTCAATCAATTTCGAGGTCTGGAGCCCATTTATTTAAATTCTAATACATAATTGTTCATTATCCAGCAAATTCAAGTGTATAATCTTCATGTTCTGCGATTAATTACCAACTTTTTATTTCCTTTTTTCCTTTGGACTGCCAAGGATTGGATGACGCGTAATTGCTAATCTCCTTTGTACCTCCTGATAATGGTGGAATGCTTTGCTCGTTCTTAAAGAAATCTCCTGGATCCACCATGGTCTTTACCTCCATCAATCTGTCAAAATTTTGCTTGAAGTACTTGGTTCCCCAAATGCTTGCTTTTTCATAGCTTGTGATGCCATCAATATTGTTGACTCCCAAATCAAGATCCCTGTAGTTCAAATAGGCAGCTCTTGGGGACTTTGAAACATAGGGAGCCATGTGTTTGTAAAGCCTTCTGATCCACTTCATTTCTCTCGTATTTTCTGCATTATTGTGTTCTCTACTCCAGGCGGCCCAATAGTGAATGATGTAAACATTCCCTCCTCTATGAGGGAAAGATGTCGCAGATTCTAAGATTTCACTCAGCCTTCCTCCATAAGGACTGAACTGTAGCGAACGATGTGCATTAGTACTATCGTCTTCCAAAATTCTTTCGAGCATTCCTTTTAGACCATTTACTGAAATGGGATGCCTAACAAAGTCTGATTTCCCCTTGAAGTACAGCCTATACACTGGAGTCCTGCTCAAAAGAACATCGATGGATTCGTCTCTGGGAAATAATGCAAAGAAGAGTGTGGACTCAATCCAGCTCATCTCGCTGCAATCTTCTTTTACCAAGCCCATCTCGCGGAAGCTTTGCTGCATCAAATAAAGGAGATCATCAACTCCGCCAAGAAATAAAGCAACAAACGATGCTCTGATCGTTCTGTTTCCGTCTTGGGGAGAAGATACAGCATTAAATTCAAGCCTGATTGCTAGGTTTGGATCAATCTTGTCAGCAATGTATTGCCACTTGTGTACTAGCTCAATTGCATTTTGATCCATTGTCTTGGTTACGTTAAAAATTGTCACATTTTCTGGAACCGAAACTAGGCTTATTTTCCATGCAACAATAATCCCAAAACTTGCTCCTCCACCGCCTCTAATGGCCCAAAAGAGATCCTCTCCCATGGATTTTCTATCCAAAATTTGGCCATTAACATCAATGATTTTGGCATCAATGATGTGATCAACAGCCATCCCGAATTTGCGCGACATCATGCTGTATCCTCCTCCACTGAAGTGCCCTCCCACACCTACCGTGTGACAAGTACCGCCAACAACAGCTAGTCTCCTACTTTTTTCAGCAACCCTGTGATAGAGTTCGCCCAAAGTTGCACCAGCTTGAACCCATGCAGCATAGTTTTCTGTGTCAACAGATATCGAGCTGAGGTTTCTGAGATCCACAAGGACAAATGGGATTCTTGAAATGTAAGAAAGACCTTCATAGTCATGTCCACCACTTCGGACTCGAATTTGAATGCCCAGTTTCTTGGCACAATAAATTGCTGCCTGAATCTGGGATTCAACACATGGTGTAAGAATGAAAGCTGGCTCTGAGGATGAGATTGATGTGGATCGCAAATTCTGCGCCGAGGATTGCAAAATTGACAGATATGATGAGTTTTCTGGGGTGTAAATGATGTCAGATATTGAGCTTGAGTTTTGAGATGCAAGGCATTGGACAAAACCATCATGAAGTTGAACTGAACCAGCCTGTATGGTGACCAGCAGAAGAATGAGCAAGGAAAGAAGTGAAGGCAACGAGGAGTAGCTTGAAGCCTGCATAGTCCATAACTCCATATCCCTTTTTGGTTCTAGACAAAACCCGAACTTGTTAATCTCCTATTCATAAAAACTCGAGGGAAGGTTTCAATATCGGGAATTGCATAATACCTACACAAATGTTCTAGGTGAACCAATCAAATAAACACTTTCCCAAGAAATGTGAAAGTACATGAAACCCAAACGGCAAGCTTTATCTTGGTCAATGACCAACTAGGGGATAAGCCTAATAGTTGATCAATGACCTATAAAACAGCTCCAATTAGAATTGAATACCTTAACTCTCTCCACGTCATATGCATTTAATGATTTACTAATAACTAAATACTACCATTTTAACCCTTTTTTTTACGCCATCATATCTGAGAAAGGATTAAAAAAAAAAAGAAGAAATGATGGTTTTGTTATTATCTTGGATTTTATTTATTATTTTTTTAGAAAATATAGAATATATATGCAAACGTATGGGATTCTCACCAAGTTATATGGAATAGACTTGCGTATATATTGTCTCATGAAGTTGTAATTTTTATAAAAATCAGTTATATCTTTTTTAAGTTAATTTTGTGTTAATGTGGATGTGGTTTTGTACTCATGGTTTCTATTCTATATTGTTGTTAACATAATTGAGATGACAATTATTGAGCCTATTATGTGTTTGATAAAATGCCGAAAAAAAAAGGCGATCCTTTGTTTTTTATTTTTATTTTTTTTTTTGGCTCATTGAAGTTAGAACTAGAGTCAACTAAGTTGGAAGAATTGGTCATCCATTTGGCAAGCTGTGCTTGGTCTTTGAACAACTTCTGTGAAATTAGTTGAGATTCGCTGTGCTACCCACAGCCAGTGCCTACCGAAAGCATTTAATTACAACCATATTTTTGGGGAAATGCAATGAATTGTTTGTGACCTTTTATTTTGGAATAATTTCAGGTTTCTGACAATTTCACTCAACTTTCCTTAGATTTACATAATTACATTGACCTCCCTTAGTGCAACAAAATTACTAGAATGTCCTTCACTTAATTAGTTGATTCATAAAGAAAGACACCATACCACTATAACCAGCAAAACATTCCCAATTGTCGTATAATCTGCAATCACTTCCTTTCACCTCTCTCTCTAACTCCTCTCCTTCATCCCATATTATGTATCACTAGATTCATAGCCACCACCTAAACCACCATGCTCATCACTATTCCCTCTCATTTCGAATGTCATTTTTTTACTTGATTCCTTTCTTTCTTCACATTCTATTGCAAATATTAGCAAATACTGATTAAATAGAGAGCAAAGAACAGAAACAAGAATTTCTTCATTATCAAATTAAATAAGGAGAGGATGGCAAATAGAAAGAATAAATTTGAAACCAATAGCTGAAAGTAAGAGGGACCGGATGATTGGTATATTGTTGTGTCTATTTATTCAAAAAAATTTATTTGATATCCATAAAAATATTTAATAGATATCCATAACTGCACTTGTTGCTGAAAAATGAAAAATTCATCTTTTTGTTTTTGATTTACTAATGTGAACAGTGGTTTTTTTTTTTTTTTTTTTATGGAGATAGGATTAGTCTCTAATAGAGATGATGGAGTAATAATGGGTTATTCTTTAGGTCACAGTGGCATTGCTCCTAGTATCCATATAGGTGATGATGGGCTAGATTAGCTATTGCTAGTGGGTTGAGAAAGTTGTAGGCAAGCTTTTAGGTTTTTTAAGTGGGGTTATATTTGATCACGTAGTTTTTAGTGAAAGCCTTTGGGAAGCAAGATGATTCTAAGGCTGCAAATATTTGTTAAAATCACTTGAAATGGAGATTGAACTATAAATAATTGTTTGCTCGATTGGCTTGGTATAGTGGCAGGTTTGCGATGGTTTTAGAAAAAGAAAATGTGCATGATTGAACTAACTTTTTCTCTTTGTTGTTATGTCAATAAGGGTATATTAGGATTTTTGAAGAGAAATGTAGTATATTGGGTCTATATAGTTGCCTAAACAGTAAAAGTATGGGAGGTATGTATAATTTTTAAAACTTAAGGGGAGGCGACTACAATTGTTATAAACCTCAAGGGAGGTTTGTAAAATTATGGCTTTTATTTTTATATTTAGCATATAAATAGTTTTATAATTTTGGAGTTGATAATGCAGTTAGTGTTTAAAAGTAAAAAGAACAATGTGTATAATCAAATGATGAAAATGGCCAAAACTATTCCGATTTGTTAGAAGTTAGAATAAAAATTTTAGATTAACATCTTGCATTCCTGGTAGGTGCCATTTAACATTTGGAGATAGATATTCGTTAAAGAATCAACAATAAGTTATGGTTGTTTAGAGAAACTCAAAAAATAAAGTAAAGTGCTTCTTCTAAAATATCTCCAAGAAAAAAAGGTGAAAAAAAGATTATAGTCCATGTTAAGAAAACAAAAAAGAATATAATTCAGAAAAATAGTACTACCTTTGGTTGGGCTCACATATTCCTCACCTCAAAGGATCGAATACAGAAGCAAATTTTGTATCTATTTCAAATTGAAAATTTTGTATAATTGTTAAAAATGAGAAATCAAATTTAAAAAATGTACTGAGTTGAATGTTCAACTCATGATGTTATGAAATCGAAAATAATTCAACTCCTTTCAGAAAACTTGTCGATTATAACTTGCACAAAAACCTGCAATTGAGGGGGCAAAAAGATATCCAGTATATTCATGGCCAAAATTTGTAGCACTCATAAGGAAAATACAAATACATATATCCACAATTTATAAAAAAAAGAAAAGAAATATGCATCAATTTCTATGATGGCTGAAGAAATTGCGAGCTAACCAGAGCTACTTTTTTGGTCCGTTAATAAGAACTATTTTTTTTCCATTAAGAGCTAGATCTACCATTTGAAGACATTCTATGATGCCTAGAGCAAAATACATCCAAGCAAAGTAATTTCTAGTTGGAAAAAAAATTATGGAAAGAATTTCACCAAAAAGATGGAACTTATACATGACAAAAATCGAGCAAAGAAGGTGAGTTGCAATGGTTGCAATTCTTGCACTGGTCTATTTCTTATCTACAGGCAAGTAGGTGGTTCAAACTGAAACAACAACTAATAACTGAAGAATTAAAAAAAAATAGAGAGAGAAAGAAAACAGTAGGCATAGTCATCTCAAAATCATAAAAACATCAACTCATCTATGAAAATAAATAAATAAAAGAATCAACTTATAAAGCAATTTGGTAGAAATCAAACATAGGAACGTAACAAAAGAAAACAATTTGGCTGATTTACATAAAAATCGCAAAAAGGAAAAACCGAAAAAGGGAAAAAGATCCGAGCAAATCTGATTCCTCAAGCATGCAAATAAAATAGTTAAACATAAAATATATGTCAATTACTTCTTTAGCTTCAAAATAAGAAAAAGCAAGAAGACAGAGAGCTTACCAAAACAAAAGCACTAAGAAGAGAACCAAATGACCACAAGGCTCAAATAATTGGGCATTCTCTCTTATGTATAAGAAAATTTTTGATTAAAAAAAGTAAACATCACATCTAATGAATTTTTGGAAAAAATTCGGATGGCCTGAGACAATCGAGACACAAAAAAGTCATCCGTGACCATGCCGATTAGGTAAACAAAGATGCCGTTTAGGTAGAGAAAACATGTAGAAACAGTAAACTACAGTATTCCAGTTAGATTTTATAAGGTAGTTAATGACCACCATAAAGCTTGCAGCACGGGCTACTGCTCTTATCTCTCATCATTTGCGTGGCCATTAATTAAAAACCTGCCAATGAAATTGTGCCACTTGTACCAAGAAATACACTAATGGAAACTTGCACATAGATTGTCTCACCACAACTTCTTAAGCACTAGTATTACGTTTGAAGGATGACTGAAGTGTAAATTTTACTTTACAGTCGTAAATTATAGATGCATTCTCTTAAATTTCAATTTTGAATTCTTTACCCCATAAAGTATGAATTATATTCCGCTTTAATACTTAAGATTCAATTTTTGGATACTTTACCGTCTAAACCATGAAATCTATTTTACTTTAGTCCACTTTAAATTTTGAGCAATACTTACCTACTATTCTGTTAGTTTTGATAATTCTATGGATAGATTTTATATTTTACGGGTAAATTGTTCAAAACTAAAATGGGAAGAATTTCATACTTTAGGGAATAAATTGTTCAAAAATTAAAATATAAGGACTAAGGTGGGACTCCGTCTATAATTAAGGATTTGAAGTAAAATTTAGCGGATGATTAAACATAATAGTCAAATGTAGTTCTATTTCTTAATTGTCATATGAAATGTGAACTCTCAAACTTGGAATATATTTTTTATGCTTTACGAGATAACGAAGATTTGCACGACTACAACTAACAAATTAATATTTTTTAATAATTTATTTGTGAAATTGGGTGTTTTAATACCAAAAAAAAAAAAAATGTTGGGCAATGAGGGATTGCACAAGATGATTGCATTCTTTGACTCCCTTCAATTATTTCTCCTCAGTCCCTTTAATAATTGACTGTCAAATACAACGTTTTCATTACTAAACTCGTCCTTTTACATTTTTCACAAGTTAAATTGCCATTTAAACAAATTTGGCGTATTTGTTTACCATAAGCAACGTTGGTAAGTCAAAGTCTGCTTGAATCTACATCATTAATATAATATAGTCGATGATGAAAAGAGCTAGCCCCAAAATGACTTTTTTTTTAAAAAAAAATTATAGTATAAATGGGAACGCTCGAATCTGAAATTTCTCACTTACACCCCTTCCTTTCAAACCACCAATCCATCCCTCCCCTCTAAACAACTTGATGTTCGACTAAACTACTCCAAAGTTCACATCTCTTGTCGCAAGACACTAGTAGCATTATCTATTATGTATTACAATATATATATATATAGCACCTAATATATCAATAATAAAATCATTATATGCCTAAAACACCCTTAAGTACTCTGCTACTACGTACTTATTGTGACTTCTGTCAATTAGAGTCCTATATCTTCTTAACGAGTCTTTACGTCTAAATCCCGTGCTCCTAAATTTTTGTTGAGCACAAGGAAGTCAATTATGATGGTCTTCATGAGTCTATGACGCGTAGAAGAGTAAAACAATCCTAGTTGCCAAGTTTCAATCAAATTTGACAACTTCATTAACAATCACATACACATATGAAGCTGAATATCGTGTTTCCCCTTTTTTTTTTTGGGCAAAGCTAAACATTGTGTTACACGTTCCTCTCCTAATTTGTCTATTTACCCGAAATAAGAGAAACTTGGTTGTTTAATTTTCCACGTAACTTCTAAGCGCGGCTCCTGTTAGCAGCAAAAACAAAACTGGAAATGGTCACACGCCATTGACGCCAAGATCAAAGAGAGAAGGATAACATTAATTTGTTGTCCTTCATGACATTATCAAGGCTACAAACAATGCCTCCTATTATTTTTGTATTCCTCAAGGCTTCAATTCGCATCATGATGATAAGACTTGAAAGACACTGCTAATTAATTTTTTTTTTTTCAAAACGACAACATTCTATTGAAGTATGGAAACCAAATTACAAAAATCTGAGCAACTGCCCTTACACTCCATCTGCACCAGATCATGCAGCCACGCTGGGAAGGCCTCCTTCCATTCAGCAGAAAATTCTAGGCTAATTGCCAATTTGGCTAGCGTATGACTAACAAAGTTGTTAACTCTCCTAGTGAAAGTAAAACAACATTCATCAAAAAATTCCTGAGTACTCCTAATATCCTCAATCACCACTGACTCAATCCTCTCAGTACCTTCCCTGTTAAGTTCTTCCACAATCTGTAAACAATCTACCTCAAACACCACCTTCTTCCACCCCTGTTGCTTTGCCAACTTTGTAGCCAGTCTGAGAGCCATTGATTCCTCTTGTTTTGGAGTTGAGACGCTTGAGGATGGTACAGCCCATGCCCCTAACAGCAACCCCTGCCAGTCCCTCGCCACCACTCCCCAACCTGCTCTATCTCCTTACTCTGCAATGCAGCATCAGAATTCAATTTGATCCATCCCTTCTGAGGCCTTTCCCAACCACACACCTCCTTATTCACCTTTGTGCCACTGTCCCCAACTTCCCCTTCAGTTTCTTGCGCATCCTGATACTCTTGCCACTCAACTACTGCCTTATTAACAGCAACCAAAGGATCCTTCCCACAACCATTAAACTGCTTATCATTCCTAGACTTCCAGATTTGCCAAAGCAGGTTAATTGTCAGACAAATTCGTTCCATACCTTTCTCCTTGCTCACAGCTTCTTTAAGCCCTTCCCACCAAAGCCAAAACTTGTGTCTATAAACCTCCAGACCCTCCCAGTTCAGGGGTGCTACTTTCCATATTAGCTTGGCGTTGCTACAGAAAAATAGCATATGCTCAGTGGTTTCTGGCCCCTCCCCACAACCTTTGCACACATAATCTCCCTTTAAGCATCTTTCCCTTATTACTGCATTAACTGGCAGAATGCCATGCAAACATTTCCATATGAAATGCTTTAGTTTGTGTTTCACGCTCTGCCCCCAGAGGAAATTCCAATGTTGGTTTACACCTGACCTCCCAAAGCTGGTTCCTGCCTCCTTCCACTCCTCTCCACCCATCCTTTTCTCTTTCTTTGCCAGCCTATAACCAGATTTTACAGTGTACACACCAGTAGTAGAAAACGCCCAAAATAACCTATCCTTTCTAGGCACCTCACCAAGAGGGATACTCAAAATCTGCTTACCCTCATCCTTATCAAACACTTTGGTTATCAGCTCCTTGTCCCACACTCCTTCCTTAATAAGTTCACTTACTTCCTGCAACTCAACATCCCTTGCCCTCCTAGTCTTAACTTTACCATCACCAGACCCTGGAACCCATCTATCCTCCCAAATATTAATTGACTTGCCATCTCCCACCTGTTTCCTTATTCCTTTCTCCAGAATTTCCCTAGCCTGCAGCAAACTCTTCCAACACCAGGAATCAGAACCATGACTTCCTGTCCTCCAAATAGATGTACCCCTAAAGTACCTGGCCTTCAGAACTCTACTTACCAATAAATTGGGATTCATCAGGATCCTCCACAACTGCTTAGCAAGCAAGGCCAGATTGAACTCATGAAGTTCCTTGAAACCCAACCCCCCCTCAGCCTTCACCTCAGTCATCTTCCCCCAACTTAGCCAATGCACCTTATGCTCATTCTCCTTCTGACCCCACCAAAACTTTGCCATTTCTGAACAAATCTCTTTGCACAGCATTTTTGGGAGAAGACATGCAGACATAACATAGGTGGGCAAAGCCATAATAACAGATTTCAAAAGCACCTCTTTCCCTGCTAAACTTAGAAATTTCTCCTTCCATCCCTGAAGCCTAGCTATTGTTTTTTTCCTTATAAAATCAAACACTTGTCTCTTTGACCTACCAATGACAAGGGGCAATCCCAGATATTTGCTCTGAGAAACCTGCTGCATACCTTGGAGCTCAGTCATCACCTCCATCCTCTGTCTTCGGCCCACATTCTTGCTAAAAAACAGTGAGGATTTCTCCATGTTAATCAGCTGTCCTGAAGCCTTCCTATACACCTCCAAGATCCTCCTGAGCTGGCTAGCCTCTACTGCATTTGCTTTACAGAAAATCAAGGAATCATCTGCAAAAAATAAGTGAGATAATCCAGGTGCCCCTCGAGCAATCCTCATGCCTGACAAGGAACCTTGACTGTTAGCTTGCTTAATCAGGGATGAAAACCCCTCAGCACAAATCAGAAAAAGATAAGGGGATAAAGGGTCCCGCTGTCTTAGACCTCTAGTAGGCCTAATAAACCCAGTTTTTTCCCCATTGATGTTCACAGAGTAAGTCACACTAGTTACACATTCCATAATCCAACGAATCCACCTAGAACAGAAGCCCATTTTCTCCATAAGCTTAGCTAAAAATATCCATTCCACTCTATCGTAAGCCTTGGACATATCAAGCTTGACAGCCATATACCCATTCCCTCCAGTTCTTTTGTTTTTTAAGAAATGGACACTCTCATGAGCTATTAACACATTATCAAGAATCTGTCTGTCAGGCACAAAGGCAGACTGAGAACTACTAATACAATGATTCAAGACACATTTAAATCTGTTAGTCAGAACCTTGGCAATGATTTTATAGGTAACATTACACAAGCTTATAGGCCTAAAGTCAGTGACTGAAGTGGGATAGTCCAATTTAGGAATCAAACTGATCAGGGTTTCATTAACAGATTTCAAAAGAAAACCAGAATGAAAGAAACTCTGGACTGCTTGCACAACATCAATTTTAACAAAATGCCAAAACTTCTGGAAAAAACAAGGAGTCATACCGTCTGGTCCAGGAGATTTGTTTGGATGCATTGAAAAGACTGCTTGATGAATCTCCTGTTCTGAGACTTCCCTGGTTAGCTTCCTATTCATCTCAGCAGAGATAGACAGTAGAACTCCTTGTAACACTTCTGCAAATTCCTCAGGATAGTCTGAAGTGAAAATTTGCTCAAAGTAGTCTAGAATCTCTTTACTAGTTTTCTCCTCATTTCCACACCATACCCCATCCCTTCACTTCAGAACACTGATCCTATTTACCTTCCTTCTCCCAGTCACAGTAGCATGAAAATAACCAGTATTCTTGTCCCCTTCCTTTAACCACTTCAGCCTTGCCTTCTGGCTCCAAAATAACTCCTCCTTCTTATAGGCAGCAGCCAACTTCCTCTTTAACCCCAGCAGCTTGATTCTACACCCATCTGGCTTATTCAACTTAACCTCCTCTATTTCCTTTTTAACTTGCTCAACCAGCTTCTTTGCATTACAGAACCTTCTCTTACTCCAACTCAGCAACTCCACCCTTACCTTCTTGATCTTACACTGGACCTTATATAACTTGGATCCATGTTGTTGTTCTTCCCAAGCATTCCCAATTACCTCCTTTATTTTTTTATTTAGGAGCCACCTCCTATCGAACATGAACCTTTTCTTCCACCTCTTACCTACAGGATTGGTATCTAGAACCAACATACAATGATCTAATGCCTCAGTTCCACATGCAAACATTTTGCCTTATCTATCTTCTGAGTCCATTCTATCGTTCCCAAGATCCTATCAAGCCTCTCCTTTATCTCTCCCGCATTCCCCCAATTATTACACCATGTCCAAGGAGGTCCAACAAAACCAATATCCAGCAAGTCATTATCCTTAATGAAGGAATTGAACTCCTGAAAGCTTATTTCTGCTCTCACATTACCCCCCCACTTCTCCCCATTTGAAGTAATATCATTAAGGTCTCCCATAATTGTCCAATACTCCCCCCACAGCACCTTCCTTCTACTAATTAAATTCCATTGTTCTTTCCTAACCCCTGCATCTGAGCTCGCATATGCACAGATATACCACCAGTCAAAGCCAAATTCTGTATCCTCAATGAGTAACTCAATGGTAAAGTTAGTAAACAGGACCTTTTTTACTTTTAACTCCTGCTTCCACATCACTGCCAGCCCCCCTGCTCTACCCACTGGATCAGCAACAAACACCTTATCAAATCTAATCCATTGCATCACACTATTCATATAACTTTTTTTCTTTTTGGTTTCAGATAAAAAAACTAAAGAAGGAGAGTGGAGTCTCACGACCTCCCTCAACTGGGGAACTGTCAAGGGGCTCTCCACACCTCGACAGTTCCACACCACAGCCTTCATTTAGTTGTTGGAGTCCCAATAAGGGAGGACTCCAGCCCCTCAGCCACCTCCATCCAATCTCCTTCTCCCTCCACAGGTTTGGCTCTCTTCCAGTTTTCCTTCCCTGCCTGTTCATCCTCCCTCTCCCCTTCCATCTCTCCTACCTTCCTCTTCCCCTTGCCCCCCAACTGTAACCCCCACATTTACATCCACCAAAGGTTTCCTCCTACTCACCTCCTTCACCAACCTTTTCCAACTCCTGTTTGCAGAAAAGCTCCCCTTTGGTCTTCCCCTCTGCTTTCCCTCCTTCCTTCTTTCCTCCATCCCCACATCCCTCATTCCTCCTTCCTTACCATCCATCCCCTTAATCCTAGCACTATCTTCCCTACCCTTCCCCCCATCACCCTCGATCCACATCATATCAACTGACTCCCCCATTCTCACCACTGAGTTTGCCTTCTGCAAATGTGACGTTTGTACCCCTTGCCTCCCCACACTCCCCAACTCCTCAGAAAACCATGCCTCTTTCCCTACATCTCCCTGCTCTAATCCTCCCTCTTCCTGTTTATCTCTCCCTCTCCCTTCCCCATCCCCCACTGAACCTCTTCTAACCCCCTCACCTTCGCCCCTTAAATCTCCAACATCCCCAGCCAACTCCTCCTGCCCAGTATGATTTAGATTCTCTCCTCTATGAAAATCTTCTGTATATTTTAAAAGAAGACTTTCCCCCTCCCTCCTCACTTCCTCAGAAGCACCACTTTGTCTCCCCGTTTCACCCCTACCCTCACCACCATATCCAGCATTGCCTTTCCTATTAGGACTCCTCGGATAGCTAGCTCTCAACCAGTTCTCATACTGTACAGCCTTATCAGTGTTCAAGCCCCTTTTACTGCAAATCCTTTCACCATGTCCAATCAGACCACAACAAAAACAAAAATCTGGACATTTCTCATACTTAAATTCTATCCACCTCTTAACACCATTACAACTGACCATAGTGCCTCTAGGAAGAGGAATAGTAAGATCTATCTCTACCAACACCTTCAAATGTTTCCCATCCTTACCCCCACTCTGAGGAATAATAACTTCCTTTACTTGCTCAAATATACTCCCGATCTTCCTCCCAGCTTCCTTTGTTACCCAATGCAAAGGTATATTCCAAATCTGTACCCAAATTAAAGTTTTACACAACCTCACCTCATTTTCCTCCACTCCAGGTTCCCAGCGAAGCAAAACTAACGGCAGACCATCATAGATCCATGGCCTCTTATTCAGAACCATCTCTAAATCCTGCTCCTTATCAAACATAAACTGGAACAAATTACGCCCAACCTCCACAATTTTTAAACGCCTCACCTGAGACCACATACTATGCGCAAAACTCCTAATTCCATTTACATTAGCTTGTTTTTCTCCCCAAACCTTACCTATCAGACTTTGCCTACATTCAAGGACTCCTGTAACCACCTCGTCCTCCTCCAACTGAACCCCCACCCTTTCCTCCTCCGACAATCTGAATTTGTGCAGAACGTCCTCAATATTCTCCATTCCCCTAACCACCGTCCACCTCGCTGCAGATCGCAGGAAGCTATCAGGATAGTGCAGACCAGAAGCTTCTCACACTGCTAATTAATTGCTATTGATGAAATGTTGCATTATTCCACTTGTCCTTAAAAGCATATCTAATAAATGTAAAATTTGCCTTCTAAGACATTACTAATACTCCTCCAAAAATATCGAGGCCACATGTATTCAATTTTCACTTGGATGGATGGTTGATCTGACATGCAATTGTCATGCAGTTGAATTCGATAGTAGCAGTAATTAGCTAGTGTTTTGATGCATGCAAAGCAATGATTCTGACTATCTGAGTTTAGAAAGAGCCGGAAGATAAAAGCGGGTAGTTCATCTACTACATCATTTAACACCGAATTACTAGTAAAATTAGCCGCCAAGTGTTAGAGAGAAGTACCGACAAGTAGGCCATTAGCAAGTAGCCTTCAATCTTTCGGCGGCACCAGTCTAACAAGACCAAACTGAACATCCAACCAAACCAACTTGTTTTTAGCAAGTTCGCCACCAAAGGGGACCCGTTATAGGATGTGGGTTGTGAGTTCAAATCTCGCACCTCGCAATTAAAAAATGTTAAAGAGTGTGCTGGGTAAGCCTGTCAATGGTTTGGAATATTGAATTCCGACTTGCATCCTACTCGGACCCATTTAAATGAATAAATAGTTATAAAATATATACAAAAATTAATATATAATTATGGATAGGATATACCAGATCCGTATTCGGACTCGATCGGATTTGGATTTGGGGAGATCAAGTGTAAGACCCATCGAGTATACGGATCGAATCTGGAGCAAGTATAAATAAATAAGTTCGGGTCTGGAACATTCAATTTCTGACCCGAACCTGATCCGTTGACATGTCTAGTGCCGAAGCATGCCTTTAATTAATGAGTGTACCAGAGCACCCCTTTGATCTAAATGAACCTGTCTTTCCTCTAACCCTTTATATAACCCAGTTAAGTTCCCCTCGTAGCATAACATCGTAGAGGTGTTGCCAATTGATAAAAGAAAAATTTGCATATCACTATTTGATTATGAATACCCCACCTAAAAATCCCCATTTCTAGCAAAGCTCAAGAATCAACACATAGTTTTACCCCTCTAAGAAACTATCAGTCAAGTTGATGCCTGTACTAAAGATACAGCCGCGTGATGAACTCAGGCAATAAGATTAAGCAGATATACTCCATGATGGTTAATAACTTCGCGAGATTCTGCACTGCAGTAGGCAATTTTCAATGCATTGAAATTTGAAAGTAACGAATGCCCATTGTAGCTTTGTTGAACACGGCATGTATGTTCCAGACAATGTTGAGCTGCCGTTCAAGGTGCCAAAGTACTGCGACATGAATGGTTATATTTGTTGGCTAGTAAGCTTTTTTCAAAATTATACTTGTTATTAATTGAGTCAACTTGTAGTGGTCCATATATCTTCTCCTAATTTATTTGGGTTGCTGTAGAATAAACAAGGGCCGCTTTGCAATTACAGTTAATCAATTGCACCATATAATGTAAGCACTATCACAATAAATGTATGTACGAGAACAACAAAGGAAGATGATAAGATTATAATATATAAAAAACACAGCAAATTTTGTCACTAATTGAAAGTTATATAACAGGGCTATTTCCATTTGTCAAAATTCAAATTAAATCTTTTGGATCATCAATTGTTTCGTATAATTACTACTATGTTTTCAGACTCGGACTGGGTATCGATTCGGTCGCAATGGGTTCTATTGGATTCGATCGGAGTTGAATCAAATGACGTCATAAACAAAAATTATTTAAAAACTAAACTATTGTATGTAAAATACCTAAGAGCATGTTAATATTAATAAAGGTATATTCATATATATTTGATATTTCAAATATATTTAACAAGAAAATACAAAGAAATTAGAACAACCAAGTAGCAATTTATATTATTTAATGAACATTAACAAGTTTAGAATTAAAATTATGGACTTAATTGGAAAATAACACCAAACTTTAAGACAACATTTATAAAGTATGAAATATTTGAGGTATATTAATAATTTTTAATAACATAGGGGTCAAAATATAATATAAAAAATGCTTTGACCTTTGAAAAAAAAAAGAACTTTGACAGTTGCTGGTTCTTCCTGATTCTTCAGTTTTTTCCAGTCAAATCCGGTTTTTGACCTGGTTTGATTGAGTTTTTATTTGTTCGGTTTTTAGGGATAATTCGGACCGTACAATTGGCCGGTTCTTGGTTCGACCGGTCAGACCAGCTGATCTGGTTCGAATTTAAAAACTTAGAATTACTATTGTCATTGCAGAGAACTTTGTCTGATAAATAAGACTTGAACTTGACTTGTCCTTCAGTCTTTCTTCTTATTGGCAGGACTAAAGTCCCGGTAATCCTGAATTTGGATTTTTTGTTTTATTGACTGTTGTGATGAATTAGAAAAACCAACTCCAAAAATGTAGAATTGTTGGTTTAAGTAAGTAATTGAATTCTTACATTATGCAGGTATCAAAACAAGTATTTAGGCTTTTGGTATTGCATATGATGTATTTTAAATAAAGGAAAGAGAAGAAAAACAAAAGGAAAGTGAAATGAAAAATAAGGGACATTTTAATTTTAAATAAGGAAAAACAATAATTGTTAGGTCAACAGCATGAAGTACCTCGTGCCACACATATTTGGAAGTATCAGCAGTAAAATTTAGACCAAATGGCATTCTCACCAGCTTCTGTTCACAATTTCCCAGTATGGTAAATCAATACTGCTCCAAATGAAATAATACAATTTCTAAGTTTATCATAAAAAAAACAACACTGAGTATGTGTACTCTTAACTTTGTGTTTGAAATTTATGATATAGTTTTTTTTAACCTTATAAGATTACAAGAAACCATTGTGGAGGTAATACAATCAACAAATTAACAAAAAAAAAAAGGTAATTACACTTACAATTGAACCCACAAATATTGAGAGATAAACGCACGTGTAGTGAAACTTTATTAGATAGCCTATACATCTTAAAAGTATGATTTTTTTTTGTTCAAAAGAGATTTCAAACTTTATAAAACCAACGGCTTTTTGGCTGTTCGCCACCACCAAGACTTGGTGGGAAGAGAGATCAAGAGTTCAAACCTTACCTCCTATCAATTATCATAATATGTGATTTTTTCAAAAAACCTATACGGGTACGTGGTGCACCCGTTTAATCTGATGGTGGTTAAGTTCTCATCAATCCCTTAGGCCCAGTTGGATCACCCTCCTTAGATTAGGTTCGAAGAGTCAAACTAGAGATCTAACAGTCACCTATCTGATATCCTTGCTAGTTGAGTATTGCGTACAAAGTAGGGAAAAGAGTCTCAATGGCCCTCTAACTCTTACTCAGGTAAAGTTTTGGCCCTCCAACAATTAAAGAAACAATTTTGGCCATCGATCTAACAAAATGGCATATTCATGGCCCTTCTGTCAAATCCAGCAGTTAACTATGACGGGAAGCTTCATCTCGTGAGATGCGCGCACAAATATGAAGGGCACTATAGTCTCTTAAGGATGGTTGACCAAACAAAGAGAGAGTAAAAAGGTAACTTCTTCTCTTACCTTAAGTTAGAGCAACAAAGTTTGCAGCACTTCAAATTTGGAGCTGAAAATGAGAAGAATGAGCAGTTCCCCTCTACCGGTGTGCAGATGTGAGAAAGAGACTAGAGTGATTACTTCATGGACTTCAAAAAATCCTGGACGAAGGTTTGCTGTGTGCGCTGAAGGTTGCTGCGGATATTGGGCATGGATCGATGAGGAGATGTGCCGACGGGCTACAGAAATTATACCTGGCCTTTTTCGAAAGATTAATGCAACTGAAAAGGACAGAGATGAATATGAAGAAATAGCAAGAAGAAATGAAAGAAAGGTAACAAAATTGAAGGAAAAAGTTAAAAAATTGGAGAAAGACATTCGCAGCAAAAAATGGGTTAATAAGTTGCTAGGGAAATTGCTTTTTTTAACATGGATATTGATTTTTTTAATTTTGATGAGTTGGGGCCAAAAAAAGGGAAACCTTGTCAGTTTTCGACAAATACAAGGTGCTTGCAAACACCTGACCCTTACCAAGTTGAAGTTTGCAGGGGAAGAAGATGATCCAAATTGTTCCTTTTAATGTAAATTTTTGATTTGTAGTTGTATGATGTATCCGCAAACCTTGTAATCAAATCTGTGTTTGTGCTGGTTCTAATGAAATATCTGCTCATCTCTTTTTATTAAATAAAAGAGCTGAAGTTCATTTGTTCGACTCAATGAATTGGTTTGGTATTGTGCTTAGAAAGAAGGCATAATAATGGTGTAAGAAGGAGTACATAAAGCCATGATGTATACATCATATTAATCACTTGTCAATGAGTATCAAAAGGAACTGCTATAATACAAAGCAGAATCAGCATGTTACCAACAAGCAACTGCTAGACAAAAAAAACAGAGAAGAACTGCTAGACACAAAATGAATTGTCATCATCAGTTTACACAAGATAAGACAAAAGAGTTTGTCAAACAGAAATAAGTCTATCATGGCTGAGTTCCTCTTCCAGTGGCTGTTCCTCTCATTTCTCTTTCACCTTGTCTTCCTCTTCCTCTTCCTCTTCCTCTTCCTCTTGCTCTGCCTCTGCCTCTTCCACTCCATCTCCCCCTCCAGTTTCCAATTGTGAATGGGGGTTCTTTACCCAAATAAGCATAGTTCGCATTGATAGCTCCTTTTTCGGCATCAGTAAGTGGTTTTGTAGCTGAGTTTTTTCTTCGCTGCGAATGATGATGTTGTTGGCTCTGTTGTGGATGTTGCTCTCCAGTTTCATCGTTAGCCTATTGCATTTGTTGTTGCACATTTTGAGAAGACTGACCTGGTTCCTTATTCTTATCAAAATTGTACATGACACAAATAAGTACATGACGGATGTAAAATAGTGAAAAATTAATAGCAATTGCATGCACTTGCTGTCCTCTCTTTTTCTACTGATTGCTGCCTCTGCTGATTACTCGGTTGAGCTTCGGATGACTGGTTAGAGCCTTGTTGTGCTTCTTCATTGGAAGGCTTCTTGCACGTAGCTGCATTATGACCAATCTCACCGCATTTTCTACAATGAATGACAACTCTCCTCCTCAACCTTCTACCATGATCTCTCCCCTCAGTCACATCCCTTCTCCTAGCCTTTTTAGGCCTACCAGGTTGAGTAACTGGTATTGGTGGATTCAACACAGGCATGGTGGATGATGGCCAATGATCATCGCCACTAATTGGCTGCAAAACATTCTCATAAATCTGGAAGAAGAGGCCTCTGCTATAAGAACGATCCAGATAAGAGTAAGGATCCTCTTCTCGCATGAAGATAGCAGCAATTGCATGACAGCAAGGAATTCCACTAACCTCCCATAATCTGCAAGTACAATATTTTTTTTGCATATCTACTGCAAATTGGGCCCCTCTTGGACCTTTGACTTGATAGCCATGCAGTGCATTCCAAATGGGCATCCACTGACTTGAATGCTTGACTCTAGTCTGAACAATCTCATTAATTAAAGGTCCAGTGGAGCCCTTGCATTTCTCCATTGCAGCGCGTCTTCTTTGGATCCTCTCCATAAGATATTCCCTTATAATTTCCAACATTGTGATGATAGGTTGGTCCCTTGCATCTTTAATGTGGGCATTGAAGGACTCGCATAGGTTATTCACTATCATATCACTCTTGACGTGAGTTGGAAAATATGCTTTGCACCAATGTCGAGGATGAGGAGCTTTCTTGACCCATTCATATGCATCCTTATCAAAAGTTTGAAGTTCTTCCATAGCTTTGTCATACATTTCCACTATTGTGCAACTTGCTATGTTCCATATCCTGTCTTTAAGAGCCAAACCAGGATGCTTTTTCTTGAAATTGTGATACATATGTTGGACACAGTACCTGTTTTTACAAAGTTATTTAAGTCATTGTTAAACAATTGCAAAACTTCAGTGGAAAAAAAAACTTGATAAAAATTTCTTAGTTTTAAAGGAAAACAAAATACCTGTGCTCACATCCAGGCAGAACTTCACCAAGTGCCCTGTCTAGCCCCTAAAATGAAATCATGATATAGACTGTTAGTTTCTACCATCATTTGAATCAAATGTTGAATTTCAAAGTTTTATATCATACCTTTTGCTGATCTGATATAAAGGTATAGTGGCACTGATTTTCGATTTCCAAGTCATCACTTAAATATTTGAGAAACCAAGTCCACTGCTCAGTTGCTTCTCTCTCCACAACAGCCCAGGCAATAGGCCACCATCCATTATTCGGGTCTGCAGCAATGGCAATTAGTAATTGTCCTCTATAAACCCCCTTTAGATGGCAACCATCTAGGCCTATTATTGGCCTACAGCCATTCTTGAACCCCTTCTTCAATGGGTCTAAACAGCAGTATAACCTCATGAAAATTGGATTACCCCCTGATCCTCTAAATGGAGTAAACATTATCTCCATTGTACTCCCTTCATGTGTCTTCTTTATCTCAGCACAATACTCCCAAAGTTTCTTATATTGTGCTTCGGCCGACCCCTGTATCTGCTTCAGAGCCAATTTTCTCGCATTAGAAACCACCCATTTAGAAATTTGGGTTTGGTACTCCTCATGCACTGTTTGCCTAATCTCCCGAGTTGGCATGCGAGTGTTGGATCTAATTCTCTCCATATATCTATTTGACAACCAATTGGCCTTCAAATTTTTATTTTTTCAGGCATGATTTCAGTTTTCATGCTTGTCATACATTGTCTTCACCACCAAATCTGTTGTGCCAAGTGCCTTTTCAACTGATGCAAACACATACCATGGACATGGATCTTTACACATGGCTCTCACTCTCTTTGGTTCATTCTTCTTTGTGTACACTGGTTTTCCCATCTTAATTCCATATTCTTGGATAGCAGCTTTGAATTGGGCTCTTGATTCGAATTTCAAACCCAACTCGAACCTTATATCAATCCTAAATTTTTCCCAAGAAAAATCTTTATACCTGCCAGCATACTGCTCAGGTTTTTCATCTTCCTCTGATGAACCAACATCACTTCTTAGATGATCTGGGATTGTATCTTCTGCCAATGCATCTGCTTCAGCTGTAGAATCTCTGGTCTGCTGCTGCTGTTTTGTTTTTCTTCTTCGCCTTACTTGTTTTTTTTTCTGTTGTGCTTGCTGTTGTTCTGAGGACTGTTGTGTTTCAGATTGTTGAGTAGTAGCCTGTCAGTAGTAGCTTGCTCAGTTGCAGCCTGCTCAGTTGCTTCTTCTTCATGCTGTGAAGGTCCTCCACTTTGCACCTCTTCTAATGTGCTTCTACACTGAGTTGGCTGCAATGTCAAATCACCAAGAAGATCCTCATCTCTACAGTATTCTACATCACCACTGAATCTGTCACATTCATTTTCTGATCCAGAATCTTCATCATCTCCTCCATCTCCTTTATCTTCATTAGCCTGTTCACACCTCAATCCTTCTTGTGCTGCATCTCCTCCCTGCTGTGAAGGTCCTCCAATTGAAGAACCTACATGCTGCTGCTCAGGTTGTTGCTCAGGTTGCTGCTCAGGTTGCTGCTCACTTAAGGACCCTTCATGTTGCTCAGTTTGCTGCTCAAGTTGCTGCTCAGGTTGCTGCTCAAGTTGCTGCTCACTTAAGGACCCTTCATGTTGCTCAGTTTGCTGCTCAAGTTGCTGCTCCTGTTGCTGCTCACTTGAGGACCCTTCATGTTCCTGTTGTGCATCACCACTTTGCTCACCAATGTGCTGGCTCTTTGCTGTTCTTCTACTTCGACTCTGTCCTCCAGTTGACCCTCTAATGAACAGCCTCCTCTTAGGAACTAGGTGAGAAAAAGATTCTTCTACTACACTACCCTCCTCATCCAACTCTTCTATCAAAACACCACTTTTCTTCTTCTCTGCTGGTTGGATCACTATGGGAGACTTGCAACTATTAATTTCTTCAGCTGTTAGATGGTTGCAATAGACTTCCATTACCTTGTACTTATAAGTCCAACCACAAAACTTGATAACGTCATCATCGGTACATAACTCTCTTAAACCATTTCTTAGATCCTTATTTGGTTCAAGGTAGTAGTACATTATGGCAGCGTTACGATGTCCCATTTTTCCCACCATTTTATTTAGTTCAATGGTTGACATTCTTTCGGCATTACAAACATCTACATAGTCCACCTCTCCATTAGCATACCAGACATACTGTTCCCACATAATTCTACCCCCATGATGCATCCGAATAGTAAACCATTCAGAATCAGTCTCTACAATAGCAATTAGGATAAAACAGTCAACAAAAAACAAACAGAGGCTGACAAATGAAATACTGAATTGGTCAGTATTCAGCAAAAAAAAAAAGATCCTAAACAAATAAAGTGTCCCTTTTGCAGCCATTAAAATACATCACTTTCAAAATAACCTCCTTTGTCCGACATTATCAATTTACAACAAACAAAATAGGACCACAAACTGGACCACAAATTGGACCACTTAGCCTCCCAATATCACCATTACCCAAACATATACACAAATAAGTCCCATTACACATGCATATACTAAACAAATAAGTTCCAGTACACATTGCCCAAACATATAAACAAATCTTAAACCCAAAAGGGTTAGTAAACAACAATTTCAATTACCGTAAACAAGGTACGGATCAAAGTAGTCATCCTTCCTCCTTATTCGCCACTTCATTTCTGTCTTTACAACCCCTCCCACGCCGGCAATTACCACTTTCGCTGCAGCGTCCGAATTGAACACTCTGATTTAAGTCGCACTAGGATTTTACAGCAAAGGGGGTGAAATTGTTGGAGGGAAAATGGTTGGTGAAAATGTTTTTACTCTGTCTTGGCCAAGAGACTATAGTGCCCTTCATATTTGTGCGCGCATCTCACGAGATTAAGCTTCCCGTCATAGTTAACTGCTGGATTTGACAGAAGGGCCACGAATATGCCATTTTGTTAGATCGAGGGCCAAAACCGTTTCTTTAATTGTTGGAGGGCCAAAACTTTACCTGAGTAAGAGTTAGAGGGCCATTGGGACTCTTTTCCCTGCAAAGTATGATATTTATGAGGTTGTGATATTTAAGTTTCACAATATGAGCAAATGTAACACCAATTTTTCTCATTAAATGCATTTATTATAGTACTAGAGTGCAGAAATTACGAGCAGCCCATCGCCAAAAATATGAGCAAATGTAACACCAATTTTTCTCATTAAATGCATTTATTATAGTACTAGAGTGCAGAAATTACGAGCAGCCCATCGCCCAAAATATTTCTCCAATATTATTCCAAAAAACAACGCACCATCAAAAAGATCAATTAAAGTTCAATTTAGTTTTTTTTTAAAAAGGAATGAGCAAAATAAAATAAATAAAAAAGGAAGTATTTTCAAATACGGACAAGTTTTCGAACAATCATAATATGAACTGTACAACAAATTACGTAACATGGTGACTCATTTTATTATTGTCATCGACGCCGGATAACGTGTATGTGTTTTCCTTTGTTTTCTTATTCTCTGTTTTGCCGTTGCGTACAAGAAGAAAAAGAAGGAAGCCTTTTTGTTTTCTGCTCCCCCGAGGATTTCCGGGAGAGAAATCTGATCATATTTTCCTCCGCGAAAACTAAGAAGATATAAAGGGTCAAGGCTGATTAACCACGATTTCCATCAACAAGTAATATATTTGATCAAGAAGGCAGAGTCATGTGTGACTGCTGCGGTGAAGGCTGTGAATGTCACCCTCTCGGCTTTCTCCTGGGCCTTCCCTTCGCATTGATTTCCTGCCTCCTCTCAATCGTCGGCGTTGTCATCTGGATTGTCGGGTCAGTACATCTTTTCCTCCCTGATCATCACTATCACCCCCTTCTATGTTTTAACTCTCGATACACATCTAATCCTTTACCCTAGAAAAAACTGTGTAGCATGTCTAGGATCAAGGTAAATTCTTTTCAAAATTTTGTTTTCTGGGCTTGAATTAGAGTTGAGCCATTGCCCTCAGTTCTCTGATAAAATGTTTTCACAAAAATTTGTGTGGCATGTTTAATGTTACGGTAAATTCTTCCTTAAATTTTTTTTTTGGTTTTCTGGGCTTGAATTAGAGCTGAGTTTTATTAATTATAGCCATTGCCCTCAATTCTTTGGGTTTTTGTCATGAGAATTATTGCAGGACTTAAATTTTTTTTCTTTCTTTGTACCAATTGCTTATTGGAAATTTTGTGATGCAGAATATGCATAAGTTGCATATGTCCATGCTGCATCTGTGTAACTGTGGTGATAGAGCTGGCGCTTGGGCTGATCAAAGCTCCATTCTCCATCATGAAGTGGTTCACGAAGCAAATCCCTTGTTAGAAGCTTGAATCTCCTCAACCTGGCCCTGGTTTTTAGTCGGTTTTGAAAGTTGAAACTCATCTAAGATTCTGTCTTTCTTGGTTTCAGTGTACGATAACTTTATTGATTGAATTCTTTAAACTCAAATCAACTGGACACAGACATCAGTTAGATGCTCATGAATTTCTTGAACCCCATCCTTTAGTTTTACCCCATTTTCTTTTTATGATTCTTTGTCAATTATCAATGTACAATTTTTTTCTTTTACTATAATTTGTGGTGTATAAAAATTTATCTTTTAGTCAATGTGGTGAGCTGTGGCATGACGCGTCAACCCCGACAAATTTTATCTTGAATTCATGATGTGATCACATGGGACATGAAACTTGTCCACGCTATTCGCGGGGGACCATCCTGTCGATCTACAACTAATAATTATTGACAATGGCCGGTGTTCGTTTTCTGAGATGAGTGTGGTTTTATTTCTTGAGGGATAAGGGGTAGGAAGCTGCTAAAGAAAACTTGAGGTAACCCCTGTTTCTTGCTGTGCAGACAACTGAGCAAATAAAGAAGAAGAATTGCCTAACAACTAGATATAAACTTGAATCTTTTGGCTCGAAGAACTTAGTGTAAATTAAGCTTGATCCCCATGAACTTGGAGGGGAAATCAATTTGCAACCCTAGGCTTTTCCTAGAGGCAATTGCTTCCATTGACTGAATCAAGTTGTAATTTTTAATGGTCAAAATTTTTTTTAAGAGCTAATGATATATAGATTATTAGTGTATATACTAGCACGATTGCATACATAATATATATGTAAAATTTATATTTCAAATTCTATTTTGAAAAAAAATAGACCGAAGGGAAAGCCACCTAACTCGTTTTAAAGCTCAGTTGGCCTCCCTCCTGGGGCATAGGTCAGGTGGTTGAATCTTCTTAATTGCATTTTTCTCTCCAAAATTTTCTGAAACATGGTCGAATGTTATTTAGGATGCGTTTGATAAAATTGAAATCTAAAGTATGAATCCATTAAATTATTAAGTACTAAATTTGATATTATTGAATTGTTATGTACTAACACTGAGATCTGAAGTCTTAATATATTAAGTTATTGAGTTGTTAAGTACTAATTTTGATATATTTAAGTATATATCACATTAAGTGATAAGTGAATAGTTTGTCACTTATTTTTGGGAGCAAGTGTCACTTAGTTAATTCATATGTTCAATTTCTTATTATCAAACGCGTCTAAACATATTAATATCTCAATCGATTAAATTCAAGTGCTGAATTAGACGATCAAACAAAGTCTTAGCTCCTTTCGAGCCCATCAGTAGATTAGATAGGTCCATCTTCCACCTCTTTCCTCCAATATAGGACCAATTGTAATAATGTTGGGCTAAAAAAAATACCGTTTTTAACAACATCATATTCTTGTATAATTCTTCAAACATCAGGCAGTCAAAGTTATTCATCGACCTCCTGTATCAAATTGGAAATCGTCTTTTGCAAGTGATCGTAAGCCATTTGCTGGGCACATCGAAGATGAATAGATTCTAGGCGATTTAGTTCAGTATTTAAGGTTCTCCCTTGCGTCTTTGATATTTGATGATTTCATTGAAACATTCTCTAATATCTTATTGTTTGTCTTCTCTGAAATGAAAAACAGAAATGATGAAAGGGAAAAAAAAGCTGCCTTTCTTAATTTTTTTTTTTTTAAGAGTGAGGTTTTTTTGAACCATGTTTCAAGGACTCGGGATAAATTACCATCTCTATCTCTACTATTGGATAGAGCTCTAGCGTTTTAAAACTACAAGTAAAAATCGTCATGGGCTGGAATAAAGGTTTGATGACTGGCAAAGCATTTGCGCTGAAGAAGCTTTACAGGCCTGGGAATCCAGTGTCCAGAAATCTAGCCAGCCACGAGGCCCAAGGAAATGGCAAGCTTAGCATACAAGGGCAACTATGAACCGTCATGCTAAAACCAACTAGAGTTACCAACAGTTATCTAAGCATGTATCAATCATCATGGATGAAACACATGAAAGTTTCTTATACATAGATTCGGACGTGGACACCCAAAATCTAGTCATGCTAAAAGCCTAAAACAAACATATGGCTTGGCAATTGCAATAATTACTTGAAAATTGAAATTGAATTTTATCTAGAGACATTCCTCAAAAATCTTCCTCAAACGCTCTGGAAAAAAAAAAAAATCATGTATGCGAGTGAGTAAATGGTAAAAGCGCAAGAGAAACATCGCAAATTTAACAAGAAACACACGTTTATTAATTTCATGATATACGACAATTCGATCATACGAGGATGGAAAATATTGAGGGACTCGACCCTAATTCCTGTCGCCTTAACGATGTTTATTGAAGCTGTCTGCTGCATACAATCATTTAGACGACTGCAACCCATCTTGGCTGCATGTGCGAGACAGAGACGATATAACGACCGTGGATGGATTTGACTTCTCTGCGATGAATTTTTTTTTATTTTTTATAATATATATTTGGATGTATGACAAATTTTTTTTTTTACAAAAAAAAATATAATCATTTTAATTAATTTTAAATCTTATTAATAAATAAAGATATGTGTCATGCATTGAGACACGTACAACAAAAAATGGAGAGGAAATCTATCCGAGGAGAGGCAAATCCGCCCTTCACAAGATCCTACCGTCCCAACAGCTATATATTTCTAGGAAGGCTTAAAGGAATCTGTCTCTGGCTATTCCACAATACAAAAATCCTGCAATCCCATTGGCTATTTCTGATGGAGACCTCTTGTCTTTGTCATATTGACAAGGGGTGTGAGAGAAATTTTCAAAATTATAGAGGTGGTAAGTGCTATTACGGAGAACTGCAGGGGAGGTTTCTAAAATTATCTCCCCAAATAT
The DNA here is from genome assembly GCF_036785885.1 of Coffea arabica. Classification (NCBI taxonomy): domain Eukaryota; kingdom Viridiplantae; phylum Streptophyta; class Magnoliopsida; order Gentianales; family Rubiaceae; genus Coffea; species Coffea arabica. Next base: position 13,083,396 of record NC_092312.1, read on the forward strand.
ATACGACATTCCAACCGTAAAAGGGATGTACGTGGAAGACCGCTCAACCTCGGCAGACAATTATAGAGATTTTGGTCAATATTATAGAGATTTTGTCATATTATAGGGATTTTGGTCAATAGTCAATACCAAGAATCTATGCAGCCCACTTGACCACAGCATCTATACCAAAACCTCTTGCCAGAAATTCTCAAAACCATCAAGCGAACCAAATCCAATGAACCATGGCTGCCTCAGGTTTTCAAACCACTCTAACGTGCACATTCCTCTAAAGTCCAGCTCTACACACCTATTCGTAAATTATGAACAATTATTTCATCAAATCACGATCCTGCCGTTTTGTCGCCTCTAGAAGCACTGCTATTATACTCCTTCCGGCTCTGTTTTTCTTGTTCGTCTGTCTCAAACTGTAATCTAATTTTTAATTAAAGAATGTAGCTGTATTTTAAATTTTTTAAAATATTTTTATTCAATATAAGTTGTTGTTACTATAAATTTATCCCATTTAATGAATGTTAATTCTTTTTTTTATCATCAATTCAAATTCTCATAAAGTTATACATGTGAGGGTATTTTAAAAAAAATTATCTAAATTAATTGTTCAAATAAAGTTAATTATTTTTTTAAATTATATGAAAAAATAATCGAAATTATCAAAATGGGACGGCAGGGAATATTATGTTAATTCGTAGGTGTCAATACGGACTAGATATTACAACTATTTGACATTATTCAAATACAATCCAATCCTCTTGTGCAGCTGACTTCCTGCCTACCCAGTACCCACTGCCCATAGTCTTTCAAAAGCATCAAAACTTACAAACACAACACACAGCAACACACTCCCCTGTCCCGCCGCCTCCCGGCCCACAAACAAAGACGCTACTATGATGCCAAGCTATAAATACGATGATCATGCGACCTAAAACCAGAAAGCTCTTTTAAACCAAAAACGCCGAAAGTTTATAACAATTTCTTGCAAAAAAAAAAAAAAAAAAAAAGTCCAGAAAGGTGACAGAAATGGAAATTCAAGCTAGTCATGGAAGTGGCATCACGGCTTGCTCAGCTCAGGTGAAGCCACCAGCCGGAGGAAGTCTTGGGAGCCACTTGGCTAAGCGGCTGGTGCAGATTGGGGTGAAGGACGTGTTCTCAGTTCCTGGGGACTTCAACCTAGCGCTGTTGGATCATCTAATAGCCGAGCCGGAGCTGAATCTGATCGGCTGCTGTAATGAGCTGAACGCTGGATACGCAGCTGACGGCTACGCACGCGCCAAGGGAGTCGGAGCGTGTGTGGTGACGTTCACTGTGGGTGGGCTGAGTGTGTTGAATGCAATCGCTGGGGCTTATAGTGAGAATTTGCCAGTCATATGTATCGTTGGTGGGCCCAATTCCAATGACTATGGGACCAACCGGATCTTGCATCACACTATTGGGTTACCCGATTTCTCTCAGGAGCTCCGGTGCTTTCAGACAGTCACTTGTATTCAGGTGAAGATGTCTTTACTTTTTTTCTTACTTTTGTCTTGACCCACTTTTTCCTTAAAATGTAGAACTATTAATTTTTTTTTTTTTTTTGCATATCACTATTCGAAAAATAGCTGATTAGACAATCAGATTTATTGCAGATAAGCAGGTACATTGTGACATTGTGATCTTGAAACTGTTATTAAATTGAAAAGAGATACAAGGATTGATAATTCAAGAAAAACAAAATGTTAAAAATGTTGATTATTGCCATGCTGAGATGTAATTTAGGCTTAAAATGTGATAGGTGATTTAAAGAGGCAAGGGGCGAGTGCAGTTGGTAATATAATGTAATGTATTTTGTGACTTGGCTATGAAGGTTTCGTTCACCTTGAAAGTAAAACAACTATTGATATAAATTGGGTTCTAGAAAATACATTTAAAATTCATTGAGGTCCCAATTATCACCCATTCAAGTCCAATAGAATTGTTAACACAAGATTGAACTACGCTAATATTTGATGGTATGGTGGCTTTATGCAATTGATTTTTAGAGAGTTGTACATATCTTGTTGGAACAATGGTATACCCAATTTGAGCTATCGAGTTGACATGTTGAAAGTATTTGCTTTTTTTCCACTTGGGTTGGGTGTTATTGCAGTGTTCAATCAGTTGAAATATGTTAATGTGGACTGGTATTTTTATTGCTATATACTGCCAAATTGAGATTGATAAACTGTAATGTGACAGGCAGTGGTGAACAACCTGGATGATGCTCATGAGTTGATTGACACAGCAATTTCAACTGCTTTGAAGGAAAGTAAACCAGCTTACATTAGCATTAGTTGTAATTTGCCTGGACTTTCTCATCCTACCTTTGCAAGAGAGCCAGTCCCATTCTTTCTTGCACCAAAGTATGTTATTCTTCTGTACTTCCTCATTTCATGGAGTTTAATGTCATTGAGTTTTCTGACAGCGTTTTTATTTGCTTAGTCTTGGAGAATGAACATTTTCACTTGATCCGAAGTAGATTATTTGTTATATGTGTTTGCGTAGGAAAAACAACTAAATCAGATAAGCTGCTAATGGTTCAGATTGGTGGCACTTTGTCCTTTGAGATTTTCAGGTCTTTTGGATATCATCTGTCTGTTTCTGTGACAGTTAATTTTCGACTTTTGGCCACTAGACTTCATCATATTCAAGGAAGAACGCATGGAAACTGTCTTTTTTTGTTTTGTTTTGTTTTGTCTGCACTTTGCATTTTGTAATTTCGTTGACTATAAACTTTTCTGTTTATAAAACTTAAAACAGCTTTGAATGCAAATATCTTTGTAATATCGCTTAAAAGTATGTTGGTATTTCTTTGCAAGTCTTTCAACTCTTTTTTATTTTAAGAAGTTGTAATACTTATCTACTGCATGAATCTCTCTCCTTGCAGGGTTAGCAATCAGCTGGGATTGGAAGCGGCAGTTGATGCAACAGCTGAATTTCTGAACAAAGCTGTGAAACCTGTCATCGTTGGAGGCCCAAAGCTAAGGGTGGCAAAGGCACAGCAGGCATTTTTGGAGTTCGCTAATGCTTCTGGCTACCCTGTGGCTGTTATGCCATCAGCCAAGGGGCTGGTGCCAGAGCACCATCCCCATTTTATTGGAACATACTGGGGAGCAGTCAGCAGTAGCTTCTGTGGGGAGATAGTAGAATCTGCTGATGCATATGTCTTTGTTGGCCCTATCTTCAATGACTACAGTTCAGTTGGGTATTCTTTGTTGATCAAAAAAGAGAAATTAATTAGTGTACAACCCAATCGTGTTACTATATGTAATGGGCCTTCATTTGGCTGGGTTTTCATGACGGAATTCTTGTCTGCACTGGCCAAAAAGCTGAAGAAAAACAGCACTGCCATGGAGAATTTTCGCAGGATATATGTCCCTCCAGGAGTTGCTCTCACACGCGGGAAGGATGAACCTCTTAGAGTAAACATCCTCTTCAAGCACATTCAGGTACAATTACTATGCACAACTCTCTACTTCTTTTCATGTGCATCTATTATTTGTGCAGTTCTGAAGAAGATCCAATTCTTGCATAATCAAACTCATGAGAAGCACACAATTAAGAATCAATAATTACCGAACGATGATTTTTTCTGTTGATTGTGATACAGATTTTGTTGATATCATACTCATGCAAATCCATCTGCAATAATTTTGCTTTTTTAGGTTATGCAAGAAGCTTCAATCTTAAATGTCAAATGCTAGAATATGTAGGCATTCATCTCTAAGAATTTTAACAATGTTAGCATCAGCAGGACACTGGCATGCACTAGCTCAGTTTGCTGGAAAGTTAGTGCATGATGTAGAATGGGAACAAAATTTCCCAATATGTCTGATAGACAGCACAGAAGGAAATGAGGGCAGTGGCCCCTTTTTGTAATTAACTCTTGTAGTATCAAGTGTTAATACCTATATATAAAACTGTTAACGTTTGTTGGAAAAGAGGACACTGGCATGCCTCTTGCATTGACTTAACCAAGCTCATTTACAGGAAATGTTGAGTCAAGAAACTGCGGTAATTGCAGAGACAGGAGATTCATGGTTCAATTGTCAAAAGCTTCGGCTGCCTGAGAATTGCGGGTAAGTTTGACTCTGTTGCAAAGTTGGATTCAGCATCTACTCTACAGTACTGTGTTTCAAGACATTTTCACAACTTAGAGGAGTTTTTGGTTAGATTTAGGTTTACTGTCTTTAAAACAGTTTTTTTATGTGATTATGTCTGTTCAGGTATGAATTCCAGATGCAATATGGATCCATTGGGTGGTCGGTGGGTGCAACTCTAGGTTATGCTCAGGCTGCTAGAAACAAACGTGTTATTGCTTGCATTGGAGATGGGAGCTTCCAGGTCAGAGAAAGATTGATTTTAGTTCAAATGACATAACAAACTGAATTTATGAACTTAAGGCATGGCACTATACAATTAGTCTTCATAGTCAGCTTCTTGGGCACTTGAGGCCTTAGGTTTAGTGCAATGACATTTCCATCTGAAAGTGTGCTCATCTTGTCAAATTCCAAATATACAAAAAGCTTTAGACCAATGCGAAAAACAGAATGCTGAGTCAATATTTTTTTAATTCATTTCACAGGTGACAGCTCAGGATGTTTCAACCATGTTGCGATGTGGGCAAAATAGCATAATATTTTTAATCAACAATGGAGGGTATACAATTGAAGTAGAGATTCATGATGGCCCCTACAATGTCATAAAAAACTGGGACTACTCGGGTCTTGTGAATGCTATCCACAATGGTGAAGGCAAATGCTGGACTGCCAAGGTTAGCTTTAACAGACAAATGCCTACTGCCTTACTTTTTGAGTTAAAATTATGATCAACATTAACTGAACATTCAACATTAGTATAATTTCTAGTTAATGGTGAGCAACAGCTTGATGAAATTAATGTGATTCTTAGAAGGATTTTACATCTACTCTCTAAACTAGTGGAAGTGGTATTCCATATCCTTGGTACTCACGGATGGTCTCTTTGGTAACAGGTGAGAACTGAGGATGAGCTGACAGAAGCAATTGCAACGGCAACAGGCACACACAAGGACTCCTTATGCTTTATTGAGGTTCTGGTTCACAAAGATGACACCAGCAAAGAATTGCTTGAATGGGGATCCCGTGTTTCTTCTGCAAATAGCCGCCCTCCTAATCCCCAATAGCGGCATGAAACTTGTAGTAATGGCAAAAGACTTAACAATGGCATCCGAATTGCCAGTACCTTTGGTCCATGGAGATGCTGGAGAAGTAGAAATAAGAACTTTAGCAATTCCAATTGCTATGTTGTGCTTAACAAGAATGTTTAAGCGCCTGTAGATGCAATATTGTAATTTTACTGTACATTAGCAGCAGAGTTTTTGATGTTTCTTAAATTGTATGTCGTACTGAAGCAAAATGAGTATTTGCGTTTAGTACATCAAATTGTGGTGCATTGATAACAAGTTGATTCAAGTGAATAACAGTTTGGGTTCTGAGAGAATCCTTTTAGGCCTCAGTCTTGTTGATCACTTCGTTGTCTACTTCTACTATTTTGTTCCAAAACCAGTGTTTCCTCCAAACTCTTTCCATCTGCTCAATCGGCACATTCTTGGTTTCTGGCAATAAGAGGTAAACAAATGCGGTCATGAGCGCAACCCAGCCTCCAAAGAAGAAGAAAAGCCCATACTTGAAATGGCAAAGCATTGATAGAAAAGTTTGTCCAACAATGAAAGTGAACAAAAAGTTGACTGCAACATTGATACTCTGTCCAGCTGATCGTATCTCAAGAGGAAAAATTTCACTGGGAATTAACCATCCTAATGGACCCCATGACAATCCAAATCCAGCAACATATAAGCAGATCAACACCAAAACTAGAAAGGCATGCCCTTTGCTCAATCCACCATGATCCCCCAGCTTTGCCGCCATAACTCCCCCCACTAAAATTTGCATGACAAACATACAAATGCCACCGTTTATCAGCAGAAACCTTCGGCCAACTTTGTCAACGACCAACATTGATATGAAGGTGGTGCAAATACCTACAGATCCAGTCACTGCAGCGGACATGAGCGATGCACTTTCTTTCAAGCCAATTGTGCGAAAAAGTATTGGAGCGTAGAAAGCGATCACATTAATCCCCGTCACTTGCTGGAAGAATGGTATCGCTACTGACATGACAAGTTGAGGCCTGTATCTCCTCTGAATGATGTTTTTGAAAGGATGCTTAATGGTTTTAGAAATCTCACCAGCTTTTATAAGATCATCAAATTCTGCCTGGACATCTTCGGTGCCTCTGACTCTTTGCAGTATCCTCTTGGCCTTTTCATGATTGTTGCTGTGCTGAAGTATACTATTCGGAGTTTCTGGAAGAAAAAGGGCACCTAGAGTCAGAATAAATGCTGGGACCGCTGCCAGAGCAAGCGAGATTCGCCATCCCCGTCCGTCTTTTATCTTTTCAGTGCCATAGTTAATCAAATTGGCTATTAAGATTCCAATGCCAATGCTTAGTTGAAAGCTGTTGTTGATTGCTCCCCTGAATTTGGCTGGCGCCATTTCTGACAGGTATAGTGGAACAGCCTGAAGATTGGTAGAGGACAACGTATACATGTAAGCTGAAAAGAAATTAAGATTGATAAATTGAACTAGACCCATTCATAAGCTCATTTGTTTCCTTTATTATTATGCGGAAGGACTGACAGCTGATGCATCTCACCTGGTTTGCAAAACCAACACCTATTCCAAGCAAAATTCTTCCAAATATAATCATGTACACATTGTATGCAGCGCCACCAAGAGCTGCTCCAGAAAGGAAAGCAGCTCCTCCAGTAAGGATCGATGCCTTGCGCCCAAAAGCTCGAGTGAGTGATGAAGCACAGAATGAAGCAACGAGGCCAGCTAGATAGAGTGAAGAGGTGAATAACGTCAAGAGTTGGCTGTCGAATTTACAATAGTTGCTTGTTTTGGTGTCCTCTTTCATTTTAGCGTAGACATCTGGGAAGAATTTCTTTAGAAATGGCTCCATAGAGGTCACCCCGCCTTCAAAATTGCCAAAACAAGTTAGGACTTCTGATCACTCAAGTAGTTGGCCAGTTGGTAGCAATGATTAACAAATACACATGTATTCCTTCACAGAATTTTACTCTTTGCATCTCTAAGAAGACCCGAAACTTATCAGAAATTAACGAAAAATATAGGAAACTCTTATGTTGGAACTATAAAAGTTGGAATATAACTCGACACCTGTATGCCTACTTCACTCAACACTTGCTCATGCATCATTTCATCAAAGATTTCTTTGTTTTCGACAATGAAACATTGAAACAAAATTGCTACTGAAGAAACCTGAAATTCCAATATCATAGCCAAATATGACTCCTCCCATGGCAGCCATCATGCAAGACAAGACCACGAACGCTGTCATCCTGCCATTGTAGTTTCCTCCATCACTTGTAATTGCCAACCCCACAGCCATAGCCTCTTCCGAAATTATCTGCAGCAGAAGAAGTTCCGGCAGGTGCTTCTGCCACTGCCTTATTCTCAAGGGATTGAAAGGAGTACTGTTGTACTCAAGCGTTCCAACTTGAAATAGAGGCCAGAGAAGGACACAGCAACAAGTCCAACTTGCTTGCTTGCTTGAGATGAGTACAATATTGTCCGATCCACAATTTCAAAATATAATATCTTTTCTTGACTTTTTGGTAACCATGTGATGTTGGAATGCTGGTTGTCATCATTGGAGGCTTATATAGCCATCATTATTGTCAGCTATGAGGAATTGAGGAATATTCAACACAAGGTAACCCGAGGAATCAATTCACTAAGCGTTATCTAAAAGAATGGACATGCAGGTATCTTGACTATAATATCTTTTTGCCAATTAAATGCACCAATTAGGGAAGATTTCCATAATTCCATCCATTATTGGTAAGAGAAATCTCCACATTTGATATTTAGTCATCCATACATGATCTTCCCTCCTATCATCAGCCAATATAGTGAAAAATTAGTAGTTTGGAAAGTTTCATGGTACAAGTACAACAACGAAAATCTCTTGTTGGAAAGACAGTCATTAGCTACCTAATTGAAGAACATTATCCTTTCTCCTGCTTACGGCTCTGAGCATTATCTTGAGTTCAAGGCAATTAATATAGTATAACAAATATGCATTTCAAATGTATAACGGAGAAAGAAAGTAACGAATATACTTTTATTTCAAGTTATAGTAATTATTAATGATTAAAAGATATATCAATTGATTATTATAAAATTAAAGTTACGTAGAAAAAGTATTATAAATGCAAGAGACGCAACGAAAATGAGAAAATATTGTAACCATTTATTAGAAAGAATCTAAAATATTTTTTCCCCCTTAAACTTGGGATTATTTAGGTATCATCCCGTTTAAAACTTCTCGTAATCCTTCTGTTTTTCTTCTAGCAAACAAACAAAAGAACTAGAATCCAAATTTTGCATAGTTTTTCTTGACCTGTTGAATCTACCTATCCCGTCAGTTTTAAGACTCTGACAAGTTGCTAGGTTAGATGTGTTCGTAGAACCTGGGAGCTGAGTTTAACACCCCTACTGCTGCATATTCTCCTGGCCGACGCATTCGTTGCATTATGCTGGATAAATTGTTTGGGCTTAAGAGCTAAATGTACATAGTGTTGATGGAATTAGCGTGCTCAATGCAATTGTGCAGCAACCAGAATAATGTCAAAATGTGCGAAATTCAAAACCCCGATCCTATCAAGCTCGAATTTCCCACCAAAAGATTGTAACTACCTTTTGAGCCCTTTAACATCATCCACTTCTCTCTCTTCTGTCCTGCAACACTACATCAACTCAGACCACCCTTCTCATGGCCAAAAGATTCATTCCCACATCATTAAAACTGGGTTCAAGCCCAATCGCAACATCTCCATCAAGATCATCATACTTCACCTGAAATCATCTAGCTTGTCATATGCGCAGAAAGTGTTTGATGAATTGCCTCAGCCAACTCTTAGTTCTTATAACTACATGCTATCAGGTTATATAAAACATGGGCTCGTTGAGAAGTCTTTTGATTTGTTTAGAAAATTGACGTTTTCGGGTGAAAAGTCTGACGGGTTTACATTTTCAATGATATTGAAGGGGTCTAGTTTTGAAAGTGTATTGTCGCGATCCAAGACTGTGGGCAGAGAAGTACATGCCCAGATAATAAAATCTGGTGTTGATGGTGATGATGTGCTTTACACGGCTTTAGTTGACTCGTACGTGAAGATTAGGAGATTGGACTATGCAAGGAGAGTGTTTGATTTGATGTTGGAGAAGAATGTAGTTTGTTCTACGTCTATGATCACTGGTTACATGAACCAGGGTCTTATCGAAGATGCTGAGCACGTCTTCAACAAAACAGTGGAAAAAGACGTGGTGGTTTTCAATGCAATGATTGAGGGTTACAGTAAATTGATTGAAACTGCCAAGAAAGCAATTCAGGTTTTCATTGCCATGCAAAGGATAGGGTTTAAGCCCACAATATCAACCTTTGCGAGCATTATTGGGGCTTGTTCTGTAATATCTGCATTTGAAGTTGGTCAGCAGGTTCAGGGGCAACTTATGAAGACTGAATTGTTTACTGATATAAAAATGGGGAGCGCTCTTCTTGATATGTATTCAAAATGTGGAAGAACTGTGGACGCAAGAAAAATTTTTGATCATATGCCTGAAAAGAATGTGTTTTCATGGACTTCCATGATTGATGGTTATGGGAAAAATGGTGCTCCAAATGAAGCACTTCAGCTGTTCAATAGGATGCTGTTAGATCCCTTGGTCAAGCCTAACTATGTTACATTTCTCAGTGCTCTTACTGCATGTGCACATGCCGGACTAGTTGCAACAGGATGGGAGATCTTTTACCGCATGGAGAGAGACTACTCGATGAAACCAAGGATGGAGCACTATGCCTGCATGGTTGATCTCTTAGGCCGTGCAGGAACTCTTAATCGGGCCTTGGAATTTATTATGGAGATGCCTCAAAATCCTAATTCTGATGTTTGGGCTGCTCTGCTGAGTTGTTCTAGGCTGCATGGAGATGTGGACATGGCAAATTTAGCTGCCAATGAACTTTTCAAATTAAATGCTGAGAGTCGACCTGGGGCATATGTTGCATTATCTAATACCTTGGCAGAAGCTGGGAGGTGGAGCAATGTAACTGAGCTTAGGGAGTTAATGAAGACAAGAGGAATATCTAAAGGCACTGGGTTTAGTTGGTTTGGCAGTGATAGTCTAGAAGCTTTATATGATGGACAATAGATGTAAATGAAGGTAAAAGCTTTTCAAATGTTGTCTTAAACTTCATGCTTATGCATTTCATTGATCTGCTAGATTATGCATGATTCTGAGATCTCTAAATTGAAAACTAACTGACCATGGATGCTTTTTAACTTGCTCTAGGGACAGACTTACTGATAGTTTTCAACCATAAACATGTCCTAGTCCTCCCTTTGCTTGTCCTGACATATGATAACAGGAAAACACAAGGAAAAAAGCACAACCTAAAAATTGAAAAGCTTATGCACTCTGAGTTCATTTGTAGAGAACCTGAAACCTATAGCCTTATTGCCCAGCATTGAACAAGTGACAGGAAACCAATTCCTTCAATATTTGTTCAATCATGCAATTTTCCTGGATAGGGAAGACATATCTGATGATGCTGGACAAGTTTGAACCTAGCTTGAATCATGTCAATGTTTTCATGTTGACCTCTGCCATTTAGTGGTACAAATCAGTGGTTGCCTTCATTGATGCAAACTGAAATCCCAGATGCAAATCATTTTCACACTGTGGTGAAAACCTACTTACATCACTGAACTGGTCGTTGTAGATGCTATGATTGTCCACTGACGTTAGATATCTATATTCTTGTACTTTCTTGTCTCAAAGGAACATACGTCTTGTGCTTTGCATATCGTGTTTTCATGTGAAGCAATTGATTTTTACTGGATTGCTTTTCCATCAGAGCGTTCTGAACTTCCACTTGTACCAACATGCTTTGGTAGCAGGGAAGCAAGAAGAAATTTTTTTTTACTTTTGGAATCCAGTATTTGATGTTGCAACCCATGTATGTGTAGATAGGGAAATTTAATACACATTATTTGGTAACTCTTCAACTGATCAACTAGAGTGGTTTAGAAATTTGGTCCAATCTTTTGCACGGGTTTCAAGTTAAAAAGGTTAAGCATGTGCCTTTTGAGACACAAGTTTGATAATACCGGAGTTAGGTTCTGCCGGGTTTGAGGCAATCCTGGTTTTTGTGTCATGAAAATCTTTGCCATGACATTTGTGAGATTAACTAATGAGGTGATTAATGATCCGTTTGCAGGCTGTGATGAATTTTCACAATTACTCATTCTTTGTTTCTAGGCCAGTTGGACTGATTATAAACAAGAAAACAATCAAGGAAGAACCTACAAAAAACTTGGCGCATGGGCTTGCCTACTTTTGATTCAATGCCTTGGCTAACAGTTGGAGAATATGAAGAACTTGGTTCATGGACGTTGCTGCTCTGTGATTGTTGTCAAGAATGATATTCAAGTAAGACATGATTTTTCTTTTTCTTGAGAGGGGATGATGGGGAAAGCAAGAATGGTGCAATAAAAATCCATATCTGGTCAAAGCAAGGTCTGTGTTCACTGCACAATATTTAATTCCAAGGGAAGGCTATGTTTAGCAATTTTTACAACAATAACATGGTCCTCTTTTCAGCGCTTTCTTCTTCTTGGATGAGATTCTTCATTGTCATTCAAAAATTTCCAATGTCATGATATGCATGGGTGATTTAGTTATCGCTTCTTATGTACAGGAATCATCATTCCGTCTTATTCTGGTTTATATTTGGTGTGGCAACTTCTTAGCAACAAAGTGATATAATTTAATTCCACTTTGGAAAGGAAATAATAGGAGAACTCTTTTTGCACCTTCACTGAGAAACAAAAAAGTTATTGCTCGGAGTGATATTCAAATTGGCAATTCATTTAATCAATACCTACTTGTAGTCAATCAAGTTGCTTACCACATCTACTGTTTATTGAATTGATACAGGTGCTGGCTGAACTTAGCATGGTGAGGATAATGGTTCCATGGTTGGTTCCAGATCGGTCATTTTCATCAATTCAATGGTCAGCACAGTTTTTAAGTGGAAATATACATCCTATAATGACTTCATTATATGGTTAGACAAGCTTAGTGAGTACCAAAGCAAAAATGCTTTAAGAAGAGTTGATTGAAAATTGAAAGTTTCATCTTCATGCAGTTTATCTTCATTCCAGATTATTATAATGCTGAACACAGCTCCATCATCATTGGCAACATATGGGTCTTCTTTGTAAAGTTTTGTTTATTGTACTTGTAGCTAGGGCAAGAGACAAATGTAGCAGGGAATAAAAAATTAGCTGATTGCCTCTCCGAAAATTTGTAGTTTCTTGTACGTTATACTCAAGATTGGGTGATTTGGATTTGTTTAGTTGCTCTTGAATCGCGAAATCTTTCTTTTCATGACCTTCTTAATGCTAACATATTTTCCTTCCTTAAATTCACGAATTAGTTTCTTACCTTTTAAAGCTTTTGTCTCTGTATACCGCCAAATACAAAGGATATTTTTATATTTGTCCTGGTATTGCAATTTAATATTACTTTGTTTTTCTCTTTTATTATCAGCAAGCTGGACCGGAAAGGGGGACCAAAGGGAGGAGCATCTGATGTTTGCTATTTAGTCAACTGTTTAGTTCCAAACACAATATTGCATAGAGAAGACTGCAACGGAGGAGAAATTAGTGTATTATCCAGAATCATATTCGGTCATAAAATACAAAAATGGAAGAAAGTTCTCACTCCTAAATCATTGCAATTGTTCCATGAATGGATACTCTATTCCCCAATGATACCTGTGCATCGAAACTTGTTTAAAACTAGTTTCTAAATATTCTTGAAGTGTTAAACATCATTAATAATCCAGAGTTTGGCATTTATTTGACCAAACATTTTGTTGGAGGAAATGAAAAGGACTAAATCTTGATGTCCACAACAATCTTGGCGAGATATATTTCATTTGTTTCAAAACTAGAGAAATACAAAATATCTAGTAACACATATTTGGAAAGGCAATCATTGTCAATAGTAACACATTAAAACTATGTTTGAAGTGGATATGGTCATGTCCTAAATCAAATTGTTTGAAGTGAAATTAACCCTCTACACTTCTTTCAGTATTAACAAGGCCATTAAAAATGGTCAAATCAAGAAAAAATGCAGTGAATATATTTCTCTACGATTCATCCTCTCCAAGTTCTTTCCTAAGAACATTTTGTTCGTTTGTACTTCTCGCATTATTGTCTTCACCTCAGCATGCGATAGGATGCTATACATCAATCTTTGCCTTTGGCGATTCACTGACTGATGCTGGAAACTATCTGGAGCTATATCCACATTTAGTCCCACATCATAAACCTCCCCATTTTTTCTTTCCACCCAATGGAGAGACCTACTTTCATTACCCTACTGGCAGATGCTGCGATGGTCGTCTCATGATAGATTTCTTTGGTCTGTATCATCTAATTAATGTATAGATTCAACACATATACTATATACGTTGTACACTAGAATTGAAGCCCATGTTTTTTTTTTTTTGGTTTTGCTATTTAATATTTTTGTTACCATTAATCTATTGCTTTGCAATGGATTGTTTGCATATCGGTCTGTTTTGTAGCTGAATATTTTGGACTTCCACTCCTACCAACATATTTTGGTGGTAAGAACAATGAAAGCAACAGAAATTTCGACTCTGGTGTGAATTTTGCAGTTGTAGGGCCTCCAGTACTAAATATTTCATTCTATGAACAAAAAGGACTAGTCTACTCATGGCCTTACTCCATGAAGGATCAGCTGAATTGGTTCAAAGATTTGCTGCCAATTCTTTGCAGATCTGCAAGTAAGTTTTTCCCTGACTATTAGTGTAAAGATTTCTTGGCATCAACGGATTTGGAAGCAGGATGCTTAATCTATATTCAAATTAATGTATAGCCGCACAAATTATATAAAAAAAAAAAAAAAAACAAGGGTAAAATACCAAAAAACTCCTTATGGTTTACTAAATGTTTAATTTAACTCCTCCTAATTTGGAAACCTACACTATAACTTCCTGTGGTTTCAACTAATTTGAAAATTGGACGGAAAGCATCCAATCTAACGGTTATACATGAAATCTAACGGTTAACGATTAGATGCTTTCTTTCCAATTTTCAATTTTAACCAACTATGTGTAGATAAAGAATTTGGGTTAGGAAGTTTTCATATTTATTGCCATCATAATACAAGTATACTTGAAGATAATAGAAGGTTGTTATAATATATATATATATATATATATATATATATATATATATATATATGTATGTATGTATCACCATAAATGATTACAATGAATTACACAATTAAAGAATGAGGGCGTATTAGGAAGTACAAAACTAACGGGCCGCTTGGTTAAAGGGTTTGGGAATCACAGAATGGAATAAACCCCTTATTTGTTGCTTGGGTTAAGCCTATTGGAATGTAATTTCTAGAATCATTTCTAAAAAATCGGACATATCCAATTTTCGAGCAAATTGGGAGGTTTTGGACAAAACCCTCAACTTATTCCGGAGCAAAAAAGTTTATGACGGACCTACCATCTCTTTCTCTCCATCACACGCCGCACCTTCTGTTCTTCTTTTTCATCAGATTTCCTGTCTCTTCTACTTCATCATTTAATCTTCATCTCTTATTCAAAATTTCTTGAAAAAAAAAATCTAAAGTAGATCTAAATGGAATAGAAATGAGCAAATATCTTCAGCGATAAAGAAGAGCAGATTTCAAGTTAGAGATAGGAATTCGGCAAGAAGCAGGACCGATCGGTAAGATAACATTAATTATTCTCATTCCAAAACACTAAGACCCACTGTAGATAAGATAGATAGACAGCCAAACAGATAGAAGAGAACCTTACCATTTCCCCGTTAACCAGGGACCGCTTCGCGGCCAGTGCTATTGATAGTCCGAGATTGGGCCGTGTTGGCCCGATTCAATTTCAACCATTTATTTCAAAATTGGGATAATTTTATATGCCTCCCCTGATGTTTATCCTAGTTACAGTTACCTCCCCTACTGTTTCAATAATTACACTTACCGCCCTTGATTGGTTGAAAAGACTTTAGTAACCTTTGACTTTTGAAGCCTGTCAAAAAGATAAAGGCGACAAAAAATCAAAAGTAACGAGATAATGAGAGAACCAAACGTCACCTACCACCTCAGTTCTCTTCTCCACACTTTCCACTGATTTTTTTTTTGACCTTGTACAACCTTCTGTAAAAACCCTAACAAGGAAGCCACTAAAAAGAACACGGCTCAAATAGAAATTGAGATATGGGGATACTCCACAATCTCTTCTATTTCTCCAGACCTTTCTTTTTCTTTCTTTGAGTCTATATACTTGATTGTGTAAAGTTTCTTTGAATCTAATGGTTGCCTCTATTTGACTATTTGTATTTGTTGGTAGTTTTTCGACAAGGGATATTCGTTTCGTCTCTAATTAATGAAAATTTTAAAATATAAATAAAAAATTTAATCCTTTGACCTATAAATTTATGAAAAGCTTTTAAATTCTGTCCGCGATCAATTGCTCTCTAAGAATAGTTGGTTAAAGACTTTTCCCATTGACTGATGGATTTTACTCTACCATAACCCGACTTGATGTAGACAATACAATACGAGCCATGCATCTTAGTTGTCACTTCCGGCCACCACCACAAGTAACCTGTAAGCCTGTAAATAAATGAATCTATATAATTGGCACGATGACCATGCAAGGATCTTTGCATCTGCTCATCTTTAATGATATCCACGTACTACCTCCCTTTTTTTATAACTGATGTTTAAGGTTTTACACACCAATTAAAAAAAGTTTTTCGTTGTACCAATTAAATCTATACACTACTTTCCTGTTGTACCCTCATTAATTATCCAATTCACTCATATTTTCTCTCACTAGAGTATTAAATAGTACTGTTTTACTAGGCCAAAAGTAATGCAAACTAACTCCCACCAATTATGAAAAGAGAGATAAAAGGGTAAAATTGTGAAAAAATAATTAATGCTGCATGGGAATAATAAAACGACATATAAAAGTACTTAAGAGCAAATTTCTTAAACGTCAGCTATAAAAAAAGGGAGGGAGTATTACAAGTCTACGTGCTCGGACTCTAGTGGGGGAGGTGTCAGCAAGTGGGAGACGGGGTCGTTTTAAGTGGGGCGACAAACGATGCTTCTGCTGATCTGCTCCATGTCTCCCCACGTCCCCCGCTTGAGTTGGCTTTCGACAATTGAAATTAGGGTCCGAAGTTTTGGCACCAGAAATAAAAGTTGTCAATTTTAATCCAAGAAATAATAAGCCCAAGTTCTAGATTGGATGCCATTCAATAAAATTACTCCACTAATTTCACCAAAAAAAAAAAAAAGCTGCCAGGTTTCAGGAAGCCTCTTGATACACACTACTATTATCCAAGTAGTTTTATTTATCTTGTAGTAGCAGTGGCTGCTGAAGAATATCCAGATTCCTCAGTGATTAAACTGCAAGAAGAGTTGATGTGAGGAGCGGTGTAAGGCCCTTCTAATAAACTTTTGGTGATAAATCTGTATGCAGCTTCAGTACAGTGAGCCCCATCCCAGCTGATATATAAAGATGGCTGAGCACAAGCTCTCGAGGGTGGGTCGCCACACACAGCGTCGGAGTCATAATTGTAGGGGATGCCTCCCGCACCACAGCAGGCCGTTAGAGGTTCTCCCCCAAACCCTTAAAAAAGACATTCACAAGAACATTATGTCATTGATTAAACACTTAAAAAAGAACAATATAGGAACTTCAAATGTGGTTATCACCAAAGCTTAACTTCTTTATTTCCTTTTGTTCTATAGAATAAATTCCCTTTCATGATTAAACATAGACAGCTTTATAGCAGATGTAATAACCTTACACCTATTAACACTAGTTCTATACCCTCCAATCAAGGTTGCCGAAACAATGCTTCATTTGATTTTGATGATTTAGACAATGGTTTGTGTAAAAGAAACGAACAGATATAGAAGATCATACAACTAATCTACATGAATAAAGAAGAAAAAAAGAGAGAGAGAGAGAGAGAGAGAGCATTACCATATTGTTCTGGAGAGAGATAAAGCTGCATGAGAGCATCGTAATAATTGGCATACATTACTACTGCATTACGATGCCTTTGCCGAATTCGAGTTAACTCTGCTTGAAGTAGTTCATTGTGATACTTGGAGAAATCGTTTAACCAAATGAGACAACCTGTTATTGGATCATAATCTTCTTTCTTATAGCCCTTGAACATTGTTAAAGAAATTGGCAAACATCCATCTGGCAGCATTCCAGGAACCATGATGTTCTTCACTCCAAGATTGATCAATTCCTACATCAGGAAGATGCAAACTACATATTTTCGGACTTACACTGATATTCTTAAGAATGGAAGCATGCGAGACCATAATCCAAAACATTTGTAAATCTTCAAAGGAAATTGTTTTTTTTTTTTTTGTTGACACAATAGTTTCTATTTCATACCTACTCTTACTCTATACTAAGGGAGATGGACTGGGGCCAATGGAGAACCTATTCAAAGAAAATTGCTTTTAGGCCAATGGAAAATTTACTTGTGTATTGAGGTGCAGAATTTAACACAATGTATCAGTTTCGTGGCTAAGTACTTCCTAGACCTCCTTTTTGGGAATCTGAAATATCTATTGCTACTTATTGCCCCATTAAAATTTCGAGTCAATATATGAAACAATACAATATCTACTTACGTGGTTACGATTATCATCTCTATTCTTAGGATTAACGTTTTGGTTAGGCTATTAACTCAAGGACATGAGTTAGCAGCTGCAAAGTTCTTGACTTGACTCTCAAATCCTTCCTCCTTCCTCCTTTTCCTTTGTCGCGAGCCTCCCTTGAACAAAAAAAATCTTGTGGTACCCAAAAGGCTTTAGTACTATTCATTGGCATACATAACATAAGGATGACCCATGTACACAGAGATTCTTCCTTTGTCCCTTGCGTTAGAAAGAGGGTCCAACCTCAATGTCTTTAGTTCCCCCCTCCCTCTCCTAACCTCCCCTGCCTTCCATGCATTTTTTTCTCTCTCTCTAGATAGCTACAACTGCCACTTCGTTTCCATCAAAAAGAGAGAGAGAAAAAAAAAAAAGAGTTTTACGAGCATCATTTTTTACACCAAAACTTTATATTCGATTAGTCAAATTTTAATTTGTTTCAATTGGGTCATTTCAATATATGGAATTGGAAAATTGTGAAAGTGAAAATGCTACTTGGCACTTTGGTGAGAAACAATTTCTCTCTCTTTTTTTTATTCATTTCAAGAAAACCAACCTAAGGCACAAAAAATATCAGATTCTTACTTGAATAGAAATGCTAATGGCATTAATAACCAGAGGAACCAAAGTTTTTGTCTCCTCCAAACTTCTTCCTTGAAGGAAGGAATGGCCATAGTCGTTGCCACCGAAAGGTCCCATAACAATCAGTGAGCTATTAAAAAGTTCCCTACAGCCTGCAAAGAGTGATAGCATTTACACTATAGAACGATAAATGTCACGTGAATACCGATATACTCGAATAGCTAAGTTCAATTTTTCAGACAAATAAACCTTCCAATTGAAGGAGCATTGAATTAAAGCTTGTTCAATAGAACTTTGGAAAAAAAAAAAGGCATAGTATGTCATCAGCATGTTGTCAAATATCTAAACCCCTCTAAGGTAAACACTAGAGTCAATTTCAACATGTATAATTGCAAAAGTATTCTTATGATTGGCCGTGATACATGGGATCTGTGGTTTCCCCTTTTAGCCTTTGAGGTGGTAGAACAAGAATGCAAAGATATAGGTGCTTATGACTTGAGCACCTGGTATTGGATGAGGCAAAAATTTGCGTAGAGCCGATTTTAAAGACCTAGTGATCCAAATTTTATCATATCTTTAATACTTAAATTGATGAAATAGTGTAATAAATTTTGAACCACTAAATTTACATAAATCGGGTCTATTCACCTTTGGATGTATCACCCAAGTTATCCCATATTTCAAAATTATACTTGTCCCTATGAACCTATTAAATTTAGATGAATGGACAAGTGTAACCTAATACATTATTTAACACAAAGTGTAATTTATAGTTTGGCGGTATCTCTTCTTGAAATTTAACGACAACATGAAAACCTACTTTCGCTTGAAAAGTGTAAGCAAATCAGTTTCGGACTAATAATAACTAGTATTAGTTAGTTTAGTATGTCGCTAACTATTTTCTCGCCGAGAAGTCTTACTTGATGATCTACAAAGAGAGGGCAGTACTCCTTTGAACCAGCTCAGTTGAGTTCTCATGGAGATATTAGACGTAGTAAAATGGATTCTTCTTTCTTCATAAAAACCAACATCAAGTGCTGGAGCTCCCACAACTGCAAAATTGATGCCGGCACCAAAGTTTGAGCTACTTTGGTTCACGCCCCTAATATATGGTGGTATGAGCGGAAGCCCATAATACTCAGCTGCAAAAGAGAATGCCGGCGTTAAATATCCGGCAATGATCTAGACTCTTTACCACACGAATTTTGTATTGGAGCCGCAAACTATATGTATGGCAATAGGGCGACGACTGACGATATTGATACTCCACAAGAAAAATGCTAAGCACTCCACGCTTACTCATTATTGTTGGAAATGTCAGGAGGACCGGTAACCTGGAATCTCTAATAATGTCACGGGACCAAGAATGAAATGTATGACAATGATGTCTACCGAGTTCCATAATCTTAAGTTTGGGGGCAGAAGTTTAACGAAGGATACAGTTTCTGAACAAAACAAAGGAAAAACAATGTAGTAGTATTTCTTATGCAGGTCTTTCTAGCACAAAGTGGTGGCGGATATGCATATTAGTCTGATCACGTCCCATTGGAACGTAGGTAACAGTACGTAGTAACAATTTTACAGACAACGAAATCTTTAGAATTTTGTCTTTTATTTTGGGAAAGTTAGAATAGAAAAGAGACATATAATTTGAAGACAATGCGATGATTAAAGAGTGAAGTGCTTGTGTATATATGAAGCACTAACCCATGAAGTCTATGATTGTTCGACCGTCAGAAGTTCGACCAGTGGGATGATGAAAGTAGGTCTCTCCATAAGGGGGTGAGGCATAGCGGGGAAGTTTATGGGTCCCTGGAAACATTTGTTGATAAATGTGGATGTAATTCCCAGCATCTGAGAGAGAATCACCAAAGGCATAGATGGATGTGTAACAGGCCGAAGCAATTTGAAGGGGAGTCAATAATAATACTACGAGAATGGCGAAACAGAATGAGACGGTTTTCAGAAGAGCCATGTCTACCTATTTTTGTGACTGAAACCACCTTACTTATGGTGCCCCGGCACTTGGGATCCTCGGTGACATGTTTTCTATGTCAATCCAATGCCACCAATAGTGTTGCGCCAAGTATCTTGTTATTAATTACCCTTTAATTTTCTAATAATTCAACTTGACTTGGTTTAACACAAATATAAATAATAACATGACACTTGGTGCAACACTATTGGTGGCATTGAATTGGCATAGAAAACATGTTAGCCCGGAAGGCACTTAAAATAAAGTTTTTACGCTTTTTTTTTTTTTTTTTTTTGGAATGAAAGGTCGCTTTTTACATTCCTTTTCTAAATTTTGCACTCTTGTGTAGCCATTTCCCTGTTAATGGTTGCAGGACGACCCGCTGGCCGCTAGTGCTATTGATAGTTTGTGATTGGGCCATGTTGGCCGACTTCAACTATTCATTTCAAAATTGAGATAATTTCACGTACCTCCTTGAGAGTTATTCTAATTATATGCAATAATTATATTTACCTTCCTTGATTGATTGAAAAGACTTTAGTAACCTTTGACTTGCCAAAAGATAAAGGAGATAAAAGAAAATCTCAATACAGAAACATGGCCCTCAAATCTCAATACAAGATTTCCTCTTTGGTGGGCATAATTTAATACTCGATTTTACATGGCACAAAGTAGTACTAGTTTTCTTTCAAATTATTTTAACTTGCAAAATTCCATAGTTGGATAGGATTTAATTCTTGATTGTCACGATGCTAAGAATATCATGGTCCCAGGAATGCCGTCCGATGGATGCTTACCGGCTTTTTTTTTTTTTTTGGTAGGAAAGACTTGCATAAAATAAAAAAGGAAATGTTACAACTTAGCAACGTATCTGGAAACAGACTCCCCTCAAATCATCAGACAAAATAGATCCTAAGCTAAGAGGACAGGAATCTAGAAGTGAAAAGGGGCATAAAAGCTTTTCACCCAACTTTGCTAGTGCATCTGCTCCTCTATTCGCCTCTCTGTAGATGTGCTTTACTTGCACTTGCTAGAAATTAGAAAGAAGGTACCTGCAATCATTTAAGATAGGAGCAAGATCATGACAACCTTCAGGGATTGTAGTGTTTAGCATGTTAAGGACAACTTCACAGTTGCATTCAACAATCAAACATTGGATATTCAATGATCTTGCGATTTTGAGTCCATCTCTAATGGTCCAACATTCTGCAATCAGATTATTGGTGTGGTCGAGCTTTTGAATCGACCCTTTAATCCAAGTACCAAGATGGTCTCTTATTAGGGTCCTGCATCTACTGAGACCAGGGTTGCGAGAGCAGGATCCGTCAGAATTCAATTTAAGCCATCCTCTGGGTGGTGGAGTCCATCCAATGAGGACCTGGCTTGACAGCTGCCTTGACATATTTCAATGATTCTGCTAAAGATGATTGTGATACAGAAACAGGCTGCTTTAGGGCAAATTATTTAGATGGTCATCAAATTTTTGAAATCGTCAAGTTTTGATCATTAAACTATTAAAAATTTGATTTTGATAATTGAACTATCTAAAATTTAGATTTCGAACCATTCTGTTAGATTTCATCGTTAAACATAACAAATATAAGTGCTCGCATAATTTACGAGACAAAAGAAAAGGGCATAGTTAACAATTAAATTTGACGGAATGATTCAAAATCTAAATTTTGAATAATTTAGGAGCCAAAACTAGATTTTTAATAGTTTAATGGACAAAATTTGATATTTTCAAAAATTTAGTGACTCCTCGGATAATTTAAACGACTTTTGTCCGTGTCACAATCAAGGACTTAAAAGCAGGGTGCCAGAGTTGAGTCAAATTCGAGAAAGTTATCTTGAGGCATTTATTGTCTGTGCCAATTACTTCAATGCTCTTATGCAACTTTATCGTTTTCCACAACAATTTGGCAGTACTTCGTTTCACCCTCGTTGTAGATCATTTGTGTTATTTTCTTCTTCTAGGTGATGTTATTTACACTTCTATTGTATTATTTGTATTTTTATTATTTTATTTTCAGTTGAACGAGATCATATTTTTCTTACACTAATTTCTTGTCCTTGTTCATGATCTAACTTTATCAGATTTAATCATCTAATTAGGGTAGAAAAAGAAATTAGGATAGAAATAATATATAGTTTTATCCAAATGAAAAACAGACAATGAGAGTGCAAATAACCTAATAAAAGTGTAAATAACATCACCCTTCATCTACCATCTTCTTCAGAAGTTAAAAGCATTAGTTTTTTTTTTTTTTTTTTTTGAATATTAGTTTTATTTTTTTTAATAAATACAAAATGAAGTTCCCAAATGCGTAAGTGAGACGTCATGCTTATCCCCAAAAAAAATTTTTTTGCTTCATTTTTTTCTATGGACTTCTGAATTCTAATTTCATATTACTACTTAACAAATTCACATGTGTCCCGTGTAGTTTTGCAAGCTGGATCATGACAAAATTGAGTCCAGGTTGATCAATAACGTGTTAAAGATATTCTAGCATTTTTTTTTATTCAGCTGCATTTCAAGATTTGAAGTTTTGGTTCTAATTAAGCTCCTCAAGTGGAACGTGCTCGTAACGTTGAGAATTGGTCAAATTAGACCAAAGTGTAATAAAATAAAATTTAGACCTCACTTTTATACTTTAACACCATTTGAATTTTTGATTGTTTTGACAGACTGGGCTATAATAATCCTTCCGACCAATAACAAGAACAGATTTTTTTTTTTGAAATCAGAATAGCTTTAGTCCGAAAATATTCGAAGATTAAACCTCCAAGTTGTCGTGGAAACCAACATCAGTTCTTTCCAAGAATCTAACTAATATTCCAAAAAATTATTCAACTCACACCTGAATACCAAAAGAATTTTGTTGAACCATGAACAAACACGTTGTTTTGGGATGCAAGCCCAGATTCTTTAACTTCCTGATCTCTTTTGCTCAATTACCATTAAGCTTTTTAAACACGGTTGATCTGGTCACACACATTTAGAGTGTGCAATTCTTGAAGATGCTTTTTAAGCTCTTTACACTTAATGCTATATATTTTCTCTTTCATCTCATAATTTCTTTAATCAAGTGGTTCTAACAGGTTTCCTGCAAAGACGCAGTTTACCAGAGGACAAAGCACGTAAAATCAGCACTTTCTTGATTAATTTTTACCCAGGAAACTAGTCATACATAATTTGTGGATTTTGTGTAATTCTATTGAATAGCGTTCGATCTAGAACCTCGGTCTATTGTTTCTTGCGTTGAAATTGAGAACTTTGTTTGCATGCGGTGTTTAGAGATAATGATCTTGTGTTGGATTATTGAAATTCTCTTCGTTAAGTTCATTGCCTGATCGAGAAAATTTGTCTTAGATTATATTACTCCAAATTCATGCAAACTAAAGCTACACTGCTATGTGGTTATGTGTTGTTGAAGTCATCCCTAAATGTAGGGTCGTTTGCGGTTGCGGTAGTTTAGTAAAAAGTAATTCATGTAAGAGAGTTTCTATTAAAAACACTTATTAAGTGCTCAAGTGATTTTAACTATATTGTTTGGATACATAAATTCAATAAATACTCATTATATTGGATAATGTAAAATTTGAAAATTTTTAAATGTATTTATTTAGTTAGTTAGTTAGTTCATAATACAGGATAAAATGATTAAATTTAATATTTTATTTTTTTAAAATACAAAAGTTATTTTAAAAGCACGAAAATTGAGCTTTTGCTAAAAGTATTTTTAATATAAAAAATTTCACTTCCAAATTTATGAGATGATAGTCTAAGGTCTCAAAAGTACTTTCACGTACAAAAGTTCTTTTAAATTACTTTTAGCACATAAAAATACTTTTTTAATAATAAAAAAAAACACCCGTAATTCCAAACGGACCCATAATATACCTTTTGTCCCACGATATCTTGGGAATTGCTAGTGCTGGGCCTAGAAAGTACATATTTTTGTTAAAACACAATTAGTATGCAAATTCAAAAAAATGTTTGTCTGAAAACTAATTTTTTCTGTATCGGTTTGGATAGTTAGGGTTGAGATTTCCGTGCAATTTTACGGCAATTGTACATTTTATATGATACGGTCTACAATAAGCTTACTTTATTGTACATATGAATATTGTTCATATAAATCACCTCCTCGACAAGTACAATCACATTTATAACTTGACCCAACCCGGTTTTGCTTAACCCTGTCGGTAGTCCAATGACATTTAAATTACCCATCATTGCTTCCAGATTCTACAGAAATACATGGGCCTCAATGCAAGATTTAGGCCTAAATATAATGCCATTGCAGATCAACGACAGTTTTCTAGTTTACTTCCACTTATTTCAATTTGCAAAATCCAAATCTTGGATAGGATTTAAATTTGAATAAATGTCACCATGCAGGAATTTAATCGAGCAGGCAATGGTGCTTGGAAAAAAATTAAAACAGAAATACATCTTCTCTCGCTTCTTTGTCAATTTTCCCTCACTGGATGCAACAATAGCCGGTGGTTTTCCAAGATAGACATACAAATACAGTAAAACCTTTTTAAATTAATAACCTCGGAATCATACAAATTCTATTAATTTAAAGAGGTATAAATTAATCAATAAATTAATAAATTATTAATTTATCGACTGTACTTAAAATTTAAAGAAGCACAACTTATTTAATCAGCTAGAATATTGTTTTATTTTATAAAAATTATGAACCATTCTATTAATAAAAAGGAGGCTAAAAGTTTAAGGGATATAAACCAATTCAAATCTATTTAATTTGTAAATATAATTTAATTTTAGTGTCTTCAATGTAAGTATGTAACTGATATCATTTTTCTATTATCAGTTGCTCAAAAAGACTTAGGAATACTAAATGTCTACTTCTATTTTATTAAATGCATGTAATGAATTAAATTGACAATATTATATATATATATATATATATATATATATATATATATATATATAAATAGCAATGAGGTCCTTCTTAAAATAAACAAACATAAAGTCTTCTTACATGTCTCATTGTTAAATTATGGTTTCTGATTAAAAAGGTGTTCATAAATCAACCATAGACTCATATTTTAGGAAAATATGGTATACAATTTTAGTAAATTATTGATTTATGATATGAATAGAACCAACAGGCAACGTAAGGTTTTCGAAAAAATTATTGTCTTATTGTTTTACCAAAATTATTAATTTAACTCGTCAGCCCAAGTCAAAATTGAAAAAATTATTATTTAATATAATTTATTCATTTATCTAATATTAATTTATAAAGATTTTCCTGTACACTGCGCCTTTTCACCTCTTTTTATAACAGAAGTCCAAAAATGGTGATAGGACTTGACCTTGTAAATTGGAACTGAAAACTCTATGCATAAAGACAGAATCATTTGGAGTTAGTCAATCATCCTATCCAAACAAACTCAAATGAGTACTTCTTTTGATTCAACGAGGATGGTAGTCTCACTACGCAAAACCACATATTGGGATTCCAATAATATGATGCCAAAGCAATGGGTGAGATAGGACAACTGGTTGTCCTAACCCACGACCAGCCAATGATGATCCATTTGTTTTTTCTACCGTAGATGTCCCCTAAGATTTTTTAACTGTCCCCAAGCTTCAAAGGAATTTTTGCCGCATTGTTCAAGGTATTTCTAAACCTTTCATTTAGGCCTTGACTGTAATATTTTTGATAAATGTTTCGTGTGAAATTAAAGGTGATTGAAGGAACATGCTCAAAAATTTTCAAATTGATTTTGGAGAGTTGCTTTGGAAAACTCTCCTTGCAAATAGAATTTGCCTGGTTCAATTGTGATGGGCGTTATGCAATTAGAATTTATTGGGAATTTTATAAAATACGGTAAAACTCAAATTCTTCTTGCATAAGAGTCCATAGGAATTACATTTTGCAAGAGCAAAAGATAATTGGCATAATCTGAGTGCAGAATGACTCTTCTAGAGGACAAGGCAAGTAAAAGTGATTTTGTTTCTTAATTTTTTCGGATTTTTATTTCTTTTTCATTTTTTTCTTTTGCAAATTAGCAATTCTTTTTAATATAAATAGGAAGGTTCAAATCCGAAATCTCTCGCTTACGCTCCCGCTTTTCAAACTACCAAACTCATCCCTTCCTTTAAGAAATATTAGCAAATTAGCAATTTACTTGAAGTACAAAAAAAAATTTCCTTTTCTTTTTACATGATTAGAAAAGTAAATAGCAATTCCAATAAAAAATATGATATGGGGCAAAGAATTTCTTGAAATATTGTTAAGTTCAAAAAATATCTCAATTATCGTGTTCTACGGTATCGTTTTCTCCACTTAGGGTCGCCGTATTTTAAATATATATATTTTTTTATTTTTTGGTTCTAGAAGATTGGAAAAAATTCCCCTTTCATTATGCATTGATTTTTTTTTTTTAATTTGTACTAATGGTTGCCGCATTAGAACCAAATGCGGACTCCCATCCTTTTAAAAATTAATCCTGTCTAGATGCGGCGACCTTTTTTTAATTTGAAAATTAAAAATTTTAAATTATTCTAGTACTAGTAGCGAAGAAGAAATACTAGGTCTGGTCGATTTGTGTAGGGATCCATCTACAGTTCGTTCTTGTCCTACGTGCCCCCAAACTCTCACGGTGGACGCCTCGATTGATCGATGAGGAAGAGGAACAAATTCATGTGGTCCAACTCTTGCAGTGGACCCCTTGATTGATGAGGAAGAGGACTATGTAGGTGTAGGTGGACTATCTAGGCGGTACGAGTGGCTACAATTTAATCATGTTGTACCATATCAAAGAATACATTGGAATTGGAAGTATGGTTAATAGGTGATATTTAGACATCAATCAATTTTTTTTATAACTCTTTGCCGATGATTAGTCAATGACTATGACGAAAAAAGTTACGATTGTAAGACGTAACTTGCGTTTTAAAGATTAAACTAATGCAAATGCTGATTATTAGTTGATTTGAAAAAATCGAACCTTCTTAAAAAATTTCAATTTTAAAATTAAAAAAAATGGTCGCGGCATCCCAACAAGATGCGGGACTGATGAATTTTAGAAAGAATGGTCGCCACATTTGGTTCTAATGCGGCAACCATTAGAACAAATTTGAAAAAAAATTTACAGTCGCAGCATAAAAAACATAAAAACGGAATTTTTTTACATGCGGCGGCTGTGGACATGCATAAAAAAAAGGGGAATTTTTTCCATCCTTCTAGAACAAAAAAATGAAATAAAAAATTATTTCGTGGTCTCTACATTTGAAAAACACGGCGACACTAAGTGGAGAAAATGATACTGTAGAACATCATAATTGAGATATTTTTTAAATTTAACAATATTTCAAGAAATTTGCCGGGGCAGCAGGGATTGAATATGTATTTTATCGTTTTATATTCTCCTAATTTATTCTTTCGTTTGCATACATTCTTCAGCCAGGAAACCTTGCCACATTGGATGAAAGTCCAGGTTGCAAAGCACTTTTCAAAGGATGCTTAATTCTTCTTGGACTTTTTGGAGGCAATGATTATAAACACTCTTTCCAACACGGAAAAGCGATAATTGTGCCTTTAATTGTTGTTGAGGCAGAGGCAATTGCTTCTGTTGTTGATGTGATTACGCTCTTTTTAGTGTGTTACAAACATTACAACATGTTTTAAGGTGATATTTATCCTTTCATTTAAGTTTAGGTGTTCATAGGAATAAGCATCATCCTAAACGTGATGTAATGTGAGATTGTAACACCACCAAGTCTAAACAAGGACTTATAACCTGTTATGACATTTTTTTTAAAAAGAAGATGATACATATATATATATATGAGGTCTCTTAGAAAGTCGTTACCAAAAACGGGGAGGGGGGGGGGAGCGAGAAAGAGCTGTTAAACTATTAGAGAGGTATTAACAACTAAATAAATAGCGTAACATCCTCCACAATGCAATGCAAGCATAGAGGATAAAAAAGAATACAACCACGCATACCAATTTTTCTTATTCTTTTCCTAGAGCTCCAATACTTCTGTTACATCATTAGAGAGAGTTGCCTTTTTTCTGTTTTTTTTAACAAATTTTTTCATGGTGGAGTCTATATTGCCTTAACAAAAATGATATTACGATCCATACAAAGGTGTATATACAATAATAGAAAACTGTGAAGGGTTAGAGACGTGATTCATGTTGAAACATTTCATGAGGCTAGAAGAAGGTTTTAGAGTGAAGTAGACAATTGTATGATTTTACTTTTTTAGGCTAGAGTTGGAACGAGCTTCCTTCTATTCAAATTAATTGTGCAGACTCTAAACAAAAGCGGCAAGCAAATTTCCATTGGGTTGTTTTCTATGATTAAGGCTGCACGTGAATCGACCGATCGTGAGCAGTTCGAGTTAAATCTCGATTTGATCTCGCCCAACATCGAACTCGAGTTGAGTTCGAGTTCGAATTTGAATTCAAAGATATTCAACTCGTTAACTTACAAGTTGGCTCGATTATATATATATATATATATATATATATATCCTTATTATTTTATTATTTGTTAAGAAAAATTATTTTTTATTTATTTTTTAAAAATAAAATAATTATTTTTTATTTTTTTAAACTCGAGTTCGAAATCAACTCGACTCGAATTTGAGTAGGGTTAGAGTTCGACCTTTACATTCACAGGTCGTCGAGCTTGAATTTAAATTTAATAAAATTAAATCGAGACTCAACTCAATTAGATCAAAATTTGATTTGATTTGACTTGTTTGCAACCATATTAATGACGCTTTTCAATACCAAACATAAGAAAGAAATTAAAATATGGAATGACCTTTCCATTCCATGACATTGCAGTCCGTCAACCTGTTTCACCGTAAACTCTCGCGTCCAGTGCTTGAGCTTGAGCTATGAAATTCTTACGAATGGCTCAAATTTTCATACATTCTCCGTGAGACAAATCTTTATTTGTTTGTTGGATTTGATAACATCAAGAAATCAATAGATAAATTTGTTGATGGACAAATGGAAAGTCCATTTCCGAAGAGTAACTGCAGTATTATCTTTTATCTTCTCTTACCACTTTCCTCCCCAACTCGGCGAGTCATTTTTACCAACGCAGGAACTAATAAAGCCTAGTAGTGCAAAGACAATATTGTTCCTCGAATGCTACCAATTGGATTTTCACCTTTTTATTTGACACAATTTGAGACCATAAACGCATGAAAGGGGTTGCCTTATATGGTTAAACAACTTGGCCGAATACACCAATGAATTCAAAGAGAATTACAAAGGGCACATGTAAAGATTCTATGGGAAGTCGTGTCTGCCATATATACAAACAACGAGGATAGAGTTCTATCTCATACCAACTAAAAATAGAATTCTATCCCACCTCAATGATAGAGTTCTATTATACCTCAACTACTCCTAAAACTATTTCCAAGAATAACAACCACAGATAATAACTAAAGATACAAAGATAGACATATACACAAGATAAGATAATCTGCAATACCCCCCCTCAAGTTGGTGCGTGAAGATCTCGAATGCTTAACTTGCGAAGAAGATACTTGAATTGTTGTCTCCCAAGCAATTTGATAAAAATATCAGCTAACTGCTCTGAACTACGCACATAAGTAGTGTTAACAGTTCCACTTTAAACTGCATCACGCACAAAATGACAACCCACCTCGATATGTTTTGTCCACTCATGAAACACAGGATTAGTCGCTATATGCATGGCTACTTGACTATCACAGTAAAGTTACATAGGTCCAGAATGTACTACCCCAAGGGAAGCTACCAGGCCCTTTAACCATCGCAGCTCACAGATGGTCGCAGCCATATAACGATACTCCGCTTCAGCAGATGACCTTGACACTATATGTTGCTTCTTAGTTTTCCAAGATATAGGAGAGTTTCCCAATAAAACAACGTATCCAGTGAGAGACCGGCATGTCAAAGGACAACTTGCCCAATCCGAATCACAATATGCTTGCAATTGCAAATTGCAGTCTGATCGAAGGAATATACCTTGACCAGGGCTGTCTTTCAAATAGCAAACCATCCGCAAGGCTGCTTCCCAACGTTCCTCTTTGGGTTTCTGCATAAACTGAGCGAGGACATGGATACCATACGACAGCTCAGGTCGCATTAGTGTCAAATAAATTAACCATCCTACTAACTGCCTGTACTTTTCTGGCTCTATCAAAGGCACGTTTTCTGCCATTGCTAACCGATGATGTTGCTCCATCGGAATTCCTGTTGGCCGAGCACCCAATAACCCAGCATTAGTAATAATATCCAGCGCATACTTTCGTTGGCAGAGTAAAATTCCATCCTTATTTCTAGCAACTTCCAATCCTAAGAAGTATTTTAACACTTCTAAGTCTTTCATATGAAAGCATTGACACAAATATTCCTTGAATTGCTGAATTGCAGCGCTGTTATTGCCCCCAATCACAAGGTCATCAACATATACGAGTATACTCATTTGTACGGTATTCCGACTCAGAGTAAACAAAGAATAATCGGAATGAGATTGAGAAAAACCGTACTGCTGCAAGACATTTGTGAGTTTAGCAAACCAACAACGTGGAGCTTGTGGCAACCCATAAAGAGACTTTTGTAGCCGACACACCTTTCTAGATTGTAAAGTTGCAAAACCCGGAAGCATCTTCATATACACTTCCTCTGCCAAATTACCATGCAAAAATGCATTGTGAACATCCATTTGGTGGAGTTCCCATTCCTTTGCTGCCGCCACAGACAAGAAATTGCGAACAGTCACCGTCTTTGCAACAGAAAAGAATGTTTCATGGTAGTCAATTCCCTCAACTTGATTATTGCCAAGAATCACCAGACGTGCTTTATACCACTCGACAGTTCTATCTGAGTTATACTTGATTCTATATACCCATTTGCTACCTATGGCTTTCTTCCCTGGTGGTAGGTCTTTCACCGTCCATGTCCAATTATTCTCAAGCATATCGATTTCATTTTTCATGGCCTGTTGCCACCGAGAGTCCTTCACTGCCTCACTATAGTATTTTGGCTCCCTACCGGCTGTCACAGCTACTAAGAAAGACCGATGATGCACATAAAAATTATCACACGTTACATAATGTGCTATAGGATAAGGAGTACTTGAGGATGAGTTTGGTTTGGGTGAATACGCTGAAAGGCTTATGCATTGAGCTGTATATGTCACATACTCTTTCAGGCGACTAGATGGGTGCTTTATTCGTTGACCACGCCCAAGTTGCTCATCAATCGATCCAACTTCTTCGCCTGTGGTGCCCCTCTTTCTTCGTCATTCTCATCATTGTGATCCCGATTTGTGACCTCCAGTATTATACTCGCAACTTCTGCAAGCAGATCATCTTCCCTTGCATCAACCACTTCGTTTTTAGTAGGTTCAATTGGCTCAAGTGGACTTGTCCCCAAGACATCTTTGGTTGTATTAGTTGCACTTGCCTCCGCATATGGAAAATCATCTTCTGAAAACATCACATCTCGTGATACAAAATAGTCACCATTTTCAAGGTCACACAACCGTCATCCCTTCTTACCAAAGGGATATCCCACAAATAAACACCGCCGATTCCTATTGGCAAATTTATCTCTCTCTCGATTCACATCTCTAGCATAGCACAAACATCCAAATACACGTATATGTTTGTAACTGGATGACTCTCCAAACAAACATTCATATGACGTCTTATTCACTAAAAGTTTGGACGGAGTCCGATTAATCAAATATCCGACAGTCAGCACACATTCTCCTCAAAATTCAATAGAAAGATTTGCTTGAAAACGTAATGCTCTAACCACATTCAGAATATGGTGATGTTTCCTTTCAACGCACCCATTTTGCTGGGGTGTTTTTATGCATGATGTATGATGCACCATTCCATTTTCAGCAAAGTAACTATCTAAGCAAGTGAATTCCATGCCATTGTCACTTCTAACAATTTTCACATCCCTGTTATATTGTCGTTTGACCATTGCAAAGAAATTACGAAGTACACATTCTATTTCGGATTTAACAACCAACATATATATCCACACAGCTCTTGAAAAATTATCCACAATAGTTAAGAAATATGAGGCACCACAAGAAGTAGGAGTTCGATAAGGTCCCCATATATCACAATGTATCATTTCAAAAATTGCATTTGCTTTATTATCACTAGGAAAAAATACTTCTCTACTCTGCTTGGCTCTTAAACAAATTTTACAAGGTTTTCCCTTATCATACTTATTACTGCTAGAACTCACATCCAGAAGTAATCCTACTATTTTTGTAGATGGATGTCCCATTCTTCTGTGCCATAGCCTGTTGATATCTAGACATTTTGTATTGCATGCCTTGATTTCTCCCATGGACTTGAGGTGGTAAAGCCCTTCGCGTCGTTCACCCGCTCCAATCACCATCCTCGAAATGCGGTCCTGTATAACACATAATTTTTTTAGTAAATAAAACATTGCAATTCAATTTATCAAGCAACTGTGATACTGAAATTAAATTGTAGTGCAAATTGGGGACATATAGTACATTCTTCGACTTTATGTATTTCCCCAAATGAACTGACCCTTCTTTCAACGCAATTGTTTGATTGCCATCAGGCAATCCTACTGCACACCCCGTCAAATCCTTCAATTCAGACATACATTCCAAACTTCTAGTCATATGGTGAGACACACCCGAGTCAATTATCCAATTCAAATAATTCTTACTAGATAGCTTTTCATTAGCACTAGGTTTGCAAGAGTTCAACAAAATCAGGAAAGCTGCCCACTGTTCACCATTCAACAATCCTTGTGCCGTATGCTCCCTTTCTGCGGCTATTGTTGACGAGGAGGACTGACCAACTGTCTGAACAGAGTTAGCCCTAGGCACACCCCCACGTCCACTTCTTGAATTCTGGTTTCCGCGCCCATGTCCTGAGCCGCGTCCATTTCCTTTAGGCCAATCACCCCACCAATCAAGATATTCGATAAGCTGAAAACAATTTCCAGCATCATGTCCACTGCGATTGCAATATGAACACAGTGCAGACTTGTCATTTATTTCAGTCACAGGTTTCCTACCTCCTGTGTTGGCCTGGACGGCAAAACTCACGGGCTCTCCACGTCCTTCCTTTCTTCTAGACATGCTTCGGACGCGCTTCTCTTGGCATATCAACGAGTATGCCTTACCCACACTGGGTAGTGGTTCTGTGCCAAGAATGTTAGAACAAACTGTTCCATATACCATGTCATCCAAACCCAACAAGAACTGATGAAGTTTTTCTTCCTCACGTTTCTTGTCAAGTTGGACTGAAATATTGCACATGCATCTTCCACATTGGCATGTCGAAATTTGTTCATAGTTTGCAAGCTCCTCCCATAATTGCTTCAACTTTCTATAGTAGGTCACAATTGGAAGTCCCTGTTGTTTCCATTCTGCAATCTCTACTTTGATCTGTTGTACCCGAGGCCCGTTAGTGACGGAGAATCTCTCTTGGATGTCTTCCCATAGGTCCTTTGCGATTTTCACATGAGTTATGATGGATCGCAAGACTGGATCTATCGTGTGGAGAATCCATGAAACTACCATCGAATTCACAGTCCACCAATCCTCCAGATCGGCAAAATCATCATCTGGTTGCTGCACTGTTCCATCGATAAATCCCATTTTCTTCTTGGCTCTCAATGCAGTGCGCATCGCTCGAGCCCATTCATTATAGTTGTCACCTTTCAATTGTACCTGGGTAATAATAGTCCTAGGATTGTCATTCGAAGTCAAGATGTATGGTGAGGCAAATTTCTTCCCAACATTCTTGTTTTTCCCTTCGGCATCCATGGCTCTGATACCATGTAAAGATTCTATGGGAAGTCTGATGATTTCTATTACTTTCGTGTCTACCATTTATACAAACAACGAGAACAGAGTTCTATCTCATACCAACTGAAAATAGAATTCTATCCCACCTCAATGATGGAGTTCTATCATACCTCAACTGCTCCTAAAACTATTTCCAAGAATAATAATCATAGATAATAACTAAAGATACAAAGATAGACATATACACAAGATGAGATAATTTGCAATAGCACAAGAACTAAATCCCGACGCCAACATAATCTATGCAGAAAATTACAATGCAATACTCCAATTTTATAGCTTTCCATCCAAATATCTTTACTTTAAGAATTACTATTTTCTATACTGTCCTATAGACATTGCAAAATTTTAGTCTTTCCTTCTACTAAAATTTACCAAATCACTACTAGTGGCAGCATGCTCTTGATATATAACTGGTAAATATTGTTATAACTAGATTCAACATCAAAAGCATTTTTTAAAACGTGAACATTTTAATTACCAAAAAGTGCATATGCACGCTAAACATTTCTGGTATGAAACATTTGTTAAGTCGAATGTTTGTTCTTTTCTTAATACAAATCTGTAAAGGATTTAGGATAACGATGCTCTTAAAGCATGTTGTGGAATAAGAGGATTATACGATTTTAACTCATCTGCTCAATTCGACATCCCACCTTCCAAGGCTTGTGAGAATCCATCCCTGCATATTAACTGGGATGGCAATCACTTAACTGAGGTAGCATATCGATAGATATCCAAGGGTTTACTACAGGAAATATTCAAGCTGCCTCACGTTGCTACCATCTCTCTTTCTATGCATGACTGTGTGAATTATGAATCGCTACTTTTTGAAGTTTTATAAAAAATGTGCTATAGTAATTTGTTATATGTAAGATAAAAAGGTGATTAAAAATATATTTAAAAAAAAGTGTAAAATTTTTTGATAGAAAACTATAATCCCTACACCACCTAATCTTCCATGAATGGCTAGGCCAACCAACTTAGTCACTGCTGTATTTAAGATCACTCCAACATTTTATCAGTTTCTTTTATTGAATTAATTTCATTTATCATTTAATCGTGTTATATTGACGAGTATGCTTGACTTCATCTTCCAATGGTATGGCTTTTCTAAAGAAAAAAGTAGTAATAATTGATTGCTTGTAAGCGTTTCTAAGGTGTAAAGTTAAAACATTAGTATCTTTCTTCTTCGGGATGTGGACCCTTGCTAGCTTGAGCCACCAAAGACACTCGGCTCTCACAAAGATTGGTGTAGGACACGGAAAATGAGATAAAGTCACTATACAAGACTGTCATATTATTTTTTATTTTGGAATAAAGTCACTTTACGAGACTGTCATATTTTTTATTTTAGAATGTCCAAAATATTTGTTATTTTATTAAAATTAAAGTAATTTTTTAATTTTTTAATGTTATCTTCACCTTTATTTATATTTTATGTTAAATTCAAATTTAAAATTTGAATTTTAGAGGGCAAATGTGGAACAAATCTATAAACATTACTGTCAAGTTACTATTATTAAAAAGTTGAAATCTCAAAATGTGATAAATCAATTAGGACAGAGAAAACAGAATTCTAGTAGAATTAGACGCTATAACTTTCAAACATATATAAAACTCCCTCTATTGTTACTTGTGATATTAAATACTCACAAAAGTGTCTAAAATTCAAAGAATAGAAATATCTAAAATATAGAGATAAAGAGATAAGATAACAATAAACATAAGAATTTAAAATGATTAAAAGTGATCTACAACTTTCACAATGTGTGTCATATGCCTATTTTCCTAATTAGTATTCCAAACAATACGAACATCCATACTTTTAGAGATGGTAATTGGGACGAGTACCTGCAGGGGGCTAATTGGGGTAGGGGTCGAGGGAGTATACCCCCACCCCGTCACTTGTTAAAAAAAATAACTAGATTTATATAATTATATATAATATTTGATAGGTTACAATTTTATCTGACCTGATATGGATTAATATTAATTGTTAGATTTTACTCACTTTTGACAATTTGCATTTATTTCAGAGAGTAGAACGAAAATACCATAACAAGTGCTAATTTGGCAGTCATCAGGAAAGAATTCAAATAGCAAGCATCCATGGGTATTTTTTGAATATCAAGATGCGACCCCTTTTTGGTAATTTGCGAAAGATGGCGTTCACGGAAAAAAAGGCTAGAGTCTTCTTCTTCTGGATGGAGCCGCTGCAAGTAGATGGCAAACTTAGATAGGAATTAGATAGGAGATGACAGGCACTACTTTCAGTTGCTTTTGTTGACTTTTCTTTTGTTGGTCTTGAGTAGCTTTTCCTTCTGATAGGGTGTTAATTGTTAGTAATTTTATTGTTAATTTTCCCCTTTGTCCCTGCCAAATATTGTTTTAATTGTTGATATATACTCATTTTTGGTATTTGGACCTATCTACAGGAAGTGGAACTGAGAAATGCTAAAAAGGGAATTTTATTGAGAAAAATCCTCCACACCTTATAGCCTCCAGCAGATATACAAGTCGGGCCCATATGGTGCTACCAAAAACTCCATTTTCGGTTGCTGATGGAGAGCTCTTATTATCGGTAGTTGGCTTATACGTGTAGGAGTCCTCCTACCAAAAGGAAACAAGAAGAGTGGAATTGGCAGGAGCTTTCCTCTTGTACTTGGACTTCCAATTTATTCGGCGGGGACCACAGAAAAAAGAAAGGCATTAGTCATTGGACTTTGGAAGGAAAGAAACGTAGGAAGCTTTGAGAGTTGTTTTTGTTCCTTATTTGTGGGGACCACTAGAGATAGCGTTAGACTTCCTTTTGGCTTTAAAAAGAGAGAAACGTACGAGAAGTTTTGGGGGGGAATCAATAGTTTTAACTTAGGCTTTTAGCATCGTTTTAGTTTTTCTTTTCTTAGCTTTTTCGCATGGTTGTTCTCCATTAATGGAGGACTAACCTCTTAATTCTAGTCAAGGGGACAACTGAAGACTTGGTTCAATAATTACTGTGAGATCGAAATTATTTTAATCGCTTCCTCATTTATTGGTATTTATGTGTTTCCTATTTTTAGTTGTTTTAGTCCTTATGTATGATTGATTAGTGCGCAATAATTAATTATTCATATAGGCTATTTCGCTAAATAGAGGTAATTGAATCCGTAATTGTTCGTTATCTCTATCTTAGTAGCAACTGGCGTAATTGGATTTATGTCAGGGGAGCATACGATCTAACTTAAACAAACCCTCGTAGCGTGTTTGTTAGTTAGGATTGGGCCTTTCTAATTATTAATGCAATCTAGAAATTAAATCCTACGGTCGTACCTAAGGTTGTTTTTGGGTTAGAGAAATAGTTAACGGTCGTACCTTAACTATCGAGAAATTAAGGAAAGGTTGGTTGTTTATCGCGTGCATGACAACTATAACTAATCTATTAATAAATGTGGAATTATCTGTGAATCAATGATCAGTGCCTGAACCATTTCTGAAGTGTACTCTTGGCTAGAGTTTTCCCTTAATTATTTCTCTTAATCAATTATTTTCTGCAGTTAATTTATTTAGTTAGCATTTAATCCAAAACCCCCCATACTTTGAATTCTAGAAGAAACGAATTATCCCCAGTCCCTGTGGATTCGACCCTACTCACTGCTATATACAAAATCTGTATTTTTCTCGAGTAAGTATTTATTATTGTACAGGTTCGGCACCTGTTACCTTCTTTGTATGTCAAGACAAGTATTAATCAAGTAGTCAATTAGTCATCCTCTGTTGCTTTCGCTATTTCCTGGATTACTTCAAACGAATTGAGTTCGCCCAATCGAAGACCATGGCCGCTACTCTCTCTACAATTTTGTGTGGGTCTTTCGTATCCGGGATGAACTAAATTCCCTTTTCTAGTCAAGAAGCAACGGAGGTTTTGGTTCACCTAAAAATTGTGAAATCGATTTAATTTTATCTTTTCTTTTTATTTATTGGTATTTGCATATTCCCTGATTGTAGTGTTTATGGTTATTTAATTGATTGATTATTTTGGATCCGGATAATGAGTTG
Source organism: Coffea arabica (assembly GCF_036785885.1). Classification (NCBI taxonomy): domain Eukaryota; kingdom Viridiplantae; phylum Streptophyta; class Magnoliopsida; order Gentianales; family Rubiaceae; genus Coffea; species Coffea arabica. Next base: position 13,121,790 of record NC_092312.1, read on the forward strand.
ATTTAATAATCTATTGTCAATTGGGGTATTAAATCTGTAATTGTTTAATTGTCTCGAAATAGTGACAACTGGCATGATTAGATTTGTGTCAGGGGAATACGCATGCTAATCTAAAATAACCATAATAATGCGTTATTTGGTTAAAATATGACTCCTCTAACACGTAAGACAATTGGGGAATTAAATCTTATGGACGTACTTAGGATTATTTCTCAATTAGAGCAGTGATTAATAGGCGTACCTTAATCACCGACACAGTAAGGAGGGGTTGACTGTCATTACTTATTTGACAGTTATAACCTATTTATTAGCAAATAATTGGAATTGCTTGTGCATCGATGATCAATTAGGTGAACCATTACTGAAGTTATTTCTTGATTAGACTTTTAATTATTATTACTCTAATTCTAGTGAATTGTCATTTAATTTCTAGTTAGTTATTTATTTTTATTCGAACTCCTTTGATTGCTATCGTTTATTCAAAAACACCCCTTTGTTATTGTGGATTTGAAAATAAACGAATTTCCCCCAATCCCTGAGGATATGACCCTATTTGCCCTGTTTACAAATCAATAATTTCTTGTGAATAAGTAACCCCATTTTAGTATATCGGGTTAAGCAAACTCTTCGAAAATAGGGTGAATCAAGTAACTCATTGCACACCTAGAGTCCATGCTCCAGTACTTAGGATTGGGTTTTGATTATTTTAATTAGCAACTAGATCTATTTTTATTATTGCACAGACATCGACAACCTGTCAATATTTAATTTAGTTAGTTATAAATTTATAATAATGATATTATTAGTTAGAAGTATTATATAATGTATATTAGTATATGTAATAAAATTGATATTATCAATTATACTAATAATTATGCATGTCTACTAATAGAAATTACTAATTAACTATACTAAATTTACTAATACATTTATACTAAATTCCTAATTACACATAACACAGTAACACTTTTTTCTCAAAAAAAAAAATAATGCTTTAGTGATTGTATTTGTGTCAAAAGTGAAAATTTTACTACTTTAATTGTATTTGTTTCGTCACGTTGGATTGTATTCAAATAACTTTTATTTGATTGTTTTTATGAGTTTCAATTATGAAATTACAATGGATAATAATTTAGTGATGTGTTGATATTTTAGTACTTGATTATTCGCTAAAATTTAACTATAATAAAATTGTATGATAATTTTTTATAGCCCTGCGGGGGAAGCGGAGTGTGGCGACCGGAATTAGTGGGCAGCCGCCCCCGGCCATTGCCATTCTTACATATTTTCTTAGAATAACTTGCTTTTGTATTTTTCGTCTCGTCTACGCCATGTGTTTATACTAAAAGCGTGTTGCTGGTCGAAGCAAGTAGGTTATGCTTTTCAGTTCCCTCATTATTTGCATCTTTGAAATTTTCTTTTATTAAGATATGTAGAACACCGTACCAATCTCCAGAACCATTTCTCTATAATAGAAAATTATCAAATAACATACATAAAACCCTTATTTATTACAGTAAACCCAGAATGGTAGGATCAATATATAAATATTATACTTCAACGGCATTTGAGCAAAAGTCCTCAAATAGTGGGAGGTCAATATATGCGAACTATGATTAGACAACATTGCTACTAGCGTCCAATAAATACTAGGACAAAGTTTAACATATAGTTAAGCAAAACTAACATTTAGCGAGATTTAAAATCAAGATTTCTCAATTTTGAAGTTTAAACCTTGAATGCTGGATCAAAGCTTTTTAAGTTTAAGTGCTTAATATTCTAATCATATATATTAATGTACACCAATGCTCTCTGGCTTGAACTGAACCAGCAAATCAAATCAGGAGCCGATTAGGCAGCCGGTCTGAGTCGGCTCAAGTATTCGACGTTTATAAACTCGGTTAAATCTAGTCAAAATCTGGGTTTGATCGGTGAACCAACAGAATTGGATTAATCTCGGGTTTTTCCTCCCTTTTTGCCTAATCTTTTGAAAACGTTAACTCTTGACCAGTCGACTGAGTAAAAAACCGAAAAAGAGAAAAAAAATTCTGAAAAAATTAGACAAATCCAACAAACAAACAATACCAGCTTAACCCTAACTCCTCCACCACAGCTGCTCTCCAACAGGGCTCCTGCCGCTCCTTTGGTAATTTTCAGATTTCGAGCCTCCACTACAGCAAAGCTCCTTTAGACTTCAAACTCAAGGCTCAAGCAAATTTTCCCAATGATAATTTTCATCATTTTTTAAATATGTTTATTTATGAAATTAATCTTACATGCAATAATAGTGTATACACTATTGTAGTTTGATGCATGATATGTATATAAAATTTGAATTTCAAATTCAAATTTAGATTATATGTCATGCATTCAATATTGAAAATGTATACATTGTTAACGTATATAAGAGTAATCTTTATTTATGATGTCCAATAATGTATCGGAAACCAGCTTGATTGTTGATGTTTATTACTATATTTGCTTCCTTCTCTACTTGCTCTAGAAATATTACTCTGTCTTGTTCGTTGTGTCGATGCTAATAGCTTGTCCAGTTCATTGAACTACAGAGAAATTAATTGATTGATGACAATACGAAATCTACCAAACGAGTGGCTAAAATCAATTTGTTCCTTTCGCACATTGGGACACGTAATAACATTGGTGCTTTTGGTTGGACTTGGAGCCATCCAAATTTTTCTGTCCTTTGGGAAAAGTCAGTGCACGATGGCCAAGTCCAGCAAACATTATTGTCAGGAGACAAGTTTTGCCCACTGCATTAATAATCATCATCACGTGTTCTTTTTGAACTGGTAATCTGTGAAGTCAGACGTCCCTTTCTGCGCATGTATGATATTTCTATTTTGTGAATTTAATGAGTTTGGATTAATTTGCTGAATTTTTTGATGAATTGGATATGGATTTAAAAATGAGAACTCTGTTTTTGGTGATTTTGGATGATTGAAATTCTCTTCCTTAAAGATCTTCTCTGGAATTCTTTTTGTTTTAGTCGCTTTTAGTGTTTCGCCTGACTAGGCTACAATAATCCTTCCCACCAACATAAAAAAGAATAGATTCTTTTGAAATAAAAAAAAAAACATTACTTTGAAAAAAATCTTTTACTGATCTAGTAAACCTCATGGAAACCAACATCAGTTCTTTCCCAAGAATCTAATTAATATTCCAATAAATTATTCAACTCACAAAAAAATACCAAAAGAATTTTGTTGAACCATGAACAAACACGTTGTTTTGGGATGTAATTTAACCATTTGATCTCTTTTGCACAATTATAATCAAGCAATTCTTAAAGAAGCTCTTTTAACTTGAAAAATAGCTAATGATGCTAGCTTTTTTTCCCTTTCATCTCCCAATTTCTTTAATAAATATGCAGTTTGCAAAAGGACAGAGCCACGTTTATTACGGGTCAATCAGAAGAACACCTTTACAGTTATGTTGAAATCGACGCCGGTGTTGTCTTCAAACGGAGTAATCTAAGGGTGTGATTACATGTACCTGTCACGTGCTTGTCAAGTGATTTATAGAGGACGCTACAAAAGTTCCACTGGTATGTGGGATTCGCTAATTAATGGCCGCTGCTGCAAGAAAATCCGCACAAAGGGCCATCTAAAAGACTCGCAGCCTTTGACTTCATATTGCGGAATATTTTGGCTTCTTTAACCTTCAGATCCTTCCTTCACCATTAATTATTACTAGTAAAACATGGCCGCTTCATCTTCTATCCAATTACTAACACCTGCATTAGCAATACTCGTTCTTTCTTTCTTGAAATTATCTACTTCAGCAAGAGCATCAGCTGGATCATGCTACAAATCCATCATCGGCTTTGGGGATTCCCTCACTGATACTGGCAACTTAGTCCAGCTCTTCCCGCCCGATAATCCTACCCACTGTTATCGACCACCGTACGGGGAAACCTTCTTTAAACACCCTACCGGTCGTTGCTGCGATGGCCGTCTCATCATTGATTTTATTGGTACGAACGCAGAGAAAAAGAGAAAGAGATAAGCGCATCACACATTTAAGTTATAATAAAGATGTACTATTTATACAGATTTTGCTCTCGTTTTTTTTTTTTTTTCCATCAGACAGATTTTGCTTTCGTGTTTCTAAACAGGTCTTCAATTCTCATCATCTCAGACCCTAAAGCAACCTTAAATTCATGTACGTTTCATCATTTTGATTGCACTTTAATTCATTGATCAAATGTTCTGGCCTTTTAGCTGAGAGTTTTGGGCTTCCGTTAGTACCAGCATACCTTTGGAGAGATGAAAGTACGGATTTTCGACAAGGCGTGAATTTCGCTGTATCAGGAGCTACAGCACTTAACAATTCATTTTTCCTGGAAATGGGACTGCAGGATCTTTCAACGAATGTGTCACTGGGAACACAGTTAAGGTGGTTCAAAGATATATTGCCGTCTCTATGCAGCAGCAACTCTTCAGGTAAGTAAATTAATGAGTCGTACATACCGTATAGCGGGCAAAATGGAGTGTGAATATAGGAGTGGAAATTTTGTAGTGTTTTCTGTGCCATTAGAATACAAACAAACGAACGAACAGGTGTGAGGTAAACTACCGGACCATTGCTTCAATAGTCACCAAGAAAGCCTTTAAGTCCCTCTTAGGGTGTTGGTTGAGGGATCAACTACCCTTGCTAGCATTAAATGCCAAGGACCTCTAGCTTCTCAAATCCAATGGTGCCTTGGTGCTGAGGCAGTTTAGTTCTTTCTGAATTCTTCTTAATGACCCTGAGATGGTTTAATCCTATCTGGATTCTTAATGATCCCTTTGGACCTATTTTCTTTTTCCCATAGTATAGGAGTAACGCCCCGTTTCGGGTAGCAATGCTTATAGTGAAAAAATACTCTTAGGTGCTAAAAGTATTTTTAAAGAGTTGGTAAATATCATCCCATAAAACAAGGAGCGGAGCTTTTGGTGTTAAAAATACAAGTTCAAATTTGATGCTTTTAAAGTAACTTTTGTGATTTAAAAAATAAAATATTAAATTTAATCATCTTATCCTATATTATGAACCAAATAAAAAGATAAACACTTTTAAAAACTTTCAAATTACATATTATCTAATACAATAAGTACTTACTGAATTAGGTTACTAAATAATATATTTAAAAGCACTTAAACAGTTGATAAGTACTTTGTTAAAAACTCTATTAGAGAAATACTTTTCAATAAATTATCGCAATCCCAAACGGACCCTAAGTATAGTTGTAAACCAGCAACTGTTAAATGTGAAATGTCCAATCTTTTTTTTTTTTCTTCAATTTTTCCTTTTAGTTGGGAAAGGATGGAATTTAAGAAGTCGGAGGGAGAATGGGGAATAGAACTCATAATCTGTAAATCCTGAAATCTCAACTTAAGAAAAAAAAAAGAAGAAGAAAAAGCAAGGTAGTAGTAATACCAGGCATGATTCTAAATCAAATATGTACATGATGAACAGATTGCAGCAGGGAATTTCTTCAAAGCTCGTTTGTTCTTATGGGAGAGATTGGGGGCGATGATTACAACGCTGCACTTCTTGGTGGAATAAAACCAGATGAGGTCAAACCATATGTTCCCGGTGTTGTGCGCGAGATCGCTTCAGCTATCGAGGTAAATTAAAACCTGAAATTCGTTGACCACTGGTCTAATATTCTTTTTCTTATTATTCTTCTTCTTTTTTAGCAGAATCACATAAACTAATAAGACTGTAATTCTTGACAACTACATCACATGTATTTAAAAAAAAAAAAAAAAAAATACTCCAGCGATGTTATTTTAAAATTCATCCATTAATTTTTTATTTTTGTTGTCAAAGCTTTGTGAACGAGCAATTTCAAGGTAATAATGCAGGAATTGATTAAGCTAGGAGCTGTGACATTGGTGGTTCCTGGGAACTTTCCAATTGGATGCTTGGCTTCCTATCTGACCTATTTTCAAAGCTCCAGCCAGCATGACTACGACACGGATACTGGTTGCATAAACTGGTTAAATGATTTAGCCAAATATCATAACAGATTGCTGCAGAAAGAACTTAATCGCATCAGAAAACTTCATCCTCATGCCACCATAATCTATGCCGATTACTACAATGCTGCAATGAGATTTTATCGTTCCCCAAACAAATATGGTATTTCTCCATTTTTTCAACTTGATTTACATTTTACTTTTGCCTTGGATTCTTTTTCTCCTTCCTATCCATTGCTAGTCTCGTATCATAATACATAACGATGGAGAATGAAGGCAAAAGAAGCCTTGGCCTAACAATTTGGATGAATTACCACAACGTTCCGTGATAATATAGGGTGACAAAATTTAGTCAATGGAGTTTGACAATAATGAAAAGAATCAAAGCTGCAATGTTAGCCAAACATTTTAATCCTTGATACAGCCTTTTTTCCTTTTTCTTGTTTTCTTTTCAATCTAATCTGGACAGTAAACATCTAGACTTTTGCAAATAATTATTACAAATTTTAAAATAGACAGTACGGATCTGGACCACGTTATCTTGAGCAATTTAGGTCGATCATGGTAAAAAAACGGTAATAGAATGTCGGTTCTACTAATTTCGATAAGCCATTTCTTTTTCTTTTTCTTTTTATTTTATAATTATCACAAACAAAGCTCATACGTTGTTCTTTTGCTCTTATAATCCCGAAACTGGAACATATATTGATATCTCAATCGTTGCTACAGGATTTAGAGGAGAAGCTCTAAGGGCTTGCTGCGGAACAGGAGGCCCGTACAATTGTAATACCTCAATTCCTTGTGGCTACCTACCAGCAACTCCTTGCAAGGATCCGTCTTTGTATGTTACCTGGGACGGTTTGCACTTGACCGAAGCTGCCTACCAATTGGTAGCTCAGGGCATACTTCAAGGACCATATTCTACTCCTCCTATCAATACAATCTGTCCGCTTGCATCCACTAGTTCAGGAGGACTTTTGCTTTAAGATTAGCTTAGATTTTGTGAGATGTCCCTTTTTATCACTTGGTAGCAAAATTTTAAACCACATTAAATTGTTATTTATTTAGTTTATGTGGTTTGTGGTTGGCGTTTCTACTTTTTGATTGGTTGGATAAGCCTATCCATAAATATGTGGTTTGTAAGAGCCTTCAATTTGGGAGGCAAAATGATACCTAAAGGCTCCATATTTCCTTTTCATTCCCAATCAAAAGGCTCCATATTTTACTCAACAAGTGGTGTGGAATTATTTGTGCTTCTGCTGCATATTTTTTAGCCAACATCAATTAATTTTTTAGGGCTTCCTCTTTTTTTTTTTTTCCAACTTTTGTACTGTTCATTGTCAGATCATTAGTTCTATTATTTTGTTGGCAAGTGTTTTATCATTTGCTCAGTTGCAAGCGAAGTAGATTTATGTATATATGTTACTATACGAGCTCTTGTAATAGCACTTTTTTTTCAATAAATTTTTGTTGAATTGCTTTGTCCGTCATATATGCATTTTTCAACGTGCGAATTTTAATACCAAGTGAAATTAGTAAGTTTAATCAATTAGCTGGTAAGTTTAAAGATGCTATTCTGGTTTGACTAATCAATTAGCTGGTATTTTAGCTAGTAGCCTTACATAGGTTTAACACGGTAGAGTTGAGTGCTTAGTGCACGAGAATTTTGTCCATGTATAATGATTGAATCCACTTGCCAATTATTCCTTCTATCCCAGTTTGATAGTTTTAATTTTTTTTTCACACAACTTAAAAAAATTAGTTTATTTTGTTGGAAAAACAAATCTATTATAATGTTTTCTAAAATACCTTTACATTAATATTAGGAGTATCCCCAATTACTGTATCATTGCATTAATTATAACAATAATAATGTTGGTATAATGTACCATTCAAGACATATATCAAATCAATTATTGGTAAAAAAGTTGACTGTATTAAATAAGATAAGTTATATTTACTAATAACGAAGTATATTAAATAAGGATATTGTAGAGAAGTTAAAAGTTAACTATATTCTTGAATTGGAAGGTAAACTATAATTTGAGATAGATAAAAAAGAAAAACATCTTCATCAAAGTGGGATGGAGGAAATAACATCTTAATGAGCATTGCATTTTTTCACCAGCCCCTGAAATGTCTGGAGATTTCTCCTTTTCTTTTGCCTTTTCCAGAGCCTTAATGGGGAGACTACTAATAACTTCCTCAATTGCTAGACAACTGCGTCTGAATATGTCCTCGACTACCATTAAGACGAATTTAATTAGTTATCTTTGTGCCTCAAAAACATTTGGTAAGTAAATGTAATTTTCAAATCCCCGCCCCCCCCCCCCCCCCCCTCTCAAAAAAAAAAAGCAGTAATACTGAGGCCACGTTACAGTCAATAATTTTGGAAGTCCATGCCAATTTCCGCTCCAACCGTTTATCAAAGGATCCTTGTACTGTGGTATGCTCGGTTGTGAAAATGTTTGACACCATGATGTCGAGTGCCTTCATGTTGAAATTAATATGATGATTGATGACCGATGTCCATAATATGCATAAATCTCAGCCTCTATCCAACGTGATGGCCCTACTTTTTTTTATGAAGATTATACTTGATAGAACAACATTTTTGTGAACATTCTGCTTTGGTTCTCCAAGAAGCAAAGACCCAGATGGATTTCCAGTAGAATTTTTACCACAAATTGGGTTATCGTATAGTCTCATGTCAATAAAGGCTTTAAGCACTGTTTTGATACTGAGTTTTTACACCCTCCTTTGAGTAGTACCATATTATCTCTTTGATTCCAGAAGTCCAAAATCCTTCCACCATGCATGAGCACAGACCAATATCCTTCTGCAACGTCATCAGACAAGCTCGATTCTAAAATTAATTTTGACAGCGAGAACGAAGAAGGTGCTGCCTCAATTAATTAGTAGTAGGCAGAATGCACGCCTCAAAGGTAGAGCCATTACAGATAATATATTATTGATGCATGATATTGTTGCATGGTTATCACAAAAAAGAAATTGAAAATGATTAAGAGTGATCTACAACTTTCACAACGTGTGTCATATTCCTATATTCCTAACTAGTATTCCAAACAATATGTGCATACATCTTTTCTCAGAAGAACTTCCTTTTGTAGTTTTTATCTCGTCAACGCTATGTGTTTATGCTAAAAGCGTGTTGTTCGTCAGAGCAAGTAGGTTATGCTTTTCGGTTCCCTCATTGTTTGCATCTCTGAAATTTTCTTTTGTTAAGATAGGTAGAACACCGTACCAATCTCAAGAACCATTTCTCTACAATAGAAAAATATCAAATAACATACATAAAACCCTTATTTATTACGATGTTTCATTTGTCTCAGCATCATTACAATGTTTCGAAACGTATATTGCGTCTGCCTAAGTGCTCATTAGGTACAGCCTAAGATGAGCTTCAGCTTTGGATCTTTATAAAGTGAAGGGGGATCTGGGGAAGGGAATTGATATTAACACTTCCATATTTGTGGTTGGCACTCTCATTGGTTTTATTCTAAGTCATGTAAAGAAATGAAAATACTTTTTTAACTCTCATTCATTTATAGCCACGGTATGTCTTCCCATATAAGATTAAGGTAAAATATTGGAGTACTTTGTATGTTGTTTTTAGATTTGGGTTTGTTTTTCTCTTTTTAGTAGGCTTGTATAGGGCAGTAGCTTCTCCTTGTGTGACGTTAATTTGTTTTTTCCCCCTCATAAAAGTTTTATACCATAAGAAAAGTTGAAAATAGTGCCATTAATTAATGTGAAAGTGCCAATATCACCTCCCGAAAGGATATTGAGTTGCAATATCAATTTGATGAAACGCAGGCCATAAGTTGGACAACTTGCACAATTTATGAAATTTTCCCGTTCAAGTATCCGATTCAGTATCTGATGTAATTTTCACTATTCGGTGCCATATAATGCTTAATAACCTTTTCTTCTAAACTTTCAGACGAGTATCTAGTGTACTATCGGGATTGACTCCCTTTATTTAGCGCCGTATATTTTTTCCGATATCAAGTGTCCAGCATCGTATATTTTGCCTTTTTGTCACCAAAAATATCAAAAAACTCTTTGTTATTTGTTAAATGTTCAATTTAACTCTCTCTGGTATGGAAACCTATATTATAACTCTCTATAGTTTCAACTAAATTAAAAATTGGACGGAAAGCATCCAATTTAATAGTTATATATAAAATGTCAATATTGTTTCTATATAAATGAACTCCCTATGGTTTGTCGAATATTCAATTTAACTTTCTTTGATTTAGAAAACTACACTATATCTCTCTGTGATTTCGACTAAATTAAAAATTGAATGAAAAATATTTCATGTAGAGTAGGGGCAATATTGATATTTCATACAAATCGTTCGATTAGATGTTTTCTATCCAATTTTTAATTTAGTCAAAACCATAGACAGTTATAGTGTAGATTTCCAAACTAAAAGAAGTGAAATTAAACATTTATCAAATTACAAGGATTTTTTTGGTATTTTACCCATTTAACAAATAAATCTGCCCACTTTCGAACAATTTTTCACACTTTGTTTACTACATCAATTAGTTATCACCTAATCATCAAAATAGGCATTCTCATCATCATTTTAAGCCTAATTCCATCACAATCCATCCAAAATATATACAAAATATTAGGCAAAATGCATACTTGGCAAATATTAACTGGGATGCCAATCACTTAACCAAGGTCGCATATCGATGGATATCCAAGTGCTTACTACAAAAAATGTTCAAGTTTCCTAATATCAGTACCATCTCTCTTTCTATACATGATCGTGAGAACTAAATCTTTCCTAAATGGCTAGGCAAACCAACTCAGCTACTGAATTATATAATTGATTATAGTAAGTGTGTTTGAGTGATAAAGTTGAAGATTTTCAGTCAAGTCGACCTCGATGATGGAGATTTTTGGCCTTGAAGTGGATCCATGTGCGGATTCGAAGTGATCCATTTGCGGATCTTCAATCCTTTGTGCCGATGCTCACGCTGGAGTTGTTCTGGCCAAGTCATCCAAAAGAACTCCGGCGCATGAAATTGACGTTTTTCAGCTTTAATAAGCCCAATCCTACCCCGTTTCAAATACTACTTTAAGAAACTGTAAAGAGCAATTGAGAAGTTTTCTTACTCTTTTTCTTATCTTTGTAGCAACTCTTTGAATTCGTGGTTTTAATTTTTAAAGCATGTTGAACTAAATTGTCTCTAGGATTAAGGTTTGTATGAAGGAATTTGATTAATTCTTCTAATTTAGTTTCTTGTCTTTTGCTATTGCTTATTTATCTTAATTTAATTACATGTTTGTGATTGGCCATCATAGGCATGCTTTTAGGGTTTGTATTGAGTTGAGAAGGGATATACAACCATGCACTAGATAAATAAACATATTTAGTCTAATCACGAGAGTAGGTTAGGATTTGTATGACGTACTTAAATCACCAAAATTCTTAAAAGGTTTAATTGAATACTTGCTATCTCGAGAGAGACATAGGATTTAATTAAACAAACTTTAGATGCATTGAGAGGTGGTCTATAATATAGTCGTGTGATGTGTTCATGGTTTATTGAGAAATTAACTGGATAATTGATTCAAATTATGGATTAAAACATGAAACCCTAAGCTCGCGTCTATTATTTTCTCACCACTACTTTATTTGCATTGATTATTCTTTTATTTCTTAGTTAGAAAATACAATTTTTTTAATTTAAATTTTGTTATTTTATTGGAATAATTAAAGTACAAAATTAATTTATCCCTGCGGGTTTGACCATGGAATACTCTAGATAAATTATGACTATGACCCTGTGTGCTTGCAGGAATTCGTCGATCAGCATGTAATTCTTTTCCTCAAAATGTTTGAATTCTCTTACATAGTTTGACTAATACTAAGGTTATCAAAATCCATTTGCAGGCTGCAATGACCTTATGCAACGCTCATTGGTTATTTTTGGACCATTTGGAGCAAATGATTATAACCATCAATACTTTGGAGGAATAAACAGGGAAGAAATTCAATCGCTGGTACCCCTAGTTGTTCAAGGCAGGCTGCGGCTGTCATTGTGAGAATCCATCATAGAACTGATTAAATTACATCACTGGAGTCTATTCAGTCACATGGAAATATTACCTTCTATCAAATATTTTCTCAGTTTAAACTTGGGGCTGCAAACAAGTCAAGTTCTAAACTTCTCGGACTGAGTTGGACTTGTTAATGTGTGAGTTCGAATTCAAACTCGAGCTCATCGAGCTAAAAAAATGAAGCTCGAGTTTGACTCGATTTAGGAAGAGGAAAGTTCGAACTCAACTCGTTTTTGCTCGCGAGTTTAACTCGGTTTTTGGTTCATGAGCAGCTCGACTTTTGCTTGATACTCTGACTCACGAGAAGCTCGAAATCAGCTACATTTTCACTTGATTTTCTCGCTCAAGATCCAGCTCGAAATCACCTCAACTTTCTAGAAATTTAGGCTAGAAAATAGCATTTTTGTCCGCATCTTCTAGATAAAATTTGAGCATAATAATAGCCACATAAAAATTATCCACAAATACAATCATAAACTTATAACATATAAAAATCTAGATGTTCAACACTTGAAATGTTAAACCATTGTCACACAAGGAATCAAAGTATAGTAAGCCACCAACAAGGTTCAAATCTAAATAGTGTCTTCAACACTTTACCAACAAGCCAGTCTTTGATGCATAAGCACTTCAACATGAACTATATTAAGAAGCAAAAGAAACCAGCGAGTGAAAACGCAAAAAAGCAGCCAAAAATGTCAAAAATCCAGTCCATTGATTGAGAAATTCAACATAAAAAACCAGCAAACAATAGTTAAAAAAACTAGCAAAAAATAGCTTTAAACACAACTAAAAACTAGCCAAGAAAAGGGAACAAACAACAGCCAAAAACCATCCATATGAACCACAATGAAACAGCAACAAAGACAAACAAAACCTCTTCAACATTGTCGGTCTATTAAGTAGCAAAAAAACCAGCAACTCAGCATAAGCCAGCAATTTAGCAAAAAAAAACCACAACTAGCAGCCAAGAAATAGCCCAAAAAACCAGCAAACAATAGCCTTAAATGCAGCTGCAAACTAGCCAAGAAAAGGACCAAAAAAGTAGCCAAGAAACTTTCAAATTAAAGGCATTTAGGTCTTAATACCATGAGCAGCATACATTTAAAAAAAAAAAATAGCTCTCATGTGAATATAGAAAGCCAAACAAGGTTATGCTTAAGTTTTGGAAAGTTCTTGTAGTTCAATCAAAGTCATTATAGCTTCAAGTTCTCGGGCAACATTATAGCTTCAAGTCGCAAAAATAAACTCAAGGTAGTCCCAACTCAACTCTTCTACTATTGGTTTCTACTTTTCACTTCATTTCACTTTTATTAACTAGCCCTAATCACAATAAGAAGCACAATCCTGTGGGACATCAGACCAAGCCAAATTAGGAATCTTCAAAGAAATCCATAAGCTTTAACTGATAGGATAAACTGAATGTACTTCTATCTCAGTGAATTCCGCACTAGAAGCAGGTTTTGCTAACATTTTGCTAGCATTGGTTTACTGGTAGGTATGAATAAGCAAATACTAACTCTCAACAATTCCAAAATTATAGTAGCAGTGCTACTATTTAGTAATTTTCATTTGATTTAGGCATTACAACGAACATGTCCAAACACAAACCTATCTACAGGTTCATTATTGTTTATTTTTGTTGATTTTGTTTTATTTAGATTCTAATTTATTCCATTAAATGTTTTTTCACTAGCATTTGGGTTCATAATCGCATTCTATAGGGGAGATGTTGAACTGAGCATATGACTTTCTTGATCCCAATATTTCACTCTTTAATCACCAAAAAGAGAAGATTGTTTTTGACAACATATTATTTGCCATACGGCCCATACCTGTCCAAAGCTGCATCTTGTTTTAGTTTGTGCTGATTTTGTTTTATATAGATTCTAATTTACTTCATTAAAGTTTTTTACTAGCATTTGGGGTTTAAGTAACACAAAATGAAATTTCATTGTAAAAGAGAAAAAGTTTCTTAATTTCCAGTTTTCCTTGCAACTCCTTTATGTTTGGAGAATGAATCTTTTTCTAAAATACAAAAAATCTTTAATGCACAAGTCATACAAATTTGGGAAAGCAGAGCATCTTTATCCAGCTAGTACATGGTGCATGAGTGATGGGTCTTAAAAACTATATAAAGAGTTGTATCTTAATTTAATTTTGGGAAGGAAGAATGGTTCATGTTGATAGTTTCTTTTGATTAGTGAAATAATTCCATCTTACAAAGCATGTGCACAAATTATGGAGTCAAATATGAACACTATAAGAGCATCAAATTTATAGCTGTAGAACTTGAATGGATTATATAGTGCAACACCACAAGAGCATTAATCATTGCTAAAGAACTATACAACATGGGAACAGATTATCTGTTCCAAGTCCAAACATAGAGAAGCAAACAAACGGTTGAGCTCTTTAAACCAACAGCATGCGAAGAAGAGTAGGAAAAAGAAAAATCACCACAAATAGGGTGGGTAAAGGCTATCCACTTGAGTTGCCTAACCAAGATAGCAGAGCCGGACCAAGACCACCGCTGCGACTGTCAGATCAACACCCGCGCTGCGACTACCGAACCAAGACGACTGCTGCTGGAGCCGAAGGAAGACTATTGCTGCGATATGTCTGACTTCCGGATGCTGTTTGATTCTTTGGCTGTGATGTGCGACTTCCAGATAGCTCGACTTCTTGTTGTCAGGTTTTAATCGTTTGGTGACTGGTGATTGGTGGTGGTGGTAGTGAGCTAGGGTTTGGAACGTGGTGGTGGAGATGCGTGGTGGTGCAAGGCGGAAATGGGTATTGGGTTTCTGAAAATTTGAAGTTTGGGATTTGGGAATTGGGGAATGTAATAAAAATAGGAAATCTTGTAAATTTTAATTGATACAAAGGCATTTTTATAATTTTATATGAAGTCGAGCTTTTCGAGTGGCTCGTCAAACTATCTGCCTAGGAAATGACTATTCGACCTCAACTCGTATATATTAACGATTGACCTAAGTTCGGCTCGAGTTTGGTATGACCGACCTCTATCAAGCTGTGACTCGAGTTGCTTGTGAGTGGCTTGCGAGCAACTTGAGTCGTCAACAGCCCTAATTTAAACACAATTACATGCGTTTAACACTTTATGTTTTTTGAAATTCAGCTCATATAGATGTTAACTCCAAACTTATGTTTTATATGTCAGACCAAAACGATTTGAAAAGGCGAAAGAATAAGCCATCATAATAATATTCTATTCAACTTGTATAATATTCACTATCCATCTCTCACAGGAATACATTGCATGTAATGCATGGGCTATTAAACCTTGATGCAAGAAGTAATTAGTTGAGTTTCTAAAAGCAGGTTAAGTGTATTTTTTGGCCAGATTGTATTGAGTGCTATTGGGCTTTTTCACCCCAAAAGCTAGTTCAAGGGGTAAGGCTTTTCTTTATATTTGTAATCAATCACCCTACCCCTTCTACAACCAATGTGAAATAACCTTCAAAAATCTCCCTCTCACAATTTGAGTCCTAGGTTGGAACAACATCAATCTTTCATATGATGGGTAACATTTTATCCGAGTGTCTATTGGGAGGGGTTGTCGTAACTGAGCTTTGAAACAAGTGTCAGGTGCTCTGAATCAGTAGGATGGCAATTTGCATTTTACCCTTCTATTCCTAAGTTGAATTTTGATTATGCAGGAGCTCATCGAGCTCAGAATGACGACAAGAATGGTCCCAGGAGTGATCCCAGCTGGTTGCTTACCACAACCTTTGAGTTTCAATAGAGATCACTCTTCTATAACAGGATGCATTGGATGGTTGAATGAGCTTCTGATCTACCACAGCGATATGCTTCAAAAGGAGTTGAATAAAATTCGAGATCACCATCCTCATGCATCTGTAATCTATGTAGATTATTACAATTCCACCATACAACTCTATCATTCTGCGCAAGAATATGGTATTTAATTCGTTCTTCTCTGTTCATTTCATTGATTTTTTTTTGGGTCCTTAAAACATGTTCCTGAATATCGAGTCCATGACCCTTTTTGAGATATTCGACTCTACAGATATCACCAAAATTTAGAGATACCATTAGCTATATATGCTTTCTGAATGCTTAGTAATGTGAAGAAGCTTGATTCAGGTTTCAATGGGAAAAACTTTGTAGCCTGTTGTAGAGGTGGAGGCCCTTACAACTATAACTTTACAGCTGAATGTGGCGATCCATTGACAACCTCTTGTCCATATCCTTCGGTGTTTGTGAACTGGGATGGGAATCATTTCACTGAAGCTGCAAATAGATGGATGACCAGGGCAATATTAGAAGGACCATACACCTTTCCTCAAATTAACCCCTCCTGCATTAGTTCAGTAGATGGAGATGATGGAACACACCTCAGCTCTAGATAGATTTGATATATTTTATCTAATTTAATTTTTTTGATACATCTACTTCATGAAGTAAATTGTTGGGTTTATGGGCCATTTTGGATCACAGGCCACACAAATTGGTTTATCCAATTCAAACCGATTAATGTAATTTTAACGCCTTTTGGTGTCTACTTCTACAATTTAGGTATAACTTTGAATTTGTTAACTCGTATAATTCAAAGAGATAAAAATTTTCAATGCTAAATTGACATAAGAAAGTTCAATAGGTAAACTAGAAGATTTGAATTGATTAACGGGATTGCTTGAGATCTTTTTTTTTCTTTTCTTTTCTTTTCTAAACCAAATGTGTCCTCTCAAACATATTCCATGAACAATCATCAATTTGACAAGGACTAAGATATTGAGGACAACAATTTTTTTAGTCATCATCCAACATACATCGCTTGAGAAAAGCTGAGTTTCCCCATATATACACTAAGCGCTTAGGTCTAAACCCTCAACATGACGTGCGAGAGGGACTGATACGGTTTTCAGAAGAGCTGATAAAGAAGAGAAACCTTACTTCTAGTGCCCAGGAAAGCAGTCAGACGTCAGTTCTCTTCTCCAGTTTCCACTGATTTTTTGACCTCGTACGACCTTCCTTAAAAACCCCTAACAAGGAAGCTACTAACAAGAACACAGCTCTAATAGAAATTGAGATATGGAGATACTCCACAATATGATCTCTTCTATTTGGATTTGAGTCCCTAAACTTTCTTTTTGTTTTCTCTCTCTCTCTCTCTCTCTCTCTTTGAGTCTATAGACTAGATTGTCTTATTTTACGTTTGTTGGAAGTTTTTTGATAAGGGATATTTGTCTCTATTTAATGAATTTTTTAGAATGCAGAAAATGAATTTGAACTCTTAACTTACACTCAAAAAAAAAAGCTTTATACCTTTGTAGCCAATTAAAGAAGAGCTTTGATCTGTCCTTAATGGAGAACTAAGCTAAGAGTAGTTGGTTAAAGATTTTTCCCATTCATTCATGAATTCTGGCGCGACAGTTAATGTAGACAATGATCCGTGCATCTTAGTTGTCACCACAAGTAACGTGTAAATAAGTCTATAATTATAGTTGGCACGATGACCACGCAAGGCTCTTTGCATGTGCTCATCCTTAATCCGTCTCCACGTATTACAACCTCGTATTCTAGTACGCATATGAATGAGGTCGGTATCCGCGCGTGCGCGTGCGCGTGGGAGACCAGACGGGGACGAGGCATTTTTTACTTCCCTCGCCTTAAATGGGCCGACAGACGACACTCTTGCTCCATGTCTGCCCGCATCCCCCCGCCCCTGGGGGCGCTCTCTCTCTCTCTCTCTTCTTCCCGTCCTCATTAAATTTATTAATATAAATAAATATAATATAATACATAACCTATTAATAATAAACTTAAAAGATTGAGTTCGCTTTCGACAATTGAAATTAGGATTTGAAGTTGTCAATTTTAATGCAAGAAATAATAGTCCCAAGTTCTAGATTGGATGCTATTCACTAGAATTACTAATTTCACCAGCTAAAAATAAGAAGAAAAAAATCTACCAAATTTCCGGAAACCTCTTGATACACTATTAAGTAGTTTATGTTGTAGTAGCCGTGGGTGAAGCATATCCAGATTCCTCCGTGATTAAACTGCAAGCAGAGTTGATGTAAGGAGCGGTGCAAGGCCCTTCTGCGAGTGGGAGACTGGGTGGGACGGGGACGGGGACGGGGACGGCGCATGGATAGGAATAGATAGGGAAGGCAAATTCTTTTCCTAGTGCATCAATCACTGAAGCTTCAAGCTCATAGGTGGAAGTGAATAAAAGGAACTGTGCTTTAGAAACCAGTGATACGCCCTCCAAGCAATCGTCCAACACTTCTTGGCCTCTAGCAGAGAAGAATGGCGTTGGAAGATCAGAAATGCGCATTTCAGGGAACCCAGGAATGTAATTAACCTGCTCCTTTCCTTTCTCTGCATCAGAAACAATGCAATACAGTAAAGAAGATAATAATGGCTTCTGTCAAACTGCATACTTGTTTACCATCCTTGCTTCTTGTTCATACTCTAAGCAGACAGTGAAATATTACCTAGTATACTAATCGGTTTGTTTGGATAGGATATTATTTGAAATATTATTTAGAATAATTACTGTAGCACTTTTTGTGATTCCGTGTATGTGAGATAAAAAGGTGGATGGGAATATAAAAAAAGTGAATTGGGAAATATGTTTATGATGCAAGTGAAATATTATTTGAAATAATATTAATCAGTGGCGGAGCTAGAAATTGCAATTAGAGGGGGCGAGTCTCTGTTATTTGGACCAAGTCCAAATAACTTTTATACATTATTGTTTGGGTCCTTGAGAGGGGGCAAAGTGAAATTTTTTATCAATATTTTGGGGGGGCAAAACAATATAATAAAAATTTTTTTATTTAGAAAATTTTTTTATAACAATTGGAGGGGGGGCAAAGTGAAATTTTTTATCAATATTTGGGGGGGCAAAACAATATAATAAAATTTTTTTTACTTAGAAAATTTTTTTTTTAGCAATTGGAGGGGGGGCGGTTGTCCCCCCTGGCCCCCCCCCCCCCCTTCCCTCCGCCCCTGATAGTAATGCTATCCAAATTTTATTCCGGGTAGGTAGGGTTTTAATTACCAGTTTGAAAAGGGATAGATGGTAACGTTACTCGATAAAATAGCACGTATTATTTCATTCATGTTTAATGATTATACATATATCTGATCAGTAAGACATGCAAGTAGCTTTGCCCAAAAAAAAAAAAAAAAGGTTCTGCAAGTATTTGATTGAAGATCCTTAATGTCAAGCCTGAAGTTGAGTGTTAATGGTTCTCAAACTCTCCTCGAGTCCGATGAAATGAACCAAAAGGCCCAAAACCAAGTTGCACTCCAGTTACATGGAAGTTGCTCTCCAGTTACATGGAAGTTGCTTAATTACTTTGCTCTAAGCCTGCCAGGAGATTTTTAATGGTACTATTTAAAACTAGTGTGAATACCCGTGCTACGCACGGTGCTGACATTATTGAAAAAAATAAAATGGTGAACAAATAAAGGTGAAAAAATTGAACCAACAAAATTTAAATGTAATATCTGTTTAACAATAGTTTGAAATATAATAGAATATGTATATCATTCAAGAACTGTCTTTTTTCGGAAGATGGATCCTGAAAAAAAATTAAAATTTATATTAAAAAAGGGAATGATATATTTCTACAAATGAATGTAATTGAATGTTGTTAAAATGAAATACTTACAAATACTAAGCATTCGATTTAATAATCTTTCTTGAAGGTGCGAACACTCTTCACACCAATCCACTTTTAGTACGAAAGCCAAAATTGATGATTTAATTAACTATGTTGAATTTTGTGGAGTGCGTACTACAAATGAAAATACACGATCCTTGACGATATAAAAAACTGCATATTTACCATGATCACGCAAAAGTATTGGTGATGTGGATGGCTATCGAACTTGAAGAAAGGCAATATTTTCATTTCTTTGATCTAGAAAAAATATATATATTAAATCAAAAATAAATAATTTTTGTATTTATTTTATGTGTAGTAAGTGATACATTGTATGAGATTTGTTAACAAAAAAATACAATAGTTAATATAGAAGTAGCATCAATAGAATTTAATACAATTGTGTTGTAATCAAATGAAAATTACGCACCAATAGAATTGTTATTAGCACCCATAGTTAATGAAGTAATTCCTATATAAATATATTTTGGTACATGTAGACCCCCCAAACCCCGCAAAACCAACCATCACTTATTGAAAACAAACCAATAAATGTACTAAAATGCCTCCCATCTATATCTCAAATTGCACTTTAACCCACGAATTTTGTGCGAAATTATCCCTCTAATTGCTTTTGTCCTTTTCGATTTTTTCACATGTCGCTAACTGCTTCATTCCCTCTGCTATCACTTGTATATTTAAAATCAATTTTTAATATTAAATAAAAAGAAATGTATTAGTTTATATCAATTTTTGGATACAGAATTGTTTTTCAAAGATTTTGATTCGTAGTCCCTACTATGTTTAAACCATCTTTTAATATCCAATTCAATATTATCTTTTAATTTGGCAGCCTCTATAATTTTTAATTTATTCTTTTGGTTTAAGTTCGGTTAGAATTCAGAATTTTTCAAATACCAAGAGAAACCAGATTTTTTTAAAAAGTCACCGCTTTGAGTCAGGTAGAGCCCCGAAATATGAGTCAGGATTATTTCTTTTATGCAGTTAGATGGGTTCCCCACAAATTTTGAGTGGAAAATTTTAATATATTAAATAATAGGACAACTTGAATTTGGAATAGCAGATAAGTGGGGCAAAGTTAAAAAAACACAATAATACTAATCAATACCTAAATGAGCGGGGTCACTTACTGAAAGGTAGTCACCGCCGGCTTCCTGACGTCTGCCAAAGGTTCAAGAAAAAAAGTATGATGCGTACTAAGAAGAGCACCGGAGTTCTGGTATCAAAGCTGCATCAGTTTTCATCGGTCAAAGAGGGCTTAAGTTAATAGTATTTTCCAATGGCTAAAAGATTGCAAAATTCTAACATACACAAACAATATTTATGATGTAAAACAGAAACTTCTAATTCCAATAAGCCCAAAAACAGTCATACTAAAACATTAACAAATAAAGAAATCCAAAAAAAGGAGGTTGGCACCATAACTCCAAAAGTCCATGTGATAAATAGTTATTTTATTAACAATAAGCATCAGACAACACGCTTATACAATTAATCTTACCCAGTAAATAGTTCTCGAACTAAGATCACCTCTCCAAGACCTTCTTCTTCAAGAAAACCCCCATTCGTATGCCGCTAAGTTATTCTCACCGAATATTCGTCGATACATGTGCGACATGCAATTGCACTAAACCACTAAACCCCCTTCCAAGCACCCAAAGAAAGGAAAAAAAGATAAACTTTGATGTGGCAATGGTTTTGCATGAAGTGAAATCAACAGTACCAAACAATCGAAGAATATTAGAATAAAATTCAAGAACTCTCCAACCCAAAAATAAATAAATTAATAGACACGGAATTTATTGTTGAATATAGGCAGATACATTTGGAGACGGCGCCAAGATGGACTCAAATATCCATGAAGAGGATGAAGCAGAGGACTCCTTGGATCCAAAAAGATCAGAAGTGAATGAAGAAGAAGAACCAGATTGCTTTCTTTTGTCAGAAGTGTATGATCGCTCCTAGGTAGTTAATCGCGGAAATGTACATATACTAAAACATGGTATGATGATAGTGGGAAACGTGGGAGGAAATATAAGAGTGGTTGTAGGGTGAATTAAGAGATAGTGGGAATATTTTAACTTTAAATTTGATTGGTGATAAGGTGGTTATTATCCACTACATTTTATGTATTAAAATAAATACAAAAATCTAGAAAAAAGAATGAGAAGTTTAGAAGCCATTGAGAGGGTTTCTGCTAAAAATCCCTTCCTGAATACATATAGATATAGATGTCTCTCCACTCACCGCCACCTCATGGCAAATTGGTTTATGAGTTCTGTCAAATGAATTTTTTCATCATTCACTTTTTAAATAATAATTTTATATTTTTTATAAAATTAAATCAATAAAATTTGGTTCTAATATAAGTTTTTAACTACTTTTTACTTTGAATCCATCACGTGATCCACACATATTCATTTTTTTGAAAACAAAAGTTAGATCCCATTTGTAGTTAAATAAATAATCCAATTTATATTATTTTTGTCCCTAAAAAAAATAGGATTTGATCCGAATCACATTTATATTTCTTAAAAGGTGGGATCTGACCCGATCAATGTTCATTTTTATCACTAAAAAAGTGGAATTTAATCTTTTTATATATAAAAAAAATGATTACATGTAGGTCATGTAATTATTTTACACTAAAAAGTGATCAAAAATCTAAATTGAGATTAAATTTTATTAACTTGAATTTGTGAGAAATGTAAATTTAATATTCCAAAAGTGAATGATTAAAAAATTTACTTCTCAGAATGTGAGAAAAGGGACTTTTTTATTTTTTTAGTTGTTAGGTAGTTGTCTAGTGAATGCCAAAATGAGGGCCTGAATGCCAAATGCCCAAAGTTAATGCCCATTAAATTTAAGCGGGACTCACAAAGAACTCACATCCATCAATTGATGATACGACGACGCCTCCATAGAAGTTAAGTTTAGATTGAAGAATCCACGCACAAGCCACGTGGGACGAAAGTGATTGCTCTAGGAAAGACGATTTGCAATTTCTTCGTTTTACGGGACCGCAATAATCACTGATGGCGATTAGGCTGGCAGCCAAATGGAAAAGTTGGTAGTAAATCACTTCAATCATTTATACAGCCACCGTAATAGGTAAATAGCTGAATCTTTACCAAATTTCTCACACGGAAGTGCATGGAAATCAAGTTTTAAGACCAATGAATCAACGCATATGGTTTCCTAGCGTACTTCCCTTCATTCAATGATTTATTGATTTTAAAGGGAGAATGACAAATTCTCTTCACTGAATTGATTTTAAAACAAATGCTCTCCATTGAATGGTTTTTAAAATGTTTGTCCACGTCATACTTGAAGTTAAACACAATAATAATCTCACATCATGTAGTTAAGTTAAGACCTATTAAATTAGTTAATAAAGATATTATAATCTTTATTGGGATAATTTCAAAAACTTCTCCTGAGATTTCTGTCTCACTGGCCACCCCTGAGATTTTCAAAATATCAACCACCTCCCCTGTTTGATTGATGGGTCCTGATTATTACAAATTAGATGGTGAAATGACTTAATTATCCCCAAAACTTATGTGATATTTTGTGATTGTGTTAATTGAATTAATTAAATCATTACTCTAAGCATGTTTAACTGAAATAATGACCATTTGCAAGGGCGCCAAATTGAGGTGCCTCTTTTGAGCTATTTAGTTGTTGTGATTGATGTACGTGACCTAGTCTCGATTCAGACATGAAATTGAAGGCACGCACGTTGCTTTC
Source organism: Coffea arabica (assembly GCF_036785885.1). NCBI lineage: Eukaryota > Viridiplantae > Streptophyta > Magnoliopsida > Gentianales > Rubiaceae > Coffea > Coffea arabica. The sequence goes on from NC_092312.1 coordinate 13,145,314, forward strand.
AGACGGTAAGATGCCAAAGTATGCCTCTCTTTTAAGGTAACATAATTCTGGCAACAACATATGTAAAACTCATCAAACATCCAACAAGATGCATTTTCATGTGTTGCTACTTATATAGAGTTTCCCGCAAGAGTATGGTTGCAAAGAGACATTAGACGCTGTTCAGAAAGAGCCGCTGGTTGCTAGTTTCCTAAATGTAATAGCAACCTAGCCTTTGATGAGAGTTTCAAATTAATACACCTCTTGAGTTTTTATTCTTGTTATATGCCTAGGTACCATTCATTACCCACTAACGAGGGTAGCTATGGAATGAAGTTTTTTTCTCTCTCCTGATACGCATTTTACATTGTTTGTGTTTTTGAAATGGGATGGATTTGTTACTGTCTAATTAGTTTTAGGGTAGGTAGCAAATATTTTGAAAACCTCAAAGGAGGCTAGTGAAATTATCCCTTTTTTTTTTTTTTTGCCGGGTAGTTGTCGTGTGAGAGCTAAAGTATCAGCTGTACTAAATAATTGAATGGCGACGAATCCCCACAAGAAACCGCTGACAGCACAAGAAGCTTCTCGGATTCAAAATGGAGTAATTACCTAACACGGTCCTTATTACGTTAAACTCGCATTGACAAAAATCAAAGTAGCATTTTCTTTTTTCTGGCTGCTATCCGCGTATTACTTTCAAAGGACCTTTTCATATTAGAATTAGAGGTACGCTTCTGAGGGTTATATCAACCAACCAGAACGAAACCAATAAAAATCCTCTACTGCATGTGAAAGACATAATCATTACCCATTAGAGATTTTTTGCCTTTTCATTCATGAATTTTGGTGCGCGCAATTATTGTGCCTTAAACGGACTTTGGTGTCGACAATACAATTGTAGGGCCACTCCTAAAGCGACAGGTGTAAGATCTGCCACATCAATAAAAGGTGCATTTTTTCTCTTTAATCCAACGTGCTCCTTCTCTCACAAAGCTCAGACTCAGCAAATCATTCCATCCGTGATGCTCTCTTCAACTCCAATCCGCGATCAATTCCGGTAGATGCACTTCCTACCATCCACCACCACAGCCCGCTTCTCGCCACCATCGTTATCAGCACCTCCTACCTCTGCCGTACCCTCTGCACCATGTTTGCTCTTTGCCCCTCCCTTTTTGTCATCACCAGCACCTAGAGTTGTGAACCAATTGCTGCCTTCCTTCTCGGGTCATCTTTCCCTCTTTTCTCTCAAAATCTAAGATTTGGGTTTAAATGTTGTGAGCTCATGAGTTATTCTGCAATACCCAGATGTTCGCCAAAATCACATATTAAGGATGTCGTTTGATAAAATTGAAATTTGAAACCCAAGTCTAAAATTTAAAATTTGAATCCATTAAGTTATTAAATTATTAAATATTAGATCTAATACATTTGAGTGCATATCACATTCAGTGATAAGTAAATAATTTATCACTTAATTTTGAGAGTAAATTTTATTTTAAAAAATCAATCCCACTTAATTAATTTTGAATGTTCAATTTTTTATTATCAAAATGTTTGAATATATTAAGATTTGAATTCATTAAATTTAAATGCTGAACTAAGTTATCATACGTGATCTAAATTTAATTAGTTTGAGAAAAAGGAAAAGAAAAATGAAAACTTTTTGGTGGTTGGCGTGGGTGGGTGAGTGTGGGGCCTGGGACGTGGGAAGTGGGGGCTCGGTTTGCGGATTGGGTGAGATGGATCCTTGGATGTTGCCCAAGAAACAAAATGTAAGCCGTAAGGCTGTAAACCCTTGTCCTTAACTATATAAAAGCGGGACTGTTCCACGCTATTTTGGCAGGAATGACGGTAACTTTTGTCCTGGGCCTCTTTCTGTTTTGGCAAATTTGGTTGGTTCAGTAAGTTTTTCGGTCTTTTCACGTTTTCAATTGCACCTTTCTGTTGTACCTTGTGCAGTGATTTAGGTCACTTTTAATCGATTACCTTCTTTCTGTCCATGTGTCCAACAATTTGGATAAGCAGATTTAGGATTTTGTGTTAATGACAGACAAAATATATAAGATATATATTTCATAAAATCAATATATATATGGGAACGCAATTTATATACATAAAAATATGTATGAAAGAAGAGGAATAATACCAATAATAATTTATTAATCACATCATAAGAACTCAATTTTTCACTCTTCTCAACTAAACACAATAATATGCCTCCCTATAAATGACTTGATACACAAGTCTTACAACCATAAGCAGTTTTCTAATAAGATATTAATTTCTAAACAATAAAGCTATCATAATTTAACTCCAATAGAATTACTAAAACTCTAATTTGACTAAAACACTGCCAAATAATAATATGAAAATTTCTAATTTTGAACCTTGATTTAATATGCGGACAATACAAACTATCACTTTGTCTTTAAACAAGTCAATTAACACTTTTAATCATGCAATAATGTAACAAAAAATTATAAATTTAACTCAACAACTCCAACTCATAAAAATTATTACACACAAAATTCAAAATTCAATCATAGTAGTACCGTACACATCCTACATGCATGCAGGTCACAGCATGACCAAAAGCTCGTAAATCTATAATTACAGTTGGCACTTGGCACGATGGCCATGGCATGTGGTGGTCATCATCTTTAATTATGAACAATGTACTCCCTCCGTCCCGTTTTGTTAGTCTGAATTTTTTTTTCACACAGATTAAGAAAGTGTAATTAATTTGATTGGAAACATAAATTTAGATTAATAATTTCCTAAAATATCCTTATGCTAATCACGAAGAGTACCAATTAATATCAGTTACAACTAATGGGTTAGAATTGGAAAAGCTCAATGTATTCAATGTAGTGGATTGGTATTTAATAACAATGTATTAATAATAAGATATTTAATAAGGGTATTTTAGACAATTTAGAAGATTACTACATTTCTTAATGGGAAAATGGACTATAATTTGGGACAGACGAAAAAGAAAAACAAAAGTATAAAAGTGGGACGTAGGGAGTACTTTATTAACCTACAGACAAGCAACGTTTTCCTCGCACCGCAAGAATTGTAGACGGTCTAAGTAGTCGAGCTGGAGTTTTGTACGCCTTTCATTCATTACAATCGAAATTAGGAACGTGACTGATCTAGGCAGACTTTCGCTGGCACGAGAAAAATATGTTTGGCTCCACCGCAATTATGTTACTGAACGGGTCAGTGTGAAATAAAAGCACCCAAGGAAATCAAAGAGAATTTCAACCACTAGTTTCTATATAAATCAGAAAAACAAAATTAAAGCGTTGTAGTTCTCATCTTCTAGCATTTCACTTCTTCCTTTCATTCTTTTGCTTCCACCATGACTAAACCATATTTGTGCATCATTCTTTTTATATTGATGATTGTTTCTCAGTCTGCTTCCGAATGCTATACATCCATGTTTTCTTTTGGCGATTCACTTTCGGATAATGGAAATCTACTCGGCTTCTCATCCCCAAAGACCATACACCAGGGTCGCCCACCCAATGGAGAAACCTACTTTGGCCAACCTACTGGCAGATGTTGTGATGGTCGTCTCATCGTGGATATGATAGGTTGATCATACTTCTTTTTTTTTTAGGAGAAAAAAAAAATCCATGCATCACTAAGCTCTGTTGAAATCTCATGGTTTCTTACCTGGTTTTTCTGCAACCTTGCAGCTCAGAATTTTGGACTTCCAATTCCTCCGCCATATGTGAGTATTCGGAATGCAAAGAGCAGCAGGGATTTTTATGCTGGCGTCAATTTTGCAGTAGCAGGAGCTAAAGCTCTGGACCCTTCATTTTTTGACGAGAGGGGAATTTCTGAAAGTGTCACCAACTTCACTTTGCGAGTACAGCTGGATTGGTTCAGAGACTTGTTGCCATCTTTATGTGGCACAAAAGCTAGTCAGTAACCTTTGCTTCAAATTGTTGATGCAGTAAATATGTGTAACCGTGTCGTAGACCATGCATATAATTAGTTAAATACATGTAAATCTCACACACACACACACGTGCGCATGTAATTAAGTGTCTTGGAATAAGGAGTAGTATAACAATAGGCTTGCGAAAGAAAAATTAGTGAGTAACTTTCAAAATAACAGCGCACGTCACATTTCTATTTTCCTAGTATTAGGTAACGTGCATGCTAGATAGGTTACTTCAAAAAAATTCATCAAAATTGTTTTCCCATAATATTTTCTAGCGGCTTGCATGTACATATCAAAGTATTGAAATCTTATGCTGATCATATGATCAACAGATTGCATGCAATATCTTCAGAGCTCGCTAACTGTGATGGGAGAAATTGGAGGCAACGATTACAACCATGCTCTTCTTCAAGGAAGAAGCATCGAGGAGGTCAAAACATTCGTGCCCGCAGTTGTTGGCGCCATCAGTTCAGCCATAACGGTAAGAAATTCCAACTGCAATTTCCTCTCATCAAACTCTGCCATCAGTTGCTATATATCTTCGTCACTTCAGCTATCTGAATATCAATTCTTTTGGGCTTCCGGCGGCAGGACATGATTCGACTTGGGGCGGCGAATTTCATAGTTCCCGGCAACCTACCATTGGGATGCTTGGCCGCCTATCTAACATACTTCCAGAACTCCAATAGGGATTACGACTACGACTACGACGAGGCTCCTGGCTGCATTAATTGGTTAAACGACTTTGCAAAGCACCATAATGAGGTGCTCCAAATTGAACTTAATCGCATTAGGGAGCTTCATCCTCATGTAACAATTATCTATGCTGATTACTACAATTCTGCAATTCGATTCTATCGCTGGCCAAAAGAATTCGGTACTTACTCTATCTCTTTACTTGGTGCAATTTATATTATCCGACTTTATCACTACTCAATTTTCCACTCTAAAGTTTTCCCGTTTGGATTGGAGGTTTTGGAATTTTCGTAGAAAAACATTCCGTCGCTTGTCAAGAGTTGGTCAATAAAATGTTTATTGCAGGATTTACAGGAGGAACTCTGTCAGCCTGCTGCGGAGCTGGTGGCCCATATAATTTTGATTCATCTGTGGGTTGTGGAGACCCGCCGACAACTGGCTGTGCTGACCCTTCCGCGTATGTCTGCTGGGACGGTTTGCATCTGACAGAGGCAGCCAATAGATTAATCGTCAAGGGTCTATTTGAAGGGTCGTATTCAGCTCCTCCCATTAAGTTAATTTGTGCTAAGATTCCTTCTGGTGGGGGTCTTTCCCATCAAAAGTAGGCCTGTGGAGAAGCATTTTGTTGTTTCCCAATGCCTTCCTCCTTCTGGTGGAATAATCTACATTGATATTCATGTCAATAATATTATATTCAGGTCAATTGATTTTAAAATGGAAGCCAGGTTCATTATAAACTAGCTTTTTCAAACCCAACAGCACAAACTTGGAGGATTTTCTCCTTTCTCTATCGAGTTCGAGGATCTTAGCCGTCGTTCACCTGCAGAAACTTCAATCAAGTCCGCAATTCAGTTTCCAAATCTCATCAATGTCGAGTTACATCAATTAGTTGCAAATGGGTGTTAAGAGACAACGTGTCCAACATGGATCATAGCTAGGAAAATTTGACACGCATTATTGCGCACGACAATATAGATTAAAATTCAAATGTTTAACATGGATCATAGCAAGGAAATGTATCGCTATTCCTCAAGTAAAGACACAAATTCAAATGTTTAATTCCAATAAAATCAAATCCAACAAGTGAATTTTCCCCCTTCTTTTTAAGTAAACTAGTAGTGAGTTTAAATAACTTTGCCCGCTAAGGGCTATACACGATCAAGTGATCATACGTTGTGCAAAAATAAATGCAAAAGATCATAAAAGTAATAGCAAATGTACACTTTATTAAATTAACACATCAATTGTGTGTGCGTGTATTTTTTTTTTTTTCAGTTGTAAGATGCCTGTATTACTTACAAATTTCCTTTCTCCAAATTGTTTAGATTCCAGCAAGTCAATTGCTGGATTCTATCACACAAATTTCCTATCGTTTTGGAAAAAAAAAAAAAAAAAAAGATACTCCTTTATTGATGAACTAATCTGATGAATCTTAATTTCTGTAATACCATTTGCCAGCAATTGGTATTTTTGAAAAACTTCTTGTTGTTTCATAAGACTTCCCCATTAATGATAATTTTCTTTTGCCGTGGGGATGCGGTAGGGATGGTGCTGGGACTGGCAAGGAGGAAGTGGTGGTGATGGTGGTACTGGGAGGAGTTTATTGCAGCTATGGTGACAAGGGGAAAAAGAAAATGGATGGCAGGCATGACTTAGCAAAACGTATGTGAGGACGCAGGATGCTGCTGTGGGTTGGATATTCGAGATCTAATGGACTTAAATTTCTAGGAGGCCAAACTAGTCAACCAAACACAGGAAAACTAATAGGAAAGCATTTATTTTCTTTAAAAAAAATTTTTTGGAAAACATTTTCCAGGGAAAATATCTTACACCCAATCAAACAGACCCTTAATGTAAAAAATTTTCCTTTGGAAAGCAAAACAAGACTTGGAGTTTTGAGGCATGCTTGCACCGAAAGTAGACTGGACATCCGAGCTGAGTTTTAAGACACTAATTGGAATTCTTGTGTTTCCGACGACCAAACAAGCAGCCCCTTCCACGTGCAACTTAGGGGAAAGAGTGAGGTATTACAAAGGTAGAAGAACCAATGCATGGTTTTCTTTTGACTGCTTAAGGGCGGCATAGTCCTCTTACCTAATATTGGATAAGCAATAGGTCCTCACGCATGACCCAACCCGCAATATATATATATATATATACGCACCTGCATTGCACTGCTCAAACGATCCCGACTCCTTCCCAAAAAAAAGAAAGGGTGGAAAGCTAAATCCAAAGGTTTCTGTATTTACTACTATTTTCTGTTCTCACAATGATCAATCATCCATTTCTGTGTCTTGTTCCTATCTTATTAATCATTGCTCAATCAGCCGAAGGGTGCTATACATCCATTTTTGCCTTTGGTGATTCCCTCACGGACAATGGAAACTTGCTTGCCCTCTCAGCCCCAAGAATTATACACCAGGGCCGCCTTCCCAACGGAGAAACTTACTTCCACCATCCAACTGGCCGATGCTGCGATGGCCGTCTCATCGTTGATTTCTTAGGTTAATCATGCACTGTTATTATATATTTAAGTTCTATATATATATATATATATATATATATTTTGGTTAGTCGAATGACTACTGGCCATGGCACATTTTCACACGCCGTTTTGGAATGTTGCAGCTCAGCAATTTGGACTTCCGATTCCACCACCTTATACTGAAGTTTCGAAAGAGATGACAATGGATATTCGTGCTGGAGTGAATTTTGCAGTGGCAGGAGCAAGAGCTCTGGACACTGATTTCTACGATAAGATTGGAATAATTGATCCTGTCACTAATGATACCCTGCGAGTTCAGCTGGATTGGTTCAAACACATGTTGCCATCTATTTGTGGCCCCGAAAAAGGTAAGTTCGCTTTCCTACAAGCCCCCTCCCCAACAAAAAGCAAATAGGATTTCTCCTCCTCTATTTTTGTTTTTTTTTTTTCTCTTTTTAATTTTTTTTTTGTTGGATTACGTGAACTTTTTCAGTAAAATGCGCTCACAAAATTCTTTTGATAGGGGTAGGTTGAGCTGGGATAGTCATCTTCCTTGGTTCTAAGAGTTTCCGTCTTTGACCAATGAGAAAAGCCTTTTTTCTACTTGACAGTCGCTTTCGATACCCAATTGATGCTCAGTTTTGCGTGTTCATGCACATGATTATGGGTTATTGAATTATCTGAAAATAAAGCACAATTTTATTTATTTATTTTTTATTGGGGTTTTGCTTGTTGAGTAAATGGACTCATGTGGCTTAATCATATGGTCCGAGGAGATGAAAGAAGTAGCCCTCCCACTACACGTATTCATTGTAGTCGAAATTTCCAGTAGTAATGTGTATGTTATTTTTGCTCCACATTGGAACGAAAATATCAGTAACCTTGGTTGGTGAGATGCAAGTGACTTAAAATCAGAAAATTAAAAGAAGAATGAAATAAATTAAGAATTTTAGCGGATGTCCAGAATTGAGAATTTCACCACGTAGACTTTGCGTGTTCCTGATCAGCATGCGGACTTGACAAGACGTTAATACAGATAAGGGTGCAGACGTTTGCATTGATTATCACGACATTATCCTCTGCATGAATGAACCTTGGTTGGTGAGACCGAGACCACGGATGCACATCAAATGGATCACTACATACCAAAAATGAATTTATTTGGCATCTAAAGAGGACTATATTTTTAGAAATGCATTTTGCTTCTGCTTTAATTAGGTAAAAACTTAGGGGGAAAAATACACATATATACGTATATATTGCAAGTGCATATTGTTTCTGGCTTGCTGAAGGGTATAGATTCAGTTCTCACTTGAAAACTCGAGAGGGAGCCGTAGGGGGCAGTGGAATAACTTCTTTAAAATCTTTTAGCGGAACTATTATTCGGAAGGATGGCTAACTCTATTTTGTACCTCTGAATTTGTATTATTTTTTTCACTTTGCATCTTAAATTTTAATTTTGGACACTTTCTACTGTAAACTCTCAAGTTTTGATACTTTGCATCTTAAACTCTTAAATTTGTCCCATTTAAATAACAAAATTAATGAAATAAAGAAAGAAGCAATTAATGACAGTATAGCGTTTTGTTCTAGATGCGATTATCATTAATTCCTTGACTCCTTTTGACCATATTTAGCGCATTATCATTAATTTGTATATGATCCTGATCACTAATATTGTTAACAATATTAACAAGATAAAGGACAATGCAAATTAATGATATTACATTATTTTGTTCTTGTTGCGATCTCTTGACTTCTTTTGACCACATTCAGTACATTATTATTGATTTGGAGGATCCACTATTCTGTTAATTTTGTTAATGTTATTATTGATTGAATTTAAATAGACAAACTTGAGAATTTAGGATAAGAAGTGTCTAAAATTGAGCATTTAAGGTGCAAATTATCTAAATTGAAGTTTATGACACAAAGTAAAAAAGTGGTGTAAATTTAGAGGTGCAAAGTGGAATTAGTCCTTATGATAGTAAAAAAAGAAATAAAAGGCACCGAATTGATTTTATCTGAGCTGTCAAGTGACATTAGCACCTTTTTTTTTTTTATTTTTTTTGTCTTTTTTGCGTCTTGCGACTTAGAGGATTAGAATGTCAGTACCGAATTTGGAGTGCCAGTAACTGGTCAAACTTCCAGAAATCTTTGCAAATGGCCCATTAATTATTTAATCGACGATACGTTGGTCTCCCTTCTTGGTTTGGCCCATTAATGTAGTACAATCCTATTATTTTACAACTAAGCAGAACCTAATCACATATTAGTCAATGGAGTAATGCCGCATTTGCGCATTCTCTTTTTAATTAAGTGGGATTTCTTGAAGTCAACAAATACGAGCAGCTTTAGAGGAAGGTTCAGAAGACTATTTATCATCATTCCAAGTCCACACCCAACAATTTACGTGTGGGGCCGGACTGGCACCTGGAACAAGGATATGTGCATGTGCGTGTGTGTGTGACAATAATTATTTTAATTAGAATTGTTTCTTACTCCTGCTTAATTGAAGATAATTAATGAATTATGAGTCATTTGGATTTTACACATATTGAATATTATATTATATATTTAAAAATTATTTTAAATTTTAAAATAACTAATCTTATCTTAATGATATTTAAAATAACTAATCTTATCTTAATGCTTTCTATGAATTTATTATATAAAATTATAGTAAAACTTTTTTCAAATCACTGTTATTAAAATCTTACATATTTCATAAATTACTTCATTTCATCACCATATCATTGATTAGTATTCAACTTGTTCATCATCTTTTCCCTTAATTTTGAATTAACTTAGTACAAAAAAGAGAATTAACTGTTATACCGACAGATTTATCAGTATTGTTGGAAACTAAATATTTATTGATAAAAAAACTGAATTGCTGGATCTTTTCTACTTAATTAAATGTGAATATATAGTTCTAGATTTATGGTCATTATAAAAATTTAAATTATCTAAAAGAATATTCATAAAAAAAGAATATCTACCAAGTTTTTGATATGGAATACATTATTTGATATATGCTATCATATTATAGTAAAAGTATGTGAACAAATTTTTAAAAATTAGTAAATAATTGAACATTTAGAATACATTAATTTTTTAAAGTGAATATGAATGAACATATAGGATTGTTGTTAATTTTCATATTTAAATTATTCATATTTATATAAATTCACAATAAATAAGAAAAGAAATCATGCTAAGGTGCGGACAAAATTCTAGTTTCTACAGTAAAGCACTCGAATTCGTCGAATTCCTAGCTAAAAGAATTTGGCCTCCTGATTGACAGACACGGTTTTAGAAAATTCAACCATGGATGGGTTTGCTTTCTTTGCTTTTGATTATCTGAATAACGAACATGCCTCTTCCATGCCTGTTAAGATTTATTTGACGAAATGAAGCCAAATCAAACCAACTGATGCTTCATTGACTTTAGTTTTCCCTTACTTGTCTGAGGGCAAATGACTAGTAATTCTTTTAAGTTTGCACCATATTTATACCTCCTGAATTTCAGAAAATTCTCTCTTTTTGTTGTTATGTCCCTGTTAAATAAAAAAAAAAATCTTTCTCTATAAAAATTAAAAAAAAATCTTTCTCTATAAAGATTAGCCTTTGAAGTTTTATATATTCCCCCCTTATTCAATATTTACCCCCCCCCCCCAAAAAAGATTTTCTATTGATTACCTTTAACAAAATTTTTGGACCTATTTCAAATTAAATATTAATGACATTGTAATGGGAAAAAGGGATTTGGCTTTTTAAATCAAAGTACATAATATATTTTTTTTATATAAATTTAAGAGTATGATTTATGCTGAAATTAACCGCTGCACTACCTCATCACAGGGTTCTAGCTCTATCACTGCCTATAAAAGTATCCAATGTGTGGCTCAGCTTAAAAATTTGATTGCTTTCTTCTATAAGAAATCGAATCTCGGGCCAACTGACACTTACCATACTTGGATTTGGTTTGGATAAAACATTTAGAATCGAATACATATGTTGGGGGAAGTAACAGATACTTTAACAAGTTGGTGGATCAAATAGATAATTGATTAAATATGAAGGACTTCTGGAGTCATTTTCCCTTTGCTGAAATATACATTTCAAAATTTACTGGCCATCATTTTCTTACATCGATGCGTTTCTATGTACTTTTAAATTGTCTTTGGAATCAAATTATGTTCGAATGCCCTAATAAAAAATGTTTATGTTGATACTGAAAAAAATAGAAGAATTAAGGGCAAATTCCACTTTACCCCCATGTGATTTAACGTTTTTTACATAACCATCATATGGTTTCAAAAGCTATATATAACCCCCTTATGATTTGAATTAAAGTGTCAAAGTGACTGGAATGACCATTCGTAACGGAATTACCTAAAATGTCAAAAATATCCTTATGTAAAGTTGAAAATTATTTATTAATCGGGGGGTTATGTGTATATTTTAAAAACCATAAGGGGGTTATATGGTAAAGTATTAAACCATAAGGGGGTTATATAGTAAAATATAAAAATCATAGGTGGTTAATGTGTCATGTATTTATAAGGGTAATTTCGACATTTTTAGAAGTTCCGTTACGAGTGACTATTGCCGTCACTTTGATACTTTAATCCAAATTATGAGGGGGTTATGTATAGCTTTTGAAACCATATGGGGGTTATCTAAAAAATGCTAAACCACAGGGGGTAAAATGTAATTTGCCCAAGAATTAATGCTCAATCCGCTGTAAATTCATGTTCAATCATTTGCAGATTGTGGAGAGCAGCTGAAGAGATCACTGGTCCTTTTAGGACCATTTGGAGGAAATGATTATCGCTATGCTTTATTTCAAGGAGCAAGTCTGGAGGAGAGAAAGCTGCTTGCACATCTAATTACTGATGCCGCGGTCTTAGCTGTCAATGTAAGACTATGACAAATCAAAGGGAGAAAAAGTGGAAGTAATTATTAGGAGAGTTGAAGCTGAAAAAAAAACAGTGGAAAGAATCTGTGCAAAAATCATTGAGATAAATAGTAGTAGAAAGTTTGGCGAATCATATATGGTCTAAAGCAGTTCACATTTGTTCTCACTAGCACAATTTTGACTAGGTTACCCCATTTGTACAGGAATTGGTTGAACTTGGAGTTGGCACAGTGATGGTTCCAGGACTTGTACCAGATGGGTGCTTAGCGGTGAGTCTCACATATTTTGGGAGTCCGAATACGGGGAATTATGATCTTTCAACTGGATGCATAAATTGGTTAAATGAGTTTGCTGAGTACCACGACGAGCTACTTCAAACAAAGTTGAATATGGCTAGAAAACGCCATCCAACTGCTGCCATCATTTATGCTGATTACTACAATGCTATCCTTCAGCTCTACCGCAACCCAGAAGAATATGGTAAGTCTCAATCATTGTATATTTTTTTTATGTTTTTTCTTGATTAATACGATATGGTTAGAATATTCGGGTAGATAAAAGAACCTCCACCGGTCTTGGATTCCACAAAACAGATTAAAGTAATGGTTTTGCCTTGGATTCCACGAAACAGATTAAAGTTATGGCCTTGGATTCCATATGTTTCTTCAGGGTTTAGGAGAACCACTGCTGCTTGTTGCGGAGATGGGGGCCCCTATAATTACAACAAAGAGGTGCAGTGTGGTGATCCACCGACAACTGTTTGCCCCGATCCTTCCGTGTATATCAACTGGGATGGCCCCCATTTCACAGAGGCTGAAAACAGATGGATTACTTCGGCTTTGTTGAAAGGGCCATACACTCTTCCTCACCTTGATGCTTCCTGCATTTCTGAAGCTGCCAGTACTAGACACTTCACCGATGCCTAGCTGGATGCTCTCTGTTTGATACAGTGGTGCTGATAATGGCTTTACAATAACTCAAGGGTCAGAATTTTTAGAAAAATTGCTTAGGCATTCATTGATGGAGAAGATTTTTATATAAATATGAAAGGTAGGTACAGATTTAAAGGGAAGCTGCATAATTGCGTCCCTTGATGATTTATATGATTTGTTCGGAATGCTTGTACGTATGAAATGATCATGCTGGGAATTTTAGATAAGTGATTGCACACAATATTATTTGTCACATTGAAATTTGTCTTTGTCGTAATTGTTTGTAATGAACAAGGGCCCTTTATTATGGTACACGTGGGGTATGATCCCCTTCCTTTCCTGGTTGATATACCGAATTGCTCTTCGGTATTTAGGGTGAAATTGAAATGACGACTTGAAGGCTAATAAGAGAAGGCCTCCCACTTCATAGCAAAACACTTTAATTTGAGCACTTGAAAGCAAAAGATCGTGTTATCTATAATTTATTTTAGATCTCTTCCATTTGAGCACTTGAAAGCAAAAGATTGCTTCCATAGTCGTTTTCCATTTTGTGTATTCAGTTGGAGGCGAGGAGCTATACACGCATTTCATTTTAATTTTCTTACTTTGATCATACAAGGAAGGATTCGTCTTTAGGATTTCTGTTGTCTGCACTCATAACGAAGTTTGTCTTGAAAAGAAAGATAAAGGTCGAGGCTATTATAAGGTATCAACAATTAACGCTCACCCTGCAAATTGTATACAAGGTAAATTGTTTGGATACCTTTTTCAAATAATATTTTGTTTGCATCATAAACACATTTTCCGACTCATTTTTTTTTATATTTTCAATCACTTTTTTATTTCATATACATCACATCACAAAAAGTGCTACATTAATTATTTCAAATAACACTCTATTCAAACAAACCCATTTTTTCAACAAAACTGAAATGCACGTTTTATCATGTATCCTTACTCCTTCACCTCAAAATGAAAATGGACTAACTCCACTTTGCACCCTCGATATCACTTTTTCAGTTTACACTCTAAACTTTAATTTTGAACGTTTTGCTTTCTAAACTTTTAATTTTGAGCCCTTTGCACACTAAATTCTTAAATTTGTGCTATTTATATCCAATCAACGATAATTTTAACAAAATTAATGGCACAAAGGTTGCAATAAATCAATGACAATGTAACGAAAGTAGTCAAAAGGTGCTAAGACATCACAAATTCATAATAAAAATAAAATAATACATTATCATTAATTTGCACTATCTTTTAGTTCATGAATTTTGATAACAATATTAGTAATTGAAACTTTACAATCAATCATAGTGTACAAAAAATAGTCAAAAAATTAAGAGATCGCGGTTAAAACAAAACAGTACATTTCATTAATTTTGCTAATGTAATCATTGATTGAATTTAAATTGAACAAGCTTGAGAATTTAGGACTCAAAATATCCAAAATTAAAGTTTAAGGTATAAAGTGAAAAGTGATGCAAGTTGAGAGATGCGAGATACAATTAGCCCAAATGAAATTAAGGCCAATTATCTATTTAGAATCCATACATGCCTTTTTTTTGAAAGGGAACAAACACACACAATTAGATTAGAAACACTCAAAAATTAACCCCCATTAAACCTAAGCCGGATCTACAGAGAATTCATATCCAATGAATTGGTGACAGAACGAGACCCCCATAAAATTTAAGTTTAGGTTGAAGAACCCACACACAAGCGATGTGGGACGGAAGTCCAACTCCCCAATCCCCCCGAGCACACCCTTACCACAGTGAATCCACATGTACTTCATGGACTCAAAACACCTACTTTCGGAATCCGACAAATGTGTATTTTTTTTCGAAGCTGATAAACGTGGACGTTTGTTAAACACTACCCACAATGTCCGCCACAAGGGTTTCTTTCACCCTAGATCGTACATCTGAATCTGTTGCCTCCTGGAGCTTCTAGATAGTTATACAGCTATCAAGGATGATAAAGAACGAGTACTGGGGAGCGCTGTATGCGACCACCCAGCGACAATGCATGCGAAAGTTGAACATTTGTTTTGCCAATGTTGACCCGTCACTTTCCTAGAGTCCTCCAGCGAAAGTAGTTGTTCATACCATAGTTGTTATACCCAGCCTGGAGTTCAATTCAGAGAGATGACCGGATTACTAAGTCATCGGTTCAATTGTGGGTTGCACGGTTCAATCATAGGTTGAATAATAATTATATTATATAATATAACAATACATTTTAACTTATAAAAATAATAAAAATTTTAAATTGGTTTTCAATCGGTATTTTTTTTGGTTCACCGATACAACTATAGAGTCATTGACTAATTAACGAGTTTATTGCTTAACTGATTTAATTAGCAATCCAATTCGAACTTATGATTAATTAATTAGATTGATCGGTTCGATCGTAAGATCGGACCGAATTTTATAACTATCGTCCATAAGGCAAGGCCGATACAAGAAACTATCTAGTTCACGTCGTTGTTGGAAATAAGGGGCTCATTGAGTCGAGTCTTGGCTTGAACGTGATGAGGTTGATTCACTTTTATCAGAGTTAAACTTGAGGTCAAAGTCAATAAACTTTCATTTTAAAACTCAAATCTCGAGCTAAAGTGAAAGGTTGTCAAGCCCTGAACGATTAAGTTTCTCGCATCGTCTACCTGCGCAACCACCTCATGTCCTAGAGGCTTGAGGTTCAGAAGAGGAAGACAAACAAAGGGGAAGATACAAATAAGTGACCGGTAATAATTGGTCAAATAATTGACAGCTAAAGAAATTTGCAAGACAAATAAAGTGAACAACTAACTTTATTTTATAAGTCCCGACTGGACAGGCTAGGCATGTCATCTGTTAGGAGGATAGTAAGAGGGGGGAGAGATTGAGATAGTGCGTGTCGGAAAATTTTGTAATCCTGGTTTCCTTTTTTCCCAATAAAGAATATAAGTTGTGTAAAAAAAAAACTGCTTCTATAGCTAATTAACTAAGTTTCTAATGAACATATGCATTTTGTGGTTTAAGGGGTTAAAAAAAAAACTAACTTTATTTGGAATAATTAGTCAACAACAGTGCATGCAGTAATCCTACTAAGTGGTGTCTGTTGTCTGAAAACGAAAGGAAATAAGCGACGATACCTAAAAGAGGCCCAAAAGTGGTAGGTAAGAGATTGAAAATCCTGGACTTCGAGGCTGCGCTTGTCACATGGGAACGATCCTACAAAGCCCAAATGAGGTAGCCTCATATCGTTCATTCATCCGTTCTAGTGGAACACAACTCGAATTAAGTTAGATGAAAGCCTATGAAAGGAAAAAGGCAAAAAGAGAGAGTGAGTGAGATTATAAACATGTGCAATGTGTTCTTTCCCAACCAAGAATAAATAACATAATCTTTTGTTACAGCATGATCTCCTAATCTTTTTAAAATATTACATAACTTTCTTGTAATTTCATATAAGGTCAAAATTTGATAGAAAATGGCTTCGACATTATCATTGGTTGAAATGCTATTTTTCTTGAATACTAAAGATAACGTGGTGCTGATTACTTCACATAAAACGATAGAAAAAATTACTCGAATATATGCGAATAATAGAAAAGGTTTAAATGGATATTATAATTTCAATACACACCTTTTTGGAGCTTAGTTGAGTCAATCTGCATAACTGAAGTTACTTCTCATTTTCTATGAGAGTTATTTCAATACATTAAAACGTTAAGAGAGTATTACAGTAATCTGCAAAATCATATGACAGAATGCAGCAGTTTACCCAAGAAATGATCCATGATGATGTCATCACCATTGTTAATGATAGTTTTAACCATCATGAACTTCTGATCCAAGAATTGCAGCCCAATGTGGCAAGATACACCTTGATCAAAAGGTAGCTTGGCCATGGATTTCCCCAGGAATATGCGTGACATTTCATGGACTTGCTGTAGATTTGAAACAGGCCTCACGCATATGTTCCTATACTTGAGTGGCTTTTCGCAGCAGGCCTTCTTCAGCTTTTCTTAGATTGTGTGATCCATCCCAATAACCAATTATAAGTGCCATTTTGAAACGTTCGACTTCAGTGTCCAGCCCAAAGTGGCAAATCCAGTCAAATTTACTCTTGCATAGCTATCTTTCAACCACTTATATATTCAGTCTTAGGAAAAATCATTCAAGACGCATCCCACATTTCAATCAATGAAAATTTTTGTGCTTCATTTTTAAAATATTAATTTTACACTCCTTATAAATTAAATCAAATCGATAAAATTTAGTTCCAATTTAGGTTTTCGATCATATTTTTTTGTACATAAAAAATGATTGCATGTGAGCAACGTGACAATTTTAAGCTAAAGATAAAAAAAAAAACTTTGGTTGGAACCAAATTTTTACTAATTTGAATTTGTAAGGAATGCCAAGTTCGCATTTTAAAAATGAATGATAAAAAAAATTTATTTAGCAAAATGTGATAGACGTTTTAAACGATTTCCATCAATCTCATGTACGAGCACAAACAAAATTTGAAGACACATAAATGAATGCCAAGATCGTCGGATATTATGATCAACGGGAAAAGAATGGAAGACTTTAACGTGAACTCTTCTTTCGTTGGAGAAATTTTATTTCAACTTTGCCTGTTTGTAGAAATGCTTATTATGTAGTCCTTCGAACCTGCCAATGCAGGACCTGGCTGAAAATTTCCGAAACTATAAAATGGTTAGTTTAAATTGATGTAATGTACTTGCGTCTACGCGTAGCATTGATGAGATAGCTTGTCCTTCTTTTCTGCCACTTTCTGCTGGGCAAGTGTAACCAACCATACAACGTTGAGCAATCTAGGATAGCTGGTTGCATATGGTAGAGATTTTACAGTTTTATTATTTTGGTTTGATTGGTTTTGATCTTTTCTTGTATTGGATGAGGGGTACCGTCCACTGGTATATTGCTTCATTTCTGAAACCAATCCTTAAAACAAGAAAAAATCCTTTATATACTGCCCAAATTATTAAGGATGTGATCCATGTAGCTTCATAAGCACAATCGAACGTGGACTTTAATTACTGCCCAAATTAAACTTCTTCCAGCCGTCAACTGCCACGCTCCATTTGATGCATTTGAGGAAGTTTGTTTTGCCCAGTCATTGTCTGATTGCTCCAAGCTTGGCCACATTGCCTGCTGAACTTTTCTTGCGGACAGGTGGTAGAGTGCTATCTTCAAAAGCAATCTAATTTAAATAAATGACGTATAAGATACCATCTAATCCCCATCAAATTTCCATATATATATATATATATATATATATATGTGTGTGTGTATCCGCTTCCTAGCTTACTACTAATACATAATTCTATCCTGAAAGGGAATGGATCAGTGGCGAAGTCAGGACCCAGAATTAGAGAGATCAAACTCCATTAGCACAAGAATTGTTGTAATAATAGAGTTTGAAACTAATAAATACGTCTATCTTAAAAATTCATTTATTTCTATGTTAAATATGTTTTTGAAACTAAATTGTGCTTAAAATTTATAATGAAAATTATATTTAAATTGACATCCATATTTAACTTTTGTTAAGTCTAGCACTCTTATGAAGGGTAATTAATACATATGAATGGGACAACAATGAATGTCTCTTATGAAGGGTAATAAATATGAATGGGACAACAATGAATGTTGTCCACCATTCATTGTTGTCCCATGTGCTGAATTCCTCTAACTTGGGTCGTGATATAATTCTTCGTTTTGGTGATGATCGTATTTGCACCATTGGTGTTTGTTTAGTATTTATCTAAATTACAACATTGGTGAACGGTCCAGCAGAATTGCACCACATTGTTATGCTACTGAGTCTTTTGTCTGACCCTAAATTTTACCTACTCCAATGAAAAAATGGCCTAAATTCTAGCATTTAACACCACATATATAATGTCGGAAACCATCTTTTAATTCGTTTTACTCTCTCTCTACACATTTTCTAGACATCTTCTGCTCATACGGTGACTATGTCCCATTTGTTTGGTGAACCCTAAAATGCTTTTCTCCCTAGCAAGCTTTGTTTCAATTTAAAGCGATTGATTGAGAGATTGATCTCATGCTCTTTATTATTAATTCAAGGTAACAATTCCCACCCTCATCGCCGGCCATTGAAGTATCAGAGTTTTTTTCTTTCTTTTCTTTTAAATTGACATAATTCCTGTGACCATTATTACCAGTGCATTAACTTTCTCTAGTTTGCCAACGACATGTGCTCTACTCAATAAGGTGGTTATTAGTTCACCTAAACACTTCAACTATTCAAGAAGTAGTACATCCTACTTTCAACAAATCATACTATAGTATCAATGAATTAGGGAACAATTTCAAGTCCTCACTCAACTCCCTTTCTTAATGGCTGCATGGTCTCAGAACTAATACCATCTGCTTGACAACTTCCTTCCGGGAATTAATTAAAGCATGCTACTTATGCATGGACTTCACATATCTCAACCTCTTTTCCATCCTCTAGCCACATGATGTGCGTATCTTGCATGGTCCTCCACCTAGCAACAATCATTTTCTCCAACTATAGCCATCCACTATTTGTTCCCCAAAAATCCTATACTCTCTCCCTCTCTTTCTTGCCGGATAACCTATATAGCGTTACTTTAATCTTTCAAAATTTGTTTCTGATGACAAATATGTAAAAGATAAACTTTTAAGAAATAACACTAGAAAAAGAATGGTGGAAACTTAATAGAAACTTCTTCCTAACAACTTTTGAAGGAGCAATCAGAAGTTTTACTCTTTCATAATCAAAATGGAACGATCCTATTCTTCTCCTGTCGGATACTCCATTACTTTACCCGTTATGGTAAGTTCTATAAGTTCAACCGTGTCTCAAACCAAGTCTTGGTTGGTGGTGAATAGTGACATCCTATTACAATTTGTAAAAAGGATTCTGGTAGTGGAACTTTCGATGTTGCATACGTAATAAAACTCTCTTAATACTTAATTTGTATTGTTTAGAATTTTAAACGTTCCTCAAAGCACCTAGTCATCTCATCAAGAGTGAAAATATATAAAATGTAAAGATAAAGGGGTAAAATAACAATAGATATAAGCAAACTAGTGACTAATAAGGGTAATAATATGTAACATTCCTATTATCCTTTTTTAAAACTTGGTGGATGGTCCAACAAATCCACATAAAAGGCTTCTCGTTAAAGCCAATTAAGAAAAGCAAGGGAGCATCTAAAACTCATTTTATGCCTTTGGCTTGATTACAAGCAAAGCATATTGCAGAATCTTTAACTTCTTTAACCTTCGATCCTTCACCATAGTTACTAGTAAAATATGGCCGCCTCATCTTCTATCCAATTACTAACACCTGCATTAGCAATATTCATACTTACTTTATTGAAATTATGTACTTCAACAAGAGCATCAGCTGGAATATGCTACAAATCCATCATCAGCTTTGGTGATTCCATCGCTGATACTGGCAACTTACTCCGCCTCTGCCCCTCCAATCATCCTCCCCACTTTTCCCTACCACCATACGGCGAAAGCTTCTTTCACCGACCTACTGGTCGCTTCTCGAATGGACGTCTTGTCATTGATTTCTTTGGTAAGCAGTAACACATAAGTGCATCACGCACTCTTGTTGCTCCATGTCGCGATATATGAAGATTTTTCTCTCTTGTTTTAGAACGAGTATTCGATTCTGAGATCATCTCAAACCTTAATATTCCTTAAATCCATATGTAGGGCTTCATGTTAATCTGTTATAAATGTATATCTTTTGGCATTGCAGCTGAGAGCTTTGGGCTTCCGTTAATACCACCATATCTTGCCGGAGAAGATGCAAGGGGAAGGGATTTTCGTCAAGGCGTAAATTTTGCAGTAGCAGGAGCTACAGCACTTGACAGTTCATTTTTCAGGGAAAGAGGAGTACGTAATCCTCTGACGAATGTGTCATTGGGAACTCAGTTAAGGTGGTTCAAAGATGTGATGCCGTCTTTCTGCAGCAACTCTTCAGGTAAGTGCTTTCTTCTTTATTTACTGGGTAGTTGAAATGAATCTCGTCCTTTTACTCGTTTAATTTGCATGTTCATTTGGAATTTGTCTTGCTCCATTCCCTTCTTGTCTATTCCTTTGATCTTCATAGTATAATTTAATTTTAAATTTATTGGTGGAAAATTTAGAGCTGATTTATAACCTTACGTGGTTATATTTACACATTTTTACAATTCGTCCATCTCATCATAAGTCAAATCTTCTGTACTAGTTTGAGTGGGGGTCAATAATCTCTTCTGAGTTCTTGCAATTGTTCAATGCCAGCTTGGATGTGACACCTTAGCTTTGCATTGATATGATTAACCATATTTGCCTCCAAATTTTTTACAGTTGTCTTATTTTTTTACTCCAATGTTTTTCTTTATATGATTAAAAATAGTAATACATGCCTAGATTTTTGTGTATCTAAAAAGCTATTCCTCAAACCTATAAGTTGTTAATGACTCTAACCATGGGCAAATAACACCAAACGAAAATATAGTCCAAGATACACTTTTCTTACCCAATTCTAGCACGGTAATGGGACTTGTAAATAATTAACTTCAATATTATAACGTTAAATTAAGTATCATTATTTAGACAACAATTGAGTAGGAATCCCGACTGAATAGGGCAATGCTCAATCCTTACAAGCATTGTATATTTTCCTTTACCTCACTCAACCCTTTTGGGGTCCGACAATATATGTGTACTGGCACGCAGGTTTGATAACAAAATGTCACAGATGGACCCATTCACATGCTAGGTAAATTAGTTGGGCAGAATTTTTAGATCAAAAACTCTTGTGTGTTTGATAGTTTAATAATTCAACTTGTTTGGTTTTGTCATTAATTAGATCAAGAATTTACTTGGTATACAGGAGTCAATTCTAAGGGATGATCTTTACAAAGTTAAGCCAACTGTAGAAGTTGAGATTCTGGTTAGCTGTGGTTGGTAAGAGTTTAATGGTTTTGGTCCAAGTGTGACCAGGTGAGTCAGAGGAATGAAGTTGTTGAATGTGGATAACCCTCCAAAAAAAAAAAACCTAACTCGCCGGAAAGCGAAAAGTAGTCGGCAATTTAAATAAAAAATAGAAAGAGCAAAAACCCTTTTGATTTGTGGTTCTTCTATTTTACAAGCGTTTGGATTGCTATTTTTTGAAATTTTCGTAAAAAAATATACTGTAACGATCTGATATGTGTCAAATAAAAAAATGATAAAAAAATGTGTTCATAAAAAACGTAAATTTTTTTTGAGAAATAATTGACAATCCAAACAAATTTTAGGATAATTTCTTATCTTGTTTATAACTTATTTATTGATTTGTTCATTATTCTCCTAAAACATTAATTAGTTTTAAAAACTTGCAGTATCGAAAAATTTTTTTTACAAACTTCTATGATACACTACAATAAAATTTTAGATAAATTTTCAAAAAAATACATCAGACGAGGCCTTATTTTGCAAAGAAAATGATGGGGTTGGCATGTAGTAGTAGGTGAGAGTGCTGTGGACCGTCTCAAAATGGAACGTACCGCCAATCCGCTAGACCTTCATAACATGAATTTTGCTATTTTATTGATCCATTCTTCCCAAACTACTTTTAACCGATGCTCTGTTGCGGGCGTCGGTTGGTGTCTACCTGTCTTTTTCTGATTTTGGGAAAGGAAAAAGTAAAACTAAAAGATAAAAACGTTTCTGATTAAGGAAAATTTTATCCATTTCAATAGTAAGACGTTTAGGAAGACAACGCCAAAAGGAGGTAGGTGATGATGGCGACTGTGCCAATTGTCCAACACACAAAGTTCTTAACTAATTATTTTGCCAAAAATGTCAAAATCGGCCAAGCACTTTGGTTATCAACCACAGTTGGCCTGCCCCCAACGTTTGGATAAGATCATCCACCAACTTTTCATTTGGTAAACGTCCTTATCATTTTACTTCTTTATCATTTAAGTTATGTTATTAAAACGAGCAAACAAAAGAGTATTTTATTTAATTTTTGGAGTTTTCAATCCCTAAAAATGGAATATTTAGTGAAGGTTTAGGAATAGTAGACGCGATGAAGCATGTAAATGCCCGTCTCTTTCAAGAGCAAAGAGGGCACATCATGTTTCTATATCCCATTGGTTCTTAACATGCATGTCTCTTCGAAATCTTTGCTAATTTGAATTCAATACACTGAATTGGTTATACTTTTCAATTGATAACCATCTTTCTTTTGCAAGGAATGAAGAAGAAAAGAGGGGAGAAATGAAAATAGATGTTCAAAAAATTTTGAGTATTGGTATTTCGTGTTCTAATCTTGGTTCACTCAGGGGAGAGTTGGATTACACGGTAGGATAGAAAGGATTATAAATAAAAGGTACCTTTTGCTTATATAAAAAAAAAAGTTAAAAGAAGAAAACTTGATCCATTCATCCTCAGTATATCATAAGTTTTGGATATGAAAAATTAGTAGGTAGCCTATTATATGACAAATTGCATACCTAAATACCTCCAAATTGCATTGACACTTGTACCAGCTTTGTAGGCGGGGCACAATATCGAGAAAAAAAAAAAAAAGTATTCAAGCTGATTTCTCACGGGATGATGACCTTTTTGAAGATTTAGACCTGATTAGTGATCACTTTAGTATTTAATCAGATGATTAATTTCAAAAGCGACCGGTAGTCAGTATCTGCAGGCCACAATAGGATCACATAGTGATGAGTCATTGGTTGGCCTAAAGAAATTGATTTTTTTTTTTTTTTGCAAATTTTCAAATGCTGTCTTCACGTAATTAGACAAAGCTTTCCTTCATGACATCGAGAAAGGACAATCAAGCCAAGAAAGTTTTTGAACATGTAGACAATTATATGTAGACGTGTTGATCTTAGATTTGATTAATCTGAAATTGCATTATCCAGAAAATGATGAGAAAACCAACTTTATGTGAATTATGCATCTTTGGTAATTCAACCTGTATGATTATTATCCCAAAAGAAAGAAAGAAAGAAAAAGATAGTAGCAACAACATATAGGATTCTAATTCAAATGTGTACATCATGAACAGATTGCAGGGAATTTCTTCGAACCTCGCTTGTTCTTATGGGAGAGATTGGAGGAAATGATTACAACCATGCACTTGTTCAAGGAATAAAAATAGATCAGATCAAATCATTTGTTCCTGCTGTTGTTAGCGAGATCAGTTCAGCTATCGAGGTAAATAACAACCTGAAATTGTTTTAACAACTAGTCCAGTAGTCCCTTTCTTCTTCTTTTTTTTTTTTTTTTTTTTTGGCTAAAACCCGGCAGAATCACAATAACTAATTAGACTGTAATTCTTGAAGATTACATCACATGTATTCAAAAAAAAAACAAAAATAATTACTACAGTGACAATTTTCTTAAATTCATCCATCCATTGTTGGGACTTGGGAGCTGTGTTTTCAGACTCAGACCGGACCGGTCGGTCAAATCGAGAATAGGTCAAATGTTCGATCCGAGTCATGCTTCAAAATCGGGTAAGTAAAAATCCGGTCAAATTCGGTCAAAAACCGGATTTGATCGGAAAAAACTGGATTTTTCGGTTTAAATAGTTTTTCCAAAAAAAAAAAACTCAAACTTTTTCAATATTATGTTTTGACCCCAAATTGTTAAAAATTATTAATATACCTCAAATATTTCATACTTTATCAATATTTTCTTAAAGTTTGGTATTATTTTTCAATTAAGTCCATAATTTTAATGCTAAACTTGTTAATGCCCATTAAATAATATAAATTGTTACTTGATTGTTCTAATTTCTTTGTATTTTCTTGTTAAATATATTTAAAACATCAAATATATATGATTATACCTTTATTAATATAAACATGTTATTAGATATTTTACATATAATATTTTAATTTTTAAATAAATATTATTTATGACGTCATCCGGTTTAACCCCTATCGAACTCGGTTGAACCCATTGACCCCTGATCCTTGAGCTTGAGCGAGTCGATACCTGGTCCGGTTCTGAAAACATAGCTTGGGAGTAGTAGCTCCTATATTCTTGTTGCAGAAGTTGGTAAATGTACAATTCCATGGTAATAATGCAGGAAGTGATTAAGCTTGGAGCTGTGACATTGATTGTTCCCGGGAACTTTCCAATCGGCTGCTCAGCTGTCTATCTGACCTATTTTCAAGGTTCCAACCAGCAAGACTATGACAAGGCTACTGGTTGCATAAACTGGTTAAATGATTTTTCAAAGTACCATAACAGATTGCTGCAGAAAGAACTTAATCGCATCAGAAAACTTCATCCTCATGCCACCATTATCTATGCCGATTACTACAATGCTGCAATGAGATTATATCGTTCCCCAAACAAATATGGTATTTCTCTTTTTTTTTTTCAACTTGATTTACATTTTACTTTTGCGTTGGACTCTTTTTTTTTTTTTTTCCTTCCTACCCGATGCTGGTCTCCTATCATATTATATAATGATGAAGAACGAAGGACGACAAAATTAAGCCGCCTTGGCCCTACAATTTGGATTAATTACTGCAAAATTTAGTGATAATGTAGGGTAACTAAATGTAGTCAATGGAGTTTGCCAATAATATAAAGAATCAAAGGTGCAATTTTACTTTTTTTTTTTACTCTTTTTCTGGTTTTCTTTTCAATCTAATCTGGACCGTAAAATAGTATAAAATGTCAGTTCCGCTAATTCTGATAAACCATTTCCTTTTTTTCCCCCCAAAAAAAAATTATCATAAAGAAAGCTCACAATATAAATTTGCTCTCTTGCTTTTATAATCCCAAAATTGGAACATATATTATTGATATCTCAAACGTTAAGTTGTTACTTAACAGGCTTTAGAGGAGGAGCTCTAAAGGCTTGCTGCGGTGGCGGAGGCCCCTACAATTATAATTCCTCCGTGGAATGTGGCTACCCACCAGCAACTAGCTGTGACGACCCGTCTTTGTACGTTTGCTGGGATGGTTTGCACTTGACGGAAGCTGCCTACCAACTGATAGCCGGGGGCCTACTTCAAGGACCATTTTCTACTCCTCCGATGAATACAATCTGTGCTCTTGCATCCACAAGTTCAGGGCTTTTGCTTCAAGATTAGATTAGATTTTGTGAGACGTCAATTCCATCACTTAATTTTTTAGGGCAAGTGTTCTATCGATCATTTGCTTGGTTGCAAGTCAAGTAGATTTATGTATACACGTCACCATACAAGCCGTGAAATAGCACTTTTCTTGTTTGAATCTATTTTTTTTTGTGTTGGTGTGTCCATCATATATACATTTTTCAGCGTGCAAGGACTATAAAATTTTAATGCCAGGTGAAATTATTAAATCGGGAACTGCATTAATTTGCTGGTAAGTTTAAGGATGCTATTCTGGTTTGACCAATCATTGATTTTTGCTGGAATTGAAGATTATTTAAGGTCCGGGTATTTTACTAGGCTCACAGAGGTATGAGCAGGTAGAGTTGAGTACGAGGATTCTGTCCAAATAAATGTTGTATTATTTGAAATAATTGCCGTAGCATTTTTTTTTTTGTGATATAATGCATGTAAATTAAAAATGTGGTTAAAAATATAAAAACATGAGCTAAAAATGTGTTTATAATATAAGCGAAATATTATTTAAAAAAACTTAGCTATCCAAACATGCCTATAAATTTTTTCCACTTGCTAATTAGCATTTTTTTCACCAGCCCCTAAAATGTCATGAGTTCTTTTCTTTTTCCCCTTTCTGGAGAGCATCAATTTAATCGGGAGGCAACTAATAACTTCTGCCCTTAATTGCTAGACAACTGCATATGATCCTCCATCACCGTTGCACGCCATCAATAGTAATGAGCCGCCTTACACTCATTAAATTTTGGAGCCCATATGCCAATTTCCTCTTCAATGTTAACTCACAGGACTGCTGTACTCGTTTGACTTTGACATCAAGATGTGTCGAGTACCTTCATGTTGAAATGAGTACGATGACCCAAGTCCAATCCGGTTGCGTCTTACCCTCCCTTCCACCCGTCGTACAGGATAGATGAAAGTTTTAGGTCAAGAATTAAAGGTCATCTTCCAAAACGAATAAAAAGATTCAGTCTACAAATTATAATTTTAAGATTCTTTAATGCTCATTAATTATGCGCATTATAATATTATTCTAATATTGCAAGTAAACTTTTAAGTGATAAAAATAGAAGAAATACGTACATTATGTATTCAAAATAACAACAGCAATACGAGATTCCGTACCACAACTGGTAAATCTTTGTTTGAGCATGTGAATGAATTTAGCTATATAAATGAGGATTTTAGGTGTTTTTTAGTCAATTACACACCAAGGCATAACACAAGGTTTTATATTTTGACGGATTCTGTAACGAATTTTAATTGTCATTGCATTTGTGTTTATCGGAACTTTTACTTGGGCTTGAAGATTACTACACTAAATGTTAAGAAATGATACCAAAAAACTTTTGGAAAAATGGCCAATTTAGTTTCTAAACTTTTTTTTCATCGATTTAGTCCCTATATATTATTTGTAGCCAATTTAATCTTTAAACTTATATTTCTGTTCCAATCAAGGAACTCAGTGGCAATGCCACCGTATAATTTTCATCAGGCTCATAATCGAGCATTTTAGAGACTTCGATGCTGGGATTATAACAAAAATTATATCAAATTAACCAACAGATATGTCTTTTTGAGAATACTTATCACTAAAACGAATTTGTTGTATCAAAACTTACCACTAGAATTTTTCCAAAAAGTAAGAAATGAAGCCCCCCCCCCCCCCAAAAAAAAAAAACCATCTCTGAAACCATACATCAACCAAAAAATACATAAAGTGGAGGCTTCTTTTCCACCTCCGTCAAAATTTAATCATGCAACAAAAAATACGCTTAGATGAGTTAGAGGCAGACAGCGGTGTTACCAACATTGTTTAAGCCCTCCACCAATCTTCTCTTTGCTGACTTGGTTCGACAACACCAGACCTCAAAAGCCTCGCTCAGATTAGGATACCTTAACTGCACAGAGCTCATCCAGTTCACAAGGATGTCGGCTTGATCACTTGATGGCAATGCCAAAATCAATGAGACCATGGCTCTCTCAATGCTCTGGCAAAGATGTTCATCCAACTTGAATGGGAACTCGGTCTCCTTGTCGGCCATGGAATCTAAAAGGGGCTTTATCTTCCGTGTGTATGGAAGCCGTGTCTTTAGCAAATATACTCGGCATTGTGCAAGAAGAATCACGTTTCCATATCCGACTACTTTCAATACTTTTGCCGTGACTTCTATCAGCTTTACTTTCAGACCCCAGAAAGCAGAATCAAACTTTTTATTTTCAACAACGGTTGCTTCTATGGTGGAAAGTCGGATCAACTATGCACCGTAGGCAGAACTATTGCTAAGATGACAACTCAGCATAGGCATCTTTGTCTATTTGTTTGGGTCCCAAAGGTAACCGGCAAAGTTTATATTACCTGAAGCAGTGGACAGCAACATTGATATAAATTGGTTGGTGTAGATGCTAATTTTTTAAAACTTAATATTAGAAGAGAGTGAAAAATGGATCAATAATTGATAAACTTAAGCAATAAATAAATAAATAAATAAAAGAACAAAGTCAAAGAATCACTTAAATTCTACCACTGTTGCATTAAGTTTCCCTATGTATGTAGAAATAATTAATTTTATGGTCATTTAAAAATGTATTTTTTCATGAAAATTGGTTTTTCAATTTGAAATTTAATTTGTAAAAGAATTTTTATGATATGGTGATTTTTGTACGGTATTTACTTATTTGGTAATTACTAACATTAACTGAAAATTTACAAATGAAGTGCTTAAAAACAAAAGAAAGGCACAGAAAGGAGGGTGAGTAATTGGTAAATAATTAATTAACAAAACTACTCAAGAAACCGTAACTTTTATATATGTGAGGAAATATTAAATACTCTTAATAGTAAGACACAAAAGGAATTTAATAGATGAAAAATGTGTATTAACAACACTTAGTGATGCTCCCAAATATTGGATGGATGGTATAAAAAAATATTAATCTAAATTAAATTGATAGTGTATACACTAAATACCTAGATGCATGCCATAATTTGTGTAGATCATTTTTTTTGTGAAAATTCATGAAATATACGATGCAATCCCAAACCACGAGTTTAATGTTTTGAGAGTATGCAAAATGAATTAATGATCAATTGTAAGTAAAGAAAAAGAAAAGTCAATGAATGATTGATACTTAATATTATATTAGCGCAAAAGACACATTCTAGGTCTCTCTCTCTCTCTCTGTGTCTCTCTCTCTCCATTCTAATCTTTATATATATATATATATATTTTCAATATTAATAAGATTACCAAGGAAAAGAGATTAATACTTGCTACTCTAAATTTTTTATTATTCAAAGAGAAGAGTATTTTCTTCTAAAATTTATGATTATTTTATCTACAAGCTCAATTCTAGTTTCTTGAAGTACTATGTTAATTAAGTTTATGATTACTCATCTACAAATTCGATATTAATTTAAAAGTCACCATGTTACATATAAGATTACTTATCTAATTTCTAAATTTAAATTAAAATCTTCTAGGTTAATTATGTCACGATTATAGTTACTTGAAGTATTGTGTTAATTATGTTTCTAATAAATCATCTATAATTTTGATTCTAATTAAAAAGCTACTATCTATTCAACATATAAAGTTAGAGAGATCGCAGTTAGTGTAAACATTTTTATGTCATTTTTCAAACTTTCTATTTTATCCTTAAAGAAAAACTAATTTTTACTCTGACTACTTAATCACATTTTGCCAATATAACTACTGTAACTACTCTAAACAATGTTGGTGTTTTAAATAATGTGTTGGATCTCACCTCTTTATTTTATCGTCAAGTGCATTGTTTGGATATGTATATTAATTTGAATACGAGATTGTAATTGACATTTATATAGATGTCATTGTTTGTTTGTTTCAATGGATTTGCTCTCATTAGATAATCCTTATCACAACAAAATCTTTTAATTCAGTACTTACTTTTAAGAGTAAATTTTGATTTTACTATAATTGGTTATCCTTATCATTAGATAATGTTAATATTTAAAAATTCTCAAATTTTGACACTATTTTACTAGTCAATTTTGTGATTTATAGTTTGTCATGTCCAGTACAACTAGTTGCAGAGTTAGAACTTAAGTTGGTAACTATCTAGTTATTTCAATAGTTCAAACGTTCAATCTTTGAAACTTTTGTATTATGTGATTTATGTTTATGAATTTTTTTATCTATAATCTCAATTCTAGTTTCTTGGTAGGGGTGTGCATCGAATTCGAATTTGGTAATTCAGAAGTTTGAATTCGAAATTTTTTGGAATTTTGGCATAGGAATTACCGATCGATTTCAATTTCGAATTCACCAATTCCGATTTCGATTTCGATTCCAAATTCGATTCGGAATTTGGTAAATTTTTAATTCACCGAATTCGGAAACCTTTTTTTTCTTTTTTGTTAGATGTGTTGTTATATAATATAAATTTTATATTGCATATATTATAAATATATTATTATATATATAAATATACATAAATATACATATTATAAAATGAAATTGAAATAAAAAATATTATTATATCTATAAATAAAT
The DNA here is from genome assembly GCF_036785885.1 of Coffea arabica. NCBI lineage: Eukaryota > Viridiplantae > Streptophyta > Magnoliopsida > Gentianales > Rubiaceae > Coffea > Coffea arabica. The sequence continues at coordinate 13,175,973 of NC_092312.1, forward strand.
AAATAAATATTAATATATATTATAAAACGAAATTGAAATCGGAAAATCCAAATATTGGATGGATGGTATACAAAAAGATTAATCTAAAATAAATTGATAATGTATACACTAACTACCTAGATGCATGCCATAATTTGTGTAGATCATTTTGTTGTGAAAATTCATGAAATATGTGATGCAATCCCCAAACCATGAGTAATTTTTTTAAACTTAATGTTTTGAGAGTATGCAAAATGAATTAATGATCAATTGTAAGTAAAGAGAAAGAAAAGTCAATGAATGATTGGTACTTAATATTATATTAGTGCATAAGACACATTCTAGGTCTCTCTCTCTCTCTCTCTCTCTCTCTCTATATATATATATATATATATTTTTCAATATTAATAAGATTACCAAGAAAAAGAGATTAATACTTGCCACTCTAAATTTTTTATTATTCAAAGAGAAGAGTATTTTCTTCTAAAATTTATGATTATTTTATCTACAATCTCAATTCTAGTTTCTTGAAGTGCTATGTTAATTAAGTTTATGATTACCATCTACAAATTCGATATTAATTTAAAAGTCACCATGTTACATATAAGATTATTTATCTAATTTCTAAATTTAAATTAAAATCTACTGGGTCAATTATGTCACGATTCTAATTTCTTGAAGCACTGTGCTAATTATGTTTCTAATAAATCATCTAATTAAGCCATGTGTACTCCAATCTTAAACTATAAATGCTTACCTGATGTTAATCATCATCAGGTAACCATAGTTTGTTTTGGGATTCATAAAACATGCCCACAACTTGTGCGGGTGCATGTTTATTTACAATAATACAGTTCATATACTAAAGTGGGTCCCATCTTTACAACTCCTTCTGCCCGGTTTCGGTAGCTATTTCACGGTCGCTGTCCTTTGCCTGGCCCATGCTCATGTGCTGTCCTGATTCCATTTGTTCTGCCTACGGTACAAAGCTGACTCAGCTTTCCACCATAGACGCAACCTTCAAGAACAACCAGTATATTATCTGATATATCTACACAGTTACCAACAAAATCTTTCATCAAATCCATCTTGGGAAGGACATTGAACATCCATTGGAGCATACGACAGTGTTAGAAACTCGATTGCTAGCTAAGCTTGAGCATGCTTTGTCCCAATTCCTTCTCGGATTCATTTAATTGCAGTGCTTTTTGTACGCGTATTTGGGAAAATTGAGTAGATCTCTCTTTCTTGAAAGAACTCTAGGTTTAGAATTGAATTTTTTCATCGATTTACTCTTTTTGGTCACAGCCCCAACATCAAAATCCTTAAAATACCCCTTCTTTTTTTTTTTTTTCCGAAACGATACTTGATTATATTACTTCCAAAACATGTACAAGTGCGAGCAAAGGCTCGAGATAACTTTACACACAGTGTGTTTAACACTGAGGAAACAAAAGTTCCTCATCAATTGTGATGCCTAAGGCATATAGACTAATCTTAGAACTTAGATGATTGTTACCACTATTAACTAGACAAAAGGAGCACATATGGAACAGCCCTTTCATTTGTACAATATCCTCCACCAGAGTAGCTACTCTAATATCACGTGCCTTTTGAGTTCGTATGTGATTGAGGAGTTGCTTGTTCAGTACCTGGAATTGTACCTTCCTTTGTTGCAAGATGGTTGCTTTGCACATAGCCAGTTTTAGTGCTACTGCTTCATCCACTAGCTGCACCCCTGAGCTTCTTTCTTTTAATGCCCATCCTATCTTTGGCTCTTGGTTTCCCTCAGCTAAAGTGAGTCCAATGCCTAAGACAGGTTTGTCTGTGTATCTTGTTGCCGCAACTCTCATGATCACTGTTCCTCCTTCCGGCTCTAATTGCTGGTCCTCATGGTTGTCAAGTGATGTTCCTCCTGTGCTCATCCTAGTTTCCTTGTTCGTTGCTTCTTCAAATTCTAGCCATTCCTCCTGAGCCTTCTTAATTGTCCTCCACGGCTGATGATATTCCCCCTTGAATTCCAAATCATTTCTGTCCTTCCATATCTGCCACAGAATGTTGGCAGTGAGGGCCAGATGTTGTGATCCTGATGTTCTATGCCTTGCCTCAATGATTGATGTCCACCATCTTTTGAAACATCCATGATATTCTTGCATGCCTTCCCAATGTATAGGTGCAAACTGCCAAATTTGTTTAGCTTCTCTGCAATTCAGTAGCGTATGCTCTACTGTCTCCCTTCCTTCCCCACACCTTCTGCAAATGGGATCACCTACTTTGGTTCTTCCATAGATGATCTCTCTCACTGGCAATGCATTATTCAGGCATTTCCACAGGAATATCTTTAGCTTGTGTTTAATTTTGAGCCTCCACATTACTCTCCACATCTTATTATTTTGTTGTTCCCAGCTCGTGGACACCTCCTCCTGACTTTCTTTTTGTGGCCTTGCTCTACTGGATATCAATGCCTTGTACCCAGAAGAGACAGAGTACTTGCCATCAGCACCATGCATCCAGAAGTAACTGTCCTCTCTTCCTAATAAACTAATTGGAATGCCCAGGATTCGTTCTGCATCCACTTTATTAAAAATCTGGAATACCAAGTTCCTATTCCATCTTTTCTGAGTTATCAGATCTTCCACCTTGTAAAGGCTGCTGTTCAATTGTCTCTTGGTTGTCACCCTCCCATTGGCTGCGTCTGGGATCCATTTGTCATTCCAGATTTGTGTACTCCTTCCATTGCCTATTCTCCTTCTAACTCCTTGTTCCACTAATTCCCTTGTTTCCATCAGTCCCTTCCACATCCATGATGCATTGTTTGGAACTTTGCACTTGAATATGGAGCTCATGGGGAAGTATTTGGCCTTTAGTACTTGGCTGACTAGGAGATTTGGTTGTGTAAGTATCCTCCACACCTGTTTGCCTAGCAAAGCAGTATTGAAAGCTTCCAGCTCCTTGAAACCCAATCCGCCCTTTTCCTTGACTTGAGTGAGTTTCTTCCAAGAGCACCAGTGAACCTTATTCTTACCATTTACTTCACCCCACCAGTAGTTAGACATAATGGAGCTGATATCTTTGCACAATCTTTTTGGAACTTTGAAACACGACATGGTATATGTGGGCATAGCCATGGACACCGACTTGAGCATTATCTCCTTTCCAGCTGCACTAAGAAGTCTGTTCTTCCACTTGAGGAGCCTTTGCTGTATGTTAGTTCGTATGAAGCCAAATATCTGTTCCTTTGTTCTTGTGACCACCATTGGCAGGCCCAGGTACTTGTCTTGACTGACCTGTTGCATGTTCCCCATGATCTGGCAGATCTCTTGCTTCTTTCCTGCACTCACATTTTTGCTGAACAGGATGGAGGACTTGTCGAGATTTATCAGTTGACCAGATCCAGTGGCATACACTTTCAGCACCCTCATAAGTTCTGTTGCTTGTTGCTGATTTGCTTTGCAGAAGATTAGTGAATCATCTGCAAAGAATAAGTGCGTAATGCTTGGTCCCCGCCTACAAATTCTCATCCCTGACATCTTCTTACTCTCTGCTGCTCGTCTGAGGAGATTTGAGAAACCTTCTGAACAAAGGAGGAATAGATAGGGGGATAGGGGATCCCCTTGTCTAATGCCTCTTCCTGGAGTGACATATTCTTTTACTTCTCCATTTATAGAGAAAGAGTATGTTACTGTTCTTAAGCATTCCATGATCCATTTTCTCCATTTGTAGTGGAATCCCATTTTTGCCATCATCACATCCAAGAAGCTCCATTCAACTCTGTCGTATGCCTTGGACATGTCCAGCTTCACGGCCATGAACCCATCCTTACCTTGCCTTTTGTTTTTGATGTAGTGCAAATATTCATGAGAAAGCATGATGTTATCCAAAATTTGCCTACCAGGGATGAATGCGGATTGATTTTTGCAAATGCAACAGTGCAAGACATTTTTAAGCCTATTCGCTAAGATCTTAGCAATGATTTTGTACATAGTGTTACAAAGACTTATGGGCCTATAGAGTTTCAGAGAAGTAGGATTTAGAACCTTAGGAATAAGGGTGATCACTGTGTGATTGACATTTTTAAGAAGGTGGCCACTATGAAAAAAAGATTGGACTGCCTTGACCACATCATTCTTAACGATGTTCCAGAATTTTTGGAAGAAAATTGGCGACATCCCATCAGCCCCAGGGGCCTTATCAGGGCTCATGGAGAATAAAGCAGATTTAATCTCCACTTCCTCCACAAGTTTTATGAGGTTTTCATTCATTTCCACGGTGATATTGTTTGATATACCTTCTAGTATCTCAGATAAGTCCCCATCTCCACTGCTAGTAAGGAGTTTTCTGTAGTATTCAGCAATCTCCGAACTTAGCTCCTCCTCACTCTCAGTCCATGATCCATCTTCTCTTTGCAACTTATTCATTCGATTTCTCCTCCTCCTTCCTTTCACAGTTGCATGGAAGAATTTTGTGTTTTTATCTCCCTCCCTGAGCCATTGTAGCCTTGATTTCTGTGCCCAATACAATTCTTCTTCCTTGTAAGCTTCCTTGAGATTCCCCTTCAGAATGTTCATTCTACCTTTCCTATTGCTTATGTCTATTTCCTTTAGCTCACTCATTTGTCTTTTGATCCTATCTATCTTCCCTCTTGAATTTGCTTGGAAAGTATTTTTCCATTTTAGTAGAGCAATTCTGCAATTCTTGATCTTTTTTGACACTTGAAACATCCTTGATCCTTCCGTGTCTAACTCCCAAGCAGTCTTGATCACCTCTCCTATGTCCTCTCTTCTTAACCATCTCTTTTCAAAAAAGAATCTCTTCTTCCTCCTATCTGACCCTGGTCTTGTGTCGATCATGATCATGCTGTGGTCAGAAGCATAAGTATCCAGATGTCTACACTTGACTTGGTCGAAAATCTGGTACCATGAGTAACTGCATAGCCCCCTGTCCAGTCTTTGTTTAATTTCACCTTCAGATTCCCAATTATTACACCATGTCCACGGGAGTCCCTCGAAACCTATATCCATCATCTGATTTCCATTGATGAACTCTTTAAAATCCTTAAAGCTTCTATCCTCCCTCCAGTTTCCTCCCGACTTTTCATCATTAGATACTATATCATTAAAGTCCCCTGCTATTATCCACCTTTCCCCCCACAATCTTTTCCTTTTCTGAATCACTTTCCATTGCTGTCCTCTCACCTGATTGTCACAACTCGCATATATACCAATGAACCACCAATCTAGATTAGCTTCTTGGTCCTCCACATGTGCCTCGATAGTAAAGGCAGAAATCAAAATCTCTTTTATTGTCACTTCCTCTTTCCATAGCAGAGCTATACCACCTGTTTTGTCCATGGCATCAGCTACTGCAATCTCATCAAATCTTAAAATGTTTTTTACTTTTTCCAGGTATTTTTCCTTGTTTTTGGTCTCACACAGGAATATCATGTTTGGAGAGGAGAGGTTATTCACCTCCCTCAGATGGGGAATTGTCAAGGGGCTCCCCACTCCTTGACAATTCCACACCAGCACCTTCATTTGTTCTCTGGGGTCCAAATTGGGTTGGACCCCTCCCCCTCAGCTTCTTTCCTTCCAAACTCTAACCCACTATCATGCTTGCTTTTTTTCCAAACCTGAAATTCATCCCCAGCAATCTCCACCTCCACTTCCATTTCATTGATACTCCTTTTTCCTTTGTTTTTCTTATCCTCAAGTTTATTGCTAATATCCCTCAGGGGTTGTCTTCTACTCCTTGGTGACCTTAAGGGGTTCACAATTCTTCTGTTTTGTTTCAAAACTGCCACTTTCTTCCTTTTCTCACTTACAGTATCAACCTGCATGATTTCCGCTTCTATCAGTCCTTCATCATCGTGAATATGTTCCATGTTCTGATCTGCCCCCTCCATTTGTTTATCCACTTGCCTTCCTTCATCCGTGTTCATTGCTTCCCTAGTCTCCTCTAGGGGACCATCCTCTCCTTCATTTATGCTACAACCTCCCCCCTTAGTGTAGTTTCCACAATCTCTACATCATATCCCTTCCGCATTCCTAAATTCTTGTCTGTGTAGAGCTGTGTTTCAGTGATCTCCCTGCACGTGAGGGTAGGCTGACTTTTCCTCTGTTCCACATTCCGTTCTTTCTCTCTTCCCCTCAGGGTTCCAGTTTCCACTTCTTCTACTCCAATGTTGTCTTTCCTTTTGACCGGAGCTTCCTGTTTCCCTTTCTCCACCCATTCTCCATTTTGCAGATTCCAGTGGTGTCGTTGGGGATTATAGTTATCACTTGTTCTGTTTTTCAGGGGTGAAGATTTCCTACTTACGCTTCCAGCCCGCATCCATGTACCAAACTGATTATCCTTTTTCCCCTCTCCTACCCGCAAAGGTTTATCACATGTTCTTTCACTGTGACCTATTCTGCCACAGCTATAACAAAAGTCTGGGCACCTTTCATACTTAAAGCAAGCCCATTTTGCACTCCCTGCCACCTTAACTGTTGTTCCTCTCAGAAGAGGTTGTGTAATGTCCATCAGTACAGAAAGTTTGAGATGTCTTCCCTCCTTCCCGCCTATTTGTGGGATTAACACATCTCTCACTTGGTGAAATACAGCTCCTATTTTCCTCCTTGCCTCTTTGGACATCCAATGCACTGGGAGATTCCAAACTTGCACCCATATTGGAGCCAGTTTAAAGGCTGTTTCATCCTCCTCTATACCTTCATACCATCTGTTCAACACTAACATCTGATTATCCAGAATCCAAGGCCCTCCGTTCATAACTCTTTCTCTGTCATTTTCTCCAGGGAGTATGAACTGGAAAGTATTCGGCCCTAACTCTGCTATTTTCAAACCTCTAGGGTAACTCCAGGCTGTGGTGACAAAGTTCTTGACACCTGTATAATTAGCAATCTTTTCGCCCACAACCTTCCCTATCAAGCTGCATTGGCACTCCCTGATGCCAATAGCAAGCTCATCCCTCCCCACATCAGTAATCTGGAGCTCCTTACTCGAAAGCTCAAAACTTTGTAATATATCTGCTAGTTCCTCAGCCATGGGACTTACAGAGAGGTAGCACTGGTACACCACACAATATTACGGAAGAAACAGAAAACACCAAAAAAACTACAAGGAAGGCAGAAAATATACTTTTTCTCAAAATGCAGTTCTGGTAGGCAACTATACTACGTGAAAAAGTTCCTAACACTAATGCAAATGACATTTAAAGCAAGGTAAGAACAGGTACCAGCCATGAGATGCCTTTAAGACACCGCACACCTCAGTTAAGAGCTTTGTTTGTTGTCTTTAATTCGTCCTTCATAGTGGGATCGTGCAAAGTTGTCTTGGATCTTGGTTGTCTGGTATCTTAAAGATTGTCTGAAATTTTGAAACTTTTGAAACTTTTTGAAACTTCCCGTTCTCCCACCAAGGAAAGAAAAGCTCTCTTTTCAAGAGAGAGAGAGCCCCTACTAGAGAGAGGATTTTTTTTTAAAATACCCCTTCTGGGTTGCTCGATTAGGAGCTTGATGGAAATTATGCTGTGATGCCATCACTAAGTTCCTTGATTGGAACCAAAATATAAGTTTAAAGATCAAATTTGCTACAAATAATATATAGGGACTAAATCAACGAAAAAAAATTTAGGGATTAAATTGGCCATTTTCCAAAACTTTTTAGTAGATTGCATAATTAAAACTAAAATGAACCAACTATTAGGTTGATCAAGTGGTTCTTAGAGTTCACCCCACTATCAGGTTTAGAGTTTGAATCATGGACTTGAAAGTTAATGGTGGGAAGGGTGTTGAGAAGGGTGAGAGAGAAAAAAAAATAAAATAAAATGAACCCCTCAACTCCACAAGCAATGGTCATAGTTTTATGATGCAATAATTATCTATATCACTTTATTTTAACCTCTCTAAAATGTTAACTTGTGTCCATCGGTGAATAGTGTATATATACATGTAAACTAGAAAATATATGTATGCATGTGTTATGATTATGAATGAGTATTTTCATGGAAACTATGAAGGGCAAAATTTCCATGAGTAAGCCATAAAAGTCTTAACCTAAGAAGTGGAGTGCTTGAAGTATTTAAAAGGAATTACATGAAAGATTTATTTAAATTGGAGATAAGAAAACGAATCTTTGACTGGATTTGGAGTTGACAGAGCTGGGCTGGGTTCGTGAAAGAGTGAAAGATTTCTTTAAATTTGGGTTGGTTTCTTGTAAGTTGATTCAATTGATTATTTACTATGAAATTTTGTCGTATAATAATAACTAAAGATTCGTTTCCACAGCAGGGTGGATTACATTAGGAGAAAGGAGAATAGAGAATAGGGATATTGTGATATGGGCACCAAAAAGGGACAAGAGGAAGAATCAGATGGAGAAGAAAAAAGCTTTAGGGCTCGCTTAATAATTAAGCATAATTAAGAAACTAAATTTGTAAAATTGAAGAAACCGTCTTCATTGACGTCTTTGAGGGTGAAATTCACAGTGTCTGTCATCCTATTGCTCTTCTTAAATAAATTGCCACTCCAATACTTTTTCTAAACTTCAATTTGCATAGCAAATAACAAGTGCCAAAAAGGGAAAAAATAAATGGAGCATTTATTTATTTTGTTCACATCAATCTCATGTGAGATTTCTTTTCTTAGGTATTTAAAGATTCAACTTAAAAATTTTCTACAAAAAAATGTCATTATATCAGACAAGAGGGTCTACAAATTCTTACAGTCCTTTTTTGATAAAAAAGTAATTATTATTAATAAAATAGCTGAAAATCATCCAGCATGATTTGCTGGACAAAACCATCGACACTAATAGCAGAAAATACATAAAACATGTCACAGATATATCTGATATGAAAAATCATTAAAGATTATATTGTGAATTACAAACCATCAGATTTGACTAAATGCACGAGTTGTTTCATAAATATCTCTGCATGTCTATTTCCTCAAATCTGCTATCCAATTGGTTCAAACTCAAAACTAGTGATGAAATCTGACAAGAAAACATAAGAAATTTTAGATTTAACATATAGATCTGAAAAAAAAAATTAAATCTAAGAACAAATAACAAAAAACTAAACAAAACTCCCATTAGAATAGTCTCAGAGAGCGGAAAATTTTTACTAATAAATATTAGGAGAGACAAAACTCCCTTTAAAATATTGTAGGAGAGATTTTATTAAACAAAAAACAAAAACAGAGGAAGTGGAAGGGAGACCTTGATTTGAGATCAAGATTTTTTATCGTATGGAGGAAAAATGGTAGAGAAAAGGTTGAGAGAAAAGAGAAAACGGAGAAAACGGATAAGTAGAGAGCGTAAATAATCCAAGGCCATAATTGCTGTCCAGTACACTTGCAATGCACATACTCATAATTGGCCATAATTTGGCTTGAGGCGAAGCCAAATTTTTGCAGTCCTGTGCACAAATAAATAATCTAAGGTCATAATTGGTGTCCAATATACTTGTAATTAGAGGTGGCAAATCAACCCATTTAATTAAATTTATCCATACCCGTCCATGAATAGATGGGTATGGGTATCTTAAATTTTTGTATATGGGTATAAATAGGTTACCCAATAATATCCATTTATTAAATGGGTATTATTGGGTAACCCATCAAACCCAATTAACCCATTTAAAATTCTCTTCCCCCCAAGTCTCTTCTTTTCCCCCACCCATTTTTTTTTTCAAATTTTTTATTTTGTCATGATGTTAACTACTTTTGTTTCATTATTATTATTATTATTATTTGTTGGTTTTATCTTATTATTTTATTTTCTCTCAGTTTGTTAACTTGCTCATTTTTCAGCATTACTAATTTATGATAAATTTTAGCCTATTTTCTTATTTTTCTAAAATGAAAATTTAAATTTATATATGAAAAAAATGTTAGGGGTTCAAAATTTTTGGATTAAGTTTTTATATTAATTTTTATAGTGCTTAGTTCAAATTTTTATATTCTTATTATTCAATTATTAAATAATAGGTAATTTTGTGACATAGAGTATAAATGAAAAAAATTGGTAATTAAGTTTATTGAACATTATAAATAAATATTTAAAACTAATGATGGGTACAAAGAGTGGTATAAATTGATAACTTAGTTTGCAAAAATGAATTTAAATGAGTTTACAAAAAGTTAAAATAAATGGGTTATAAATGGGTAATTGGGTTACCCAATTCATTTTTTGACTTACCCATTTATACCCATCTAATTAAATGAGTATAAATGAGTTAACTCACTTATACCCATTACCCATTTTACCCAACCCAAACCTGTCCAAATCACCCATTTTGACACCTCTACTTGTAATGAACATGCTCATTTCTAGTTTGATATTATATGTAAATATATCTAGCTTATTATTATCTCATTCTTTACCTGTTCAATATGCCAAAACACTAATTGAATTATGCATACCATATTGTACAAATTTAATCGTAATAATCCAAAATATAATAGTGCAAGTCAGCTAATTAGTGCCATCTAATAAATCTCACCCTTTTACAATCCACTATTTTCCACGTTACCTATATATATGATGTCTGGTCCTTATACAAAATAATAATAATAATAATTTTTCTAAAACTATCAAAAAAATCAATTTAGCCCATCAAAGTTAACAATGATCTCAATTAAGCCCTTGAACATTTTTCAATGCTTCTAGTTATCACCAATTGGATTGGGGAGTTAGATAATATTTCTTCAAGAGAATAGAATCTTTTTATTTTCTTTCTTCCTTTTCTTTTTGCACATGTATGCTTCATCTTTCCGTAGCACAACTTTAAGTCTTCGTATGATTGGAAAAAAAAAAAAAAAAAAAACACCATAAAGAGTCCTAATACGAATGTTAGATTATAGTATTATCAACAGAGGTTGGATTACAACGTACTTTAAAAGCCTTTTTTTTTTAAATACGTTTTTTAACATTTTTTAAAAGTCAAAGGGATAAATTGTGGCAAATGATTTATGGGGGCTTATTTGAGATAGTAACAATTTTTAGAGGTTAAATTGAAACTAATCAATTTTCCATAACTCTTTTTAATTTTTATAGGGATAATCTTTTGTTTCTCTATAGCAAAACTTTAAAGCTTGAAATTTTGGAATTTATTCATTATTGACGCATGCATGCATCTAAAAACACAAAATAGACGTTTATGTAAACACACGTACGGCATATCCATGACTTGTGCGTATAGAAAGGTTGGAGTAGAAACGACAATTTGGATTAAGATCCATTTATCTATCCATATAATCCATAATTAAATGGATAATGGATTATCCATTTATAGTATTGGTTTTAAATGGTTGATCAAAGTAAAATCATTAAATTAAATGGATTTATATGGATTATCCACAAAAACCATATATATCCATTTACTTAAAAACCAAATAAAAGAGATGGAAAGGAAATGGCTAAAAAAAGGAGCCATCCTAAAATTGTAGTTGGGGTGTGAAAAAGCCGTCCCCGTGAATAGTAACCAAAACTGAAACTGAATGTTGGGGTTTACTGCTGAACTAATTAATCATTCCTTTGTTTCTTCTTCTAGACTCCACAGTACTTGGGATTTCGATTGGCTTTGAAGAGGGTGAGATTCGGTTGGCTATGAAGCAAACCCATTACTTTTTCCCAACGATTCCTTGTGGAGGATTAGAGTGCAAGCCTGGCACCACAGAATTTGCGGTTCAGCCTCCCTGCTTGGTACACCCATGCACCTGATTACTAAATGTTGAGCTCAAAAGTCATCCGTGGCTTTAGTAGTAGACATTGCAAGTGTTGCGTGACTACGAATAAAAGCTAGTGTTGGTATTTTTGTAGATACCCTGCATACGGTCTATGCAGGACTTCTATTGTTTGGGCTAGTTTGTAATATATGGCTACTCTGTAATATGTAATATATATATACATATATAATAATAATAATAATAATAATAATTTCAGATAGTTTTTTAGTGAAATGAAGGTTCATTTTGCTTGAATTTACATCCGTGGTATTTTGTGGCCTGAATTTACAAGAAATGGTAATACAAAAAAAAAGTAACAAAAATATTTAAATGGATTATAAATGGATAATTGATTTTTATTTAATCCATTTAGATCCATTTATTAAATGGATCCAAATGGATTGGATAAATTTCATCCACCATCCATTAAGTCAAAACCAATTATGAACCATTTATCCATATTGCCACCTCTAGGTTGGAGGATCTTTTTCCCCAAGAGAAAAGGGCTAAATTTCACATTACGTTCTTAAACTATGGAAACACTCTCACATTAATTCCTAGACTTTCATTTGGGATACTGTACCTTAAAATATGAAATTCATCCTATTTTAATCCTTAAACTTTAACTTTAGATATGTTATCCCCTAAAGTATAAAATACATCCTACGAAATTTTCAAATACATCCTATGAAATTTAGTAGGCAAGTATGGTACTCAAAATTTAAATACTAAAGTGGGATGAATTTTGGGAGTAAAGCGTCAAAAATTGAAATTGAAGGACTAAAGCGAGATTGATTTTATATTTTAGCAGACAAAGTACCCAACATTGAAGTTTAAGGACTAAAAATAGATGTGTGTTTATAGTTGATGGGTTTCAAGTGAAATTTAACCCCAAAAAAAAAAGACAATTAGATGTCAAATCGTATAGTTATTGTCGTATAGTTATTGTCATACTCCGAAGAATACTAGTCTTCAGTCCCGTGTCAACAATCTCTTGCTTGGTGGTGACGTTCTCTCACTGTTGCAACAAGTTAGTGGAGTGGAGTGCTTCATGAATCAGCATAAAAAGTGCATCACTTTCTGAAATAAGAAGCATTCAGCATCTAGCAAACTTTGTTGCAGATTCTTTTTAAGTTCTTAAACCTTTACCATTATTGCCATTTGGCACTAGATTATGGCCTCATCTTCTATCCCATTACTAACATCTGTGTTCACAACAATCATACTTACCTGCCTAAATCCATCAATTACAGCAAGAGCATCATCAGCTGGAACATGCTACAATTCCATCATCAGTTTTGGTGATTCCCTTGCTGACACTGGCAACTTACTCCGCCTGGACCGCCTCTCCTCCTCCTCCTCCTCCTCCTCCTCCTCCAATACTCCTCCACACTTTTTCCTACCACCTTATGGTGAAACCTTCTTTCACCACCCTACTGGTCGTTGCTCCGATGGTCGTCTTGTCATCGACTTCATTGGTAGGTCAAAAGACTGAATCACCGCACACACACACATATATACATACGCATGTGCATGCACACATTAATTTATTCTTTTCGTGCCAAGGCAAGCGTTCGATTCCTACTTCTCTTAGAAAAATTATCAAATATGACTGCTAAATTGCTGTTCTATTGGCTGGTTAGCCATTTCTTTGTTTTGTATAGGTATTAATGTATTGAAAATTTCTTACTGTAGCTGAGAGTCTCGGGTTTCCACTGATACGGCCATATTTTGCCGGAAAAGACATAAGGGGAAGGTCAGATTTTATTAAAGGCTCGAATTTTGCAGTAATAGGAGCTACAGCGATAGACGATTCAGTTTTCAGGGAAAGAGGAATTCATAATCCTTTCACGAATGTGTCTTTGGGAACTCAATTGGGGTGGTTCAAAGAGATGTTGGCTTCTTTTTGCAAAGAGTCATCTGGTAAGTAGTGATCATGCTCATGTGCACTGAAAGTTGAAGGGTTAATTCCACTTTGTGTCCTTAAATTATTCTCGAATTTCTATTTTGATCTGATAAACTTTTGAATGGGACACTTTGGTTCTTAAAATATAAAATTTCTCCAACTTAAGTAAAATGATTAACGTAAGTGAGGTAGTTTTTATACTTAGATGATACTAATTGTATATTTTAGGGATTAAAGTGGAGCAAACTTTATATATTTGGGGCTAATGAGGGACACATTTTATACTTTACAGATTAAACTGAAATAAATTTTATATTTTAGAATTTAAAGTATCTTTTTTTTTAAAACTTAAGGACTAAAATCCTTCAAAAAAAAAACTTAAGGACTAAAATAAAAATTCAGACATAGTTAAAGGGTGGAAAGTAAAATTAACCCAAGGTTGAAACTGCACCTGCTCTTTCTGTTTTATTCTTTATGTACTTTAGTTGCTCTCTTTTTCCTATTATATGTGTATTTTTTTTATATTTATTTTATTTTTTTACAATTTTATTTCTTTATGTATTTTTTTACATTCAAGAATCAAGACTTTTTTAGTTGATAGAGTTTCTATCCTGCTAATTAGTTAACTTCCGTAGAACGAAATTTTCACTATTTTGAACTAGAAATGACGTTCAACTCTATCTAGTACTCATTCCCCAAAAAAAAAAAAAAAAAAGGTTCTTTCTCGAGGCAGATTCAGTTTATTCTGTTGCTAATTGTGTTTTTTAAAAAGTCAAGACGTATATATTGTCATCCGTTTCATTACAGACAAAAAACAATCCGTCTAAAAAGATTGTAATGGAAAAAATCTTACAGTATAGAAATCCAAAAATTCTGGAGAACTTGTACACCACTCGTTTGTACCGAATGGTGTTTCGAAGATAAGTGGATAGTAGAATGCTTGGTATTATTCTACTGATGGTTACAAGTTATTCTGGAGCATTCCTAGTACAATCCATATATACTTACAAGTTATAATAATTGGGGAAAAACATTCAAAACATCTCTTACATTTTATCAAATTAATTTTTTCATCTTTCACTTGTTAAAATGTTAACTTAACATCCCTTGCAAATCTAAATTAGCAAAATTTGGTATCAACCTAAATTTTTGAATACTTTTTAGTTTGAAATTACCATGTGATCAACATACAGTTATTTTTTATGTCAAAAATGTTGATACCACCATTTCAATGGTAAAAATAAATATAGATTGGATCAGATTTTACCTTTTTAGGAAAAAAATAATATAGTTCGGATCAGATCTTGCTTTTCTAATGGCAAAATAAATATGAATAGAATCATTTATTTAATTATAAATGGGATTTAACTTTTTGTCCCAAAAAAAGATGAACATGTGTGGATCACGTGATTGATTCAAGGTAAACAATGATCGAAAATTTAGGTTGGGATCAAATTTTACCTATTTAATTTTGTAAAACACGTAAAATTATCATTTTAAAAGGGTCAATTACAATTAATCCCTTTAAGGCATATCCCATTTCTCGCTTCACCCCTTAAGCTTTAAATTTTGTCACTTAACCATCTACATGACAAAATTATCCTTTCATTAGTTTGACTTTTCATTTATCATTTATCTTTTTCTATTTTTCCCCTCCTTTATTTCTTTTCCTCTTTATTCTTTCTTCTCTCTTCCATCCTTCTAAACAGAAAAATTCATCTCAACAGAACATTTTATCTAAAGTTTGTAATTGGATTTCTGGATGCAGCTTTCAAAAGTATCAAAAGCTAATTTCAATCTATATACGATGTCATGTATTACAAATTACAACTAATGATTGCTAATCAGATTACAAATTCATTTTATGATGATTTCTTGACAATGAACTGAGAAATAGGACAGGAAGGGGAAAGAAAAAGAACTGAAGGGTTGAATATGGTATTTTGGGGAAAGGGTTTGAATATTTTATGAT
Organism: Coffea arabica; assembly: GCF_036785885.1. Taxonomy (NCBI): domain Eukaryota; kingdom Viridiplantae; phylum Streptophyta; class Magnoliopsida; order Gentianales; family Rubiaceae; genus Coffea; species Coffea arabica. The sequence continues at coordinate 13,191,559 of NC_092312.1, forward strand.
CATTTGAGGAAAAATATAAATCTTTGGAATTTCTTATTTTTAGCTTCAATCACTTAGATGATGTTTCTTCCAGGAAAAAGGAAGAAATAAACAAAGAAGAAAAAGACAAAGAAAATTGAGAAAGGATAAAAGAGAAACAAAAATAACAAAAGAGAGAAAAAATTAGAATGATAAAGGGATAATTTTGTCCAATAAGGTATAAAGTGAGACAAATAAAAGGTTAGAGGATAAAGTGAGAAATAGGATGTATTTTAAGGGAATTAATTGTGATTAACCCTTTTAAAAGTGAAGGTTGAAAAAATTCATCTAACAAAATATGAATGACGTTTTAAACAATTTTCCCTGATAAATGAAGTTACTGAATTTTTTTAAAAAAATTTCAATCGGGAAGAGGTAGGATTTAAGAAGTGGAGAAAGAGAATAGGAATTAGATAAATTAGAACCCAAAACATCTAATTCCTGATACCTTAAATTTAGCCATTAAATCCGGACCTTCTTGTTAATTAAAATTATTGAACTTGGATAACCCTAAATTAGAATCCTAATTGCTAGGATGTTGTTGGTTTCTGACCATTCTATCTAGGGATAATTTTAGAAACCTCCTTTGAGGTATTTGACAATTTCACTCGACTCCTCTCAGATTTAAGTAACTACACTTACCTTCTTTAACATAGTATAGTACCTATAATACTCTCCACTTGGTAGACAATTCACAATTTAAGGTAATAGATTTATAAAACTCAAAAAAAATCCTATTTCTACCTCGTGTCTATTTTCACTCCTCTCTTCCCTAGATGTTATATTGTTATACCCTCTTTTTGTTGTCTTTAGTTTTATGGATATTAGCAAATTGAAATTGTAATATCAACAAAGGGTGCATATTATGCGTCAAACTTGAATGAAATGAACAGACTCATGGTGATAGAGAAAAAATAATGAAATTAATGATTGAAATAGGAAGAAGGATGAAAGGTATGGAATTCTGTTATCAAGAAAAATTTTTTGTAAAATGTCAATAACTTGCATAAGAATTTCTGTCGTTCGATTAGTAATTGTTGGTTATGATTTTGTTGTAGATGTAGAATTTATTCTATATTTCTTAAATGTTAATATTTTAAAGATATGAGAGCATTACAATAGTGGTCCTAGGTTAGATTAGTTTGTATTGGAAAGATGTTGGAGCGTTGAAATTTAATTTTGGAATATAAAATTAGTTGACAATGGGGAGAGGTAGGTGTAGGTATGTGTGTATGTATTTTTTATTTTGCATGGTAAGTATTGATGCTATATATATAATTTGGGATCTTTTTGACATCTACTTGAATTTGGAATTGAAGTTTATACTTGAGTTATTGTTAGATATTAGGATAGTGGATTTATGCACAGTGTGGAAAGAAGTAATTGAGTATACTATATTTTTCTTTTTTAGTTTTGTAGGAAAGGATAATTTAGGATTTTGAGAGAAAATCTAGTTTAATGGACCTGCATTGTTACATAAATAATAAAAGTAAGGGAGATATATGTAATTTTTATAACTTGAGGAGAATTTTTTACAATTATTTAAAACATCAGGAGAAGTTTGTGAAATTATCCCTTCTATCTATGAAGAAATCAAATTGGCTGAATTTTTATATTGTTGTTCAATCAATTTATAGTTGCTTGTGCTCTTAATCAAAGGAGCTAATTATTGTCACAAACCAACGCAACCATGGTGGTTGTCCGTTAGTGGTAGGTGAATGTAAAGACTCATAATCACTCCAACATGTCAGACTCAGACCAGAATACGCAAGCTGTCCACCATACTTTAAAAGAAATATTTGCCACATCAGCGATTCACTGTTTAGAAATGCCAAAACTTTGCTCTTAAAATATTTCTGATCATGGAAAGTTTTAGAATTACCCTTCTACTTACTGATAGTATATAAATACATGACACATATATAGTTTAAATTTAAATTTAAAATTCAAAATTTATAAATGAGTCATACGGCCAACTAACTGTAATAATATATATATTGTTAATATATATAAGATTTATTTAAAATTTTATGCCATTTGATAAGACGAATGGAAAAGACTTAATGTCAAAGTAGTAGGTTACGATATTATCAAAAAAAAAAAGTAGTAGGTTACGATAGCAACTTTGTAAAATTTCCACCCACGCAAGTTATCACGGAGTACTATTTATAACAAGGACACTTGACTAAGTTCTAACTAATTGGGTCAGTATTTGATCATTGCTTTGATTTATCCGTAATGCCTATTTCATCCTCAGACTTGCACTGCACTATAATTAAGCTTAACTCAACTTGACTTTTAAAGAATAAGATATTATATGAATTTGGACCGCCTGCTCCTTGAGAATTGAATATTCATGGTTGCTAAATGAGACATGATAGGGGCAAAAATGTTTCGAATACTAAGTTGATTTACACGGAAAATTTTTCTTTTTTGGTTTTGGTAACAGTTCAATTTATTGACAGAAAGGACTTTTTACAAAGAGGTCACTCGCTATCAGTAAATGGGTCATAGGCGGCAGGCAGGCAGGCTAGCACTTGAGTCCAATTTTCTTTTTTGTTTGGTATTGAAATTAGGGTTTCTCTTTCATTTAGTCATTAGTCAGCTTGAGTGTGATTAGAAAATTAAGGCTTTATTATCAGCTTCACCATCAATTATATCAAAGACTTCTTATCATTTACGTAAAAACAATTCGTCAAAATAATTAATTTGAATTAAACTTGACTAATGACTTCTGACGGAACAAGTTAAAAGATAGAAAAAGTACGGTTAGTTTCCTCGTGTTTGGCACAAATCTTAGTAACACTTTTGAGGTAGACGAGGACTTTTTTGAGTTTTGACATGCAAAACTTATTTCAACCAGCCCATGCTCATTTTCTGGACCCTCGATCGGAATGGGGCCTCAAAGTCATCGGATTCATTCCAATGGTCCTATAAAGTAGATGATGGCAAAGCTTCTTGCTGTCAATTGAAGCTCCAGTCCAGATTTGAGAAAGGACAATTGAGTCAAGGAGAATATTCATAAAGTAGAATATCATTACAAGTGTTGATATTACCATTTGATGGCTCCAAGATTTCAATTTTTCATATGAGTATAAGGAGTTCGACCGTGGAATATGCTTCTCACAAGTTTCTAACATTTATGATCCTAATCTAATTAGGGGTGGCAACGGGGCCCCCGCCCTGTTGCCTATTAATTTCCCCGCCCCCGTACCCCGCTTGCCCCGTTTTCCCCGCGGAGGCATCCGTGGAGTTTTAAAAAATTTATTATAATTAAATTTGAGCAAATAATCAATTATTAAAATATCAACATATCACCAAATTATTATTCATTGTAACTTCATAATTGAAACTCATAAAAATAATTAAAACAAAAGTTATTTGAATACAATCTAATATGATAAAACAAATATAACTAAAATAATCAAGTTTTTACTTTTGATACAAATACAATCACTAAATTATTATTGTATTTTTTAGAAAAAAATGTTATTGTATTAGGTGTAATTAGAAATTTAATATAAATGTATTAATAAATTTAGTATAAATAATTAATAATTTTTATTAATAGACATGTATAATTAGTAGTATAATTGATAATATCATTATATATATAATTATGTACATATATATATATATATATATATTTCCCAAATGGGTGGCTGGGCGGGGGGTGGGGCGGAAAGTATACCCCCGCTCTGTTTCTAAACGGGGGAAAAATTCGCCCCACCCCACGCCCCGCCCCGCCCCGCCCCACCCCAATAGACTCCCGTGGGGTGGGTGTCCGCGGGCACTTGCATCCGTTGCCATTCCTAAATCTAATCATCCACTGCTTCATGAACAGATTGCAAGGAATTACTTGAGAGCTCACTTGTTCTAATGGGAGAGATTGGTGGGAATGATTATAATCATGCACTTTTTCAAGGACTAAAGATTAAAGAGGTTGAATCATTTGTTCCTCTAGTTGTGCAGACTATCAGTTCAGCCATCCAAGTAAGATTTGCGCTAATTTCTTTTAGTACATCGATGTGACTTTATCTTAACGAAGAAGATTAATTAGAATTTCTTTTCTTTAATGCTTTTTATGAGAACATGAATAATCAACACACCTTGTTTTGCAATAATTCAGGAGTTGATTGACCTTGGAGCTGAGACTTTGGTGGTTCCAGGGAACTTACCAATCGGATGTTCGTCATCTTACCTAACTTATTTTCAGAGTTCCAACAAGCATGATTACGACATGGAAACCGGTTGCATTAAGTGGTTAAACGAGTTTGCAAAGTACCACAATAAACTTCTGCTGACAGAAATTAATCGCATTAGAGAACTCAATCCTCATGCCCTGATTGTCTATGCTGATTACTACAACGCTGCAATGACCTTATACCGCTCTCCACAAAAATATGGTACGTATTTCTGTGATTTTTCAAGTTCATTTGCATTCTTCCTTGACTTTGTTATTATCACTATTTCACTTTGTACATAATGATGATGGGAAAAGAAGCTAAAACCCACCAGATTTCTTTCGAAATGATATTTGAGCTTAACAACAGCTTTAATATCCTGTGAGTTTGATTAATTACAATTGAGAAGTAACGTATGCACACAATTAATTTATTCTAGCGGGATGGACAAAACTATAGAGGATCGAACAGCAATTCTTTTAACAAAATTTAAAGAAAGATTTTAGTAACTTTTTAGTTTCGACCTTCGTTTACAATCCGCTCTAAATTTTGTTGAACATTTTTTTTTTTCAAAAATCATCCCTTTGCAAAAATAATCGATAATTAGCTCACATGTAGGGCTTGTTTTCAATTGATTACAGATTCCAATTTTGGATAATCAGTTTTTGTGATGTTCGCATTCGCTTTTCTGTTTAGATTATATATTTTTTAATAACAAAAAAGTTAGGCAAAAAAAAAAAAAGAAACTTTTTACTGATTCTAATTGTTTTCTATAATCACTTTCGATAATCTAATTTTGCAAAATCTAAAATAATCAAGAACAAGGCAATTAACTGATCAAATGTTGTTGGACAGGATTCAAAGCTGGGGCTCTAAAGGCCTGCTGTGGAGCTGGAGGCCCATACAACTATAATGCCTCTGCGCCATGTGGCTACCCACCAGCAACTAGTTGTGATGACCCGTCTTTATATGTTGCTTGGGATGGTTTGCACTTAACAGAAGCTGCTTACAGATTCATAGCCCGACGGTTGCTTCAAGGACCATATTCTGGCCTTCGTATTAATAGATTCTGTCCTCCTGCATCCACGAATTTCAGGTCTTCGGCTTGAGTTCTAAAGGAAAAAATTATTAGGGATGGCTCAAAATTACTTGCAACTTCTATTCTTAAATTTTCTGTATTTGCGATATATGTTTAATAAATAGATAGTGAACCATTGGGGTCGGTTCAATGGCTGGTAAGGGAAGGGTTTTAAGGTTCTCTGCATTGTCAGATTCAGATTCAAATCTTAAATCTGACATTTGCGAGTAGAAAGAGTGTGGGGAGGGATGGGATAGTGAAAAAAAAAGGGAATAGTGATCCATGTATAAACTTTACAACCAACTTTTCAACATTATGTTTATAGCTATCTAAAGTATAAAAGATAGTAAGTTGAGCACATGCTCATTTGCTCAAAATTGAATACTTTATACTTGTATTACGTTTTTATAAATTTTCATAGTTACTGATTTTTTATTTTCACTCTACAGATTTTTAATAATCTTTCCAAATTTTTATGTACTATTATATTTTTATGAATTTTTGTAATTTTTTAGATAAGATCATGGAAAAAAATACTTGTCTAGGCAAAGCATTAGAGATGAATTTGACTAAAAGGAAAATTTTTAATGACCATATTTCTTTTAGCAGAAACATGGAGGGTCAATTTGGTTCACACCCGATAAATTAAAGACTAAATTGTATTTTTTCTATGGCCACATAACACTTCGACAGAACATCATTCTGTCACCGCTCTCGATTTGATTCTATTTCACAGGATTGCTTTTACTGTGTAATTTTCTAATTAAATAATAGCTTAATACCACAAGTTAACTGACTTCATTTTGAAACAAGATTAATCTAATCGAGATTACACCTAAGTACCAACCTCCGTCAAAAACACTAGTTCCGCAAAAAGATTTATAGTGTTCATTATACGCATGAACTTCTCTGGCTTTGATACATGGTCTAATGAATCTGAGAGAAATTTATGCATATTACGTTAAAAAGGATGTTGGCGTCAAACGTATTAAAAAGACTGATGCAGGAATTTTACACGAGCAGCAGGGAAAACTTGATAGCTTTTCTTAAGTTTCAGAAAGGACGAATTCTGATTTTGATAAGGGTGTAATTGAAAATTAAAAAAATTTCCACTGCTACAAAAGACAATCTCTAAACTCCTTAGATAGCCGCCCTAGTACCCCCCGGTTCAACTGCTTTTAAGCAATTAGTGATAATTATTAACGATATTTAAGTAACTAACAAATTTCCTTCAACTTAAGAGTAGGAGTGTTCATCGACTGATAATTGGTAATTTAGTAAAAAAAAATTTTTGATTTTTTTGCAATAGGGTCAACATCCGATTACTGTCCAAAATTTTATTTGGCAATTAGATCGGTATTTCAGTAAAATATCCAAATTTTAAATTGATTTTTTTAAATATAGATTAGTTAAGTATATTTAATATGTTATTAATAACACACAAAGTTATTAATATGTTAATTAATATGCTTTTAAGGTCAAGTATTTGTTTATAAGCATAAATTATAACTTATAACACTATTGACTAATAAGTTAATATGTAATATGATATACAAATAGGCAATGAAATATATAAAATATTTAAGTAAAATATGAAATTCGATAATTCAGTAGATATTTGAGAATTCGGAATCGAATTTCAACATTCATCCCCAAACTGTTTTACCAAATTTTATGATTGAGATGTAATCAATTTTCTAGAATTCCATTTTACCAATGTCCTATTCTTGATCTCAATTGGACGGCAATGTTTTGAAAATCGGACCGGCCGGTTCGACCGGTTGAACCGCGAACCGGTCATGGCACCGGTCCGATTCAATGTCATAGTTGACTTTGTTAAAAAACCGGTCAAGAATCGGTCGAACCGTAAAAATCGCGGTCGAACCGCTATTGAACCGGTTTTCAACCTTCCTCCTTTTTTTTTTTTTTTTTTTTGCAAAATGTAGCTATCAAGATTTGAACTCAAGACCTTTGTAATAGAAGACCAATGTATTAACCGTTGCACCATCACATCCTATTAGTTTTTTTTTATAACTTATTTATATAAAGCAAACACTCATATTTCTTTTTTTTCATTTTTCTTACAAAATCTCATCCTCTCATGGCTCTTTCTTTTTAATTTTCAACTCTCTCTCTCTCTCTCTCTATCCTCTTTTTTTTTGTCACTCCCTTTTTAATCAAATCTCTTTATTTTTAATTTATTGATGTTTTCTTCCATCTTTTAATTTTGTTTTTGTCCATTAAATTGAAAAAAGTTCAAAAAAAATTATTTTTTTAACCCAAATTATTTAATGCTACAACCACTTACTTTTATCTCATTTTTTGTTTCTTATCAAGTTTACATTTCTATTTTCGATTTTCTTGACTTCCTTCGAACTCCAAACTTCCTTTTTTAAATTGCAATCTCTAAAACGTAAATTAAAATTTAAGTTCACAAAATCTAAATTCTCATAGACGTGAATTTTGTATAATTTCAAAATATTGTGATATTTTTGGGTTGGATTTAGATATAATTGAAATTGATATGAAATTTATTTGTTTTAACTTATAAATTAAAAAATTTATTTTTAAAAAATCCAAGTTATTAAAAAATAGTAAATCTTTCATCATATAAAGTATTAAATTAATCCATTACATGTCTTATTTTGTACATATATATATATAAATAATTTTTTTAAAAATTCATTGAATCGAGATTGAACCGGTCCGACCGGTTGAATCTCGACCCTTTCATTTCACCGGTTCAATGAACGGTCCGGTTTTTAAAACATTGTTGGACGGCGGTTATTTTAAGTGTGATTTTACAAAGAGTGTGATCTCAATTGCGAAGTGTGAACACCCCACTTAAGAGTGATTTTGCTAAGGAGAGTCAATTCAATGCGTGGCCTTCTGGTGAGCATAAAAGACATTTGACCGTTTGACAACAACGCATGATCGTATTGCACCTATAAACTTTAGCTGCTCAAAAAAGTTTTGTTGATGTACCAATTGCCAGGGAATTCCTCAAAAAAAAAAATATATTTCTTTTGCCGGGGGACAATGGCCTTTTTTCTAAGGGATGCTTGAATTGCTGTCAGGTTGTAGTAAATCTCAATAGTCGAGGCAACAGGGGCCAACGGCCCCGCTCCCCTGAATAATAAAAATTTATTTTAATTCTTATGGAAAATTTCAATTTTTTTTTTTGTAAGAAATCCTTTCTTGCCTCCCCTAAAATTTTGATTTAAGACTATATATTGGCTCTCTTCTTTTACTTTTGCTCTATGAAAAAATTCGATGTTTACTCCTTTTAAGACTTAAAAAGTATTTGTATCAACATCCATCAGTCGTCCCCTTTTATATATTCCTGGCTTCATCACTATTCGAAACTGTGATGGATTACTTTTAATTTGGCACTGTACAAACGGTAAATGCACTTTCAATGCTTATGGTTGTCACCAATCGGTATGGAGCAGATTCTACAAATTGAAAGGATAAATTGAGGTGCCAACAGCCCATCGGGCTGTTAATGATCAAGAAGACATCTTTAAGTTTTAATGGAGGTAGAAGGTCAAAGATTGAACCATTGTCTTTCACCGGTCACTATTTGTGACTTTTTCCTCCCCCTCCTCAGTAGCACAATATGCTACATAGCAGTAACCAAAAACTTGCCATACAACCTATACTAGTTAAAGGGATAATCTTTTTTTTTTAAGGGTTAATGTTTTTTTTTTTTATTTCTATACAATCAATACAAGTTGAAGGGATAATCTTTTACTTCCAATAGCACTTCATCAGCAGAGCCTATAATATCTCTTGCCGCACATAAAAAAAAAAAAAAGTCCGTCCAACAGGTACTCACTGAGTACTCGTCAAAATATATTTCAGGTGTCATATTTTAGAAATGTAAGATTAGTTTAAAAAATAAATAAATACAATAGAGGATAGGTAAAATTAAATAGAAAAGTATATAAATTCAGGAGAAAATAATAATTGTTAGTATGCGTATATACATGATAGGTTAGGTGAATTTTATATATGTTAATTGGTGCCCAACAAAACCCGAAAGAGTGGTTTATCTAATGGGTACCCATTGGGCATTCATTAACATACCTAAAATTCATCTGATCTACTACGCATATACTGTACTACAATTATTAACCTCTCTTGTATTTATATATTTTCTCTATTTAATCTTATCTACTTTTCTTTGTATTTATTTATTTTCTCTGATTAATCTTATATTTTTAAAATTATAACATCTGAAATATATTTTAACAGGTGCCTAATGGACACCCCTTAGACAGCAAAAAAAAAAGTACATATGTCATGGTTGGTGGTGACTTGACGTCCTCTTGCAATTCGCATGGCATGGTGCGTATTTGATGCTTAAAGAACAAAATTTGATTATATTGTTTGACAACTAAGCATAGTAATATATTGAATCATAGTGCACCCATAAACTTGACCTACTCAAAGAAGTTTTGTTTATCTGACAAATTATAATATTCCACTGCCTAATAATTATTGTAATGACAATACAAAATAACCCTCCTCTAATGGTTATAAGCAAACATTTGTTATAAGAACCTCAATTTATTCAGTTTTACAAGAAAAAAAATTTTAAAAGCATCTACAGCTTGTGATTGGGTATTTGCAAAAATTATCACGTCATCTAATAATATAAAATTGTATGTAATTAAAATTATGCATAACATTACAATATATATATATATATATATATATATATTAGGCGGATAATGTGAAGATATGATTAGTGACGTCCTCTGAACATTTATTTATAAAATTTGGATGAGGGTCCAAGAAACCTTTTAAAATCGCGCGTCTTCCTTGCTTGAAGGAAAGTACCAATTCCAAGATCTTCCAACTTCTTTAACCTTTACAGTAGCAAAATATGGCTTCAACTTCTCTCGCACCATTAACAACCGCATTCACAATAATCATACTTACTTTCTTAAATTCATCAATTACAGTAAGTGCATCAGCCGGAATATGCTACAAATCCATAATCAGTTTTGGTGACTCCCTCGCTGATACAGGCAACTTATTCCACCTAGACAGCCCCTCCTCATCGTCCGATGCTCCTCACTTTTTCCTGCCACCTTACGGAGAAACCTACTTTCACCATCCTACCGGTCGTTGTTCCGATGGCCGTCTCGTCGTCGATTTCATTGGTATGCAAAAATTCAACAGGCATTACACGGACTAATTTATCTGATGGTGTTAGAATAAGTGTTCACTTCTTACCTGAAAAAAAAAAGTTTGATTCTCACGGTCACATTTGCACTTCTACTTTTTTTAAGCAGTTTTTTCAGTTATGATTATGAAGCAACAGTTTAATCAGATAGATAGCCATTGCTTTGTCTGATGATCCATTAGTTTCTAATGGATTGAAAATTTTGCTTGGTAGCTGAGAGTCTTGGGCTTCCTTTATTACCTCCGTATCTTGCCAGAAAAGATACAAGTGGAAGTTTAGATTTTCTCGAAGGCGTGAATTTTGCAGTAGTAGGAGCTACAGCACTCGATGGCTCATTTTTCCGGGAAAGAGGAATTGATAATCCTGCGACCAATGCGTCTTTGGCAACTGAGTTGGGATGGTTCAAAGATATGTTGCAGTCTTTTTGCAAGAAATCAGGCAAGTAGAAGCGTGGTTTCGCATCTTGTATTCCATTTTGTTATTACTGCTATCATCATTATTATTGTAGCGGTAATGTAGGAAAGAAATTCTTAAATGGTCTAAGACATCACATTAACTAGATTCTTTTACATTTGCCACGTGATTCGTCCACCCTCTCATTTGGTAATTCATGTCCCATAATTTATCTCCTGTTTATCTTCTAAATAAGACATAGTGATTCAAGATTGAGAAATAGATTCTTTGGTCCAAAAAAAGAGATTGGTGAAAACAGACGGAATGGTCTAAAATATATATATATATTTGGAAGTTGAGTGGGTAATTTCATACTTATAAAAGTTGAGTGATCAAAACTACATCATTCCAAAAGTTTAGTGAGTAATGAGGTAATTTGTTCATCTATAATTTAGTATGCTGTTAAACATTGCAATGAACTGTCTTCTTAAACAAAAGGAAAAATCATTTTAAATGCCCATCACATTTCACCAAATGAGTTTTCTTACCCTTCATGTTTAAAATGGTAATTTTGATAAAATCAAATTGATAAAATTTGGTTTCAATCTAAATCTCAACCACGTTTTATCTTAAATCCATCACATGATCCGTATATGATCATTTTTTAGAAGCAAAAATATTAGATCCTATTTATAGTTAAACAAATAATCTGATCCATATTCATTTTTACCCTAAAAAAAAGAGATTTGGTCTAATTTATATTCATTTTTTCTACTAAAAAGTGGATCTGGCCTTTTTGTACATTAAAAAAAAACTTTATGTGGGCCACATGGAAATTTTAGTCTAAAAAGTGATCGAGAATTTAAGTTTGAGACTAAATTATGCTAATTTAAATTTTTAAAAAATTTAAAATTAATATTTTAAAAATAAAGAACAAAAAAATTTATTTAGTAAAATATGAATAGCACCTTGAACGATTTTCCCTAAATAAAACATTCGAAAGATCCACCCAAAATTTTGTGGTCATAAACAATGTTTTGAAAACCGGACCAGATCGGCCGGTTCGATCAGCTGAACCGCGAACCGGCCATGACACCTATCCGATTCAATGACATAGTTGACTTTGCCAGAAAACCAATCAAAAACTGGTCGAACTGCGAACCGGATTGAACCGGTGGTTTCCGGTTTTCAACTTTCCCTTTTTTATTTTTATTTTTATTTTTTTAAGTTTTGCAAAATGCAGCTATCAAGATTCAAACTCAATACCTTTATAATAGAAGACCAATGTATTAACCGTTGCACCATCATATCTTATTAGTTTTTTTTGATAACTTATTTATATAAAGCAAACACTCATATTTTTTTTCCCATTTTTCTTACAAAATCTCATTCTCTCATGGCTCTTTCTTTTTAATTTTCAACTTTCTCTCTCTCTCTCTCTCTCTATTCTCTTTTCTTTTGTCATTTCCTTTTTAATCAAACCTCTTTATTTTTAATTTATTGATGTTTTCTTCCATCTTTTAATTTTGTTTTTGTCCATTAAATTGAAAAAAGTTAAAAAAGAATTATTTTTTTAACCCAAATTATTTAATGTCACAACCACTCACTTTTATCTCATTTTTTGTTTTTTATCAAGTTTATATTTCTATTTTCGATTTTATTGACTTCCTTCGAACTCCAAACTTCCTTTTTTAAATTGCAATCTCTAAATCCCAAAACATAAATTAAAATTTAAGTTCACAATATCTAAATTCTCATAGACGTGAATTTTGTATAATTTCAAAATATTGTGATATTTTTGGGTTGGATTTAGATATAATTGAAATTGAGATGAAATTTATTTGTTTTAACTTATAATTTAAAAAATTTATTTTTAAAAATTCAAGTTATTAAAAAATAGTAAACTTTTCTATATAAAGTATTAAATTAGTCCATTACATGTCTTATTTTGTACATATATATTTATATAAATTAATTTTTTAAAAATTCATTGAACCGGGGTTGAACCGATCCGATCGATTGAATCTCGACCCTTTCATTTCACCGATTCAATTAACGGTCCGATTTTTAAAACATTGGTCATAAACAAACCTATGGTGGTTGTCTGCCGCGGTAGGTGAAAGTAGGGACTCGGGTGGACCAACGCGCCACTGCGGAACAGGTCAGCAATTAATAATAAATCTTTTTTATGTTTGAGGACAGGTGAGCCGTCGTAATGCGCTACATTAAGGGAAATATTTCCCACCTTATTGACTCATTTTTTATAATACTTGTGAGCATCAAAATTTTATATGCCATTTAATAAGATGAATGCAAAAGGCATAATCTCAAAGCATTAGGTTAGGATAGCGACTTTGAAAAATCTTCACTGCACAAGTTATTCACTATTGATACTCGATTAATTAAGTAATCGGTTTGGTAAGTAATTATCTCTTATCCCGATTTTGTAATACTTATTTGGTACTAATACGAATCTCCTGCTCCTTAAAAATGGAATTTTACTAGAAGAAACAATGAAAGGCTAGTGCATTCAGAGACGTTTCAGGCCTACCAAGTCTCATTAATCAGATCATGCTCACCTTTTTGCAGCTCGCAAAGCGGTCTAAAAAACATTTGATTCGTTCTATGGTCCTAAAATTTCATGTCGTCATCCTCAAAATTGGGGATTCAGCACTGGCAACTACATCATGTGATTTAGAACTTGTTGCAATAAATATAGACAAAACTTCATGTTGTCAAAAGGATTCAGGGTTTCTGCTATTATCAGTGACAACAACACCGTGCAAAAAGTAGACTCTAACACAAAAACGGAGATACTAAATTAATAATGTAGACATTAAAATAACGACATGTAAAAACAGCGATAACTTCTGTCATTTATTAAAAATTTGTGCCCACGAATTTAATTCCAACCATCAAATTCTAAATCACATCATCTAAAGCATGGATTGTTCATGTTGTAGAAAGGACAATTGAATTGAAGAAGAATATGAATAAAAAGAGTATCCATGCAGATGTTGACATTGGATTTGATGGCTCTAAAATTGCCATTTTTAAATAATAATAATTAGAAGTTCGAGCCCAAATTCTGCTTCTTAAGTATTTTGACCTCTTTTTTTTTTGAAGAACTTCTCATTTTAACATGTATCAGTCCAATCATGTGCTTTTATGAGCAGATTGCAAGGATTTTCTCCAAAGCTCGCTAGTTCTAATGGGAGAGATTGGTGGGAATGATTATAATTATCCACTTCTTCAAGGAAGAAACATAGAAGAGGTTCAGTCATTTGTTCCTCTCGTCGTGCAAACTATCAGTTCAGCTATCCAAGTAAGATCTGCACTTAACTCATTGAGTACAGTGGTCTGGGCATGTGGCTAATTAATCTTAAACAAGAATACGAAATCGATCGGAATCTCTATAACCTTTTTCCTTGCGTGCATGAGTAATTAGCATGCATTTGCTGCATTAGAATCTCGATGAGAATAATGTTGTATTAGAAACTCCTTTATATTTTTCTTGCGAACATCATCAATAACAAACACTTGTTTAATGATTCAGGAGTTGATTGAGCTTGGAGCAGTGACTTTGGTAGTTCCAGGGAATTTTCCAATCGGATGCTCGGCATCCTACCTGACTTATTATCAAAGTTCCAAGAAGCAAGACTACGACACCGATACTGGTTGCATTAAGTGGTTAAACAATTTTGCAAAGTACCATAATCAAGTTCTTCAATCAGAAATTAATCGCATTAGAGAACTTAACCCTCACGCCACCATTATCTATGCTGATTACTACAACGCTGCGATGCGGTTATATCGCTTCCCAAACAAATATGGTATTTCTCTAATTTTCAACTTCATTCACATTACACATTACACATTACACATTACACATGCATGTGTATACTTGCAAAAAACGATTATGAACTTGCCAATCATTGGGTTAAGGTTGGTACTAAGCGTCACATTTCTTTTGAAACCATAGTAGGTGACATTATAGGTTTTATTGATTATAGGTATTATACTCAATAAACCAGCCCACACGTACGGGGAATTATAACTTTGTAACACTACAAATAAATACACTAATAATGGGAGAAAAAATTCGTACGGAGCGAGATTTGAACTCAGGACTACATTTTTTAGACCTATAATTTCGGTCATTTTGATTATTTACGGTTGTGGTAGTTATATATAACCATTCTAACGGGAAGGACAGGAATAGAGAGGATCAAACTGCAGTTCTTTCAACAAATTTAACTTTGTAAGCCTTGGGAAGTCTTCCAAAACTCAAAGGCTTCAGCTTCTATTTGTTTAAACTTGGCTCTATCATTGGGTTGATCCATGCTTTAAATTTTGTCCCTTCGGATATAATCTCACTTTCGCACATTATCAACTGATGAAAATTGTCATCGCACAGGATTTAAAGGAGAAGTTCTCAAGGCTTGCTGTGGAGCTGGAGGCCCATACAACTACAATTCCACCGTGCCTTGTGGCTACCAACCGGCAGCTAGTTGTGATGACCCGTCTTTGTATGTTTCTTGGGATGGTTTGCACTTGACAGAAGCTGCTTACAGGTGGATAGCCCGAGGGCTGCTTGAAGGACCATTTTCAACTCCTCCTATTAATACAGTTTGCAGTCCTGCATCCACCAATTTTTTAGGTCCCCGGCTTGAATACTAGCTTCCCGTGAGGCAGTCCCTTCTTTTCTCATCTTATCTGTAACAAAAATATGCTAAATTTCGCACCAAAAAATGTACTAAAGTGCTCAAAATCCTAACTTGTATTACTGTCATAGGTCTAGTGACACTCGTTTAGATGTTGATTTTATGAAAAATTATAGATAAATTAGAAAAGTGTATAAATACAAAGAATGTATTGTGTGTATAAATTATTTTACGAAATTTTTTTTTGAATGTATTGTGTGTATGTTACTTTGAGTTGATTTAGTTAATTGAATCCTACTATTATATCTTTTATTTGGAAGTGACATAAAAGTATTAGCAGGCAGCCAAAACTTGTTTGCCTATTGTAACTTCATGGACGTCCAATGAGGTAGAATATTTAATACAATCTATAGTGGTGAAAAATCAACACATTCATCTGTTACGTTACTAATTTTTTTTCTTTTTCTTTTTTTTTCTTCCAAAACAATACTAGCAACTTCCAAATATATACTACCATCAACACAAAAATTGAAACGATCATAAATAAAGCAACGACCGAATAAATCTACCTAGTCTTTTGGGCTCTTTCGGGTTGCGCTTGAGTCCTTCGGGCCTTTAGCATGTCTCTGGACTCTCTTCTGTTGTGTGACTTGTTGTCTTCAATGGAACACATATAATGATGCGAACTGGAAATCAGTTTCAAATTCCTACGTTTTTTTTTTTCCAACTCTTAATTGTCAGGCACAAGATTTGAATTTTGAATGAAAAAAATTCTAAAAATCCTCTCTGGTCACTCGCATGACCTCAGTGGTTAATCCATTCCTTAGGTTGATTGCTCAAATTTGGAGTTTTTTTTTTCTGACAAAATTATTGTAATAGGCATTCACTCAAACACATTGGGAAGCTAATATTTATGCTTAAGAAATATTTCTAGGAATTCCTCTTTTTTTTTTTTTTGAATATAAGGATTTTTTTTTGTCTACTCAGGTTCAGAATAACAATTTGCCAATGTCTTTAATGGCCTCTCTTTTTGAACATTTTCTGGTATTGGTTAATGAAATTGGTGCACAGCCCACCAACCCAGCATGACCAATAATGCTATTGCATCTCAAATTTATGTCAACTCTATGAGTTGATTTAAATCAATCTTCACGCAAAACGGAAATCCGTCATTTAATGCCACAAATCACTTTGTGGATGGCCTTAGAAGATTGAATATTAATAAATGTCAACTAGAAGAGTAGGAATTTCATTAAACATGTACCCGTTCAGGCAGAGCAAGTCAACATAGAGTTTCGTATTGGAAAATGATGACAACCATATCGCATTTTAGGTTTTTAGATTTATGAGAATCGAAAATCATGACATGGGTTTGATACGTCCAAAATCACGTGTACGAGTAAGAAATTTGTCAATGCTCATCATGCGAATGAATTGTAAAAGGCCCCAGTGACTAGAGGTGTCAAAATTGATAATTGGACGAGTCTAGGTGAATTATAATTGAATAATAGATATAATTAAGTTAATTCATTTTTATTCATTTGATAAATAAGTCAAAATGGATCAACTCATTTATGCACATTTAATAAATGGGTGAGAGTATAGCCAATTATCCATTCATGATTTACATAAAATTTTACGTATTTTTTTTTATTGTTCACATGTTATTTAACAAGAAATAACGAAATTGTATTGTTATTAAAGTGATAGAAAATTTCAATTTATCTACTTAACCCCAACTAAAAATTAAGTTTACATGTATAATTATTTTTAAATGGATATAAATGACTGAGTCGAGTCAACCTACTATTCACCAATTAAATGGGTTTAATTGGGTCACCTATTTAGATTCATTCAAAACTTATTGCATACCCAAATTTACTTATTAAAGGGCAGATTAGAACAGGTCAATATAATTGAGTTGTGGTTAACAACTTTAACTAGTGAATTTTGTTTTAAAAAAAATTGAGTTTAAAAGATTTAGATAATTATCATTTTTGTTCCCCCCCCCCCCCCCCCCCCCCCGCCCCAGGCGCTTTAGTATTAAACAATTTGGTCCCCTGATACTTGACTAAAACTTACACATTCATCTCTAGTTCAAAATTTCTACCACTGTACAAAATTTTGCCAAAAAAGAAAAGGACAAACAAAGAAAAAACTAGATTTGTCTCTTATATTTCTAACTTGGACTAATTTTTCTAGCGGAAATTTGAGCATGTCACGTTACATGTGGCGAATGTTGTCAAATACCATAAACTAATTACAATAGAAGAGATGATGAAAAGATTTAATTTTGGGAAAAACATGAGGTACCAAATTGATCATTATGAAAAATGATGGAGAACTAAACTTCTTTTGGCCATTAAATACGCCATTCTCTGAATTACTGTGAGATGTCTTCGCTGTATGCAGTAGTAAGACGATGGCCGAGATGGGAATTAATTAAATTATGACTTGAAAATAAAAAAAATTAAGAAATTGCCTGGTCCTCAAAATAAACAAACAACTAGTTTAACAGTCTAATATTCTCCAAAAGATGAGGGAAAATGGACAGGTTAAAGAAATATTCATTGAGAGAAAAAAAAAACTCTCAGAGCTGAAATATTAAAAAAAGGGGCTCTATTCAACTGACCTCTTTGTGGCATGATTTAGAAAAACAAAATTTGTTTAAAACATCATCCACGGTGACACACTAAAAGTCTAAAACACTCGCATATTTTTTTAAAAATGCCAAAAAAGAAAGTACATAACACAAGGCATCAGTGGCGGAGGTGAGTACTGGTAATAGGTGGTAGAGACTCTCAGTGATTGGTGGGCGTCAGACGGATCCTCTGTCCTTTATATTTGTCTATTTTTCCTGTTCAATACAAAATTGCGTAGTTTCACTTATTAATAATGATGACGTGGCACATAATATTGAATACATATTTAAAGGATATTTGGTAAATGGATTTCAAATTCAATTTTAGCATGGATGACCTACTTTCTGAATCAACATGACTGCACGTAACTATAACTCTGACAAATTCAAGGATCTGGTGCTCAAATGCTTATCTAATCTCATCTGAATCGTGCGGCATGAAATCTCAAAGTAGAAGACTATGAGTACAATTATGATATTATTGAATTTGAAACCCATTCACCAAATACCTCCTAAATAAGCATTCAATATTATGTACCACATCAGTAATATTAATAAATGAAACTACGTAATTTTACATTGGACAGAAAAAATAAACATATATAATAGATAGAGGATCCCATCTGGGCGGACGTCGGGGTGAAGAGAAGGTGCTTTGTACTAGTAGTTGGTGGTAAAGACTAGTAACAGGTGGTAGAGACTGCCTGGTGATTAGCTGGTATTCGGTAAAGAGAAGGTAAACTTTTTTTTTAAAAAAAAATAAAGGATATTTTGAATGTTTTAGATGAACACTAGCATTTTTTTTCTAAAAATGTACGGTAAAGAATAATAAAATTTTAGACAAATACTTATAAAATGAATTACAAAATGATCGTGTTTCACTTCTAAAAATGCAACCTATCACACTTTTACTACTATCATTTTCGTCCTTCGGATTCATGTTTTGAAGATTTAAGAAAAGAGTTACCAGCCACGAACTTAAACGTATTTTTTATCCAGGCGTCAAGCACTAAAACATCACCCCTTGTCTGCCTCAGCCTGTTTCGAAATCCTAATTGCCTAAATGAAATACTGTAGATGTGACGGCGTCATTAAGCAAAGCAGCAAGAAATAAATGAGCAAAATAAAGAGATCGGCCATTTATTTGACATCACACAACCAAATCAACAGCTCATAACGTACGGTTCAACACGTTCTATTTAATGCCTTCACGAGAATCATTTTTCCTTCAATTCGACTCGACTGGGGCCTTTTGCTGTATCTCAAGGTCTGTCCCAATGGTCTCATCGTCCATCCGAACAATGAAAATCGTTGTCTTAGTGGTTGTTGTTCTTTTGAAGGCCGTATCAGCAAATTCTTTAGGGTATGACTCAATCTTTAGCTTTGGTGACTCCCTTGCTGATACCGGAAACTTTCTTCGAACGGGTGCACTTGCATTTCCAGTCATTGAAAGACTTCCTTATGGGGAAACATTCTTTCACCATGCAACTGGTCGTTGCTCGGATGGCCGCCTAGTAGTCGACTTTTTTGGTAAGGATTACTTCTCCATCTCTTTTTTTTTTTTTTTTGGCGTAATTTTAATGCCATTGAGGCCAAGATTCAGTACCCTAGGAGTCAGTTTACTCGAAAGGATTTGTCAAATGGGTGTCCAGCTTTTTCTGTTTTCGAATATGGTAACATGCTTGATCAACGAAATACTAATATCTAAGTTTTGTGCTGATAATCAACTAAATGACAGCCGATGCATATGGATTACCATACCTAAAACCGTACTTAGCGGTTGCAAGAGATGGGAATTTCCAACATGGGGTGAATTTTGCTGTTGCTGGGGCTACAGCATTAGATCCTGAATTCTTCTACCACCAGAAGCTTGGACCCATTTTATGGACAAATGATTCGTTGAGTGTTCAGCTTGGCTGGTTCAAGAAGGTGAAATCCACCCTTTGCTCCACTCCTCAAGGTAAACTGTAAACCTTTTTCATCAATTCCTAGTTACTACTTACTTTTGTACATTTTGCTAATTCTCCAGCCCAACTTTTGTTTTCGTTCAACAGAGTGCAAAAACTTTTTCAAGAAGTCTCTCTTTCTAGTGGGTGAAATTGGTGGAAACGACTATAATTACCCATTTTTTATTGGTGGAACCATTAAACAAGTCAAAGCCACGGTCCCTGTGGTAGTTGAAGCCATTGCTGCAACCATAAGTGTAAGCTTAGATATTAGTAGTACTTAAAATTTCCTGTCTCGATTTTCATTTTATCACCATTAAATCCAATTAATCTTTTTTCCTTTTTTTGTTCTGAGACTTAAAAGGGTATCTTTATCCTTTTTTATCTTCTTTTCTTTTTGTCTATATTTCCTCCTAGGCATTGATAGATGAAGGTGCAGTAGAATTGGTGGTACCAGGAAATTTCCCAATTGGATGTTCAGCAGTGTATTTGACACTGTTTGAAACCCCTAATAAAGCAGCATATGACGAACATGGGTGTTTGAAAGTGTACAATGCTTTTGCCAAGTATCACAATGCTCAACTTAGACTTGGCTTGGAGAAACTAAGGCAGAAGTACCCTCAAGCCAAAATCATCTATGCCGATTACTATGGTGCAGCTAAGAGATTTGTGCATTCACCCAAGCATTATGGTGAGTTTTACTTCTGAACTTATAAAGAAGTGAGTGAAAAAAAAAAATACTCGAGCTTTTTTGACATTATTCCGTTTATAGATCTGTTGATTGTAAGTATGTTTTTATGAAATATTTATAGTTGCATTTGCTTATAAATGTAATTGTAAGATAAAAATGAGATTAAAAATGTTTAGAGTTTTTAAGAAACACAGTAATGAAAAGCTTGCCATGCAAACAAAATGCCATAAAAAATTCATCCAATTTCCTTTTTCCTTTTTGGATTTATTACTTTACTATTCACTGAAAAAAAAAGAGGAAAAAAGAAGACTAGTTACATAAACAAAATAAGCCCTAATATGACCAATAAATGATTTTGTTTTGGAATAAAACCTCCCATTTCACTTGGCTCCCTTTCAATTTTAAATATTATATCTATCTCCCTTATTTTGAATTTCAATGTAACAATGTCTGCAAATACCCATAAAAATTTTTTTTTTAAATGTAAATGGATGATTTTAATTCCAAACATCACACTTGTATTCTCTTTTTCCGTACTATCCAACCCGTCCCTTCTCTTGTGCGAAACATTAACTAACCCTTCTTAATATGTGTAAAAAAAAAAAAAAGTAGCTCTATATTATATTTACGGATGGAGAGTACTTCTCCTGACAGAAAACAGAATACTATCATTCATGAAGTTTTGTTAGTTAATGATATGCTTCTGCAGGATTTTCTAAGGATAGGTTAGTGGCTTGTTGTGGAGGAGGTGGGCCGTACAATTTTAACAATTCGGCAAGATGTGGTCATACTGGATCCACAACTTGTACAAGTCCTTCTGCTCATGCAAATTGGGATGGTATCCATCTAACGGAAGCAGCATATCGTTATGTCGCTATGGGCTTGATCAATGGGCCCTTTTCTTCTCCTAGTCTCTCTTGTCCTCCCATTAAGAAAATCTAAATATTTCCTCTCAAACCTGCTTCTTGTCTCTTTTTTTTTTTTCACTTAATTATATTAGGAATGATGATTTGGTTGTATGTTTCAAATGTAAAAGTTGGACATGATCATAATTTTATTCAATGAGTGCATAATAATGTGAATTTGGATTTTAAGCCTTCATATTTTGTACACAACTAAAATCAAATTAGCAGAGTTTATCACACCTTTGAATGTTTCTTTTTTTTTTTTTGGGTATTACGTACTTATTTTATACTACATCTTTATTTCTGATGCTTTAGCACTTTACATCTTATGAATTTTTTTATTTTATTGCAAATTTGTATTGTTATTTACGTAGACATAATTTTTGTCTTATTTATCAGTGACTAGAAAGTTGCAAAACTTTGTTTCAAAGGTGATGCTTCACAAATTATACAAATTTTAAGAATTTTTACCCGGGAATCTGTATATAGAGTTCATCCTTGAGAAACATAAGGCTTTATATATATATATATATATATATATATATATACATGTATATGTGTGTGTGTAATAAAGAAGCTACAATATAAGGCTTAGTTTATAGCAAATTTTTAGCCTAATTTCATTGAATTGAAGTGACTGGGTTTAGTTTGCATATGCTACCACAAAAGGCCCACTATCAGTTTCGTTCAATCACAATGTACAACCACCACGCCATCCATATGTAAAATCTTCTGTTCTAAGTGGTGCATCTCTTCTATTAATCGCTACTCTAAAAATTTATACTTTTAAATTTCCTAGATGGGATGGGACATATCTGCTGCTCGTATTATATATATTAACTTTCACCTAACTCATTACTAAAAATAATGCCAAGGATTAAAATTCAAAACTGAAGGGTTTGGTATAGTCTAAAAGGAGTTGAATTGTCTTGGTTCTAAACGGATCTTTTGTTCCACTCTTGTAGAAATGTTTAGTAAATCCAGCTCGAAAGTAGGAGGAGGTCATAGAATGGACATAGACATTAAATTGGGTGCACGTATAGTTGTCGTTTACTTTGTGGCTACTTGCTTTGTGCAATTTACATTCGTTAGAGCTATTAATTTATATTGCTGTAAAAATATGCTTTGCTTGTTGGGATCGATAATACAGCATAAAGCATGATACATATTGATTGATTTCATCATGTATACAGCATACTCCTCTCTCTGATGGAATGATCGTTCAATCGATCAAGGCTAAATTATTGAACTGACTACATTTGGATGTTGTTACACAAAAGTTTAATTAATCTAATTCACCTTGCCCCTCAGTGTGCTCTAAAGGCCTACGATAACAAATTAATATAAACTCCCAATTACATATATATATATATATATATATATATATATCTCTCTCTCTCTCTCTCTCTCTCTCTCTAAACCAGACGTATCTATATTGTTTTGACGTTAAGCTTAATCAGTTAGAGCTTTTTCAGTTCTTTTTTTTTTCTTCGGTGAAAAATAAGCTTACTTAGACCTCACGAATATTTAACAATTTTTATTTCGTGATCAGTGATAGAGCCAAGATCTTTATTCAGAGGGGTGTGATAGTATTAATCTAGGTTTATAAGGTGTTGGTTTGCAAATTTCTAGAATAATTAAATATTTGTTATAGTAAACCAAGGCTATGGTTTGAGATTCATTATTTTTCAGGTCATCCAATGATATTAAATTTTGCTTAAGAACATAAGATGTTTGTTCTAATTAACATATATAGTAGGCAAATAATTCATACATAATTGAATTGTCGAATGAATGTTTGGTTGGCTTGTAATTTATATAAAAAGGACATGTAAGAAAAGTTATGTATTAAATAAATAACATTTGCTCTTAGAATAAGGCAAATTACATTTAATACAAAGAGAAAAAAAATAGCATCGTGTAATATATTTTAGTTCAAGATTCACCATTGTGGAAATAGTGAATACAATTGTAAAAAATTTCAACACTTTTGGGGAGTAATTGTGAGTTTAAAGAGAATTCTATTAAAATTCTGAGGGGCAAAAGTAGGACAATACTAAAATTTGAAATTTTTATTGGTTATTTTAAAGTTTAAAAAAATTGAATTCCCCCCCCCCTCCCGCTGCTAAATGCGGTTTGTTTTGTTATAAATAATACATCATGGGGTTTGTTTTGTTATAAATATTAAAATGCAATTTCCAGATTTTATTGGATGTTTGTGATTTTATTCATAAACCGAACCTGAACATTTAAGAAAAGAATATTTAGGGGATGAAAATAGGCCATAAGTAAGCCAAGTAAAATCTTTAAACTTGCACATTGTGTATGTCGTTGTGAATAGTTTAACACAAAAAACACGGCGAAAACCTTTGGTCCATTTGCTAAATTTGCTGATTTATTACCAGTCAAGAGGTTCTCTGGAGAGCTTGGTCACCAAAAAAAAAAAAAAAAAAAAAATCCAAATTGTCCAAGGCTGAACAAAGTAACAAAACATAAACTAACGAGCTAGAATTTGGGTGAGTATATGTGTTTCCATAGAGCTTGGAAGGTCAATCTCGATTGAAAAGATTGTTCATCTTGGACTACAAAAACTTTGAGATATCCAATATAACTCGATCCACCATAGACTTTAAACTGATTCCCATGACGACAATTGTCAGTACTAGTTATATAAGCACACACAATTTGTGTACAAATTTAGAGCATTGGGTCGAGAAAAAGAAATTACAAAGAAGATAAAAGCAAAAAGGAAGAGGATTAAGTTATTTGAAGTTAGGACAGGATGCCTTCTTTTTTAAGTTTTTGCATGTGGCAGGGGAATTAGGTTACTGCAGAAATTTTGTTGACTGATTAGATATACAACTTAAAACTAATGTGAAGCATTAGCAGTTGGTTAGGATACAATTGATAGAATCAAAGCATGTTATGGTAGTTACTGATTAACAAGTCCTTTTTCATTCATTTTTTTTTAGATATTAGGTGGTCCTATTTTGCCTTTTGTAGCAAGGGTAAAAACAGGTAATCCAAATGATAACAACAAAAAGTAACACCACATGCCTCTTAGACTTTATATGTATCTACTTTTGTGCGAATAAAAAATAGTAGTTATTAATAAACGATGTTTTCATCGAAATTGGTTTTACACTTTGTAAATCAATTTATTAATGAATTTTATGAAATTAAATAAGTATAGATGAGTAGCTTTTTATATACTTAGCTACATATATGGATATTTACTAACATGACTTCAAATTTCTAATCACACAAAAAGGAATTAGTGTTTTTCCTTTTCTTTTTATTTTTTTCAACAAGAAAAGTGTGGGATTTATGAAATGAGAAGAAGAATTTCAATTTAGGACCTCTGAATTTTGACGTTTCAACCTTAACCATTAGATCAACAACAAGAAACAAGTGTTTTGATTAAGGTTAGACTAATTTACTATTCACTATAAGAGTAAAAGATAATCCAAAAAGTGTAAAAAATTTAATACCATAGGAGTGCCTCATGATGTACAAATGAGAGAATCAAATTGGTGTTCTTTAGGAGCTACTATTACTGTTATTTGCTGGTTTTTTAAAACACAAATTGGACTGTAGGTTGAGGATTAACCATGAGGTTTGGTTGTTATACTCATGAAATAGAGAATGTTTTGTTGACAAATATGGAAACGTACGTCCACTGAAGAAGAATACTAAATCTATATACATGCACATATACATACATATATGTGTATGTATGTACGTACAAAACCATGTATATATATAGACATACACACACATATATATGTATACATATGTGTGTATATGCGTATATACATATACATATATATATATATATATATGTATATGTATATACATATAAATAGATATATACACATGATTATATAGCAAACAAATAAATCATAGGTAACGACCCATACCACCTTTTTTCTTGGGAATCGTTAATTAGACTTCGATCTCCTAACATATTTCTTTTCCTTGAAAGAAAGAAGGAAATGGCATAAAACTCAAACAGAAAATTTGTATGTCATCATCCAAGGTGTTTGTTGATCACATGCATCCTGGGCTAAAAGTGGCAAAAATAACCAGGAATATTTATATCATGCAAAATCTCATGCACCGTTGAGAAAGAAAAACTTTGCATTCGTCCTTAGGAATGATGGTAGGAACATAAGCAACATCATCACAACCATCTTCTCGTGCCCTCTTGAAGTCGATCAATGTAGCAAAAATTGCAACAAAGAGCTTCAAATGGTTAACAGCATACCTCTGTCCAATACACTGGTGCGCACCAGCTCCAAAGTTCAGAAAATTCTTCTTGTAAATCTTGTCCTCTTGTCTTTCCTCCATGAAACGATCTGGATCAAACTTGTCAGCAGTAGGGAATTCTTGAAAACAAGAATCAAAAACTGATGGAAAGACAATTGTCCCCTTGGGAATCTCATAATTTTCTGTCAATGCAAAATCCTGTGCCATATTGTGTGGCAGCAGTGTCGCTGGAGCCCTTATTCTCAGGACCTCTTTCACCACAGCCTCCGTATACTTAATTTCTTTTAGCTGCTCCGCCATGATCAGCTCATCGGATAAAGGGCTCCAATATTTACGCACCTCTGATCGGACTCTTTCTAAAAACATGTGGATGTGAGTCGAGAAAAGTTACAGCCCACAAGAGTGAGGATGTTGATGCATCTTGAGCTGCAAAAAGGAAGTCGAATAAATGACCTCCAAGTTCTTCTTTGGTATAATCGAATTTCTTATCAATATCAGCAACTCCTTTTCTGCAGCCTCAGCTTTTTGCCTTTTATTTTCCTGCATCCAAAAATCAATCAAACAAGTTGGATCTTCCCCATTCTTCATTTTTTTCTCGCTCTCGCCTGCACAAAATGCAAGAATTTCCACTAGTTTCTTAACAGATAATCTAGCTTTTCTGAAGCCAAATCCTGGTAAGTCTATAGGAAGTTACATCGAAACCTCGTTGAACAAGTCGTACCCAATGTTAAATGTTTTACGCGCCTCATCGCTTATATAAGGCCCTACAAACACCGTCTGAGAGGTTTCTAGGTTCATTTCGCGACAAAGGAAGCGAAGAGGGATGGGTTTTTGGCCTGATGTTGTCAGAAGAAGCCATGATTCAAGTGCTTGACAATTATGCGTTGCTGAATGGAACTATAGGTGGCTCAACCCTTAGGAGTAAAGTTAGGGGCTACACGGCGGCCAAGTTCTCTGTGTGCCTGGCCGAATTGATAGACTAAGTTAGTTTTGGCAAACATTTTTTGCCAAAAGGATGGACAACGAGTTGGAAGGCATCATGGCGGACAGTGGCAAAAACTTTGTGGGAAAGTTCGGTTGAATAAATGTAAAGGATGAATTTACCAAAGAACTAGTTTGTGGAGATTCCTAGAGGGGTGGATTGAGCTAAAGCGGATTGTTTATCCCAGAATTTTGTGGGGTTTTTGACTAAGGGAATTGCATCGCCTATGAAAGGAAGGACCAGGGCTGGACCTGGTAGAAGCTTTTCTTCTTTATGTAAGAGATTTGTTCATGAATGAGAAGGAGAACTACAAGGGCTGCGATATATGGAGTGTAGTCTGACAGAAGGGAAAATATGGATCCCATTGAAATCCGGGTTTGTGGCTGGTGTGTTTTTGAAGGTTTTCACGAGAAGGAGAAAAAAGATTGATTGAGAGCGCAATAGGCAATGAAGAAGGGGGCTATATAAACAATTCAAAGTGATTGTGCTTTCTGAGCATGGATTTTTTATTTTTTTAAGTATAACTAGCAATTTTATTGATCAAGAATTCAAGATAAGAGCAAAATAACTCGCACACAGAGCAATAGCTGTACACAAGAACAATCGAGACAACAGAAACAATACACAAGTAACTACTAAAATCAGCAGCAAGAAAAATTTGGCCCCTAGATAGTCCCTAGTGTCTACAAGCATGAATTTATAGTTGACCTAAGTGACATTAAAAGCCATCTATATGAAACTCATTACATGTTGCCATTAGATTATTTGAAGCACATTATGACTTTGGAACTTAAAGTGAATAAATACACCATAAAAACAAGTATACATGTTGAAACTAAACGTCACCGGTGATATCGCCTTTTGGAGTAAAGCAATGACGTCGGCGTCCTACCCTAGTATGTCACAATCACATATCTATTTTCTCTGTGTCCCAATGCTGTATAGGCTGGTAAAATTCATTGGGCCTTAAATGGAAAATTATCGGTTGATCTGTACATGCATGTGAATGTCTTCATTTAATTGCCTTGGAATTTTCTTCAGCTAATCATATAGTTCTTTTAGCTTTTAAACGTTTTCTTCATCTGGCTAAATCTTCTTGAATTACAGAGTGTTATAACTTATAAGTGAGAAATGTATCCTCAAGCATTATGCATTTGGAAAGTGACATGTCAGAGTTGACCATGAAGAGTTAAAAGGGCGGATGGAGGTCATGGCACGCTTTTCAATGTTAAGATGTAGAGTACAGTCAGTACACAGCCTTGCTTTAGCTATGAGGACATTGAAGTCATTTACAGTTGGATCATGTTGAACCCTCTGTTTTAAAACTCGGACTGGACCGGCCGGTCGAATTGGGAACCGGCCAGGTAGCCGGTCCGAGTCATATTAAAAAACCAGAAATTTAAAACTCGGTCAAAGCCGGTCAAAAATCGGGTTTGACCGGAAAAAAATCTATTTTTCCGGTTCAACAGTAATTTTTTTAAAAAAAATTCAAACTTTTTAATATTATGTTTTGACCCCCTAAATTGTTAAAACTTATTGATATACCTCAAATATTTTATACTTTATAAATATTGTCCTAAAATTTGATGTTATTTTTCAATTAAATTCATAATTTTAATTCTAAACTTGTTAATATTTATTAAATAATATAAATTGCTACTTGATTGTTCTAATTTCTTTGTATTTTCTTGTTAAATATATTTGAAACATCAAATATATATGAATATACCTTTATTAATATCAATATATTATTAGATATTATATATATAATATTTTAATTTTTAAATAATTTTTATTTATGACGTCATCCGGTTCGACCCCTATCGACCCCCGGTCGAACCCATTGACCCCTGACCCCTGACCTCGGCCGAGTCACTATCCGGTCCGATTCTGAAAACATAGGTTGAACCTTGAAATCTGAAATTTAAGAGCCCGAATATGAAAAAAAATATGAAAGAAAATTGAACCGTTGCCTAACGCTAAGAATATATTGATGTTCATGCTTGAACGAAAAATATTGTATAACCACATTTCATTTAATATTAATTATGTACATCTTTCATGCAAAAGGAAAGAACATTTCCTTGCGTTCGGCATAAGTAGTTTGGCATTGAAGACCAAAATATTTGCTAGGATACCAATCAAATTAGGTAGGTGGATCAAATTAGGTAGGTGGAAGTGATAGTGTCGTGCTGAACCTTTTTGAAGTATTTCAGTGCGATCACTACGGTACAGGTTTTGCTTTGTAATTAGTTATTTTCTCCTTTGTAATTTTACAAGTTTGGAATTGAGTTATTATTGAAATGCTTGTGAGTGGAATTCATCCATGGTGAGAGAATGATACGTAGTTTTTTTTTTCGCACTATATTGGGTATGTATGGATGACAAATGAAAATCAATTAGTGATTGTGTAATAATTCGAACTAATTGAATTGAAGATATCTGAGATAGGGAAGGGAAAGAGAGAGGAAGAATTGAGAATGAGATCTGAATTAAGGAGAGGGAAAAGAGAGGGAAAAGAAAGGTTTGAATTGATTAGGAAAGAAATCTGGAACAACGTATTACACGTCCTGCCTTCAATGCAGATGAATTACTTATACAATTCTTAGCTTTGAGCTCAAGACACAGCCTGCTAGTACTAACTACTTTTCCCGCCAAATAACTACTCTTCATTCTGTTATATCAGTTGCTATCCTCGTGACTCTTCATGCTATCACATTTCTGGTGCTACTCCTTTGCTGAGTCATCCCAGTCAATTGTGCATGACAATTTGGACTGATTCCAGGCCATAACAATACCTCCCCCTAAAAACAATCCTAGTCTCTAGGATTGATTAATTTGGAAAGAAGGAAATTGAGCATGAATGAACGTCCAATCCTCCCAAGTGGCTTCCTCAGGTTCCATGTTTTCCCACTGCACCAACACTTGCTCAACTTCCTGACCCTTCCTATAGATTGTCCTTTTATCCAGCACTGCTGAGGGGGTGACCTCAAACTCACTATCTGTGTTCAAGGTAGGCAAAGTAGTGCTGACTGGGGCCTCCTTTGGTGACTTTTTGAGCAATGAAACATGAAAAACAGGGTGTACGGTCGATCCTGCAGGTAGCTTCAGCTTGTATGCTACAGTCCCCACCTTTTGTTCCACCTGATAGGGCCCGTAGTACTTAGCAGTCAGTTTCAAATTCCTCCTTACGGCTACTGAGGTTTGTCTGTAAGGTTGGAGCTTCAAATAAGCCCACTCCCCCACTATAAACTCCCTGTCACTCCTCCCTTTATCAGCCATTTGCTTCATTCTGTTCTGAGCTTTAAACAAGTTCTCTTTGAGCAAGGAATTCCAGCCTACTCTTTCCTGTGCCCAATCCTCCACAGCAGCTACTATTGTCTTATCGGGCCTCAGGTTCAGTTGTATAGGTTTGTAACCATATAAGGCCTGGAAAGGGGACATTTGTAGACTGCTATGGTGGTTAGTGTTATACCACCATTCTGCTGCAGGAAGCCATTTCCTCCACTTCCCTGGTTGATACATACACACACTCCTCAGGTAGCTTTCTACACATCTATTAACCCTCTCAGTCTGTCCATCAGACTGAGGGTGGTATGCAGAAGTGAGGTTTAGCTCTGTGCCAAGCATCTTGAAGAGTTCCTGCCAGAACAAGCTAGTAAAGGCTTTATCCCTATCAGAGACAATGTGCGTTGGTAGGCCATGTAACCTGAAGATCTGATCAAAGAATGTCTCTGCTACACTTTTAGCAGTGTAATGAGAAGTCATAGGGATGAAATGAGCATATTTAGTAAATCTATCTACCACCACATAGATGACATTACAACCAAAAGATTTAGGCAAACCTTCTATGAAATCCATGGAAATTTGTTGCCACGCTTGCTCAGGAATGGCCAATGGCTGCAACAGTCCTGGATAAGCGCAATTCTCATTTTTACTTCTCTTGCAGACATCACAATTCTGTACATACTGTTCGACCTCTTTTTTCATTCCAGGCCAGTATAGGTAGCTTTTGATCCTCTGATAAGTACCATGATTCCCAGAGTGACCTCCAAGACAAGAATCATGAAAACAGGAAATCAATTTTTGCCTTAGTCCAGCCTCTGCTCCTACCCAAATCCTTCCTTTAAATCTCAAAATCCCTTGGTTATACGAGTAGTCAGGTAGTGCTTCAGCTCCCATGGCCAGCCTCAGTAGAACCTCCTTTGCCATGTCATCACCATTGTAGCTCTCAGCTACCATTGACAGCCATTGAGGCTTGATGGCAGTGATGGCATGTACAAATGTTTCTGCTGGCTCCTCCTGCTCTCCCCTTCTTGATAATGCATCAGCAACCATATTGTCCTTACCCCTCTTGTACTGGATCTCATAATCCATCCCCATAAGTTTAACCAGCCACTTCTGTTGAAGGGGAGTGTTTATTTTCTGATCCAGCAAGTATTTGAGGCTTTCATGGTCAGTCTTTATGATAAAGTGGTTCCCCATCAAGTAGTGTTTCCATTTTTGAACTGCTGTGATGAGTGATAGAAGTTCTTTTTCATAGGTGGATCTGGTCTGATTCTTCTGGCCCAACACTTGGCTGTAGTAAGCTATAGGTCTCCCTTGTTGCATCAGCACAGCCCCAATAGCTAACTGACTAGCATCAGTTTCCAATTGGAATGGTTTTGAGAAGTCAGGTAATGCTAATACTGGAGATTTACTCATGACCAGCTTCAACCGTTGAAATGCAGATTCTGCAACAGCACTCCAAGCAAATTGATCCTTCTTCAGTAACTCAGTGAGGGGCTTAGCAATTTCTCCATACCCCTTAACAAACCTCCTGTAATACCCAGTTAGGCCCAAAAATCCTCTGAGGGCCTTTAAACAAGTAGGAGTTGGCCAGGACAGCATAGCCTCCACCTTGGATGGGTCAGTATTCACACCTTCACTAGTGATAACATGTCCCAGATACTCCACTTGGTTTTGACCAAAAGAACATTTAGACATCTTTGCAAATAAGGAGTGCTTTCTCAAGGTCCCTAATACTAAGGATAAGTGGTGTAAGTGGGTTTTATAATCTGGACTATAGATCAGAATGTCATCAAAGAACACAAGGACAAATTTTCTGATGTAAGGTTCAAAAACTGAGTTCATTAGTGCTTGAAAGGTGGCGGGGGCATTTGTCAGGCCAAATGGCATTACAAGAAATTCATAAAGTCCAGAATGAGTTCTAAAAGCAGTTTTATGGATGTCCTCAGGTCTCATTCTGATTTGGTGATAGCCTGATCGCAGATCAATTTTAGAGAAGACCCTGGCTCCATGTAACTCATCCAGTAAGTCATCTATAATAGGGATTGGAAATTTATCTTTGATGGTAAGATTGTTCAGTTGTCTATAATCAATACAAAGCCTCCAGCTCCCATCTTTCTTTTTAACTAAGAGAGCAGGTGATGCAAAGGGGCTGTGGCTAATTTGTATAAGACCAGAGGTTAGCATGTCCTTCACTTGATTGTCAATTTCATTTTTCTGTACATGGGGGTTCCTATATGGGGGAATTTTGAAAGGTTTGGCATCTGATTTAAGGGGGATTTGGTGATCATGGCATCTGTTTGGGGGAAGAGTTTTAGGTTCAGCAAAGATATCATCATATTTGGCCAACAACTGAGTAAGAGAATCTGGTTCAGAAATTACCTGTGAGTTGTGAACCTTCACCATACAAGATTGCTGCAGAGCCTTCCTGATCTTATGTCTGACAATTTGTGAGCTGTTGAACCTTGCTGCATTCTAACGTTTGTATTGTTGGAATCTCCTTTTAACACCACGTGCTCTCCTCCCTTCTCAAAAGACAGGTTTAGTCTCTTGAAATCAAAGGTAATGGGGCTGTAGGATTTCATCCAATCCACCCCAAGGATCATATCATAAGGTTCCAGGTCTATGACAAATACATCCTGTGTAAATGTGTGGCCCTGCATGTCCCACTGCATTCCTGGAATCCATTGGTCGCAGTGCAGCTCTTTGCCATCAGCAATCTTGACCTTAAAAGGCCTATGATTCTGCACAGTTTCTGGGTACAACTGAGCCACTGATCTCTTGATAAAACAATTGGTACTTCCTCCATCCAATAGGATTGTCAGCTGACTGTTCTTAAACTGCCCCTGCATTTTGATGACACTTGAGGATAATTCCCCTGTCATTGCATGCAGGGTCAATATCACATCCTGCTCCTGCTGGTTTCCCATGTATTCAATAACTTCCTCTTCTTCTGTTGTTTGTTCTGCCTCACCTTTTTCCTCATCTTCTATTAACATCATGTGGACCCCCTTGCTCTTACAAGTGTGTCCGGGAGTAAATCTGTCCCCACACCTAAAGCATAGGTTGTGCTCCTTCCTATATTGGAATTCAGTAGGAGAAATTTTCCTGAAAACTTGCTGTGAATTGGACTTCTTGCTGTAGTCTGTAGGCAAAGTACTAGACTGCCTTGCTCCTGGATCCTGGACTCCCTGCGTTCCCTTGGTAAGTCCATAGGAGCCTGAGTGCAATGTACTCTTGAGTGTGGTCCTGCTGAACTTGTGAACAAGCTCCAAATGATGCTCCTGCCATCTGGCCATCTCAAAGGCAGCTTGTAGAGTGTCTGGCCTATGCATCTTCACAGCAGACTTAATTTCCCCCCTCAATCCACTTAAGAAACTAGAAATGTAGTAAGATTCAGTCAGTTCTGGCACCTGAATCATTACAATGGACCTCAATTCTTCAAATTTTTCCTGATAAGCCAATACAGTGGATGATTGGCTGAGTTTGCTGAACTCCTCCACCGCATCTGCTTCCCCTACAGTGCTGAACCTCCTACATACTTCCAAACTGAAATCCTTCCAATGAACTATTCCGCGATCCTTTTTGAAATTATGATACCAGAGATCTGCCTTGCCTTCTAAGTGCAGTTCCACCAAGTCAATCTGCTGTTCTTCAGGAGTGCGAAACAGTTGGAAGAACTTTTCACACTTCCTGATCCATTCCTTGGGACTATGGCCATCAAATCTGGGAAAATCTAACCTGGGAACCCCCATTGGCCAATGCTGACCATCTCCTCTGGATGAATGACCAAATTCACCTTGTCGAACACCTTGTGCTCCAACACTTCGATTATTAGGAGTTTTCTCTGCTGAGCTTGTAGGATTCCCCAAAATGCCTCTATCACCTTGCAGACTTCTCAAAATGGAACTGAGTTGAGTACTCATGAAGCTTTTCAGCTCTGTGCTATTGGTTTCCATTAGAGCTCGCATCTCTCTTTGATTACCTTCCAACCGTTCTTCCATAGCCTGTTTGTCAGCAACCAAGGAATCAATGACTGCTTGGATCCTGGCCTCTTGTTTCCTGAGTTGCTCTTCGAAGCTCTTCATTCTAGTGCCTTCTGCCATAATCTTCAGCAGTTCGAAGCTTGCAATCCAAGGATCGCAAGCTCTGATACCACTGTAATAATTCGAACTAATTGAATTGAAGATATCTGAGATAGGGAAGGGAAAGAGAGAGGAAGAATTGAGAATGAGATCTGAATTAAGGAGAGGGAAAAGAGAGGGAAAAGAAAGGTTTGAATTGATTAGGAAAGAAATCTGGAACAACGTATTACACGTCCTACCTTCAATGCAGATGAATTACTTATACAATTCTTAGCTTTGAGCTCAAGACACAGCCTGCTAGTACTAACTACTTTTCCCGCCAAATAACTACTCTTCATTCTGTTATATCAGTTGCTATCCTCGTGACTCTCCATGCTATCACATTTCTGGTGCTACTCCTTTGCTGAGTCATCCCAGTCAATTGTGCATGACAATTTGGACTGATTCCAGGCCATAACAGATTGTCAGTTTTATGATTGATTGTAAGAGTAAAATATGTAGAATTGTGGAAATTGTAATTCAAACGGGCCTCTAAATTTTGGATATATGATTTTTGTAATGATGAGTTTCTTAAATTATTTGAGTTATGTCATTAACTGTTAGACGTGATTTGGGATTTACAGATGTGATTTTGTACGGGTGGTTATCATCCGTTAGTTTAAATTTTGGAGTTTTGATTTTGTGGGTTAGTGGGTCATTCGTAGTTAAAATTTTGATTTTGTGAGTTAGTGAGCCATGTAAATTGGAAAGTGGGAAAGGATAAGAAAAATGGATTACTCAACTAAAATAAATCTAAAATTATAGTAAAAAGGGATTTAGATTTCTAACACCTATAGAGGCTCCTCGTAAAAAACTTGTCCTCTCATACATATAGATATAGAAGGGATTACTTAATTAAAATAAATCCAAAATTATAGTAAAAAGGGATTTAGATTTCTAATGCCTGTAGAGGCTTCTCATCAAAAACTTGCCCTCTAATACATATAAATAAATATAGATATAGATCTCCAGAAAATGTTACAATGATTTTTTTTTTACAAAAATTCTAAAAATTACAATCCAAATCTTTTAGGGCTCTGTATCCAAATTACAATCATCTTTTCTTTTTTTGTACCGTATCAATAGTTAAGGCACGTCAGCTCACTATTTTTTAACCAAGAAATAATCTTAGATATGCCCATAAAATTTAATTTCTTGATTGCATTAAAAACTAAAAAAACCCTATTCTAATCAATAAACATGCTACCATGGTTTATATAAATTAGATTATATGATTCTCTCACATGAAATTAATCACATTAGTTACCACTAATTTTAGATAATTAAACAATTATATATTTAACTGTCTTAATTGGCAATAGATTGTTAGGTTGAATTAAATATCAGGTTTTTGATATTCAAACAACGAAATAACCATGAGAAATTAAATTATAAAACATACGAATATTAACAAATAAAGAATAAAAGAAACAGATGAAAACAATGCGATCTCATAACTGTAGTTAAACCAAATCCTTTGTTATCTCTTGACTAGATTAAGAAAATTAATTGCTCTTCATTGAAAATAACCCAGGAAAAGAGACAAGCGGCTCGTTGTTTTTTTGATGCCGTGACTAATATCTAATCTCCCAAAAACAAAGACGTTCCTCCTCTACGTCTTCATTGCTACCCACTAATCTATATAAAAAGGAAAATAGAGTCCAATTCCTAATAGGAAAAGAATATCTATTTCCTAACTAGTCACCGATACTAATTAATAAGGACTAACGTCTCCACCTTTTTTGTCAAGATAGAATTAGAAGTTAAATTGGAATAGGAACCTTGTTTGTCACGCCTATGTGGAATAGGTTAAGAGTCTTTTGCTGGAAATATCTTCATTAAATTACTTTTTACTCTTTTTTTTGCCATATTCCTATAATCAATACCAATTGCCAAATATGAGTAGAATCAATCTAATAATGCAATATTTGGTCAAAACCACAAGCAAGTATTAGCTATTTCATTAACCAATATGCACCCTATCATTTTTTGTACAAAAATTCTATAAAATTACAAACCAAATGCTCTTAGGGCTTTGTATATACACTTTCAACCTAATATTGATAGGTCAAGATGAAGCCCAACTACTATTAATCAAATAAATTAGGCAGTTGGGCTTGGAATTTAAATGTAAAAGTTAGTTTAAAAAAAATGTACAAAGTTAGTTTCAAAATTTACAGATGCTTGGTTTTTTTATTTTTAAAAAAATTTTTAATAGATGCCCAGAGCACTTGGTAATACTTCTAATGGACACCTAACTTATTATTTGGATGTACACATTCACACTTCTTACTGCATTGCTAATCTCTTTCAACTTTTAATTGTCTAAATGATAGAGTAATTTGATTAATTCTGACAGTTAGTTAACTTTTTCTATTGGATATTACTGCATTCTTTTATATAGAAAATATCATTTCATTCAATAACCCTCATGCTACTGAGTAGGCATGGCTACGGTTCCAAAACCAACCGTTTTGGTTCCAAAACTGCTACGGTTCTAGTTTTTCAAAGAGGTAGAACCAGGACCGCACCATATAAGATGGTTCTGGTTCTGGTTTCAGAATCATCGGTTATGGTTCTTCAAAGAGGTAGAACCAGAACCGTATAGTTCTGATTTTGGTTCCTTATGGTTCTGGTTCTGGTTTCCGGTTCTATATAGTTGTATACAATTTTATTTAATTCCTTATCCTTACCAATTTTAATACGAATATAACTATATATTTAAATTTTCAAATAAAATGTAAAAAAATAAATACAAAATAAACATCATATTTTAATTTTATTATTATTCTACAAAGTAAGAAGTAATAAATAGATAATATAAATTTTATGAAAAGTACATTACATTGTCAAATTAAAAAATACATTACACTATCAAATGGTTGTCATGTGTTGACTTTCTTGAGTTGGACAATCATCAATGTTGAAGATTCCATTTGAAGAAATATTGCAAAAAATATTTTTTTGCTTGCTTGCTTTTGAAGATGAGCTACTGCCATCAAAACTTGT
The DNA here is from genome assembly GCF_036785885.1 of Coffea arabica. Taxonomy (NCBI): domain Eukaryota; kingdom Viridiplantae; phylum Streptophyta; class Magnoliopsida; order Gentianales; family Rubiaceae; genus Coffea; species Coffea arabica. Next base: position 13,228,945 of record NC_092312.1, read on the forward strand.
CATTTGATAGCAAATAAGCAAAAAAAAAATTGTAAGTAATAATTTAATACTTACAAATTATAATGATAGATATTAGATGAATAGAAAGAATTAAATAATTAATAAAATATATAGAAAGTCCATAAAATTTCAACTTTCTTAAACACAAAACCTATTAAACACAACTAATTTTCTTTGAATCATCTCACTACTTATATTAATTATTTTTAATGGTTCTGGAACCGGCGATTCTGGTTCTGGTTCTATTTTTTAGAGAACCAGAACCGGAACCTTTATTCGAGGTTCTACCACGATTCTAGTTCCATGATTTTGGTTCTGGTTCTGGTCTGGTTCCAAACGATCCGATTCCGGTCCAGTTCCGGGTTCCAAATGGAACCATGGCCATGCCTACTATTGAGTTATGTTTTCCTTTATCTCATGCTACAGAGGGTAATCTCTTGCATCGTTGAGAAAGAAAAACTTTGCAGTCGTCCTTTGGAACGAGGATTGAAACATAAATAATATCATCACAAACAGCCTGTCGTGCCCTCTTGAAGTCGATCAATGTAGTGAAAATTGCAACAAAGAGCTTCAAATGGTTAATTGCATATTTCTGCCCAATACATTGGTGCGCCCCAGATCCAAAAGTCAAAAAATTCTTCTTGTAAACCTTGTCTTCTTGCCTTTCCTCCATGAAACGATCTGGATCAAGGGAAACCTTGAAAACAAGAATCAAAAACTGATGGAAAGACAACTGTGCCCTTGGGAATCACATAATCTTCTGTCAATGCAAAATCCTCAGCCACTGTGTGTGGCACCAGTGTCGCTGGAGGTCTTATTCTCAGCACCTCCTTCACCACAGCCTCGGTGTACTTCACTTCCCTAATCTGCTCCACCGTGATCAGCTCATTGGATAAAGGGTTCCAATATTTTTCCACCTCGGATCGAACTCTTTGTGAAACACGAGGATGTGAATCTAGAAAGGTTACACTTACAGCCCACAAGTGTGAGGAAGTTGATGCATCTTGAGCTGCGAAAAGGAAGTCAAATAAATGGCCTCCAAGTTCTTCTTTGGTAGAATCGAATTTCTTATCAATATCAGCAACTCATTTTTCTTCAGCCTCAGCCTTCTCCCTCAAATTATCCTGCATCCAAAAATCAATCAAACAAGTTGGCTCTTCTCAATTCTACATTTTCTTCTCGCTCTCAACAGCACAAAATGCAAGGATTTCCACAAGTTTCTTAACGGATAATCTAGCTTTTTCTGAAGTCAAATCCAGGTAAGTCTATAGGAAGTGTCATCTCGCCCCGATTGAAAAAACTGTACCCGATGTCAAATATTTTCTGTGCCTCATCGCTTAAATAAGGCCCGACAAACACTGTCTGAGAGGTTTCTAAGTTCATTTCACGACAAAGTAAGCGAAGAGGAATTGGTTTTTGGTCTGATTTGATGAGAAGAAGCCATGATTTCAAGTGCTTGAGAATTATACGTTGCTGAATGGAACTATAGGTGGCTAAACCCTTAGGAGTAAAGTTAGGGACTACACGGCGACGAAGGTCTTTGCGTTCCTGGCCGAATTGATAGACTAGGCTAGTTTCGGCCAACAATTTTTGGCCAAAAGGATGAACAACGATGTGGAAAGTATCAGGGCGGGCATTGGCGAAAACTTTGTGAGACAGCTCGGTTGAATAAATGTAAAGGATGAATTTGCCAAAGAAGTAGTTTGTAGACATTCCCAGAGGGGTGGATTGAGCTAAGGTGGATTGTTTCTCCCATAATTTTGTGGGGGTTTTTTAGTAATGGAATTGCATTGCCTATGAAAGGAAGGACCAGGGCTGGACCTGGTAGGAAGCATTTCCTTTTTAGGTAAGAGAATTGTTCTTTAATGAGAAGGAGAACTGCAACCGCAATGATGTAGGGACTGTAGTTTGATTGGAGGGCCAATATGGATTCCATTATCATCTTTGTTTTGGAAGATCTGTTTGGAAATTTTCACGAGCGGGAGAAGAAAGGCTGACAGCGAGCATAATAGAGTATGGTATGAACGGAGGTATATAAACAATTGAAGTGATTATGGTTTTTTTTTTTAAAAAAAAAAAAGAAAAGAAATCAAACTGGGAAAGGGTAGGTTCTAAGCAACAGAAGAAGAATTTGAAAGGAAATCTGAATCTAGAATCTCTAAATTCTGGGGCACAAGCGATTGTGGTTCACGTTAAGCACAAACTTATTATTATTGCTATTTTTTATTTTGTTGAGCACCAAGTTTAGTTGACCTGGGAGACAATAATAGCCATGGATCGGAAGAATATAGCATGTTTCCATTAGAAAATTTGATGTACTTTGTGTGATTACAATACAATGTAAAGTGAGGATACAGATCTTAATTATTTTTTTCTTGCTGTAAAACAGTAGAGTTATACCATTTGTAGAACAGAATTGCACCTTTATAATTTCTTTGGGTCCTAATGTAAGGCATGTAAACTTCACTCGCCTTGCAAGTGGAAAATCATAGGTTGGGTTGTAGAATGTGGATGCATTTGGACATCTTGATTTGATTTTTTTTTTTTAATGGCAAACCCCGTACACGGGAAAGAGATATCAACTCCGAATTTTATTAACTACTAAAATAGATGGAGACATAAACCTAACCTCTGAAAGTATATGAAGATGTTACAATAATGTTCCAAATAAAATAAAATTAACGCTTACATTTCCTTAGAGATGGGAATCCTAATCTATTGACTTGAATTTCCCCTCCAGATACCTTTGGAAGTTTCGACTCTTGTGTGTAAATCAAAGAATATCCAATGACACACCCTTCATTAGATAAAGCATCGGCAATCTTACTAGTTTCACGAAAAGTATGCGAGACATTATCAATCACACTAACCATTTGAAAAATCCCTTCTAGCTCTGAAAGAATAGGCCATGGGCATTTGCATTTCTGTTGAAGAATTTGAACAAAAATTAGAGAATCCGACTTAACATTAATATGTTTATACTTCTGTTAATATGTCTTGATTTGATTTATTGCCTTCGAGTTTTCATCGGTTGTGTATGTATATACATACATATATGCTTTCAAAATTTTCCCTATCTAATTCACGCTTCTTCTACTGCTCCCACAACTATGGGTCCATTAATTTAATCAAAAAATAAATATATAAATAAATAACTCTTCTGGATTTATGGTCTTGTCAGAGAAAAAATTGTTCCGAAGTCTTTGGCAGGTCACAGATCACTGTTGACGGCGAAGAATTAAAAGGGAGCATGGTGCTCATGACAGACTGTCTTTGATGTTAGAATGCAGACTACTCAACCATGGCTTAATTTAAAGTTGCCCTCTGAAGCCTTCAGATCACAGCTTTGCGTGAATAATTGAAAGGGGGTATGGTGCCCATGACAGACTGTTTTTGGGGTTTGGGCCTCTCGAGTTGAAGTTCTTTCCAATTTCGCGGATCAGTTGTGTAATCCGGCATAATTTTGGTATAAATTAATATATTTTTGGCGTAATCGTAAATTTTATATCAATTCAATTATAAATCACGTTTACACCAAAGTTATATAAATTTACACCGAATTCCATTCGTTTGCATAACTAGAAAGAACTGAAACTTGAGAGGCTTCATTTCCCTGTTTTTGATGTCGGAGTGTAGACTTCTCAACCATGACTTAATTTAAAGTTGCCCTGGTGCTTCAGAGACGAAACTGATAACAGAAAGAACTATTGGAAACTAATAAGAATATATGTTTGGATTGCAGTTTTTCGTCGGAAAATTACGTTGTTTTCCGTGATCACATTTTCCTGTTACCTTTTTTTCTCACATACATAAAATCGCTACAGTAATTTTTCTATGAAAAATCATGAAAAATGCAATCCAAACACAAGAAGTCCCAGAAAGCATTGTATTGATAAATTGCATAGGAAGATGCAATGCCTTAGAACTAAACACTGAAATCAAATACTTGTGATCTTCAAGAAAAAGAAAAAAAATAAATATTTGTGACTTCCAACAGTTGACGAGTTAAAGAAAACATAATTGACTTCAGAAGCACTATACATAATTACAAATACTCTTACTTGATGAACTAATCAATAATGTGATATCATTTTGATAGATTAGTGGATAAATACGTATCTTTAAAAGTTGGATGGTCAAAACTATACTATTCGAAAAGTTGAATGGCTATCTGGATAATTTGCTCGTAATTTTAAGATTTGAACACAAGATCTCTTGTTGTATAAGGGTTTAAGTTGTCCAACTTTCTAGCCAGCCAACATTGCACGTGGGAGGCTGCAAACTGATCCTAAATATTAAGAATCTCAAAATAGTGTCTTTAAAATATCAACACGCTCGTGGTTATCTCGATATTCTGACTTCTGAGATTGGGATAGGTTTTTTTTTTGGATAATGAAACTGAACTTCATTAAAGTACATCTGCATTTGCAGCATACATAATCTCTTTTGGGAAGTTAACAAACCAAATGTGACTTCCCTCAAGTGACAGAGACAAATGAGACAATAAATGAGTAGAAACATTATTCTTCCTTCTTACATGTGAACAAAAATCCTTCAGCACATCTCTAATGCCTCTGATCAAGTTACCTAACACCGATAACTCAAGACTCGTACTATTGATTCTCTGGATAATGCCCAAGGCATCCCCTTCTAGAATGAGGTGAGAAATATCAAAATCTTTGGCAAACTGTAAAGCTTTAAGAAAAGCCAAGCATTCCACATGCTCTGCATTAAGGGCCTCAGAAACTCTTTCAGCCATTAATGCTTCCACTTGTCCCTGATGGTCTCTCACCACAACTCCAATTCCAGCCCCAGTGTTAGAGAAGGCTCCATCAACATTTATTTTTAAAATACCTTCTTCTGGAGCTACCCACTTGGTCAGACTATCGGTCTCTGGTAACTCAGCTTTGCAGTGTAAATTCCAATATTCCTGCAAGAAATCTATTGCATATTCACCAACCCTGAGCGCATCCCTTACTTTTCCTTCAAAAATCCTCTCATTCCTGCATCTCCAAATTAGCCAAGTAATTACTGCTGCTAACCCTACTCCTTGCTTTCCTTGTGAATTCATAACCCATCCAAACCATTCCTTGAAATTAGGGGCAAAAGAGTTCTCCAACAACTTCCGTTTGTCAAGTCCTTTCCACACTTCTTGGGCAAACTCACACTCAAAAAATATGTGTTTATTAGTTTCCACTTCCACATCTTATTCTAGCATTTAAATTATGTCCAGTGGGTAAAATACCTGAGCATGCCCTCCATATGAACACCCTGACTTTTGGAGGAATGTTTAGGTGCCATAATCCATTCCAAAAGTTCTTTTCCTTACTACTCGATGATGATCCCTCTTCACCTTTTTCCAGATTTTTAGAGTTTCTTGCCAAATGATATGCTGATTTAACATCAAATATTCCATTCCTTGAATAATGCCATACTATCTCATCATGCGGCCAACATGCTGACAGAGGAATTTTCTTAATCAACTCCACTTAATGTTTCAGAAACAAGGCATTAAGGAGGTGCATTTTCCACCTTCCAGATTCATAATCAATGAGATCTCTTACTCTTGCCTCTGGCCATAAATGCTTTGAATGCTGAGCTACGCTGAATGATGTTGGAACTGGTATCCATGGATCGTCCCAAATGTGAATCGCATCACCATTTTCCACTCCCCATAAAATTCCTTTATTAATCAGCTTCCTTCCCTCCAAGATGCTTCTTCATAAGTAGGAAGAATTTGACCCAATCTTAGCTGAGAGAAACTCAGTTTTAGCAAGGTACTTTGCCTTTAGAACTCTTGGGATAGTTAAAGACGATCGATAGCTAAGTTACTACTTACTAGATTCCTGTTTTGGCCAACCAAACATGTGATTGGGGAATAGAATTCTCATGCAATTACCAACTGGATAAGTTTGTTTTGATGTTACATTATTTGCAAAAAAAATTTGCTCGCATTACGACCACATTTTTTAATTAACCTTTTTATATTTTCAATCATTTTTTTATCTCACAACATCACATTATAAAAAATATTATAATAAATATTTCAAATAATTTTCTATCCAAATACACACACACATGTATATAATTCTCGGGAAAAAATCATTTATTTCATCTCTCACAATTCGTCATATGATTTTTTCATCCTTGGTTTTTAAAATGTTAAATTTTTGTTTTTTACCAATTCAAGTTAGCAAAATTTGGTCCTAACAAAGTTTCCAACCACTTTTTAACTTGAAATTACCATGTGACCCACTTACAATTATTTTTTATGTATAAAAAAAATTCAGATTTCACTTTTTTAATGGTAAAAATAAATATGAATTGGGCAGATCTCACTTTTTTAGGAGAAAAAAAATATAATTTAGGATAGATCCTACTTTTTTAGGAACAAAAATTAATATAGATTTGTTTAATTAAAAATGAGATCTAACATTTTTACGCTTTAAAAAATGATCGATAGCTAATTCATGTGATGAATTGGAGCTAAAATGTGATCGTAAATATCGGTTGGAACCTAATATTATCGATTTAATTTAATGTTATTACTTTAAAAGTAGAGAACAAAAAAAAATTATCTAACAAAATGTAAGGAGCGTTTTGAATAATTTTTCCTACTCTCTTTGCTTTCTTTCTTGTTTTGATAAAATAGAAAATTGAATTTAACTCAAACTTTCATCCGCCATAACATTGGCAGCAGAAACAGATGCATACTCCACCAACTTCGACTATCCAAACCTGTTCTAGCACATTGAACCACTGCATGAGCTGCTCTATTACAATTTCTTCAAAGCCAAATAAATCGAGAAGACTGAAAAGAGCTTGAACGATTTGTGGAAATCATGAAATCAAAGCCCAAGTTCGGACAGATCCCCCATCACTTCCGTTTATCTGGCGCCTAGTATTAATTGAATCATTCTCAAACACACACCTCAACCTTTTAGTACTTTTAAACACAGAGACATGTAAAACATATATTTGTTGTCATGCATCCAACGATAATAACACATACATTGTTAGTATATAAAATATTAATTCATAAATTTATCAAGAAATACTACTAGTATTAGATTGTATGAGCTTAGTTACGTCAATCCGATGTTGGCCCAATTGGGAGTTACTAAGCGACGCTTGATCCTGTTCTTGGCTGCCCGAATGGGCAGAGATATGAAGTTTCAATTGCAGAGACACAATTCGCAACTTATTTATTTCCTGTTTGAACGTATGCCGTGACATAATTGTCGCTTATCAAGCTATTCTCAAAACAGTGTACTTGGAAATACATGATAATTAGAGTTTTGTACTTGTTATTTCTCAATGATAGGATGCTTTCAATAAGCAGTCAATTAAGAGTTGATCTACAAAAAATGATTGAAAATCACGACATTCTTAAAAAATAGATACAAATATAGGAATCGAGGTGGATTATTTTTTTTTAATTTATTTCTGTGGTTTAAATTATATATCAACTTAATATAGAATTTTCTATCAATTAATACCCACATGTTCACAAGGTGCAGAAGCTCTAAATGAAATGGGAACTGTGAGTCTGTGACCAAAAGATAAATAAATAAATCAAAGAACTAGGAGGCATACCAAAAGTCAGAATGACATATTACCAAACGCTTTGCTACAAAATATATTACTTGTGTGTTGTTGCCACTTATTTTGGTATTATGATTCATTTTTACAAGTTAATGACATTATAGAAGCTGACTATTGGGCCAATTTGACTGGGTTTGACTGAGGGCTAAGTCTAAGGTCACAAAATCTTTCTCTCGCCTGGGGCTGGCCCACTTGCGCTTAATGATTCTGGCATAAGTTTGGCCCTTTAAATTCATTGAGTTTTGGGCTTAAAATGGGCTTAGCCCAAGTTTAGCCCAAGTTCAAAATTTTCGCGCAATGTAATTTCTGACTAAGGGTCCGTTTGGTTGGACTGAAAATATTTTCCTAGGGAAAATATTTTCCATCGAAGTCATTTTCCTGGAAAATCACTTCCTTTCCCATAATTTTCCAGTGTGACAGGTCGTCAGCCTGTGCAATAATAGTAATAAATATAGAACCTAACTACCACTAAAAGCAGTCAAGAATTAATCCTAGGTACTGGAGCAGGGACTCTAGGTGTGCAATGGGTTACTTGATTCACCCTGTTCCCGAAGAGTTTGCTTAATCCGATATACCAGTATTAATTAGTTGACAAAAATTACTGAATAGTAGACAGTGGCAAGTAGGGTCGTCTCCTCAGGGACTGGAGATATTTGTCTCTTTTTAAAGTCCAATTGATAAGGGGGGGGATTTTACCGGAATGAAACTGAAAATAATTAGACAATTTAATGAAAAATGAACAAATCACTAGCACAAATATAGCAGGAATTTAGTCAGGAATAAATAAATTCTAGCCAAGGATGCAACTACTCAGGCACAGTCCATTTACCTGATCATTGATGCAGGAGAGGTTCACTTAATTCATTAATAGGCTAGTTATAGTCTGATGACCAATTTTTCCTTAAATTATTGATAACCAAGGTACGACCGTTGATTACCCCTAATCAGCAAATACTCCTAGGTACGACCATAGGAATTAATTTCCCAATTGCATTAATATTAGAAAAACCTAGCCCTAACCAATAACACGCTACGAGGGTTATTTAAATTAGATTGCACGTTCCCCTAATGTGTAAACACACCAGTTGCCACTAATATTAATCAATCAAACAATTACGGATTTAATTGACTAAATTGGCACGAGATTAATAAATCACATTGAACATCGGGCCCTTGACATCCAATTAATAAAAGAATCCCATGAAAATACAAGCAGGCAACGTGCAAATATGAATAAATTAAGGAACGCGTGAAAACTAATTAGATCTCACAGATTTTCGGGACTGCGCCGTCGAGTTGACCCTTGACTAGATGGAAGATTTAGCCACGCCACATAATTAAATCACCACACGAATTAATAAATTGCGAAGGCATTGTTTTTGACTAAAAAGTAAGGAATGAAGGATGTTTTCCCCGTTGGGGAATATTGTCAAACACCTGGCGTGTGTCAGAGGCCAGTCCCAGGAAAAAGGAAGAGAAAAAAACTAAAAACTGAACTAAAGCAAGAAAGCTAAAGGCTGGCCGTCCGTCTTCTGTACGTTAGTTACCTATTTAAAGCCAAAGAAAAGCTATCCAGTGGTCCCCACCAATTGGCCACAAGCTGCCCCATTCCTTCTTAGTTTCTTTAGGCTTTGTACGTTGCTTTTCCTTCAAGAACCAAAGGACCAAAGCCCTTTTCTCTTTCCTCCGTGGTCCCCACCGAAGTCAAAGGCCGAAGCCTTCAAGTTCTCTCTGCCAAAGTCTCCCAAATTTGCATCCAAAAGTCCCTCTTTTTGTAGTTATCTGCTCCACTCCTGGAATTGGGTCCAGATACCAAATATGAGTAAATACCAGCAATTAACACAATATTTGTCCGGGATAGAAGGGCAAATTAATAATAAAATTACTAACAAATTATACCCTATCAATTCCCCCCACACCTAAATCATGCTTGCCCTCAAGCATGGGAAAAGTGGACAGACCCCAAAAATCATATATCGGTCATCACTCTAATCTACCACATTGCCAAGAGATTCAAGAGAAAATCATATATCGGGCACTAGTGGTTAAAATCCGAGAAACATCCCCCTAGTTAGCCTCTACCGCAAACTCCTTCAATTTCCAAATTAACTAGTCTAAGGAAAAGGAATGACACACAACATTTATCAGCTAATGGTCCAAATATTCACACAAGTCCCCATATTGAGTCCATAAACCAGCAAGCTTCCCTATTATGTATTCTCTCTTTTTTTTTCCCCTTTTTTTTTTTTTTTTTTTTTAATAAATCACATAATAATATTCGACACACGAGGACTTAGTCTCTAGCCGCCGGAGCCTTTTGACGCGAACTCCAACATTTTTAGATGAAGGAGCCCGGTTACTCAGCTCCTACCGCTCTGCAACCACGTACTCATATTAAGTACCACCTTTTGACGCGAGAATCGACACTTTTAGGTGCAGATTCCCAGTTATTCGGTAGTAGCCAATAGAGGAGTACAGTCAAGCTTATTCACAGCTAACCAAAGCAGCAACGCAAAACAACAGCACTAGCAACTAAACATAGGGGCAGCTCGCCTCATTATCGCCAAACATGGAGAACTGGAGTCAATATTGGACCAGTTCACATTAAAATGCCAACAGTCATTCCCAATGCCTAGAAAAGTTAACACGGAAATTAAAAGAACCAAGCAGTCCTATATTCACCAAGGAGACATCTCAAATCCAACCACACTAACCCGATACATTATATGTAAAAAGAACTTGGCAAAAGTAGAACTAGAGTTAACAAACCAAAATGTTTCTCTCCTTGTTTTTTTTTTTTTTTTATATATATAGCCACATGGGATGAAAACTAAGAATTAAAACTAGAATTAGTAGTCACAAAGAAAGAAAAATAAACAACTAGAAGTAAAAACTAAAAACTACTAAAACTACTAAAAACTAAGAACTAAAAACTACTAAAAACGGAAAACACACTAGCACCACTGTAGACCCATCCCCCCCACACCTATAGGACACATTGTCCTCAATGGGACAAATAAAAACAAAAGTGAGAGGGAAATGGACCAAACTTCCCTGAAACTGGGTCAAAACGGAGGGCGAGGTGGAAACGGAGGTGCAAAGCCTGTATGCATCAGAAATTGCGCCAAATTCTGTGCTATGCCTGCGACATTGGCGTCGACGTTGGTCATTCGGGCCTGCAAATCCTGAACCTGCTCCCGGAGTTGCTGCCATTCAGAAGTCCCACGGCGTGGAGGTGGTGCAGAAGATGACGGCCCAGCAGTGTCCTCGGCCGGCTCATGAAAGGAAGAGGGTCCTGGTCGGGGCGTAGGGCGTGCACCCGGAGCTCGAGGTGGTCCCGGAGGGGTAAACTGGTAGGAACCATCGGGCAAGTGCTCGATGACTCCCATCCTCTCTAAGCAATCCACATCCAAGAGCTCCATCTCAAATGCCAAATGTAGGTCATGGTCCTCCAAATCAAGAACCCCTAGCTCGGTCGCCAAGTGAGTGATAAAGGACCCAAGGATCAGAGGTTTGTTCTTCTTGGTCAGAACCGTCTTGAACTGCGCCGCTAACCAACACCCCAAATTGACTTTGATGCTGTTCTTCATGCTCCAGAGGAAGAAAAACTCGGGGCGAGAGAGTATACCGGAGCTGTCCTTGCGCCCTGAGTAGCTGTAGGCTAAGAATCGCTGAACATAGCGGGCACTAGGGTCCTTAAGAAAGGAACTCCTAGACCGGGAAGGATCGTAGCGCTCCCCATCGACGGACATTTCCTCCCATACATCGTGGTAGCGGGAGAGGAATGGCTCTACGTAGTCACAGGCACTCTCATTATACTCCCTTGTCTCAGCATACTCACGAGTAATGAACCCGAATGCCAAATTAAATTCTGTAATCGAAAAATTAAATTCCCGACCCATCAGACGGAAGCGAATGACATTAGGTGTCGCGAGGGTGAACCTCGAGGGCAACTCGAACTCGAAGGTAGCATAGAACTCTCGAGTTAGCTCGACAAATGCAGGGCAGAAGATACCGAGATATGGGCGCCACCCGATGGCAGTAAACATCTGCTCGACCTCCTCTCGTATGCCTAGGCCCATCATAGCTAATTTGTCACCAGTCTTACAAGGTATGATACGCCGCTCACAGACCTTGGCATACCTCTGCTGATCCGCAGGTCTAGTGAAGGTCAAGTGCCCTCCAAAGTGAGATGGGGTATCTACCTGAGCACCCCTACCCCTACCCAAACGGGTTCGGACATTAGAAGAGTAGGGTAGATTGGTAGGTGCATTCACAGGAATAGATGCCTGTGGAGGGGGCTGAGAACGAGGGGTCCTAGACCTAGAGGATGATTTGGGTCTCACCATCTCTCCAAACTGTCAGCAACAACGCAGCAAAAACAAAGCAAAAACTCCCAGTAGCAACCCAATCAATAACAACCAAAAGAGTTCCAGCAATTCCCCAAGTAAATAACCAAATATACCAATGTCTACAAGTAATTTACGCAAGAAGGCAAGACCGACCCCCAACAGGAAAACAAACGGCACAGGATCCCGAATGAATAGACAATATCAGAACAAACTCAAGCAAAAATCCCAAGAACCTCAGTGATACCTCCAACCGGTCAACTAATATCCACAAGCAATGTTAGGTTCAAATATTCCTCCAAATCGAACAAATAACCATAGCAGTGTAACACTCTCAAAATCTCATAGCAGTGTAAAAACACAGCTTTCACACAGCTTTAACTGCACAATGTCACCTACCCCAAAAGAAATAACAATCCCCAGCAAGAATAGTCCGACCAGTACCACTGGTGGAAAATCAACAATTGGGGAAACCAACTCCAGCCGTCAAAATAGTAACTATTGAACAACCACGCCAGTACCAATGAGTTAATTAGAGCGGGCACGTTACAAATTACCTCCACCGTAGATGACAACAAAAACGGAAGGTGTCAGTAATGGCCCGAGAGGAATCGGAGGCATGCGCAGGACAACGAAGCTGTGGAGGACGGCGTCGTTGGCTGGCCTTGGATGAGCTGAAACAGAACTCCCGCGGCGCAGAGAGAGAGCTGGCGTTGGACGGCAGCGGACGTCGCGCTTCTGATGTGGGCCGTGCCGGCTGGCGCGGCAGAAGATGGCCCAGCGGGCGGCGGCGCAGGGCACACGGTTGAGTGGCGGCGTGCGACTCCAGCAACGATGGGCGGCGGCCTGGTGCTTCAGCAGCGGCGGCGTGGGAAGATCTGTGGCTGATGGCCGTGGGTGGTGGCGCGCGAGCAGCGGCAGTTTGGGCGGCGGCGTGCGAAGGGGATCCGCTGTCCGGCGTGCGGCGATGGGGTCTCGCGCGACGTGAGCAGATCTGGTGGTGGGGTCGGCAAGCTCGATGCGGGCGGCAAGTGAGTACGGGCGGCGGACAGAGCAAAACAGAGGAGAAGAAAGAAAGAAAGGAAAGAAAGAAAGAAAGAAGAAAGAAAGAAAGAAAGAAAAAGAAAAGGATTTTTTTTTTTTTTTTTTGGAAAAGAAATTGCTACGGTTTTAGGGGAAAGATTCTTCTTCTTCTTGTTTTTTTTTTATTTTATTTTATTGTATTTATTATTATTTTTTTTTAATTTTTTTAATTAAATTTTTTTTTATTATTCGAATAAATGAAATAATAACAATTTTCCTACATTTTTCATTTTATTTCTTTCTCTTTATTTGAATCCTTACTTTTCCCGCGAACGTGACGCGGGCACGTCATAAGGCCAAGAGAGCTCCCAGAAGTTTCAGAATTCCTGATCGTGAGCATCCCGCACATCACCACGCGGGCACGTCATGAAGGCAGGTTGCCTACAAATCAGCAAGAACGAAAATTAACACCCAAAATCAGTCAAATTCAAGAAAAACAGATTTAAACAATGACACGAAACCAATCAAACAATTAAAAGAAACAATTGGGTTGCCTCCCAATGAGCGCCTTTCTTTAATGTCTTTGGCTAGACACTGTCCAAAAATTTGCTTAAACTAAGCAAGTAGGATCCTCCAAGTGCATCACCTCCACCCGTTCAGTTGGAACCCCTTCATAATACGGTTTGAGACGATGACCATTCACTACAAATTTCTTCTCAGCTTTCAAACTTTGGATCTCGACTGCACCATAATGGAAGACATTAGTCACAACAAAAGGGCCAATCCAACGAGAACGAAGTTTACCTGGAAATAACTGCAATTTGGAGTGGTACAGCAGAACCTTTTGCCCACACTCGAATGTCTTCCTTGAGATCTGTTGGTCATGAAAAATTTTATTTTTCTCCTTATAAATTACCGCATTCTCATAAGCTTCATTGCGGATCTCCTCCAACTCCTGTAATTGTAACTTCCTTTGGATTCCGCCCTCCTCAATATCCATATTGCATTGCTTAACCGCCCAAAATGCTTTATGCTCGAACTCTACTGGAAGATGACACGGCTTACCAAATACCAACCTATAGGGAGACATCCCTATAGGTGTCTTGTATGCCGTCCGATAGGCCCATAGTGCATCTTCCAACCGTTGACTCCAATCTTTTCTATCGGGGCGCACCATTTTCTCCAAGATGGACTTTATCTCCCGATTCGACACCTCCGCTTGACCATTGGTCTGGGGGTGATACGACGTCGAGACTCTGTGGAGTACACCATACTTGCGAAATAAGGCAGCTACGGTTTTGTTGCAGAAGTGCATTCCCCTATCACTGACAATAGCTCTTGGCATTCCAAATCGCACAAAAATATTAGATCTGATAAAATCTGCAACTACTTTCGAGTCATTAGTTCGAATGGCCTTAGCCTCCACCCATTTAGACACATAATCAACTGCCAGCAAAATATATAAAAAACCAAATGAAGTAGGAAAAGGCCCCATGAAATCTATACCCCAAACATCAAAAATTTCTACAAAAATCATCGGGACTTTGGGCATATGATCTTTACGGGCTATATTACCTACCCTTTGACAGCGATCACATGACTTACAAAACACATAGGCATCCTTAAACAATGAAGGCCAATAGAATCCACTTTCTAAAAGCTTATGAGCAGTTCTCTTGGGTCCAAAATGACCTCCACAGGCAAAAGTATGACAAAAAGCTAAAATTGATTGAAATTCCACTTCACTTACACATCTCCGCATCACTTGATCTGCACCCCTCTTCCATAGGTACGGGTCATCCCAGATAAAATATTTGGCGTCGCTCTTCAATTTATCCCTCTTCGATTTTTGCCAACCTGCAGGAAAGTTACCAGTTACCAAATAATTGACTAAGTCAGCATACCAAGGCAACTGAGAATTTAAAGAAAATAAGTGCTCTTCAGGGAATGCATCCCTCAACGGTTCATTATCCTCTCCAACGGGTATACGACTCAGATGGTCAGCTACTAAATTCTCTGAACCTCTTTTATCCCTTACTTCCAGGTCAAATTCCTGTAGTAGTAATATCCACCTGATGAGCCTCGGTTTTGCATCTTTCTTGGTCATTAGGTACCTCAATGCTGCATGATCAGAAAATACAATTACTTTAGCACCTAACAAATATGACCTGAATTTTTCTAAAGCAAAAATAACCGCCAGAAGCTCCTTCTCAGTGGTGGAGTAATTCAACTGGGCTCCATTCAAGGCCCGGGATGCGTAATAGATGACATGAGCCGCCTTTCCTACTCTTTGCCCCAGTACAGCCCCAACAGCATGATCACTGGCATCGCACATGATCTCAAATGGCATATTCCAATCGGGGGGTTGGATGATTGGGGGTGAAGTCAACAATTCCTTCAGCTTGTCAAAGGCTCTCTCACACTTGTCATCAAACTCGAAGGCTACATCTTTTTGTAGGAGTTGGAACAACGGGGTTCCAATTTTTGAAAAATTCTTGATGAACCTTCGATAAAAACCTGCATGTCCAAGAAAAGAGCGCACCTCCCGCACACTCGCGGGGTAAGGTAATGCATAAATAATGTCTATTTTAGCCTTGTCTACTTCTATGCCCTTAGACGATACAATATGACCCAGGACTATCCCGTGCTCAACCATAAAATGACATTTTTCCCAATTAAGCACAAGATTAGTCTCTATACACCTTATCAGGATCAATTTCAGGTTATCTAGACACGTATCAAAGCTATCACCATACACACTGAAATCATCCATGAAAACTTCTATTATTTTTTCAACATACTCAGAAAAGATGCTTACCATACATCTTTGGAAAGTCGCAGGTGCATTGCACAACCCAAATGGCATTCGTCTGTAGGCAAAGGTCCCGAACGGGCACGTGAAGGTTGTCTTCTCTTGATCCTCCGGGGCAATCGCTATCTGAAAGTATCCTGAAAATCCATCCAAAAAGCAATAATAAGCCCTACAAGCTAAACGTTCAACCATTTGGTCAATGAAAGGGAGAGGGAAATGGTCCTTTCTGGTGACGGCGTTTAGCCTACGGTAATCTATACATTGCCTCCATCCAGTGGGTTTGCGCACTGGCACGAGCTCACCCGTTTGGTTGGCTTCTACCGTTACTCCTGCCTTCTTCGGGACTACTTGGACCGGACTCACCCAAGGACTATCAGATATTGCAAAGATGATCCCCACATCTAGCAATTTTAGAATCTCTTTCTTTACAACTTCCATCATGAGGGGATTGAGCCTTCTTTGAGCCTGCCTAACAGGTTTGGCATCGTCTTCTAGTCTAATCCGATGCATACAGATGCCCGGGCTGATCCCCTTAATGTCTGCAATTGTCCAGCCTATCGCCTCTTTATGCTCCCGAAGGACCCGGATCAATTTCTCTTCCTGGATTTTTGACAGTGCCGACGAGATAATCACCGGAAGTGTCTCATTATCACCCAAATATGCATATTTCAGGTGCTCTGGTAGAGGTCTCAACTCCAGTACAGGTGCCTGCACCACAGATGGCAATACCCTCTGGTGAGGCTCGGGAGTAAAAATAGGTAAGATTTCATACCTTTTCGTGGTGGTCTGCAATGAGTGTAATGCACCTATTGTGCATTTCAAATCCTCACTCCACTCCACCTGAGGAGTTGTCTCCAACTCGAGGTGCTTGGTTAAAGCCACCTCCAACTCATTCCTGCCATCAGTTTCAAAGACTTCCTGCACTACAGGGTCAATAGCACTCATAGAAAAAATTGAGCTAAAGTT
This sequence comes from Coffea arabica, assembly GCF_036785885.1. Lineage (NCBI taxonomy): Eukaryota > Viridiplantae > Streptophyta > Magnoliopsida > Gentianales > Rubiaceae > Coffea > Coffea arabica. Next base: position 13,245,700 of record NC_092312.1, read on the forward strand.
GGAGTTCGAGGGGTATTTCATAGTATCAAAAATATTAAAATGCACAATTTCCCCATCAAACTCCATGGACAAGGTACCCTTATTAACATCAATTTTCGTCTGTGCAGTGCTCATAAAAGGTCTACCCAATAACAAAGGTGAGGGATCAGGGGAGTGATCATCATCCATATCCAGTACATAAAAATCAGCTGGAAACACCAAATCATTAACTTTTACCAATACATCTTCAACCAACCCATCAGAATATGCATTAGTTCGGTCAGCTAATTGAATGATAATTCTAGTTTCTTTTAATGGACCTAATTTTAGAGAAGCATAGATAGACTTAGGCATGACATTAATTGATGCTCCCAGATCCAACATGGCCCTTCTGATCACAGTATTACCTATCCTACAGGGAATAGTAAACATACCTGGGTCCCCGCACTTCGGTGGGAGCTTTCTCTGCAGGACCGCTGACACATTCTCCCCAACAATAACCCGTTCATCCTCCCTCAATCGCCTTCGGTTGACACACAAGTCCCGTAGGAACTTGGCATATTTTGGTACTTGTTTGATGGCGTCTAAGAGGGGGATATTTATCTCAACCTTGCGAAAAACCTCCAAGATTTCCTTCTCCTTATCCTGCTTCTTTGATTTTTCCAACCTGCTAGGAAAAGGAGGCGGGTTAGTCTTAACTGTAATTATTGGGTCAGGAAGTACCTTTGGATCCGCACCATTGCTGTCCTCTTTCTCTAGCTCATTCTCGATCTTCTCCTCGTCCTTGTCCTTGGGGATCACAAGCTCAGGCCCTTGAACCTCCTTGCCACTCCTCAGGGTCATGGCACTCACATTCTTCGGGTTTAATTCAGGCTGAAATGGCAATTTACCTTGGTTCTGGGAGTCTAAACGGTTGATTGTTGTGGCCATTTGACTTATCTGATTCCTTATATCCTGTATTTCGGAGTCTGTCCTTTGCTGATATTGCATAATGGTTGCCTCCGTCTTTTGCTGATGTTGCATAATGGTTGCCTCCGTCCTTTGCTGATTTTTCGCCATGTCTGTCATCACTTGTTTCATCATCTCCTCCAAAGATGGACCAGCGCTTGGGGCCGGAGGCAGTCGGGGTTGGTATTGCTGCTGGTACCCTGGTGGCTTATTTGGCCCAAAGTTAGACTGTCTGTTTTGTGCAAAGTTGGGTTGCCTATTCCCTCCATAACTGAGGTTGGGATGATCTCTCCATCCGGGGTTGTAGGTGCTTGAATAAGGGTCGTACTGCTTCCTTGGCGCGGGCGCGTGGTCAGCCATGTTCACCTGTTCTGCAGTTTCTTCCTGAATCATTGGGCACATGTCTGCAGAGTGGCCTATACCAGTGCAAATCCCGCATACCCTGGCTTGTGATGCATTTCTCACCGCCTGTTGCCTAACAAACGCAGTCAACTCATTTAACTGCTGCTGTATGGAGGGTGTCTCTACCTCATTCACCCTACGCATTGGGACATACTCTCTTGTACTGAATTGCTGTGAATTCTCTGCCATCCCCTCTATCAGTTCCCGTGCTTCCTGAGGGGTTTTGTTCACCAGTGCCCCTCCACTTGCAGCATCAATGATGCTCCTGTCTCTAAAAATGAGCCCCTCATAAAAATATTGTATGATCAACTGCTCACTTATTTGGTGTTGGGGGCACCTGCGCAACAAGTTATTATACCGTTCCCAATATTCGTAAAGTGACTCCCCTGGATGCTGCTTGATCCCACAAATTTCCTTCCTTAGACTTGCAGCCCTAGACGCAGGAAAATATTTATCCAGAAATTTTTTCATCAATTGGCCTCACGTGGTGATGCTACCTGGTGACAGGTAGTAAAGCCAATCCTTCGCAGAATCTTTCAAGGAGAAGGGGAATGCCCTCATTTTTATCTGCTCCTCTGTGATTTCCGGGGGTTTCATACTATTGCACACGACATCAAACTCCTGCAGATGCTTATACGGCTCTTCACCTGGTAAACCATGAAAAGAGGGTAAAAGCTGGATCAGACCAGATTTTAGTTCAAATGGAATATTGTCATTTAAAGCAGGGAAAGTAATGCATAAAGGTTGCTGAGTTAAATCAGGAGCAGCCAACTCCCTTAATGTCTGTGCATTAGCCATTGTTCCTTCCTCCTGGTCAGAGTCACTTGAAGTGTCGCCAAACGAATCTGTTGGGTCAACTCCTGGTTCAGAACTCTCAGATGCAGCACTGTAGTGCTCCTCTCTGAGCTGTCTGATCTCCTTTCTCGTTCTACGCGCGGTCTTCTCTACCTCAGGATCAAAAACCAAATCACCTGTGCGAGAAGATCGAGGCATACACTAGAAGAAAACCAGAAAATTAGGACACAAAATGAATTTAAAAAGAAACAAACAATAACGCCAATCCCCGGCAACGGCGCCAAAAATTGACAGGTCGTCAGCCTGTGCAATAATAGTAATAAATATAGAACCTAGCTACCACTAAAAGCAGTCAAGAATTAATCCTAGGTACTGGAGCAGGGACTCTAGGTGTGCAATGGGTTACTTGATTCACCCTGTTCCCGAAGAGTTTGCTTAATCCGATATACCAGTATTAATTAGTTGACAAAAATTACTGAATAGTAGACAGTGGCAAGTAGGGTCGTCTCCTCAGGGACTGGAGATATTTGTCTCTTTTTAAAGTCCAATTGATAAGGGGGGGATTTTACCGGAATGAAACTGAAAATAATTAGACAATTTAATGAAAAATGAACAAATCACTTGCACAAATATAGCAGGAATTTAGTCAGGAATAAATAAATTCTAGCCAAGGATGCAACTACTCAGGCACAGTCCATTTACCTGATCATTGATGCAGGAGAGGTTCACTTAATTCATTAATAGGCTAGTTATAGTCTGATGACCAATTTTTCCTTAAATTATTGATAACCAAGGTACGACCGTTGATTACCCCTAATCAGCAAATACTCCTAGGTACGACCATAGGAATTAATTTCCCAATTGCATTAATATTAGAAAAACCTAACCCTAACCAATAACACGCTACGAGGGTTATTTAAATTAGATTGCACGTTCCCCTAATGTGTAAACACACCAGTTGCCACTAATATTAATCAATCAAACAATTACGGATTTAATTGACTAAATTGGCACGAGATTAATAAATCACATTGAACATCGGGCCCTTGACATCCAATTAATAAAAGAATCCCATGAAAATACAAGCAGGCAACGTGCAAATATGAATAAATTAAGGAACGCGTGAAAACTAATTAGATCTCACAGATTTTCGGGACTGCGCCGTCGAATTGACCCTTGACTAGATGGAAGATTTAGCCACGCCGCATAATTAAATCACCACACGAATTAATAAATTGCGAAGGCATTGTTTTTGACTAAAAAGTAAGGAATGAAGGATGTTTTCCCCGTTGGGGAATATTGTCAAACACCTGGCGTGTGTCAGAGGCCAGTCCCAGGAAAAAGGAAGAGAAAAAAACTAAAAACTGAACTAAAGCAAGAAAGCTAAAGGCTGGCCGTCCGTCTTCTGTACGTTAGCTACCTATTTAAAGCCAAAGAAAAGCTATCCAGTGGTCCCCACCAATTGGCCACAAGCTGCCCCATTCCTTCTTAGTTTCCTTAGGCTTTGTACGTTGCTTTTCCTTCAAGAACCAAAGGACCAAAGCCCTTTTCTCTTTCCTCCGTGGTCCCCACCGAAGTCAAAGGCCGAAGCCTTCAAGTTCTCTCTGCCAAAGTCTCCCAAATTTGCATCCAAAAGTCCCTCTTTTTGTAGTTATCTGCTCCACTCCTGGAATTGGGTCCAGATACCAAATATGAGTAAATACCAGCAATTAACACAATATTTGTCCGGGATAGAAGGGGAAATTAATAATAAAATTACTAACAAATTATACCCTATCACAGTGTTTGGTTATTAAGTGAAAATATTTTCCAAATTCCTTTTTTCATAATTTTCCGGTGTTTGGTTTGTCACTGAAAATATTTTCTGATATATTTGTTGATATGTTGCAAATATATTTTTTACTCTCAAAACATTTATTTCATTACAAGTTAATTTTAGTTTCTATCCATTATAATCAAATTATCATTTCTATAAAATATCTATTCATATTATACCATGAATTCTTAAATGGAATTATTAATGGAATCTTGGATTTATTCATAATTTGTTAATTCTTGCTGCCGACCAATGGAGCTTTCGATTAGCAAAGTCCAAGGCCAATTACCAATAAACCACCTTAATATGTACAGCAGCTCAGTACAGAGACAGAGACTGCTGGTGCTAGGCCAAAAATTTAGCATCATGCAGCCTTGTGCAAATGTCAATCTACAAAGAGGAGTTCTAGCAGAATAGCACTTTCGCCCTCATCCATATTGCCAAAGAGATATGAAAACCTGTGCCAGAGCCTGTTAAGATGCAACCCCCTCCCAAAACAGCAATGCATGCGACTATTGCAGATTTTAGATTGGACCTCATAATGCCACACCATATCTGTTAAAGGCCATAAGCAAAAATTGTCCTCCTTCCTAAAGAAAACAAAATTCAGTTACATGCACTTCAGATTGCATACTAAACCCATGTACCATGGAATAAGCATGCTTGCTACAGAATATACAAAACTTCGCTAAAGACAACCAAAACTCCTCTCATGCCATCGAAGTAGAATTTGCAACTTCAAAGTACTTTATTCGACGCCCCAATCTTTCTTGAACCTCTCGAGAGAAATCAAACGAAGTCTTTGACTCTTCGCCATAAATGCTTTTCCTAGCTTCTCATTTTGCACCAAATGCTCGAATACCAAGTCCAGAAATTCTTCGCTATAGCCTTCTATATTCATAATCTCTTCATGTAGTTGGTTGACATCAAGCTTGTTTGCACTAATTTTGTTCAAAGCAGCTGCCACTTCTCCAAGTTGTTGAGACATCTTTGCAATGTCTTCATTGCTGCGATTTCTTTTACGATGTTGTTTGGTTCCCGATGATGTTGCTCTCACTTCTGAGGATCTTGCACTAGTCACATCCTTTTGTTCTACACTTGTCTCTTCACTTGTCTCCACACTTGTCTTAGGAACAAATGGAGTTTCCAAATTCACATCGACAAATGATTTTGCAAAAGACCCGGTGGCCAGATCTTTCCCAACCACAACAGCCATTTCATCATACAACTCGATTTTATTCTGGATATACTTGTCATGACCTGGATTTTTCTGCGTAATCATAAACCAGAAATTTCAATCAACAATATAACAAATCCAGGTTTAGTGCAAAAATTCAAAAGAACAAGAAGTCCTCATTTGACATTCCTAACTCCATTAAATTACCTGGATATAGGCATGATACACACTAGGACTGGTCGTTATCATCTTCAAAGTATCATCCCAGCCAAATCCACTTTTTTCACGAATTTTTACTATGGTGGACCAAGATGATCGCACTGTTCTTAGATGATTTTCCACATGGTCTACCGAGCACGTAACCCCAAACTTATCTTTCATGGCATCTACCACACGTGTAAATGAACTTGATTTAAAGCTATTGTTAGGCCTATTCCCAAGTTTCACCTCATCGGCAAGAATCTCAAGCATCAAACGCTCCATAGGTCTTGACCACCTAAACTGTTTCTCTCCCTTCTTGCCCATCTTCAAAAAATTAATCAATTTCAATAGTCATCACCAATAAAACAAACTTATAACAATTACAGCCAACTATTTGCAGAAACATTAACAATTGCAACAAGAATGAAAATCATGACCCTGGAGAGCATAAATTAATTCTCAATGGACAATCAAGAGATGCAAGGTTAATCATATAGGCAGAAGTTTTTGCGGATCAAGAGATTTTTCTACTTCATGTTCAAGAGTAGTTAAACAATTGTACCACCATTTGACAGTGACAACATTGCTGGCCAAAATGCATGTTCTAATCTTTGCAGACCTAAATGACCCTTACTACTCAAAAACTTAGAAAAACATATATGCCAAAAATCACCAACCTCAAACTGAATTGAAACTGTTATGTCTGCTGCGGTTTGATGATCCTGTGTTTCTAAGAGCTTCTTGTCAACACTGTAAGAGTTTCTAAGAGCTTCAAGTCATTCATCCAAAGCGAAAAATGAAAATAATCACAATCAGGGGTGTAAAAATTCTGCAATCTTTCAATGATCAGGCAGATTTATTCATATATATGCAGGCAGAACGCCGAGAGCATCCAGAAAGCAAAAAGATGTTAAGCTTTGTAGTTTGTACTGGTATTAGTGATGTTAGGCAAATTGAGGGATGTACACGTTCTTTAAATAAGTGACTAATCATTTTCAGATGTGGTAATCATGTCTCTTCAAGTCAGCTCTACTTTGATAAAGGATTTCTGCTCTTAACTTTTTCTTTTTCTGCTCAACAGCCAGATTTATTTCGTCTTCCAATTTTTCAAATCTTACTTCAGAATTTTTTTTTTCTTTTTCTCATAAAAGATAAACTAGAGGACACAGGGAAATTGTGGAGGGGATTTCGAACCTGCTCTGTCTAGAGGACACAGGTTAAAATTGCACATTACAAGAGCTGTACCAGAAAAAGCTAGAGTAATGCAGGGGTCTCAATTGCAGAGTGATGCAGGGGTCTCAAATGCTCCTCAAAAGAAACTGATTGATCAATCATGGGATATCTTGGGATTGACCTTTTAATTTAGAAACATATTATATCCTAGAACATTTTGGGCATCTATCAAATGTGGCACCAGATAATAAAGCGAAAAAAATGACATCTACAAAATCAAAATTCATGTCGGAGGATCAAACGAAAGAAGCTAGAGACAATTAAAACTACAAAAGAGACAATCCAGTCTTAATTACTAAACACTGAAATGCCAAGTGAGGTACTAGTGCTATCACTAACAGACGGTAAAATGCAGAGAAAGATAATGCAACGAAACTTCAGAGGTGCATGGCAATTAGCAACCATCTTCCTGGGCTCATTCCTTGCTATATCAACGACGTTATTATATCTTTCCGATATACATGAAAAAAGTAGCACATAAACAAAAGTGCCCTGCAGGTGTTTAAAGAAGTTTCAGAAGAGCAAAAGGAAGGATTGACTCCCCCGATATTGAGCTGTATGAAGATCTATTGTCTCTTTACAGCAGGAGTAATGACTCTTCTGCAGATCCAACCGTCCTAAGGACATTGGTAGAAAAGCTACAACTAACTGGAATATCAGACCTTACTCAAGAGTCACTGACTTGGGAAGATGCCCTGCTTGTGTTTCATTTCGTTTGAGGAAAGATTTCAGTATATTAAGACAGAAGTATTTCCACGGTTATATTCCCTTTTCAATCAAGCAGCTGCGGCAAGAATCAGCCCGTGGCTTCACAAACTCAATGAATTCACTAAAACTTTTACAAATGGTCTAAAACCCCCAAAACTCAGCAGCCAAATTAATTCATTAGCATCAATCAAATCAGATTTAACCCTAATCAGGTAAGAACAAACTAAAACAAAAGCTATTGTAGGAACGGGAATCTAAAAATTCATTCAAATGGAACTTCAAGAATCTACACCAGTAATCACCAACAAAAAGCTGACTGAAGAGAGAGAGAGAGAGAGAGATGGTTACCGGCCGCAATGGCAAAGTCTAGTTCCGATGACTAGAGAAATGGACCACACAAACTCGCACTCACACAAACGCATCCACACATGACCGTTGATATTGGCAGCTTTTAAAAATGAGAGAGAGAGAGAGAGAGAGAGAGAGAGAGAGAGAGAGAGAGAGAGAGAGAGAGAGAGAGAGAGATGATCTGTTACCTCCGAAATTGGGTCTTTGTCGGAGTTGAAGATGCCGCCTGCGAAGAAGGAGGGATTTGTTTGCTGATGAGATGTCGCCGGAGGCTTTTGGTTGGACTGAAAGCTTTTATTTGCCGGAGATGAGGAGATGTCGCTGCGAAAAAGAAGACTGCTTTTCAGGAAGGAAAATAACTTCACAAAGACAGATGAGGAAGTTGTTTTCATCCGCTGGGTGTAATTGATTTTCTATCGGAAATTATTTTCCCAAAATAATTGACAACCAAACAAAGAAAATATGGAAAATATTTTCCGGAAAACCTTTTCCTTCCAAACAAACAGACCCTAAAACTATAAGATTTTAATTAGAGACCAATGTTTGTATTTGGATTGCACATTATTTGTACATACTGATTTACTTCTATTATCAATATATTTTTTAATTTTTTTTATCTCACATATATCACATCAAAAAAGCGCTACAGTATTTTTTAAAAAAATTATCCCAAATAATCTCCTATCCAAACACATAATTAATGCAAAATAGTTTTAATTAGTATCACAAAATTATTTTAAAAAATTTTTAATAATGGTTTTAATCAGTGTCACAAACTTATCTAAATATCTTAAAAAATAGGTTTAATTTTTAATTTTTTTATCACTGAGATTTTAAAGATTCACGGGAGTAGTGTTCAACAAATAGGGGTGAATCCTAAAATTGTTTTGTAACTTTTCTCTTTTCCTTCAAGTTTAAAGCACCAAACTAGGAAAGAAACAAAAAAAAAATCCAGAATTTCTTCTATAGAATAAAATAAATAGATAGATATATCCATAAATCAAAAATTGAATGCACGTAAAACAGATCCATTAAAATTATTAGCTAAATAAGAATAGCCTAACTCAAAATTTGGCTTGAAATCCTATTGTGTCCACTGTAAAATTCGTTTAGCCATAAAGGGTGCACAAACATTTTGTTTATTCAAGGTCAAATCACAATCAAATGTGACCTTTTTTGTATCTAAAAAAATGGCCATGTATGGATCACATCGTAGATTCAGATTAAAAAATAGTTGAAAATTTAAGTTGGGATCAAATTTCACTAACTTGATTTTGTAAGAGATGTAAAGTCGGCATTTTAAAATATGCAAACATTTTGAACAATTTTACCAAATGAAAAAGATCATTTTATCAAAGAACAACTACACAAAAAAATAGAGAAAAGAATAAAATCGCCTTATACAAAAATAAATTGGCCAATATTCCATGCAAAACTTAACTCCCAAATTTCTTCAATTTTAAATTCCCTTTCCATACGTGTGTCATTCATAATCGTATGAAGATCAAATCAAATTAATATCAGTTGCCATTCTTGCCATCTTTTCTTTCTTTTCTAAGGAAGAGATGGAACTTTTTGAAGCAATGCAATGGTTACACAGAGAGTAAAAAGAATCAATACGTATATCAGCTAGCTAAACAACGTTAAGCCTTTCTATTGAAAACATATAAGATCAAAACCACTCAATCGCCAGCTCCATATTTGCAGAAGTTTTTACAATCCCCTTCATGCAGCTACAATGGATTTCTTATCACAAACAGTACAGCTCACCATCTGAATTATTTGAAACCTGCCAGAAGCATATGCTGCCTGGTTCCTCAGCCCCCAACAATGATATATACAACCAGCTAGAGCCAGTTTTCTCACCCTCCAGCAAACTTGATTTTGATTAAAATGATGGACAATTCACAGCATGTACTGACTTACAAGAAAAGGAAAAAGTAATACGGCTTACAAAAAAGAAAAAATCACCTGTGAACTTTGTTTTTCATTTTCTTACTTTTAGGAATAGCTCAATTTATTTAATTCTTTTCGTGACTTCACTTGGGCATGAAGAGGTCATTACTAGATCGCACAAAATGTCCTTGGTTATGTTAGGACGATAGTGGATTTATTACTTGCTTGTTTTACAATAGCATTATTGGATGAATCGACTCGGTGTTGATAATTAAACTAGATCGTTACTTACACATAGAGATTATGAAGTTCTTTCTTTGAAAGAACGCTCTGTTTGGAAAGCATATTATTTGGAGTTTTTTTTTTTTTTGTATGACTCTCTAAATGTGTTTTTCAACAACACTGTTATTTATTTAACTACTTTTTATCTCTCTTTTGTTTTAATTACTTTTTATCTCATGTACATTCCATTACAAAAAATTGTTACGATAAATAATAGGAAAATTTTTTCCAATGATCTTCAAACCAAACTATAAAGCACATCACCTATTTATTGTACCTTCTTCATTCTTGTTATAATTAGGTACTGAGTGGGAATTCACTATGGAATTTGGCTCCTTTCCAATGGATTCTTTCTTCATTTTTCACAATGTACATTTGGATGCATAACATGTAACTTCATTTATTAGAAAAGGGATATGATTATTTTAACTTTAACTAATCCTAATTCTTGTTAATAAATGAAGACACGTGTCATGCATCAAAATATACAATATGAAAAATGAAGAGAGAATCCACTGAAAAAGGAGCAAAGAACCTGTGAATCACCAAAAAAAAAAAAAAAGACACGTCCTTCATATCTTTGCCATAAAGTATTATCTTAGCTGAAGCTATAGTGCAAAAGACTGAAATACTAAAATTAAATACCTTATCAGGTTCTTTTGTTAGTGTTCAAAGAGTCAAATAATCAAAGTACCTAAAACTGCAACCTTACAAAGATATAACTGTATAGAATAAAGAAAAAGTTATATCGTAGTTTAACCTTGATGTGTTACGTGTTAAGGTTGAATAACTTCTACATGAACTTAGAAGAATCCTAGCTTAAAAAACCATAATGCGTCAATATCAAGATTTTAGTTGTCCTGACTAAACTCATTTTCGTCAATACGGTCCATGCAGACCCAAATGTAGAATTTGCTGAAAATTTTGTGGAGTAAATGTGATAAGTGACTAATTTACGTTTTAATTGTATGACATTTTCTATTATTTTTAGTTACTTTGGTTATAGTACTGGAAGAAAATGAATCATTTTGGCTATAATTGGTGAAAAATGCTTTTAAGTAATTAAATGAGATTTTTATCACTTTTTACTTGGATTTTGTTCATTTTGACAGTTTTGACACATTTTCGTATTTTGGCTATAACTTGAGCTAAAATGATCGGATTGAGATGATTCTTAAACCAATTTGAAGATAAGAGATAGATCTACAACTTTGATGAAGACATTTGAATCCAATTTAAAGGTTTTCTAGGTCAAAAAACCAAATTACAGTAGCTAATTTCTATTGGTCGAAGCTGAAACAGGGCAGTGAGCAGTGAACAGTATTTTGGTCATTTCTCAGCATACACAGATCCAAATGAGGTGATTCTTGATGCATTGGAAAGATAACTCAGAGGGCTACAAGTTTATGTTTTGGTCAAGAGCTAAATCAGCTTTATCATCAAGAAAAATTCAGTAGAAGTTGACGCAAAATCGGAGCAGAGCTGGAAATTGAACAAAAGTGCACCAAAATATCACTGTAGCAATCCGGCCGGAACTTGGCCGGATTTATGGCTGGATTGTGGTCAGAGAAGGCTGCTCTTTACACGGAAACTTAATTTCACCTCCACTAAGTCACATGCAATGTTAGACATGTGAGAAACATTACCAGCTATAAAAGGGAGGTGTAAGCCTCATTTCTTGATCACCTTTCATCTTTATATAGCCAAAACTTGCAAAATTGAAGGGAGAATAGAGAGAGATACGAGAGAAAACTTGAAGTGCAGAAATGTAGCTCTTGCATTTTCTGAGTGTTAGGTTAGTTTAGTATAGAGTAAGTGTAGTTCATCCATTCTTGCATATTGGCTAGATTAGGATGAAGATGTAGATGAAGAAGGAGGAGTTGAATCTCAAGTGACATGGGTTATCTTTCCTCCAACTCTTTATCTTTTGTATCAGATTCTTAAGTATAGTTAATATGCAAGTTCTGGATTTTGTGTTCAATATGTGTCTTTAAAGTTTATGCCTTGGGTTTGGTTGAACTTTCTATGATTATTAGTGTTATTATTTGGTTATTTAATTGCTATTATTTGGGCAAGTTATTTAGCACTTTGGCCATTTAAATCATGATTAATCTGGTACCATTAATTGTGATTATCTAAGGTGTTGTTTCTGCAATGAAAATTGAGATTTAACACTAGTTCAAGAAGTGCTAAACATAGGGAGTACACTCACGAAAGTAGAGGTGCACCTATGTGGTTTTAAGTGATTTATTTCATGTAATTTCATTGAAGAAATGAACTTGTAACTAATTTTATAACCATGAGAATAGGTATGGATTAGTTATAAGTATAGTTGATTCACTACGAAAGTAGGTTTCACATGTTTAAGGAAATTACACCAAAATTAGCTTAGATAGTAGTACTCAATGATCCAAATATAGCACTTGCATGAGTAATTAGGGATACCACAACCTAAGGAGCTTTCAATTGTTATTTTCTTAAGTTCAGTAGGTTTCATTTCTTATAATTCATTGATAGTCTAAATAATAGAGAAGTTTTAGTAGTGCCGGTAATTGCAATCTTCCCTGTGGGATCGACCCTTAATATCCTATACTCGCTCACGATTCATATACTTGCGATAAATCGCGTGTGAGGTATTTAAAAGTTTATAAATGTAAAATTTAATTAGAATGAGTTTAATGTTAGATATATACCCCATGCACGTCAAAATTCAAATTCTGAAGGACTGAAATTCCATTGAAATGTCATATAATTTCAGATCTCATATGGCGCTAAAGAAAAGTTGGTAGGAGGGATCTATTTCCGTTTACTAGAGCGGCGGTCCAGGTAGCAGTAAGTTGGTAGGAGGGATCTATTTCCGTTTACTAGAGCGGCGGTCAAGGTAGCAGTCCCCTGCCAGAAACTACAATAGCTATCAGCTATACAAGACTAGTCTTATCTACATCACTGCAATAATAATAATAATAATTGTTATTATATAATATGATCATCATCATCATCATTGTTATTAACACTAAACAATAAAAAACAAGCCTAGCATAGTTATTGTTAGGGCAAGTTATGCTGAGAGTTTATTATTTATTTATTTTTACCCTCCCACCCCTGTTCACCTAACCGTCAAGTATAGGATTTGAACTTTGAACCTAATAGTGAAGAAAACCTTTAAAGCCCTCCTTATTGATAGTTTGATCAATTTATTATTGTCTATCATAATAGGCAGAGAATATAAAAGAACTTAGGATACGTTTGATAAAATTAAAATTTGAAAATTGAAAATTGAAATATGATATATGAAGTTTGAAGTTTAAATTCATTAAGTTATTGGATTATTAAATACTAAATCTGATACTTTTGAGTGTGTACATGTTAAGTAATAAGTGAATAGTTTAACACTTATTTTTTGAAGCTAGTTTTGCTTGGAAAATTTAGTACCACTTAATTAATTCAGATGTTCAATTTTTGATTATCAAACACTTCTAAATATATTAAGATCTGAATCCATTAATTTTAAATGCCGAATTGGATTATCAAACAAAGCTTTAGTAAGAAATCCGTAATTAATTATAACTACGTCCATAGAACTTTTGGGTCGTAATTATTATTCTATTGACCTTTGCAGCATGCATTTTCAGCCAATGTCTGAAGGTTGTTAAGGACAATTAAGGCCTGGATGATTTTCCATGATACAGCTTTGCATGCATGGCCGTCCAAAACGTGTCCAGGAATGTGCCTAATTGCGGCAAAGAATGCCGCAGTAGTCATTTTCACAAGTAGTCCAGTAGGAAGTAGCCCTTGAGTAGGGACTCTTTACTCAATAATTCATCATGTAGATGTTCTATTAATTTTTGCATTATTCAATTGGTGTTGAATTGGTTGATATTCCTTTACCATGGAATATTGGCCTACTGGAATGAGAACTTCAACTACTCCATTTTTCCAATTTTCTGTTTGATGGATTCAATCCAAAGGACCATGCCTCAATCTTCATAAGGCTAGTCCTTGAATTCCCAATGTAGTGGACTTGTTCGAAGAAGCTTCCTGAAATTATTGGCTATAGTAGGAGACAAAATAGAATTTTCATCTTTATTTTGAAACAACTATAATTTAGTCTTTTGCATTTCATTATTTACATAGTTAATATTCGTCATGTATTTGGCCTATCTCAATAGATTCTTGACAGTGTAAAAAGGACAAATTTTTGGTCCGTTATGATTAATATAGGTTAACTTTAGTTGTTAACATTAACAAAAACGTTCAGAGTTACCTATTTGGTTGATGTGTTTCAGTTCAGAGTAACCTTTTCTATATTGTCAACTTTGGATGCAGGAAACACATTTTCAACCAGATTAAATTAAAAAAAAAAAAAACTTAACCTCTATTTGTATTGATATCTATTTTTGTTTTTCAATTTGAAAAATGTCTATACATGTGAAAGTGTGTGTTTGCTTGTGCGTGTGGAATAATATTAGGAAATTAAGTAAGCATTTCTATTTTAGTCCAAAAGTTCACCAAATTAAGTGACAAATTCTCACTTACAGTGGTGTGTACAAATTAAGTTATGTTTAGCGTATTCTAGCACAATTGGATAGTAAATTTTTTTTTAAAAATTTTCGCTTGCATCATAAACATATTTTTCAATTCATTTTTTTATATTCCCAACTATCTTTTTATCTCATATACATCACATCACAAAAAGTGCTACAGTAATTAAGTTATTTTTAACGTATTCTGACATAACAATTATGAAATAGTCTAAATAAATATAACACTTAATGCATTAATTTTTAGCACTTATATGAATGGAGATACAAAGTTCCTAAAAGTCACATGCAATTCCTGAATTGGCATTAGATACTAAATGTGTTAAACACAAAACCTAATGGTGTAATCTCCTATTTCTTGAAACATAGATGGCCAGGTCTGCAATTTGCCCTACCGAAGAACAAACAAATGGATAGTATACGTTAATCACAACCAACCTATCACGTAAAAGTACATATGACAATTATCAGTTTATCTTGCATTTATGTAGCTTAACTACATAACTGTATTTTATAAAATATAAAATTTTATATTTTATATTAACGCGCGCCCACTAATAGAGCATAAAAATATTAACCCATCTATATCCATAAGTTAACCGTACAAATATGTATGCAAAGTGCATTATATAGTGAAGTACGTACTATCATTTTACCAATTTCTCGCGACACTAACTCGAAAAAAAAAAAAAGAATTTAGTAATAATTGGTTCGTCAACTTGTGTGATATCCGAAGTCTAGAAGCTATGATATGTACCATTGAATGAAAAATTGATAGCGCAACTTGCATGCACCATTTTAATTTGCAACGTTATTGTATGCAAGATCTCTTACCCATCCTATGTTTACAATATCAGCGTTGTCCGATGGAAGGGGGGAGGCCAAGGGGTGCTGACACTCAATACCGATGGATGCTCTAAGGGGAATCCGGGTGTGTGTGGAGGAGGGGGGGTGGTCAGGGATTCGAATGGGCATGCGGTGTTTGCGTTCTCGGCGTTCCTTGGAGAGGGCACGAGTCTACGAGCAGAGGCATTGGCTGCCTTGGTTGGCATCCGGTTATGTCGTGCGAAGGGAGTTGAACGTCTGGCTATACAAGCTGATTCATTACTGTTGATTGGGATATTACAAGGGCGGCTACATTGCCCCTGGCACATTAAGAGAGAGGTGGAGCAAATATTGAGCCTGGCGGGGGAACGTCCTATTTTCATGCACTGTTATAGGGAATCGAACAAGGTTGCTGACATCTTGTCCAATGAGGGGGTTTTTCACCCGCTAGAAGAGGTTAGGATTTATGACAGTTGGTACATTATTCCGTTGCTGGCCAGGGGGGAAATTAGGCTTAACAGATTAGGAGTACCTTCCATTAGAAGAATAAAGGGAACTAGGGATTTGGTGTGAAAAACATGGGCATTGCCCTGTAAGCGACGTAAAAGGTTGTGATGTTACGTTTTTATGAATAAAAAAAAAAAAAAAAGATTTGGTTGACAAGAATAACTTGGGCGATGTTCTAGAGGCTAAACACGATGCAGTCTTGACCAAATCACTGATAGTAAATTATTGAATGAGTATAATGCAATATGGATTACAATTTTTTTTTTCAAAATTATTATAAAAATTAAGCTAAGAAATATGAGTATGCTAAACTATTCATATGAAAATTGTATGTAAATAATATAAATCTATCTAAAAGTTATGAAATTAAAAACAATGACAATTTTACTATAATATTCGGATATTACATATGCTGCATTAATATCAGTTTTGATTATTCGTAAGAAATATGAAAAGTGATTAAAAGAAAATAAGGGAGTCATAAATGTTAGTGAAGTGAGTTAAAGTTCTTTATTTTCTTTTTCTTTATTTAAAGTATGCGTAATAACTGCCAAGTACTAAGGAGTGACAAAAAATCCTAGATCTATTTATGAATATTTGTATTATAAATTTTTGGTAAATTATGTCCTGCAGCTAATTAATGATGACCGACGGTCTAGCAATGGAAAATAAATCCCACTTTCCCATTGCGGCACATGAAATCTGAATATGACCCTTTCAATCTATGTCAGCTACTCTGGAGGCTGCATGCATGTACCAACCACTAAGCAAATTGTCGGGAAATTCAAGATTTCTGTCTGCATTGTGTTGCGCCATAATAGTGAATTCGTCTCACAATTAAATTTTGATTTTGACACGTTTAAATTTCTAAGATTGGATCTGTCTCAATTGAAGTACAAATAATGCAGTCTTGATAGATCCAGTCTCGAACTATTTGTATACCCTTATAATATATCAAGTTTATTATAAGTTGAAATTCCGTAAATTAGAAATACTAGATTCAAATCCCACTATCCCCTCCTTGCTTCTTATGTCTCACTTTTCTTTTGCTTGAAAAAATTGAAAAAAAAAATTATTATAGCTATGAATTTTTTGACTACTTAATAGAAAAATATCACACATGTATTTCAATGGGTTTCTCAATCTTTAATTATTAGTACAACGTACTTCACGTCGTATATGGAACTGTGGCCATGATATGGTGGAAGCTTAGGATCACAGTTCAATTATTGTTTGGAATAAAAAAGGGCACTTAGTTACAATATTTTGTTTGGCCAGATTCCAGAAGAGTATTTTCAGTCCTTAGACGTAATAATGGGTAAAGTTGAGTTCTTCCGAAAAGAAGAATGAATCTAGTTCAGTTGTGCCCTCAAAAAAAGAAATAAAGAAAATCTAGTTCAGTTGTCTCAATAAAAGTTGACTGCCTCCCTTCATCTACTAATATCAAACGGCATGGTTGCGTTAACTGCATAAATTTACTTCAAAGCAACCAAAAGGGAAAAATGTATTTTTAGACACATTACACCTTAGGGTCAGTTTGGTTGGAAGTAAAATATTTTCCTTGGGAAAATATTTTCCGTGGAAGTAATTTTCCATGAAAATCATTTCCCTTTCATCATTTTCAGGTGTTTGGTTAGGTTATTGAAAATATTTTCTTACTTCATTTTTTTGGTGTTTGTTTAACTTTTGAAATATTTTCACTTTTATCTCTATTTTTATTCTCTATACATTATAACTACATACTTCTTCCCATGCAAAATAAGAAAATTTATCTCATTATTTAATTTTAAAAAATCTTGGAGAAATGTATATATGAATAAAAAATATCTCCTTAAGTAACAAACAAATTGCTGGCCATTTAGTGTCAAATATCAATCACATACAATGCTTATTGTGACATATATCTTGCACTCTCACTGCTGAAAGTTTCTCTAGAAAAGAATGTCCCTATTATACATAATTAATTACTAGCATAGGATGAGCATGATGAGGTTTCTTTTTTATTTTGAATATACTAGGGGGAGGGTTGGGTTGGGTGGTACGGGGGAGGGAGTGTAAGGAAGAGGTTTTGGGTTCGAGTTCTCCTATTTACACTAAAAAAAAAAGAACATACTACAAAATGTTTTCAGTAAGTTTGGAATATACTACAGGAGGGATGCATGCATTTCGGAAAACAACTTCAGTAAGTTTGGAAGGGAAGTTGATTTCCATAAGATGAGTGAAAATATTTTACATAGGAAAATATTTTCAGTAACTTTTGTGCAACCAAACACGGGAAATTAGGAACATATTTTCCTGGAAAACATTTTCACCCAAAACAAACGGACCCTTAATCTTTCAGATTTGTCCTACGTAAGTCAGATTGATAATGTCTTTAGCAAAATTAATGGAATAGAGGATCGTGTGAATCAATAATAATATGCGAAAGTGGTCAAAAAGAGCAAAATAATCATAGTTAGAATAAAATGATGCATTATCATTATTGGCACAATTCTTTAATGATATTATCTATTAGACTTAAGTGGGATGAATACAAATTATTACTGTGAAAAGTGTTCAAAATTAAAATTTAGAGTGCAAGGTGAGAATGGTGTATAAGTCCACGAATGCAAAATAAATTTAGTGCTACAAAGAAAAAGAACGATTTTGTAGCTTAAATAATGGCCATCAATGTCATACTATAGAATCTGGCCAAGTCTAAATTTAAAATCATAATATACAAGATATCTAAAAATAGTGGTGCAACCAGGATCTATAATCAATGAAGTCAGTATTGCACACATAAAATACATCGTTTTTAGGCAAAGATATATTTGACTTAAACTATGTCTCTTTTTTTTTTTAAATGAGTTTCGCTTTTGCTGTATAATGTTTAAAGTTATAGTTTCTTATTCAAGGAGTCTTCAATTTTGTGTTTTAATAACTCTAAGACAATTGTAGCATAGGAGAGAAATCTAAAAAAAATTGTTGTTCAGGGAGGTAATGTAAGGCAAAATGAGGAGTTCTTACAATATAACGGGTTAACATTAGCAGAAAAACGTAATTTTCAAAATTAAGCATAACAATTATGAGAAAAAATTAAAATACTTCAAAAATTAACATTAACAGAAAAACGTAATTTTCAAAATTAAGCATAACAATTATGAGACAAAAATTAAAATTCTTCAAAAGTTTCAAGCATATTCTTTAAATTTTTCCAAAGTTTTAGGGGATGCAAATGTGCAATTGCTCACCTTCAACAACCCTAGGCTCTGCCCCCGTCCAAGATGCCTTCCTGGAATGCACTTACTTGAGAGGATTGGAACATATGATGAATGTTTAGGTGAGGATGCAGGAATTGATCAAAAAAATGGTCGCCTTGTTGACATGGTCTTGTTCCCATTCAAGTGGAAGTGCAGGCATGAAATTGCTTGATTAGGATCTGAAGACAAGCTCATTCAAGTAAATGTACGATGCATTGAATGCATCTAGCCAAGCTCACTGGTGCTTGCAAAGTGAATTGCAAAGTGAAGAGAAATGAACGTGTGAAAGCTGGAAAGTCGATAACCTTTTGTGTTTTCAGACGTTGATGTCACATCTATAGAGTCTTGGTCAAGTATGAAAGAGAGAATAATTATAACCACATATGCTTTCCTGATCAGGGATAGAACACAGGGTGTATTGAAAAGGCTGTTGGATTGTTTGCATGGTTCAAGTGGATGTGCAAGAATAAAGTTGCATGATCAGGAAATGATTCAGGATGAGAATTTTCTCCATTTGAAAGGATGGTTACTTCTTTAGTTGCACTCTAATGTATTTGATTCGTTTCATAGTTCATTTAAGTCATTTGAGACGATTGAAAATTAATTTTTACGACGTTTCTGTTTGTTTAGATATGTGAAGTTTGGTCATAATTGCTTTCCCTTTTAGTCTAATTGCGTGACAAGGTTTGCCAAAAGAATATGACTTTTTTGCATGTCAATTGACCTAATCATCCAAAGGTCTTGTAATAGTTATGAGATTATTTATTTATTAATTTTAATAACAACGTCTGTAAAACATAAACCGATCATCAGGAAAGGATATAGCCAAAGCCAATGTATCATCTTTGATTGGAAAGAGTTCTGCGCAAGAGTCAAGACTTGGAAGCAAGACTTGAATATATGTATATTTAGGAGGTAGGTCCATACATTTTCTACAATTTAAATAAGGACTTGGATGTGAATTTTAAATTTTTCCATAGAAATGAGTAGAAAAAATTTGAGCCAATTGGTAAATTCCGGGAAGAAAGCTTTTCTCCCTTTGTACAGAATAAAGAAAGTAAAGCATTTAAGCCACTTTTCTGAAAGTCACCGTTGCCTTGGAATAAGTTGTAAAACGTGTTGTTACCAACAAAAAAGAAGAAAAAAGTTGTAAAACGTGTAACACAATTTTTTTTTTGAAGTGATAACATCGGCATAAAATTTATATCTTAATTAGAATACCGTTTAATGCAGAGTCTAACAGTTAGTTATTCTGATAATTCATAAAACAAAATGAAAATAACTTGAAGTTCTTGACAAATGTATGAATGATTATATCTTGGTACAGTTAACCTATTTTGTTACTCGTGCTTGAATGGTGATATCAACCATATTAACACAAGAATTAAATGTCTTTTATTAAAGTTGAAATAGAAGGAACTCAAGTGGGATGCGTGCAAGATCAAACAGGAATTGGTCCAGAAATGTCGAAATTAACAATTAATACTCCGTCTAAAGTGGAACCAAGTAGCTAGAAGAATAAGACAGCTCTTAAATGACCGATTTGCATTGACACAATCGACAGGAACATAGGTACAGGTAGGGTTGAAATTCTCTTTCCAGGAACATCAACAAATTCAACTCTAGTTGAAATTCAGACATTAGTTTTCTGTACCAGAAATACAAAGTAGAAAAAAAAATTATTAAAATAAAGGTTGCAGTATGCACAGTCAATTATTTCAAGAATCCCAGATTGGGCCGAAGGCAGGAATTCCAGCACCTTTGCATGCATTGACGACATCCCTACTTCCCTCTGGATTGCTAGTAACGATGACAACTTCAGCACCCCATTTCTTGGCAGTATCAACACTCATTTGGGAAACATTTGGACGTCCAAGGAGAGCTGTATCATGAACTATCACCTTATCCCTCGGGTGTCCACTCATCCAGGTCTTAATTTCCTTGCCAAAATTTTGCTCAACACCTTTGGTCACCCAAAGAAAGCAAACGTTGGCTCTACATGGCTGCAGAAGGAATGACAAAAACACACAGATGCCCGAGCCAGTTGCCACCACCAAGACCCTATCGTACATGTTCACCAGATAAGGAAGGCCTGCAAAGTGCACCTGTCGCACCCATAAGTGGCTTGGCGGGTCAGAGACTAAGGACTTTGTGAAGTCACCAACTGCACCTGCCAACATCATGTGCTCATTCTTCCCATCAGAGATTATGCCGAAGGCATGCCACTCTGAGAATGGAGATGGGCTAATTCTTCCAAGTATTCCGGCTTTGATACCACCCTGGAACTTGATAATGGATGCATGGCCTGAAGGGGACGAGATTTTGACTGGGACACGTCTCACTGTTATCCATGGGATGATAATTAGTACGGTAATGGCCACTGTAAACCAGAACTCCTGATGTTTAACCAGTTCGGAGCCGATATCGCTCCTGTAGGATTTAGTCTTGGGGTCATAAGAGATAGTGAGGATCACAAAGGCCCAAAGGAGAGCCAGAGCTGACCACCCTGCAAAACGATGAGTTCTCTCGAATACGTTGTGATGGAGGTGGCGAATGAGAGGAAATGCTGCCAAAGCAGACAGGCAAATAAGTGCAAGAATGGTGGATGCCACGCCAATTATCTCAGATGAAGTGCTTTCTCTGTCTTTGAGAGTGAGAACCAAAGCATAAATGAGCCATGCAATTGAGGAGATGCCACAACTGCTATGAATCCCTCCAAGGGATTGAAGGAGGGAAGTAATCATAGTTTTGATTCGAATAGGCACCCAAGAATGGCCAAAAACTTTCACTACGAGCCAGAATACGATCCTCAAGAAGGCCTCACTTCGACAGAGAGTCAAAGCAAATATGTTTGCGATAGCGAATAATGCAGCCTTGTTCCTGGCATATGGGAAGTGTCCGGTGGCAGCAAGAACCAAACCGGTGATGTTGAGTGTCAAGCAAACAACAAAAAGCCGCTTGTAAACTGTGAACAACCCTTGATCAAGCAGTATAACAGATAACCTGTTGGGGTTTGGTTTTGCTGCCGGCTTCGGCTTTTCTTCACGTTTACTGGCGGCTGGTGGAAGAAGAGGCGCTGGTGACATTGAGGGCTTGAATTTCTCATTGTCATGATGAGCTTCAAGGCCTTCTTCAATATCAGCCAAAGTATCTCTATCTTCATCGTCATCAAGGTCCAGGTCACAGAAATGGCTGCTGGTTTTGCTCATAGACCTCTGTATAAGGTCTCCAGCATCAGGTACAATCTTTGAATCGGTTCCCCATGGAAACCAAATTCTTTTGCTTGAAGAATTTGTTGGGATAGCAAATGGATCTGCATGAGGTTTGATCTCAAAAGCTACGCCTCGGCAGCTTGAAAACCTCCCAATCTTTTCACTCTGCATGTTGAAGTTTTCGCTGCCTAAAAACAATGCTAGTTTTTTTAAGCGTTTAACGCAGTTGTTAAGCTAGGATATTTGCGTTAAAGCTTGTGCTCTGACTGGGGGATGTTTGCCTATTTATAGCCCTCTTGAGCTCCAGAGCTGACTTTCTTGGATATAAGGATTTTTTATTATGTTTAGAAGTAACACATGAATATGACTTAGTCAAGGATACACGCGTTTGCGTTGTAATGAAAAGTTGACTTGTTATTTATTGCATTTAATTAAAAATCAATTTCTCTTTCACTAACATCCAATAATCTTGGTTCAAGTAATCGAAGAAAAGTTGGAGCAATTGTAATACTAGTTTTTCATTCTTTCAAGTTAAAACAACGTTCTGCAATTTGTGGCATTTGATACCTGATTATGTATCTCTAATGGTACTCAATTTATGCAAATTAAATCTGAAGGGTCTTCAACTTCATTGGACACTCAATTTCTTTCGAACTTATAGCAATCTTGATGTTAACTTTAAGTCATGAATTGATATGTAATTGTGTTACAATATAGGGGTTACTTAAAATTTTAGTTGTTTATAGTTAGTTTAGATATTACTAGCTACTTGATACATGTGCTATCTATTCTATAAAAATTCATTTTTGGGTACATTACATCAATCCTGACTTTCATTCCTTTTGGTTCTATTCTGGTGCAGTTACTTCCTATAGATTCAACAGCTTTTCTTCTTGTAATATCCCATGCCATCCCTCACGAATTTCAGCAAAATTCCTTGCCTTGTTCTTTTCTGATCAAAGTCAATCTCCAGTCCATGAGTTGAAAAACCTCAATTGTACAACCGGTAAGAATGAAGAAACTATGCCATAAAAAAAAAAAAAAAACTATTGATCATTTAATGTATTTTGAATCTGAATTTGGATACCACATTTTGACAGTCTTTCCAGAAATACAGAGAAAAAAGTTCAAAATAAATGGTTTGGTTGATTTGGCTGATTCAATTGTAGAAATGAAGAATCTTCTACTATATCATTTATTGGAAGGCTAGGAAGGGAGAATTGAAAATTTCCAAGTCGATGAGCTTTTTGTCATTAATAATGGTTGGGTATCATTTATTTTGAGGCAGAATTTATGCAACTTAGTTTAGTTCGTGGCAAACTGGGAAGGCAAAAAGGGCCAGCAATAAACAACAACTCAATAATATCTCTTGACTTCTATTCACATTTGTCCTTTTTTTTTTTTCTTTGGACTTATATTCACTTCATAAAGTAGGAAAAATTCCAAGTCGCCAAAACAAATTACTGGCCAAACTTGGATTGATCGTCGTGGAATATTAAAATTGACAAAGTGTTTAAAATTGGTCAATCACCGGAAAAAGTAAAAAAAAAATTTTGTACATTTTAATGTCTATTATTTTGCTTTCTGAAACGTGCAAAGTAGCATTTTTTTTTTTTTAACAAAAAAAGCATGTAAAAAAGAAGCTTGTTGAAATACAGACTTTGAGGGTGTCTGTTCCCCTAGTTTGACAATACAGTGCAGTTTGTAGAACATATAGTTGCACTTTGTAAGTTCCAAATTTTGAACAATTACTGCCAATACATTAATTAAGTTACACTAATTAATGACGGGTTTGGATGTTGAGCGAACAACGGTTAAAACAGCCAAAAATGGGGAAATCACTTTAGAAAAATATTTAAATGCGGAGTACTAAATGTATTTGTATTCACATAACAAGTCAAAAAATTCACTAACAAAAAATTTTCCAAACCTGCCATTTATGTTCTCCTTTCCATTTGCTAGAGCAAATACGTATACATACTTTCCTTACAAAAAATAAAGGAAAAAAAAAAAACTCAAGGCATGAGAAATGAGCACCTGCATCTTTATCGGATATTCGATTGTAATTTCTTTAATGATTCAACAACAGAAACCGGAGCGGGTGGGGAATTCATGGCCTACCGCCAAAGAAGGCAATATGAACTGCATTAAACGTCACTGTTTAAAAGAAAGCTAGAACAATAAGATCTTTGTAAGCACTCAAAATCAAGGAAAAAAAGAGGGAAACATTCATCACCGGTTACCGAACTATAACAAAATCCCATTGTTCATTTTTTTTTTTTTATATGGCTGGTGTCAATTTATCCATTAATTAATTTTTCAATTTTTGCCATTTTGGTCATTTCGTCAATTTGCTACGGTGACTCTCTAAGATAAGTCATGCACATGATATGTATATCATGTCTCTAGAGCAATTTCTCCATTTTGCAGAAAAATACCCATGAACTTTTAAATGCACCCGGGATTTCTTGCCACCGTGTGGTGAGACACATGCAACATTTTTTTTTTCTTGGGGTGAGCGGATACGTGCAACATTAACAAATACAAATTAATCAAATAACCAAAAAATATATATTCAGAAGTAAAATAGGTGGATTGGCCCTAGAATAATTTTAGTGGGCAATCTAAACTTATCAATCTAAAAAGTTAAAAACAAAAAGAAAAAAGAAAAAAAATCCCCTTAGACCCAGTAAGTCGTTTTCATTGTTAGGTATTTCTTGCTTAATTCCCTATTTTGTCCGTCAAATATATATATATCTGAAAATGGCCAATTATTTTTGAGTTGACGGGAAGTTTTTTTTTTTTTTTTTTTTGGCTGCCTAAAATTAAAGAGACAAGAATTGGAGCCATGCAATAATTTTAGCAGTAGGGGTAGTGGCACCAGTAGGCCAAGGTCAAGCACTACTTTGCATTGACTTGGCACAAGACAAACTCTATTTGTCCGCAAGTCCATGGCAAGTCTTCGATCAATCCAACAACAAAACAATTTGAGCGAATCTATCCATCTGCATTCATGTGACTAAACACCTAAACCATAAACACGACACAACAAAGGGTTTTCACCGGCGAGTCTTACAAAAAAAACGCGTTTCAACGATTTACGCTTCTCTGACTTCTTACGAAATTGCTTCATTCTTTTCCTCAGAGTTGAGAATCTCTTTTTCTTTTGGTAGTGTAACGGGTTGCATGCATGATCTCCCCACAAAGTCTGCCATCATAGCCAAATGGACAGTTCATACCTCAGAATGCACAATTGCCAAATGGCTTACATTAATTTTTGACAAAAACTGTGGCACTTTTCTGAATAGCATTCTTCGAGAAGTGCTATATATGTTGATTATTTGGCAGTTTTTTCAACACATTTCTATGTAAAACTTGAGAAAAAAATTTCAATCCAAAAGAATGAACCTGAGAAAATATTATATGGAGACTTTTAGGCAAAGATAAGGGTACAAAATAAGAGAAGCCAGCATAGTTTCAGAAACTACAAGATTTTTTTTATTTGAACAGGAGATTATTTGAAATATTATTCAGAATAATTATGTCAACCTCAAGCGGGAATTTTTCATCTAATTATCAGTGGAATTATGAGTTTCTACTGCACAATAAGGAGCAGTGGCCAAAAGGGGGGAAACGGAAAACAACGGAGATTGCTGACCTATGTACGGCATGGGAATCTAGTCTAGTGATAATATTTTTAGTATAACCACAGACTTCAGCCTTGACTCGTAGCTGGCCTGTATAACTAATTGGTGCAGCCTACACTTCAAACTTCAATTCCTACCTCAAGAACCAATATATAGTAGCAAGGTCCATCTAATTGATGACTTACAAGTTAAATAACAATTATCCTCATTTCCTTGAATGATCTTGGCCATCTGTCACCTCAGATTTCACACCACCAATAGTACTTCAATTCGCGGAAGGTCAATGTAATTGACATAGAATTTAAATAACAATTACCTTCGTTTCCTTGAAAAATCCAGGGCATCAATCTATCACTCGACCTATCACATCACAACTAATACTTCCTCTCTTAATTAGCATGAGAAACAAGTTTAGGAAGGTCAGTGTAACATACATCTCCATTTCCTTGAATCGATCTAGGGCGTCTATCACTTTACATTTCACACCACAATAATGCATGCTCAAAATTTTAGCTCAAGAAACAGATTTTGAAAGGTCAATGTGGTTGACTTGGAATTTTAAATATTATCTTCATTTCTTTGAAAAATATAGGGCATCTATCAGATGTGGAGGGGGAAGGTCATTAGACCTCGCTTTATCAACCTGAATCTTAATTAAATGTTAGTTTCTGGTAAGATTTTTGCAATCTTATCAAAAAAGAAAAGAATAGACTTTTGCAACTTGACATGCAAATTCAGACATTTCAAGTTGAATGATAGACATGTTGTATTCATCAGTTGAGCTTTCTTTTTCCGGCTTCACGGGAGTAGAGACTTGAAGATTTCGATTCAATATTTGTTTGACAATGCAGTTGATACCACATTAATAGCGTATTGTGTTTTTTTTTTTTTTTAACTAGTGTTAGATGTGAGACATTGTCCTTATTTCATCACGACGCATTCATTACACAAATAATCAATCAGGTTTAAGGAAAAAAATTAATGCAATTTGAATTTCTTAATTAGATTTGTCAAATATTTTCCAGTCGTAATCGACCCATAATTCTAGTCTCTCAGATGATAAAGTTGAAACATTTTGCCAATTCCGATTAGAGAAGGTTGAATTTGGGTTTAGAATATATATATCTTCTTCATACATCAATGAGGAAATTTCGCTTTATCATTTTACCCGTTGGAAGAAATCAAATCTGAATGAGTTTTGTACGCGTAATTAGATGCCAGAAGTCTTTAAGTGGAATGATTCGTGTTAGTTGCTTTATCATTGATAGATATGATTATGCCATCCTTGCCAAGTTGCCCAGCGCAGATTGAAGCATCTTCCAATCTCTAACTTTTTGAGCATTTTTTTTTTTTCAAATCTAAGTACGTAAGTAAATTTTGCATGTTCTGGTAGTTGGGTTGGATTTATTATATTGTCATGTCAGTAAAAGTCTTCAAAAAATACTTTTCAGTGAAAAGGATTGTGGATTTAATTGGAAGTCTTTAGGATAAATTGTCATTTTGAGATGCTAAAGATTTCAAAACCACCATTAGAAGTGATAATTTTAATAATTAACAGGTATTAGCTTAATAATTTGCGGCAAAAATGTCCTTTTAATTTTTGAAATAACTGTTTGAAATACATTCTCATTAAATTAGAAATATAATCTACAACAAAATAGAATGGATAATACGTGCTTGCATATTAATCTTTCTTTTTTGTTCGTGTAAGAACCTGTGCATTAATGTACGTGGTGCCTTTTCTGTAGTGCATCATTATCAAAAGAATCTGATTTTGAGATGATCAAAGTGCCATGGTGCAGGTTAAAGCCTGACAATTTTTAAGAATTAGTCTTGGTATATATAAATAGAGGAGTTAAATCAGCCTCAATATATAATTAATTATTTTGCGCTTTCAGCATAATGCAACACACATTATTTATTTAACATCATAATGCAGGCAATTAATTGTTGAGCGAGATAGCCACCTAACACTAATACAGTTGGAAAATTCATATCAAAACTATTGAGTACATGATGTCTTAATTTAGAGTCAATCAAACACGATGATATTGCTTCCTTCTAAAAGACAAAAGTGTATATATGTTCATAATATTCTTGTGTAGTGAAGACGGGTTTAAGACCTCTACAATTATCAGTGACAATTGTTCCACACAATGAGTGTTTTAACCTCAAAACTATAGATACTAATGAATACAATAAAGTGTCAAAGTAAAATTTTTAATGCAGATTCGAATATAATTTTTACGTAATAATATTTTAGTGTCTACATTTGCTATTTAGTGTGTGCGTATATATATATAGTGTTGTATTTTATGATAAAATCACAACTTAGAATTATAGAAAATCCCAATTAACCCTAGCTACCATAATCCAATGAGAAGAGTCAATGATAAAAGTTTGGAGAGTTTTAACTCTTATAATCTTGACTTGGCAGCAGAAGAGCACTAAGTGACTTAATCTGAATATCTGCATAGTAATTTACAACTTATTAATTAATGGTCAAACCATAAAATGAGAAAAAACTAAAGGGCAATAAAGTTGTGATTGAGTGCAATAAGCTCGCTCGATTAACACCAGAGGACCTTGCTGGTGACAATTTCTGGTCTTTCTGGAAAAAAATCTTCTCTATAATTTGCTTTATTGTTCATTGCTCATAAGAATCTCCTAGGGTAGACCCTGACCCTCGAAATAATAGTTGAACTTGCTTTCATAGTTAGGCTAGACCCTTGAAACCCTAGTTAAACTTGCTTGACAAGGTGCTTTCATTCGATTCTAATTGTGTTTGGCGTTTGTTTAATTCTTAAAGGACTCAACTACCTACAGAAGCCCCTTCAATTCAGGGTTTGACAAAGGAAATTAAGTAGACCAGGTCACCGGGAAAAGTTTAATTTATTGCAGTTGCTCGAGGTCTTCGATATGCTAGCAGAAAAGTTTTCCTGGTCTGGGGACCCTTCCTCCATTGAACTTTAGACATCTCAACTTTAAAAAATTCAACCTGGATCGCATCTCTGCATGCATCAAGTGTAAGATTCTTTTAAGAAAATCATGAGGATAACCTTTGGTTAAGAGGAATGAGATTAAGCAACAATACATTAGAATTATATCCTTAGCAAACAGGCCAATAAACTTGAATCATGAACTTTTTCCTCCAAACTATGCTTCAAAATTTCCTCAAGTCTATGTGCTACTCGATCATATCTAGGAAAAGAAACAAGAGGCAATCAAAAGGGTTATAAACAGCACAAATGACCCCAAAATGTTCTGACCTTGTCAATCTGGTTATCTAAAAATTCGTTGACTAAATGATATTTTTTGTAAAATTAACCAGTGATTTTTTTTTAATCTCTTCCATAACACATCTAACCTCGATCCTAGCATGATTCCTACGACTGGACTGCGTGGTTGACATTTTTCTAACACTGAAAGACATAATTAATTAAAATTAAAGAAAGAAGATTTACTTGCACAAGTAATGAACTGGACTCCTCATTAATTGACATCGTTTTCAGCGGAGTAGAATGACATGGAACTAGTTTTGCATCACCGCTCAATTTAATGAATATGTAATTAGGTCAATTTATGTTAGTAAGTGACAGAATTTAGTAATTGTCAAAATCTTCAATTATTTACAATTCCTTGTAAGCAATTACAACGAAGGCCTCGAAAGTGCTGGGAACAACCTTCTTTGGTTATGACCTAACCACTTACTTATCAAGCTTTAAGCTTATTACCAACTCAATTACTACTTTAGAACAAAATTAAGGTGTAAATTACTTGCTAATTACTTGTTTGGAAACGGAAAAGCAACCGCGGTAAAACTTTAGTGCAAATTCAACATGTACATTTTTCACCCTTAAAGAAGTCTATGGCCCTGAATAGTTAATGCTAACAACTATATATATATAAGTAAATTTTATATATACTATCACCGTTGAATTCATGACACATATACAAAAGTTAGAGTTTAAATTCAAATTTTGTATAGTTATTATTCATTCAATACACCGTCAGTATAAAAAAAAATTAATCATATATATATTATATATATAGTCTGACTCGATTTTTAGTTTTGCCAATGCCAATTTGGCACGACCTCACTAAGCTCGTTAGAACAAATTATAAAGTTGTCAAAGGGAATTTGGTCTTGTTATTGACTTTTTTGTAATTCTATCTTCTGCATGACTTAATAATACTACTTACTTGGGAAAGTAACTCGTAGCAGAAACTCCAAAATCATATCATAATATGGGATTAAATTAAGATTTGAAGTTTCTTATGGCATTCATGCATATGAAATTTTTTCGATAATTGGATGGGGAACATAGTGGATAGAGTTAGTTGATGAGAATTACGAACAACTTTTAATGATGTGTTTATAGTAAGTAAAAGATTACCATACTAAAGGGTAAAAAAGAAAGTACTTGAGAGGAGAATCAGTAATCACTCCTTAGCCAAGAGGACCAAGATGAGTGGTTAGTTAAGGAAATTAAAATGACTCCAAATTGTGGATTTGGATTGTTGTCAACGTTGATCTTTTCAGAAAGATAGCACAAGAACGTAAGTTAATTTGAACATATTCGTCCCCTAGTTTCTATATATACACTTAGGTGATATTGTAGCAACTTTTGAGCTGGAAGTAGTTGGGCTACGTAAAACAATTCATATGACTCCATAACCAAAAGCTTTTACCGTTTCACGGAGAAAATTGTTTCCTGGGGAGAATTGGTCAGGATCGCGCAAACTCAATATATTTTTTTGACTGAAATCTTTCTATAGTTGTGTGTCATTTTTCCTCTGGTCGGTGAGAGCTGGTCAGTAACCGAGTCCAATCAGATTCTGGTTAATTGGACTGTAGTAATTAATCTCTGAAGGTGAATTCTGTGGTGCGCATGATGTCTACTGTCTGCATCTGTAGATATCCAATTGTAGAAAAAAAAAATATACTGAATGCGATCCATTCGACAAAATATTGATAGGGAAATCGTAGCAGGTACAAGTGAATTGTATTTACAGCCAACAAATCAAAGAGGTAGAGACAAGTTCGGCATTTAGAAGTCAATTCCATAGTAATATTGGTTTGCAGTTTTACTATCGTGCATGCAACTGATGATAGTTGTGGGGTGGCATTCCATAGGCTCTGAATCTAGTGATTTGTCGTAATTAGTAATTCCACGCTAGGGGTAACGTAATCAAGAATTCATTAAAAGAAATGCTTACTTGGTCTTCTCTCCACCAGATCCAACTAATTAATTTTACATGCGATTCTAGTTTACGCCTGCTAAAATTCATCAAATAATACTCTAATTTGTCGATACATTATTTGCCGAGCAGATTTTGATTTCGTGGATAAAATTGAAACTCCGGAAATTAGAGATTTTAAATTTAAATCTCCTATGTCCTCCCTACTATTTAAGTTTCATCCTTCCCTTGCTGAAAAAATTAAAAAAAAAATAATAATAATGCTCTACCTTTTCGACTACTTTCGTACGTAGTCATTGCTGAGTGTTAATCTGCCCAAACTGGATCTGAATTTTTGGGTCAAATAAATTTACATGCCAAGCAAGTGGAGACCAGTAACGGCAGAAGCTCAATTTGAGCATCGTAGGGTATATATTCAACCTTGGTGACATTCTGATATCTAAGGAATTCTAAAACTCTAATTAGCATGATTATTATCAAAGTAAATATAAAGTGTAGAATGTTTGTATTTCCACAAGAAAAACAGCAGAAAAGTATTATTGGTTAGATTGCTGTTTTTGCATACTGCCACCCTAGCTCTCTTATTTCGTCCTTTCTTTTTCCCCGTTTTTCGGTTGAAATGAGAAGACAAGATATCTTGTTTAATCTTTCCATCTGCATTGTAGTAGGAGTAATAACTAGAGTGAATGTTGAGGAGTGTAACTTTGCTGGTCCTGTTATATATACTTCTTTAATTTGATAAACAAACGAATCTGAGAGGATAAATAATTTTTCTGCTGCAGAAAGAAAAGATTTTCAAAGCCACAGAAATGGGCACTTGAATTATCACCTGACACGGTATTAATATCAATTGATTCAACAGAATTAGTAGAGTTTTGAAATAATACAAGGACTGCCTTAAATCCAAGAAAGTTCCCTTTAACTCTATTATAAGAACTTTTCATAGTTAGGTATCTCTATTTAAGTCCCTTATGTACATTGAACTTGATTCTACAACATGACCAGTACGAGTTTTTTTTTTGTTTTTGCTCCTTTTCGGAATTCTCTATAATTCTTTCTAAAATTTCAAGTCCTAATCACAAGTTTTTTTATTATTCCGAGTCACAAAAATAAGTTCAAAACAATGCAGGTAAATTCAAAAGCTCCATTTGTTCCATCAAATTTCTAAAGTGGGCTTTTTTTAATTTTGAGGTGACAAGAAATATTTTGCATGAAGAAGAATTGGGATCCTTTTTTTTAAGAGGATAATACTGATTTTAAACCGCAACCAATCAATTACAGATGAAACGTTTTGTCAACTAAACTGCGATGCATCGTCGCATTGGGACCCTATAGTGGCACAACTATGCAGCCTCACCTTTGCATTGACTTGGCACAAGTCACGGGCAGTTTCTTCGCTTTCGATCAATCCAACAAGAACTTGCTCGAATCTAAGTACTTGTATCCATACTTCCTTTTGACTGTGACTAACCAGTAAAGTATAAACACAGACAAACAACAAACGATTATCACGTACGAGTCTTGCAAACAAACACTACGCGTTTCAACAATTCACGCATCTCTGTCTTCGCACCAAAATTGATTCAATGTTTCAGAATGCAATATGGAAGTGTTAAAAGTTTATGATGGGACAAAATATTAAGTTTGGCAAATATTTTCTGGACAATATGTGAGATTTATAAGAGATTGAAACGGTTTGAAGGCGCCATTTGATTTTACATGGAAAAAAAAATAGTCACTATTATTTAGCAAGAGAAGATTTGAGAGAAATTGGCAAGTTATTGAAAGTTAGTCGCAGTTATTTTGATAAGTATATCTGACGAACTGTTTATTTTCCTCCACAATCCTACAACAAAATTTGCAGGACACAAAATACAGGAAAGTGCAGAGAAATTTTCTAAACTTTAGTGCTAAATGAATACACACAAAGAAAGAATAGCGAACTTTTGTTCACTTTCCTACATTTTAACCTTGCAGCCAAACACTACCAAACTATGCGTGTGAAAGGATTCTAATGCTGCTAGGGCTATGGAAGTTCTAATTTGAGACCTTGAGTTAATCAGAAACTAACGTGCCTTAGCCTTTTAAACATGCATTTTGTGTAGCCGTCTAGGTGCTATTGAAGTCACACAAAGTCATTAACTATAGAAAACGTTAACTCTGTGTGGATGAGTTTTTTACATTTTCCAAAAATGTAAAAAGATGCAAGGTTTTCAGTATCCAATATTTGACATTCAAAGATCCTACCAAAAAAAAAATTTTTTTTTTTGTTCATCACTTAACTTGAACCCGGCTATTGATATAAACATTATCACTGATAGTTCAAAAAAATGTAAGCAGGATCAATTGATGGTAGCCGTAAGTATCAGCACCCCTACATTACTCAATAATTTGTTCATACAAATTAATTGTTGAACAATTACGTTAATTTTTTAAATTTAAAGTAACAAGTGTTTTAATTTACTATAGTAATAGTCAATAATCTTGCACAATTACATTAATTTTTTTTTTTTAATTTAAAGTAGTTTTGATAACCGATGAATTGACATGAAAACTTCAAAAGACAAGTTGGATTCGAAACCCAACACTAACTGGGACGCCGCACAATACTGTTCGGGCCTTAATTAGTTACTGGACCTCAACAACTCAAGTCCACTAGATCTGTGTTTCTCTGAACATTGGTTAAGCACAGCAAACCTTAAGGCCCAATCGATCCCACCCACGCCAAGAAGAAAAGGTCTCTGTGGAGAGTTCTTGTGCTCTATACTTCAGCAGTTCCCTTTGTTAAAAAAAAAATAGAAGGGCAAAATATCTCAGTGATCCTTAAACTATTACAAATTTTAACTTTTTTACTTTTCAACTATTAAATAAGCAATTTTAGACTCCAACTACTTAAAACGTATACTCGTAACCTTTCTGTCAACTTAAGTCGTTACGTCTAACAGAAATAGCACCAAAAATTTCAAGATCCACCTTTATTATTCTGTCGAACATAACGATTCATGTTGACATAAGAGCTCTGAGTATATGTTTTAATTACTTAGAGGGTTAAAAGTGTCCATTTAATAATTGAAGAGTTAAAAGTTGAACTTGGTAATAGTTTAAGGATTATTGGGCCATTTTGCCCAAAATAAACTTAAAAAGATACCTGCAACTTTGACTCCTTTTTTTTTTTTTTTTGTCCTTTAAGTTTATAAGAGTAGCCTCTCATAAATGGAAATAAAAAGCTTCTGATGATTGGCTTCAAGTTACATGCTGTACATGGAATTTACTTACACGGAAGATATTTCCGTTTGAATTTCTTCACAAAACCTTCATCTGTCTTCTTTACTGTTCCAAAGACAAGGTCATAATAATATGTTAAACAAGTTTTTAGAAATTAATTTTAAGTTTCCTTTTATTTCGCATTTTCTTTTTCTTCTTGTACTAATGTTGTCCCTGAACCAGAGCATTCTTCACGTCTTCTATTTATTAAAAAAAATTGAATCAACAAATTATTATGTTGCGCAAAAACATCATGAAGGCCTTCGAATAAGAACATTAGTTCCTTTCTACAGAATATTTTGCAAGCATTGTTTCCACTTTGAGAGCAGTATGGTAATGTTTTTCTATCTGTACCGATCTAGTTTTGTAATTGAATAAGGGCTTTTTTTTTTAACATGTATCTTCCATGTGTAATTTATTTCTTTTGATCAAACAAAGTATTTGTTATCCCTTGAGTTGGCCAAAATGGAAGAGTTAATGTTATACCTTCCTACCAATTCGGGTTCAAACCTCTTTTAGAACATCTGCCCACCGCACGGGAGTTGCCTAGTGCGTCTTACCCTCCGTTCCTGTGCTTATTACTACAATCCCTTGTCAGCCAAAAAAAAAAGTATTGGTTGTTCTGTGCTAGAATGTGCATAGTTCTCTTCTTTAAAGAAAATGATAGTGTAATTTACTATAAAGATGATATTTAGACTTAAGTTATTACTACAAGGTATTGAATGATTGTTGCAACAACCAGAGCTCAACTACTAATTATAACTTCTAATTGCTTATGGTAGCAATAGCTAAGATACCATATAAAGATGATCTTAAGTTATTACTACATGGCATTGAATGATTGTTGCAACAACCAGAGCTCAACTACTAATTATAACTTCTATAAGCTCAAACTAGATATATTCTTGAAACATGATGTAATTGCTTATAGTAGCAATAGCTAAGATACCAATAATCAAAGGCAGAATCTCCTCAGCTGATTTAAGGAATTCACCAAATATACTTCTTGTTTAAGCTTTTTATTTGAACCCCCACCATGTTACTTCTCTCACACGAAAAGAGAAAAATGACAGCCCTCCTACAAATCAAGCAAGAAAGCAAATCATTTTTTCATCTCTACCAAAGCTCTTAGTAATATCTTTTTTTTAAAAGGAGCTAAGAATCAGTGAGGAATGTTAACGTAGGCATAATGTAGAATCCAAATTTTAGTCTTCTAATAATAATTAATATGTGCAGGGCTACAAATTTGAATGGATAAAATAATCATTCAAAATATTTATGTGAAAGATAAGAAAATAAATAATAGACACTATTATTATATCTCAAAACAGTAGAAGAAAGTCACACTACAATAAAAGCTTACTAACTCTTCCAGACTCTCTAAAGAAAATATCATAACCGATGCTTTATTTATAACTAATCAGACTTGTTCGGTAAGCAACCACTTACATCAACAATTATCCAATAAAACACATATTTTTAATTAACACAATTACAAAAAACCTGACTCCAATAAAACTAGCAAATAAATAATAGAAACTTCTAGTTTTTGGTTTATTTTGCCAACATATAACACATGGATTTAGTCCTTGCCGACCTCTCACAGTCTCACTATAAGTCTGAAGATGGTTTTTCTTTTTTCTTTTTTCTTTTTCCTTTTTGGATCAGAAATCATCATCTTCATGATCCTCCAGCTCCCATGATCCATCTGCCTGTTGAACCATGCCTTTATTCTGAATACACCACCAAGAAACCGGTACACAATGTTCATCCTTTAATACATCCATATATTTGTTAAGAAGTGCAACATCACGATTCACCACCAGCTTGAATCCTTCTTGAAGCCCTTGTTTTCCCGCGACTCCATGCATGTAGCATTCCAGGCTATGCCAAGATGACAAATTTCCAGGATTTTTCAGGTACTTTGATTTAGTTGTATCAATTCGCAACTCTTCGCCGACATCGGCATAACCTAGCAATGGATAATTTGGAACAACATCTAGGGAATTATGAATGCGTAGGACTCGAAGGTTTTGTTGCTGAGAGAACACCTTTTTGAAGCCCTGCCCCCCAACTCGAGGGCTCGCGTACACAAAGGCTGTGACAGGACAAGCCTTGCCTGGATTCTCTAGAGATTTGTTGAATCCATTAGCAACTATGTCCACCGCATTAAGGGTTGCCACCGCGGCACCCAAGCTGTGACCTGTTACAGTTATACTAATTTCCTCATCTTTGAATTCCTCCACCAGCCTCCTGACCTCGTCCAGAACCTTAAACATACATACCACAGGAGCAAAAAATTAAACTTCGTACCCAAAAATAAAAACTGAATAGTGTTGCCAAAAACAGCCCTAATTTAGAAAAGGAAAATGTTATTTGCCCTCCCATCAACTGTTTTATCATATAGTCAAATAAATGAAAATTATATGATTAAAATAATAACAGAAGTGTGATTAACAAAAATAATAGTGCAAATAATATTTCCCCAAAAGGAAAATGTGATCTTTTACCTGGTCTCTAGCACTGGTCTTGTTGAAAGGTGATCTTGAATCATCTGTTGTGTAGATGGAGTACCAACCTTGATGCACCTTAGGATCATCATTTTCACCGAAAATCTTAGGTGCTGAGACTAAAACAAATTCAAGATCATTAACCCATTCCAAACTCCTAACTGTTCCTCTCCAAGCAATCACAATATCCCTTCTTCCTAGTGCAACTTTTCCTTCATCTGTCGCCACAGCAACATAACCCATCCAATTTGATTCCTTGCTCCATGCCTCTCTTGAGAACGATTTTAAGATAAAACCCTCAGGAAGTTGGATCGATGATGTCGCGTACAGGTATTTTGTCACACGATACTTAAAGGGATTGCCATTCTCAAGGCCAACCTTAGCGAAAAGATCTTTCTTTGCATAGAGGCAACTTCCTGCATACCTTGATGCCTTCTCTGCATTGAAGGAATCGTAAGTTGCTTGAGCCATTTCTCCATAGTGAATGATGTATTGACGAAGATCGTAATCGAGAGGATCCAATAGGCCATCCCAGTTGTTATTGCCGCCGAGAACTTCCCATCTTTTGTCTATGCTATCCATCTTTTTATCTATGGTATTGGAATCTATATTTTGGTCAGTGCTATCTGATTTTTGGGTCTTTTTTTTTTTTGTTTGAACCAATTCATCGTATTGCTTATATTTATAACCTACCCGTGTTGTGAATTTGTAATTCTTGGTCTTCAGGATGAGCTCATCCTATACACAAGTGAGGTTTCCTTGTTCAACTTTGCACATTCCTGCACGTTTTGTCCGTCAGACTGTTGATTAACCTCATCCCTTCAACTTTTGTGACCAACATGAATGAGTGAGTCAGTTCTCAGTTAGCTGCGTTGACAAATTTGAAGGATAATGGTGAAATCAACCCAAGTAGTATTATTTCCAAT
The DNA here is from genome assembly GCF_036785885.1 of Coffea arabica. Lineage (NCBI taxonomy): Eukaryota > Viridiplantae > Streptophyta > Magnoliopsida > Gentianales > Rubiaceae > Coffea > Coffea arabica. Next base: position 13,283,361 of record NC_092312.1, read on the forward strand.
CAATTCCTGGTGTAAATTTTGCGTAACACTTGTTTTATAACCTTTGGTTCGGGGAACTTGATAGTGAAGTTTAACCCAAATTTGTCCAAAAATGTTGGCTTTCAATTTATTATTGTACGAGACGTGTAACAATATTAGTTTGACAAATAACATGAGACAGTTCTCAAGTCTAAAGCTGCCAACTGAACTTGCATTTTGTTTAGATGTACAATGAGTAAGACTAATGGAGTACTGCACGAAATGGACAAGTTTGACATGTAGTGAATTGCCTATCTTCTTTAACTATGACAGTTCACTACCTTAAATTTCTTTAAAAACTTTTCAAATCAATTATTTTCTTCACTTGGAAAATCCATGTTATTACTAGAAAAGGATAATTCCTTTAACATAACATTTTTAAACGTTCACAGATATTTTAACCTTGGAGCATCGTTCAAGTTAACTATTGTTACAGATGAGTTGAAAGAACTCTTAGATTTATTCTTAGTAATTAGACATTTACATGCGTAGCTGCGTCAGTTAACTTCTCAATTCTACATAACACTTGTTTGTTAATCATCACTAGAGAAACTTCACCTTGAATGTTGCTTTATTACTTATTATAGTATCAAACGCATAAGATATACAGCTTGATAGCTAGTATGAGAAGATTCGCATGGCGATAGCCGCCCGTTCAATTTGCACATATGTTTATTTGTATTGAGTCAGATACGGTGAGAGCACGGATTTGCCAGCTAAATTTTTCATGTGGAGAATTGACTGTATAGGTATTTTATTCCATGGCCTATCCGTTTAACTGTGACATGTAATTAACTTAATTCGGCAAATACTTTTCAAATTTAGGCTTTGCTTGATAATTTAATTTTGCACTTGAATTCAACGAGTTTGGACCTTATTATATTCAAACACGTTTAATAATAAAAAATAGAATATATTAATTAATTAAGCGGCACTAAATTATCTAAGCAAAATTTACTCTAAAAAATAAGTAATAGGATGTTCACTTATCATTTAATGTAAAATATGCTTAAATTTTAGAATTTTAGTACTTAACAATTCAATAATTTAATGAATTTTAATTTCAAATTTTAATTTAATCAAACGCATCCTAAGAATTTCTTGAGTGGAAATCCGTGCTATTACTAGAAAATGATAAGTATTACTTGAATGTATGCACAGTCTAGCACGTTCACAAATTATTTTTACTTTGGAGAATACTTCAAGTTACGAATTTTAGGTTTATTCTTAAGTGGGACTTTTAAATGAGTAGAGATTCATTCTCACGTTTCCTTCAATCACTTACTCTATTCTCAGCCGCTTCAACCACCTGTTATTTTGACCATGCAATTTGGAGATCATAGTCGTGTACAAGATGCACCGGAACAATTGCGCTCTTTTACCACACCATTAATAGCGCTGCTAACTAGTCAAGCTGCTTGCAAGTAGCTCGTAAGTGACTCGATCAAATGATTAGTTTGAATTCAATTTTATCGAGTTTGAATTTAAGTTCGAATAACTCCATGCATATATCAAGTCAAGTTCGAACCTTTATTTGTATTTATATTATATATACTCATAGAATATGCATGGAGTTATTCGAAAGGACAAATAAGTGTCTATGTTTTGTATAATTTATTATAAGTTTTGTCTACTCAATAAAATTCTTAAATGGTAAAAAAGTAATATTGTAACAACTAAAAAAGAGACAAGAATTTTAGGTCATTTACCATAATTTTTCGAGTTTTTTTTTCAAAATTTTCAAGTTTTATTTCAATTCTTGGAGCTTGTTAAGATTTGAGACTAATCTCGGGCCTTAATGAGTCGAGTCAAGTTTGGAAATGCATACTGACAGGTTAAGTTGAGCTACATAATTTTCTATTCATTCGACTTGAGTTCGAATTTGAGTAGATTTATGTTGCATCAGAATTCGAGTTTGAACATAGCACTATTCGAACTTGACTCGACTCATTAATACCTCTATACATTAATTTGTCTATGCAAGTATCCATACAATTCCTACATCATTATAATAAATTTCCAACGTTTGAATGGTAGGTTTTGGCCTAATATGTGCCTTTGCACATTTTTGGAGTCTAAGGTCAACTCCTGTCGATTCAAACTTGCAAGTAATCTATCTATAAGCATAGAAATACTGTAGTAAGTATTATCCATAAAATTTGTCAAATTTCTTTTATGAAATTGCCACAAATTATTGACCTGGACAAAATTTGAGAAAGAAATATCGACCTAATATAATTAAAACTCAAATTGACATCTCAAAAATAAAATATTTCATGCACAAATTCCACTTACCAAGGTTGTTTTATCTCTTAATATTCAGGTAAAGTTTGTCTGAGATGCAAAGGCTGTAAAGGGAAGAAAATCAAGCAAATGTCCATGTCTGCATTTCCTTCCCATTCTTGAAGTCGACAGCGGATCTTTTTTTTTTCCTTTTGGTAATAGATATTAGGTTTCCAAACCTCTCGGGCTACGACTTTTCTTGAGGGCTTATCAAACGAGCTCAAGTAAGTCTTTGCTTAATATTCCACCCAGTTGCGAAGTGACGATGCTTGCAAGTTCCGTAGGACCACGTCTGTCTAAATTGTAGTGAATCCACAATTGTTGGGTATTTATTCTTTTTTGGCGTTCTAGGGGTGGGTGTGGGTCGGGTACCTATCCCGTCCACCATTTGATTGATCCGACCCGTACCTTACAGGTCAGCTATTTTGTGATTCTTACTCACCCCGCATATTAGCAGGTATCCAATTATAAAGTATCCGCTGAAATAGAGTCGGGTCAACCGGTACCCGATCCGCCCCACTTATCATTTAATTTTTAAATAAAAATTATTTATACTAATTTAATTTTATATTTTACACATTCATCTAAGATTTAATAAAGATTTCTTTCTCAAAAAATGTTTCCCACAAAGAAACAAGCATATGAAAAGAATACAAGATAAAGGAAAAAAATTAAAAGAATTCAAAATCAATAAAAGTTTGAAATAAGTTGCACATTTTTTTAAATATATGTTCCACATTAATTAAACTCTTTTTTATAAAACATAAGATCATGACCTCTACAAATGAATCTTGTAAATAAATTATAGTCTCTCATATTTGTAATTCAATTTGTTCAATGAAATTACTTATTTAGTTCTAAATTATTATTTTATAGTATGTATATAAAATAAAAAATAAAAAATATATATATGCCTGGCGGGTCGGGTACTTGTGGATTTTTAATTATGTGACCCTAACTCGCCCCGCATCTTAGCAGGTACCTGACCTTAGTTTGACCCGATCAAATAATACAAATCAAGTATCCTAATTTTCGGAATGGGTCGGATCGGATATGACGGGTTTTCGAGTTAGCGGATAATTTTGCCCACCTTTATCCTTGACAATGATGCGATTGGAAAGCAAATAATTTGCAGATTTTTTCTTATTAATCCCTAAACAAGATTTCTTTACTACTACTTTATCTTTCTAAATACTTTTGTATCTTACAAGCATCAAATTACAAAAATTGTTATGATAAATAATAAAAAAATTCAATTAATCACTTAGAAGTTTGTAAACTACCTTATTACTAATAAAACTATTGGAAATAAAATTACAACTTAATGTCATAAATGTTTCTTTTACTCCCCTACTCCCACTTTGATAATTTTGTTTTCCTTTTTCATTTGTTCCAAATTATAATCCACCTTTCAATTAAAGAATATAGTTAACTTTTAACTTCTTTAAAATACCCTTATTTAATATACATTGTTATCAGTAAATATAGCCTAACTTATTGAATATAGTCAATTTTTCACCAATAATTGTTCCGATGGATTAAGCGGTTTATGGATAAAACTGGTGCACCTTGGAAAGTGGGAGGAATTTAATAGCAGTTACCCGATGTATTGGATTGATAACAACTTAAAGGATGATCACATGGGCTGATTTGAAGAATATAAGTGGCAAATCATGTTTCAACTGCTAACTTATTTAGCATTGATGGCAAAGAACCAATTTTGCTGTACTGGGGAGAGAACAAAATTGGAGACAAAGATACAAGCAATTCATAGCCAACCAGAGCAATTACAGAAGGCAGGGGAAAGGCAGCAACGAGAGAACCAGAGGACATCAAATACATTGCCTGACAGAAGCCTCCAGAGGCACGGATAAAAATTAATGTGGATGGAACTTGTAGTGGAAATCTGGGAGCAGCGGATGCAAGCGGATTAATTAGAGACCAGTGGGGAATATGGAGAGGGGGATTCCTGGCAAATGTGGAAACCACGACCAACATTAGTGCAGAATTATGGGCTACACAGCGTGGGCTAAAATTAGCCTGGAATATGGGATTTAGAAAGGTCGTTTTGGAAACTGATTCTAAAGCTAGTTTAGAGCTTCTATCAAAGCTGCCCCCTGACAGTCCACATCACAACCAGATAAGGCAAATACTGAGCTTTGTGGAGCAACAGTGGAAATGCAGATTGCAACACCAGTGGAGAGAAGGGAACCAGTGTGTGCTGATTTCTTAGCAAGGGAGCACCTATACTCACACCCAGGAGGAAAGTTTCTTGCTGCACCACCAGTCGACATAGGAGCCTGCTAACTCGAGATGTGATGGGCGTTGCTATGCCTAGACTTGTATCTGTGTAATATGGCCTTAAGCCTCCCAGTAGACCGCAAAAAAAACTACAAAACTATTATACTAAATAATAGAAAATTTCAATTAATCAATTAGAAGTTTGTAAACTATCTTATTGCTAATAAAACTTTGAATAAATCTTATACACACCGACAATGTATATACTATCACTGTTGAATCTATGACATATATGCAGAAGTTAAATTTTAAATTCAAATTCTGCATAGTTGTCATTCATCAAATACTGACAGGAAAAATTAATCCTAAAACTTTTGGGAATAAAGTCACAACTTAATGTCATAAATGTTTCTTTTACATACTTTAACTTCTTCCCTACATATATATGTACGGAGAAATATAGCTTTGGTCTCCAATGTTTGGCCTATGTGTTAAATTGGTCCCAATATTTCCGATCAAAACAAATTTAGTTCCTAAAGTTTGTGATTTAGACAGATTTAGGGCAATTACTTGAAATGGAACAATGATTGATGGCCAATATCAAATTGCCGTTAGTCAACATTTTGACTTCACACTTTTGGTCCCTAAAGTTTGTGATTTCAGGCTTTTTTATTACAGTTAATGGAAAATAATCATAACTAATGGTCTCCAAAGTTTGTGAACTGAATTAAATATACAATAAATATGATCCTAAATTTCTATAAAATTTCATAAAACACTTTATATTGGTACAATATAATTGTAGCCTAAATAGCATATTTTTATTAAATAAGCTATAATTGGATGATGTTATACCAATAATAAATAAAATATAAAGTAGTGGAAGAAAAAGAGAATTCTAGTTTTATAATTTAAGTTTATTAGAGTTATTACTACAAAAATTGTTACATGTCTTGTGCACATAGACTTCAAATTCTTGTAATTATAAAACCAAGTGATAGTAAGTTTCAATGTGGAGTAATTTTAGGAATTCTTAAGAAAACTATCTTTTATATTTTGTTCTCTTTCCTATCAATTAAAAGCTAATGTCCTTAAAGCATTTAATTTAATATCTATGTATCGTGGTAATCATTACTTGTTTTGCCCAAAAATAATATATATATATATATATATGTGTGTGTGTGTAGTTCTTTCTTCAACGAAAATGATAGTGTAATTTACTATAATGATGATCTTTAGACTCAAGCGATTACCACTAAAACTATTTCCTTCAACTGGCATTGAATGATTGTTGCAACAACCATTGCTTAACTACTAGTTATAACTTGTATAAAGCTCAAGCTGTTACATTCTTGATACATGATGCAATTGCTTATAGTATTGCCCGTGGAGTAAGCAATAGCTAAGATACCAATAATCAAAGGAAGAATTTCATGAGCTGATTTAGGGAATTCACCAAATATACTTCTTGTTTAGGCTCTTTGTTTGAACCACCCACCATGTTACTATGACAATCCTCCTACAAATTGAGCATGAAAGAAAATCATGTTTTCATCTCTACCAAAGCTCTATTAGTAAAATCTTATTTTAAAAAATAGAAAAAAGCTAGGAATCTATAAGGAATGTTAACGTACACATAACACATGAATCAATCCTTGCCAGCCTTTCACAGTCTCACTATAACTTTAATCCTAAGGTAATTAAATTTCATACTAGAAATTCAAGAACTGAAGATGATTTTTTTTTTTTTTTGTCCTTTTTGGATCAGAAATCATCATCTTCGTGATCCTCCAGCTTCCAAGATCCATCCGACTGTTGAACCATGCCTTTATTTTGAATACACCACCAAGAAACCGGTACACAATGTTCATCCTTTAATGCATCCATATGCTTGTTAACAAGTGCAACATCACGATTCGCCACCAGCTTGAATCCTCCTTGAAGCCCTTGTGTTCCCGCAATTCCATGCATGTAGCACTCTAGACTATGCCAAGATGACAAGTTTCCAGGACTTTTCAGGTACTTTGATTTCGTTGTGTCAATTCCCAACTGTTCACCAACATCGGCATAACCTAGCAATGGATAATTTGGAACAACATCTAGAGAATTACGAATACGTAGTACTTTAAGATTTTGTTGCTGAGAGAACACCTTTTCGAAGCCCTGATCCCCAACTCGAGGGCTCGCGTATACGAAGGCTGTGACAGGACAAGCCTTGCCTGGATTTTGTACAGATTTGTTGAATCCGTTAGCAACTATGTCCACTGCGTTTAGTGTCGCCACCGCGGCACCCAAGCTGTGACCTGTTACAGTTATACTAATTTCCTCACCTTTGAATTCCTCCACCAACCTCCTGATCTCGTCCAGAACCTTAAACATATACACCACAGGAGCAAAAAATTAAACTTAGTACCCAAAATAAAAACTGGAAATGGTTACCAAAAACAGGCCTAATTAAGAAAAATACAATGATGGGGTAGTTTCAAATTTTACCTGGTCTCTAGCACTGATCTTGTTGAAAGGTGATCTTGAATCATCTGTAGTGTAGATGGAGTACCAACCTTGGTGCACCTTAGGATCATCATCATTTTCTGTGAAAATCTTAGGTGCTGAGACTAACACAAATTCAAGATCATTAACCCATTCCAAACTCCTAACTGTTCCTCTCCAAGCAATCACAATATCCCTTCTTCCTAATGCAACCTTTCCTTCATCTGTCGCCACAGCGACGTAACCCATCCAATTCGATTCCTTGCTCCATGCCTCTCTTGAGAACGATTTTACGATAAAAGCATCAGGAAGTTGGATAGATGATGTCGCGTACAAGTATTTTGTCACACGATACTTGAAGGGATTGCCATTCTGAAGGCCAACCTTAGCGAAAAGATCTTTCTTTGCATAGAGGCAACTTCCTGCATACCTTGATGCCTTCTCTGCATTGAAGGAATCGTAAGTTGCTTGAGCCATTTCTCCATAGTGAATGATGTATCGACGAAGATCGTAATCCAGGGGATCCAATAGACCATCCCAGTCGTAATTGCCGCTGAGAACTTTCCATCTTTTGGCTATGCTATCCATCTTTTTATCTATGGTATTGGAATCTATATTTTGGTCAGTGCTATCTATTTTTTTGGGCCTTTTTCTGAAACAATTCTTAAAATTCCCCATAACTAATCTATTCAAGTTTTTATTTTGTACTTCTTGCTCTTCAGGATGAGCTCACCATATATATATATATATATATATATATATATATATATACACACGCGAGGTTGCTTCCGACATTCCCCAACCCCACGTATACGCCATGTATATATATACATATTTATAAACTAAAAAAACTAGCAACTGTTGATCAATCTCATTCCTCTAACTTTGTATAATCAACAAGTTGGATTTGTTGATAAACTTGAAGAATTATAGTCAAATCAACTATAATGTTATTGAATTCGTAAAATCAATTCTGGAGCAAATTCTGCTAAATACTTGTTTGTTTAACCTTTGAATCGGGGAACTTGATTATGACCTTAAAGTTTAGCCCAAATTTATACAAGAGTGTTGCTTTTTTTAACTTAATATTGTACAAGACGTGTAATAAATTGAGTTTAAAAAAAAACATGAGACATTTTTCTAAACTAAAGCCGCCAACTGAATTTGCATTTAAGAGTAAGAAAAAATGAATGCACGAAATGGCCAAGTTTGACACGTGGACAGTTAAGTATTTTATCCCCTTGCCTATCTCATTTAATCATGACATGTAATTACCTTAATTCCTCAAATTCTCTTTAGAGTAAATTACAAATAAGCCTCCTATAGTTTTATCTATTATCACATGATCCCCTACCGTTTCAAAATATCTGCTTCATCCTTTTATGGTTTCATGTAAGATGAAAACTTGACGGAAAATAATCTATATAATGTCATTAGTTGAAATACCAGTAGTACCCTTAATTAAATGTTAAATCAAATGATAATTTAATCACCTTATATAAAATCACAAGAGAATTATATGGATAAATGCAAAAATTGCAGGATTTAATGTGGATATTTATGTAAATATAAGGGTGTTAAATAGATATTATGATTTAATTACACGCAATTCTATAGTGCGTCTCGTCTAATCTCCGTAACTGATTATATATTCCATCCATTTTTTACTTTATATAAAACCAAATGGGGGTTGTATGACTATTTTGAAATCTTAAGGAGATCATCTATCATTATGTAAAGTCATGTGAGGGGTTATATGTACTTTAACCTACTTTTTAATTTAATGCCCCTTTAGGGGAAACTTATGTTTTTACTATAAAAGAATTTTATCCTTTGCACATTCTACACGTAACCTTGGAGCATCATTCATGTTACAGATTGTCATATAATAAGTTTTTTTTTTTAATTATGCTACGTAATAAGTTGAAAAACCTCAAACCTCTGTTCTTAGTAATTGGACAATTACATGTGTAACGATTCATAATCTTGTATCCCTCAATAACTTCTTTAATCTACCAAACGCTTGTTTTTTAACCCATGACTAGAGAAACTTCATCTTGAAGTTTATCCCAAATATGCACAATAATATTGCTTTATTACTTATTATAGTTTGAATGACTAAGATATATAGCTTGATATATAACTAATAAGAGATGCTTCTCATGACTAAAGCCGCCCACTCAATTTGCATCTATTTTCATTTATGTTGAGAGAGATATAATGAGAGCACGGAATTGTCAAATTTGACATGCAGAGACTTGTCAGGTATTTTAGCCCATGGCCAATCTGTTTAACACTTTAATTATGACATCTCACAAACTTAACTCCTCAAATACTTTTCCAATTAAGACTTTTCTTCACTGGGAAACCCATGTTATTACTAGCAAATGATAAGTATAACTTGAATATATGGATATGCTAATATGTTCAAATAACACTTTTACTTTGGAGAATCCTTCAAGTTTCAAATTTTATTTGATAAGTTAAAAAGATTTCTTGGATTTATTCTTGACTAGGACATCCTTATGAGTAAAGAAATGATTCATTCTCATGTTCCCCTCAATCACTTCACCATTCTTAGCCACTTCAACCACACATTTTTATTAATTTTTACCATGCAATTTGACGATCATAGTCGTGTACAAAATGCATTGGAACAATTGCTTTCTTATACCACGTCACCAATTTGTCCATGCAAGTAACCATACAATTCCTACGTCATTATTTCATTTTGGCAAGTTTCCAAGATTTGAATGGTGTGGCTTTGGCCGACCATGTCCGTTCACATATTCTTGGAGTCTAAGGTCAACTTCTGTTGATTCAAACTCGCAAGTAATCCCAATTATCAACACTATCTATACCATAGAAGTACTGTAGTAAGTACTATCAATAAAATTTGTCAAATTTCTTTCATGAAATTGCCACAAATAATTGGCCTGGACAAAATTTGAGAAAGAAATATCGGCCTAATAGAATTAAAACTCAATTTGACATCTTGAGAATAGAATATTTCATGCACAAATTCCAACTTAATTGCCAAGGTTGTAGTTTATCTCTTAATTTTCAGGTGAAGGTTTTTCTGGGATACAATGGCCATAAAGGGAAGAAATAGAGCAAATGTCAGTGCCCGCATTTCCCTCCACTCTTGATGTTGATATCGGATTTTTTTTCTTTATTGGGGTTATAGATATTAGGTTTCAAAATCGTTCAAAAATAATCCATCTAAGGCTTTTCTTGAGGACTTATCAAACGAGAGCTCAAGTTAGAAAGTCTTTGCTTTGAAGTCGACCCAACTGCAAGGTGACGATGCTTGCAAGTTTCACAGGAACACGTCTGTCGAAATTGTAGGAATGATAATTCGAATGTCCATTTCTTGGTAACTCCACTTAATTCCGTTAATAGATCCACAAACTTTAGTTATACTAAGATGCAGCATGATAAAAGAAAGTATGTTCCCTTAAGCTAAGTGCAATGTCTTTGAATTGCCCTAGCTAAATACTCCCTTCATCTCATTCAAATTATCATACTTTTCATTTTGAGATGTACTAAAATATAATGGATAAATCTTATATACACTGACAGTGTTATCTATCAAAATCAAAATTACTTTTGATCTCTTTTTTCATCGTTATCCCTAACTTTATCTATATTTCAAATTTGAAATTTGAAGTTTCAAAGATAAATTTAGAAACAAATCCACTAACATCATCATCAACCCACTATTCTTAAAAAGTTGAAATCCAAAAATGCAACAAACAATTTGGGACGGAGGGAGTAACTTGATTAATTGTATTGTCTTTGTACTATTTGTTGTTGTAAATGTATTAATGATATTGGATCTTGTAACACAAATGGTACTATTTTTTCTAGTCTGTCCTAATTACTTTATCACGCACACTTTCTATTTTGGCACATCACATACTGTAGAACTCAAAAATTACACGCATAAGTATAGGAGGTCACAAATTTCATAAGAATCATGTATGGAGAGGCAATTAAATAAATCAACAATATAATATCCATTATATATCAAACTTTCACACTTCTCAATTAAAAATAATAATAAAGCTCTCTATTTATAAACTAGATGACATGATAAACAAGTTTTAACAGCCACAATAAATTACTTAATAAATTACCAATTCCTAAATAATAAACTACTATATTTGACTTCAATAAACTACTAAAAACTTAATTTGAGTAAAATACTAGTATTAAATAATAACGTAGAGATTTCTATTTTTAGACTTGATTTAACATGCCAACGCATACCTCATGTTACCATTCCAATAGAGTTAATGATATAATCTACATATAGTAAATTTGGTACTTTTCAGAAACTTTAACCAATAAAATTTGTCTTTCTATTTTATCTGCTAGGCTAATTCAAGTACGGCAAAGTTCATTTGGTTAAAAGTCCACTAATAGTTTTCCAATTTAAATTCCAGAGTTCCGGGATGAATTGATCTCCAAACAAGTACTTCGCACGCTTGAAGAAGTGGTCTTTGACAAGTCGGACAATGAACTTGGTCCCTTCAAGAGTGAAAAGTAGAACCCCCCGGGCCCCCAAAAAATATGGTCTCGTTTGGCAGACAAGTTTTTTACCAAATTTATCTGTTACAAGTTTTTTTAAAAATTTTAGCCACAGTAAATTCAAAAAACTTCTCAAAATTTTTAAATTATACACTTCAAAATATTTAAAAAAAACACACTTCAAAAATTTTTTTAAAAACTTCTATAGTAAGCTACCGTAAAATTTTAGATAAACACAAAAAAAACTCATTTACCAAATGGGATCATAGTTTCTTTCACAGTTTATTGATATATTCGTAATTACCTCCTCTTCTTTTTTTTTTTTAGGTGAGGTGATTACACACGTTAGTATTTGAATCTTTCGTTGGAACTGTGTGCTGCACTTCAATCTGCCCTGTTAAATGCACCTCATAGGGTTGTAAAAATATGATAGGACATTAATAATACCTGCCTATGTATATGAATTGTAATACTATTTACACCACCAACTGTGCTTTTGATGGAGCAAGTAGGACTGGGTATTGTTGAGGCACTAAATTTCCATCATACCAAACAGACAAAGTCTATTGGAGAAATGGACACCCTGCCCTAGCTGCACCTAAAGAAGTATACATGTTTGCACATCGCTCAACAAAGTAGCCCCCCATGCATTCATGGTTCACCAAACAGGACCCAAGACAATCTGGGCTACAGATGACAACGAATCGAATGTTTGGCAATCTAGGACTGCCTAGAGGCCCATCTGTAAATCATTTGTCCAGAGAGTTTGGACCCAGATCATCTTCTATCCCTTTTTGGGGAAAGCACCCAGCACTGGCAGCCAGGTGTTGGAGTAAATCAGTAATGTTCCAGTTATGAGTTCCTATCGCACAGTTTTCAAACTCTTTCCAGGTGATAGCTTGAATACAGGACATGACATGACATGAGATTTTATTACATATATTCTAATGATTAATGTGCATGATCAATAATTTTGGAACAACTACAATGCATCAAATAACCACTGGGCCTTTGGCCGGTGGCCACCACCTACTTGGTGAGGGTGGGAGGCAAGGATTCGAACCTTATCTCTCGAAATCTTGCCTTCCACCAAAAATATCACATTTCTGTGAATTGTTTTCAAAAAATTCAAGTGAGTGTGCTGTGCATCCGTCTGAGCCGGTGATAGTTCAGTCCCCTTCAATTTATTCTTGGTCCTCTTTAAACCCGCCCCCTTTCCCTTAGCGTAGGATAGATTAGATTTATCGTCTCCGGTATCAAAAAAAAATACAATGCATCAAATGCTTCATAGTCTCGCCAAAAGGAATGTAAAAGGAATAACATGAATGTATCTCACATATGTCATGTCCGGAGCCGCATTCTGTTGAGGGCGCCTCAACTTTAGTCGTTATTAACAATACAAGTAAAAATTCTTCCCTTCTCTTACAACTGTGCCCCTTCAACTTTTTCAGATTTTCACTTTTCGATCACATTACCTCCTCTTAAACGTTAAAATATGCTTAAATTGCCCCTTGCTAAGATTATTCGAAGTACCAAAGCATGTTACCTAATTGAAGGAAAAATGTGAAACAATTATGGAGGCAACTGCATAACATTAGTTTAAAGATCAATAACATATTTTTCTTCGTAACGAAGTGCATTACAACTTCTCACATCCTTTTTGTTCTCAACTACCAGATTCAAAATTTGATCTTTAAACCTAACAACGAGGAGAGCTCCACTGGGCTAACAACGTTAGTGATTTTGGATGTATTACAACTATGATTTTTGTACGCATCAAATTTTACACGTATAACTTTAATTACTATTGCGTGCGTCTACTCATCACGGGAACTTGCCTGCACTTAGCCTTGTCTTTATATTGATGAGAATACATATTTTAGAGCACGGATGGATGACCCTGCAATTCTCGCTAACCAATGCAACAGACACAAACATCAAGAAGACAAATATTGTAGATATAATTAACAGTTAACGTTCAAAATTGCACGAAAGGTTTTTGAATATTGCTTTCTTAATGTATAAATTTGTTGTTTTGGTACCTACACACGTGAAGTTAGAGCTGACGTTTTCTTTACACAAATTGTAGCTAACAATTGCAAAACTCTACATCCGCAGACCATGCACATTTAATGGTCGATGGGTAATTGCAGACTCTTAAGGGGGAGATGGGTCGGGGTTGGAACAGGTACTTTCTGACTCTTAGTCCGGATTTCATTTCTTTTCTCCGCTTTTTTTTTTTTCCTTCCAATTCAATCAACATATGCTCATTAAAAAAAAAATTTTCTTGAACTTGTGGAAATTAATGCATTGCCACCAGCAATCCACCGGGACTCGTGAATCCGGCCAACGCGGCCCCGGTCGTGAGGCAGAATAGCTTTCTTGATGTTGATTTATCGTCTCCTGAGCCTGGCAAACTGAATATGATCACTACTGTTATCGCCTACTTCATTTTATCATTTATAGTCCCCACAAAGGAAGATGATCGGTCATCACCCCCCGAGAATCCATGCAATATCTTCACGAGAATTGGATCACCTTCAATTTGGCCATAGCTACCATGAAAAAACAGTACATGCATGACCCCCCTTGGTCGGTGTCCTTATGAAAACATTCATTGATTAACAAAATCAATCCATCTCCTTTTTTTTGACAAGCCATAATAAATAGCTCAAAGGGTTCAAATTGAAGTCAATACAGATATAAACTAGTAGCATGCTTGTTTCACATGTATGATGTATCCCTCGGTGGCCTTTACCTATTTTGAGCATGACTTTGTTCATGAAGTTAACTATTAGCCTAATGTCTATTGATAAGACGTTTAGACTAAGACTAGTACTGGAATTGTAGATTATCATTGGCCAACTCAGACTTCTGCTTCCTGAAAATAGTTGTTGCTTTGTTTTTTTTGATTATAAAAGGGTAAACGTGCTGTGGTTTATTAATGTATGCCCTGAAAAAAACAAAAAGAAAAAAAATGAAGTATAGATCAAAATATTCAGGATAACGACTTCTTGTGGCCTCTTATTTTTATATCTTGAAACATTTATGCATGGGCATACCAAATTATATTTAAGAAACACAACATGTAAAATAATTCCAAACAAGTATACTCCAAAACACGACTATCGATACTCCCAGAGAGGTAATAATAATACACTATCGTTTATCTATCTTTTCCTTTTATTTCAATGTGATCTGGATAGGGAAAAGAATTGTATCATTTGCTTGAGGATTAATTTTACCCTGAAACCATATGGGGTAAACGTAGAGGAAGAACTGAACTGAAGTTTGAGAAATTCGATGTGATCGCCAATTGGTCAGAGCCAGAAATTTTGCTTGGGGGAGGGGTAAATAATAGAGGATGTAGAAATTCAAAATAATGAAGCAAAGAAAGTATCTCAAATTACATTCCAAATTCAAAGTACCTTAACTAGCATTTAATACTAGGACAAATCTTAAACAAAACAGTCAAAATCAAACTCTCTATCATTTTATTCTTTAGCAATTCGAGTTTTAAGCGATGAAAATATTATTTTATTATCACTCACTACGTAGAAAATTATGAGTGGTTATACTTTTTTGCAAAAAAAAAAAATAGAATTCAAAGAAATTAAGTTTGATTTGATACTAAAGTATAATAATATAGAAAAAAAAATCACATATTACCATATTGCATTAAAGTTAGGTGTTAAGAATAATAATCTCCACTTAAGAATAATTCTTTAAATAAAGAATAATTAAAGATTGAAAATATAATAGAGCAATATCTCTAGAGTATTGAAAAATTAGCAATAGTACTGGAATTGGAGTTTAGAGATTGATAGATAAGTTCAAATAAGAAACTTTCACTTTTCATGTTTGTGACAGTGACGTATTGACTTTATATGTTGATTTTATTTTCATTTTTTACTTCTATTTTAATTGGTATTTCAGTTGAGTCTAATTAGGATTTGATCGATACTTTTAATTTATTTAAGAATTAGAGGTTGTTATCTTATGTGAAAGTTATGTAGAGAAAGGATGTGAAAGTTACTATTAATTATTTTGGAGGAGCAAAATTGGAGAATTTTATTAAATTGTTAGAAATAAGTATATACCAAAATAGGATTCACCAAAAATTTTGTTCCCCTCGTGGTGGACCATGATATTACTTCCAGACATATGGAAAGCTGAGTTTTATGCAAAGATCACAGATTGTATGATAGTGAAAACACGTAATCGCCAATATTAACTCTAGAGTATCCCATACATAACTCTCAAAAAAGTTTGTTGATTTGATGAGTCATGAAGCCTTTGCCAACTACATACTACTGGGATGATTTTGCCCAACTGTTTTGTATATTTGACAGATACAGTTCTGCTATTTGGTCACTTTCTCCATAATAAGAAGAATAAGCAATGTTGTTGTTATACTTAGACAATCAATTCTTGGACCAACAAAAGGAAATCACCGACCTTCTGCTCATTGCTTACTCATGTGCTTAATTGGCTAAATCTGCATGTATAGGTTGGCTAAACTATTTTTTCTTGGGTCCCTATTTGGTTCGCATTTGCTATAGAGGTATTCAATATAAACATATTTGGAATGGCCCTTGATATGAAGTAAGATATATTGCATTAGTTACTCCCTTTGTAGTCTTGTGCCATGTCATGTAACTCACAATACCATTTTTTTTTATCAACAAACGACAATATCTTTATATATATTAACACTTGATAATACAAGAATTAATTGCAAAAGGGGCAACAGCCCCTTCATCTATTCTATTTGCTTCTATCAACCAACTTGGGAAGCCATTTACCCAATCTATGTCATTAACTAGCTTTGATGCAAAAAGTGCTAGCCTATGACTTGCTATATTAGATGTTCTAGGCACCCAAGATATTGTGCAGTAATCAAAATAATTTCTACTAAACATTTAAAAAAAAAAGAAGAAGAACAATCTAGACACTGAAAAATGATGTAGTTTACCTGCTTGAAGCTTGAGTTATATTGTCCATTAATGATCTTTAAGGTATATCATAAGTATATATATATATATATATATATATATATATATATATATATATATATATTTGCTCAAGTCTCTGGTTTCTTTTTGAAATATTAATTGTTATCATGTCAAACCATCTTGCCCTTTAAGAATATTCTATTCCACATATGGTAGAGCCAGTGAGTACAAGAGATAATACGTGTACAACTACTAATTTGTGACAATAGATTTGCTATCAACTTCAGATTGCAAATTGCTATAATACAGCCATATTCCAACATATATCAAGATGACTAAGGCACTTAGGGTGTTAAATATTTATCCTCATCATTGTTTAAGGATGACAGGTCTAAACGGACTAAAATGCTGGAAATTCTTGTGGATAATGACTAGGAAGACTGCTAGGTTATATTCGCTAGTATGACTATAAAAATTGTTAAAAATAATTTTTGAATCTAAGACTCCGTTTGGATTGGCTATATTTTCAACAAAAAAAAATTTCAAATACAATGTTACAGTAATATACAATAATTCAAAAAATATCTCATCCATATTAGTATATCAAATATTTCAAAAAAATTTTATAGTAAAAATTTTTTATATACATTGCGACAATAAAATATTTCAAAAACATCCCAAAAAACAGCTAATCCAAACAGAGCCCTTGCTATTTGAGCCCAATGGGTACCCAAGTATTTCCCAAAATTTTTCATCAATTAATGGGTACAATTGGGATTTGTCCCATTTTAAACCCAATATCAAATTCCAGTATCCATCCCGCCCGAAATCCACAACGAATCTTCTGTCCCACACTCTGTGCCACTCTCTGTCCCATTTTTTATTATATTGCTATTTCTCCTACATAAATATCATGTTTTAATTCTTTTTTGTTTCCTTAAGATCTAATAACTATTAATTCATTAAAAAATAAATACAACAGCTTCAAAAAAGTAATATATAATAGAAATTAAAAAATATAGCAGAAAATTCATCAAAAATCTCATTTTTTATGCATTTTGATTTTTTGAGTTTGTTAAATATTGTGTATTACTCAATTAATAGTCATTGGATCTTAAGGAAACAAAAAAGAATTAAAACATGATGTTTATGTAGGAGAAATAGCAATATAATAAAAAGTGAGACAGGGAGTGGCACATGATGTAGGACAGAAGATCCGTTGCGCCCAAAGTCCCTATGGGCATGGGTAACCCATTGGGACTTGGGACAAATTGCATGTCACATATTCAGAAGGCCAAAAAGGATTTACAAATAGGAAGTTACAAAAATCAAAGCCAAATGTTGCCAGCAGAAGAATAAATCATCAATGCAAGTCCATGCAGGCAAGTAGTTCCTAAATGCATTTAATCATCAATCACCCTTGGTTGGCTACGTTACCGGCATCCTTCGTGAAGCCATCCACGATCGGACAATTTTGGGGATGCGGGCAATTTAAGGACCACTTTCATTTATTAGTTCGTTCCCAGCTCTTCTCTGTCACATTCCTTTCTTGCTCTTCGGACGCTAGCTGCTCAAATCTTGCATTGCTTTAGCATTTTCTGCCTCGCCTTTTGAGATGATGATTCAGGCTGCATTTGATTCTTTGATTCTTTCTTTGCAGAATCAAATTGATTTGCAGAAACCTAATGTTCGGTTAGTTCTTGAACTCAATTTGTTTGACAGAAAACGTCAAAATTTTTACATGTTTTGCACCGGTAAAAACTAGGCAAAGAAAGTTGGTTTTACAATTCTTATTAAAAGGGGTGTCACAACGGTAAAAGATAGGTAACAATATTAATCTTCTAATTCTTATTAAGAAGGGAGTTGTAGCGTAGTGAGGCTAAATTGCAGCTTTTTGTTGGGTCAATGGAGATTTTAAACTTTAAATGGATGAAGAAAGGAAATGTTAGACTTTAAAAGTCGAACTAAAAATCTCATTTTGTTAAATTAATGTCTCTATCAACAAAGGTAAGACCACATAAAATTATAATTTGCGATAATTATTTGAGGAAGTTCATATGCTAATAAAGTATTATTATCTACCAATTTATGTAAATTTCGGTAGAAGTAGAATTAGTATGCCATTGACTAAATTAAATTCACTCTGACGTATTAAGAAATTGCTAATATCTTATTAGTTTGTGTATACATACAATTACTTCTAATCTACTTTAACGTTGACACGCCAAGCACCATCATCAAAATTTAGAGGACTTATAGTTAATGTTATAGTTATCATTTCAGAAACCTCCCTCGAATTTCTGACAATATTAATTATTGCCCTTAAATTTTCAATATTACACCTGACTCTCCTATTTCCAATTAATATTGGAGTAACAAAAATAGCAGATTACAACACAGATTTAGTCCTAATTACTATTGGTATGTTAAGCACTGAGTGTATCTTCAAATAAAGTGCACTAGAATAAGCCATCTACACATATTGCATTAAGGAAATCAATTTTAGTAAAATAAAATCTCATGTAACTGCGTACCAAAGGCCAGCTTTCAAATGGAGCTATAAGAACTTAGGGCAGGAGCGGTTGAAAATTGATAAAATAATAAAAAAAAAACTGTAATGCTCCAATCATTGTATGTACAATGATTTTAACATTGCATACGAGGTCCATAAAAAGTTATTTCATATTTACTTTGTATTTATACTCTGAAGAAATAAATATACATATTGTGTAATGGACAAAATCAGCAGAAACAATTGATCTACCAACTGTTTGTGCCCTAATGTCCAGCTTCCAGATGGGGTGACCAAAAAGGTGAAAGGCACTGGCCCAAAATATATTAGAAAAAGAGCACTAAATTGAGCAAGGAGTTCAGATATTCATACATCAATTTCAGCACAGGAGCCCTCTTGTTCGCTCTTTTTGGTATTCAACTCTTTTCTCCAATTCCAAAACAACTGTGAATAAAATAAGACAAATTACTCAGTAAGAAGAGGGGTGGGGCCCTGGGATTGCCTCAAGAGTTGCCGGCTTTTGAGGTTAATTCTGGGATTAGGTTTATAAAACAACAAAAGTCTGATTCAGGCTGTTGAAAAAAAGAGGGGTGGGGCGAGCTAAGTTGGTTGTTTGTCAGCATTTGACAGGCTCAGCATAATGCAGTGAAAGTGATGTATCAGCCCTATCAAAATTCAAAACAAAATCTCTTCATCCCTTCCATTAGTGCTTTGCATGTTCTGTTCAACTGCCTCACCTAAATAGTTGGCCATGCAAACATTTCCTTTCCTTGTCCTTTTGTCAAGTAATTAAGGGCTATAGAAGGTGCTGGTTATATCTAATTGTTTTCAAGTTCACCTGCTGTTCGCTTTTAAGCTAACTAATGTTTGAATCATAATCGAAGCTCATAATGATCTTGTTATTGCAAGAACGAGATTAAACTTTATTAGTTCAAATGCTTTGCTTGGGTAGTTGTTCATTTTAGTATTTTAATCAGTACTTGACCTTGTTCTCATCTCTAAGATTATTTTATTAATAAGGAACAAATCTTTATTGTACTCTTTTTTTTTTTTTTGTTGCTTTGTAATATGCAATGAATAGTTATTAACTCGTAAATTTCATTGTTTCCCACGGATATATACATATACATACACACGCGCGCACACATTTGGATTCCCATGCATTTACAATTAAAGAAACGATTATGTACTTTAATGGAGTTAGTACTTCCACCAATGGGAACTACAATACTTAATAACATTTTTGAAACTAATGATATCAAGATCATGGCATAAATTTAGCAAAGGCATTTTCAATTACACCAATTACAAGTATTCTCTCTTTGTTAATGTGTAGGAAATAACCTCCATAATCTCAGGTAAATTTAAATACTGCAAGAATTGCAAGTGCAGAGGAGTGATTAATTTGAACAATTAGACATTAATGCAAATGGAAGCCAATTGTCACTCCTATGTTGTCTAGGGTAAGTAATAAACAAATTTTCAGCTTAATAAAGGACCAAAAATTTTATTCTTTTTTTTTCTAAAGTCCTTCAAGGGAAAAAAAATTTCTATGATATTTATCAATTTGTTTAGTCTATAACATACATGTACTAGTGATTTCTCTAAAATCATTGCTTTTTATCCAAAACGACTGTTAATGGTCTCCAATAGAATTATTACTTTTACTAAACAAAACACTTACGGCATATAAATATAGCTATTGCTTGTTTAAAGGCAAGAATTAATAATGACTTTTGTGTCCTGTACTATGGACTCCTACATAAGCACAGCATTACTTAAAATACTGATCTGGCTTTCCTCTTCTGAACAGTTTTAAATAGCAACACTCAAAATACATAATCAGCAATGATCAAATCAAGTAAAATTTTTCATGGCTGTCAATGTTATAAAAAAAAAGTTGCAAAACAAACAAGTGAAATACATACATGGCATACAGCTATAGCTTATTGGGTTTGTTTGGGTAGAGAATTATTAGCCAAAATTTATTTGCTTACATCATCATTACAATTTCCAACGCACCTTTTTATCTTCCCAATTACCTTTTTATCTCACATACATCACATCACAAAAAGTGTTACAGTAAAAATATCTCAAATAATTTACAATCCAAACAGAGCAATGTTTATTTAAATGCAAGAATTTATGAATTTTGTGTCCTGAAAAATGGACTCATAACCACAACATAACATCAATTACCTAATCATTTTTTCCCTTTTTTGAAAAGTTATAGATGTCAATACTTAAAGTACATAATCAGCAAAATTCAAATTGAGTAAAATCATGGTTATCAGTGTCTAAAAAAAATTAAAAAAATATAACAAAGGAAATACCAAAACAAACGGGTGACATCACTCTTAACAAATCCCAACATCATGATGACTAAGAAAACCTTTAAATCGAATTAACCAATGTCATAATGGATCTTTTTGTTAAAGATAAAAGTAGTGTAAAACTTGGAATTCATTCAACATTAAGTCAAACCCCCAAGTCAAAATTTGGACATAAATAAGACCCCCTGAATTCAAACCAAGTAACCCCCAAAATTCCACGAATATATGCAATATATCGCGCGATTTTCAATTAAGTTAAAAAAAAAAAAAAAAAAAGCCGACCGTTGGCGTTGGAAACCTCTTTTCACTTTCCTAATTTTCTACTATATCCCATATCTGAAAAATTTCTCACATTGTACTCCTCCAACTAATCACCATATATAGCTTTGCACCAGAAGTTCCACTCTCTCAGTCAGCGCGTTACTCTTCTGCAGCATAGCCCAATCGGCCTAGCCTAACAACACTCCCTCTCGCTAACGTGAGTGAAAATTCATATGGTTATTGCATCATTAATTACTGTATGTTTTTTTAAGCCTTCGTAGGTTATGAGTTCAAACAAGACGTGTATGCTTATGCTCAACAGCCTCAACCCAAAAAAAAAAAAAAGGTTCTTAATCATTGCGCATGTGATTTTAAATAGTAACTCATGTTTAACCTTTTACAAATTTCTCAAGAACCCTATGTATGATTTAAATAGTAGCTCATGTTTCATATAATGTGGTACAAAACAATTCTAATCATATTTTCATTCAGTAAAATTACTAGGTTTTATCTACTATTATTTGCTCTAGGGCTTAAACTATTCCAAAAGAAATTATGGCACTGTAACTACAAATTATACACAAATTTTCATTTTGTTTGAGACCTACCAAAGATACATGAGAATCAATCGATATGTATGGCTTGTAAACTCGATTGGTTTGTTTATCAAATGTGTTCGATGTTTTTTGTAGCCAACTTTTGCATTCATGATTGTTTCTATTCCACTTAAATATCAATTTAACTATTGAATTACAATTTCTTTTATTGCTTAAAACCAACTTCTAACTAATATTTGCATATATGTACATCCATAATAAAGTTGTGTATGCATACTCATCTGGACGCATACAAAATAAGAAAAATGTACACTTTTTTATTATTTATTGCCCAAAACTAAACTCATTTATTAAACAAATGCAATTGAGTTCAACTCATAAACATTCATGTAAGCTTATTTAGACTTGTATATAGATTAATTGGAGTCTAACACTCCAATTCAATAGCATCAAAGTACTTCCATTGACGTACAACAATGAAAATGCGGACCAAATCTATTATGTTGAAGAGAATATGGATGGATGAGATGAGTATTCTTTTTTCATAATGGAGGTGAAGTCTTATTTTAATTTCGTTGGTGATTAAGTAAACTTATCTGGTCTTGATAGTTTAAAATTTATTTTACATTTAGCATTTGGGCATCTTCTTATATTTGATAAAATTTTTCTTTTTTAGTAGGTTTATTAAAATGATTAAATTTGATGAGTTATTTTTTTTATAGGATTTTCTACTTATTCGAGCTTGATTAATTTGTGTTAAATGAGTTGACTTCAAATTTGGGATTTCTTTAAATTAACGAGACAAGCTCGTACACAATTTTATACTCGTTATATAAATGAGTTGAGTTCAAACCGAATTTTCAATAAACCAAACAACCTCAAACAGAAAAAACTTAGCACATCCCGTTCATAACTGGATTGGTATATCATATAACTGATCAAGCTTTTAAATTTCATATCTTTATGATAGCTTGTGCTCCTAGTTATTTTCTTGTTAAGGGATTTTAGTAGCCTAACGGTAACTTTAAAAGTTACAATCATTTACAAAACTTCTTCAGTCGTTATTACTTCTATTATTTGAGATTTTGAATGCTTGCGTAAATGTCTAAAAAAATCATGGTGAAAATATCTAAAACATAAAGATAAAGATAACCAGATAGGATAACAATAGTAACCAAAAGTAACCAAAGTAATCTATTATGACTTTCAAAATTTCAGAAAAATTAGTAACCAAAAGTAATCTATTATGACTTTCAAAATTGTGACGTCTATCACAATCCTATTTGGTTCTCTGGCTGAAAAACAGGTGAACTTGAAAGGACACCGGGGCGCGTGAACAAGTTAAAATCTGATTCCAGTTTTTAAAACTGCCAAGTTCATTTTGTTTTTGCCCTTTTCAAACTGGATCCAAGGAAAGAAGACCGTTCCTCGATTTTGCTGCCTTAATTACATTCACAAAATCTCTCTTAAGGACTAGGATTATATCCTACACTACAGGCTAGTGGCTAGTGCTACAGCCTACAGCCCAGTTTAGTGACTTCAGTCTTCTTCTCTCAGTTTTGACTGACCTCCTGGCTTCCTTCTCCATCACTACCGCCCCATCAGAATAGTTACCATTTACTTCCAATACCAACCATTGGCTTCTTCTTCATACAGCCTTTCAATCTTCTGGCAAAAGAGAAAGTGACCCATTTGGAGTTTTAGTCATGTCTTTATCTTTCCTTAACTTCAAAACAGATAGCATTGGCAAAAATTGAGAGATTACCATTTCACTGGGAGATAAGGGAAAAGAAAGAGAGGTCTGGGGCTGATCTGGGCTTCTCAAGAAACAGGCAAACAACAATGGTTGCTGGAAAAGTGAAAGTCGCCATGGGATTACAAAAATCACCACTCATAACTCCAAAGCCAAAACCCTCTTCAGAGTCATCCCCAAAACCAGCATTTTCCTCATCAGCCAGTTCTGGAAAGCAGCAGCCGTCAAACCAAAAAGGACCTGGTTTTTCGCGTTCATTTGGAGCTTATTTCCCCCGCTCGTCCGCCCAAGTCCAGCCTCGCCCGCCAGACGTGGCCGAGCTCCTTCGATTAGTGGAAGAGCTAAGGGAAAGGGAGTCCCGGTTGAAAACAGAACTGCTGGAGCAAAAACTCTTGAGAGAGTCTATCGCCATTCTCCCGGTTCTGGAAAGTCAAATCTCTAACAAAGACGTGGAAATCGAAAAATCCAAGAGGAAGATCGAATGCTTAGAGGATGAAAACGAAAGATTACGCCAAGAAGTGGAGGTTTTACACATGGAAATTTCTAAGCAAAATTGTAGATACGAAGAAAAGATAAACTGTTTGGAATCACAAGTTTCAGAGATGAAGAAGTCCAATGAAGAACTCGCAACCGCCGTTTCATCGTCACAAAAACAAGTCGATTTTCTCATCAAGTCGAAGAGTTTTAGGAAAAGTTTGAGCATACAAACAAATGGTCAAGTGAATGTTCAAGCTACAGTTGATAGTAGTAATAATGGTGCTTTAAATTTGAAATCTGAATACGAGACAAAAAAGGAGGATAGCACATTAGGACTGGTTGAGAACGAAAAACCAAGGCATGGTCGTCGCAACTCTGATGAAATAGTAGATTCTTCAGAAAATTTAATGGGTTTAAAATCCCGCGCTCCCCGGGTTCCTAAACCGCCTCCACGGCCGTCGTCTTCGCTTCTTTCATCGTGTTCATCTTCATCATCTGCTTCATTGCGTTCTTCATTATCTTCACCTTCATACGGGTGGTTATCTGATTCAGCAGAACGGGCACTGGCAGAAATATCTAATATTCCTCCACCGCCGCCACCTCCACCAGCCCCCCCAGCAGCAGCAGCAGTAAAACAAGCAATAGCTCCACCACCTCCTCCTCCTCCTCCTCCACCGCCGCCTTCACGGCATTCCAAGGCGGCTCCGCCACCACCTCCTCCCCCTCCTCCGCCAAGAGGGTTGAAGCCTGTGCCGGCTAAGGTGAGGAGGGTGCCCGAGGTGGTGGAGTTTTATCATTCCCTGATGAGAAGGGATTCGCGGCGGGATACTGGCTGCGGAGCAGGTGGCGCCGCCGAGGTTCCTGCGGCGGGTGCGACGGCTAAGGATATGATAGGAGAGATTGAGAACCGGTCTACTCATTTACTAGCTGTAAGTTTTATTTTTCTTTTTTCTTTTTTTTCTGAGCCCAATTATCTTTGTCTGAGTCTATTTACTATTTTGCCACTGGGTTTTGGTCCTTTGAGACCCTCTGTCATTGAAAGCTGACCAGTCCCTAGTGTCTTTTTGCTTTTGCTATACCCCTATCTGCGCTTTTTGTTGGTTTTTCCTTTGTTTTCTATACAAGATAAGACAGCCTATGGATTCGACAAATCCAATTTGGTTTTTAATGCAAGGGTTGTCATCTTAATGCCAGCATGTGGGCAATTATGACAATTCAATGCCAAGAACTTCTTCCAAATCAAAGTTACACTCAATGCAGAAGAACAACGGTTCTTGAAAATTTTCGTACTTTGTCTGTTGGTGGGACTTGGCCCCAGATTTCATATTGTTCATAAAATTGGCTACCTCAAATGTGAAAATTTCATGTTGTTGTTGCCTACAACTATACCTATATCTTTGCCAAGTATATGAGAATTGTTAGAACAGATATGGGGATTTAACATTTGTCACTACTACTGTTTGAAATGTTTAAATTGTTGCATCCCATTTTTATTGGTTAGTTGTTCAGATTATGATGTGGATAAATTTCAGATTAAGACAGATGTAGAAACACAAGGAGATTTTATCAGGTTCCTAATCAAAGAAGTTGAGAATGCTGCATTTACAGATATTGAGGATGTTGTGCCTTTTGTAAAGTGGCTTGATGATGAGCTATCTTTCCTGGTAACCTTCGTCTTAATCTACAACAACTATTTTATTTTATTTTATTTTTTGGTATCTGCCCACTTAAAATTGAGGTTCTCAATTTTCTTCCTTAGGTTGATGAAAGGGCAGTATTGAAACACTTCAATTGGCCTGAGCAGAAGGCAGATGCATTAAGAGAAGCTGCATTTGGGTATTGTGATCTGAAAAAGCTCGAATCTGAGGCGTCTTCATTTCGTGATGATCCTAGACACCCTTGTTCTTCGGCTCTCAAGAAAATGCAGGCCTTGTTTGATAAGTAATGCATTTCTCTCACTTACACTCGTTAAACTATCTTTTATTTTCAGTCTCTCATCTTTCTTTACAAGAATAGTTCTACTATAAAATCCCATAAATTTTTGTTTGGATTGGCATTTTTTCCCAAAAAAAAACTTTTACGTTTTCGGCGAACACATTTTTCAATCACCTTTTTACCTCACATACATCAAATCGAAACAGCACATTTTTCTACAGATTTTTCAAAAAAAAAAATAGCAATCTAAGGATGATAAGGACACACCAACTATGATGCATGAATTTGTACGTAGGTCTATTATTCTAAGAATGATATAGGTGATTTAATTTCAGACCCTACATATTTAAATAAGTTTTTCTCATAGTTGTTTAACCTAATTGGTAGTTAGCTTTTTCGTTTCTGCATGACTTTTTAAGCGTACCTAGCTAGTAGACGAATATCGTAATTGATTGTTTTCCACCCTACTAAACAAGATGCTTGTTTTCTTGTGCAACAGAGTAGAGCATGGTGTCTACAATTTGTCAAGAATGAGGGAATCTGCAACAAACCGATACAAAGGGTTTCATATTCCAATGGAGTGGATGCTAGATACTGGATATGTTAGTCAGGTATAATTTACTTTTAAATTCAGGTTTGGCCCTCGTAATTGGAGTAAAACTCTTTAAAATTCTGATTAGGAAAACAGCCCAGTTACAAATTCATAATTGCTCACTGATTTTCTGTCCCCTGCTCACATCTGCAAGCAAACTACAATATTGTACACGTACAGAAAAGCCAACTATTGCTAATAATATAATCATTTATAGGTGGTCCATGCAATAATTGTATGTTTGTTGGTATGATTCAATTGGCAAGAACTCGACCTCGCATTAGAAATATTTGGGTTTTGCCTCCTATGGATTGTCATTTTTCCTCGAAAATTTTTTTACATTTTTTATGAGCACATTTTTCAATCACTTTTTTGCTTTGCATGCATTAAATCGTTCCAATATATTTTTTTTTTTATAAAATCTCTAGAAAATAGCAATTCAGACGGACCAGCTCCGTTGATAGTAGGAACTAGTAAGTAATTGAACCCTTAATCCTCCTAAACTTTACATTAAAAAAAAAGTAATAATTACATGTTCATGTTTAGATGTACAACTTTTTATCCATGTAAGGCCAATCTGATTTGCCCAAACCAGTGGACTTCTTGTTATACAAACTAGTACCCGAGTACCAAGAGATGGTGAATAAAAAAATTGAAAGACTTTGGTCTACCAAGAATTATGCCAAAGTATCGATAGGTCTTACTAGATGACAAAGAGAAATAGAAAAATTATTAGCATACCTCAATTACTATGCCCACGCCTGCATGGGCACATGTGAATACTCAGATCTCTAGCATTTTATTTGCTTGTCTGCATTGCTTTTGATGTTTGTTGTAGGTGAGTATAAAAAGAATCAGATTCTACTTGTTGACCTTTTAATATATATCACTATGGTTTTTTATATTTCCACACTTGTGTTGACCGGAATTCTTTTAATGGGGGGGGTGGCCTTAATAATTGCGAGTCTAAAGTGGAAAGGTGTGAAGTTTCCTTCCAATTCTCTTTGGATTTACATAAACCAATATGCATAGGTTTGCATGCAGAGTCATTCCTTTCTTCATGTGTCTTGTTTAGGCAATTAAGACTTTAATGTGTTAATTTAATGTTTATTAAGGAAGACAAATTGGATCTTAAATTCCATATTTTACGTGTATTGTCTATGATGTTGTTGCAATAGATTGATTGACTAGTAGTAGTGTATTAGAAATAATAATACAATAGAATTAACAAAAAACAAAAGTAAGAGAAAGGATTTTTCCTTCCTTGGGAGCATCAATCATCTTGCATTGTTTACCTAATGCTCTGCTTTATCGTTTTCTTCCTTTTTGCTGCTTTTACGCGGGTGGTGGTTGTTACCTTCCATATTTGGGATTTGCAACAAATTAACCTTACACGCAAGTTGATGGCTCAGATTCAGATAGATATGCACACAGAATCTATTGTACAATAATGGTTAGGTGTTTTTGAGCTTCAAATGTTATGTGAATATCCACCTAAATTGTAACATGTAATTGCTACAATTGGTTGGGGTGCTATCCTAATCTGTGTAAGTGTTCCAAAAGCGCAAGTGTTCCAATAACATGAAAACCCCACTTGGGAAATAAATTTACTATCACCGAGAATTATGATGGTCCTCTGAATTAAAGATGGCAAATTTTGGCCATAATCCATTTCAAGAACTGTTTCAATTCCCTCTTGGTTGGGGAATGCCACAAATGAGATGAGGGCTTGTGATTGATAATAATGCATGGGGGCGGGGACATTATTGCAGATAAAGCTGGCATCTGTGAAATTGGCCATGAAGTACATGAAGAGAGTTTCAGCAGAACTTGAGACCGTGGGTGGTGGTCCCGAGGAAGAAGAGCTTATAGTTCAAGGTGTTAGGTTTGCCTTCCGGGTTCACCAGGTAATGTTTGGCTTGCATTCAGTACACGACGATCCCTACCATTTTGGCTTTTCTCCTTCACATGCATATACAAGTCCATATACACACGTATAAAATTGAAACATGCATTTACCTTCGCGAAATTTCCTAAATTAAAACCTTGTGTAGAGCTGAATGTATGTCTTGCATTTCATGTCAAGATTGACTAATTCACACACCATCAGGGGAGGGTAGAGTTGGGTGGTAAGGTGAGAATATCATAGTTATAAAACCCGTTCTAACGTCGAACCAGTCAATCCGGTGAATTGGCCATAAGCCCTCGTTTGCGGTTGCGGTACATGAAGTGCTTTCTTATACGTCATTGCAACTCCAAATGGGGCTTAACACACTACCAAAGATATAGTACTACCATATTAATTTGGTAATTTACAAGGGCATTTTAGTAATTAAGCATGGTTATCAGTAATCAAAATGCATGTTTTCATTAGGTAATTTATTTTTGCTACAATGCTTGCCTAATTGATTTTTGGTTGTACATTGTTGCAGTTCGCTGGTGGTTTTGATGTGGAGACAATGAGGGCGTTTCAAGAGCTGAGGGACAAGGCAAGGTCCTGCCATGTACAATGTCAAAATCAGCAACAACACAAGTACCTTTGCAGGTCCACAGCTTACTAATAATCTCATCTGTAGCCAACTCAGCTTCAGAAACTGGCTTCCATGACATTTTGGTGTAAAGATACAAGAGGGATAATCACAGATGTGAATATACAATTGCCTGCTGCCATTTTGCACTTAAATATATACATTGATTTATTTTATAATAACCTCAATTGTTTCTCAACTTAAAAGAAGAAGACTGAAATTTGGTGGATGCCAAAATCATCGAGCCCCCCACCTTCGTAGATTTGCAAGGGCCAATGTTTGCACGAGGTTTTCGAATCTAATTCAATCGATGATTTGTGGGTGCGTTTGGAGCTGCGGTAGTTTATTGAAAAATATTTCTTCTCTAGTAGGATTTTAAATAAAAATGCTTATTAACTGTTTAAATACTTTTAAATATATTATTTGAAGACATAATTCAACAAATACTCATTGTATTGAATAGTGTGTAATTTGAAAATTTTTAAAAGTGTTTATCTTTGTATTTGATTCATAATATAGGATAAAATGATTAAATTTGATGTTTTATTTTTTAAAATCACAAAAGCTACTCTAAAAGCATCACATTTGAGATTTTGCTAAAAATGCTTTGAGCACCAGAAACTCTACTTCTAAATTTATGAGATGATGTTCATCAAACACTTTAAAAGTTACTTTTAACACCTAAAAGTACTTTTTTACTAAAAGCATTGCAATTCCAAACGGGGCTAATTTGGAGTTGCGGTGCTTTCTGTTAAAATAGTGCTTTTAGAAGATAAAAGCACTTTTAACATGTTTGATCAACATCATTCCTAGAATTTAGGAGTAGAGTTTTTGGCCATTAAAGTTCTTTTAGCATAAGCTCAAAATTATTGATTTTAGAGCAACTTTTATGTTTAAAAATATAAAAAATTAACTTAACAACTTTATTATAAATTTTGAACTAAATGAAGAGATAAATATATTTTAGAAATTCAAAATCACCTATTATCAAATAGAAAAAGTACTTATGCAAGTACGTACCTACATAATATGATTAACTACTTAATTAGTACTTTGATAAAAAGTTCTATTAATTAACATGCTTCCTGATAAACCATGCAACTCCAAACATACCCTTAATAAGAATTGGCATGATTTTCTTCCCTTGCGTAAGCATTTTCTCGAAGAGAAAACTGCATTTGGAAGTAAGTTTGGAGCATGTCCCGGCGTAGTGCTAAATTGAAGTGGGGCGGATGTTCTCTTGTTCGCCATCAAATTAGTCAATTGCAGTGAACACAACCCCTTCAGAAATTTGGGCCGGCTGTGCTCATCGAAGGTTTTGAATTGGGTTTCGTGTCTTCCTCCTCCATGAGTGGTTAGATAGGAGATTATTCTAAGAGAAAGATTAGGAATAAGACGTCATAATATAATGATACGAAATATATGAAATAAAAATGTGATTCGTATTATAAAAAATTGCTTAGAAAATATATTTAAGATGCAAAAAAAATGATATTTGCAAAAAATTGGATATCCAAACACAATACTTCAAGTGTCAACCATAGAGATATTAATTAAGTAATCGTGAGATCCTTAATTCCATCCTCATACCTTCCATAATCTTCGTTTCCTTTGCAAGACTTAGAACCATCCTTGAACAAATGTCAAAAAAATAAAAAGTACAAAAATATTTTAATAAGGGTTCTTCAATGTTTCAAGACCTAACTCAACTAATATGGGATATTAGTTTCTTGGTTAAGTAAGAAAGCTTCCACGTAAACAAAATATTATAGAAATACCTTTTCCTTTTGATATTCAATGGGAAGGAGAAAAGATAGACATTATGTAAATTGTGGTGACACTAAAACTCTTTGAATTGTACATTTGGACTTTGTGTTAAAAATAGCACTCATAATAATTCTTTGAGATGTAATGTATGTTAAGTAAAAGATGAATTAAAACTTTATGAAAAAAATATTCATTTAAAAACTCAAAATTATTCATGAAACTAACAATTCAACTCTTGTAATTTGTGTTTGATAGTGGTTAATTTTATAAAGAAAGCATCTCATAAATTTGTAAAGAAAACATTGGTGAATTATAAAGAAAGAAAATCCAACAATAAAAAAAGAAAATTGCAATTCAACTGCGTTTTGTGAGGACCTAGTCCGTTCGTACGTTGAGATTAGGGTTATTCATTATTTTGTACGGTTAAATTAAGGTTTTAGGGCTAAGGAGAAACCCTAATCTCGGCCAAGATTGAAAACCCTAACTTTGCTTATGATAAAACCCTAGTTTCTGCGGTATTCTAGTGTGTGTTTTGGCACAAGTAAAAATAAGATTTGTTATAGTTTACAGAGGTTTAACAAGTTTGAAAATGGTTAGTAAACTCTGGATTAGTAAACCTCTAGTGTTACAATATTAGAAAGCTTAAGAGGAGTTTTGTTTATCGCCCGCCTTTTCTACATTTTCTTTATTAGAAAAATTCCCCAGATAATTTTTATGAGTAAATATAGATTTTAAATGATTTTTCTAGTATCGGTTAGTTTTTGCGAAATTAAGAACGTACATCGGATGTGGGACCCACTAGTGCGAAAAGTTCGGAAAAATTCGGCCAACTAGGTTAAGTTTTGGATATTGGATTTCATTTACCAGGTGTTATGAGATAATTGAAGGTTGTTATATGGATGAGAGTGGAGAGAGACAAAGTGATAGAGATGCATTAAATAAGGTGACAAGTGTCACCATAAGATTAACTCTTACAATTTGACTTACTATTCATACTTTTACCATTTTGCTTAAATATCTCAAAAATTTGACCCAAAAATTATCAAAAATTCCTCCATAAGAGCCGCCCCTCTCTTCTTCTCTTCCTCTCTCTCTTACTCCAAGCACAAGGAAGAAACACTTCAATCTTGTTCCAAATCATCAAAACCAACCATCCAACCTTGATTTTGCTCCATAAAACACCTTCAAGTGGTGGTTATGAGTTGTTTTGTGGATTTGTTTGGAAAGTTAAGGTGGTCAATAGCTCTCTCTCTTGTTCTTAAGGTAAGTTGTGAAGAACCACCTTCTTCCTTTAATTGATGCTTAAATCATACTTAGTGGTAGCATAAGATGCAAAGTTATGGTTTATTTCTTGATTTGTGGTTGTAGTGATGAAGTTTTATTATTTTTGGGAATTTTCTGTTTTAATATAAGCATGATGGTATGGTTATCTATGATAATGGGAAATGGTATATAATAACTCTAGGAGGTGGAACAAGTGATTAATTGCACCCAATTTCTGATTTGGAAGGAATTTGAGAAAATTAGGGTTTTATATCCCCAATTCTGTCCGATTTTGTATCTCATGGTTAGAGGCCGAATTGGCCTTGGCTTAAAACATGAAAGTTGTAGGTAATGATGTTTTAAAAGTGCCTGCAAATTTCAGGTCCATCGGAGTAGTGTAGAGTGAGATAACTCGAAATTACTATTGCTGTTCTGGTTTACCCAGAATTGGAAAACTGTGATTGTAATTGGTTGTTTTGGCTAGGAATGCTTCCGAATTGATTGTTGTGGTCTTCTGATGAAATGTAGCCCTGTTTCTAAGCTTTCATATGACTTTGGAATTTCTGGATTTAGACTTGTGTAGGCTAAGTTATGATGTTTACGCTAGACTGCATTTTGTGAACCTGTTTGCGGTTCTGGGATTTTGTACTGCATTTTGACCTAGTTATACTCGAAACTAGATTGAGTGGTCTTCTTCAACATTGTAGCCCCTTGAGTCCTGAATATACCTGTAAAATCTCAGGTCAAATGGATTAGTGTACTCTGAGTTATGGACAAAAACCTCAGGCCTGTTGTTTTAGACATTACTTGGTGTACGTTTGGAATTTCAGCTTCTGACCGTGGGTTTTTCCGTTTTGATACCTTGCGAATTGGGTGCTGATCCCTTCATAAGAAATTTAGATCGTGGTCTCAGCTTCGAAATGGTATAGAGTGCGTCGAAATCCAAGTTCCGTAGCTCCTGTTATGACCGAAATAAAAGTGATCGTCAGAACTGCCTTGTATCTGGACAGTTCTGACGGGTACTTTGGCACTCGATTTTCGTTCTGTTTTGAGTGGATTCAGGTCTTGGCCAAAACATCAAAGTTTTACCTTATGTCTCAGCTTTCTAATGCCTTTGGAATTTTCTGATTTGGAGTTGTGAGCTGGGAGTTATGGTCTAGCAAAAACCCTGTTCGTCACCCTAAGACGTAAACTTCTGGTACCGTCTTCCACGATTTCGGCCTGCTTTGATTCAGATCTAGATTAAGGTGTCTTCATGAAAATTGTAGCTCTATCTCATAGCTTCGAAACGGTATCTTGTTCACTTTGATCCAACATTTTTAGCCTAACTTTTGACCAAAACGGTTTGAGATGGCAGATTTGGCCGTCCCGTTTGCCGTTCCGCGCATACGCGTGTGCCCCTTTTTGCCGTTTCTGCACTTGCGCGTGCCAATTTTGTCGTTCGGCTTGTTTTAAGTACGTTAGTGGCCGTTTGTGATATATTATGACACAATCTTCTATTTCAGACAGTGGTGAGTTAGGCGGAGCCGGTGGGGCTCACTACTAGCGAAACATGCGCGAAGCAATTTTGCTTTTGTACTACTTTTGTATTTTGAGTAAGTATTCAGGCCGCTTTTATGTGTTAGTTGCTTATGTGTTTCGACATGTATGAAGAGGGTACTTAGGCGAGGGTGTACTTTATCGCACTCGCTCTAAACCCGAATTTACGCTCATATTTGTACATGACATATGTATGTGAATCATTTTGGAACTAAAACCCTTGAGCTTGTGGCTCGGGGTGATTTTGAATAATTTTGTGAAGTTTGTGAGTTTGGGGCGAGCTCTTGACCTAGATGGACTATTCGAGCCGGTTAGGGCTTGGTCGAAGTCAGTCCAACCTGGTTGGAGGTCACCAAGTTTGTGAATCCGGTTCACCGAGTATGTGGACCAAGTTTGTGACCCGAGCTTGTGACTCAAGCTCAAGTTTGTGATTTCGTTCGCCCGGGCAAATTTGTGAGGTGACTGGCCAGTGAGGGTGATAAGGTGTCGGTGGGTGTACAAGTGAAGTTCTACGGACCATTAAGTGTGGTCGACGGAGTGTCGGCAGGAGATCACGCATGGCATACGAATTGGTTTTGGAGCCACCTGTATCCTTATTATGTGATGTTATTTTTCTGCTTTTGCTTTACTCTTACTATGTCACTGTTGTTACGTGAAATTTACGCTTTTGCCCCTGTTTACTTACTAAGCATATAGCTTACCTCATTGCTTTTGTTTTCCTTAGCAGGGGCCGACGCGGGGAGTTTTGGCTCGTACACTAGTATAGTTAGATTGACTTGTATTAGTTGAACAGTTAGAATGTTTGTTTTTGTTTTTGTGGTTTGTATAAGAACCCTTCTTAGGGTCTATCTTCTGCTGGTGGTGGTTATAGTGTATTAGAGTGGTTTGACTCGAGACTTTTGAAGATGTAAATATAACTTTTGGGATTGTATATATTGTATATAGTGATCTTTCGATTTATCTAGTTTTATTGCGTTAAGTTTTGAGTCCTGGCGCGAGTTAGGCAGGCGGCCCGCCGATACCCTTGGGTTCGCCCTTAGGAAAAGCGGGGTCGTCACACGTTTGTATTGAAAATTTTGACAAAAAATTTGAAATCCTCCCAAATCTTTCTAATTGTTTATTTAAGAAGACATTTAAATTTATAAATCACAAATTATTGTCAGGTTCAAAGCGTGTTTTGATTTTTGATAATGGATGAATTATAAATTTAAATAGCTTTTAAGCAATATTTATGTGAATTTCCTTGGTCAAATTCCTCATCCAATTGAATTTATTTCCAATATTTATGTGCCTCTATCTCTATCTTACCACAATTATGCAACCTATATGAAAAAAAAAAAAGAATTATAAAGATAATAAATTTTAAAATTAGATTACTTTGGATATATATTTTAAAAGAAGAGTTATTTTGGCAATAAACTACAGCTATTAGTGCCCAATGGAAGCAAGATCAAGAAGCTAAGAAACAAAATGATGATTGCTTCTACTTCTTTCACTGCCACCTCCACTGCTAAACTTCTTCATTCTTCTTCTGCAACCCGCAATTCTAACCCTTTTCTTGGATTCACACACAAGACGCCTACCAAACAGTCCTCTTCTCCGCCTCGCCGTGTCCTCCACCTGGTTCTCACGGCTTCAATTTCAAGATCATCACCACCAGCAGCTCCACCACCATCGCAACCCAAAACAAGCATGGCTAGTGAAACTGTTCCCTCCCCTTCAATGAAGCTGTTGTTCGTTGAAATGGGTGTTGGATATGATCAACATGGGTACTTTCTATTCTTTTTCAATCCCCTTACCACCTTTTTGTTTCGATATTCAATCTTTTTCGATATCTGAGTTTTTTTTCAAGTGTTAAAGAAATTGGGAAGTGGATATATAGAATAACTGTGGTTCTCCATACGTTGTCATGTGGAATTGATACTTTCTTGGGAGTCGTATGTGTATGGGAAATTGATGGAGAAGGAGAGGGAAGAGTGAAAAATGAGTGAGGGAATATGGGGAGAAAAAGAATAAAGAGTCAAATAAGCGGAAGAAGAGAGAGAGCAGAAACAGGAAAGGAAGAAGAAAGCGATCTCTGAGAGATTTGACTTTAAAGTCGACCTCTATGACATTAAAACTTTAGAGGGGATTTTTCACAAATTTTCCTGGTTTGGGAATAACAAATTAAAACTAGAAATAATATATTGTTTTCAAAATTTCAACACAAGTTTCAAAATTCAAGTATATAGCCCATTGCATAAAAGCGGGATTTTGGATGTAGTTTTAGCTGAAATTAGAGAATGGAAAGGTAAGACGTAGCTTGCTAGTGATTTCTTAAGAATACAAAGAGATGGGACTTTGGCCTGAGCCCTATTATACAGAGCAGTTTGTTTGCTGTATGTTTTTTCGTTAAAACAAAAAAAGGATCTTGGATTAAGCATATTGGAAATGAGTGAATGAACAGGCAGGTCAATAGTTTAGATGAATTTCGTGGATTTTGGACTGGACCATATGATATGCAGTAATAAGCTAATGTGCATGTTGGTTTGAGTAGA
Source organism: Coffea arabica (assembly GCF_036785885.1). Classification (NCBI taxonomy): domain Eukaryota; kingdom Viridiplantae; phylum Streptophyta; class Magnoliopsida; order Gentianales; family Rubiaceae; genus Coffea; species Coffea arabica. Next base: position 13,319,935 of record NC_092312.1, read on the forward strand.
ATGGGATTTTGGACTGAATCCAGTTTAAACAAATGGATGAACAGGCAAGATATTACTTCAGCTGCCATGCGAGCTTGTAGGGATGCTATCTCTTCCAACTCCATTCCTGCCTTCAGGAGAGGTAATTGTCACCTTGTTATTATTAACTAAAGTGTTAATCTGTTCATAAGTTTCTGATGATTTATTCATCTATTATTATGTATGGAAGCAATATATGCAACTATCTGAAAATTACAAGGTCATATGTGAACACTTTTTGTTGTGCTTATTGATCGAGGAATAATTGTTGGTTTTCATTGCTCCAACTTAATTTATGAATTCACATGTGGGGTTGGATTTACTGCTTCATTATTCAGAAAGAATGTATGCCTGATTACCCCAGAATGCTAGCAATTCAAGTAGAACATCTTTGAACTTAGAAAGAAACATAACTAGAATACTTCCCCTACCTTTTCTTGAGTGTCTTTGCGATTTGGAGATCGAGGCTTGTTGCTGCAGGGACTAAGATATGAATGAGGGTCCTCTGGCCATTTATTCTTTAACTCAAAGCCAATGTTTTGATAATTGTTAGCCAGAGGGACTGCCTATATTTGTTTCTGGCTCTTAATCTTGGATACTATGCATCCTATAACATTTTAAGATGAAATATTCTTATCTGAATCTGGAATTTTAGTCTGCTTGCTACCAAATTGCAGAGTCCACTCAGACTCTGAGCAGATAGAAGTATTTCATTGGAATAACTAGGGTGAAAACGTTTCAAGAGTCAAACATTTCTTAGAAGATGCCTTCTGCCTTTCTCACTGAACTGAGCACTGTAGCTTCCCTTTTTCTCTGAACAACTAGGATATTATTACCTATCAATGCCCAATTTAAGACCATCAATTGCCAAACTTGTTTTCATGCTCGCTTTCTGTTTCCTATCCTCACCCCCAGTGCTGTTTGTCCTCTTTTGATAAGCAAGCTTGGGTTTCAAGGTACCTTTTAACTGCTTCAAAAACGATAGTGTCTTTTATTTAGATACCATGAGTAACAAGCACATATTCAGTTGTACTGTGATTTCTATTACTCGGCTTTCTTCGTGATGTATGTATTGATTATAATAGTATTCTTATCATAAACAGCTGACTTAACCATGCATTCCTTCTTTACCACGATTAGATATCTTGATGGCGCTGCACATTCCTTGTGTAATGTGTTGAAAGACTAGAAAGGTCAGGATTCATTGGCTGAACCTCTATTGTTGTTTGAAAGAAGAAACAAGGTATAGACAAAAGGATAGAGAATAGAACATCAAAGCAGTAGCTCAGATGTTCCGTGCAGGTTTTTGAATTCTGAAATCTATGTTGGTTTTTTTCAAATCTTTGGTTCCTCAATTGTCTTGGTTGTACAATTGGGTTTTTCTAGTTGCTGCCAATTAGAATGAGTAATTGAAACATGTATTTGAACCCTTTGTTGTTTTTAAAGTTAAGCAGAACATTTGATTCAGCTTTTGTCATAGCTTTGCGTGTGCAAATCTTGAGATGCAAACCATTTTGCGGCAACCTTGTGCTTGCACGGATACCTTTCTATATTTATCTGTTTATAAAGAAAAAATCCTATATTTGATTCTCTTCTCTCTCTCAAATTTGAAGCTTGCACTCTTTGATTATTAACTTTAGAAACTGTTGGTATCTATTTGTGCCAGCCAGAAGCTCTATGCTGAGCCATATTAAGAATATTCAAAGAGAAAAAATTAACAATGTGAAGAAAATGTAATTCTGCATTTATGACAACAAGGAAATGCACTTCAAATATTTTAGTTGCAAACGGTTTGCTTTGTCTAGGTCAAACTATGGCTTGTTTTTTTCTCCTAATTTGGATATTCTGTTGTTGGTCTTTTTTTAGTGCGGCATTATGTTGTCATTTGTAAGCCTTTAAATTGAATGTTTATTGTTGTAAGTAGTAACTTATGTAGTAGAATGCTTTGCTTATTGCAGGTTCTATACCTGGTGTTTCATTTAATGAGATGAAACTACAGATCAAATTGGGAGTTCCTCGACCTCTCCAGAATTCCCTGGAAATTGAGAAAGTCAAGTCTGTTTTCCCTTAGTGAGTATAATGCACTCTTTTCAGTACTGTGTATAAACCCAACCTTCTGATTCTCAAATACGTATTGGAGCTTAGCATAATTTCTTTATGAAGTTTGCATCAGATTCTTATCGCTGAGGTACTGTCATGTTGTCCATTTCTGTCTTAGGTTATTCTTAACTTGTAATTAAGATATCCTAGATAAATCCCATTATATGTCAATTTTGCTGATATATCAAGCTGTGTGTCTATTGTTCTTCTTGTTGTATGGCATTCTCTTATAGTTTTTAGTAACAATGATGCATAATTAACAAAAGTATTACCATCTTTTCAAAGAAAAAGTTCTTTTTGTCCTGGAGTTTTCTCAAGAATACAGGGTCTTATATAGAAGCTTCTTTCTATTTCCCAACTTTTCGGTAACTCTGAAAGTGTTAGATTTCATGTTGTTACTTTTCTTCTTTCTCCTTATTGTTGTTACTGGGGGTTGGTTTTCAGCTCGAGAAGGACAGTAGGTGGGGGGAAGGGGAACTGGGAGAAAATTCAACCTTTTCTTTTAATTGCCTCAAAAAATGTTCTTTCTCTGCGACTCATGGCTGTCTTTTTGTCTCTTTGACAGTGGAAGCATCTTGAGCGTTGAAGTCGTGGATGGTGGGCTGATATGCTCAAGTGGTGTGCACGTAGAAGAAATGGGTGATAAGAATGATGACTGCTACATTGTGAATGCTGCTGTTTACGTTGGCTATTGAGTTGTTTTCGTGACTGTCTAAAGATGTCAGCTTTATCCCTTTGTCCTCATTACCAAGTATATCACTTTCACCTTGATGGCTTACCAGAACTGCGTAGGATAGATGGTTCTTTTTCCAGATAACGTAATAGGCACAAAATGATTCAAAATAGTGGATTTGTTTGTTTTTTCTTGCTGACTCACACAGAGATGTGTGTGGACAAACACGACATGTCTGTCTTGCTTAGATTTGCTAATATGCCTTTGTTTGTTGTGGTTGTGTTGCTTGTCTTTTTATAGACCTTGAGATGTTTGAATTTTACCACATGTTGTCTGAGATTGATAAATATGCCGATACCAATGATGCTGTTTTTCGTGATGTCTTCTCTGGCATTTTCTGCATGTCAAACTACCGACACGGCTACCGCTACCGCCACCGCCACCGCTACCACCACCGCTACCTACCGCCTCCGCCACCGCTGCTGCATCCAGCATGACAAAAACAGCATTTCTTGCTGCTATGATCTGCCGATCCCGCTACCGCCACCGCATCTAGCATGACAAAAATAGTATTCTTTGCTGACTTGCTGCTATGATCCGCCGATCCCAATGCATGCTAAAAGCAAGACTTGAGGGAGTAAGGGCAAAAGAAGATGAGGATCAGAATTTTCTCATATGCCGACATCATGATTGGGGTCATCTCTACCTGGTTGCTTGCATTTGTGTTACTAACACGTGAAAGATACTTGATCATGAGGTGTATACAGGATTAAGTTTTTGTACTCTCTTTTGTCTCTACTTTTCCGGTTGAGACAGATTTCTCTTTGCCAAAGTCCGCCAATTGGTTACCTTTGCACGTCCTGAGCCTTTATCTTTGCTTTTCTTTTCTCGTTTGGTAGTAGAATTTGAGCTATAATTATGAGGGGCCTAACGAATTACTCGTATCTTTGACTGACTTTACATGGTAAATGAAATGTCAGTAGTTGAGAGGTTGTGTTGGTGCTTGCTATACTGAGACGCTATCTTGAGACAGAGCCCATTTTTCTTCTCTGGTTTTCACTCTCTGCAGCATGCATCCACCTACCGTATTGCTCTTAATGAAGAATCTCTTGTTTAATTGAATTGCCGAGCAACTTGGCTTTGTGAAAAAGGAATGTTGTTGTTCACTTGAGGCATGGGCTAAGAACAGAATAGAGGTGCAAATAACAAATAGACTGCATTCTTGGCTGTACTTGTACAAGTATTCAAGCGTGAGTTGATTCCTAACGGAAGCAGCCTTGTATATGTTTACATTTGTAATTCCAAAAGCATGATTTTCTCTGTCTTATTCCTTTCTACGTAGATTTAATGATAGGACAAGTAAATCTGCAGCCTTGATTGTTTCCACGAATACAGGTCATGCAGATCATTCCTGCGAGAGCTAAAGCAAAGCATAGAGGAGCTGGTTCCAAGTATCAGGCACCCCAGGAAGGCACCAATGGCTGCAGTCATTACCCGATTTCGAACCACCGTAACCCGACGGATGAGCATCTTTTCTCAGTTGTGAGAGTGTTGTAATATCAAGCAGCACAACTGGTTTCTGCATGCTGCTTAGGGTCTTTTTAACCACGTCCACAGCCGGGGGTAATCCTGCTGGATATCTTGACCCTTGTAGTGGCTCTTGCTCTCCATAGCAACTCTTGGAATCTGAACCCCACTCCTTGCCACTGTTTTACGGTAAAAAGAAAGTAGACTTAGTTTCCAGAGATGGATTTTTCTAGCCGGAGGTTCATCTGTTACTTACTCGTAATGTGAGGGAGAGATCCCCTGGAAAAAGACCTTGGTCTTAGAAGAGTCGACATTCTGATTAACCCATTGTGCCCAAGTCGACAAGCCTTTGGAAAATGCCACTAGACGGTCCATATCTTTCGAGACAGTGGAACCATCTTGCACATAATCCCATCTGCAAAAAGCACAAAATATGATAATCATGTGAAAAAGTACATCTTTCTTTCTTTTCTGGCCAAAAGAGGATTCCCCCGCTTGAGCCCATCTACATGAATTGATACTTTTAAGGGAAGATGGAGTAAAAATGGAATGCCTCAAAGTTACAGAAAATGGAATATGCTGATTCTTACGGCTGAGAATCTCCCCTATGGAGCCACCAATGCCAGGTGTTGAAAACCAAAGCATCCATTCCTTTCCATGCATCATTGCCTCGATCAATGGAGTCCAATTTCAGTACCCGGCCAATATTTTCTTGTGCTATATCCACCAAGTATGTTGAATGGTAAAGATAGATGGTTACATCATAGTCCTACAAGACATTGTCAATAAAATTAGACCAACATTTTAATCAGATGTGCAGTAATTTGTGAGCTATTGGATAAACAACTTGGTAGCAGCAGTATCAAGTGCCATGAGAGATGGAATTTTTTTCATAGAATTGAAGAAACATAATCCTTTGTAATGGTGCAAACTGAAGAAAGAGCTTACGTAGTAGTCATAATGTTGGCTGTACATTGAATTTATCAAGTATAGGAAATGGTAAAACACAACAAAATTGTACCAAATGTTTGTTCCCGACAACTAGTAAAGCCAAACGTTTAGGCTTTAGCAAAGATACGAAAACGCCACCCCGTTTTGGATGTTTCAGAGGAATAATTGGCCTCTCCCAAGAAAAACAACAAAAGGGAATAAAAAAAAAAAGAATAAAAGAGAACTACATATAATAATTACCTGAAAAGTCGCATAAGAGAGGATCTCCTTCCTCACAAGATTGGTGTTAGCACTTGGCACCGACGCATGAATCAAACACAGGAAAGATTGCCACTGGTTCAAGCTCAAAGAATCTCCGACAAACATTATCTTCTTCCCTTTCCACCTCTTCAAAAAGTCCAAGCCATCAAACCTTTTGACCCAAAAAAGAGAAAAAAAAAATATGTAAACAATCATTGAAAATTTAAAAAAGAAAATTGCGTAGAATCTTTAATTCTTGGCTTTGAATACAAGTGAAAAGGGAAGGTGCATTCGATACCTGGGCAAGTTGCAAGAGTCAGGTTTCCAAGCATACTTGAGGTACTGTTTGTCTGGGCGGCCATATTTTTGGCAATCAAATTCATAGTCAATGAAGGGACATCCTGAGGATTCATAAGGAGGAAAAGAGCTATCGACGACCCATTTTCCTTGGAACAAGTTGCATCCACCGCCCAGGTGTCGACCTCTGTATCCAGTCACATTATAATGCACTGTCTCAACTGATGATGAGTTTGCATGCTGCACTGCAAATAACACAATAGCAGAAGCAAACAACAGTATTGATTGATGAAAAACAACCATGGTTCACGGGTTCTTGTACCAAAAATCCCTCTTGGATTTCGGTACCCAAAAGTTCAAAAGGTAGAGACGAAATTGTAAAGGCTAACAAGCTGTACTCTCTTTTTTGTAGTATTTTTCTTTTTGGCAATGAGCAAGATGTCCTCTTGACCAGGCAAGGGGGGATATATTTATCTCTGCGTACGATAAGAAACGGACAGGTACATAAGCAATGGTGAGGTTGGGAATTTGGAGGTTTTTGGTTCGGGGTATCAGACGGTCAAGAGGTGGTAGAAGGCGGATTGATTTCTGTATCTCACGCTTACATGAGTTGGGTTTTTTTGGATTGACTCGGAAAGAGTGTTTATTTATGGTAATAGTGTCAATACTGCTCAAAATCTTGAATCGGCAATTGCAAATATTGTTTATTTATAACTTACCAATATATATATATATGTATATGTATATATATATATGATTAAATTAATTTCTAAATTGAAGTCATGCATGCAATAGAGTATGCTAGTATCTAAGTAGTAAATACAGTTTCATTTGCTTACGAAATAAAAATAGGTAAAGTAAATTACTTTCTAAAAGCCATTCATGCACTCAAATTAGTCGTAAATTTTGTTAAACAAAATAGTAGTTCAAGTTACTTGCTTAAATTCATGCATCTAATTTTTTTTTTTATTACAAGTGAGAGGTTTCGAATTAAGAACTTCTCACTTATACTCACTCCTTTTATATTACCCAACCCACCTCTCCTTCCAAGTCATTCATGTACTTATTCTTATTTTGGTTAATTAATTTTACACCCTTATTTTGTTTTAAACAATACTTTATTTCTCACTTGATCCCTAAGTTAAAATTGGGACGCTTTTTTCCCTGAAATTTTAAATTCAATTTGCTTTAGTCCAACATTAATGAAATATAAAATATTCTAATTTTAGTGCCAAGGATATGGGGAGTAGCTAGAAATTACAATGTCAGTTTTTTTTTTTTTTTGTGCATTTTGTTAATGATTGGACTAAAGTGGAACGAGTTTAAAACTTCAGAGAGCAAAATTTTGCAGACTAAATTAAAGGATCAAGTGAAAATTGAGGTGTAATTTAAAGGTACAAAATGAAATTAACCCTTCTTCTTTGTCTTTCTTGAAATAGATCATAATTAATCAGGGAAACATAGAACTATGGGAGGCTTGAGGGGGAAGAGATTTTTCATTATTTCATTTTCTAAGCTACATCTCCCGTACAACTTGGAAATAAAATTCAACGCACAGTCATTAGACAATTAGTCACAGTGGAGGAGTTTAGTATCACGGGGGTAAGTATTTTTTTTTTTTGGGGGATGGATCACGGGTGTAAGTTTGTTAGGGAAATCAGAAACCACTAATGTGGCTTTTCGATTTGACACTTGTTGACTCTGATCTCTGCGTTTGAAAATTTAAACCTACCTCCCGTAATTTATACATTTGTAGGATGCTGCCCCGATAATAAAAAAATTGTACAACACTACTCTTCGTGTCTAAAAACTTAAAAGGGACAAAGTTGTTAATTGAGGAACATTTTTTTGCAATCATCGCCGTTATTGATGAGATTTTGTTCTAATGATTGAAATTAAAACTCAAGAACTTAGATGTCGTAGATTTTAATTTCTCTTTCTTCTCTCTATTTTTAAAATTTCATCTTTTTTCCTGCTAAAAACCTTTTTTCTTTGTAAAAAAAAAAAAAGAAAGCCACCGCCTCCAACCTTACACACACCTCTGCCTCCCTCCCTGGCTTCCCATGATACAAACTTTGTGGCTGATCACCTCCATCATCACTTCTCTAATGTCTCGCACTACCTAAAAATCCAAAGCAAATCTACCCCATCGAACATTCCCACTCCTATGTGATCAAATCTTGCGTGCAACCTATATGATCCTCATTTCCAAAAAAGTTGCCTCCATCTTAAGCCCATCATCACAATTCACCCAAACATACATATCCGGATAGATAAATCCACGATATTGAATTTTCAATGGCGCATTTTCCTCTGAAGATGATAGTGAATGGGAAATCACTGTCACTACAGGACCATGATAGCATAAGCACGTTTGGAATTGGAAGAACTAATCTGCACACTCCAAGAGGTCATCACTGATCATCCACCCCTTCATGGAATTCAGACGAACCAAACAAACATCAAATGACTGAGAAATGGATGCATGCCTCGATATATTGTCGTCGATGTCTTCTTGTGTCCCTCCAAGTGCAAACCACCTCTAATTAAACTCATTCTTGGCATTCTCCGTTTCATGGCAACTTAGTGGTTTTTGCTATGGGGCCTGCTGTGGTCCTCCTCTCTTTTAGACGTACATGTATTAGCCGCATTCTAGAGTAGAATAGAAGTCACATGATTAAGAAATGGTGGTTGCTCGAGGAGGGTTGTCAAAAAATGAGTGGATTCGGTTGTCAAAAAATGAGTGGATTAGAAGGCTCAACACTTTGCTGCTTGATACCTTTAGTTTTGATTTGATTGTCCTCAACAATACTGGATTAATATAGCAAGTGGATCTTGAAGTTTCTTATTGAATAGAAAAAGTAGTCCCGTGACCTTGCGAGCCAAGTAAGGATTTCTTTTTCCTTTTGAGTTATGCGTTAATGACTTGTACGACAAAATTAAGAGTTATAAACTATATGAATTTTAGTACTTTTTTTTTTTTGTATTTATATGGATATAACACATATCAAAACGAGTTATATATAGTGTTCATTTGCTGAAGTCAATTGAGCTCGATTATTAAAATTAGATCGAGGCTAATTGATTGCAAAAGCCCTTGGAGGTTAATTGATCTCACCTCTATGCGCATGTAATCTTCTGGGAAAAAAAAAAAAAAAAGAGGCTATAGAGAGTCTTAAGTTAATAGTTGATTGCTCATTATTGCCAATTATTGGTACCTACATGGCTAAGGCTTATAATTAGGCGTATGAGGTCATTTTAATCAACTTCAATTGATTGGAATCGCCCCACATAGAGCTTCATTCAACTAACTAACTCATAATCCTGAGGGAACAGCTCTATTTTTGTTTCAATTCCCTTAATTCCAATTTGGAGAAGCTTGAAGTTTTCTTAGACAAATTGGGTGTCAACTTTGGGCTGGAAACTTTTTTTTAGAGTGTCAATAATTGTCATCATTGCATGACAAAATGATGGTTTCAATGAAATAATTAGCACATTTACATTGGCAGCTATGGTAATAGCAAGTCAAGCCGCATTATGAAATTCTCATTTTCACTCTTTTTCTGGTTTTAATGATGAAGAACTGGATTGCCTCAACTTGCAGTCTCTTTCAAACTATGGTTTCTGCATGATTATATCATTCTTGTGTGCTTTGCTTTCCAATTTTTGTCCAGTGGAAAATTTATTTAAAAAAAAATCTTTTTCGGTGGACAGTAACATTAGTTTGGCCTCCAAATATCTTCTCTTGAGCTCCACCACTTGAATAATGGGTTTAGATAATTCAATTTATATTGGACGCTGATTATGACTTCCAAAAAGATTGTCGTAGTTATATACATTTCTTTTGTTTTTGATCGTTTCACCCACCTCATGTTAGGTTTTCATGAAAAATGCGTAGTATTTGAGTAAATTGTGTTTGGATTTACACGGAATTAATGTTTACTACACTTTTAATGGAAAGATTTTTTTTTTTTTTTTTAACTTTAGTAAATCAGGATGTAAATGCCACATACGTAAAAAAAAAAAAAAAGATTTCAAATTTGACTACAGTCGTATGTCATAAATCTAGGCCATCAATATAAAAAAAAAAAAAACATTAGGGTCACAATATAGGAAAATTTAATCTTTTCACCATATTATGGATAACCTCACAAATGTAGTTTTATGTGTAATATTGGGAAGACTTTGGTATTATTATTTATGAAGAAACTAATTTGCCTTGGAATATATTTTGCAGTTTCATACGGATTTTGAGAAAATACTACAGAAAAAATTGGAAAGCTAAGAAGTAAGTTCTATAATCATGGCAAATAACACCAGGTAATTCATCCTATTGTATAGTTTAAGTTCTGTAATTATGGCAAATAACACTAGATAATTCATCCTATTGTATAGTTTATAATTATTTTTTTAGGTCAGTCAGAGGCCGAAGCCAAATTACCATAGTTCTATTATGGATTATACCCATTAAATCTTCAACTAAACATCGTTTAACTATATGTGTGGTGAGTTGAAACTTGAAAGAAGAAGATGCAATCCTTTTTGCAAATTGAAACTATGCTTTTTATTACCAGTAAAGGAAATTATGCTTTAATGGAATATTAGCACATGAATTACCTTCCCGAGAAAACGTGGGTTCTAAAGCATTCCCAGTTTCGGCCAAATCAAATTGTATAGTAGTATTGAGGCTCCTCGATTGCATGATCTATTGTATGAACGCTCATTTGAGAATCCGCTTCAGCTTCCAAATGTCTCGCACCAATATCGCAAACGAATTCAAGAACTTTCTCAAGGCCCCAATAGTTCATGGTTTTGGGTGGAGTACGGTTGTGTATCAACTCCATATTGCGATCTTAGCTGTAAATACAAGTTGATTCCAATGATAAGAACGGATTACTTATTCATTAAAGATCGTGCGTTCAAATTTTATCATCGATATAAAGACTGTATTAATGAACGATCTATAAGAATTCCTGTAAATGATCTATAATTTCAGTGTATAAAAATTTTTGTAAACGATCTATAGTTCTAAAAGTATGTTCTACTCTGTAGTAATGGCCGAACCATGGCCAAATCCACCTAAATTTTTTTCCAAAAAAAAAAAAAAACAGTAATGGGATGTTGGCTGGACCAGAACTGGGCAATGTGGTAGTGTAAGCAGAGAGACATCCATTGGTGGAGAGCATACTGAATCCAAAATGGGCTAAGGTCAAGGTGGTTACTCTAGACAGTGGGCTGTAGGTGGGGCGGGAGGCGGGGGTGGACGCCAACTTGAGCGGCTGGTGGCGCGTGATATGTGTACATAAAAGAACAATAATTTCAATTGTTACGGCAATGTACAAACCATATCATGAATTGTGCTCTTTAAAGAAATACACTACTCCCCAAAACAAGCATTTGATACACTAATGGATTGGATCCATACAGCAATTTCCTATGTGCAATAATGGATCTCAGTGGCACACTTTTTAAGCAAAGAGGTTGGGAGATTCATAGGCAAAAACAATCAAGATTGGTGATTTTCATGTTCTAACTCCATATTCTAATTTTACTAGTATATCATGATTCTAAATAAAGGTGTTAAAAAAAAAAATGTGGTAGGTAATTACCACGTTCTGAAATGGAGATTCTCTGATTTGCTAACTATTCATATCTGTTTGACAGTTAATCTTATACCGCCTCTTTTACTTTTGAAGTAACCAAATTTCCGTTGCATGAACCTTTTTCGATACTACGAAGGGCTGGTCAGTGACTGCCTTGATGAGCAACCAGCACTTCCGAATTCAAGTTTGTATTGGGTCTGTTTGATAAGATTGAGATCCGAAATTTGAAATCAGAAAATTAAGTGTTGAAAGTGTTTGTTGAATTGATCAAATTATACATGTTTGATAGTTAACTGAATCATAGTGCTGAACTGAAATATCATAAAATTATTTTTTTTTATTTTGTTTAAAAAAATTACGTTTATTTGTGTATTTAGAGAGAAAGAAAAGCATGTATATAAGTGAGAGAAATGGAAGATAATGAAATAATTTGTATGTGGTGTTTAAATGTGCATATTTATGTAGGAAAGTGTATATTTGCATGCGTGTGTGTGAACAGAAAGAGAAAAATCTGTATTCTGTACTATTAGAGTATGTTTGAGAGCGTGTTATATGTTTGAGAGCTAAAGTATGTGTAGTCAATTCAGAAAATTTAATGAAAAATTTTCGCTAAAAACTTTGTAAACAAATTAAGCAGTGCTTGATACATTAAGTAATAAGCATTTCTGTTATCAAATATATTGAATTCAAAAAGTTTTAAATGAATTAATATTTGGTAGTAAGTAGAGTTATCAAACAAATCCTTAGATTTCAATCTCATAACACTAAGAATTACGCTACGAAATTGATAGAGTTAGGAAAGTTGGCTCCATGCATGTGATGACTTGATATTCACTTCAACTTTTCGGCATGCAGGACTTCAATTCCTTGGAGGATTGCCCAAAACTTTTAGCCATGACAAGCATATCTCTTGAAATCCATAAAAATAGGTAAATTAACATAACTCTTTTATGCTTTCAAAAATCATAACACGATTCTCTTGCAATTTGGACGAAAATGTCAAATCATGACAATCATTTTCTACAAGGAAACCAAGTGAAATGTCAGGATTATCGTAATTTAAAAATAAAAATGATTGAAATATATAAATGTAGTATGGAAAAGTACGTAGGTCCTATAGTTTAGTAGTTTTCGATGTAATCCTCTTATAATTTTTTTTAAAAAAATTTATACATAATCCCTTGTGGTTAATAGCTAATTTTTATAATGACATTGGGGGTAATTTTAACATTTATGTCAGGTCTATTATGGAGGAAAAATATTACCACTTTTACACTTTAGTCCAAACCATAAAAGAACTGTTCAAGGAGCTAGACATTGGAAACTTGGAGCTAGACTTGGAGATTGGTTTCAAGGAATCGGAATTTTACCAATGAAATCCAAGCTGCTATTCTTTACCAGTAACTGACTTCTGCCAACTGGACTTTCCAAGTAAGGTCCCCTCTCAATAGTGTTTATAAAGATTAAGTAGCCAATGTAGGTCATAAATTAAAAACAGAACCTAAAACATGGGATTCCGCACATAACCTTAACGTTGCAAAACACACAATTAATCCCTCTTTTCTTTCACTTGCTTTTAGCAACAATTTAAACGAAAAACACAGTACAAGATCACAAACGAACACAAGATTTTGTACATTTTAACACAAATACTAGTATATGATGAATATATCTAACCATATATAATATAGCAGGAAACTGATTTTAAGATTTAGGGAAAAAAATTAGGCTAGAGGGAGGGAATATAGGAAAAAGAGAAAGGAGAGAATACAGAGGAAGTTCAATTTTGAAACTTTACCATTTCTCAAACATATGTATAATGGAAGAAAACTTAAATCATAAAGGCTCCTAAACACTAAGGCCCATTTGATAAAAACAAAAGTTTGAAATCTCTGAATTTTGAGACCTGAAAATTTAAGTGTTGAATATACTAAGTTTCTCAACTAGCAAAGTTACACTTGTTTAATGATTAATTGAATCTAAGCACTGAGTCAAAATATTGCACAGATATGATAAGTTCATCTTCAAAAAAAAAAAAATCTTCATTTTTATTTTGAAAGGAACAAAAAGCATGTATGTGAGAGAAGATATAATGAAACAATTTAGAGGCAGTACTTTCTTTAATTTTTTTTTTTTTTTTTTGCATTAGCTAACCATAGTATCATCTTAATCCAGTAAATAATTCTATAAAATTTAATCGGTTAATAGTATAGTTTAACAGTTTTTAGAATGTAAAACTACACATTTTCTCCAAAAATTAAGCCTAGCTCAAATCCCCTGATCAATAAATGGGTACAGATAGAGCCTCACAAATGTCATTTTGAGAGTGGGCTAGGTCGACAATTGCGAGTTTTCCTTCTGCCCAAGCTCGACTTGTGGAAACCTAGATCATTGGGCCAAATTGATTGGGCTAAATTTACAGGCCTACGTGTATCCATCTAAATTTGCCTTTGAGAAGACCTTAGTATTTGTTACCATTTCATGGGCTCGTAATCACGAATTCGGTTAAGAAATTTGGATTTCTTTTAATTTTTAATTTTTTTTTACAAGACTTAACCATTGAAACTTTTGATTTTCAACCAATGTTTAAAAAACCGGACCGTTCATTGAACCGGTGAAGTGAAAGGGTCGAGGTTCAATCGGTCGGACCGGTTCAATCTCGGTTCAATGAATTTTTTTAAAAATTATTTATATAAATATATATATGTACAAAATAAGACATGTAATGGATTAATTTAATACTTTATATGATGAAAGGTTTACTATTTTTTAATAACTTGAATTTTTTAAAAATAAATTTTTTAAATTATAAGTTAAAACAAATAAATTTCATCTCAATTTCAATTATATCTAAATCCAACCCAAAAATATCACAATATTTTGAAATTATACAAAATTCACGTCTATGAGAATTTAGATATTGTGAACTTAAATTTTAATTTACGTTTTAGAGATTGCAATTTAAAAAAGGAAGTTTGGAGTTCAAAGGAAGTCAAGAAAATCGAAAATAGAAATGTAAACTTGATAAGAAATAAAAAATGAGATAAAAGTGAGTGGTTGTAGCATTAAATAATTTGGGTTAAAAAAATAATTCTTTTTGAACTTTTTTCAATTTAATGGACAAAAACAAAATTAAAAGATGGAAGAAAACATCAATAAATTAAAAATAAAAAGGTTTGATTAAAAAGGGAGTGACAAAAAAAAAAGAGGATAGAGAGAGAGAGAGAGAGAGAGAGTTGAAAATTAAAAAGAAAGAGTCATGAGAGGATGAGATTTTGTAAGAAAAATGGAAAAAAGAAATATGAGTGTTTGCTTTATATAAATAAGTTATCAAAAAAATTTAATAGGATGTGATGGTGTAACGGTTAATACATTGGTCTTCTAATTACAAAGGTCTTGAGTTTGAATCTTCATAACTGCATTTTGCAAAAAAAAAAAAAAAGAGGAAGGTTGAAAACCGGTTCAATAGCGGTTCGATCGTGATTTTTACGGTTCGACCGATTCTTGACCGATTTTCTGACAAAGTCAACTATGGCATTGAACCAGACCGGTGCCATGACCACGAACAAAAGAGGAAGGTTGAAAACCGGTTCAATAGCGGTTCGATCGTGATTTTTACGGTTCGACCGATTTTTGACCGATTTTCTGACAAAGTCAACTATGGCATTGAACCAGACCGGTGCCATGGTCGGTTCGTGGTTCAACCGGTCGAACCGGCCGGTCCGGTCCAATTTTCAAAACATTGTTTTCAACAAGGTCTCCATTAAATTAGTAATGTCCAAAATTTTGAAAGCAAGCAAAGAGTGTTAAATTTTCTCTCTTCATCAAGAATAAGCTGACAGCAACATGTGTTTGTTGTGTGAGTGATGATTTATAACACCATTTATTATTAGTTATAACATCTTTGGAAACTCCTTTATTTAATTTAGAGGGCAAATTGACATCTTTCCAGATTATGGAGGGCCACACGACTATTAACTCTCGAAATTGTATTTTCACTATTGGTTAGACTAACCAGGACAAAAACACTCCTTAATCTGCAGCCAAAGGCGATAAGGTGGGAGAATTCAGCAGAACAACAGAACCCAAGAAAAAACCAGCGGTAAGGTAGGAGTAAGAAATAGGGAGATTGTACTACTGAAGCAGAGACAGGGAGGGCAAAAGGAAGAAAATGGCTTGCATTTCAATGGCCACAATGTTGTCTTGTAGAACCAATTTTACTGTCCCTTCAGCTTCATTATCTATTCTCACCGGTCCAAAAACAACTTCTCATGGGTCTCTCAAATTTGCAGCCAAGGCCAAGGCTGCCACTTCGCGTTCTTCTGGGCTGCTTCACTGCTCCTTTTTAGCCCCTTCTTCTTCACTCTCCTTTTCTTCCAACTCTGCCTTTTCAGGTAATGCAAATTCTTGGTTTTCTTTTTGGTTTTGAATGTTGATGTTTGATCAATCTGAATTGCTGGGCTATATAAAGATTGAAGCTTTTTTGTTGGGCTGCTTCTTGGTACCTAGCTTTATGCGTTTTGGTTTACGGTAAATGGTGGATTCTAGACTTTTATTTTGTATTTCTCTCTAAAAAATTTAGTTTTTCCTTTTCCTCTTTTAAGAAGGGCAAGGATGGGGAGGAAGAAGCTGGGACTTAGGAGGGCATTGAGGCTGGAGACTTTAAGAGTAGAATCTTCTCATTCTTAGACAAGAAATAAGGACCTTTATCCACTTATTCTAGAAAATGGACTTGTATTCCTTATTAAGGGCTGCTTCTTTTGAATTTATTGAGTATTCATAGACATTGGCTTAGTCAATTCTTGGGATGAAATGAAATTTGTAGTATGGTTTTTGGA
The DNA here is from genome assembly GCF_036785885.1 of Coffea arabica. Lineage (NCBI taxonomy): Eukaryota > Viridiplantae > Streptophyta > Magnoliopsida > Gentianales > Rubiaceae > Coffea > Coffea arabica. The sequence goes on from NC_092312.1 coordinate 13,336,182, forward strand.
AATTGATAATTTATTGAGGGGAGAAAAACTGCAAGTTTGACAAAGCTGGGCAAAATTCCCATTTATTTGCTTCAATTCCCAATCCTCCCCACTTTCACTCCAAAAGAGAAAGAAAAAGAAAAAGAAAAGTAGAAGTGGAAAGCAATGAAGGAAGACTATCTTTTCAATTGTTCATGAAAAATTTGAGGCTTTTTTTTGTCCATTTGGCTGGTCATTCCTTTTTTTTTTTTTTTTTTTTTAATGTTTAAAGTGTTCTCTGATTGTAATACATGTCAAATTTCAAATTTTCAACACATTAAAAAGAAAAGTTAAATCAATGGGAATTAGAGAATTATGGTAAAATGGATACGAGTATGCCAAATATAGTTCATACAGAGTTAGATACCCATGTGGATAGCAGACTTCTGAATTATGTCACTCACTTCCTTTTTGTTTGTGTGTTCTATGGTGGTCTTCCCTGATTGAAAAGCTATAGCTTTTAACTGCTGATTTCATCATGTGTTTTGAAGGTTTACATGTCTCTAAGTGGTGCTGGACCTTATGTGATTGGCATTTCCACTATTACTTAATTTCCTTTCAATTTGTTAAGTGAATGCTGATGGATTGTTGGCTTCTTTACTGGCACTAACATCTCTTAAAAAATTTCAGGTTTGTCATTGGGATGGGACTTGCATTCTAATGGTGCAGCAAAGATAGTGAAAAGGCGCGGTTTGGTTGTGCAGGCTAAAAAATATGCTCTTTGTCAAACAAAGAGGAATAGGTCAAGGAAGTCTTTGGCTAGAACTCATGGCTTTCGGAAGCGTATGAGCACCACAAGTGGAAGAGCAATTATCAGGCGACGTCGTGCCAAGGGTCGATGGGACCTCTGCCCAAAGTCCAATCCAAGCAGTGGAAAACGTGCCTAAATATTGACTGTTCAATCAATTTTCTGTAGGTGCGGAAAAGTAATGTCTACTATTAGTGATTTATACTCATGCTTCACCATTTCATGTGGGAAATTGGTTTTGTACGAGATATATGGTATGTTTGTGCCAATCATTAATTTCTGTTCTTGTCTGGTTAATTGAAATGCGATTTCAAGGAATGAGAAAGTAACAAGTATGCTGCTCAAACTAGTGTTAAATTTACCACAGAGACGACAGGAATGATTCTAGTGATGATCGATTCCCAAAGTAGATGTGATTACTTGTAGAAGCCAGATGCTAAATTTCCAAAACAGGAATGTGTTTAACCAAAATAAATGCTGTAATTAGATACCTCTCGATGGCTGGGCTCTAAACTTGCAGCTTTCTTTTTCTTTATTAATGGCCCTGCCACTGTGGCCTTCTATGATGGCATTATCTTTTTGTTTTGGCTATTGGTTTGGCCTTTTTACTTTTTTGCATGCCCCTTCATTGCAGCTGGTGCCTAGTGAGTTTGTAACGAGCAAATGTTTTTATTCTTTCCAGTTGTGACCTCCTGCAAAAAGATTGCATAATGAATATTTGGATCGTGGAGTCTTTGCATGTATGGCATCAGAGTGGTTGTTTGGCGGCAAACTTCGTTTGTGTTAGCTAGTTATCTGGGTCAGATCACTGTCTTGTAGCCTGCAATATTTTCTGCTACTGAACCTACTTTCTGGTAAACACCTTTTCACCTTTATAAGGGTAACCTTCATTATCGTCTGGGGCTGCTGAGGGAAATGTAGCAATTGCATCATTCATGATGCTACACCATTAATTTTTATACCAGTCCAGAAGTGTGCCGTTGTATCATGAAGTTGCCTTTTCTGAGCGAGTACATCCCTTTAATCATGACAGTGAGGATATATTTGTTTTAGAGTGGTCAAGTCAAACGACAAATCCAATTTCAACTTGGTCTTAGTTCCTGCAAGAAACTAGTTGTGGATAACATTCTAACACAGATGATGAGGTTGTTTGTTGCCACATGCTTCTTGATCTTTGATGCCTGTAACAACTCCTTTTCTCCTGTCAATGCATCAAGTAGATTTGTTATGCTAACATTACCTAAATGTTGTTGTGTTAGTCTGACTTTGGAGTGCATCGCTAACAACATGGCGCTTGGTCATTTCTAGGATCTGCAGATAGTCGATTTCTGACTCTTATTGGCATCGCCAGTGCAGTTGAAATTCAACATTCTCAGGAATTATCTGGAGTCATTTGGCCTCTTTCTATCTCATATTTCTACCTTCATCCATCATGAGCCGTGAATCTATTAGTCTCTTAGCCATGTACATTTCATTTTGTCTGGGTTGGGGTTTTGAGCAAAGAACTAGGAGTGCAGGAACCTCTTTGCCACTTAGAATACACTGGGGGATTGTTTGTGGTACTATGATTTTGCAGAATGTGAATATCAAAACCTGCATGTTCCAAAAATTTGTAACATTGTTAGCGTCCTTGCTCATGATGATATAATATTAGTCCTTGTCAGTTAGCCTTTTAGGTAACATTAGTATCATCCAAGTGATTTAACCTGGAGCTTTTAGTGAGGTAATATGAATAATTGGAGTTTTGTAGGCTGTTGGAAGCTGTTAACGTAGTTCTGAGGGAGGCACTAAAAGCTGTAACGAGAAAAATTGATCAGCTGGTTGGAGGAATTGATAATGTTTTATCTTCCATTTTTTATTTTCTTGAAGTTTGTTGATTAGTCCCAAGTGCTTTGAGCTGATCATATAGTAATAATCGTACAAGCATTATGCCAAACTGCCAACAATTACTTTTGCATCAATTGATATACCATTAGGGATTTTTTTTTTTGTTTTTTTTTTGTTTTTGTGTGGTGGTTGTGTGGGGGGTAAGGGAAGTCTTTCTGTGATGCTTTGCTTGATAAATCATTCGAAGCTTAAAATAGGTTTTGATGGTGGAAATGATCATACACCATTTGCTCCTATTTGGATGGATTGCTTTATGGTTCCCTACCTTTTCACTAAGAAAAAAAATTAACTCCTATTCACCAGTGTAATAACTAGCAATAGGTACCCAAGCAGTGAGAGATGCAGTAGAAAAAGAAGTAAAAAACTTTAATGTTTCCATTTAAACTCTGAAATTAATTTTCATTAATTAGTTTTCACACCAAAAAAAAAAAAGGTTACAAATTTTTCTTAAATTACACGGAGCGTATGCAAAGAGGGAGTCCTTGTCTGCGTGTGCTCCATTTGATAAGCAGAGACTGGTGCTGAGGACAATAGGCAGCCGGTGCCAGTAGAACATTGTGCTATGAAACGTCCAAAAGATAATAATATTCTCAAAGTACAAGGTTACAACGTTCAAGGAAACTTATTTATTGTCTTTCCTAGGGTGCTAAAAGTTTTCAACGTACGTACCAGGAAACTGATATCTTTCCTTGGGTATTAAGATTTTTTTATGCCCTTCCAGAATTACAGCAACTTTCTATTTCATTCTCAAATGGTCACCAAATCACTGCTGCAGCTTTTGTTCCGCATATAGTCACCAGAGCAGGTAATGGCGAGATTCTCCTTTTCCAGTAGTACTTGGTGCTGCTTTAGAATTAAGATAAGCATTTGAGACACTTCATTAAGGCATCTGTTTGCTCAGGCTTGCCCACAGACACACGAACATAACCTGACAATTCTTTGTTGTTGTAGTGACGAATCATCACTCCCATTTTGGCAAGGTCTTCCTGCAAGACACCGAATGCCAGTAAGCCAAAGAAGTAGATGGAGCAATAACATCTTGTTGAAGTAATGAGGTAGCAACTTACAAAAAAATGTGGACGGGAAAGGTTTGGAGTTTCTTTTAGATGAAGAAAAACCAGGCCATACACATTCATAATGAGTAGGTTGCAACACTGAAAACCATTGATCATACTCGACTCTAGAGCAAGATATAGTTGGATAATCACTTCTATACCTATAAGTATAATATATTTTCTACATTGTGCCTCTTGATTAAATCTGAAGTAAATTTACAACTATTAGAGGAGATGACAAAGAGAACCAATTTCAGGTTGCTTGGCTACCTGCTGACTGTGGTAAGCAGGAAATTGGCTCATCAAATAATTCTAGCGTACAAGGTGGCAGAAAAGAATATGAACCCTGTTCATGAACTAAGGAAACAAGCTGAAGATGGGTTTGCAACTGCATACAGGACTAGCCATCAAGGGTCAAATGCTGAGATGAAGCTCCGTTTTTTGGCCAAGATAAGTGGTGGCTCAAAAGAATAGCCAAAAAATGGAACAATGATGGAAGAAGCAGAGTGGATTCTGTATTCTCAAACCATAGAAGAGCTGCTGTATAGTAACGTTCATGAATATTTTTCAAAGAGGTTAACAGCAAGCAACTTAGCAGTCATACACAGGAGATACATAAATACACACACAAGTACATTTTTTCATAAGGGAAAGAAAAGGCAGCAATCTTAAAGATAGGGAGGTTAAACTGAGTTATGGAGACGGAACAATAACCCAAACTTTCATAGTGGCAAACAACAATGATCATTTAAAACTCAAAAAATTTTTTCATGATAACGAAGTATTGTACCTTCAACTTCTTGGCATCCATTCCAGATGCAACCTCACAGAGGATGAAATTAGAATAACTTGGAAATGGATTAAGGAATGGTACTTCTTTCAAAAGCTTAAACAGCCTTTCACGTTCTTGCACCAAAGCCACTTTTACTTTCTGGCAAAAATAAATCACATAGGTGATGGTCAATGGGACATCAAAAGTGAAGATTACCGATCGATCTGAACATCAGAATTTTTTAGGCCCTCTGCAAAGCCAGAGTCTTGAGCTTACCTCCAGGTAGGCAGAGTTTCTCAATGCTGCACATGCAGAGACTTCTGCTGCAACAGACACATTATATGGTTGTTTTGCTCTCCAGAGGTATTCAATAATACTCAGGGGAAAAGCTCCATAACCCACACGAAGACCAGCTAAACCTGAATGACAAACATTCCAATCCAAACTGATAGGTATAAAGCAGAGAGTAAAAGTTCCACAGGGTTCTAAATGTGATGTTTTATTTGAGTGCCTTTTCTTCTCTTTTATATTCTCCCCATGCATGACTAATAAATAATTCTTGGACACATACACATAATTTAAACATGAGCCATCAATTAGATTTAAGTTGGTTCTCTGTCGCCATATTTTCAAAATATATAACTTAGAAATAAGGATAGAAGAAAGACGCCCACTATATTACCCGGACTGAGGTATGGGAGTCCCGCCAACACGACTACTCTAGTGCAAAATGAAGAGTTGGACATAGGTATGGCAGAGCAAAGTGAAGAGTCAGGGTAATATAGCACACCCGTACCCATCCCCATGCAGAATCCTAGTTAAGACATTTCATGAATCAGACACCTAGAAATATTTCCTTGTCCAACATCCATACCCAAGTCCATGTAGTATGGCTCCATATTATGCAAGGCAGGGTGTAAGACTTAAATCAATTTGATTAACTAATAAATAAAACCATCCTCTCTTCAAAGTGAGTAGTGAGGTTGGTCAGGCATTACAGTATCACAGTAACTGTTACGACCGGTCAAGGTTGTGACAGATACGCCTTGAAATAGAAATAGGAGAAAGGTCTTCCTAAAATTCCAGACCGTTAAAAACTGAGGGCGTATAAACCTACCAGCTCTTTTACTGAATGTGCGGAGAACAATCAGATTCTCATGCTTCTTCACCCACTGCATTTTAGACTCAATTCCTGAGAATTCAATGTATGCCTCATCCAAAACAACCAATATGGGCAAATCAAGTATTTTCAGAAGAGTATCATCTCCAATTATGCTGTTCCACACAAACACCAAAAAAGTTCATATTAAAACAAAATCCAGGAAGTTCACATTATCATTTGCCTTTAGCAAATAAAGTCTTAACAGAAAAAACTAAATGACAAATATTTAAGCACAAATATATCATCATTGTTTACTGCAGTATGATTAAGAAGTAAAATTTGAATACAAAGAATCATCTATCTTTTTACCAGACATATGAATAAATCTATGAATAAAGTAAAAGCAATTGGTCTTCTAAAAAATCTGACCGTTCATTCCATTTTTTCCTTAATTACAACATCTTAATCTTTTATTCAAAATAACTATAGAACAGGGATACTGTACTCCCACAATCTTTGTTCTCTTTCTTCATACTCTAATAAGTGATGAATTACAATAATTAAGCTTGCATGATGAGTTCCGGGCAGTTTCCATGTTCAACAATTGCATGGAAATAAATTACTGCAGCACTTACTGTTCTAATCGTACACTTTAGCTTCCCTTTGCCAACCTTGTAGTTACTATAATTTGGTTGTTCTTATGCAATCTTATTATTCATAGTTCTCTACCATATCTGTAGCAATTTGGAGGGCTATAATTGCTAAACAACCATAAAACATCAGAATCCCCACTTTCCTCCCCTTCCTCTCCTTCAGCCTTTACTATGGCACATTTAAGAGTATATATACATGGATCTGATTGAGAAATATCACCTTGCAAAAGGTATTTGTGATAAACTATAATAGAAGATATACCTGCTAAGAAAGATGCTTCTCAAAATAAAGGTACAAAAAAATTAAACCAGTTCCTATATAGCATAAGACTCAAATATGCCCAACTTGGAATCTAAATTAGCCAACATCAACTGTTGCAGCACTAATGTTAGCCTCTTGTAGCCCAAATTTGAACTAGTATGAGTTTTTTAGTCAAGGAAATTACTTGACTGACTAGGATTGTTGTCAGTAAGATGCTTGATAGATTCTAATTTGGTCAATTTGAAGTAACTTCGGAAATTACTTCATAGTGAATTAGTATCAACTAATAGCTAAACTATGTAGAATTCCGCTTTAGAAGGTTACGTAGCTCATTTTGAAGAGATGATTCTGGCAGAAAGAATATTTAGAGCTCATTTAAAATCAATTTGTCATAGTTTTCCTCGCCTATCAAGTGCCATCCTTATTTTACTTATCTGGACAAAAGATAATTTGAAATCATATTACTTTGCCTAGCTGACAAACATCTGACAGAGAAATTTGACACCCGCTATTTCTAGAGACCCCACTCTAGAAATGAGATATCCGTAATGCGACCCACCTAAACAAAACCTGTAGGTATGCTTTCTCATTTCTCCATTTCTTCTTGTTGCCGGTACTTCGTTCCATTCATGTTCTATATTTTAGTCTTATTCAAGCAATTGGTAAAGTTTCATTCATTAAACATAAGAGAATAACTAAATGAAAAATAACAACTACATCAAAATTAAGCAATGAGAAAATGGAAGACCAGATGACTAGACAGTAAATTTAATCTCATTCTGTCAAAAGACAAATTGCAAACTAAACCACAAAAAGATCAGCATTCTTGTAACCAAATATTAATTTTGCATTAGAAAAAACATGCATTGACTCGGAAGAACATACTGTAGAGACTCCTAAGTGATCAAATTCAAACTTAATGTTGCAACAAGTATGGAGCAACAAGTACCATATTTGATGCAAGGTAATACATAGATTGACCACATTTAAAGCAAGAAGTACCATTAAAGAACAGATGAAGTATTAGATTACCTCCCATCTGGATTATTTGGTGAAGTTAAAAAAATGCATTTTGGTTTTTCCTGCTCAACAACCTGCACAATCCGTTCAACATCCAAGCTAAAATCCGAGTTGCGAGGTACTGTAACAGTTAAAGATGACCAATGTTATTATCCGTGAAATAATGAAGATAACCATCCAGAAATAAGACACTAAACCAGCTAAAACCTAGCTTTAGAAATTGAACCATTCCTCATTTTATGATTAGCACAATTGTCCTCTTTATCATCACTAAAAAGTGCATTCTTGCTAGGAAAAATGTTAGATCAGAAAGAAAATTACAAGATAGAGAACAGAACTGAGAAGGAATTCAATAACTCATGTTATTGTTAGGGAATGCAACCTATGACCAAAGGGATGAAATCAAATACTCCAAAAAATATAAAAAAAAAAGTTTGTTAAAAATGGGATTCAAAATAATTGACACATGAATCTGGTATATTACCAGGAAGTAAACAGAGTTAGAATCAACTTTGGAAAAGATAATTAAGAGAAGACAAATATCAAAATTCTGTCTACCCTTAACTACAAAGGCACCATTAACAGCTGCATCAAACTCGTACATGGTAAAAGTAGGCGGACAGTCCACAATTTTATCACCTGGATCTAGTACACACCTGCACGGGATACATGCAAACAAAAGCTAAAGGTCAAAAACATGCAAAAGATTATATTGCAAAGTCACAATGCACAATAAGAAACCTGCAAAAGTAATGCACTTTATAAAGTACATCATCTTAGAAAACAGACCGCATAATCAAATCAATGAGCTCATCTGCACCACAGCCCGCAAGAATGTATTCAGATCCAAGACCAGAATCTTCAGCAAGGGCTGCACGCAGTCGTCGACTTTCAGGGTCAGGGTAAATATACGGGAACTTCATTGCTCCCAAAGCTTCAAAAACCTGTAAGAAAGTGACATCTTAGCAGCCAGGAAAATTAAATATCACCTACAAATTGCACGGAAAGCATATTTTTCTTAAAAGACCTATACTGATATTAACCCATAGATAAACTTAGGTAAGAAAAACACTATTTAACACATGACTTACCTCTGGTGGTGGGCCATATGGGTTTTCATTGGCGTCCAATTTTACAATATCCTCAGGTTTCCTACCTAGTTGAGCTGACAATACCTAATAAGAAGCATTGTAATGTTCACAAAATCCTCAGGCTTCATAACAAGGCATGATCACTAAACAAGCGAAAAGAATAACACTTTAGAAAAATAAATTAGTAAAAGGTTTCAAGATCTCAAGAAGTCAACAAACAAAAAGCTAATAGGAAGTAGCAGTTTCTCATAGCTCATACAGATATTCAAGGTCCAAATAGTACTAGCTTGAGGATAAAGGGCAACAGAGGCAAAGGATCACATTTTAAAAGGAGTAGACTTTTGCTCTACAGAACGCATAACTAGCTAACTGCTTCAGAGAAAGGCAAAAAAATTCACAAGGTAAGTAATAGCATATTGAATTGAAGCACAACCAAATCAAGTACGCTAGCACGCCAACACACTCCTCTAGAAGCACTACAAATTTCTCAAACAACTCAACTCAGCAGCTCACTTTTAAGCATTTGTTTCAATTAAAACAGTCTCAAACAACTGTTTATCATTTCCGTATTGATAAAATAACAGAACCACAAAAAAAATGGAACTATTACTCAAAGAAGAATACAACAGTAAACGGAACAGAACTATTAAAATTAATGTTTCAGTCACCTCAAAAGGCAAAATGGGCTGATAAGGTTTCAACTTTCGGAGATGGGATCGGATGAACGAGTCCCCAGAGACCTTCGACAAGCATTCTAGTTGTTCACCATCGTCTTTCTCGTTGACAGCAGCTGCAGGCACAGTTGACGATGCCATAATGCTAATCGAAGTCTGTAATCCTCTGTTGCCTCTGCTACAGATGCTTTGCTGCTTTCCCTCAAATGGCCAGATGGGCTTTGGTCTGTCAATGCAAAGAGATGACAATGTTGTGTTGCCCAGTAGCTCAATCACACCCATTACACCACAGAAACTTCTGCATTTACATTGAAAATCAAATGCTCAAAATATACAACCAAATAAATAGTAAACAAAGCAAAGCAACAAAAAAAAATAAAATTACAGAATATAGATTTCGATCATTTTGGGCCCAAATTAACTCCATCGAGAATTCCCAAACCAAAAAGAAAGAAAAGAAAAAAGAAAAAAAAACAAAGATAGAAAAACCAGAAATACCGAGGAATAAGAACAAGGGCTGAGAATGAAGTTTCCCAGAGGAAGATTCCCAAATAGGCCTGGCTGCTCTGCTCTCGGCGCTGGAAATGAGGAGCCCAAATGGGAGAGATTCTGCAAAGAGTTATGAGCGGGGAGTGTGGTGGTTAGGCCTGTAAGTTGGTCACACGCCGGCGTAAACTATAGAATGGTAAAGGGTTTTAGGTTGCGGTCGAAGTCCATCGAGGCTTACCTTAATTTGGTTATGCCGCAGCTTAGTTTTCTAACCAGTGTACCGCCTCTATAAAATAATCTTTTGAGTTTTGATTAGGAATTCTTTGAATCTTATAAAGCAAATCAGTTATCAAATAGTAGACTCGGGTAGAGGCTTGGGGGCTCGCAAGCTGCCAAGGACTCGAATTCTAATTTGGCAGCGGGGAAGATGCTAAAAGCTCTCCCGTAATTATTGCGCCGACTAACCAACGACCTTGATAGTTGTTGGCCATTAGGAAGCGGATCAAGGGATTAAATCCTTTAACTTATACAGTGCATTCGTTTGATTTAATAGTGATTCAATGTCATCCGAATTCTTCTTTGATCCAGTTGGATTCACATTCTCTATAGTAGAAATAGGTATAAAATAGAATTTATCGCTTCAACGAAAAAAAATCATTGGAGCGACTCCTAGGATTTCAAACGAGTTGAACCGAGTCAAGTTTTGATCTAATCGAGTCGAGTCTTGACTTAATTTTATTGAATTCGAACTTGAGTTCGAACTCGACGAGCTAATAATTTAAAACTCAATCTCGAGCTCGAAAATATAAAAAATAATTATTTTATTTTTTAAAAATAAATAAGATAATATTTTTTTCTTAATAAATAATAAAATATTAAGGATATATATATAATTTTACTATTAAAATAAAATATATATACTATTAATAAATAAAAAAAAATATATATATATATATATACTCAAGCCGGCGAGCCTAACGAGCTTAATAATTTGAACTCAAGTTCGAACTCGATTTCGACTCGAGCCAACTCGAAATTGACTCGAGCGGCTCGCGAGCGATTCGGTTCGTTTTTGCAGCCGACTCCAATGGTTAATATACAATGGATGTATAAAAATTATGATGAAGTTGATCCAAATGACATTGAGTTGTCCTCTCAAGCTGTTTAATTCATCTGTTCGACTACCTCTGCACAACCTAACTCCAAAGGCTTCAAGCAATCTTCCCTTTTGTGTTTGAGTTTTTGTTCCTTTTGATAAAGCCAATCAGCCAGTTGAGGGGGGACAAATTGTAATCAAGAGAATTTGGTAGGCTTGTCTATCATCATAGGAAAATTATAGTTTCAAATGTTAAAAACATTAAATAGCTCATAAGCACGCTTTGCTACATTTCCCAAGAGGAAGCAACTTAATTAGAAGGGAGATTATCAAGAACCATTGGAAGCTTGGTATGGTGTTGCATGTGACAAACCTTGACAGACTATCAGTTTCGACTGGTTTGTTCCGAAGATTTCCATGCAACGAATTAAATGGGCTTTAAAACTAAGCCAGTTTAAGAGAAAGAACCTCATATCTACGAGAGGAGATTGTGCCAACGATAGCACAATCAGTAATTTTTCCATAGTTTGATGATAATTGATAAGAAACTTGGACCAATAAGTATATGCACAAAGTCATACAAGAAGGAAAATTGGGAGACTTCTTGCTTTCCACTGCGGGGAATACTTGAATCGCTAGAGAGGCAAAGTTCCCAAGCATCATATTTTCACTCTAACTAGGAGATGTCGGTGCTTGGTGGAACCGTGGAAGTAATAGAAACGTTAAATCACCATGAACCTGAAAGCTAATACCCGCCATTTTATGATATATCTTCTGACAGCTAGTAATCGTCCAAAATTCTGTATTTCAAATTTCAGGTCTGATTTACTGGGAATTTGTTGCTTTTTAGGATGTGAAGCCATATTCTCCGTTAGAAGGTGAGAACACGTATAGATAGACTTCCCTTGCATCTTACGTTTAACCAATTGGCCTAGAAATTAGACCCCCGAATGAGCCCGGTAACATATCATTGTTATCAATGACAGGGACAACCAAAGGTTAGCTACGTACGTAGACGGTCCTCCATTTATCTCACATAGCATTTCTTAATTATCTTCATTTAGAATGTTACAATGAGTCTGTTTCCTACTATTTTGGACCTTAATGAGATAGGATAAGCATAAAAGTCACAATGTCATATTCTAACTTTTGCTTGTGAGCTTATCTTTGTAATTTTACTTGCTCTGTTTTTTTTTTACTACGTTTATTTCTAGAGCCCTAATGATCAGACATCAAGGCAAATATTTGTCAAAAATATCGAAATTTGGACCACCATAACGTCCTCATTTGTCAACATAAAAGTTTCAGCTGATAGGCAATGCCTTGTGGATCCAGATAGAAAAACAGCATCAGACGACATATGCAAAATACAAGCCGAAAGTCAAGAGAAAAGGACATTAGTTTGCTCCATACGGTAGGAAAGAAATGGAAATCAGTGTATTTAAGCAAAAAAAATTGAGTGCTAAATGCTAATAGTACATTGCTTATTCCTTAGACCTATATAAGATGATATATCTTGTGAACAACTGGTCATCAGAGTTCTCCAAATCAATTCTAGACAATTATAGACTAATGGGATCAAGTATCTTGAAGCAGTTTGTTTGCTGTTTTCTGATCATTATCATTTCATGGGAACCACAGGCATTGTCTCGAATGATCCCTGATGTTTCCATGATAGAAAGGCATGAAGACTGGATGTCTAGTTATGGACGCCAGTACAAGGACGCTGCAGAGAAGGAAAGGCGCTATAACATATTCAAGGCAAATGTCAAGTATATAGATTTTGTTAATAATGCAGGGAATAAACCATATAAGCTAGCTGTCAATGAATTTGCAGACCTGAGCAATGATGAGTTTAAAGCTGCTCATATTGGACAAAGAAACCTCTCCAAGACAGCAAAGTCGAGCACAGCAAACCCTCTCATGTATGAAAATGTCACCTCAGTTCCCCCTAGCATTGATTGGAGGAAGAAAGGAGCTGTTACACCTATCAGGGATTCAACATGTGGTAAGTGTGAAGCAGTTTTTAGATTCTTTATTGATTGTTATTTTGCAATTGTTCTATAGAATTCATAATAATTGTATAGGAGCTTGGACAATTCCCGCTGTTGATGCCGTGGAAGGGCTTACCAAGATCAAAACTGGAAAGCTGTACACCTTGTCAGTTCAAGAAATTCTGGACTGTGATGGTGGTGGTCACAATGGTTGCGAAGGGGGTTTTACAGATGACGCCTTCCAATTCATTAAACAGCATGGGCTGACTACTGAGAGCAACTACCCTTCTAAAGGAAATGTAGGCACTTGTGACACCAAGAAGGAAGACGAACCTGTGGCAAAAATTAGTGGCTATGAGAATGTACCAGTTGACAATGAGAATGCGCTTATGCAGGCAGTAGCTAACCAACCAGTTGCTGTCATAGTTGATGCTTCTGGTATGGACTTCCAATTTTACTCGAGTGGTGTCTTCACTGGAGACTGTGGAACTGCTTTAGACCATGGTGTAACATTAGTTGGCTACGGCACCAGTAATGGCAAGTTGAAGTATTGGCTGATTAAGAACTCATGGGGTGTTGACTGGGGAGAGGATGGATACATGAGGATGCAACGAGATATTGCTGCTAAGGAAGGTTTGTGTGGAATTGCTATGGAAGCCAAGTATCCTACTAAATGATCCAAATGCAGTTTAAGCTTATATATGTCGTATTTTAGTTGATTTACCTGGCTTGCTTTCATTAGGGTGCAATCTCAGTTTGGAACTTCTTGCGGTTGAATCTTGACTGAGTTTACAAATATCAATCCCTGCAATGTACATTTGGTGTCATATGATAGTTTGATGAATGTTTGTGGAATTATTTCTTCCTAGTTTCCAATTTCATTATGCTAAATGAGCTGGAAATTCAGTTAACGAGTCTAGTGTGAAAACCTCTTCCAGCTTGTCAACTTGACGAACGAGTTTGAACCAGGCTGAATTAGTAAACAAGCTAAGTTTAAACAAGAGATGTTCGATTCAGCTCGACTCATTTACAGTTCTAATCTCTCGCATCTTTGAGTTGAATCATTTGGCTGGACATCATACCCCAAAAAGTTCCATGGCATGGACTAACAAAGCTTAGTTGCCTACGTAGACAGTGCACCGTTATCCTAGCCCAGAATTTCTCAATCATCTTCATTTTTAATGTTGCAATGAGTTCGTTTCCTACTATTTTGGACCTTAATGAACAATTGGTTAAGCATAAAAGTCAGAACGTCATATTCTACTTTTTGTTTGAAGTCAGAATGTCATATTCCACTTTTTGTTTGTAAAATGGTGAGTAGGGCTGTAAACTGACCGATCCTTAACGAATAGTCCGGACTCAATTCATTTAGACTTGATTTAGATTCAATTTTGAACGAGTTTGAACTCGATTTCAAATCAGTATTAGAACTGGATTAAAGTATCAAATTGAATTTGAACTTGTATTATTCGACTCGTTAAAGCTCAATTAGGCTCGAATAAATTTTTTTTATTTTATTTAATATATATATAAGTGTTTTATACATAATAATACATTTATTATTTTATTGTATAGATATTATATATCTATTATTGATAAAATAATATTAAAATGTAAAAAATAAATAAAATTTCGAGCTCTTGAATTGAACTTGAACCTAATAAATATCAAATCAAATCGAACTCGAGCTTAAATTTAAACTCGTACAAGAGTTCGAATTCGAGTTCGATCCCAAGATTTCAAATCAAGCTTGATAACTTCAAGTTCAATTCAATTCAATTCGTTTGCAGGCTTAGTAGTCAGTGTTATATCTCTAGAACTTTGAGGATAAAACAACAAGCTGAACACTTGTCAAAATATCAAAATTTTCTTCTGGCAGGCAAAGGCATAGAACCAAATACAGGAAAAGCACCAGACGACATTTAGAAGATACAAGCCTAAGGGGAACTGAAAAGGACACTTGTTTGATCCATACAATAGGATAGATATGGAAATTAATCTATTCAAGCAAAAAAATGACTGATATATATAGCAAAACCCATATACCCATAGAAGATGGTTGTCTTGTGAGGGAAATTTCATCAGAGTTTTGTAATCCATTCTGAGTAGAAAAAATATTTACTAATAGGATCAAGTATCCTGGAGCAGCACGCATGTTTGTTGTTTTCTCTTACATGATTATCATTTCATGGTCTCCACTCTCTACAAGTCTTCTCTCGAATGATCCCGGATGTTTCCATGAGAGAAATGCACGAGGAATGGATGTCTAGTTTTGGAAGGCATTGAAAGGACGCTGCAGAAAAGGAACATATTCAAAGCAAATGTTAAGTACATGGACTTGATCAATAGTGCAGAGAATAAAGATGCAATCTAGCCGTCAATATTGAATATGCAGACCTGAGCAATGATGAATTCAGAGCTGCTCATATTGGACGTAGAAGCCTCTCTGAGAGAACGAAGTCAAGCACAGAAACCTCTGTTCTTTATTTTCTTTACTTTAATGAAATGGATACAAGTGGATCACATGCATCAGCTATTTAAAAACCATCAAACTTATTGAATCAAAGTAAGTCAAGCGTTTACATTCATTTACGTATTTTAACTCACTCATAGCCATTCACAAGCTTTGATTTAGGATGGATCAATGGTTATGAATAAACATTTCCTCCTCTAGTATAAGGTACATCTTCTCTTTGTGGATCGAGTTAGGTTCGTATGATCAGATCAACGTGTTCGAGGATGCCCTTCCACGACATGAATTATAGTGGCAAAAGATCAAATTGGATACTTAAAAGCCATGGGGGTAAGGCCACTCGTTTTCACCATTTAAAGAAGCATAAGTGAGGAGCTCATCATTAGCTTCAAATAAGCACACTTGCGGCTTTTCTAGCGTGACCATTGCTTGTATTCCATCGACCCCTTTTCCATTTCTTAGGTCCATCATAATAAAGGAGTTCCTTTGTCCTAGTTTAGTAGCATAGCGCCCCAATGAAGGTCTTCCCCAACCAAAATCCACATCATAAAATGGGAATCTACACATGCTGGAGCAATGGTAAAGATCAAATTTCTTGACAATGCCTTCCCGCTTTGCAAGTGTGGATTGGAATTCTTGAATTGGATCAAATTTGTGCTTTTCTCTGTACTCATTTTGGATTTTCCTTCGACCATTCCTTAGTTTACTAACCAATTCTGGAAATCTCACATCATCCTCGTTCTCCAATACTACGGGATAGACGGTAATGAAATTTCCAACAGAATTCTGTGGCAACGGAGGGATAGTTATTTGTCGCAAGTTTGCAGCATTGCGAAACACGGAGGGCCTAAATGAGCCTGAGTTAGCCCTTGATGCAGACATTGCACACTTCAAAATTAGAGCAGTCACAACTTCAACTCGAGTCGGGTTATCCACTCCTGAACTAGTTGCCATAGCCTTAAGTTCAGCAATTTTTGAAGCATGGAACAAGAATCTTCTGGTCAAGCATGTTTCCCTCTTTGGCACGGCGTATAGCTTCAACATTGTTGGATCTTCAACTGGAGGAAAGAGTGAAGCTCCTATAAACTGAGGAGATGGAATATGATCACCATTTGGCAAGAGCTGACGGGCCACAGCAGCCCAGTCATTAAAGAAAGTGGACATGGTGGATGCATCAGCAATCTTGTGCGAGATAAGCATGCTTAGTGCCAGACTTCCACAATCGAAATAGTTCAGCTGAACAAGCACAAGACTAGAATCGGCAGGATTACTAGTGATGGGAGATATATGACCAGATGCGGCTGGAAAGACGAGATCTTCCAAATGAAAGTTCGGTTGGTTGATAATGTCAGATATCCGGAATTTGATCTGGGCTTCGATAAACTGAACTCCCATGTCATTGCAGTCGATAAAAAGGTTGTTCTTTAGCCTTCCAGCAAAGGGGTATAATAGGTAAGAGTTTTTGACAGTGAAAGTTGAAGCACTGTAGATATTTGATTGGCAGACAACCGATCACTACCCTGAATATTAGGGTAGAACAAGGCCATGAAAGAAGGCTACACATTCGATCTTCCCAAGGCTTTCCAAGTATCAGAGATTGACATGCTGCCATGAAAGAAGACCTGAGTGCCATTGAGCGTGTCAAAGTTGCATGAGTGCGGTTTTATTACAAGTCACGAGCAGGCAATCTTGTACTGCTATCCTACTTTAGATCCTCGGCCCCCAATTCAGAGCCTCAGCTCGTCCTCGTGCTGGAGCCTGGAAATGTTATCATGCGTATTAGTTGCAGCAAGCAACAGGTCAGGGTGAAATATTTGGTGGAATGTCATAGTTTAATCTTACCCCATCCAAAATATTAAATTATCTTAGCAGAATGCCAATTATATGCCTCGTTAAAAATGACAAAAAAATATTAAATTATATTATTCAAGCTTTATTTTATTTGATGGATGCTGATTGCGCTCAAACTTGAGCATAAGTCAGGATTCAATCTCATATAAATAAATGGAATGACAAGCATTTTTTAGCCAAATCAAACTCAAGGATCAGCTGTTGACAGACAATACAAATCATTCCTCAATATAATTAGTACGGTTTGGTCCATTTTTCCTACTTAGTCTTGCTATGATATACCGATTGGCCAAATTATGGAACGGTTGTACTTTTGAGACACAATATTGATCCGATAAGTCAAAACAGAATGCAGGCATTAACCATTTATCTGGATTGCACTTGCAGGGCACAAAGTATATTTTTGCATTGTATGTTCTGCCAAAAACAGATTTGGTTCTGTTGATTCACGTATTTCGGTTTATGGCATGATGACGCTGATGAAACTCTGCAATTTCTTGCTGATATGTTGCAGATATGCCATAACATGCGATAAAACGCCTCTACTCTCTAGACAAGCAAACATAATGAGAGGAGAGATGAAAAAGCCCATTAATGCTCGTTAACGAACTATACAAAAACTACAACAGCGTGAAATGGAATATCTGCTACTTCTGTTACATGTACATAGAAGATCTGATGCATCGCTTCCTGCTGGACATCACTACTACATTCCCGAGCTTTGTGTTTGATTCAAGAGTTGAGGGCACCTGATTGCAGATTGGGTTTTTTGAGTTTATTAGGCGGTTATGTAGAAAGTTTGGTTTGTTATTAAAAACGCAGTGCTGCCCTGACCTTGATAATCAGCTTATTGGCGCGTTTGTTTCAGTATTGACATTTGATACATAAAATTTGTGGGTTTGATTCTTTTGCTCCTTAAGTTAGACGCCTTGATGCTTGGATTGGCAGCAGTTTACAGAGCTTTTCGCCAAGAACTAGATAAAATTTTCATAATCTTGAACCCAGTATGATAAAAACTGAAAAAGTTTCATATAAAAGTAAGTGGTCAAACAGTTGGTGACGAAATTAGTCACACAAGAGCTTCCCATTAGCTAAAACTAAACTAAGCTACTGGACTGAAAAAGCAAACTGGGACTCGAGTGCTGCTACTGTAGAAGCTTGAAGAACATGATAAAGTTGATAGAGAATTGTTCAATGATGGCAACGCAATTTCCAGAAAAGATCAGCTTGCAACCAATCCACTATCATGCGGTAAGCCTCCTGTGTTAAATGAATCCCATCCCAGCTGACGTATCTTTCGGGATCACGGCAAGCCTTAACACCTGGAAATCCACACATTCGCGTCTCATTGAAGTTGTACAGCCCTCCAACTCCACAACAAGCTTTTTGTAACTCAAAACCTAATAAGACAAAAACAATTAGATGACCAGATGTGGATGCTTCAGATACCCCTTCCTCCTACTGGAAATAATTGATTTCTTTTAAGAATTCAAACTGGTAAATACTAACTAACATACCTTCAGTTTCACCTAGATTGAAAAGCTGTTCATATGCAGCGTAGTAGTCTCCATAGACGATTGTTACATATGGGTACTTCTCTTGCAGCTCGGCAATCGCCTTCTTCAGGTGATCATTGTGGAAAGTTGCAAAGCTGTTCAATAGCCATATGCAATGATTCTCGTCGAACTCGTCTACTTCGCTTTCTAGCCCAAACTTTGTTAGATAAATTGGCAGACATCCCATTGGAAAGTTCCCAGGAACCACTATTGTCCTTGCTCCAAAACTAATCACTTTCTGAAATACAACATTGAAAGAAAAGGAGAAGCAATTAGAAGCAAGAGAATTAAAAGCAGCAAGAGTGCTAACAAGAAGAGGAGGGGCCTGCAAAAGCTAACCTCAACAGCATGCTTAATTTTGGCAACAACTAGAGGTACCAACTCTAGAATTTTAAGCGTATCTCTAGCCTCATCCAAGTACTGAAGGAATGCATAATTATAATCGTTGCCTCCGATTTCACCGACCATAAATAGAGCGTTTTGAAGCTTCCTTTCACAATCTGTTAAACAAAAAGAAAAGGGACAAAATTCAGTGTCATGCCAAAAAAAAAAAAGTTAATAGAAGTTGAGAAAAGTTGAATGGCTGTCACGATCATATATAAAATTTGAATCTACCATTGTGGCAAAATTTGTGAAAGTGATCTTTCATCCACTGAAGCTGTATGTCAAGGGAACTGTTGGTCACTGGATTTGTAACATGATGATGAGCGAGAACAGCTGATGATAGTGCTGTAGCACCGGCTACGGCAAAATTTGCTCCATGCTCAAAATTTGCCTTTGTATCCTTGATCGGATTCAGAAGAGGTAGACCCAGCGCCTGGGCTGTGTTAAAACAACGATCCAAATATTCAGTTAGCGGATGTGAATATGATAGCCTACATAAACAAAAATAAGTAAATAAACATGGAAGGCAAACATCGATGATGAATCACCACTAGGAACATCAGCGGAAGATTGCAGATAAACATAATGCTGCAGGGTTAACCAGTATAACTAAATGGATAATTAGGGCAAGAATTGCACATGGTTTTCAGTTAAGGCAGCCAAGAACTGTAATAATAATACTCTGGATAATTTACACTCTAAATTTCCTTGTAACACACCAGACGGCGATAGTTCGAATTTTTTCCATCATGCATGCAACTCATTGGCATCTACGTTCTCCACGCAAATTATTTATAACAAAAAAAGAAGAAGAAAGAAAGAAAGAAATCCTTTAACAGATTTTGTCGCGGAAAAGACAATCAGATACGGAGTGAGTTGATAAAAAGCAAAGCTCTATATCAAGTGTTCAAAATAAGAATAAATCATACGAAGAAAAGATTAAAATAGCCTGAATTGTGACACGCACACAAATAAAAAAAATAGCTATTGCAAGTTGGTTGGCAATACTATGAAGAATTAACAGCGGGAAGGGCAGATCAAAAGAATCTTATATATATATTTACCAAAGTAGTCAATCATGAGAAGTCCATCAGAGCAACGGCCGGTGGCTTTGTGGTGGGAGAAGGTCTGACCGTAGGGATTTCTGGCGAAAGGTAAAGCGGCTCCAAGTGGAGATTCCCTGATCAAATTCCCAGTGTCTGATATGGAGTCCCCAAGTTGGTACACTTGATCAAAACGGCAGGCACTCAGGAGAGGACTAGCATCAGCGGATGGTGAAGGAGAAAGAAGCAGCAAAGCAGATGCAATAACAAAGAAAACAGCACCAATACTCGTGCCCTTGACACCCATTATTGCTCAGACAACAACCAAAAGTTTAACTATGTAATATTACTGCGTGGTACTATCATGGTTGCTTGCTATGTGATTATATAGGGTTGAGAAAGTGTTATAAACCTGTTGGATCAAAAAATCGAATCCTAACTGGATTTGTTCTGCAGATGTCAAACCAAAAACAAAATACAACCAAAGTAGCACTATACAAAAATACAATAAGCA
This sequence comes from Coffea arabica, assembly GCF_036785885.1. Taxonomy (NCBI): domain Eukaryota; kingdom Viridiplantae; phylum Streptophyta; class Magnoliopsida; order Gentianales; family Rubiaceae; genus Coffea; species Coffea arabica. The sequence continues at coordinate 13,356,864 of NC_092312.1, forward strand.
GTTTCCTAGACGGAATTGACTTGTTTTTAGATTAAGGTCTCTGATCCTGCTTTTGTTAATCAACTTACAGATCTAGCACCAATTCTACTAGGATTCAAATATAAGGTGCAATTCCACTAGGGACTGAAGTGCATAGAAGTTGTAATGAGACAGACACCTTTTCTTTACAACTACACTACATTTTATTCCAGGCCACCTGTAATTCAAGTTTGACTAACATAATACTATATGATTTTATTATTTTCCAGCTCAACATGTTGTAATTACTAAAAAAAAATGCAGCCCCTTCAAATTTTTAATTCTTCAGGCGCAAAATGGATGTACATTTTGACCCAGATGCTCTTGATCCTGACGACGAGTACACATTTTATCTATTCTATGTTAATGAAATTAGTACGCTAAGCCCAGGTTCGCATAAACGTTGACTCATTTTCAAGCCGAAGTTAAAGCTTTAGTTTGATTCAACCTGCATGAGGGACTGGATTCAGGAGATTATTAAACGCAATACAAGTGTTATGAGAAAACAAGGGCCACCAAGCATAACCAATAAGGCCGAAAAACTAGTTGTTTCGAAAAGGATAAAACTCAAAAAGGCATTGCCTGGAGCTCAATTCCAGTATTTTGGACAATGGCACCACCTAAAAATTAAAATTTTCAAACTTTTGGAATTATATCATCATGGAATCACTAACTTATTAACTATTGAATTCCAAATTATTTTCTCAAAAATCAAAATCAAAATAGCAGAAAAGAAATTCAAATTTCTTAATTCAATTTAAGAGCCAAATTTATCGTTTAAGCATAGTGCAGAAATATTTCCTATGAGTGCAATTCAAAAAAACATGAAGAACGGCTATTCAGACACCTTAATCACGTTGTGCCCAATTCAAAAATTTGAATTCAAACAACAGCCCAATCTCTAGTTTTGCCAATGCTTTTTTTTTTTTTTTTTTTAACGGTAATTATCTAATTAACTTCTATTCTATGATAGAGAGGGAGCTTAAAGAAACTTGTATAGAAATTGGAGGGTGAATCACTTGACTAGACATGTGCACTGTTGCACCATCTGAATTTTTATACGAACAAAAAGTGATATGCTTCTTGTACGATGTGATTTACTAGATCCCGACCCAGTGTACGGGAGAGTTTCAAACTGGCCATTGAACCAAGGTCCAATGGTTTCTAGTCTGACCAATGCCAGCGAAAAAACACCCGACTCCTGTATCTTGAGCATTTGTTCTCATTTGGTCAGGAAATGCATGCTGAGCTTGAAATCAGAGCATGTCAAAGTTGCAATCGACTACTAAGACAGCTACACTTTCCATCTTCCCAAGGCTTTCCAAGTATCAGAGATTGACATGCTGCCATGAAAGAAGACCTGAGTGCCACTGAGCATGTCAAAGTTGCATGTGTATGGTTTTATTACAGGCCACGAACAGGCAATCTTGTACTACCATTCTACTTTAGATCCTCGGCCCCCGATTGAGAGCCTCAACTTGTCCTCGTGCTGGAAATGTTATGGTGTATATTATAGTTGCAGCAAGCAACAAGTCAAGGTGAAATGCTTGGTGGAATGTCATACTTTAATATTATCTCATCCAAAATATTAAATTATCTTAGCAGAATGCCAATTATATGCCTCATTAAAAATGACAAAAAACTATTAAATTATATTATTCAAGCTTTATTTAATTTGATGGATGCTGATTGAGCTCAAACTTGAGCACAAGTCTGGATTCAATCTCATACAAGTAAATGGCATGACAAGCACTTTTTAGCCAAATCAAACTCAAGGTTCAGCTGTTGACAGACAATACAAATCATTCCTCAATATAATTAGCACGGTTCGGTCCTTTTTTCCTACTTAGTCTTGCCATGATATACCGATTGGACAAATTATGGAATGGTTGTACTTTGGAGACAAAATATTGATCCGATAAGTCAAACAGAATGCAGGCATTACCTATTTATCTGGATTGCGCTTGCAGAGTACAAAGTATATTTTTGCTTTGTATCTTCTGCCAAAAGCAGATTAGGTTCTGTTGATTCACATATTTCGGTTTATGGCATGATGACGCTGATGAAACTCTGCAATTTCTTGCAGATATGTTCCAGATATGACATAACATGCGATAAAACGCCTCTACTCTCTGGACAAGCAAACATACATAATGAGAGGAGAGATGAAAAAGCCCATTAGTGCTCGTTAACGAACTATACAGAAACTACAACAGCATAAAATGGAGTATCTGCTACTTCTGTTACATGTACATAGAAGATGGGATGCATCGCTTCCTCCTCCTTCCTGCTGGAGATAGATGGTATGACTAGCAACGTTCCTTTCCCAATCTTGGATGTAATCTGAACATCTTGCCTTCAATTAACGGCTGCAGCAAGACAACATCATTGCTATCCAGACCCCATTAGATTCAATATAAATCATATGACTTTATCCAAGTTGTTGTTATAGCATGTTCCTTACCTTGAAGAGAAAAACCCCAAAGTATGAAGATCATAAACAGAAAAAAGTCTCCACCATTTGGCTCCCATTTGTCATTGCTAACAAAGAATGATCAAGTCTTGACTCATTTTACATGAATGGGTGCATGTAAGAGGTTAGAAAGCGCTTCGATCAAAGATTCTGGATCAAATATTACACCAACTTTTGGGTCAGGTATTGAATCAACAGTTACCTACGGAGTTCAATAAGAACACATACACCATCAGAAATCCGTACAAGAAAAGAGAATACAAAAACCTGCTAGCAGATGTCTGCTTAGCTTGTTGTGTTGCCGAGGCATAATCACCAAGTGCAAGTGATGAGACAGATTCATCACTCACAAACTTCAAATTCAAGATTATCCTTATGACGTGTCTGTAGACAGCAAAATTTATCTTACTTCAGCTAGAAAGAAAGCATAATGCCATAAACATACCACATGGAATATCCGTTGGGCGGTCAAGACTTCAACATCAACAGGAATTTGACCATCCTTGGGAACCAAAATTGTGTTTATGTATTGGTTTGGCTGCGACGAAAAATGAATCATTATGAGCAACAGGACTTCATCCCCGTTTGAAGGATCATGTCATGATTTTAAGCATTGATATATGAGCCAAATTTTTGCAGAAAAAAGGAATAAGAGAAATATTTATTAATGAGCTTATGTCATCATACAGTAAATTAACAAAAGCTGAGATAAGTGCAAGCATGGTTTTTTTTTTCTCCTTTTTTCAAGAAAGCAATAAATAAAAGACAACAGCATGGCCCCAAATTTCTAACTTTTGTTGGTGAAATGGGCTTACTCTTCCAATTCATCTCCATAATTGTAGCCCCATTTGAATGACAGCCAAACTAGATAGAATCCACTATCAAGGAATTCTTTGGAATGAAACTAAATGAAAGTTCATTCCCAACAAATGGAGAGGCCAAATTTGTTGCATATCCTTTGAAGACACTACATAAGGATTGTCTCAATAAATCCTATCCTCCTACATAAGAATTGACTGAAAGACTGCAATATAAACTATAAAAACAAGTTTCAAAATCACAAAGAAAAAGATTAAAGAAAATAATATTTAGACTATTCAAAACTTGCAGCATAGCTATACTTCCAACGCAAAAAAAAAAAAAAAAAAAAAAAAAAAAATTTCTGAGGGCAAAGCATTTTATTCCTTTCTATTATAAGGGCAACGGAGACCCTATGTCTCAATAAATTCCATCCTCCTAAGCATTGACCTGTCTACATCAGAATTCCTTACTATGAAGTATTAACGAAAGTGACAGCAAATGTATATCTCAATCAGTCAAATTCAGGCGCATGACCCAAATAAAGTAGAGCTAAGCACAGTAAAAGAAATTCATATTTGAAAGAATCCTATTTGCAAACATCACAGCAATGACTCCTAACTCTACTTACAGTATTCTTAAGACAATTTTCCGGGTCACCGTAAGTTCGATTTAGGGCATCGGTAATTGCTGTGACAAAGCAAGAAGCAGTAAAGCCACTAGTTTCCCGATCAGGAGTACCGTTTAACAGAAGTACCTGGAGAGGCACAGAATCTAAAATAAGATTAAAATGATAAGAACATCTCAAGCTCTAATGCCATACCAAAAATTATATCCCAAAATCAAGACACCATTCACCTTTAAATTAAATATAACCAACCATGAAGAAGATTTAGAAAACACATCTTTCCCCATCATAGAGATGAGGAAAACACAAATGACTTGAGTATCAACTATATGTTAACTATATTTCTAAAAGGAAGACCTACCTTTGGACACCACCTCGATGAGATAATTTCCCCAATTCCACGTAAGACCTAGTAAATTTAGAAAACAAAATACATGAAAACCAAATCAAGCTGAGTCCAGGTAGTATAGTTTTGTTTGATGAAAATTGAGCTATCAAATTTGACATCACTAAATATAAGAGGAAAGAAGCTACTAGTATATATGATTTGTACAAGAAGAATGTTCTGTTTCAGACTGAACAAAAAAGAACCAAATATGATGAAACACAAGGCAACATAGGAACTGAAAGCAAACAACCATTGAGAGAGAGAAACATCTAGTGGATGGGCATGTTCCAAGAGAGATATACATCTTACAGTTTATAAAGCAAGTGCATTTCCCACTGGTGTTACCTAGTTTTGTCACATGTTACAATTTCAATATTAGCCTTTCCGAAAAGCATATAATGCTATAAACTTTCTCACAAGATATGACAAATAAATAAACCATTTCAGGGATCACATTTTCCTGCACAATTCCACAAAAAGAGGTATTTTCTATGTGAAATCATTTTTAAACTATGCACACATGTAAAGTGTTCCAAAGTCACTATTAAATATGGAAGGTACTTGTTAAAAATTTGACGACCGTCATAGTATTGATGGAAAATTAAACTAGAAAGGAGTACCCATGTTCTGGTGTTGATGCCTTAATCATACACTATCAGATGTCACCTTAATGAGAAAAAAAAAAAAAGGAAAAGTGCTGTAAACACAACATGGTTCCCTGACTGCCTCTATTGCAGGATAGTTTTAATGCATACTTGCTTGGCTGGTTCGCCAGCCCAATTCCTCCAAAAAAAAGGCCGTTTTGCACTAATGAACAAATACACTTGGCAGTAATGCCTTCATATTGTAGTAACTAAACCTCCCAATACTGACACTGCAGTAATTAGTTACTGCATAAAAATTTGCAACGTTAATGATTCCAGCCTCCCAGGTTTGCCATCTATACATGCAAATGCACAAAAAGAAAGTTTTAAGAACAAGGATCATGTGAAGTTACCAAGGAGGGGCAAATAGAAGTGAAGAGGGATCCCATGGCAAATACAATGCAGTCAACACTCTGTAACTTTTCAAAGACAGTTGGATTTACACTTGGGAAGACCTGTTACATGTCCGAACAGCATAAAATCAGCAGAGAAATACAATCTAAAGCAAATGACTTAATATCTAAACAATATACTCCAGAAAATTTGAAGAACTGACTCTCTACGAACATTGTACCACAAAAAAGGCAGCCACATTGCAATATTAGCTTGACTTTATTTAAATCAACTCCAAAAACAAAAGATGCAAGAACCATATGCAATGCCTTTCTGCCGTTTCTCCTTGACCTTAATTACAATAAAATAGTAGTGAAAAGGAAAAGTCAAGATACTTTTACCAATTATAGAAACTAACCACCACCATATGATTTTTTTCCCTTTGACTACCATATGAACTTTTTTCAGAAGAAATTGTGTTCTTTAGAGTTGGAGGGGGGGGGGCAAAGACAGAGAGGTGGAAGGAGATGAAGAGCCATCTATGCACTTAAATTTACTGTTCTATTTGTTTCTTAAAGTGAAGGATCATTCATCATGAAGAGAGTGTAATGGATACGGATGGAAATTTCTGAAGTTCCTTGTTTCTGACGAATAGTGGGGTAGGCCAGGAGGGATCCACACAATCTAGTATTCTACCTGGAGCTCCTAACTACTGTGCAATTTTTAGATCTTAGCGCCACAAGAACCAAAAGTTTGGTTTGCAGTAATCAAATATTTCTATCAATACTCCCCCTTCTTCCCTGAACAATTGACCTGATTTAAACATGCAGGGGATCCCCTTTCCCTGCCCTGTTTTGACTCTCTATCTGTTTGACTTAGACATTTTGACAACAGTATGCTAAAGACATCTTTATGTCACCACTATAAAGACGCAAACCCAAAACATCCAAAGATCATGTACAAACAGGGTCACAGAATATAACAAGTTCCAGCACAATTTCTTTTAGTTAAAATTGGATAAGATTATAGCTTCAGTGCTCTTTAACCACTTCAGGCAAGTCAAAGCATCACTTACCTCATGCAACAAATTGCAGCCTTCGCTTGACATATAGAACATTCGTTTTATTCTTGCTGGAAGAGCCGAAGCAGAAGAGCTTCCCTATCAGTATAAAATCAATAAGTAAAATCAAAATTACTTTTGGCTACCAGATGGGGCACAAAAATACAAAAAAAGTGTAAATTCTAAATCCCTGTCACATCATAACCGATGAAATAAATTCCAGAATCATAAATCAGACTTGAAAAAGGTCAAATTATATTGTTGAACCCATAGGTTGACCCTAAACCAACAATAAGGAACAAAAAATTCCCCATACTTTTGAAATTTAATTTTTTGTTATATATCTTGAGACTCTCAATTGCAGTTGAAAATGACTAGCTTACATAACTAAACAGAGTTTTCCTAAAATACTCCCACACTTTTTCTTTCGTGATAAGGAATATTAAAAAGTGCTTAACCAAGTAGATGTGGTAAAACCATGAAGCCCAAACATGATTATTATGTAAAGCAACAAAATTCCCATAAGATTGTGAACTAGTACAAGCAGGAAAGAACAAATGCAACAACAATATCACATGTACATTACAGTGAAAAAAATAAAATAAAATTAACACAAGTAGCGTACAAAGGAAGATGCAAGTTATACAGTTCCTGTATCAGCAGATATTATGTGTACCTTATCTATGGTCTGCACAGAACCCTTACTTGGATGAGATATCTCATTTTGCCCACGAATAATAGTTCCATCCTGAATATTAGAAACACAAACAAGAAATGCAAGTCATCTAAACATTTTTGGTCATCATCTTTGTTTGGGTTGTACACTTTCTTAATTACATAATTCACAACCCTAAAGAACATTGACTGAACTTGTCAGTTAAAAAGCTACTAATCGTACCCATAATTCACAACCCAATGTAAGCCTGTCATTGGTAGATATCACTGGGAGGACCAGACTATCTGTGGGAATATCTGAAACACGTGAAAACAAAAAAATAGCAGCATCTAGCGATCGAAAGAATATGCGTGCTCCTGCAAAGAAGAAGTTCCCAATGCTGCAAAGTTCATGTAAGTTAGTTGACAAAATATGATCGAAGGTATACCAAAGGAAGCAAAAAATATTTTCTGGGTAAACAACAAACAAGCAATTATAACAAAAATAAAAACACATCTAACAACTGATCATTGTTCAGAAACTATTATGAAACAGAACATGAGAAAGTCAGAACAAGAGAAAGTCCCTTTAACAGTGGAAGCTCAGACAGGAGCTGACACTAGAAAATCAAGAGAGCGAAAACAAATGCTGGTCTAGCAGTGCCAGAGATAATGTCATGGGGAAAACAAAATTAGCACCAATTACCAGATCTGAAATTCTGACACCAATTAGCTCTCTTCATGATTGATTATAAAACTTAACAGCACATCTTGCAATTTCAAAATAGATTAACAATACGTTAGAAAATGAGAGAAGAAATAACCATAACCTTTCCATTTTTAGTTTGAAAGATTACAACAAGAAAGGCCTTGACCCATTTTGAGTTAGCCATGGGAAAACATACTATTAGCCAAAGTTGCACAAATACAAATTGAAGAAATAAAACATATGCAAACTATTATAAATTTCTGTGAATGAACATATTTATTTCTCACACAAAGCTGCACAAGTCCTCCTTACTCGTTTTTGCTATATCATATTTATACATAGCTCAAATATCATTTTCCCAAAAGAAAAGTAAGGTTGGGAAATCTATGTTTATAGAAAGTGCTGTATATAGTCTTCACCATGAAACATCAATTAGACAAAACATTCTTGCTGAAACATTATCAGCTAACATATGGATAATATTCCAGACATGAAAAGTATAGAACAATATGATGGAACTCAACCGATCAATGCTATTTCCAATATGCTAGTCCATATGACACCCTGAAGACGAAGCAGTAGATGTACTGAAACTTAGAGAATTGAAAACAGTAACAAATGTATCCTAGCAATAAGCTCTGGAAATGTTAAGAAAATGCAGGAAATATACAACTGAATTATATAACAAATTCATAATTATAGCAAATGGACCATAAGATACCTTCCATTACTAAATGAAAATAGTTCATCTGCATGACGAAGGATCTGCAGACAATATAAAAAATTAGGATCAATTATATGCTAAATTGATATACAAATAAACAGATGAAACTTTCTGGAGAAACTAAAAGCACAGACAAAAAATGAGGAAAGAAAGGAAGTAATTTTTTAGAGATTATAAAAGGAATATAAAATTAATTCCATCTGAGCATGATAAATAAAATGGTCAAAACAATGTAATGTTGTACAAAATTACAAAAGTTTCAGAGATGTGGTTCTAGACCTTTAGACAAAATCTAAAACTCAAGGGTACATCAGCATTCAGGGATGTGGCAACTTTTCCATCATGTAAAGAGGAGGTGAATATGTATCAAGTGTCAATATGCAATATACTATCACCAACAGTGAATGCATGAATTACCTAATAATACAAATTGATCAGAACATCCAAAACATGCATCTTTTATAATTTTAGTTCAATCTCATTCCAAAGTACACCATGTTAATCAATTGGATTTTTAATGTTGAAATATCTCGTGATTTGAAAGTGCTGCCAGTGCCAACTAGTGGCCCCAACATAAAATACCTTTGTTTTGGATGTTTTATTATCTTCTCTCTACTATATAGTTGAAAATGCTCCCTTTTTGTTTTCCGTGTTGGTCTTAAACAATAGGGAACTCCCTTTCCTTTGAGGAACTCTTGCATATATGACATTACTCCAAAGCAAAAATCATATGTGCAACTATAAGATAAGACTATATCATTCAGAAAACTAAAATGGAATTTACAAAAGAGATGGAAGGCAAGTTGAAACATTTCAAACAATCTAAAGATCACCTCTTTTGATACAGAATTTGAGCAAAGGATCAACGTTTTCTGGGAAAAAAGGAGCTAAACTAATCTAGAATGAGCAAATGCACATTACTGAATGTACCCATGCAATATACTGTACAAAAAATGGACTGGAAATGTCACAGCAACATACTGCTGCATGCATATATGCATCATATGTGACAAAGGAACAATAAAAGTGAAACCATAAACACATACAGCCTCGATCCCATGGATTTTGTCACCTCAAGTTTGGGCACAATTTTCTAGGAATCCAATAGATATTGGTTTCAATAATTAATTACCTTACAATTAAAATAAAAGAAAACAAAGTTTTGTTTTTAGTCAGGGTAGAATTGGAATGTACATGACAAATGTTCCCTTGTTTGGAATGGTGACATCTTTTATGGGAATGGCTGACAAAAATGAACACAACAGAGGAAACACAACTCTCGTTTGACACAGAAGTACTGAAATGGAAGTTGACATTCATTCCAGCAATGCAAATGGACCTGATCTTGAAAATACACCAAGAAAGCTCGAATAGTCTCCCTGTATGGTTTTGAAACACCTTTCCAAAGAGGGTGCTGCCCCTCCACAATATCATACCTGTGAATTCTCAGCTAAGAACACAAATATATACGAAGAGTAAAAGAAAACCAAGATACATTTTATCAATAGGCAAAGAAACAATTCAAAAGAGACAGGCATAGAAATCCAAGCACCAAATAATTTGGTTACTGCTGACAAGTCATGTAATGGACGACTATGAAACAAACGAAATCATTTTTGTTTCTAAGAAGTGAAAACTACCAGACCTTCAGCTAAAATTTCCAACTTAATTAGATGAAAGACTTGGTTCTATCCTCATGGATATTCGCCAATATTTCAAATGAAATCTGCTAGAGTCATCCCCAATAGTAGAGAACTTATTTTCAAGCATGAGTTAGATAACATCAGGAGGGCAATGAACCATCTCCCTATTATGCTGAATTAATTGGTCAATCTAATCAAGTAATTCTGTATATTAAGTCTAAACAGGAGAGAAAGGCTTGATGTAGGTAGAAACCATTTATGCCATCTTACTGTTGCAAAAAAGAAGTTCCCACATGTGGAATCTGTCCTTGATAAGGTCAAAAGAGAGACTTTCTGTGGTAAGCCACCGTAACCTTTCCTAACAAATAGATGCGGGAGAGACAAGGCACTCCAACATCAAGTATAAAAGTAATTGTTTAAGAAAAAAGAGATCAGACAAAGAACCTTAGTCTTTGAAGTCTCTAAAGTCTTTGAAGCTATAACATGGAAGAACGAATGGGAATCAACAAGCTTCCAAACCATTTCTCCCTTCTAAGTCATCCCATAATTGTTTCGCATCCATATCAATTGATTTTCTACATATGGTACTCAAACATGCAACTCTAACGAAAAATCCCCGCACTGATGTTTTCAATAAAAAACATATTTTAATAGCTATAATTGAATAAGTCAACTTCAGCATGAGTATAACTTGCTTATAAATGGGCTTAACAATAGTCTTGATTTTAGTTCCCTGAAGGAAATGTATCTTATAAGAAGACGAATAAAAAGTCTATGGCACCTCCTTTGAAGCAAAAGAAAATAACATGAAAACTGAATGAGGATCCTTCCTTTTCTTTACTCTAAGGAGGAGTCACCTAATTTGAAGGACTATATTCAGGAGTCTTTATACATATTTAAATCTATTTCCTGTTAGATCCCTATGTACTTATCCCTGCAAATGCTCTTACAAAGGTAACTTCGACATTTATTTATGTGTATAGGTCCTCCAATTGAAACTTCATCATGGCTTTAGCCAAATTTAGAGATCTTTGAGCTGCTACAGCGATAGCTATTATTCCATTCATGTAAGTACCAGCTCAGTTCCTAAATATGTAGATTGTTTACATGCCAAGTTTCAACAAGTATATGTTACACCAATCATTAGGACTTAGAACCAGCAAATTTACCAGTTCAATTCCACACAAAAGGGCAACATATTTGGTAAGCAAGATAAAATGAGTTAAAATAAATCCTGAAGCACATAAGCAAACAGAAAAGACCTAAGCAAGCCAAACTTTTACTCCCACCATTCTGATTTAGCTACTTGTGCTTCAAGAGGTAAGCGATAACCGAGCAATGTTCGGACTGCAAGAGCCTCAGAAGTGCTTTGATCTGACAATCTCAGACACCTTGATCGAATGTCTCCAACTGCTGGACCACCTGCAATACAACCATCCACAAAAGCATGCCATAGTTCACTGGCTCTGAGGAACATGTGAAGTATAAACTGGAAGTTTTTTTTTATGCAAAAGGGTGTTTCTTAGTTGTAAAGTAGGTTTCAGACAACTGTATCAGCATACAACAAACATCACATTAACTATTTAACTAAACTTCCTGCTAGTTTGCAAAAAGTCAGCTGAGGATGGGTACCATTTTTTATAAAACAACCTTGCAGACCAAACTTATCAGTAGGTCAGGACTTCAGTATCACTTCAAGTGGAGATATTCCATCCTATGGTGGTCCCTCACACTCAATCAATTGATCATTTCGCCACAATTGAATAGTAGGCTATAAATTAAAGAAGAATGGAATAGGAAGAAATTTATGAAAATTAGTCCATTTTATAGGTTTATAGGTGTAAAAATATTTACCAAGAACACGAACAATCTCAGCAGTACTTCCTCCATCATCAGAGACGGGAAGAACATGGGCAACACCAGTAGTTAATTTCTTAAGCTCTTCTACAACTCCATTAAAGGCCGTTCCACCTGTACCAATACCAAGTACACATGAGAGCATGAGTTCAAGAGCCAAAGCATACTAATATAGCAGAGTGATGACTAAAAAATTTCAGCAGCCTTCACGCAAATGTATAATCAGAAGTTTAACTACTGATCAAATTAAAATTCATTACAATCGTTTCAGGAAAAATGTCCGACAACCACTAGAATTAAGTAACACCAAACCCCCCCCCCCCCGGGGGGGTCCATGATGTTTTAATAGTCAAACTGTGTCTAAGCTTTCAGAAGATGCAAAAACTTCCTGAACAATCTACGGAAAAGAATGTGTACCTATAAAAATTCCTCAATTTTTTGAAGCCATCAATCATTTCTAGCATATCATGACTTGTTTAGAATTTGTTTCGTCAAAGTCTCAAAGACTGCTTTGGTTTCTATACTTTCTTCTGCGTCTATAAAGTCTCAGCCATTCTTCTAGTTATTGTAGTTCAGCACCTAGAAACAAGCATGGAACTCGTGCACCCTAAATCCCAAAAGAAAATTCCCTTCGAGATTTCAGCAACACCCTTCAAATTATCCACTCAAAACAAATGGGAATTATGCACCCAAAACAAATGGGACCAACAATACTTTTGATCCGTGCTACTTCATAAACTGCGCTTGCCTCAAACTCCCAGTTATATAATATCGCAAAGAGAATTTCTCGTAAATTGGCCTAAGAACACCGATAACATTACAAGAAAAGCTGACATTTCTTCCAAGTTGGTTGGGGAGAAAAAGCAAAATCAAGCCACATACCTGAAAAGACGAGAAGGGACGGCTGATTATTATGGGGAGACGAAGAACCTGACGAGCAGTGGGTGTTTTGAGCGATGAAACGGGTCGAATTACTTGGTCCATTTGGTATAGAAGACATTAAAAAAGATGAAGAAGAAGAAGAGAAAAAGAAAGGTTTTTTGGCGGTGAAGGAGAAATTGCAGGGTGAAGGTAAGGAGAGAGAGAATGAAGGGCAAGTCCAAGAAGTGTGGATTGACAATTGAGAGAAAAGAGTCGTGGGTTTTGATGACGAGGGTCCCAAGCAACTGTCCGCCATATTCCCGCTATTCCATGAATCAATCGGGTCAGCGGTTGAAGCAAATAGCAATCCTTGCTTTGTGTGTTTTTTGGAAGCTGACACACTGTCAACGGCCACCTGCTACTATATATAGCTTTCCTTTTATTTTTTTGGTTTTCCTTCAATGTGGTGCAGTTTGTTAAAGGACCCCTTTAACAATGCATCTATTAGACAAATTATTAGAGGAGGGTCTGTCTAACAGACACTTGTCAACATATATTTTTTGAAAAGATTAATTAGAAAAGTGTATAGATATACTTCAGGTGATAGACTTTTAGAAATATTTTAAGATTAATTAGGAAAAAATATATAAACACAATGAATGATAATAATTATTAGTATGCAGAATTTATGTGTATTAATAAGTGCCCATCGGACACCCCGTTAAAAAAACCGTTTGTTAAATACCACTAATGTTGATTTATTACCCCAAAGTAGTAGTATAATACTCGTCGTCTTGATCTTAATAATTGAAGAATGTATTAACAAGCAAAGAAATAGATGACATTTATGCTCATCATCTTGGTCGTCTTAATTCATAATTTTTACTTGCGCTATAATGGAAGACCAACCAAATATATAGTTGACATTGTATAAAAAGCATTTTTACTGAATAGTGCGTAATAAGTGTGACATGATACATTCAAGGATCTAAGTAAAATGATACAGATGATATTTTGCTTAATGTTAATTATAGGATGATAACAAGCAGTTGAATCTCTAAAATTATTTGTGGGGCTACATTGTGCTTGTGGCTTTTTCTTTATTTTTTGAGGAAGCAACTCCTTGTTTACATGGCTGAAATCCATATATCATGCACCATAATCTTTTGCAGAAATAAGCAAGTATACGTGATTTTCAAAATTTTTATTTCTTGCATTGCATATGTACGTATGACTTGGGATGCTAGTTTGATTGCATTGAGAAGAACCTTGGAGAACATGAGAAAAAATACAGACACACTCAGAAAACAACTTTGTTTCAATATTATTTAGATTGCAAAATGCAAGTGGTGCTTTTCAGCCTGCCTATTCACAAATCATCTCGATGTCCTAAACTCGAAACACAAAAGCTCTTAAATCGAGGCATTTACGTTATTGTCTTCCAAATGAGATTCCAAGTTTCTGCTACTTGTTTGTTCCATGGAAGCTTAAACGATCACCCACTCAGATTCACAAAGCTCCTCATCCAGTAACTCTGATTCTCCAGCAAGCATGGCTTGTGATGGGAGTTTGTGCTCAGGTTGATCAGATTCTGCATTCAAATCCTTCGAGCCAGCTGCCTTCTCACATTCACAATGTTTCTCAGGTTCCATTGCCAAACAAGACTTGCATGCAGTTCTCTATAAGTAAACAAAGAAAGAAGAATACGTCAACAAAATTTACTAAGAACATTAGGCTAATTCAACCCTGCAGATATGAATTCAGGCTGCCCAAAAGGATACGTAGATGAAGAACAAGACTTTGGTGTTGTAAAAGGTCAACGAGGGGAATAAATGGGGAAAACAGACACTATAAGAAAGAAGTGTACATGATGAGCCTGGGGTTGCTCTGGACAATCAGATGTTAAATGATATTCGTTGCTATCCAGCACAGTGGAGCTATCCTCAATCTTCACTTTGTTTGGCAGCTGCATAATACTCAGGTCACTAACATGCTTGCCCTCGGTCTCCTCTGCTGTGTGGCCATTTAGTCCCTCTGCCAATCAAATTGAAAGAAGAATACTCATCAAATGATGAGCACAATTATTTTTTCATCAACTCTTAATTTAAAAAGACAGAAACTGTAAGCACGTTTTATGGTCAATTCACTCATCCCTAACTCAACCAACCAAAAGAGTAGAGGAAATACCAATAGCTCAGGATTTCAAGCATACATGACATTCAAATTCACTATTTTGAGAGGCAAAAGAAGTACTAAAAACTGCCCATTGTTTTACTACTAAACTGAAAGGTAGGTTACCAATCAATTTCTTCTCTACAAATGACAAATAAAAATTTGTAATGAATCCCAACACCAACTCCTCACTCCTCCCCAGGGCTGAAATTTCACAGTTCTGCAACTGTCAGCAGTCAGCAGAAATTCAACATAGGCCCTGAACAGATTTTTTCAAAATATTATATTTTTAATCTAATTAGGCAAAGGGCAAAAATTACTGTGGAAGGAAAACAAACATGTTAAGATTGCAAAAGTAACTGATCCCAAACTTAAGCTAATTATTCTTTTATGTTTCAATTGTTATTCCTTCCATTTATCACTTAATTCCATATTGCAGAAAATAGATCACAAAAAAGAAACAGGAGAAGAGAAAAGAAAAGACAAAACTAAGAATTATGTGAAAAAGAACATCAGCCTATGACACCCGTTAAGCAAGTACAGTCTAAGACTCAAGCCAAGACATAAAAAATTATCAACAAATAACTGCATAGCAATGTCTGGAACATCCAACATTTTCTGATGCAGATAAAAGAACAATGAAAATTAAGCAAACACGAAACAACAACAAATAGAAGACTAATTACCATTGATTAATTCTTTTGACAAGGTGCGACCAGAAGAAGACAATTCATTCTCCAGAAGTTGACATGCGTTAGAGCCTGGAGAGACAATGGCATTAGGAAAAGGCTGGGCAGTTGATAATTTGGCTATGCCATCTTGAGGATCAAAGTCATTGGTTTCCCCTGCTTCTTTCTGAACACGAAATCCACCACGCCCATGACCTTCAAATTTGAGAATTTCAGATGAAAATTCTGTCTCCTTAACACGATTTTCCTCAAAGCTCATTTCCCTTCCATCATTGGCTTTTAAAGTAAATGACAAAGTAATATCTGCCTCTTCAACAGTTTCCATCAAAATTGGTTGGTTAGAAGAATTACAATCAGATGGTCCGTCTTTATGGCCTGCATTGGCTTCTTTATCCGGTAATCCACCGCCATGGACAACCCTTTTTGCATTTTCAGATGTAGTAGTTTTCTCTTGTAAGGAGTTTATTATACTCTCAGGGAGCACTTCTTCCATGAACTCTGAACAGAATTGTTTCACATTTGCCCCTGCTGTAAGCAACTGGTTTTCACCATATTCAAGATTCTGTCCGACAAAGCAATTAAACCACAAACAGTCAGGTGATTGAAGTTCACTGATCATTGAACCAGACTAACTGATCAGATCAAGCAAATAGGAGGTAGTGGACTATTAAACACAATTGAAGCAAAAACACAATTATAATATCTTGTAACAACAAAAAAAGGAAAAGGGAAAAAAAAATCTCATTGCTAGAATAAATCATGAAAAACTGTACACAGCTCCATCCACAAAATGCTCATCCTGAGATGAGAATGCACTCTTGAACAAATTGAAAAGCCATGGAATTCATCAATGTTCTATTTCAAACTAGCCACAAGAAATTCAATCCCCACAACCACCATAAGTACTGGGGAAATAATAGCAAACGTAAGAGAAAACCAAAACAGTTGTTTCAAAAGTAACAGGAATCAAGAATACAAGCCCAATACCTCCTTTACAATGTCATCGATCTCTGAATAGAAAGTTTCAAACTTTTCCCGTATGTTTCCAATCCAGGATAAACTTTTCACTCGATTATCCATGACCAGTACATATGCTAGGCTTCAGCCAAATAACACCAAGACCAGAATGCCTTTACCTACAAAAATAACTTCAGAAACCTGCAAGGAAATTTCCACTTCTTAAGGACAAAACTGAGAAGGCAATTTTATGCATAACCACTTCATATGCCAATGTGCGTATACATCACTGTCCATCGTTTACTAATTACTCGAATGTTGAGTACATATTGCGAGATATCACTCGGTCATTCTATATATGTTAATAATTATAACATAGATACAAATTGGAAATGCAACCGAGGTAGCCTGACAAAACAAGAGAGTAAATAGATGCATATGCATGTCCAGACACACAACAGCACAAAATACTGCTAGTGCCTCTGATCAATGCATAAACGCAAACAGAGTACACAAAGGTTCAGGAAGGCTAGGCTTATGCGGTCATCAACTAGCACCTTATACTTGCTATTAAGGATCTAACCGCATCCCAGTAATGCTGACAGGGAAATTTAAGCAGGGACATATCAAGGTTAGATACGACAAATTAATGAAAGGACACTCATAAATAAGAATAGCTCCCCCTTCTGCTTCGCACCAACCCAGACAGTAAACTTCTTAGCTGCCTTGGTTTCACAATCGAATGTCTAACAAAAACTATGTTCCTCTTTTTTTTTTTTTTTTTTTTTTGGTGCCAACATCTGGTTCAACATTTAACTATGATCAAAAGTTAGCAACCACAATCTTTAAATGAATTCAGCAAAGTCTATCAATTAAGCTCTAAATGTTACTAGATTATCAGCTTAAACAACTTCCAATTTGTCATTACCAAAGCAAAACATATCAGCCGCAAAAGTAATCCAAGAATAAAAAGAAAAGAGAGTTTATAACTAAAAAGACCATCAGATTAACCTTAAAAGAAGGAAAAGAAAAGAAAAAAACCCTTCTTTCTCCTTCAATTAAAGGTTTGATCACTTACAAGTTCGAATTTTTCGCCACCCCAGACGCTGAATTCTTCAGAAGATCGACAAATTAGCTTGAACCCAGATGAATTTAGCATCAAACACCTCCGGAAAAGTAGTTTCTTTTACCATGTACCGATTACAGGATGTAACGGGAAGAGCAGCAACGAAGGCAAAACCTAGTTCAGTTAGAAAAGTAGTAGTAGTAGTAAGTAGTAACAGAGAGAGAGAGAGTAAAAGAGTTGAGCAACTTTAATGGGTTTTCGGAATTTCCGAGGTGCTGTAATTAAGGAGCAATTTTTAGGAAGCCCCATCTCCGATTTGAAAGGATTTGATTAATCCGATTTTTCTTTCCTCATCCTTCTTGAAATTGAAAAACATATAAGCAAAAAGAAAGAGGCTCCAGAAACAGAAAATTTCCCCCTTGGAAACTTCTTCATTTTTTGCAACACTTTTTAAGAGTTAAAAACCCATTAATTGGGCACATAACTAGATGTAAGAAAATTCTACATATGGGTCCCTAGGGGTAACTTTCTTCTTTTGTATGCCTTTATCTTTTTCTTCCTTTTATTTATTTATTTTTTAATATTTGACACGCTTTCTCCTTTCTATTATTATGTCTATGCTTTCGTTACGAATATTTGCATATGCAGATGGCTTTTTTTTTTTTTTTTAATTTGCTCTATCATTTGTTATTAATCTTTTTGGTTTGTACACAAGAAAAGTCAACAAATGATTAGTTATAATACTCAAGCTATGCTCAAACCACTAAATACTATGCACTAACCGGTAATTGTTCAAGGCTAACTACTTCTTTTGACAAAATCTCGTACCTTTAAGTTTTTTCTTTTTATTTTTCTTTTTTGAAAAACCTTGTGGAATTGAATTCGTTTAGATTGCTATTTTTGAAATTTTTATAAAAAGTTATATTATGGTAATTTTGATATATATTATATAAAAAATAATTAAAAAAATATGATAACAAAAAACATAAAATATTTTAGATGAAAAATTACAATCCAAACTAAGTACTGCTCCACTGGTAATACCAACCATATTGTACCAAAAAAAAAAAAAAACATTTTTGGCACTTTTCTCATGGTTTTAAATGCAATGGTTTATACAAGTCACCATATTTACACAGTAATTTTCTCTTTGACCATTTCACCTTGAATCTAATCATCCATGAACGTGCACCCAAAATCGTGTCTTGGTGATATTGGTAGTTTGCCTGTCTAATTGTAGGATTGTCATTGTCCATGTAAACAAAAACCAACAAATATTGACAAAAAGCGAAACGACCAATAATCTTTTTGGTGCATCTAATTATTTGCTGTCCATTTTTCTTCAGCTTTGGTGATTAAGTTTTACTAAGTTTTATCGTTTCAATCCATTTCCTTTCTTTTTGTTTTTAACACAAAAAATTGAGTCAAATAAGAAAAGGATAAATCTTTATAGTCGTATATACACTAGTTGTAACTTTTTATTCTTTTCTTTTGTTCTCTTCATCCATCTCAATCCACATTAACTGTTAAAACTTCAAAATATATTTTTAGTCTGCCCTTCTCCTGACCAACTCCATTGAAGAAGCAAAATTTTGACATGATCCCTTTCAAAACCGTATGAGAAAGACATTAATTTTAATAACTAAATTGAAAAAAGTTGTGTTTGAAGGATCCAAATCATCAACAGGTATAAGCCGATAGCCAAAGTCTAGGAATGGTCCCATCAAAAATAAATCTCCCACTCTGGATTGTTTCTAGAATCAAATGCAAAACCTTAGGACTCCATAATCATGAATCTTTGCGTTTGTGGAGGATGAGTAACCAATGCATGGGCTTCCAAAATGGACAACTCAGTAGATTTTACAGTGCACGTTTTTTCGTACATTCGCTGTTCTATAACCTAATAAAAACATGTTCAATTTTGTCTGTTCAGTACATTGAAGAATGTGTACAAAATTGGATTCGTCTTGCTCATTCAAATGGTCCTATCTGGACCATTAACACTATCCTGCGAGCAACGAAGGGAAATCAAGAGGACTATGAATTATGGAATTGTAGAAAAATACACCGTAATTTCCATAGTCCAAACATGCTTTAAAGAAAACTCTCAAACACTATCCGCAGTTTCGTTTTATTGATTTTTATTCAATTTTTATGTGTGTTTTATGACCCAAAAGTTGCTGTCATCAAAATGTCCCGTCAAATGAGCCTGGCAGATGAAGGAACTGGATATGGAGTCTTGGTCATGGATGATTGAATAATATATAATATGTTGCAGAACTAAGAAGCAGACTTGATTCATACATCAGCTAAATTGTAACATTCCATATGATATGACAATCTATCCTGCCTGATTTCAAACTGTTGTAATCAAAGCACAAATGTGACCTTCAAGCAGAAATTTTTGAACCTTCATAAGAGAAGATGTTTCTTGCATTCTCATAGCTTATCTGAGCAAGTTCTTCTCTGTCCATCTCAAGTAAAAATGCAACATAGTTAAGCACATGATGAATGTTGGCTGGATGATTAAGGGTATCTATTGCCAACTCTGATCTGTCTCCTCCCTCATCTTGGAGTACAGAAGCTTCCTTGGCAACAATAGGCAAACAACCTGAATTTAATGATTTTGGTAAAGCATCAGGGGCATCAGTTTCTAGTAAAATTCTTTCAAGAGGAATTGCCTGCAGAATCTTCTTTGCCTTGCTTTCTTCCACAGGCATAAGATGCCCGGAAATCGAAAAATAAGCACCAAGATTGGCTAGTTCAGGAACTAATTCAGCAGAACCCATGTAAGAATGAAGCAAGAAACCAGCAGGGAATGGCCCTAAAGATTTCAATATTTCAATCATATCATCAAAAGCTTCCACACAATGAATTGATGCTGGCCTATTGAGTTCCTTGGCAAGTTGAAGCTGCTGACTAAAAACTTCAAGTTGATCTGCATAATCAACATGACTTGCCCATGGTGCTTTGTCCAATCCAATCTCTCCAACTGCAGCTTCAGGGGAAGACTCAAGAAATTCCTTCAAATTGTTCAGCCAATTGGGAGTTCTGTCAGGGATAAACCAGGGATGGAGACCAAAGTTTGGAATAATACAAAGATTGCTTCCACTCATTTCTTTCACCGACTGCCAGTCTTTTTCAGAAACTCCATTGACAGCAATATGGACTACTCCTGCATCAAGGGCTGTTTTGATTATCTGAGGGGAGATTTTATGGATTCTTGGATCTTGGAGGTGACAATGAGCATCAAACAATTTCATCCCTCTATGTTGATGACCCATTGATGCTAGCTATCTTTGGCTGGTGGATTAGTAGGTGGATTGAAATGGTCAACGGCTAATAGTGGAAGCACCAGCCGAACTCCTCATAGCTAATTGATTGTAGCCAATTATTGTGAGGCTAATGTTTATGTGGAGTTTTTTTTTACCCCTTTCTTCTTCTTGTAAGTGGGAGGGTTTTGAACCTCCTACTTACAATCCATTTTATGGTAGTATCCAATATAATCCTTCCATTTTTATATGTTTTTAGTATATATAAAAGATTTCAAACCAAAAACTTCTCACTAACACCTCCTTTTTCTATACTATCCAACCCATTTCCCCGCGAGCGTTTATGTAGAGCTTGATTCTCATAGCAGCAGCAAATTACAAATATCCCCAGCATTTCTTCATTATTTCACCTTCTCTTGATGTAAACTCAAAAAAAAAAAAAAAAAATTAAGATACCCACAAAAAAAACAAAAAGAAAAACTTATAATATATATCTTGTCCTGAAATTATTTTTTAAAAAATCTAAATTAGCCCCTTGTATTCATAGATTAAAACCTCATGCATGTGGGGTCTCATTTGTAATCGTGGGTCAGAAATCTTCCATATGTATTTTGTAATTAGAGGGATTGAATCCAGAAGTAATTTAATTATTCACTTAGTATATTTAATCGGGTCGGTCACATGCCACTGTCTGTTCTAGTGAGTACGTAAATCATATTTGATGTGATCAGGATGCAAACAAGTGAAAAAATAATTAATAAAAAAAATACCAACAAGAAAAGAAACTTCGGAGAATCGAGCTTTAACCTCGTAATTTCCGATTAAAGCATCTTTCTTGCGCCGCAAACTCCGAGGAAGAATTTTTGGAACCTTAAAATTAAAGCTTAATTCCATTAGAGTCCTTCAACAAAGCCAAAATCTCAATTCAGTCTATCAAAGTAAAAATCCGGAGCCAAATTTAATTATTGTATTGCTATATCAAAATTGTTTTACACTCGACCAATCTTAAATTACACAGGTATCATCAATTTATGGTAACTAATAAAAAACTTAGACTTTTATCACATAACCCCGTAGAAAAACTTGGATATTTTTAATCTTCTAACACTTCCCTCGCATTCCACTTGCCAAATGGCTTAACCTAGTTTAAAAAAAAAAAAAGAAGAACCAAGTCATTTAGTAACTAGGCTTAACTTAGTAGAGAAAGAACTAAGTCACGGGTGAACCAATAAATATGGTGATAAATAAGGAGGAGGGATGGGTTGAGCAATATGAAGCAGGAAATATAAATGAGAAATTTTTAATTCAAATCCTCGCACTTATGCTAAAAAAATAGGTAACAAACAAACGTGTCTGATACCATGATAAAATACTTGGATTTCCATCACGTAATCAATTGACAATGAACAAGATAGTCCAAGACCTTATATATATGACTAAAAATCCTTGAAATATAATTTTTCAGTCTCTAACAAATTTTTGTTCATGGACATCTCTACTAGGAAAGTTCTAGCGAGTTTGTTTGAATATTAAATTATTTGACAAAATTTATTTACTTTATAATCAACACATTTTCTAACTACTTGAGTAATTTTATCCTTCCGTTTTATTGAAAGTGTCATACTTTCCATTTTAGGATATCTCAAAATAATTTTCAGATTGGAGAAGTTAAAGCACTTTTTAGTTTCTCTTTTCAATATAACCCTTCTTTTTAATCATACGTATATTATCATTCAAATTTAAAATTTGAATTTATGAGGATAAAATTAAAAATAAAAGTATAAATATCACAATCAAATCATTATTTTTCAAAGTTGAATTCCCAAACATAACTAAATAATTGGAACCAGTGAGTATCACAAATAATCAACTGTCCAATCACGCTCAGTAATGTCCCGAATGTCCCTTTCGTGCTGGATCGGTTGACTTTCTTTGTATCGTTGTACTTCAAGTGTAGTCTTTACTTCAACCTTTGCCAAAGCAACACATCAAAGCAAGATCCGCATTAGATACCACCTTTCTTCACACCATTCAGTATCAATCAAGAAAAATTTTTCTGTGGAAAAAGCACGCAAAAAACAATGGATAGCAGCAATTCCTTTACAATAGAAGAAGCCACCATCCAAGAAATCCACCAAGCATATGCAGAAAACAAGCTCACAACGAGGCAGCTAGTCGATTTCTACTTGCAGAAAATCGACACCCTCAATCCCATTTTGCGAGGTGTGATTGAAGTTAATCCTGATGCGAGGGTGCTAGCAGACAAGGCTGATCAAGAAAGGCAGAAAAATGGCGGTGGATCTCTTGGGACATTGGGAGACTTGCATGGGATTCCAGTGCTGCTAAAAGACGTATTTGGGACCAAAGATGAGATGAATACAACTGCAGGGTCCTATGCTTTGATGGGCTCGAAAGTTGCTAGGGATGCTGGAGTGGTGGAGAAGCTGAGGAAGGCAGGGGCTATCATTTTGGGTAAAGCTAGTATGAGTGAATGGTATAAATTTCGTTCTCTAAGTGGAGTTCCTAATGGTTGGTGTGCCAGAGCCGGCCAAGGAGTGGTAAGTACTAGTCGCATTTATGCTGAATACTAGCATTTCTTTTTTTACCAAAATCTCCCCCTTTATATAGCTTCCCTTGATTTGCATTCCTTTCCATGCCCTGTACTAACTTATGTTCGTTGATGCTCTGCCTGAAAGGCATTGTTACCTTTGATTTCGACTCAAAGTTTATGAAAAAAATGTTAGTGTAAGAGTAAAGGGTTTCAATACATTTACATTAAAATGTTTGTAGCTGGTGTTCTCTTATATGGATAAGTAAAGATCTGTAAGTTGTAGGAGGTTATTAATTTTAAAAACATCGGAAGTTTATCAAGTCTGACATTTTTTTGGCAAAGGGAGAGTTAAAATTTGTCTAAGTCCTAAAATTGGTAATGTGAGGAAGATAGTACTTTGATTTAGTTTATCATCCCAAAATGTACAAGACTGTCTTTTTGTTTTTGTGTATGCACTAGCCAAAGAGTTTTGCGAAAAGAGAATCAGGGAATGTACTATTTTCAAGAATTATTGAAAATGGCGCAGTAGCTAGTATAGTTGGATGAACATTAAGATGGTTCCATGCTGGGACAAGCAGACCAAAGATTCTCTAGTGTCTAAATTGGGATCTCATGAATTCTAGTTTGATTTGTATCATGCCTAAATTGGGATCTCACGAATCCGACCTGGACAGTACGTTCAAAAGTCAAGGTTGTGAAGATTCCAGCTCAACTAAGGGGTTACACAAATATTTCCCTTGCGATGGCTCATTTTCTTTGACGCCTACTCTGCTATATTTGTTGTCATCTCTTTCAGAATCTTTATATGGATCTTTCCAACTTGTGGATATTAATTTACCTCCTGAATATACAATAAATTCTGTAATCTGATTTTGGATTTAATTAATAACATGGTGAAATCCAGTTAATCTTTTTTTTTCCTGAAAATATGCAGAATCCTTATGTTCACTCTGAAACACCTTGTGGGTCAAGCAGTGGATCAGCAATATCTGTAGCTGCAAATATGGTGGCAGTCTCTTTAGGAACGGAGACTCACAGCTCCATCATCTGTCCAGCGGATCACAACTCCGTGGTAGGTTTCAAACCTACCGTTGGGCTTACCAGTCGAGCAGGTGTCATACCAATGGCACCACGCTGGGACACCGTTGGGTAAACACATGCTTCTAATGCTTCATAAATCTGCAAATTTTTCACTAAAGGATGATTGTTTTGTGATTATGTGATCATGAATCCAAATGTGTTCTAGACTCTAAAATGTGCCTGAGTTGAACAGCTCTCGCACTTACTTTTAACTGAGAACACTCTTCTTATATGGTTTTACAATGCAGGCCGATATGCAGGACCGTGTCAGATGCAGTTTATCTGCTTGATGTGATTGCAGGTTATGATCCAAGAGATGCAGCGACCATTGAAGCTTCTAAATTTTTTCCCAATGGAGGTTATAAACAATTTCTTAGACGAGATGGTTTAAGAGGAAAGAGATTAGGCATTGTTAGACATCCATTTCTGGAAAAGATACATGATTCCGCTGAGAGTGCATCCTTCAAGCATCATGTTGACAAAATAAGGTTAGAAATTAATACAGCTATTATTACTGTAGGGATAAATGAAGGAGGCAGTCGTAACTAAATGACATGCAAATAAAAGAGCACCATGACCGTTTAAACATAAAAAGGGCTACTGATCAGTTAGAAACAACCACCAACGGCCTTTATTGTACTGAAAATTAGCAGAGCTATTCCTAATTTTATGTCTATGGTCTATAGAGGAGCAAGTGAGCTGAAGACTAAAAGGGCTACAAGACCCTAACCGCTTGAAATGTGGACATATTTCTATACCTTGGCTGTGATGTTTTCTTATGCTTCTATATCCATAAATGCCAATTGAATCTTCTTGAAACTTTTAAAGACAGGAAGGTGCAGTGGTAGTGGATAATCTGAAAATAGCAGATGTTGAGACAATTCTAGAACCCAATCACAGTGGCGAAATATTGGTAATGATGGCTGAATTCAAGACTTCCATTAATGCTTACCTGAAAGAGCTGATTGATTCTCCTGTCAGTTCACTGGCTGACATAATTGCCTTCAATGAGAACAACCCTGAATTGGTATTCCACATGACTTTATGTTGTTATATCATCACATATGCAACTATTTCGAATGAGCTTCTTAACTTTTGTGCCTCTGCAATGCTCTTTTCATGCCTTCGTTAGAAGAGTAAAACATTAGTCTGTGTCGCATTTGTATGCTAGGAAAAGCTCAATGATCATGATCAGCACACTTTTATCAGTGCCGAAGGAACAGAAGGATTTGGGGACCAAGAGAAGGCTGCGGCGGAGATGCTGGATAATCTTTCTAAAAATGGATTCGAGAAAATGATGCAAGAATATCAGTTGGATGCAATGGTAACACCAGGATCGCGGGGCTGTGCTGTTCTCGCAATTGGGGGTTTTCCAGGAATAACTGTTCCAGCTGGTTATGGAAAGGATGGCATGCCATTTGGGATCTGTTTTGGAGGGTTGAAGGGCAGTGAGCCGAAGCTGATTGAAATTGCTTATGCCTTTGAACAAGCTACTAGGGTACGGAGGCCTCCTCCTTCCTTTGTATAGGAAAAAGCATACATGCATTGATTAGGTTAATCCTGCCAGCATCATCTCGAAAATTTTCGAGTGCAGCGTGGAGCGACGCTGATGCTTCCAATTTCCTTTATGAATCTGTCTTTGGATTTTCTAGCATAACCAAAACAGAACTGAAAATCTGGTTGAGACACATAACATGTTGAAAGTATTTAGCCCTTTGATTTTCTATAATCCATGTTGAAATCAGATAATGTGTGTGCTTTTAATGCTGTTTAACATCAAGTGCTTTGAACTTTCGCCAGGGTGCACTGGCAGTGTCAAGTAGTGAATAACAGAACTGCAAAGAGAAATGATAGCTAAATTTCCCCATTCTCAGCAGTGGGCAAATTTTGAAGCAAGGCTTGTTCCCTCATTTGTGTGGTTCCCTTTTGCTTTTGGTTCAAAATTCAGTTCATTTCAACTTGCATTTCTACTTAATATTATCATGTTTTCTCTTTTCACTTTTTTCGGTCGATTTACAATCTTACGCTCAAAGATCTACATCACGTCACAGAATAGAATGTGCTCCAGTCTTACTATTGGACTAAATTGTTCTTCCAACAAGAAGATTTCTTTCAATCAAGAATGCATTGGCAAAGAAGTCATTTTGGGGAGAAAAAAAAAACCCCCTGCTGTTAGTCAAATAATGTTGACCTTCTAATTTGGGATGATGTCAGCACAAAATTATGATAAAACCCCAAAATGCCCATCAAAACTCTTGGCATTTTTTTGTTTCTCTTTTTCCTCTCACAAAAAATGCCAAAACGATGATATGTTATCACTTGTCACAGCAAGGCTCGCCGAATTAGGCGACTTAAGCAAGACCCTGCTACAATTATCATCATTGTTAAAAAGCCTTGAAGCTTTAATCCCTCATTAAAACATTCTAGGAACAACGAATAATTAATCTCAAAATCACTATAATAACAAAGTGATTATAAGTAAGCCACATTTTCTAAAGGTCTTCAACAAAAGAGTTGTCAAGCTCCACGAGAATAGTAAAAAAAAATTTAAAAAAAAATGCTCATTTGATTCATTGACACAAATTTAAATAAAATTTGCCATTAACAATTAAGGCCCATTAGTTTCGTACCTCCATATTGTGTTATCTATTGTCACATGATTCTTTTAATTTCTTAACATGCCAAAACATCCACACAATTTTCCTCTTTTTCTATAAAGTGAAAATTTGATGGAAAGTTGCCTCTGTAATGTTATTGATTGAAATTTCAGTATCACTCTTGATTAAATATTAAAGATAGCCCCGGGGGGGGGGGGGGCGCTAAGCATTTTATATAAATCGCAGCAAAATTATGTGTACATATACGCAACAACAACGGGGAATTTAGTGGACACTATAATCTAGTGGACATGGTTCTAGAGTTCGTCTATGACAATTGCCATAGCCAGAGTTATTTTTCATTCATTTTCAACTTTTCATGAAACTAAAAAACAGATTATGTAGATTTTTTAAACATTAAAGTGGTCATGTATAATATAACAAACTATAGGGGATAAACAGTAATTTACCCCTATATTAGCACATTACAAAACCAATGAATGCACTTTACAAACAAATACAACAGAGGTGAAAATAAATCGTGAAAAAATAATCGATGAAACAACTGACTACTAAATAAAATTGCTTGTACTTACTGGAATTGAGCTCCAGGCAATGCCTTTTTGAGTTTTATCCTTTTCGAAACAACTAGCTTTTCGGCCCTATTGGTTATGCTTGGTGGCCCTTGTTTTCTTATAACACTTGTATTGTGTTTAATAATCTCCTGAATCCAGTCCCTCATGCAAGTCGCTTGAAAATGAGTCAACGTTTAGCGTACTAATTTCATTAACATCTTCGAGAAAATTATTCCAATGCACAGAGACTATGAAGTCCAGAATAAAAGAAGCGCCACATCTGGAGCCGGAGGCGTTTTATATTTTACAATTTGATCTTTAAGTTCTCAAAGTCTCTAATACGCAGTTGAATTTGCAATTTGATCAGCAGCTCAAGCGAGAACTTGTTGATTGGGTACAAAACTATATTATTTAACCAATCTTTGAGCCAATATTCCATTCTCTCTTTACCAGAATGAACCAACATTGAACTCGCTTATTTTTTAGATTTACATCACCATCCAATTAGAATAGATAAAATGTGTACTCGTCGTCAGGATCAAGAGCATCTGGGTCAAAATGTACATCCATTTTCGCCTGAAGAATTAAAAATTTAAAGGTGGGGGGGGGGGGGGAGCGGCATTTTTTTTAGTAATTACAACATGTTGAGCCGGAAAATAATAAAATCATATAGTATTATGTTAGTCAAACTTGAATTACAGGTGGTCTGGAATAAAATGTAGTGTTGTTTGTAAAGAAAAGGTGTTTGTCTCATTACAACTTCTATGCACTTCAATCCCTAGTGGAATTGCACCTTATACTTGAATCCTAGTACAATTGGTGCTAGATCTGTAAGTTGATCAACCAAAGCAGGATCAGAGACCTTAATCTAAAAACAAGTCAATTCCGTCTAGGAAACTGCTTATTGTATTTTTGTATAGTGCTACTTTGGTTGTATTTTGTTTTGGTTTGACATCTGCAGAACAAATCCAGTTAGGATTCGAATTGTTGATCCAAGTTCCAACAGGTTTATAACACTTTCTCAATCCTATATAATCACATAGCAAGCAACCTTGATAGTACCACGCAGTAATATTACATAGTTAAACTTTTGGTTGTTGTCTGAGCAATAATGGGTGTCAAGGGCACGAGTATTGGTGCTGTTTTCTTTGTTATTGCATCTGCTTTGCTGCTTCTTTCTCCTTCACCATCCGCTCATGCAAGTCCTCTCCTGAGTGCCTGCCGTTTTGATCAAGTGTACCAACTTGGGGACTCCATATCAGACACTGGGAATTTGATCAGGGAATCTCCACTTGGAGCCGCTTTACCTTTCGCCAGAAATCCCTACGGTCAGACCTTCTCCCACCACAAAGCCACCGGCCGTTGCTCTGATGGACTTCTCATGATTGACTACTTTGGTAAATATATATATAAGATTCTTTTGATCTGCCCTTCCCGCTGTTAATTCTTCATAGTATTGCCAACCAACTTGCAATAGCTATTTTTTTTATTTGTGTGCGTGTCACAATTCAGGCTATTTTAATTTTTTCTTCGTCTGGTTTATTCTTGTTTTGAACACTTGATATAGAGCTTTGCTTTTTATCAACTCACTCCATATCTGATTGTCTTTTCTGGGACAAAATCTGGCAAAAGATTTCTTTCTTTCTTTCTTCTTTTTTTTTTTTTTTGTTATAAATGCTTTGCGTGGAGGACGTAGATGCCAATGAGTTGCATGCATGATGGAAAAAATTCGAACTATCGCCGTCTGGTGTGTTACAAGGAAATTTAGAGTGTAAATTATCCAGAGTATTATTATTATAGTTCTTGGCTGCCTTAACTGAAAACCATGCGCAACTCTTGCCCTGATTATCCATTTAGTTATACTGGTTAACCCTGCAGCATTATGTTTATCTGCAATCTTCCGCTGATGTTCCTAGTGGTGATTCATCATCGATGTTTGCCTTCCATGTTTATTTACTTATTTTTGTTTATGTAGGCTATCATAATCACATCCGCTAACTGAATATTTGGATCGTTGTTTTAACACAGCCCAGGCGCTGGGTCTACCTCTCCTGAATCCGATCAAGGATACAAAGGCAAATTTTGAGCATGGAGCAAATTTTGCCGTAGCCGGTGCTACGGCACTATCATCAACTGTTCTTGCTCGTCATCATGTTAGAAATCCAGTGACCAACAGTTCCCTTGACGTACAGCTTCAGTGGATGAAAGATCACTTTCACAAATTTTGCCACAATGGTAGATTCAAATTTTATATATGTGTCGTGCATTCGATCGTGACAGTCATTCAACTTTTCTCAACTTCTATTAACTTTTTTTATTTTTTGGCATGACACTGAATTTTGTCCCTTTTCTTTTTGTTTAACAGATTGTGAAAGGAAGCTTCAAAACGCTCTATTTATGGTTGGTGAAATCGGAGGCAACGATTATAATTATGCATTCCTTCAGTACTTTGATGAGGCTAGAGATACGCTTAGAATTCTAGAGTTGGTACCTCTAGTTGTTGCCAAAATTAAGCATGCTGTTGAGGTTAGCTTTTGCAGGCTCCTCCTCTTCTTGTTAGCACTCTTGCTGCTTTTAATTCTCTTGCTTCTAATTCCTTCTCCTTTTCTTTCAATGTTGTATTTCAGAAAGTGATTAGTTTTGGAGCAAGGACAATAGTGGTTCCCGGGAACTTTCCAATGGGATGTCTGCCAATTTATCTTACAAAGTTTGGGCTGGAAAGCGAAGCAGGCGAGTTCAACGAGAATCATTGCATATGGCTATTGAACAGCTTTGCAACTTTCCACAATGATCACCTGAAGAAGGCGATTGCCGAGCTGCACGAGAAGTACCCATATGTAACAATCGTCTATGGAGACTACTACGCTGCATATGAACAGCTTCTCAATCTAGGTGAAACTGAAGGTAAGTTTGTTAGTATTTACCAGTTTGAATTCTTAAAAGAAATCAATTATTTCCAGTAGGAGGAAGGGGTATCTGAAGCATCCACATCTGGTCATCTAATTTGTTTGTCTTATTAGGTTTTGAGCTACAAAAAGCTTGTTGTGGAGTTGGAGGGCTGTACAACTTCAATGAGACGCGAATGTGTGGATTTCCAGGTGTTAAGGCTTGCCGTGATCCCGAAAGATACGTCAGCTGGGATGGAATTCATTTAACACAGGAGGCTTACCGCATGATAGTGGATTGGTTGCAAGCTGATCTTTTCTGGAAATTGCGTTGCCATCATTGAACAATTCTTCAAGCTCCTACAGTAGTAGTAGTACTCGAGTCCCAGTTTGCTTTTTCAGTCCAGTAGCTTAGTTTAGTTTTAGCTAATGGGAAGCTCTTGTGTGACTAATTTCGTCACCAACTGTTTGAGCACTTACTTTTGTATGAAACTTTTTCAGTTTTTATCGTACTGGGTTCAAGATTATGAAAATTTTATCTAGTTCTTGGCGAAAAGCTCTGTAAACTTCTGCCAATCCAAGCATCAAGGCGTCTAACTTAAGGAGCAAAAGAATCAAACCCACAAATTTTATGTATCAAATGTCAATACTGAAACAAATGCACCAATAAGCTGATTATCAAGGTCAGGGCAGCACTGCGTATTTAATAACAAACAAACTTTCTACATAACCGGCTAATAAACTCAAAAAACCCAATCTGCAATCAGGTGTCCTCAACTCTTGAATCAAACACAAAGCTCGGGAATGTAGTAGTGATGTCGAGCAGGAAGCGATGCATCAGATCTTCTATGTACATGTAACAGAAGTAGCAGATATTCCATTTCACGCTGTTGTAGTTTTTGTATAGTTCGTTAACGAGCATTAATGGGCTTTTTCATCTCTCCTCTCATTATGTTTGCTTGTCTAGAGAGTAGAGGCGTTTTATCGCATGTTATGGCATATCTGCAACATATCTGCAAGAAATTGCAGAGTTTCATCAGCGTCATCATGCCATAAACCGAAATACGTGAATCAACAGAACCAAATCTGTTTTTGGCAGAACATACAATGCAAAAATATACTTTGTACCCTGCAAGTGCAATCCAGATAATTAGGTCATGCCTGCATTCTGTTTTTACTTATTGGATCAATATTGTGTCTCCAAAGTACAACCACTCCTGAATTTGGCCAATCGGTATATCATAGCAAGACTAAGTAGGAAAAAAGGACCAAACCGTACTAATTATATTGAGGAATGATTTGTATTGTCTGTCAACAGCTGAACCTTGAGCTTGATTTGGCTAAAAAGTGCTTGTCATGCCATTTACTTATATGAGATTGAATCCAAACTTATGCTCAAGTTTGAGCTCAATCAGCATCCATCAAATAAAATAAAGCTTGAATAATATAATTTAATATTTTTTGTCATTTTTAATAAGGCATATAATTGGCATTCTGCTAAGATAATTTAATATTTTGGATGAGGTAAGATTAAATTATGACATTCCACCAAATATTTCACCCTGACTTGTCACTTGCTGCAACTATAATATACACGATAACATTTCCAGCACGAGGACGAGTTGAGGCTCTGGATTGGGGGCCGAGGATCTAAAGTAGGATAGCAGTACAAGATTGCCTGCTCGTGACTTGTAATAAAACCGCACTCATGCAACTTTGACATGCTCAGTAGTACTCAGGTCTTCTTTCATGGCAGCATGTCAATCTCTGATACTTGGAAAGCCTTGGGAAGATCGAATGTGTAGCTGTCTTAGTACTCGATTGCAACTTTGACATGCTCTGATTTCAAGCTCAGCATGCATCTCCTAGACACTGAGACCAATTGAGAACAAATGCTCAAGATACAGGAGTCGGGAGTTTTTTCGCTTGCATTGGTCAGACCAGACACGATTGGACCTTGGTTCAATGGCCAGTTTGAAACTCTCCCGTCCACTAGGTCAGGATCTAGTACATCACATCGCACATGAAGCATATCGCTTTTTGTTCTTAAAAAAATTCAGATGGAGCAGCAGTGCACTTGTTTAGTCAGATGATTCACCCTCCAATTCTTATACAAGTGTCTTTAAGCTCCCTCTCTTCCACAGAATAGGAGTAAATTAGATAGTTGTCATTTAAAAAAAAAAAAAAAAAAAAAAAAAAAGAAGCATTGGCAAGACTAGAGATTGGGCTGTCATTTGAATTCAATTTTTTGAATTGGGCTCAACATGGTTAAGGTGTCTGAATAGCCGTTCTTCATGTTTTTTTGAATTGCACTCGTAGGAAATATTTCTGCACTATGCTTAAACGATAAATTTGGTTCTCAAATTGAATTAAGAAATTTGAATTTCTTTTTTGCTATTTTGATTTTGATTTTTGAGCAAATAATTTGGAATTCAATAGTTAAGAAGTTAGTGATTCCATGATGATATAATTCCAAAAGTTAAATTGATGGATGAATTTCAATACGCACTTATTCAACTCACCGCAGAACCTAAGTCCTCCAAATCCTTTTTTCTCCAATGAGATTTGGGTAGTTTTCCCTATCAAATAATAACAAACAGTCTCTCTTTCCCATTTTCTTCAAACCTCAACCAGCCAAATTCTCCAAAGTTCAGCACCCACATCTGAAGAAAGCCCATCACGCTTCCACAAAAAGTCAGCAGACACGACGGAATGGCCTTAGAATTGGAAAAATTATTAGCTTGGGTCTGGAAGGTTAAGGACTAAAATAACATACATGAGTAGATGGATTTTGTTGTGACTTAAATTTTGGTGATCAACAGAATTTTATCTATTTAACGTCACTTAGTTGCAGTTCTTTTGAAGGATGCTTACAGTCAGCATGAACTCAAAAAAAAAAAAAAAAAAAATTATTCATCCACTTACTTATATGAAGATAGTCTTTTGTGAATTTCGTATCTAGTAAATTTATTTAGTTTGAAAAATTATCTCGCAATATATAAAGACTAGGTTTGGCTTCCCACGCGAGGCGTGGGAGCTTTAGACCTGTTCGTAAGTTTCTCCGCCATGCAAAAGTAGTATATATTAGACTCATGCATATGTTGTAGGCTTTAAGTTTTTTTTTTTTTTAATTTGATTTAAGATTAATGTAGAGCTATTCAGACGTGTTCAAGCTTTGAATATTGGTTATACAAAATAAATAGCAGCACAGAGGTTCAGTGAAAAGCTGGGTTGTAAATTCAGAGGATATGGAGCTCAAATTGTCACGAGTAATTATGCACGGGTGAGTAAAGGGTAAAAGTGGAACAAAACGTGTACGGCAGAACTGATGCAAAACTGATAGAGTGCACTCCTTGTTATAAAAGTTGAATAATAATGTCTATGGTGCTATAAAAAAAAGTCAATAATTGACGGCTTACTGTACGTTTGTTTGGTGCTAGCCTACTACACTCGACGAGCTCAATTTCTGTTTTCTCAATCTTCACTGCAATGGTAGGTCAACCCACGTCCGTCCGCCGCTGACCTTCCTCATCATAAATTAACAAGAATAATATACTCCACTCTCTCTCTCTCTCTCTCTCTCTTCAAAATCCCCAATTTTTGCATTTAGGGTTTCACAAATCGTCATCTTTGTAATCAGCGACCGACATAATCAAGCATTGCGAAGAGCTTAATTGCAGTTTTAAGGAGAATTACGAAGCGGGATTTGCGATGCCGCGAAGATGAGAGGAGGGGTACGACGACGAGATGATAACGGCGGAGATTGCATTTGATTGATGATTTGCCAGAGGAAGATGATAAGGGAGAGGAGGAAGACCATGATGATGAGGATTACGGCGGTGGCAGTGGAAAGAGGAATGCAAAGAAGAGGTCGGGGTCTCATTTTTTTGAACTTGAAGCTGAAGTTGATAGTGAGGAAGAAGAAGATGAGGAGGAAGGCGAAGATGGTCAGAATCTCATTCAGTTTATTTTGTGTGAATTGTTACTAATATTTGAAATTTACTTAATTATACGTATCATTCACCATCATTAACTGTCGGAATTTACAGTTAGTGTTTTGCGGAATATTTGTGTGGAAAACTGGTGATATTTGGTGGAAACTTTGGATAAATTTTTAAGCTTTAGGATTTTTTTCAGGAATAACAATATGTTGCATAGTTTGATAGGAGAACAGTGTGCATGAGTTTTATATGGGTTGATGATGTTGATTGTCCATCGAAAATTTTATTTTTTTCCCTTTGGGTCTATACTTTTTTCTTGAAATTGATGTCATATAAAATTTTTCGATGGTTTTTGAGCATCTTCCGCTATGGATTGAAATGGGGCAGAAAAATTTTGGTGGTTTTTTGTGGATCTGCAGCTATGGATGAAATGTTACATGTAATTAATTGAGATTAGGCTGGTTAGTGGACTGGTAAAATGTTTATAGTTAA
Source organism: Coffea arabica (assembly GCF_036785885.1). Lineage (NCBI taxonomy): Eukaryota > Viridiplantae > Streptophyta > Magnoliopsida > Gentianales > Rubiaceae > Coffea > Coffea arabica. The sequence continues at coordinate 13,391,931 of NC_092312.1, forward strand.
ACGCTTTGTTGTTAGTAAGTTGAAATAAGGTCTGAACATTTGTCCTGTGAATCTGAAATACAATCAGAGTGAAAGGAATATTAGCAGCTTAGGATTTCGGTTTAGAAATTTAAAATTTGTTTTCTGGTACACTGGAAAGCCAATGTAATGTCTTGTATTGTTGTTTTCCAGCTTATCATTCTATTGTTGGCTTTTCTGAGAAAGCACTTTACAACATTTTGAAACTTGATGTATGAAACTCAATGAGTGGATGTGGGTAAGAAATTTGTCAATTGAATAAAGATGGAGAAAGGAATATGTGAGCTTTCTCTGACTCTGCTGTCCATGAATTGGCTTTCCTCCATAACGTACAGTGATTGCAATGTGAGTTTAAGTTGGATAGATTCTGTTTCTTCACCTCATTAGAGTTTCAAACCAATTTGGGTTGTGTTCTAGTATTGAACTTTACAGAATAATCTCGGCACATTGAAATTTAAGTGTAAAGCATGTCCGCTAACAATATTTGAGAACTGAATTTGTAGTTAGATCTATCTTAGTATGTAGCTGATGTGTGCATTTGGTGTTGACTCATTGCAAATTGTCAATCTTCTAGGGTGATACACAATGGTTATTCATTGCAAATTGACTCATATGTCTTTTTGCTACTTGCATTAGGTGGTGTTCATAAAAACGGCTGTAGGAAGCATGACAGTTGAAGTGCCAGAGGACAAGCTAAGGAAGTATATGAGTTGATTCGAGTACCAAGATTGGTTAAAAAGAGTAAGAGCAACAACTGCAGTTACTTTGTTATGTTTTTTGTTTGAAATCAGCTTTATTGTCACATTCCTTTCACCAGTGATGCTAAAACTGCATGTATGTTGTTAACTGTTCTGATTGTTATCGAGAATAATTTTTTTCAATTGCTATCTGTTAAATGAGGCAAGAAATTGGCTTACTTGAAATGAATTAGATAGCCAAGTAGGTACACACACAGTTAACAGGAATAAACTACCTCAATGCAGTGACAGTGGAATTATTGGTTTCAGTCATCTGATGTCAACTATATCTGATGTGAAAAGCTTCACCAATGATATGGTTTCGCTGACATTAGTAGCAGTACATGATATGGCAATCGCAAGAGCTGGACTATAATGAACATGTGAATTATATGATTTAGAGAGCAAGGAGGTGATTTGAGCAGTCCGCATTTTAAGGTTAGCTACTCAATCAGATGGATTGATCAATATCTGTATTTTTATCAATTGTCGTACAAGAGTTTAAAAAAATTTAGAGCAAACGCACCATATGAAAAGTTGTTTGGAGAAGCAAAGTCTTGATGTCAAATTTTTATAGCTCAGAACATAAACCATAAGCAAGTGGCAAAACTAAATGTAAGAGCAACTAAGCAACTGAATTTTGATTTCTCCTTCTCACAAATAAGGAAGTATTCATTAAATTTTTAATTCAAGAATATCATCAAGAATATCTTGATTAGAAGTTTCTAATGCTGCCAAAGTGAGACTAAGGCTTAGTTTGGGAGTTTACGAAGGAAGAGAAAAGAAAAGAAAAGAAAGCTTAGGAAAGAAAGGAAGAGAAGGGAAAAGATGCATATTCCGTTTGGGAGTTTAATGAAAGAAAAGAAAAGAAATATCTTTCCCTTGTTTGAGAGTCGGAGAGATATGGAAAGAAAGGATTTTATGAGAATACAACTTTACATATTTACCCTTTCAATTTATAAATCAAATTCCAAAAATTAGCTTTCTTGTTCCCATAAATAGAATATTTGAACAAGACAAATTTCTAAAACAATTGCATTTGCATTCCCACAAGGTGAATAATAAAACAAATTTCTTGCTAGACTTCGATTCTCTTGCATGCATGTAAATCGCCTCAAGTCCTTGTAGTATCTTTTAGGTATTCTTGACATATGATTTTTGATATTGGCCGGAAATGCCAAGTAGGTTATCTATATAACATAAATTAAATATTTTTTAAAAAAGAAATATCCCATAAAGTACTAGCTCTTTATGGCTTTTCTCTATTACATGAGCCAAGTACCAGGTTTTATGGATATTTTATTTTGAATCATTTAATTTATGTTAAATACATAAATATTTGCAAATAAAATTCAAAAGCCGTTACACAAATATTTTTACGAAAGGAAAACTAGCATATTTTGTATTTAATATAAATGAAGTGTTTGAAAGTAAAAAAAATTTGTCCATAACATACCAGTTCTTTACGAGTTTCTTTCATTATATGAATAAAATACTAGCTATTTATGAGCATTTTACTTTGAATCATTTAATTTATATTAAATACATAAATTTAATTAAGCCAAATTCAAAAAGTGTTATACTAATATTATTACGAAATGAAAACTAGTAGGTTTTATATTTAACATAAATTAAATACGTGAAAGTAAAAAAATAAAAAGAAATTACCCATAACATATCAGTTCTTTATGGGTTTTTTCTATTACACAAAATACCTTTTGTTTGGTGAATTACTGGTGAAAAACGGAAGAAAGCCAAGTTTTCTCAACTTGCTGGAAGTATTGAAAGTACAGGACACATGACCGAGAAAGCTTTGCGGTGCTTTTATAGAAATCAATTTTAGGATATATTGGGAATAATAAATTTTTGTATCAGCTTTTAAAGGGCAAACTTGACATATTAAAAATGTCTTTTGGAGCCCAACAAGTTTCCGTCCTTTTCTTCCCACTTTTGGGCGGAAACATTTTCAACAATTGGAGGTGGACTTTTATCCATTCATTTCACTTCTCTTCTGTCTTGTTAAACTCCCAAATGAAAGAAATGACCGTTCTTTCTCTCTGAATACTTTCTTTTCTGTCCTTTTCTCCCTATCCAAATGAAGCCTAAGGTAGCTACTAAGCTGAATAACCTGTGGGAGACAATTTTTTAAAAAGGTGGAAAAGCTAAAAGCTAAAAGTCTGTACTCTTGTGTTCCCGAGAACGTTGGATAAAGTTCCTGTACATACCAATGTGAGACAGAGAGAATAAAAGCAAAACTCTCAAGAGTCTAATCAGTGGATGATTGATTGATTCAACATCATTTTTACACAGTTGGCATATGTCAGCATTAAGAAGGTGCTCCTTGACTCTGTATTTCAACAAGTTATTGTTAAGTGATTGTTGGGCTATGTCTTCATAAGTTTCAATTGCCTTTGGATATCTGCAGGGCATTATGAGTATCAGTTTTAAAGACACACACACACTAAATCTTGTGTATAGGGTAAAAACAAAAAGTCTTATGAAGTAATCTTAGTTTAGCTGGCACTCAGTCTTCCTAACCTTAAAACTTTAGTACCATCTTTTCATTTCTGCATTTACTTTTTAGTTTTCTTGACATAAGCAAATTGGGCAATTTTCTGTTCCCACTGATTTGCAGTGGTGTTGATACCTTCACTTTGGAAAAGATCAGCTGCTCTCTCATAGTAGACAATAGTCTGCTCCAAATTCTCTTCTTACTCATATAGTTCAGCAATTTCTTAGATTCAAATAAAGGAATCAATAGCTAACACTCAAAAGGAAACATAGATTAAGAGATAAAAGCAGATATCACAGCCATCATGGCATGATAGACAGTAAATATATAGCATCGTAGGTTATGAGTTCTGATAAGTTGACCAATAGTCTGTACGTATTGATGTTACAATATGTCGAAAAACTTTACATGAGACATGAAAACTTTACATATGAATCACAAAAGTATCAAATCTATCTAAAAGACATTCTGTTCTTTCAGAAAAGAGAAATGAGCTTCAAGAATAAGATGGAAGATGACTACAGAGGCAAAAGATATTTTATTTAGGTGAAGTGACATAGATTGCACCTTGTAGTATCTTGTGGACATATTGAGCCTTGCAATTTCCAAGAACAAATTCACGGACTGCTCCAAGGAAGATATAGACTGTGTGAAGAATAAAATTATTAGCCATCAACAGTTCGTAAAATAAAAGCTCTATAATCTAAGTGAAAAGATGATGGCTTAAATCCCAAATTGGGATTGGATGAAAATCAGAGGAAGAAAGGAACAAGAATATCAAAACAGATAAAAGCTAGGCTGGAAATTAGGATTAAAAATAAATTTCATTGCATTTCTTAAGTGCGGTTGAATTTGCAAAGATGGGATTTCTTTAGTGCGGTTGCATTTCTTTAGTAGCGCTTATTAGCAAAAAAAGATGGGATAAAATTGGCTGATGAAGAAACCAACTGATAATATGAGAAAGAAAGCAGGCATAGGAAATAAAGTTTAAGACAATATTTAATCTACTTTTTTGGTGTTGAAGTATGGACAAGTTCCTAAAAACATCATGTAATCAATAACTAAAAACTAAGACTGATCTTCAATTTAAGCTGAAACAATCAGCCACCAGATGAATGATTGTATTGAGTGATAACTGACAGCTGTAGTCTGAGCTCAAACAATGTGTCAAAACTGGTAAGAGACCAAACCTTTAATGTTTGTCTTCTTATAGCAATGAGTGGCATCAGCATAAGCATTTGCAGCTTCATGTTTGCTATCCAACTGTGATATCAAAATTACGAAATTTGGTACAGCAAACGAGAACAGCTACAGAATTGATACACAAAAATAGGAGGTAGATAAATCCAAGCAATCAACAACTTTCGAATACTTACCTTCAGATGACAACTTGCCAACTTGACATACATAGCTCAAGCTTGATCCCCTGAAAGACCCCAAAAGTCAAAACTAATGAGAAACAGCAGCAGAATTCAGCTTAATAAATTTACATACTCTGAGTCAATAAATGTTAGTCAGGAATTACAAATCACAATTATCAGCCACTTCAAGAATTTGAAAGGCTTGATTTCCATTTACCAAATATGAAAACAAAGAGAAGGAGTGGCAAGTAATGTTAACATACATCAAGGGTAGGGAATATACCCTTTTACAAGTTTGGGGAAGCAAAAGTATGCACTTAATAGTTAGAGAGTTAAAAGTTGACCAACTTAATAATTAGAGAGCCATCCAAAATTTTTACCCTCTGCTTTTTTATACATTGGAAATTAGAGAATGAATAAATGAGAATTGAATTGTCACATACTTGCTAAGGAGAGTTTGAATGTCTTTTATTTAAAGTGGCACATAGAGAAGAAATAAAGGAGAACTGAGTATGCCATATACTAAGAAAAGTCAAATGCATTTAAGCTAAAGTGGCAATTGAACAAAGGTTAGTCTATAGTGATAAAATCAAAAGTTGAGATTTGGGGGTAAGGCTAACAAAGATGAACATTTGTGGTTGTTGAGGAAGTCTCCTTAAAGTTACGGTTGATACTCTGGAATCACGCATTTTAGGTTTGACAGTAGTTCTTTTATTTTTGATAATCAATCAGCATAAATAGTTTCCTTTGGATCTGTGTGGGAGACATTTCTTTCAGAATTTTGATTACATTTCTTTCAGCATAAATAGCTTGGTGTTCATTGTTTACAAGGTCAAATGCTATTTGAAGTTGCCAATAAAGCATTAATTTTGTCTTCTGTTCTTAATAGTTTGTCAAATACAGTAGCAGTGTCTTTTGGTGTATCCAAAAGCATGAGAAGCTGACATATGCTTAAACAATCAGGCAATGGCAGTTTTTGCATCTACATTCTTTAGAATTTGGAATAAGGTTAACAAGAATGAATTACATTGATATAATTACCTGATGCTGATATTTTCTAGAGGTGATAAAATTGCGAGAGACATCACTACAATTGTGTTGGTTATATACCTACAGGGAAACTGAAAAATGAGATAATGAGAAAAAGTTGAAAACTGTAGTGTAATCTAGCGTTTCAGAAGTTTATATACATTCATGTACAGCTTTAGTTAAGACACAAAATGATATAGTAGGAAAAAATAAGTAATAAGTTGATGTGATGGTTAAAAAGAAATGCATACTTAAGTTATATAAGGTCAATGGCACTTTACACTCCAAGATTAGAAGTTATTCAACCATGATTTATTTTGTTATAAGTACAATACATAATGATATCGAACAAATTTAGAAGGCAGAACTGAACAATAATATAGCACCTAGAATAGTTCAGAGATAATCTAAATCTGCTGATATATTGAATAGAAGCTCAAGTCCAAAGGTACAGAACAATGAGTGATTTAGTTCATCTAAATAACAAAAGATCTGACAGGGGAAACAGAGATTTGTTATAAATAATGAATGAATATGAGAGCAAAAGAACTTAGGCTTCCTCTTCTTGAAATGCATTATACATAAGCTGGTAAAATGACTAATATATTAATGAAGCAGATGAGTACTCTGTAGAAGTGACGTTTAAAAGAAAAGTTTATAAGGATTTGGAGTTTTAGATCTCAACCTGGGATCATAGTTATTGCTTTTAGAGAATTAGAGATACAGGAAAAGCATCTTTGAATCTTTGAGGCTAGTATTGCAGCTAGTTGTCTCTGAGCCTCATCAAACTCTTCATCTTTATATACAGTCTCACTGCAAAATGATAAACACTGAGCAATGAATTTTTTGAATATAGAATTACGAGAATGAGTAATATTAATTCATAATCAGTGTTCTGTACGTACAACTACAAGAACCAGTAATGTTAATACGTAATGAATTTTCTGAATATATAACTATAAGAATGAGTAGTAAGAGCAGTATCATGAGAGTTTAGCAATAACTAATATTGGGGTATAAAAAAGATACTCTGTGAACAAAAGCAGTAATTACTTGTATGAGTTGTAAGAAAAAGGTCAACTAAGACATTGCAACAACAAAAATGGCCCTGATGAGAGGAGATCAAATGTAATGAACACTAACCTTTGTTTTTTGAATATCTCTTAAGGACATTTGTCATTATTTGCATTAGCAATGAAGCATAAGCTTTACTTAATGCTATATCTTAATACAAGAATTTTCTTATTACATATACTGAGACATCAGTTGGCTGAAAAATTGAAGCAGTATTGAAAAATAAGTATTTTTTTACAAAAAAGTTAAGCATGAGTTGTCAGTGAAATCTGGTAAGTATAAAAGCAAGTGAAATCTGCAGCAGTGCACAACAAATAATTGGGTGTTAAGCTTTGATTAGTGCAGATATATAGCTGTGTAGAAAAGGTAGGGGCAATAAATGTAATGAATATGAATCTCACACTCTTATAATCAACAATTATGAAAGGTGATGATTTGCAAGCTGTAAAATATCTTTGTATACTATGTTATTGGTAGCATAGTCAACTGTTGGATCAAAGGGAGAAGGCTGTATAAGAATCTTTACACAATTGCTGCTTTTTGCTCTTGATAAAGCAACATATAGTTGGCCATGTGAAAAAACTGGTTCACGTAAGTATATACCAACAAAATCTAAAGTTTGACCTTGAGCTTTATTGATTGTCATTGCAAAGCATAGACGCACTGGAAATTGAATTCTTTCAAATGACATCGGGCAATCAGGATTATTTTCTATTCGGAAACATATTCTATGCAAAAAGACTTGTTTGCCTTTGAATTCTCCAGCACTTATAACTGCATCAATAATATTGTTAGTCAAAGATTTACATATTAGCCTTGTTCCATTGCATAAACCTTCTGGGGGATCAATGTTTCTGAGAAGAATTATTGGGCAATTTGGTTTTAGGATAAGGTTGTGGGGGGGAAAACCATTGGGTGTTAAGCTGTTGAGAAAATCTTCAAATAGGCCTTGTTCTGAAATGTCAAGTGTTTTATCACGACTAATATATTCTTGAGTCTCACCTGGAAAAATGTTAATTAACAAGTTGTTTAACACATCAACAAATTCATTTTTTGTAGTAAGGATTGCTCGATTTACCAATGAAAAATCATCCTTGGAAAAAGCACTTAAATCTGGGTAAACTGTTTTGATAAGTTCAAAAATTGATTCTGTTTCACTTTTGTATGGTATTAGCAGTGGGAGAGGAATTTTTACTTTTAACCCTTGTATTGCTGGTTCTAGTCCATTTCCTATTCGGAGAAGGTAATCTGTAAATTCTGGGTCTGATATTGCTCTCATATTATCTGTGAGGTATAGTTTATGAAGCTGTGGCCAAATGTATGAAGTTACTAAGCTAGCTTGTACAAAATCTTCCTTTGAACCTTTAGTGACAACAGGGAGAACTTGTCTAAAGTCACCACCAAAAATCATAACTTTTGAGCCAAATAACTCAGGAGAACCCATTAAATCTTTTAGTAGTGCATCCACACCTTCTATACCAGTTTTGTGTGCCATTGGAGCTTCATCCCAAATGATAAGTTTAGCCGCTTGAATTAGTTTAGCAAGTGCACTTTGTTTACTAATTTTACACATATTGACTGAATTCATATCAATTGGAATCTTGAATCGAGAGTGCGCTGTTCTACCTCCCGGTAATATTGATGCTGCAACTCCACAAGAAGCAGTAGCTAATGCTATAAAGCCTTTTGATCGTACTTCAGCTAATAACGCTCGATAAAGAAATGTTTTTCCTGTGCCACCTGGTCCATCTATAAAGAAACATCCTTTTTCTTTAATGTATAATGCCTGCATTATAGTATCAAAAGCTGCTTTTTGACCAGGATTGAGTTTAGTAATTGATATCAAGTCATCCTCTGAAACTTTAATCTCTGTTTCACTAATTGTATCTCTTGCATCTGTATTTGAGTCATGGAATTTTAGTACTCTTGGCACCAGTCCATAGCTGTTTATGTTACGACCCATAGACTCTAAAAAATTGCTTATTTGATGCAGAACTTTAAATTGAATATCATTTTTGGTTAAATTTGGGACTCTATTGTAATCTTCAGACAATGATTCTTCAAATTTCAGCCATAGGGTTCTTGGATTTGAGGGGGTAAAATATACCAACAATGTTGCAAACAACCTTCTTAGGCTATATGGCATATGATAAAGGGCAGCTTCTTCTAGACATTGTTCTTGTGAGTTATTTGATTCTAAATATCCTCTAAGTGCAGCTGCTTCGCGAAATGTAGTAACATGTACTCCATTTACAGTTTTTAAATCATCATAAGAAGTTGGACTTTTAACATGCAGTAAAAGGAGTCTTAGGAAGTACCGTTCACCTTCTAGGGGATTTGCTGCAACAACTCTGCCGATAGAATCTTTTTGTTTTCTAGGTTGCCAAGATTTGGAACTTGGATACCACACAAAATGCTCAGGAAACTCTTTGTAGGTACATTTGAGACTTTTTGCAAAATCATCTGTAGCATTCATTCGAAAAAATTCGGTGAGCATAGTTCTTTTTGCAAAATTGTTACTTAATATATTGTCAAGATTATCATTTGGTCGAAACAGCATAGATTGAAAGTTTTCTAGGTGAAGCTGAAGTTGTATTACAGCAGGCTGCATTTCATAAAGATGAAATCTGTATATTCTCCACATTGCTTCAGGTGCACATACCCACCGTGCTGACTGATATTCTTTGATTTCATCAATAGGATTTGCTCCATCATCTGAATTCACTTGAAAATGTATCCTTGCATGGCCTTTGTATATATACTTATACACATACTTGACAGCTTTAATTGTGGAGCAAATTTCTACATTTATATGGCAATTGAATTTAGCCAACAGATAAGCATTGTATGGCACTACCCATCTGTTGTCTAAGTAGTGTCCCCGAACCAATATTTTTTTCCCATCATTTCTTCTTCTGTATGTTGGATACGAATTCTGAGAATGTGTAGTTTTTTCTGCCCATGCTTTTGGGTAATTGTTCTTGCAAGACTTCTTTGATGCACCCTGCATACATACATTATCAGGTTTTTTCTCGCCACATGGTCCATGCATCATATGTTTCTTGACCATTCTAAACAGATGCTCATTTTGTGCTTCGTCGGGTATTTCTGCAGAAACTATACGATCATAATCTTCTGTTGTATATAATTTGAAAGCAGGCTTCAGGATAATCAAAAAGTGCGCATGAGGCAAACCGCGTTTTTGAAATTCTATAACATAAGTATATGCTGCTACTTCTCCAAATATTTGCTTCTTGAACAGCTCTTCTTTCATAATTTCTAACTTTGCATGAAACACACGAGCAATAAGATCAGGCCTATTTTGTGCTTCATCTGATTGTAACAGATTTTCTTTAATCTCTGGCCATGATTGATTGCAAGTCATGGTTATAAAAAGATCTGGCTTCCCAAATTTCTGAACTAAAGCCATAGCATCAAGATACCTTTTTTTCATATCTCTAGGACCTCCAATGAATGATGTAGGCAATATTACTCGCTGTCCGATTTGAAATCCATTTTGTTGCCCCTGTATTACGCTGTCCATAATTCCTTGTAGCTGCTCTCGACGTATTTGCTGTTGTCGACTTCGATAAAAATCTAGTCTTTGTGTCTCTATTTTAACATACATGTCAACTGAATATTGTTGCAAAGCTCTTCCAGCATTCAAAATATTTGGCCCAATTTTTTTCCTCATCTGAAATTTATATGCATAATACTCTCTCATGGATACATATTCCTTGGAGTTTTCATATGCCTTGTAAGCTGTAAAATTTAGAATATTTGTCAAAGAAGAGATGACTGCAATTGAATACAACTATACATAATGAATGGTATAAATGTGTTACCTTCTTCTTCAAGATCAATCATTTCTTCTGGTGACTTAAAGCTAGACAATGTAGCTGTACATGACTGTTTCGTAGTCTTTCTTTTGCGCTTTTTTGGATTGCCTCTTCCTGATCTTTGTATACCTGGATGCCATCCAGTTTCTCCAAATGGAAAAAGTAGTGGATACTGAAGAGGGTCATAACAGCCGTAGTAGTATTGAATGCGGTGACTGTGTCCTTCTTTTGTATATATCTGTATGTGTCTAGAATAACCTTGATTAGCATTGTCTCCTTCAACCCATAAAGCTGCAACTTGAGATACAGTGGGTTTATTAAACACTCGCTGGTCGTTGTCGGAGTGAGATTTTAATACTATTTGATATGAGTCCAGGTTTGGAACATTTCTCAAACTCCTGAAGAAGCAAGCATATGGATTGTCTTTCATTACTTCCATTAGCTTCACTACAATTCTTTCGGTCAGCCTTTCTGATATTGCTAATCGATTCTGAATTTCATGTTCTGTGTCATGGAAATAAAGCTGAAGATACATCCCTGATCCTCCATGCAGTATTAGTTCATTGATGAAATGGTGTGTTTGACCTTGTATCTTGAATGTATAGATTCCGTTAGTTCTCTTGCAAAGGGATTTGTCATAGTGAACACCAAAGGAAGTAAATGCAAACATGCTATTATAGGTCCTGACATAGGTTCGGAAATGTATAGCTTCTTCACTCTGTCCAGTAAAAAGTTCAATTAATATATCAGGTAACTTATTTTCATGGAGTAGAACTTCGCCATCAGAACAGCAAAAGTTTGCGGTCTCTGAGTAGAATTTTTTGGCTCCACAATATTTACAATCTGATGCATCAGGGAGATGGTCTGCATTATGGCTAATGAAATTCAGAGCCTCTACACCAGCTGCATTTTTAGATACTGTAGAATAATAGGAATACAAAGCATTTTTATCACTATGTTATGTGCATATGAAAGAACTATAAATAAATATATAGGAATGACACCTTTGTTTTGCACTCATACCTGATCTCCTTTGGCTTGAGCTTTTGCCTACAGAACAATAATGTGGCTAGTCAGGAGGTAAAAACGATTATGCTCCTGATCAGAGTATATAACTTCTGCAACATTTTCAGATACATTTTAGTTATACATACCTTTTGGATGATTTTTTATGGCATTAGAAACATTGGTTTCCACTGACTGACTGCCAACTGTCATTGATATACCTGATTAAGCAAATAAGAATGTGTGAGAACGTAAATCAAATTCAGTGACCAAACAACACTGGACAAATATTTGTAAAATTAGGATCAAGGAGTTCAACCTGCAAGATCATCAACTGTTTCATGCAAGAAATTAGAGCAGCTATCACATATAGGAGGATCATCTAGCAGATAAAAGCATAGAAATTGTTATATGAAACATAGACTGATAACTATGATTATAACAAAATATACCTGACGCATTTAGTTTATTGATTCTTCTGCATTTATAGATGGGCAACTTTTTTGATGAAGAACCTATATGAACAAAACATACCTGACACATTTAGTTTATTGATTCTTCTGCATTTATAAATGGGCGAACCTATATGAACATAAGATAAAATAATACATTATAAACATAGAAGAACAAAAAATATCTATGTTTAAATGTCAAAAATTGCTTGTATAAACATAGAATACAGAAACAATTTGTGTAGATTGCATTGGTTTTATACAGAGAATTACTTTTGACACCTATAGATTGCTGCAGATTAGATTAGGTGTTCCTTCACATCCTTTAGATCCTTTAGCTTATCAGTTGGTTCTCGTTTAGATCCTTCAAACTTTCAATTTTTTACCAGTCTGCCATACTCCATCTATGTGTTTCTCATAAGCAAGTTTAATATCCGTTGGTAATTAGGTAAAAAAAAATTTTTTTTTGGGGAATTCTTGAATAGTGCATGCATGAGAAGTAGCTAAAAACTGCTTATCCACTATGTTATTGTTCTTTTATTGTTGTTTTCAGCTTGCCTCTTGATTTAGCATCGGTTACAGCTACGGATTGCTGCAGATTAGTTTCTTTGTCTCCACCCTGTTGTAGAAGCTGTTTAATAGCAATACTCTGTTGGTTATTGTGCTCATTATTTTGCTGTAAGTTGCACCCAACTGGAAGTTCTTTTTCCTAGAAGTATTTTTTTTTTTAATTTAGTATTAAGGCAACAAAACAGAACACTCAAAAACTTCAGAAGTAACTTTTTCTCCTCTTTATTTATCAAGAAAGTAATTTAGAAGTATGAGTGAGTGATTGTAGCTTGTTTTGCTGATCGTTAGTTGTTTTCCTTTGCATCCTTTAGATCCTATAGATCCTTTAGCTTATCAATTGATTTTTGTTTAGATTCTTCAAACTTGTCCTTTTTTCCAGTCTGCCATAACTCAAAAAAATTTGTTTTTGGGAAATTCTTGAATAGTGCATGCATGAGAAGTAGCTAAAAACTGAATCAGTTACCATTAGTAGCTTTCCTTGCTTTCCTCTTTTGATAAGCTTCTCTCTGTTTAGCTTGACAAGCTTCTTTTTCTTCCACTGATAAGGAAGCATATTTTTCTCTTGATCTTCGGTTGCGAATAATGTTCTTATTCGTTGAATGTGCAAGTGGATCGGTTGAAGCCATGGTTTACAGTTTATAGCATGAATAAAGGAAGCAAAAGCTAGCGGATGAGTTGAAAATACATGCAGTTGTAGATATACAAGCATCACCGATAGAACAGGGAGAAGAGATGGCTCAATTTTCTAGTCTACAACAGCAAAAGTAAAAAGCTACTGTAAAATGACTATGTTAGACATCAGCTGAAAATATATAGTCTATTCAATGACTATTTTGAGGGAGGAAAATGTAATTAAACAAGACAATGAGCTGGCTGATAGAAATAAACATCATATCTCATTAATGCTGCACAACAATCAATGTTTCACTAACATTCGGCCGAGGCTTACAATAAGCAACAATCAGTTCTAATAGCTCCAAGAAAAAACACAAGCAAAAGATTAGAAGGACAAAAATGCGGCTGTAGAGAGCAGATGAAAAAAATGAACAGTGCCCAAAAACGTCTTCTTATATAATCAGTGCCCAAAAACGTCTTCTTATATATTATAAGGATATATTATATATTATAAGGATATATAGAGAAGAGTGTAAAACTTTTACATGGTTAAATAAACAAACTAAATGATATAAAAGAAAAAGCAATATTGAGGTATTCGATTGAGGAGGGGGAGGGATGGTTGGATGTTTTGGGGGAAGAAGTATAAAGGTCTCGAATTCGAGTTCTTCTATTTATATTAAAAAAAAAGAGGTATTTGATTGAGGAAAAAAGAAATTTTCTTAAAAAAAAAAAATGGGATTTACTAGATATTTGGGCGGCATCAAAATGGGTTTAGCCCATTTTAGTTCCGCCCATACTGGTTCCAAGACCAAAATGGAACTATTTGGATATAACCCATATTTTGTAGTTCCAATTAAGTTTCGCCCAAATCGAGGTATTTAGTTCAGGAAAAAAGAGTTTTTTAAAAAAATAAATAAATAAAATGGGATTTATTGGGTGTTTGGATGGGATCAAAATGAATTTAGCCCATTTTAATACTGTCCATACTGGTCCCATGACTAATATTTTGGGCTTCCAGTAAAGTTCCGGCCAAATCTCGCTCATCCCGTCTATTGGCTACATCTAATTTGAGGACAAAAACAAATTAGCTGGGACAAAATTGCCATTCAACAAAAATTTCAAGAGCCAAGTATTCTTGTACATGCTAATTAATGAACCAATTTACTCTTAAAACTAATTGCAGTAAATACCACACTGATGTTAAGCGAGTACATGAGCAAATATTCTCTTCTTGAAGTACTTTTCCAAGCAAAGGGTCAATCAAGAAATAACCAAAATCCCGTGCATTTCATTTTTCCACACATTCCACGCGTTAGTTTTGGAGTATTCATATCGGCCATGATCTGAGTCTTTCCACAATTCAAGAACTTAATGTTTAGGAAACTTCAAGCCCAATCCCATCTCCACGTTCGTCCTTTTTTTCTCTACTCTGTCGGTCTGTCCAATATTCCGTGTTCTTTGCATTATTTTTGAGTGCTTTATTCTTGATAGAGCTCACACAACAATTCAAATCAAAGTCATTCGTCCAACAAAGTCTCCCTTCACGTTCACCTTCAATGAAAGTAGTGGTGCGTTTTCGAAGACTGGAAAAACAATTTTCTACAACCTCTTATTGACCAACTCACATATGAAGGAAATAAAAATGTGATTTGCAAAACGTCTTTAAGAGTCTTCGGAGCCTTTGGAGACTCCAAAGACAGTTCTCAAACACATCAGCGTCCATATAGAGCTGAAGAGTGTCATTAAAATCCCCAAATTTTAACCATCCCTCTCTTGCATATACCGTCACGTTAGCAATTATGATGGGCATGGCAAAAACAGGCAACTTCCTGTTTCTTCTTGCTGTCCTGCTATGCTTTCCTGTGGTTCCCTTAGCCAACATCAAGCGCAACATTTCCACGGATCTATCTGCGCTGCTTGCCTTAAGATCCAATGTCTTGGATCCTACACATGAATTATTGACAAAGAATTGGACCACGAGAATGTCAGTCTGCAACTGGCTTGGTGTCAAATGCTCTTCTCGCCACCATCGAGTAGTCGCTTTGAATATGTCTTACATAGGCCTTCAAGGTAGCATTCCTCCGGAAATAGGAAATCTTTCTTTTCTCAATTCATTTGATTTCCGATACAACAGCTTCACAGGTCGTTTGCCTCAGGAGATGGCCCGTCTGCGAAGACTCAGATACATTAATCTCAGCTTTAACAAATTTAGTGGAGAGGTCCCTTCATGGTTCGGCTTTCTGCCTAATCTTCAATACTTGTTCATTGCAAATAACAGTTTTACGGGTAGCCTTCCCCTTTCCCTGTCTAATGCATCAAAGTTGGAGGTCTTAAATGTGCAGTTCAATCAACTGCAAGGTAATATACCCCACGAAATTGGTAATCTTGGCAAGCTGAAGATCTTGAATCTGCCAGGTAACCAGCTTACAGGGTCTATACCACCAGCCGTTTTCAACATTTCATCTTTGCAAAGACTGTCTCTGACAGGCAATAGTCTTAGTGGTATTCTTCCCGTAAACATGTGCTTTAACCTTCCAAAAATTCAAGCCATTTTTCTGTCGACAAACCAATTTTCAGGCCAAATTCAGTCGAGGTTCAAGAATTGCTCAGAGCTCCAAGTTCTTGCACTGAGCATCAATAAATTCAGTGGAGCAATACCAGGAGAAATTGGAAACTTAACCATGTTAAGCATAATCTCATTGGGAGATAATTCCTTCCAAGGTTTGTTACTAAATATCAGCATGTGTCATTTTGCGTTGTTGATTTTTCACAGAGATTCTCACACTGCAGCATCAAATATTGTTTTGATAATTTACACGTAAAAGTTATTTTCAAAGTTAAGAAAAAGGGGAAAAGAAACTTCCCCAAAACCCGGACTGTTAATGTACAAATATTTATACGGGATTTCTTTTAGAAAATAGCGTTTTTCTCCCCTATAAGTTATAAGAAAGGAAGTCTGGAAAAAAAAATTGCATTAGCATATTGTCCATCTACTTCAATATTCGTAAGCATTGCACATTATTGGGGTGATTTAGGCAAGCTAGAAAATTTAACGTGTTCAAAGTTAAAAAAGGGGCTGTAAAATAGTAATAATTGATGACATAAGGGTGTAAAACTTGTATTTGAAAGTGCAAAATGAGAATTAACAAAATATAAATTCAAAATGAAATTAGGTCTCTTTATGATAGTAATGTACTTTTGTTAACATCTGCTTTTATAATAATAGATTTCCGCTAGAGCCTCATATGGGGTTAGAATTTACAAACAAGTCCACGAAAGGCCTCTTGGCCAAAGTGGAAACATGCAGTTGCCTTTCATTTGTCTTGAATTTCCGAATTTAGCACACGAGGTTTACTTGTTTTTATCTAATTAAGAACTGCTGAGAACGTAATTAATTCTCATTCTTGATTCTTAAAGTACGGCTATTATGCTCTAAGGAGTTCTCTGGCAAGCTATATGTTTTCCCTCATAAGATTTATTTTTTTCCTCGTGTGTATAATGAACAGGTGAAATTCCGCGAGAGATAGGCAATCTCCTCAATTTGGAGATATTAGAGGTCGGATATTCTTCACTCACTGGTAATTACTAATCATCTCGATTCTCAGCTTTGATTACATTTCATCAGCTTTCTGTTTCTTCCAACTCTAGTGGTCGAGATAATTGATTGCTCAAGATCTCGATTTGTAGGGTGAATACAATTTCTTGGTTCCGAGACAATTTAGGTTGGATGTTGAGTTTTGATCGTTCATATCGAAATTCTAACCCTTAGAGGTGGCAATGAAGAAAAACACTTTTAACTGTAGTTTGCATGAATTTTAGTTTTTAAAACATTTTTATCATTAACTCCATCAATCCCAATCTTTTGTTACTTTTCGATAATACGAGTATAAGATTAAATGTTTTGGTTATGACATTAGTGCTTTCCTTTCCAGTTTTGTCCTTCAAAATTAAAATTTTAAATTTGAATATGGCATGACATAGCATAAATGAATGACAAAACTGTTAAACACATCGTACGTAGATAGTTTTGAATTTTTTAAGATGATAAAAAGTAAGGATAAATTACATATAATTCCTTTGTGTTTTCATCTATTGCTACATGTGATCCCTCTAAAGTTTCAAAATGTCCACTTTATCTCTTATGATTTTATATAAAGTAGAAACTAGACGAAAAATAGCATATGTAACGTTGTTAGGTGACATATCGATGGTATCCTTACTTAAATGCTAAATCAATTGATGGCTTATCCACCTTGTATAAAAGTATAGGAGAATTATCTGGATAAATGCAAAAATTATAGGGGGTAAAGTGGATATTTATATAAATCATAAGGGGGTTACATGGTTATTAAGATTATATCACAAGCCCTTTTAAAGCATGTTAGATATAAACGCCGTAATTCATTGCACATTCTAACTATTTTTCACTTTACATAAAATCACAGAGGAACTATTTTAAAACTTTAAAGGGGTCATCTAGCATTCTGTAAAACCTGAGGAGGTAATAAATAACTTACCCAAAAGTAATAGTCCACATGCCCAAAAGTAATAGTCCTCGTAAGTTGTCTTGTACAATTGGAAACACACCACAGACACTGAGAAGTGATTCATTCATTTGCTGCTCAACAAGTTCATGTTTTCACGGAGAATTCTTGCAGCCATCAGTTGTAGTTTACCAACACATACATATGATTATGGATTCTGAAGTACTGGCAAATTGCAGGTCCAGTCCCGGACGAAATTGGCAATCTTCAGCAACTAGAGACCTTGATATTCACTTCAAATGCCTTGAGCGGTTCAATTCCCGCATCCATATTTAACATCTCATCTCTAGTGGTAATTTCATTCACCTCAAATAACCTCGCAGGGAGCCTTCCTCCTGGTCTAGACCAGAAGCTACCAAATCTACAAATGTTGTATCTTGGAAATAATAAACTTACCGGTGTTATTCTTGATTCCATCTCAAATGCTACGGTACTTGACACATTGGAACTTGGCAACAACCAATTCACTGGTTCCATTCCAACCTCGTTAGGCAACTTGAGGTTCCTTGAGACCCTTGGTCTTGATAGAAACTATTTCACCTCCAATTCGCCGGCAGAGTTGAGCTTTCTTTCATCTTTGACGAATTGTAGAGGTTTAAAAACTTTGTCCATGTCGTTGAATCCTCTGAAAGGAACTCTTCCCTCTACAATAGGGAATTTTTCCAGTTTGCTCACATTCTTTTATGCAAGTATTTGTGAAATTGAAGGCAACATTCCACCTGAAATTGGTAATCTAAGTGGCCTATCAGTCCTCAGTGTTGGCGACAATTACTTGACTGGACCACTACAAATGACGTTAAATGGACTGTTGAACCTGCAAGCTTTGGACCTACAAGGTAACCAAATTCTAGGGACTATTGCTGACACATTTTGCAATTTCAGGAAACTGGGCATATTGTATTTGAGTCGAAATCAGTTCTCTGGTATGGTGCCAGAATGTTTTGGAAATATTACATCACTGAGACAACTGTACTTAGATTCCAATGGGTTCAATTCAAGTATACCTGCAAGTCTCGGAATCCTGAAGGATTTGTTGGAGCTAGACATTCATTCAAATTCTTTGAGTGGTTTCATACCGACAGAAATTGGAGATTTGCGGGCTGCATTGTACATGGACTTGTCAGGCAATAGATTTTCAGGCAATATTCCCACAACACTTGGTAACCTTGAGACCTTGATCAACCTCACCCTGGCACATAATGAATTACAAGGGCCAATTCCTGCAACATTTGGCAAATTGGTAAGCCTGGAATTGTTGGATCTATCTCATAACAACCTCTCTGGAGAGATTCCAAAATCATTAGAATCACTTTCACGGTTGCTACACTTAAATGTGTCCTTCAATAAGCTACGAGGAGAGATTCCCTCAACTGGTTCTTTCGTGAACTTCACAAATGAATCATTCATGTCAAATGAGGCACTCTGTGGTGGTCCTCCTCATTTGCACTTCCCTACTTGCCCTTCTCCTCGGGGATCAAGGATGAAAAGCTTGCGCTTAGCCGCTTATGTCTTGCTACCGTGTGCATTCTTAGCTTTTGCTTTAATTAGCATTGCAATACTGTTCATGAAAAAGAGAAGAAGAAACCAAAGTACTGCTCAAGCAGATTCACCTCCAGCAATAACACCTAAATGGATTTCTTACTATGAGCTTCAACATGTAACCAATGGCTTTAGCGAGAGCAATTTACTTGCAGTGGGAAGTTATGGTTCAGTTTACAAAGGGATGCTCAGGAATGGAAAATTGTCAGCCATAAAAGTTTTCAACTTGCATTTAGAAGGAGCATTCAAAAGTTTTGACACTGAGTGTGAAGTTCTGCGTAATCTTCGCCACAGGAATCTGGTTAAAGTCATCAGTAGTTGTTCTAACCCAGATTTTAAGGCTCTAGTCTTAGAATATATGCCTAATGGAAGTCTTGAGAAATGGTTGCACTCTGACAACTATTTCTTGGATTTTGTCCAAAGATTAGACATAATGGTGGATGTAGCAGCTGCATTGGATTACCTTCATCATGGCTACCCGTCACCTGTAGTCCATTGCGATCTAAAGCCCAGTAATGTTCTTCTGGATGAAGAGATTACTGGTCATGTGAGTGATTTTGGCATTGCAAAGCTATTTCATGGGGATGAAAGTACGAGACAGACAAAGACACTCGCAACAATTGGTTACATAGCACCGGGTAATTTAAAGTTTTTGCAAAAAGTTGATAGAC
The DNA here is from genome assembly GCF_036785885.1 of Coffea arabica. Taxonomy (NCBI): domain Eukaryota; kingdom Viridiplantae; phylum Streptophyta; class Magnoliopsida; order Gentianales; family Rubiaceae; genus Coffea; species Coffea arabica. The sequence goes on from NC_092312.1 coordinate 13,411,900, forward strand.
AAATTGATATATTCATACTATTTGAGTTCTAACTTTGTAGTATACTAGTAATAACTTACGCGCTTTGCACGTGAATATATTTTTTCAAAATATAAAATCTTTAATATACTAAATTTCTATGTAAAATTTTGATTGTTGGCATAATATAATCCAAGAAACTATATAATAATAAAATTAAGCAACTGACAGTGGTACAAAATGTTTATTACATACAAAATAATTACAAATTTATTGTGCATTCTACAGTTATAAAAACATTGAAAATGAAAGATTATCATATTTAACTAAGTTTTTATTATAATATTGACTAAGAAACCATATGATAAACAAAATTAAACAATTGTTAGTTGTACAAGACATTTATTATATACACAGCAATTAAAAGTTTATTGTGCATATTACAATGACAAAAACTCTGAAAATGGAATTGTATCGTTTCTAAACTAAGTTGTTGCATATTTTATTTGAATTATGATAGCAAGAAGGAGAAATTTTGTATGTTGTATCAAACTAGTGCATGGAACAAAACTTGTGCACAATATATACTCAAACATTCTGATTAGGATACAACAAAATTTTATTAATTTCAAGAGTTGTAAATCTTTTCTATTATATATATTTTTTATAATTATTGACAACTTTTTTTGAGAATTTTCTTAGACAACATGACATAATATAGTGTATTTAATAATCAATTTAACCTTTTGTTTTCTTTCTCATTGATTTTTTATAACCTTTTGTCTTCTTATTAATTATGATTTTCTTCTAAACCAATATGTATGTAATATATAGTTTACTTTAATTATCACACATAACAATATAATAAATTGAGATAATTTTAACACATACAATAATTGAAGATGTGGGAAATAATTGGTGAATATAGTTGTAAATAGACAGTTTATACTTTTAATAACCAACATTTTTGAGATGTAATTTTGTTGAAACTTTTCATTTCTCTTTTTTTTTTTTTTGTCAAAAGGCATGATAATAACTCTAATTAGTGTCATATTGAAATGCAATAACTCTAATTAAAAGATATGAGGGTAATTTAGACAAAACAAAGATTAAGATCAAAATATCCTTACACTCTTATACTCCCTATTTTCAAGACTCATCATACTTTTAATATAGTAATGATATATAGGAAGGATCTTTACTCGTGCCTATCCTGCTTTGCTCTCCCCAGGAAGTAGAATAGTGATTCATATTATGATTTTCTTTATAGAGTACGGATCTGAAGGTATAGTATCCACTAGATGTGATGTCTATAGCTTCGGCATTCTCTTGATGGAAACATTTTCAAGGAAGAAGCCGACTGATGAATTGTTCTCTGAAGATTGGACATTGAAAGACTGGGTAGCTGAGTTGTTGCAAAATTCAGCATCGGAATTCATTGACCAGAGCCTCCTAACTATCCATGACCAAAATCCAGCAACATTGGTGAAATGTACATTAAAAATCATGAACTTGGCCCTTGCATGCACAGTGGAGTCAGCAGAGGAGAGGATCGACATCAAAGATGCTCTGAAAGAACTCAAAAGAATCAAAGTTGACTATGATTCAAAGTAGAGTAGTGAAAAGGTAATTTTTCTTTACTTCAACAGGCAATATTACATGTACAAACAGTTAAACGAAGCACCCAAATGTCATCACATGATAGGTAGAAGTCTCTGCAAAACCTCCACTTATTCTTGGTGATTTCTTTTATTTGTTCACAAACTAATGAATTAGTACTATGCCAGCAGTTGATGCCATTAGGAAACCAGATTTGAACTCAAAACAAACTTCGCTGCAATAAACTAAAAATTAATAAGTTGTGTAAACCTTCAGCAATGGATTTGTTGTAGTCCATCTTTGCTAGCTCTCACAAAACCTGTCGCATATTTAAGAGCTAAATGATCTGTTCCCTTGTAGCCAGCGTTAATAATTGATATTCGATTTGCTGTCATTTGTTTAATGTTTTGCCCAATTTACTCCAGAAAAGGACGTGAAGGCCAGCTCTCAAATTACAATAAAGGGAAATCAATGATTTATGAAGCAACTACATGATTTGCATCAAGATTTACATATGCAGCCTTCAGATCATTCAAGACTATTGTTTTTCAATGGGATAGCTGTTTTCAGTGATTTGTAGGTGCTTTATTTGTCACTGCTTGTAATACTCTTTTTTATTATTATTATTATTATTGGATTATAAACAGATTCATCCCATCTATATTCAATTTGTAAAACCAGATACACTTCAAACTGTGCAGACGTGGCCTTGTCAAGTCTGAAAATGAGAATCACCAGCTGCACCATTTGCAACAGCTACTTAATCTGTTTCTTGAATTATTTCACACTCCATACATGGTTAATTATTCAGTTCTTAAACCCACACCTGACTTTCAAAATGTAATAAATGAAAATTAATGTATATATATTCCGTAGATTAATTGGCAAAGACTTCCCTAAGCTGATCTTTCCAAAACTTCTTCCTTTTTCATAAAGTTGTGTGGACCCTGATCACGAAGTCAAAAGTTTATGAAACATCAGTTGGTGTTCCCCACAGTCTCTGTCAAATTTTAGTGGTGATATACCTCAAGAAATTGGAAATTTGAATGCCGCAGTATCCATAGACTTGTCAGGGAATAAGCTTTCAGGAAATATACTGACGACTGTCAGGGATCTGCATAACTTGATTAACATATCATTGGCAGATAATGAATTACAAGGGCCGCCTCTGCCTGAGACTTTGGGAAACATGTTGAGCCTGGAATCATTAGATCTATCTCAAAACAATCTCACCGGAGAGATTCCTACATCATTAGGATCACTCTTGCATTTGAAGTATTTCAATGTGTCATTCATTTACTTAAATGGAAAAATTCCTGCAAATGGTTCTTTCCTCAATTTCACGGCTGAATCTTTTATGTCCAATGAAGGATTACGTGGTGGTACTCCTCATATGGGATTCCCTCCTTGCCCCAAATCAAGGAGAAAAAGGTTCCCCAGAGTTTTGTACATCTGGTTGCCAATGCATTGACTGTCTTTGCTATAATTAGCATAGTGTTGGCTCTCATGAAGACTCTGCGTAGAAACCAAAGTAATTCTCAAACAGATCCACTCAGTCCAACATTGCATGAAAGAATTTCATATTATGACCTTGTACATGCAACTAATATTTTTGATTGAAACAAACTTGATTGGAAGTGGGAGCAATGGTTCAGTTTACAAAGGGGTTTTGAGGGATGGGAGTGTTTTGGGAATAAAAGTTTTCAATTTGCAAGTAGAAGGAGCATTCAAAAGTTATGATGCAGAATGTGAAGTTCTGCATGACACTTACCATCAAATCTGGTTAAAGTCATTAGTAGTTGCTCCAACAATGATTCTAAAGCTTTAGTTTTGGAGTACATGCCTAATGGAAGCCTTGAAAGGTGGTTGTATTCTCAGAACCACTTTTTGGATTTCCTGCAAAGACTGAACATAATGATTGATGTAGCAACCGCATTGGATTCCCTCCACAACGGCTACTCGTCAACTATAGTCCACTGTGATCTAAAGCCTGGCAATGCTCTTCTGGATGAAGACATGACCGGTCATGTGGGAGACTTTGACATTTCAAAGTTACTTAGTGGAGGTGACGGAATGGCACAAACCAAGACACTCGCAACAATTGGCTACATTGCACCAGGTGACTCAAAACTTTGATTTTGTATTAGCATCCTGATGCATTTATGTTGTAAAGTTCCACAGTTTTGGTCTATTTATTTTTTTCTTGTGTTTACTCCATTTTGTTTTCCTCCACAAGCAGAGTAATAATATTGATTCCATAATTTGCTGCATAGAGTATGGATCTGAAGGTAAAGTGTCCATAAGCTGTGATGTCTCTAGCTTTGGCATTCTAATGATGGGAACATTTTCAAGAAAGAGCTCGACTGATGACATGTTCAGTGAAGAACTGAAGATTGTGGATTGAAGGACTGGGTAAGGGATCTGTTGCACCATTCAGAAATAGACTTAATAGACGACATCTTAATAACATCCCAAGGCATGAATTCAACAAGAATGGTGCAATGTATCTCAAAAATCATGGAACTGGCCCTGACATTCACAGCAGAATCATCAGAGGAGAGGATTGACGTAAAAGATGCTCTGAATGAACTCAAAAAGATCAAAGTTCGATTTCTTTCAAAGTGGATAGTGAAAAGGTATGAAATGCTCTTTACTTCTACTGGAAATATTACATTTACAAACAGTTAAACATTTGTCCAATTCATTTGCAATATTTTTAAGCAATAAAATATGTAGGAACTAGGTGGTTTCGTTTATTTGTTTGTCTTTTTTAAATGTTGCTACAAGCTAATGAATCAGTACTATAACGGCACTTGAAGCCATCACAAACCTCTCAATTTGAAACAAACTTCAACGACTATGAATGCAGTGCAAGAAACCAGAAATAAACTAGTTATATGAATCTTGATTTCTTAAGGAATATCAACAATTTCTGAAAAACCCTGATTTTCCTAAGTTGAGAAGCTTGGTGTCACCTTCTGAGATGATTTTTTGAACCTTTTAATTGACTGCAGAGAAGGGTCACGGTTGTAAAACTTTAAGTTACTGAAAGCCTCTAAAGATCATTCAGGGTGCATGTGAGATTTAAGCCGGTGAATAACCAAAAAAGAAAATTTGGATGAAGAGACTACTACTCTAATCAAAAGACAGATTGTAAAAACATATTTTGATGTACGGTGAACATACCACGTATATATTCAGGCGTAGCATAAAGGTAGAGAGTGGCATAGAGGTCAATACAAGAAGTGGCAACGGGAATCTCAAGTATTTTTCCACCCATGAGATGGGCATTTTCCAAATTTCCTTAAACATTTCGGTTAAAGAGAATATATTAACATTGGAGCTAGACTGCTATTTCCATTTCTATTTGAAAGATTCCAGCAGGAACTAAGGGCAGGAACTGGACTATTCATGGTCCTAAATTTACTAACAAGGTGAAAATTCGAATTGTAAGGATCAAAAAATACTGTTACGTAATTCTAGCATTCCTATTATGTAAGGGTCCACATGAATAATAATTCAATAAAATGTCCCTGTTATGAAGATGTACAAACTATTTACATTAAGTTACAACTTGTTAAAAAGCTCTTGTATTGTTCAGTAACGGCTGCATCCCTTTCCATTGTGGTAGTTTGCAGTGTCTTTCCTTGTTGTAGTATGTTTTACCCACATTTTTTTGGGAAATTTTTCATATTAACACTAGGACGGCTTTTATTGTCATGATTCATTGAAATATAGGATTTTGGTGAGATATTTGAGATGCAAATTAAGATAAAAGAGTATCGTTGTCATTGAGTTGGCAAAAGAGGTGAGTGAAGAGTATATATCTTATGCTAATTGCATTGATTGGCAACTTGATTAATCGAATCGAGTTTGGTAACCAATTATGATATGCTGCACCGATGAGGGAGCTGTGAGTCTCCATTCCTAGGGAGACAACTTTACTCGCATAGAGAGCTGGGGAGAGTTTTTAATTCCTAATCACATTACACAGCTACTAGAATAGTTGAGACGGGGGAAAGCAATAACCGGGAAAGAAACCATCGAACACAGATATGAGATGGTCACACACTGCAATTTACCTTCTTCTAGGCACCTTATAAGACGCAGCCTGTCAGCAAGTTCCATTCCTGAATCCACATTCGATGAAGGTAGCTTCGTTTTTAATTTGGCTTTCTGATGGCTTAACCTGGATTTTGCATTCAAGCAAAGAAATTTTATGCATTTGCTTTACTTTTACTCGGTCTTTAAGAAGTGATGATGAAGCATTGAATCTTTACCTTTAGATAATTCACTTGGAGAGAAATTGAACTTTGATATTTTTTAGTTCATTTAGTGCATCTTTTATGTCAATCCTCTCCTCTGGTGATTTCACTGTGCATGTGACCGCCATTTCCATGATTTTGAAGATACATTGGACGATTGTTGTTGAATTTTCATCCGGGGGAGTTATCAAGTTGTGGTCAACTAGATCCAGTTCTGGATTTTGCAGCAAATGCCTCACCCAGTCCTTCAATCCACAATCTTCTGTGAACATTTCATCAGTCGGCTTCTTTCTTGAAAATGTTTCCATCAACAGAATGCCAAAGCTATAGACATCACACTTTCTCGACACTTTACCTTCAGATCCATACTCTAGTAGAAATGATAACATCAACATTATTATCCTACTCGTTGAGAAAGGTAACATGAGATAAACACGAGAAAATTCACACAACGGGGTTATGAATACAGCACATATGCATCAGTTGGGGTATCGATTAGGATTAGAAACTTAAGTCACCTGGTGCTATGTAGCCAATTGTTGCAAGTGTATTTGTCATTGCTTTACTTTCACCTCCACTAAGTAACTTTGCAATGCCAAAGTCACCCACGTGACCGGTCATGTCTTGATCCAGAAGAACATTGCTGGGCTTCAGATCACAGTGGACAATAGGTGATGAATAGCCATGGTGGAGATAATCCAGTGCAGTTGCTACATCTATTACTATGTTCAGCCTTTGCCGGAAATCCAAGAAATAGTTGTGAGAATACAACCACCTTTCAAGGCTTCCGTTAGGCAAGTACTCCAAGACTAAAGCTCTAAAATCAAGGTTAGAGCAACTGCCGATGACTTTTACCAGATTTCGATGGCGAATATTACGCAGGACTTCACATTCTGAATCGAAGCTTTTGAATGCTCCTTCAACTTGCAAATTGAAAACTTTTATTGCCAGAATACTCCCATCCCTAAGGACTCCCTTGTAAACGGAACCATAGCTCCCTTTTGCAATCATGTTGCTTTCACCAAAATCATTAGTTGCATGTACGAGGTCGTAGTATGAAATCCTTTCATGTGCGGTTGGAGGGAGTGGATTTGTTTGAGCATGATTTCTGCTTCTACGCTGTGCCATGATGAGCACTAACTCGAAGATAATTACTGCAAAAACTGTCAATGCTGTTGGTAACAAGATGTATGCAAATCTGGGGAACCTTTTCCTCCTCGATGCTTGAGGAGAATTGTTTGGGCAAGGAAGGAGTCTCAAGTGAGCAGGACCACCGCAAAATCCTTCATTGGACATGAATGATTCAATTGTGAAATTGAGGAAAGAACCATTTTCTGGGATTTTTCCGTGCAGGTGGTTGAATGACACATTAAAATACTTCAAATGTGAAAGTGATATTAACGATGTAGGAATCTCTCCAGTGAGATTGTTTTGAGATAGATCTAATGATTCCAAGTTCACCATCTTACCTACTACCTCAGGGATAGATCCTTGCAGTTCATTGTCTGCCAATGTGAAACTAATCAAGTTCTTAAGACTTCCAACCGATGCCGGAATATTTCCTGAAAACTTATTCCTTGACAAGTGTATTTGTGGCCAACAAATTTCCAATTTCTTGAGGTATGAAACCACCAAAAGCATTTGAGTGGACATCTAAAGACATCAGATCCTTTAGGTTCCAGAGGCTGGCAGGTATGGTGGCATTTAATCCGTTGGAGGACAGATTAAGCTTTCCCAGAGAAGACATATTTCCCAAGCATTCTGGAAGTTGACCTGAGAATTTATTTTGACTCAGGTCTGATAGAGTTAAACTCCTGAGATTGCAAAAATTAGGTGAGATGGCCCCTGAAATCGTATTATTTTGAAGTTCTAATCCTTGGAGATTCGGTAACCCTTGGAATGTCAACGGAAGTTGGCCCTTGAAGAAATTGCTGCTAAGATCCAGGCTTATCATCCTACTAAAATTTCCAATCTCAGGTGGAATGCTGCCTTCTAATTCACAATTACGAACAAGGAATTTTTGAAGAGAACTGGAAAAATTGGCTATGGTACGTGGAATAGTACCTTTAATGGAAACATAATCCAATATCAAAAGTTTCAAACTTTTAAGATTCGTCCAAGATGAAATAATGCTTAACTCGTTGGGATAAGCTGCGGTAGTTAAATAATTGCTTGCAACATTAAGAGTTTCAAGGAGATTCAAACTGCCAAGTGATCTGGGAATTGAACCAGTGAAATGGTTCATGCTGAGCTCCAAAATAACTAGCTTAGTCATATTTGAGATGGAATCAGGAATCACCCCAGATATTTCATTATGCGCCACATTCAATCTTTCTAGATTAGATAGCATGCGGCCTATGCTAGGTGGAAGACTTCCTGAAAGGTCGTTCAGGGTCAATAAAATCCATCTCAGGGCAGAGATGTTGAACATGGTTACTGGAATTTCACCACTCAAGCCACTAGCAGCTAAGTTTAATATATTCAATTTCTGAAGATTGCCAATATCTTTCGGTATTGGACCTGCCAAAATTTGAGAATGCAAAAAAAAAAAAAAAAACATGCTTCAGAATACTCGTGCATACAGACTCAATTGTAAAAATAAATCTTACATTAACAGCTAGAAATATTACCCCTCTAGTCGATTGTTTATTTGAGAAAATCAAGAGAACAAAACCAGGCGCCCCACCCTTAAGGATTGCCTAAATCAGCGTTTATTTAACCAAAACAAAAAACAAAAAAACACAGATACTATGAATTAGTGATAGAGGGTAATCTTATAGTTTGACCTACTGTGGACGGAAATTATTTTTGAATAGATAAATAGGGAATGATATTTTGGTGTGTAAATGAAAACAAGGTTTCGTATAGTTCTAAGCATGTCATAATAGTGATTTACAAGCCAATGAATCTCAGCAGAAAAAACTTTTCTTTTCTCTGGCCGACAAAGATTGAAAATGTTTCCAAACTTGAAAAATGCACTCGTTACAGCGTCTGTTTCTTATAGTTAAATCACCTCTATATATTTTCTTAAAACCTTTGCTGCCAATAAATATCTAAAGTAACCACTGTTTGGCCCAACAGTGGGGGAGGGATTTTAGAGTCTTACTCGCTATGAGATTTCGGGGTCGAATTCCTGTGCTTGACCGTTAGAGGTAGGAAGGGTATGACAAGGGATGGGAGCGTTAATATCTAAAGTAAAGTACTACAATATTTTTTGACATGTAATTGCACAAAGAAGGTCAAACTCTGTCGCACTAAATGACTTTCAAGAGTTATCGAAATTTTCTAGTAGAGATCAGATTATATTAGTAACTAAACATAAGCGTATCTTATAAAAGTTGTAACATGACAGAATGAATTGCCAACTCAAGATTTCTCTAACTATTTAATTAGGATAAACTCAATTCGTTTCCTGCCGAAGATTAGTTTCTCAAACCATTTAATTACACCAAAACAACTTTAGTACTTACCGTTAAGGGAACATCCATCAATAGCTAAAGACTCCAAATTCTGGAGATTACCAATCTCCGCTGGGAATCCGCCTGCAATGGTATTGTGCACAAAAATCAAATCGCCAGCCATAATATCATGTAGATTTCTCTTTTTTAATGAAAGAAAAGATGACAGCATTTAAAAACCATGACGGCTAGAAGAAAAAAAAAAGAAGTTACCTGTGAATCTGTTCTGACCCAAACCCAAAAGCTTTAGCATGGTTAAGTTTCCAATCTCTCTTGGCAGTTTTCCGCTTAAATAATTGTTGTTCAATGACAGTTCCTCAAGTTCTGAGCAGTTGTCGAACCGCGACAGAATTTGGCCTGATAATGTGTTATAGGATATGTCAAAGCCTTGAAGTCCTGAAAGCTTAGAGCACAGGTTCACCGGCAGGTTGCCAGATAGCAAGTTATTTGTCAAATTGACTATTTGCAGGGACGAGATGTTGAAAAGGGTTAATGGTATAAACCCTGTAAGCTGGTTCTTTGCCATTCTAAAGATCTTCAAGTTGACAAGATTGCCAATTTCTTGGGGAACATTTCCTTGCAATTGATTGAACATGATACTTATGGACTCCAACTTTGATGCATTAAATAGGGAAATCGGAATGGCACCTGTGAAGCTGTTATTTGACAAATCCAGGACTCGAAGGTTAGGCAGAGAACCGAACCACGAAGGAACCTCTCCACCAAAATTATTGAAGGCAAGACTAATATATTTGAGTCTGCGAAAATGCACCATTCTTTCTTCCATGGGCAAATTTCCCTGGAAATTGTTGCCACTGAGGTCAATAGAATTGAGAAAAGAGAGGTTTCCTATCTCTGGAGGGATGCTACCTTGAAGGCCTAAATAAGAGAGATTCAAGGAGACAACTCTATGGTGGCGAGAGGAGCATGTCACTCCAATCCAGTGGCACACTGATACATTTGCAGTCCAATTTTTCCTCAGTAAATTCGAAGAATCGAACAGCTGGGATTTTAAGGCAAACAGTGCTGATTGATCTGTTTGGATGCTACGTTTGATGAGGGCTATCGAAACAGTAGGAAGACTTAGCAGCAATACAAGATGAAAAAGGACGGTAATTATATCCATGAGAAAAAGGGAGGGAGGAGTTGCAGAGGAAATCAGTAAAGACGAGGATTGTGAAACTGAAGATGAAACGTACAGCCGGATGCGTCGGTAGTATTTGTAGTTTTGGAGCCACTTTGTCTGAACACCCTGGCAGCTAAAGATGGTCCAACGTCGGAAGAAATAATTTGACGAGTAAAAATTATTATATTCACTATAATAATGGATTTATACACTAATTAGATATTTACTTACCCTACCCTTGCAAATGACGGTGATAAATAGAGATTAGCAAATTTTAGTAGTTTTAGCATCTTTCTTTTTAATACCCAAATGACTTTATTATCATCTTTATTATATATAAAGCGCAAGGGAGAGATTTGTGTAAACAAATTGTGTCATCTAATATGTTACTTAATCTACTCTTTTCGCTAAAAACAATTAAGTCATTTTAACTATCCATCTCCCTATCGCCACTCTACATTTGTTGAATTAACTACCACTCTCTTAATAAACAAACTATTACTTCTCTAAAATACTAAACATTTGAACTATTTTAAACTACTATTTTCCAAAAAAAAAAAAAAAATCATACGAATCATTTTTATATCTTTTTATTAGTTGCACACACATGAATATCTTCACTCACTAGTTATTATTAATTTGGGTATCCTAGTGTCCTGGGATTTAACATAAAGGAGCGGGATTGAAGATATGGGAAGAAAGACTTGAATCTTGAATTTCTACATCCTCAGACCTTGGCCAAGAAGTTGATAAGGTTGTCAAACAATTTATTGAATTTCTTTTTTATTTATACTTGTATTTTTTATTTTTAATAAAATCATTAACAATAGCAAGTCACATTACTCCCATAGCCTAGCTTCACCGGGTCACTGATGCTTCAGTCATTAAAAATTTGTACGGTAGCAAATAAAATATTTAAAGTATACTTATTGTAACTTTCACTAACTTTTGTGAAAGAGTCGAACTTTTAACTTTCTTAAAAACGTGAATTTTAAGAAAGTTGTAAGGGGCCCTCAAGTCAACATTTCCTCATAAAATAATTATATTTATAACACGTAATTTTACCAAACTCTTGAGATTTATGACCAAATTATTATTATAATATAATGCCAAAGTCACGGTTGGAGGCAGGGAACAGTGGGGCTGCCGCCCTATGCCTGAGTTTTGAGAAATTTAAATTTTATATTACACAATTTTAAGAATTTCGACATTAACTCCTTTGCCCTTCACCCTAAAAAAATTCGCTTAATTTCCTCCCTCTCCCCCTAACTTCTCTCTTTAACTATATTCTGACAACAATTTTTTGTTGCTTTTTGTACTATTAATTTGTAAATGGATGATTAATTTCTTGTTTTAACTAATCACACTTACGATTATACTATTGGTGTAATTTCTGTGTTTTTCTTCCTTTGTGCCTAGAAAAGAATTATCTTATTGAGTCGAACAGTTTTCATTTGCGACCATCCTTTGAACGAAAGAAAATTAATTCCAGAAATTTGCTTTTACTTCTCCATTAACATTCTTTAAGAATTAAACCAAACTACAAAGTAAAAAAAAAAAAAAATTAACCATTTTCAGTCAATTTAAGGAACTATACCCGAACAAACTAATCCCCATTTGCTCAATCTTTACATTTCACAGGAACAAGCAAGAAAAGGGAAAGGAATAGCCAAATAATTCTTGGACAAATTTATTATCTACCATCGTAAGTTGTAACTTATAAGGTTTTGTAGCTTAATTGATTCTATATTCTTTGTGGAACAAATATTTGTTGCAAACCATATGACAAAACAAGAAAAGTGCATCACAATTATGTTGAATTTCATTCAAGTACACTTTGTCATTGAGTTGGCAAAACGGATGATCGAAGAGTGTGCATTTTATGCCAATAATATAGATTGGAAACGTGTAAATTAATCGGATATAAGTCTGGTAACTAAATAGTAATTATCTGCTGCACTGATGATGGAGTTGTTAATTGCTAATTGCAGTCATAACAAAGTTTCGAAAGAATCACGTTACACAGCTATTAGTAAGGGTGTGCAAAATCGAAAAATTCCAATTTACCGATCGAATTCGAATTGAATTTCGAATTTCGAATTCGGTAATTCGGAATGGAAATCAGAATATCCAATTTTGAATTGGTCGAATTCGGTAATGAGATTTTTCAAATCGAAAATTCCGATTCCGATTTCGAATTCAAATTTGTTTTTTCATATATATATATATATATATATTATATAATATAACATTTATATTATAATAATAATTTTTATATTCATGAATTCGGTGAAATCAAAATTCCTATTTCGATTTCAATTTCGTTTTCACAAATAGATATATAATATTTTTTTATAGATATGTAATATAATATTTGTATAATAATAATAATAATTTTTATATTCGTGAATTCGGTGAAATCAGAATTTATCTAATTATGAATTGAATTCAAAACGAATTCGAAATTGGTGAATTCGAAATCGAAATTAGTTGAAAATTCTGATACCAAAATTTCAAAAAATTCCGATTTCAAAATTCCGAATTATCGATTTCGATTTCGATTCACATCCCTAGCTATTAGCGTAGGTGGGACTTGGGATAGAAATAACCGGCCAAGAAATCACCGACAGTCGCTGGCTGTCCCTTTCCTCACTCTGCATTCAATTAATGTAGTTTCACTCTTAATTTGGTTTTCTGTGATGGCATAACCTGGATGTGGAAACCAAATGAAGTATATTTCTTCTCCTGCTTTACCTTTGCCGGGCATGGCTCAAAGTCATGGTCGCGGTCATGGTTGTAACTCGGACCGTTCCACATCGGTCTCGACATATTGGTCATGGTCTCGGCAAGACACAAAATTTTGAAATATTTAATATTCTAAAATTGTAAAAAGATATGATAAACAAAAATAATAAAAATTAGCAAAAATAATAAAAATTCGAATTGACTCGAGATGACTCGGGACAACAAGGCCGTTTCTTTCCGTCTTGAAGACGTTTTGGCCGAGTTCTCAGTGACTCAACCGAATTTTCGACTATCCATTATCTTGGAATCATCTCATCTCGATATCGGAACGAAAAACCTGTTCTGGTGATGACTCGGCCGACTGTTTGAACCATGTTGCTGGGTCATTTAAGATGTGATCAGGCTTGGTATCTTCACCTTCGGAGTGATTCACTGACGAAGAAATTGAACTTTGTTTTTTTTCTTTTAGTTCCTTCAGAGCTTCTTTTATGTCCATTCTCTCCTCTGGTGATTCCACTGTGCATGTAACGGCCATTTCCATGACTTTGAAGATAAATTGCACGATTCTTGTTGAATTTTCGTCTGGGGGAGTTATCAAGTTGTGGTCTACTAGATCCAGTTCTGGATTTTGCAGCAAATGCCTTATCCAGTATTCAATCCATAATCTTATGTTTTTGTATATGTATATGTATGCATGTATTGCACATAAGCGAAACTACATATGGGAATTTAATGCAAAAAAAAAGGAGGAAATCTTGTAAATGCAAGGTAGCATAATAATTGTCAGTGTGTACATTTGCATGATAGGTTTGGTATAATTTAAGTAATTGGGATCTTCGGTCCAACTATCTGATGCCAAATCCAGCGTCAATTTCACTTATCACGTAATGATAAAGGAAACTTGAATTAAACCTAACCAATTTGATTTATTAAAAAAATTAAAGAGCACGTAACAATATAAATAAATAGAACACTTGATATAAATATAAAAATGGCATTAAGTTGCCACTGAAAAGTGGCGCTAAGGATGCCATGTGTAATTTAGGTATCTCAATAAGTGTTCACTGTAACCCGTTAGATAAAAAAAAGGGTAAATTCCACTTTACCCCCCTGTGGTTTAGCGTTTTTTCACATAACCCCCCTATGGTTTCAAAAGCTATACATAACCCCCTCATGGTTTGGATTAAAGTGTCAAAGTAACAGAAATAGTCACTCGTAACGGAACTTCTAAAAATGTCGAAATTACCCTTATAAATACATGACACATTAACCCCCTATGATTTTTATATTTTACCATATAACCCCCTTATGGTTTAATACTTTATCATATAACCCCCTTATACTTTTCAAAATATACACATAACCCCCCTTGGTTAATACATAAATTTCAACCTTACATAAGGGTATTTTTGACATTTTAGGTGACGCCGTTACGAGTGACCATTTCCGTTACTTTGACACTTTAATCCAAACCATGAGGGGGTTATGTATAGCTTTTGAAACCACAGGGGGGTTATGTGAAAAAACGCTAAACCACAGGGGGGTAAAGTGGAGTTTGCCCTAAAAAAAATCATAATCAAGCATGCATTCATTTCATCATTTAACATGTACTGTGATAGTTTGATCTCATAGACGTACTAGCATTTTTTTCCACCCATGAGATGGGCTTTTTCGTATAGATTTTTTCAGATTTCCTTAAGCATTTTAGTTAAAGAGAATATATTAACATTGGATCTAGACTGCTATTTCCATTTCTGTTTGAAAGATTCCAGCAGGAGCTAAGGGCAAGAACTGGACTATTCATGGTCCTAAATTTGCCAACAAGGCAAAAATTCAAACCGTAAGAATCAGAAAACGTTGCTCCATAATTCTAACATTACTATTACGTACGGGCCACACGAATAGTAAATGAGTAAAGCGTCCCAGTTACGATGATGCACAAGCTATTTACATTGTGTTACAACTCGTTAAAAGGCTCTTACATTATTCAGGAACGGTTGCACCCCTTCCCTCATAGCAGTTTTCAGTATCTTTCCTTGTTGAAGTGCATTCTACCCACATTTTTTGGGAAAATTTTCTTGTTAACATTAGTATTGCTTCCTTTGTCTTGATTCATTGAAATATACGATTTTGGTAAGATATTTGAGATGCAAATTAAGATAGGGCAAATTTCACTTTATCCCCTGTGGTTCAGCATTTTTTTACATAATTCCCCTATGGTTTCAAAAGCTATATATAACCCCCTCATGGTTTGAATTAAAGTGTCAAAGTGACGGAAATGATCATTCGTAACGGAGTCATCTAAAATGTCAAAAATACCCTTATGTAAAGTTGAAAATTATTTATTAACCAAGGGGGGTTATGTGTATATTTTGAAAATCATAAGGAGGTTATATGGTAAAGTATTAAACCATAAAGGGGTTATATGATAAAATAAAAAAATCATACCGGGTTAGTGTATCATGTATTTATAAGAGTAATTTAGACATTTTTAGAAGTTCCGTTACAAATGACTATTTCCATCACTTTGACACTTTAATCCAAATAATGAAGGAGTTATGTATAGCTTTTGAAACCATAAGAGGGTTATGTAGAAAAAATGCTAAATCACAGGGGGTAAAATGTAATTTGCCCATTAAGATAAAAGAGTGTCGTTGTCATTGAGTTGGCAAAAGGGGTGAGCATACATCTTATGCTAACTGTATATATTGGCAACTTGATTAATCGAATCGAGTTTGGTAACCAATTATGGTATGCTGCACCGATGAGGGAGCTGTGAGTCTCCATTCCTAGGGAGACAACTTTACTCTCATACAGAGCTGGGGAGAGTTGTTAATTCCTAATCACATTACACAGCTACTAGAATAGTTGAGACTTGGGAAAGCAATAACCGGGAAAGAAACCATCGAACACAGATATGAGATGGTCACACACTGCAATTTACCTTCTTCTAGGCACCTTATAAGTCGCAGCCTGTCAGCAAGTTCCATTCCTGAATCCACATTCGATGAAGGTAGCTTCGTTTTTAATTTGGCTTTCTGATGGCTTAACCTGGATTTTGCATTCAAGCAAAGAAATTTTATGCATTTGCTTTACTTTTACTCGGTCTTTAAGAAGTGATGATGAAGCATTGAATCTTTACCTTTTGATAATTCACTTGGAGAGAAATTGAACTTTGATATTTCTGAGTTCGTTTAGTGCATCTTTTATGTCAATCCTCTGCTCTGGTGATTCCACAGTGCATGTGACCGCCATTTCCATGACTTTGAAGATACATTGGACGATTGTTGTTGAATTTTCATCCGGGGGAGTTATCAAGTTGTGGTCAACTAGATCCAGTTCTGGATTTTGCAGCAAATGCCTCACCCAGTCCTTCAATCCACAATCTTCTGTGAACATTTCATCAGTCGGCTTCTTTCTTGAAAATGTTTCCATCAACAGAATGCCAAAGCTATAGACATCACACTTTCTCGACACTTTACCTTCAGATCCATACTCTAGTAGAAATGATAATATCAACATTATTATCCTACTCGTTGAGAAAGGTAACATGAGATAAACACGAGAAAATTCACACAACGGGGTTATGAATACAGCACATATGCATCAGTTGGGGTATCGATTAGGATTAGAAACTTAAGTCACCTGGTGCTATGTAGCCAATTGTTGCAAGTGTATTTGTTATTGCTTTACTTTCACCTCCACTAAGTAACTTTGCAATGCCAAAGTCACCCACGTGACCGGTCAGGTCTTGATCCAGAAGAACATTGCTGGGCTTTAGATCACAGTGGACGATAGGTGATGAGTAGCCATGGTGGAGATAATCCAATGCAGTTGCTGCATCTATCATTATGTTCAGCCTTTGCAGGAAATCCAAGAAATAGTTGTGAGAGTACAACCACCTTTCAAGGCTTCCATTAGGCATGTACTCCAAGACTAAAGCTCTAAAATCGTGGTTAGAACAACTGCTAATGACTTTCACCAGATTTCGATGGCGAATATTCCGCAGGACTTCACATTCTGCATCGAAGCTTTTGAATGCTCCTTCCACCTGCAAATTGAAAACTTTTATTGCCAGAATACTTCCATCGCTAAGGACCCCCTTGTAAACTGAACCATAGCTCCCACTTGCAATCAAGTTGCTTTCACCAAAATCATTAGTTGCATGTACAAGGTCGTAGTACGAGATTCTTTCATGGGTGGTTGGAGGGAGTGGATTTGTTTGAGTGCGATTTATGCTTCTACGCTGTGCCATGATGAGCACTAACACGAATATACTTACTGCAATAACTGTCAATGCAATTTGTAACAAGATGTATGCGACTTTGGGGAACTTTTTCGTCCTGGATGCTTTAGGAGAATTGTTTGGGCAAGGAGGGAGTCGCAGTTGAGGAGGACCACCGCAAAATGCTTCATTTGACATAAATGATTCCCTCGTGAAATTGAGGAAAGAACCATTTGCCGGAACTTTCCCATGCAGGCGGTTGAATGACACATTAAAGTAATTCAACTCCAAGAGTGATACTAACGATGTTGGAATTTCTCCAGTGAGATTGATTTGAGATAGATCTAATGATTCCAGGTTCACCATCTTTCCTACTCTCTCTGGAATAGACCCTTGTAATTCATTATGTGCCAATGAGAAGTCAATCAAGTTCTGCAGATTTCCAACCGTTGTGGGGATATTTCCAGCAAACTTATTCCGCGACATGTCTATGGATATTGCAGCCTTCAAATTTCCAATTTCTTGAGGTAAATAACCACCTAAAGCATTCGAGTGCACATCTAGGTACAGCAGATCTTTTAAGTTCCCGAGGCTGGCAGGCATGGTGGAATTTAATATGTTGGAGCTCAAATAAAGCTTTCTCAGAGAAGTCATATTTCCAAAGCAATCTGGAAGTTGACCCGAGAATTTATTTTCACTCAAGTTTAACAGAGTTAAACTCCTGAACTTGCAAAGATAAGGTGGAAGGGACCCTAAAATCCTATTATTTTGAAGTTCTAACGCTTCAAGGTTCGATAATCCTTCGAATGCCAATGGAAATTGCCCGGTGAGGTAATTGCTGCTAAGATCCAGTTCCACCAGCCCACTCAGATTACCAATTTCAGGTGGAATGCTACCCTCTAGTTCACAAGTACTAGTTATGAACTTTTCAAGAGAATTGGAAAAATTGGCTATGGTATGGGGAAGAATACCTTTTATAGGATTATGTGACAATATCATAACTCTTAAACTTTCACAATTCACCAAAGATGAGATAATGCTCATCTCTTGTAGGTACCCTGTGGTTAATTGGTTGGATCCAACATTAAGAGTTTCAAGGACATTCAAGCTGCCGAGTGATCTAGGAATTGAACCAGTGAAATGGTTGAGGCTGAGTTCCAAAATAACTAGCTTAGTCATATTTGAGATGGAATCAGGAATTACTCCAGTTAAATGATTATGTGCAACATTTAGTGTTTCTAGATTAGGTAGAATATGGCCGATACTAGGTGGAAGACTTCCTGAAAGG
This sequence comes from Coffea arabica, assembly GCF_036785885.1. Lineage (NCBI taxonomy): Eukaryota > Viridiplantae > Streptophyta > Magnoliopsida > Gentianales > Rubiaceae > Coffea > Coffea arabica. The sequence continues at coordinate 13,430,564 of NC_092312.1, forward strand.
TTATTCAGAGTCAATCTAATGTATGTCATGGCTGAGATGTTGTACACGGTTAGTGGAATTTGTCCATGCAAGGCATTACTATTCAAGTCTAATATATTCATTTTCTGAAGATTGCCAGTTTCTTCCGGTATTGGACCTGCCAAAAATTCAGAATGCACAGAAACATGCTTTAGAATGATGGATGTTGCAGCCAGACTGATTAAGTTTTAATGATAACGCTGAGACCTTTTGGGGCGATTGGTCATTTGGTCGAACCAAACTCCCAAGTAGGATAATTAGGCAAAGTCTGATTGTTTAGACCTATACCCGGAATTGTGTGGCAATAAAAATTTGGTCTAAATTTGTGGATGATCCATATGAGGTGTTGCAATTTATGCAATTATAATTTCCGAAGCTCCATGCATTAAAGATATATGTTTCATATACTGTTGGTGTAAAGATTTTATTAATACCAAAAAGTTTGGATGCATGAAATATGTATAAGAAGAGAATTTGAAATTCGAGTAGAGGTTGTCTGTTATGCATTTCAACATGAATAGTAAAGAAGAACTAATCCTTCGTTCAGTGTTTTTTATTTGAGAAAATAAAAAACAAAAACAAAGATACAGAAGCCAGAATGGAATAGAAATTAAAAGAAGAACCATCTTCCCTTTTTTTTTTAAGGGGCAATTATCAGACTGATTGTTTCTGAAATAGGGGTAAGAGTGGCTAGAAGGCCGATTTCAAGGAACCGCTTGAAAAGATTTACGATCATTATTGGTCAAAATTCGAATTTTGCAAAAAAAAAAAAATATTGTGATTACTTTTGCTCTGCTTTGGATCTGTCCCTTACTATTTTTTGTGCATAGGTTGTTTTTGCTTTTGTTATAGCTTCTCATTACTTTTTCATGTAATTTCTAGTTGTGCATAGGTTGTGAACTTCTCTTGACAGTGCTTCATTGATGATCAATAAAAAGAAATGAGCTTACCAAAAAATAAAATAAATTGTACCAAATAAATAAATAAATAGTATGTTTCTTTATTAATAAAAATGATAGCCACATGTACTTGTTATCTTTTTTTTTATCATTATTTAAAACTTTTGCTAGTGATTGTTAGTGTCTTCAAAAGAAAGCCAATGCCCAAGCAGAATTTCCGAATTTAGTATAGTTAAATCACCAAACTTGAAAAACAGAGCGTATTACAATGTCACTTTCTTATAGTTAAATCACCTTTATTGATTTTTTTGGCTGAACAGGATTAATTTCCCAAGATAAATTTCTCTAAAACGTTTAAGGAGTCTTCCAATAGATGTCTAACAGGCACTTGTTAATACACCTAAATTACTGTATAGATATATAGTCACATTTGTTGCACTCCTTAAATTAAATTGTGATACTGTCCCATATATACAAATATTTATTTTCAAGAAACTAATACTTGAGCACCCTCATATCAAGGGTCGAATGGACACCTGTAAACCCAACCCTAGTTAGTTGAATCAATTGTTTTTTATTTAGTACTTTAATCATATACCCTTTTATCATGACAAGATTACTCATATTTACCCCATTCAAACTAATGGCTCACAGACTAGATCATTATGGAGCTTATCATTCTAATATTAGATTACTCATATTTATTGATAAAAATACACATTAAATATGGTTGCTAGTTAAATTCATAAATAGGCTACTCATTTGAAAAGGATATAGATCTATAGTTTGAAATATAGTTATTAAATCCAATCCGACCTAGTAGTTCAACCGGTCAAACCGGTAAACTAGCCACCCAGGGTAGGTTCCTAATCTGATCGTTTGAATAAATGAACCGTTAAAAAGTCAATACCCATTGATTCAACCAGAAGAACCGAAAACCAGCCTGAGTTTTGAGCATTCCAGCTCGCACTTGGAGCAAAATTTGAGACACATGTGCTACTAATACAATTCAAACTTAAGACCTCTCACACAACTTCATGCCCTTTGACTAGTGGCACAAACACTTTTATGTTGTACATTAAAGGCTATAATATCTTATAGGGTAAATTCCACTTTACCCCCCTGTGGTTTAGCATTTTTTTACATAACCCCCCTATGGTTTCAAAAGCTATACATAACCCCCTCATGGTTTGGATTAAAGTGTCAAAGTAACAGAAATAGTCACTCGTAACGGAACTTCTAAAAATGTCGAAATTACCCTTATAAATACATGACACATTAACCCCCTATGATTTTTATATTTTACCATATAACCCCCTTATGGTTTAATACTTTACCATATAACCCCCTTATGCTTTTCAAAATATACACATAACCCCCCTTGGTTAATACATAAATTTCAACCTTACATAAGGGTATTTTTGACATTTTAGGTGACGCCGTTACGAGTGACCATTTCCGTTACTTTGACACTTTAATCCAAACCATGAGGGGGTTATGTATAGCTTTTGAAACCACAGGGGGGTTATGTGAAAAAACGCTAAACCACAGGGGGGTAAAGTGGAGTTTGCCCTATCTTATATTTGATTCCCTTTCCCCAAAGCCTTCAATCTTTCCTTTTTCTTCTCCTTAAACACTCCTCAAATAAGCCTTTTCTCAAATTTTTAGTACTCTTATACATCATCCTAAAAGTAAGGAAATAAATTATCAAATGATATATTACCAAAACCTATTCCACTTAAACACTTCTCAAATAAGCCTTTCCTTGAATCTTTAGTACTCTCATACTTTATCCTAAAACTTAGAAAATAAATTATTGAAATGATATCTTAACATAATTCATCCCTAACATAGTAATTACTCTTATAAAATCTTGTAATTGAGAGCAAAACAAAAAATGCTTAAAAACAAGATATTATACTTTAAAGTTAGTTATGATTCCTAATATCAAAATGATATCTTACCATAGTTCATCCCCAATATAATAATTACTCACATAAAATCTTGTGATTGAGAGCAAAAAACTACATAAAAACAAGATATTATACTTCAAAGTTGGTTTTGATTCCTAATTAAATTTATCTTGTCTCCTGTCGGTTCTTATTATGAAGCATGAATTTTATGTTTATGTTTGAAACAAGTTCAATGTAGCTGATAATTCAAACTTTGAATCTTTAAACATGCAAGATTTAACTGGATTGGTTTTATATTTTTAAGAACTTGAATTCCTGTAATTTAATTTATATATTTATTTATTATATTTTGAGACCCAGCAGTTGAACCACTGAATCACGGTTGAACCACCAACCCACTAAACCATTCCTCTTACAGGGTTCATGACTGGGTTGGTCATAATAAATTTGGTTTGAAAAGAATACGAAAAAAAAAAGTAAACCTTTCTTTACGACATAGAAAAATATAATTTTCTTTGGGACTTGCTCTTATAACTCCCAGTTCCTTCAAATTCTACTAGAAAAACATCAGAACTTACCTGTAAGGTCACATCCGTCAATAACTAACAACTCCAAATTCTGAAGCTTACCAATCTCAGCTGGAATTCCACCTGCAATAGTATTGTGCATAAAAATCAAATCGCCAGTCAATTTCTTTTTTTGCAAAATGATAGGACATCAGTTTTTAAAGGAAAAATTCCACTTTACCCCCTGTGGTTTAACATTTTTCTGCATAATTCCCTTATGGTTTCAAAAACTATACATGACCCCCTCATGGTTTAGATCAAAATGTCAAAGTAACGGAAATGATCATTTTTAACGGAGTCACCTAAATTATCAAAAATACTCTTATATAAAGTTAAAAAATTTTTATTAACCAAGGGGGATTATGTGTATATTTTGAAAACCATAAAGGGGTTATATGATAAAGTATTAAACCATAAGGGATTTATATAGTAAAATATAAAAATTATACGGGATTAATGTGTCATATATTTATAAGGTAATTTCGACATTTTTAGAAGTTCCGTTATAAATGATTATTTCCGTTACTTTGACACTTTAATCAAAACCATGAGGGGATTATGTATAGATTTTGAAACTATAAGGGGATTATGTAAAAAATGCTAAATCACAGGGGAATAAAATATAATTTGCCCTTTTTTAAAACCATTATACGGAGGAAAACGAATAGTCAAATGTAATAGATCCAGTTTCATGAGGACAAAGTGCAAATTACCCTATAAATAAATCATGAAATATGGTTTTAGACTGAAGACAACAAAGGAAAAGTAAAATTACCTGCGAAGTTGTTCTGTCCCAAACTCAAAACCTTCAGCATGGTTAAGTTCCCAATTTCTCTTGGTAGCGTTCCGCTTAAAACATTGCTGCTCAATGACAGTTCTCGAAGTTCCGAGCAATTGTCGAACCGTGACAATATTTGACCTGATAATTTGTTAGATGATAGGTAAAACTCTTGAAGATTTGAAAGCTCAGAGCAAAGGTTCACTGGAAGGTCGCCAGTTAGCGTGTTATTTGTCAAATTAACTATTTGCAAGGACGAGATGTTGAAAAGTGTCAGTGGTATAAACCCTGTAAGCTGGTTATTTGCCATTCTTAAGATCTTCAAGTTGCCAAGATTTCCAATTTCTCGGGGAATATTTCCTTGAACTTGGTTGAACATGATGCTTATGGACTCCAACTTTGATGCATTAAATAGGGAAATCGGAATGCCACCTACGAAGCTGTTACTTGATAAATCCAGGACTCGAAGATTAGGCAGAGAGCCAAACCACGGAGGAACCTCCCCACCAAAATTGTTGTTGGCAAGACTAATATATCTGAGCCTGCGTAAATGTACCATTCCTTCTTCCATGGGCAAATTTCCATGGAAATTGTTGCCACTGAGGTCAATGGAACTGAGAAAAGAGAGGTTTCCTATGTCTGGAGGGATGCTACCTTGAAGGCCTAAATAAGAGAGATTCAAGGAGACAACTCTATGGTGGCGAGAGAAGCAGGTCACTCCAAACCAGTTGCACACTGAGACATTTGCAGTCCAATTTGTCCTCAGTAAATTCTTAGAATCGAACAGCTGGGATTTTAAGGCAAACAATGCTGATTGATCTGTTTGGATGCTACGTTTGATGAGGGCTATCGAAACAGTAGGAAGACTTAGCAGCAATGCAAGATGAAAAAGGACGGTAATTATATCCATGAGGAAAAGGGAGGGGGGAGTTGCAGCGGAAACCAGTAAAGACGAGGTTTGTGAAACTGAAGATGAAACAAGCAGGCAAGATGACTCACTATTTATAGTTTTTGAGTCTCTTTGTCTAGGAAACGGGGCTCACAAGCTCTATCCAATTAATTTTGGTGTAAATTCGCATAGTTTGAGTATGAATTAGAATTTGTAAACTCATATCATAATATAAATTCATAATTATATTGATAGGTTGCAATTTTATCATTTATTTTATTATTAATTCTCCCTATTACTTGACCTGATGTGAATTAATTATTAGATTCTACTCACTTTTCGTAATTTATATTTATTTCAGGGAGTAGAACAAAAATATCACAATAAAAGCCAATTTGACAGTTATCGGGAAAGAGTTCACATAGCAAACAATCGAGGGTATTTTTGGAATAAGGAGATACAAGTCTTTGTTGGTAATTCGCACGGGCAGCATTAAAAGGAGGAACGCAGGGCTGAAGCAAGGGGTCTTCTTCTTCCCCATGAGAGGGCCGCCGCACAAGACCAGACAGTAGCAATAGGCCATTAGGATAGGAACTATTAGATTGCAGAGAACAAGCACTTTCTTTTTCTAGCTTCACTTTGACTTTTCTTCCTAGCTTTCCATTGCTTTTCTCCACGCATGTTAGGAGGAAGCAATTTTTAGTTTTAGCGTTTGACTTTTCCATTTCGTCTTCTTGTGGTTCTCTAGTCCGTATGTGAAGACCAAGTGAAAACGTTGAATTCCTTCCTGTAGCTTGTCTTCGTGTTATTTCCTTTTTACCGATTTTTTGGAGAAAAAACAATGAAAAAAGCTTGGAACAATTATTTGCATGGTTGTTCTCCATTAATGGAGGACTAACCTCCTACTTCTAGTCAATGGGACAACTGACGAATTGGCTCGGCAATTACTGTGAGATCTAAACCGCTTTTAATTGTTTCCTTCATTTATTGGTATTTATATGTTTCCTGCTTTTAATTGCTATAGCTCGTGTGAGTGATTGAATAGATGCGCAATATTTAATTATTCACGTAGGCTATTTTGCTAAATAGAGGTAATTGAATCCGTAATTGTTCGTTATCTCTATCTTAGTAGCAACTGGCGTAATTGGATTTATGTCAGGGGAGCATACGATCTAATTTAAACAAACCCTCGTAGCGTGTTTGTTAGTTAGGATTGGGCCTTTCTAATTATTAATGCAATCTAGAAATTAAATCCTACGGTCGTACCTAGGGTTGTTTTTGGGTTAGAGAAATAGCTAACGGTCGTACCTTAGCTATCGATAAATTAAGGAAGGGCTGGTTGTTTAGCGCGTGCGAGACAACTATAACCAATCTATTAATATTTGTTGGAATTATCTGTGAATCGATGATCAGTTGCATGAACCATTTCTGAAGTGTACCCTTGGCTAGAATTTCTCTTAGTTATTCCTTTTAATTAATTATTTTCTGCATTTAGTTTGTTTAGTTGGCATTTGACACCAAAACCCCCCATTAATCTTGATTTGAAAAGAAACAAATTATCTTGCTAGTCCCTGAGAAGACGACCCTGCTTACCATTGTCTACTAGTTAGGGAATTCAGTTAAATAATTTATTCAGGTATATCGGATTAAGCAAACTCTTCGGGAACAGGGTGAATCAAGTAACCCATTGCACACCTAGAGTCCCTGCTCCAGTACTCGAATTGATTATTGACTGTTTTAAGTGGTAGTTAGGTTTTATTTATTATTATTGCACAGGTTCGGCACCTGTCATATATCAAAACTGTAAAAATTTGTATTCAATGTAATAAAAAAATAAAAAAGCATACGAATGGATTTGGACTAAGATACCACTCAACTATTGAGACCCCGAGTCCCTTTGTCTAAAATCAGTGGCTGTTAAAGATGGTCCAATGTGCAAGAAATTTGAGGAGTAAACTATTTTCATTTACTAAAACAAAGGATTTCTACACTGATCAGTGATCAGATACTTGCACAGGGAAATTTCGGTGATAAAAACAGATTGTTAATTATTCAAGTAGTAACTTTCACCAATTTGTGGGGAAGAGCCGCATTCCAACTTTCTAAACACGTAAATGGCTGGAAGTAATAAGGGGCCTCGAGTCAGCCATTATATGTTGAAAATATATTATATTGCAATTTTTCGACATTTGTGGAGTTAGACAAATGACCAAATTTATGGTATTAGGACAAGGTCAGGCATGGAGGCAGGAGGACAAACAGGGCTGCCCCCTGTTCCCAACTTTTGAGAAATTTAAATTAGGATTTTTCTTAATAACACTTTGCCTCCCTTGGTAGGGGGTAAACACAATTTGTCCCCTCAACTGAAACAATATATACTTTGCTCCTCTAGAAAAAGTTAATCATTAGTTTTAGCAACACCACCGTTATGAATATTGATGCAATGATTAAATTGCCCATGTTATAATGATAAATGGGCAACAATGCCTTTCTGTTATTCAAGTAGTACCAGCTTAAGTTTTGGAGTTATATATATCTTTTAAAACTATAGGGGGGTTATATGAAAATTAGCTATACCACAGGGGATATAGTGTAATTTGGCCAATTTCAAAACTTAAGTTTATGTTTAAATTTTATATTAAAATAATTTCATATCATAATAGATTTTGAATTTATGTTTAAATATCATTGACGTACTATTGTCTTTGATGCATAAATGTTAATAAAGTGCTTCCAAATATTTGTTAATAAAATTTTGCCTAGAAGTTCTTATTAATGTCAAATTTATTGATTTCTTACGTAACTCATTTTTGGAAACCTCTTCACATGAAATATCTGCCCTTAGTTTGCTCAAAAACTACCTCCTTTTTACTCACTAGTCCACATTACTAGAAAAATAGGTTCTATTAACACACTTAATAAGGTATTTCTCTGCAAACACAACAATGGAACGTTAGAGTGAACACATCAAGAGACTGATTGCAGCAAATAGGAAGATTTAGAGCAATATTTTGCAACACAAACAGAGAAAAATATTTTAAATGGCACTCCTGTTATTTTGTTTTTATATATTTTACCTTTAGGAGGGGTTTTTTTTTTTTTTTTTCTTTTCCCAGCCTTTTGCTACATAAAGAGTAAGAAAACTTTGAGGGTAACATCATCATGTCAACCATTCTGATTGCGACATCTGGTATATCATATGGATAGGGGGAGGTAAGTGAGATTTTTTAAATTTTGAAAAGTCTAGATGATATTAGAATAAATCTCAAGGGAGATTTCAGAAATTAATCTTACATTCAAAGAGGAGAAAGAACTATCTTTTTTTAGCAAAAACTCAGGGGGAGAGGGGTCAAGGAAATCTAATGAAATTTTTTAGGGGGCATGGCGAAGAAATTAATGTCAAAATTCTAAAAGTTATATATTATAAAATTTAATTTTCTCAAACCTTAGGGGTGTTGGGGCGGCAGCTCCTGTTGTTCCCTGCCGCCGACCGTGGCAATGGCCTTATATCGTAGTATTACAATTTGGTCATCGCTCTAATTTCAAAAGTATCGGAAAGTTAGATGTTATGCTTATTTTAAGAGGAAATGTTGACTTGATGGCCCCACCCCCATGCCCGGGTCAACTTTCAAGAATCCACGTTTTAAGAAAGTCGAAAGTTTGACACTTCACAAAATCTTACGGAAAGCTACAAGAAGTATACTTCAAAACATGTACTTGTACAAATTTTTTATTGATGAAGTCGCCTATTTTTAAATTGAATTTAAACTTCAAATTTTGCATATATGATATCCATCTATAGTCGCTAGTATATAAATTGTCGATGTATGCAGGATTAATTTTAACGTCGTTAGATATTAAATAGAAAAATTGCTAAAACCACTAAAATTTACGAATTTGTATTTACCACCGGCATTTGCAAGCGCAACTGAAAATCTGATTAGTGTATAAATCCATTATTTTAGTGAATGAAATCTTTTGCTTCTCATATATTTCTTTTGACGTTGGACCATCTTTAGCAGCGCCAGAGTATAGACGAAGTGGCTCCAAAACTACAAATAGTATTGAGGCAGCTGGCTTGTTTGTTCAAGTCTTCGGTTTCACAAACCTTTTCATACTCATTTGCTTCTCAAACTCAAATGTTCACTTCTTAAGGTCATATTTTGGTGTTAAATTGGTTCGCTTCTCAATTTTTTTTTTTTTTTTTTCACGTTGGACCATTCAATGAGGCTCCAACACTACATATACTACGGCATCTGGCCTGTTTGTTTCGTCATCAGAGTCAAGAACCTCGTCTTTGCTTATTTGCCCTGCAACTTTTCACCTTTTCTCATGGATATTTCTGTCTTCCTTTTTCATCTTGTACTGCTGCTAGGTCTTCCTACTGCTTCGATAGCCCACATCAAACGCACCATCCAAACAGATCAATCAGCATTGTTTGCCTTAAAATCCCAACTGTTCCATTCTTCGAACTTACTGAGGAAAAATTGGACTGCAAATGTATCAGTGTGCAACTGGATTGGAGTGACATGCTCCTCTCGCCACCATAGAGTTGTCTCCTTGAATCTCTCTTACTTAGGCCTTCAAGGTAGCATCCCTCCAGAGATAGGAAACCTCTCTTTTGTCAATTCTATTGACCTCAGTGGCAACAATTTCCAGGGAAATTTGCCCATGCTGGTGCACTTACGCAGGCTTAAATATATTAGTCTTGCCAACAACAATTTTGGGGGAGAGGTTCCTTCGGGGTTCGGTTCTCTGCCTAACCTTCAAGCCCTGGATTTGTCAAATAACAGCTTCACAGGTGCCATTCCGACTTCCCTATTCAATGCATCAAAGTTGGAGTCCATAAGTTTCATGTCCAATCAATTGCAAGGAAATATTCCCCAAGAAATCGGTAATCTAGGAAACTTGAAAGTCTTAAGCATGGCAAATAACCAGCTTACAGGGCTTATACCACTAACACTTTTCAACATCTCGTCCCTGCAAATAGTCAATTTGAGAAATAACACGTTATCTGGCGACCTTCCGGTGAACTTGTGCTCTAAGCTTTCAAGACTGCATGGATATTACCTAGCCTATAACACATTATCAGGCCAAATTCTGTCGCGGTTTGACAACTGCTCAGAACTGGAAGAACTGTCGTTGAACGACAATGACTTGAATGGAACACTACCAAGAGAGATTGGAAACTTAACCATGCTAAAGCTTTTGAGTTTGGGTCAGAACAAATTCGCAGGTAACCTTTTTTTTTTTTTCCCTTTTGTTTTCTTGAGTCTGAGCGTATATGTTTGGATTTATCTATTAGGTGACTTTGATTTTGTGCTCATCAGGTTTCCATATAGTATTAATTATGCCCTCCAAAATTACCTCACAATTTTTTTTATTTGCTCAAACAAATATATCATTGCTATTACTTCATTTTGTTAGGTTCATGAAATTTTGATCGAAAGAAAAGCATTTACATTTCAAAATTCAAAAGAAGCAGAGAGAGAGGGACAATAAAAAAAAAAAAAAAAAAAAAACATCCATCATTGCCTTTGGATATTTCAGTTTATTCATTTTGTCATGCACTCACATACACACGAATATCTTTTACATTAGCACTCTCCTAAAATGGTTTGTGTAGGAAAATAATTTAACCAAGTTTTATGGTACTCCTCTGTCCCATATATTTAGTCATGTTTGGGTATATGTGCTTTTTATGCCTAGTACACTCTACCGCAAAGTTTTTTTTATTTCACTTTTATCCTTAATCATGTGCTGATCAAGGTAAGAAGTAGAAAGTAATTCCATTTTATTTACCTTTATGCATCAGTAATGAAGGACATATGGTGAATTTTAGAGTATAAAGTAGTTGGAAATATCAAACATGACAAATATTTTGGAATAGCAAAAAAAAAAGTATGATACTTTCAATGGGACTGAGAAAGTATTTATTTATTTTATTCAATTGGTGCCATGTGTCATGATCTGTGCAGTTAGTAGTTAAAAGTATTAGTTGCATAGGGCTTATTAGTTAGGAGGAAAGATTCATATATAAGTTTGCAGCCTCGTTGGCTTTTCTTTCGTTTTGTAAGAGTACTATAGCCGCAGCCTCGTTTGATTAATACAAGAAATTCCTTTGCTTCCTATATCAAATTCTTGTGATTGTTCCTGCAGATTCATGGTTGTTCATCGATTTGGTTCCATCAGTTTGTAGTCGATAAAATTTTGATGATGTAGATAAATTTTATATATAGTAGCCTTCTCTAAAGAAAAGAAAAGGAAAATGTCAAGATCAAGTTATGTAACTTGGAACTAATTACCAAAAAAAAAAAAAAACAATAGACCCTACATTTTTAAAATTAACCTAAATGAAATTAACCATAGTGTATCTAAGGCCATGCATTAATGGAAAAGGAGGCAAAAATCTTTTCGCTCTTTGGAAGTCAATCTCTACAGTTCTTTCTATTCGTCGCAAGTAGCAAACTTGGATCAATTCGTTTCCAAGATTTTAAATGCTGTCATATTTTCTTTCCTTAGAAACTGAAAAATGTCCGTGATGTTATATGGCTGGCGATTTAATTTTTGTGCACAATACCATTGCAGGTGGAATTCCAGCGGAGATTGGTAATCTCCAGAATTTGGAGTGTTTAGATATTGAAGGATGTGCCCTTTCTGGTAAGCTCTACAATTAATTATTTTGTTTGTCCTAATTAAATAGTGAGAAATCTTGAGTGAGTTGGCAATTAATTATTTTGTGGTCATGGTTTAGCAATTAATAGTGAGAAATCTTGAGTAAGTCTAAACAATTGCTGAGTAGTTTAGAATTTAGAAACATATGAAACCTTTTTGTGGTTATGGTTTAGCTTCTCTTCTATATCTAATTAGAAGAATCATATTCTACTCTTGCTGCTTAAAGGTAAGGAGAATTTCAGCATCAGGATGCTAAAGCCTTTTTTTCTTTTTTCCGTTTTGCATTCTCAAATTTTGGCAGGTACAATACCGAAAGAAATTGGCAATCTTCAGAAATTGAATATGTTAAACTTTGCTCTTAACACCTTGAGTGGTCAAGTTCCAGTGACCATCTACAACATCTCAACTATGACATTCATTAGATTGACTGGCAATAAGCTTTCAGGAAGTCTTCCACATAGCATAGGCCATCTGCTGCCTAATTTAGAAACATTAAATGTGGCGCATAATTACCTAACTGGGGTGATTCCTGATTCTATCTCAAACATGACTAAGCTAGTTATTTTGGAACTCAGCATGAACCGTTTCACTGGTTCAATTCCTAGATCACTCGGCAGTTTGAATCTCCTTGAGACTCTTGATGTTGCAGGCTACTATTTAGCCACAGGTTCCCCCAAAGAGTTGAGCATTATTTCGTCTTTGGCGAATTGTAAAAGTTTAAGAGTTCTGATATTGGACGGAGTTTCTGTAAAAGGTACCATTCCCCCTACCATAGCCAATTTGTCGAATTCTCTTGAAGTATTCCTCGTTAGTACTTGTGAACTAGAGGGTAGCATTCCACCTGAAATTGGTAATTTAAGTAGGCTGACAGGAATGGATCTTAGCAGCAATCACTTCACGGGGCAACTTCCATTGGCATTCCAAGGGTTATCGAACATCCAAGCATTAGAACTTCAAAATAATAGGATTTCAGGGGCCATCTCACCTATTCTTTGCAATCTCAGGAGTTTAACTCTATTAGACCTGAGTCAAAATAAATTCTCAGGTCAACTTCCAGAATGCTTGGGAAATATGTCTTCTCTGGGAAAGCTTAATCTATCCTCCAACGGATTAAATTCCACCATGCCTGCCAGCGTAGGGAGCTTAAAAGATCTGCTGAACCTAGATGTACATTCCAATGCTTTTGGTGGTTTCATACCTCAAGAAATTGGAAATTTGTTGGCCGCAATATCCATAGACTTGTCATGGAATAAGTTTTCCGGAAATATCCCGACAACTGTTGGAAATCTGCAGAACTTGATTAACTTCTCATTGGCACATAATGAAATACAAGGATCTATTCCTGAGATAGTAAGAAAGATGGTGAACTTGGAATCATTGGATCTATCTCAAAATAATCTCACTGGAGAGATTCCTGCATCATTGGTATCACTCTTGCAGTTGCAGCATTTTAATGTGTCATTCAACCACCTGCACGGAAAAATCCCAGAAAATGGTTCTTTCCTCAATTTCACAATTGAATCATTCATATCCAATGAAGGATTTTGCGGTGGTCCTGCTCACTTGAGACTCCTTCCTTGCCCAAACAATTCTCCTCAAGCATCCAGGACGAAAAGGTTCCCCAGATTTGCATACATCTTGTTACCAACTGCATTGACAGTTTTTGCAGTAATTATCTTCGAGTTAGTGCTCATCATGGCACAGCATAGAAGCAGAAATCGTGCTCAAACAAATCCACTCCCTCCAACCACACATGAAAGGATTTCATACTATGACCTTGTACATGCAACTAATGATTTTGGTGAAAGCAACTTGATTGCAAGTGGGAGCTATGGTTCAGTTTACAAGGGGGTGCTTAGGGATGGGAGTATTCTGGCAATAAAAGTATTCAATTTGCAAGTAGAAGGAGCATTCAAAAGCTTCGATGCAGAATGTGAAGTCCTGCGGAATATTCGCCATCGAAATCTGGTAAAAGTCATCAGCAGTTGCTCTAACCATGATTTTAGAGCTTTAGTCTTGGAGTACATGCCCAATGGAAGCCTTGAAAGGTGGTTGTATTCTCACAACTATTTCTTGGATTTCCTGCAAAGGCTGAACATAGTTATAGATGTAGCAACTGCACTGGATTATCTCCACCATGGCCATTCATCACCTATTGTCCACTGTGATCTGAAGCCCAGCAATGTTCTTCTGGATCAAGCCATGACCGGTCACGTGGGTGACTTTGGCATTGCAAAGTTACTTAGTGGAGGTGAAAGTAAAGCAATAACAAATACACTTGCAACAATTGGCTACATAGCACCAGGTGACTTAAGCTTCCAATCCTAGTCAATACAGCATAATGCATCAGTTTTAATACCCTAGTGTTAATTTTTTTTCTGGTGTTTATTTCCTTTCGCTTTTCTCAACAAGCAGGATACTAACTGTGATTATTATAATTTCTACTAGAGTATGGATCTGAGGGTAAGGTGTCGAGAAGTTGTGATGTCTATAGCTTTGGCATTCTGCTGATGGAAACATTTTCAAGGAAGAAGCCGACTGATGTAATGTTCACAGAGGATTGTGGATTGAAAGACTGGGTAAGGCATTTGCTGCAAAATCCAGAACTGGATCTAGTGGACCACAACTTGATAACTCCCTCAGATGCAAATTCAACAAAAATCGTACAATGTATCTTCAAAATCATGGAAATGGCGGTCACATGCACAGTGGAATCACCAGAGGAGAGGATTGACGTTACAGATGCTTTGAATGAACTCAAAAATATCAAACATGAATTTCTTTCCAAGTGAATTGTCAAAAGGTAAAGATTCCATGCTCCATCATCACTTCTTAAAGACCGAGTAAAAGTAAAGCAAATGCATAAAATTTCTTTGCTTGAGTGCAAAATCCAGTATAAGCCATCAGAAAACAAAATCAAAAGTGAAACTAACTTCATCGAATGTTGATTCAGGAATGAAACTTGCAGACAGGCTACGACTTAGAAGTTGTGTAGAAGAAGGCTTGCTTAGCATGATGCATTCGATAAATTTTCTTAACGGAATGGAATTTGTTTAAGGTAAATTTCAGTGTATGACCATCTCGTATCTGTGGTCATTGCTTTCCCAAGTTCCAACTGTGCTAATAGCTGTGCAATGTGATTCTTTAAAGAAACTTTGCTTTGAATGCAATTAGGAATTAACGACTCTCCCCAGCTCTCTATGTGAGTAAAGTAGTCTCCCTAGGAATGGAGATTCACAGCTCCATCATCAGTGGAGCAGATCATAATTACTTACCAAATTAAACTCCATTCCATTAATCAAGTTGCCGATCTATACAAATTAGTATAATATGTATATTCTTCTCTCACCCCTTTTGCCAACTCAATGACAACGATACTCTTTCATCTTAATTTGCACCTCAAATATCTTACCAAAATCTTACATTTCGATGAATCAAGACTATGGAAGCTCATGTCCTAGTGTTAATAAGAAAATTTTCCCAAAAAATTTAGGTAAAACATGCTTCAACAAGGAAAGACACTGGAAACTGCCACAAGGGAAAGGGGTGCAACCGTTCCTGAATAATGTAAAAGCTTTTCAACAAGTTGCAACACAATGTATATAGCTTGAACATCTTCATAACAAAGATGTTTCATTCGATTACTATTTATTGAGTCCATACATATAGTAATGCTAGAATTACATAGCATTTGTTGATCTTTACAATTCGAATTTTTGCCTTGTTGGTAAATTTAGGACCATGAATAGTTTCTGCCGGAATCTTTCAAACAGAAATGGAAATAACAGTCTAGTAAAAAAGTTATAAGAAAAAGCCCATCTCTCGGGTGGAAAAATACTTGAGATTCCCATTGCCACTTCTTGTATTGATCTCCATGCCACTATCTATTTTTATGCTACATCTGAATATATAGTGGTATATTCAACGTACATTACAATAGTTTTTTAAGTAACACTAGTAATAGTTCACGTGCTTTGCACGTGATTATAATATCTTAAAATATATTATTCTTTAGATGCTAAAAAATTTTTATGAAATTTTGATC
Organism: Coffea arabica; assembly: GCF_036785885.1. Classification (NCBI taxonomy): domain Eukaryota; kingdom Viridiplantae; phylum Streptophyta; class Magnoliopsida; order Gentianales; family Rubiaceae; genus Coffea; species Coffea arabica. The sequence goes on from NC_092312.1 coordinate 13,446,347, forward strand.
ACTAACATCTTAATATAGTATTTTTATATTATTTATTTTTTAAGCTAGTTACTATTAAAAATTTTATTAAATGAAAAGAGACAGAAAACATTCCAATGTAGTTGACATATCCCTAAAGATTAAATTTGAAATCATGAACCAAACACTTTTTGATTTATAACTGTAACATATCAAATATTATCATGTTTTACCAAAATTATTGTATATTCATTATTCTATTGCATATAAACCACAATCATCACAATTTTTATAAACGAAGAATATAATTAAGTTAGGAAAATAAACATACATGTGATTTGAATTCTTTGTATTATGTCAATTCTACTGCTGTCAATAATAGAGTATAAATGATCCACCATGTAAAGTTTTTTTGGCTTACATATTCTAACAACTGAAAATTTATAGATAGAAATAGTTGAAATTTTTCTATTTTCCTTTTCTTTTATTCATGTTTTTAGCACAATACAATGTGAAACAAAAGCAACAAGTCTACTTTTTTCATATGAGCACAATATTTTTTATTTTAGTATTATTTTTTTGATGATCATGAAATTGGAATGAGAAGTGTGGCCAATTAATAATTTTAACATTAAGTTTTTGTATATTGCAGTGTTTTACTTTTTAATTGCCAACTTTTAATCCATAACCGCTATCATTAATATCAATTATTGGAATGCACTAAATCTATCTAATTACAATTGTCACCATAAATGAAATTTAATTAATTTTAAAGTTTTTCATTTCATAACCGCTTCCATGATTCACTAATATTGCAATACAATAAATATATCTAATCATTAGAAAAATAAGGGTATTTTGGACATCACCAAAAACAAATTTGGATATCATTTTGAATTTATCATTCTCCATTTTAAATTTACTCTTATTATAATTCTTATTTTATCGTTGGAAATAGTTTTTGACTTGACGGATGGATTTGGTTTGCTCAAACCAATACAAATGAAGCATTACCATATTATTGTAAATAACAATGTTTGTCTTCTCTTGGATATCAGTGATATGGATGTTGTCTTTGGTATTTTTTGAATTGTATTCTAACTTTTTAATTCATTTGCTATTTACTTTATATCATTTTATAAATAGTTTTCAATTTTTTTTTCAGTTTCTCTTGTTTCGATCGGTTGCTAATAATGATAACAATGATTCGTATGGTGCTATTTCAGATTTCTTTTTTCTAGTTTAATATTGCTATATCAGTTATAAAGGTGTCATCATTTTTTGTATATTGAATTTCCATTGGATGTAACATGAAAAATTCTTGATATTGGTAAAAAGTACGTAATTGTAAAATTTACTCGCGATATTTGTGTGAAGATATACGGATGAATAAGGATTTTCTTGTCCTTGTTTCTCCATTTTCTAGAGAATATTTATTTTTTGAAATTGATTTTTTTTTTAACAATCTCAACTAATGACTAATGAGAAATTTCTCATACTTCAATCAAAAAATTTTGATACGTATAGTAATTTGAAACGGAGTCCAAGGGTAGGTAAATAGTTCTTAATGAGCAATTTTTAATTCTAATTACCAATACTATTAAAATGTAATCAATTGGTGTTTTATTTCTTTTAATTAGTGTCATATTAAAATGCAATTATTCTAATTAAAAGATACGAGGGTAATTTAGGAATAACAAAAACTAAGATAAAAAAGTGCTTACACTTGCACTCCCTAAAACCAACATTCATACTTTTTATATAGTAATGATAATGATAATGATAATGATTACATGGTGAGAGAAAACAAAATGTGGTACATTGCATACAAAGTCCCAGATACCATTGACAATTTGAACAAATACATAAAAATTTGAGAAAATTGTATGTAATAGTTCATATCTCGCCAATGGAAAAGAAAATTCAGGATGTCTTTTACCTACAACATGACGTCTAGATGATAGGAACCTATTCATGATCAATTAGAGGTACTACGTACCTTTACTGTTTCTGTAAATGACAATCTACGGCTCCCTCTAATCATAATTTTCCATGGACAACAACTTTATTTTGTTTGATCTTCGTTATTGCTTTTTACCCTGTTACAATCACGGTTTAAAGTCGCGATCATGATCTGAACCGTTCCACGTCGGTTTCAGCATATCGGTCGCAGTATCGACGAGACGCAAATTTTGAAACATTTATTATTCTTAAAATTGTGAATAATATAAAAAAATATGATAAACATAAGGCATATATATATATCCCCTCAGTTGTAGATCTTTATTAGTCTTGCGCACCTTAAATAACTTCTCGTTGCACCGGTCATTCAATCACTTAGGAGGGAAAATTCCAGAGGATGGTTCTTCAATAAATTTGAGGAATGATTCGCTTGTGCCACATGAAGCATGTCGTAGCTGTGCTGCTAATTTGCTGTTCCCTACTTGCATATGTTTTGTTATCGAGATATATTATTATTAACTCTTTGGCTTTTGCTATGGTTAACATTCTGCTGGTATCATGCTATGAACTTCAACATTGCAACCAGTGGCTTCAATGAAGGCAACTTGCTTAAAACTGGGAGCTCCTGTGGCTCAGCTTAGAAATGTACTATTTCTCAATGATGTGACTGTCTTGGCGATTACAGGTTTTAAATTTGCAGCCAGAGGTAGCCTTCAAAACTGGGGCTGAGCGCAGGGGGATCAGCAGGGGCAGCCGCCACCCAAGTTTTAACAAAATTTCGTTGCAGCCCTAGAAATTTTTAATAATTTTCATTTAGAACCACACTTCCCCGGCACCCAACGCCAAACCTAACTTTTAGTATCAAGCAAATTCAATATTTGAAAGCAATTCTCATTCACTCAATAACAGCCTTAAAACAAAGAATACAAAATTTATTCCAAACAAATGTTTGAAAGTTTAAACTATTTAACTTGACTTATTTCTCCCTAGTACTAGTAAATTACGGATTGGAAATAACTAAAAACCATATATGCAATCTTTTTTTGAAGGAAAATATATGCAATCTCAAAAACCACTTCAATAAGCGAGAACAGTAATCAATTCCATAAGAATTAAAAGAAAGGAAAAATAAGTACTTGAATACGAGGGAATTACAAATAACAAATATTACTTGTCAAAACCAATGATGGAGATGGAACATTGAACTGGACTAGAAAACTAGCCACTCATCTTCTAAGAAGAACGCTTATGAAGGGAAATTGAATAGTTCCTTGGATATTCTGTTTTCTCCTTTCTAGGAAAACGCTGATAGTTGATAGGAAAAAACCTCTCCAATTCCTGTCAAACTCCTTTCCAAATTGTATTTGCGCTCTTCTTTGATTGGCCAAGACGTAACCACAATCGTCCTGCCTAAAGATATATATCCAAACATATCTCTGATGAATTTCGACCACAATATGCTCTATTCTGCTCCATATCTTCTCACATCAAACGCAAATATATGCAAATAAGAGATATATCATGAGTCCTAGAAACTTACATGTTGTCAACTTGCCAGTTAACATGGACAGGACCTGCTTGGTTTTTCATCTTGTGGTAATATTATGTCTCCTTAGGACTTCCATAGCACGAACCAAGACCATCACAACTGACCAATCTGCACTTCGTGCCTTAAAATCCCATGTTACATTTGATCCATCAGATGTGTTGTCAAGAAGCTGGATATACCAAATCCCAGTGTGCAACTGGACTGGAGTGAAATGCTCGTCTCTCCACCAAAGAGTAGTGGCCCTGAACATTTCTCATCTAGGCCTTCAAGGTAACATTCCTCCACAAGTCGCAAACCTCTCTTTTCTCAATTCAATCGACATCAGTGGCAATGATTTCCAAGGCAACTTGCCTGAGGAGCTGGTACATCTGCAGAGACTCAGTTATATCAATTTCAGCTTCAACAAGTTCAGTGGAGGGGTTCCTTCATGGCTTGGTTTTCTGCCTAATCTTCAATACTTATATTTGGCAAATAACAGTTTCACAGGTATTCTTCCAAGTTCCCTGTTCAACGCTTCCAAATTGGAGGACATGAGAATTCCTTACAGTCAATTGGAAGGTATTATAGCTGAAGAAATTGGTAATCTTGGCAATTTGAAGATCTTAGATTTGCAAGATAACGAGCTTATGGGGTCTATACCGCGGACCCTTTTCAATATTTCGTCGTTGCAAGTAATTACTTTGACCAACAACAGCTTAAGCGGTACTCTTCCCATGAACATCTGCACTAAGCTTCCAAAGCTTCAAGGAATATATCTATCAAGAAACCTATTATCAGGCCAGATTCTTTCACGATTCAAGAATTGCACGGAGCTTCAAAGTCTATTACTGTCCATGAATAATTTCAGTGGACAAATACCAAGAGAGGTTGGAAACTTAACAATGTTAAGCAGATTGCGTTGTGGATATAACATGTTTGAAGGTACGTGTCTTCATGAGCGTCAGCTGTGTTTTATTAACTAATTCTGAATGTATATAAGCTCTCTATGTCCATAGTTTCTCTTGAAGTTTATCTCAAACAAGTATTATGCATTGTCAAAAAAGAGATAATAACTGTTGGGGCGGGGTGTCAGCCATACTTTTTCCTATATATCTAGCCTTTCATGCTTGCGATTTCATAATCATTGAATCATGCAGAAAACGTTCCTGGTTCTATAATTGCTGACATGATGGTATAATGACCTCCTTTTTCCTCCATGGAAGAATATTGAAGTTCCCAATTTAGATTTGCTGGAATCAGCCTTTTCCGTAGAAACTGATTGGCATGTGACATTTTTGGGTTTCCATTTTTCATTATTTACGTGCAAACAATTGCAGGTGCAGTTCCACCAGGGATAGGAAATCTCCTGAATCTAGAGGTGTTGCACATGGCGTTTTGTTTGCTGAATGGTAATTACTGACTTACACTCGAGACAAATACTCAGTTGCAGCCCGCATTTGCTTAAACTAATTTTTGTGTATTCTCAAATTTTGGCAGGCCCAGTTCCAGCAGAATTTGGCAATCTTCAGAAATTACGGACTTTGGACCTCACTATGAATTTCTTAAGTGGTCCCATTCCCAAATCTATATTTAACATTTCAACCTTGACAAATATCTCATTTACATTGAATAACCTTTCAGGGAGTATTCCACCTAATATAGACCAACAGCTGCCGAACCTTGAAGGGTTATTACTTGGTGGTAATAAACTAAGTGGAGTTGTTCTTGACTCGATCTCAAATCTTACAAAATTAAGTCAGTTGGAACTCGGACAGAACCAATTTACTGGTTCAATTCCTACATCACTTGGCAGTTTGAGGTTCCTTGAGTATCTTAATATTCAACGAAACCATTTCACTTCTGATTCTCCGTCAGAGTTCAGCTTTCTTACATCTTTGACAAAATGCAGAAATTTAAGGTTTCTAAGCATATCAGAAAACCCCTTAAGTGGGGAACTTCCTCCTACCATAGGCAATTTTAGTAGCTCTTTTCAAAACTTTTATGCAATATTATGTGGAATTAAGGGCAATATTCCACATGAAATTGGTAACCTTAGCAGTCTGTTACTGTTGAGTCTTGGTAACAACAGCTTCACTGGACCACTTCCAGATACCCTCAAAGGGTTATCAAATCTTCAAGGATTAGATCTTCAAGATAACAGAATATCAGGGTCCATTCCGAACCATCTGTGCACTTTGAGGCATTTAGCTATAGTACAGTTGAGCAGAAATCAATTCAGTGGTCAGGTGCCAGATTGCTTTGGAAATATAACTTCTCTAAGAGAACTTTATTTGTACTCCAACAGACTGAACTCCACATTCCCAGCAAGCCTTGGAAGGCTGAAAGACTTGTTATATTTAGAGATCAGCTCAAACTCTTTCATTGGTGATATACCACCCGAAGTTGGGAATCTGAAGGCTGCATTAGACATTGACTTGGCAGAGAACGAATTTTCAGGTAACATTCCAACAACACTAGGAGGTCTCCAGAACTTGATCAGTCTCACATTGGCACATAATGAATTACAAGGTCCTATCCCAGAGACATTCAGCAACCTGTTAAGTTTGCAATTATTAGATCTATCTAATAACAACTTCACAGGCGAAATATCTACATCATTGGAATCGCTTTTGCAGTTAAAATATTTCAATGTGTCATTCAATGAGCTACAGGGAAGGATTCCATTAAATGGTTCTTTCGCCAACTTCACATATGAATCTTTTATGTCAAATAAAGCATTATGTGGAGGTCCTCCTTCATTGCACTTCCCTCCTTGCACCGTCCATTCACCACATGGATCAAAGAAGAAAAGGTTGCGTCTAGTGGCATACACTCTGATACCATCAGCATTGATGATTATCCTCATCACCATTTTGTTGGCTATCTTGAAGAAGAGGAGAAAGAGGGCAAATACCTCTGAAGTGGAGTTATTCCCCACGATTTTGCATGAAAGGGTATCTTACCGTGAACTCCAGCAGGCAACTAATGACTTCAGTGAAAGCAATTTGATTGCAATAGGGGGTTATGGTTCAGTTTACAAAGGGGTTCTGGAGGATGGGGCACCATTCGCAGTAAAGGTTTTCAGTTTGCAGTCAGAAGGAGGATTCAAAAGTTTTGAAGCAGAATGTGAAGTTCTGCGCAATCTTCGGCACAGAAATCTAGTTAAAGTCATCAGTAGCTGCTCCAACCCAGATTTCAAAGCTTTAATCTTAGATTATATGCCCAATGGGAGCCTAGAGGAATGGTTGCATTCTTACGACTGTTCCTTGGATTTCTTGCAAAGATTAGATATCATGATCGATGTAGCTTCTGCATTGGATTATCTGCATCATGGTTATTCATCTCCAGTTGTGCACTGTGATCTAAAGCCTGGCAATGTTTTGCTAGATGAAGATATGACAGGTCACCTGAGCGATTTTGGAATTTCCAAGTTACTTGGTGGAGGTGAAATTACAGCACAAACAAAGACACTCGCAACAATTGGCTATATTGCACCAGGTAAATAAAACTTCTACCAATAGAACTTAGACTTATGCACCTTTACTATCCTAATCTGGAAGTTCTTGCTCTTATTGTAGTTCTGTTCATGTCCCCAAGTCTTAACTGCTCTGGTTGACAAAGATGATACGACTTCGATATTTTTTTTTTTTTAATGTAGAGTATGGATTTGAGGGTGTAGTATCCACAAGGTGTGATCTCTACAGCTTTGGTATTCTTTTGATGGAAACCTTTACAAGAAAGAGGCCAACTGATGAAATGTTTGGCGAAGATTGCGGATTGAAGGACTGGGTGATGGATGCGCTGCAAAATTCAGCAACCCATTTCATTGATAGCAACCTAATTACTCTGAGGGACGAAAATTCAAACAAAAAGGTGCAATGTGCATTATCGGTCATGGAATTGGCCTTGAGGTGCAGTGCTGAATCACCAGAGCAGCGCCTAGACGCAAGAGGTGCTTTAAATGAACTCAGAAAAATAAAAGTTGTCTTTCTTGCAGATTCAATTTAAGAACAAATGGACACAAACAACAATCACAAGTAATCAGATTTCTTTTTGGGTGGGTGTAATATTTTCATTTGCATACTAGTGCAACTTGTCGAACCATTATGAAGTTGGAAGTAGGCAACTTAAGTAGCATACCCTCTTTGGTTTACACTTGCTTTTGTGAGTATTAGATTGCGGCATACTCGGACAAGCAAGCGTTCACGTAGCAGTAAATCGCTGCCACCATATCGTTGCTGGCTACAGGTAAATACGTATCATATATATATTCATTGCCCTTTTGGCGTCCAGACAAAATAAAAACAGGATTAATCATGAGATCATGTAAAACAACCCCGTTAACTAAAGAGACCTCCGAGGCAACTATTTCATATGCCGAGAGTTCTAACCTCTCACGGTGTGACTTCAATCGTGAATGACAAGTTGACAACATCAAGTTGAGCAATTAATATGCAGGACCGTCAGACCAAAAAGAATCCCAAAGAACTATTGCTACAAAATGACTCCCTAGCATGCAAAAAGACTGAACGGCCAAGAAGAGTACCGAGTAGTCAATTCCTCCCAATAGTTAACTTTGTTGGATAATTTACTCGAGGCTTTCGTACAAGTTACAGATTCAGTCTGCCTAAAACCTAAAAGGCCGCTATGAGCAACTTATACAGCTTTTGCTTCCACATACATCTAATTGTCAATGGCAAGATGTTTTTACACTGACCAAGTACACAGCAGTACTTGAAATGTTACAACACAACCTGTTCTTTTATGAACTGAGACGGGCAAACAAATCAAAATTTCCCCGAGCAAGAACCACAGGCATACGTATCTATCTATGCTTGAATCCTGCTCATAAGTCTCAACGATAGTGACCAGGCTTCAATTCATTAGCTGCAGGGGCGTCAATTTTGGCAGAGGCAGAAACGATTACAAAGTTTCCCTTTTGCAGGTATCACAGGCATTTCTATCTATTGCTCAAGTCCTGCTCATAAGTGTGTCAGAATGTGACGGGCTTCAAGTCATTAGCTGCAGGGGCAACAATTTTGGCAAGGCAGATGGATTACAAGTTATACTTTTGCAGGTACCACAGGCATTTTGGTGTCCAGTAGCTCCACAAACTACCAACACTCTCATGGCACCAGTCCCCCAGCAAAAAATATGAAATATCCAGAGGCATCGAGCTCAGATGTAAGCATCTCTGCCTGCGTATGGTATAGCTTCGAACTTGAATGTACTTAGATATAAATAGAATTCACTATATTACACGGAGGGAAAGCAAACAATTGAAATGAGTGGCCTCATCCACATTAAAGAAAACTTGGACATTGTTCCTTTGCAAATGCTCACAAGCAGACAGCTAAGTGTATTACAACAGATGCCGCTCTTATAATTGCTTTAGCACTCAGTAAAGCTGGTCATGCATAGGCACTTTTCAGACCAAGGATTTAAGTCTGACCTACCTCGACAACCCGGATAGACACATCAATCAAAAACTAGAAATAAAATGGAAAGAGCTCAGATACAAAATCCACTTATAAAGCCCAAGAGAACAAAGCTATCAATGTATAAATGTTCGAGTGAATTCATCTGTGGGGATGCAAGCATAACTACAAAGGGAACATCAACACTTCCCCATTCTTTTAGTTGCTTCAAAGACATGATCATTAAAATCCAAGGAGCAGTGCAATAAAGTATGCCTGGACTCTCATCCCTAATCACACAGTTTTCACACTCTAAAACATAAGACTGCCCAAACACAAGCGAAAGAAACAAAGTAACACCTATGTTGCATATCCAGATCCAGTACAAACTTAAAGGCCACAAGTCAGATTACGGAAGATAAGGTGAGTTAGAGAATGTATTAAACACGCAAGGCATAGCCAATGATGCAAAGTAAAAGAACAAAAAGTCAGTATTGACATCTTTCCATTAAAACTTTCTCAATAAGAATAAGGTTTTGAACTATTAACACCAGTCGTCAAAACGAACATGCTCCTACAGCATGTGGCACCAATGCAATTCACATTAGATATCACCAAGTCAAGTCACAAAGGAATATTCATCTACTTCATGTGAACTTATGCATCTGTAAAGAGACACTAAAAACGTCACCATAAATATGTGCATTTGTATAAGAACAACACATTCTTCACCTGACTTTCACATTTCCAATTCCCACTGCTCTAAAAACCAATCAGGAAGCAGCCCCTTTTGTATTATCCAACAAAAAACAATTACCTAAATCATAATTTTCCTCAGCAAAGAGGGTCACACATAATTATATCTGATCTTAACAAAATGCTAATAAGAAAGAAACACCAAAATTTATAACCAAAGAAAAAGATACTATAGACAGTGTACTACATTTAGCCCCTTTTAGTTTCCCAAATATATGTAAACCTTTTAACGAAGAGGTCAAACAAAACAGCCACCTACCATCATGACATTAGCAGAGCTTATTGAAAGATATACACAAGTGCCCTTCCAGCCCAGTTGAATTAATGTATTGTGGTTGTTATTAAAAAATTAAAACACAATTTAAAAATAAAAACTCAAAAAGCAGATTAATTAGAACCTCCTAATTCCTCCTTTATACCATCTTTCTCTTCCTCTTATTTTCCTAAAATAAATCCAAAGAAACATTATGAACTGCTGACACGAGCCCAGCAAAAGGAGATCAGAGCTAGAGACGACTGCAAAATAAGAGTGGAAAACAAACCATTGGTTATACCAGATGGGATTAAGAATGAAAGCAAGTTGATGGCAACCAGTGGTTAGCTGAGGATCATAAAAGGAAAATGATATAAGAATGGAACACATGCTGGTGGTAGTAGGACACGCAACATGACATAATAAAGATGTGGAAGGTTGGATAAATTTACTGGCAGCGTGACAGAGAAGCAAAATTAGTGGAAGCTGAGATCTTTTTTGTGGATCAGATACCTGTTGATGAGGTATTGGTGGCTCTCAATCCCAGAGAGAAAAGAAAGGAGCTGATAGTTGTAAATGGGGACTTTGGAATGGCAGCAATGGAAAGGTGATGAAGGTGGTAGAGGAAGGGCAATAATGAAACCAATTGACAGTAACAGGCAGGCAGGAATATATAAGATTTGCTGGACTGCTGGATCATATGTTGCTACAAGTCTTATCAAAAGTTTTCTATCAAGTCAAAACAACGATTATTGACAAAATTTTAGACCATCATTTTAACTCCCTAGTCAACAGCCATTCTATTGACTCACCCAATTTAGGTGTAGAAAGGACACTGAGATATGCGTATTCAATTAATAATAACTTCTTTCACAGATGGACTAGGAAATGGTAGTCAAGGAAGAGAAAAGAAAGTAGCATTGGCAAATGCAATCTCAACATATTTGCAAAAGCCAACATCTACCACATCACAAAAACTTTGGGGTTCGGTGTTAAGGGGGAGCAGATTAATAACAGATTTAACAGTTCAAAAAGAGCACCAAAACAAAAGAAAAAGAATAAGATAAAATGATATGAAGAAGTACAAATCAGCTTTTTTTTTAATTTCAATAACAAACAATAAAAATACCAGTAACAACTATAATTATATTAGAGAAGAACGCTACTACAAGAAACATTCCACAATCCAGTAAAGTCACGTAATACAGCAACTTCCTCAAGTAAAACCAAGAACTAGCCTAACTCTAGCAAATATCAAGTAATGGCCACATTTCCACAAGGAGCAGATAGAGTGAAGCAGCAACAGATGTACAGCAGTCCATTTATCAACCAAAGATATCATTGTCTGCAATCACTGAAATCACCACAACCATATAAAGCATTTGCGCCCAAGCTCTCAAACACCTGAACAGATACCCATGCATCAACTCAATCCATTAATAGAATTTCAACATAAACAAGTTTGCTGACATAATCTACAAAAAAAAAAGGAAAAAATATAGCACGTGTGCAAATGAACTTGTACATCCAGAAAGGTTAGAGAGAAGACATCAACAGAAGTAAAGGTGAGATTCAAGGCTCGTTTTCAACACTTAAAATACACTACATGCAGCTCATTTGAAATTGTTAAAGTTCAATCTTATAAAATCGTTGAAACCTAAAAAGCTGTATTGTTTTGAAAAGCTCAAGGCTATATAAAAAAAAGCAACCCAATGCCTGCTTTCAAAATTAGATCTCGTTCCCCAAAAAAATGTGTTTATACCTTATTATGAGCTGTTGACAAAAGGCCCCTTACAAATTAAAAATGAGTTTTTTTTTGGTACAGGGCTTGTTAGCGCAAAGAAAGTATAATTTCATGTAAGGCATATTCACTCACCTTGCCAGACATGGGACTCCAACAAGGGAAAACTACACGCAAACAGCAAGACAGTCAGCACATAAAATGACCAAACTCAAAGCTCAAAAAGGTGGAGCAGAATGAAAATCAAAACTACTTCACAAGTAATTTGATGATTTTTTTTATTGCTATTAAACTACAAAGACATGCTGATAATAACTGCAAAATAGGGTGAGCTCATTCTTCAACAAGTCAAAATATAACATGCTGTCCAAACTAATGACAGAAGGTTATGAAAGAAATAACTTGGATTCACTAGAAAGAATTGGAATGCAAGTCACTAATCTTCAACCACATAGAGATTCCAAAAGCAGCTACAAGCTTTACTTTTGCAACCTAAACAATCAACTATAGGTAAGGCAGGAGGTTAGTTGTTATGCCCTGCTAAGCACAGGCAAAGCAGGAGTATTTCGGGCACTAATAAAACAACAGTTACATCATACATGCAAAAGTACAAGCACAAGCAATCACTCAAACGTGCATAAAAAAAAGAAGGGGTAAAAACTTAGAAAGATGGGAGAAAATCTCCAGCCGTTACATGATCGAATTCAAGGTGACCCAGATATTACCACATTTCAAATATAAATGACTCGTAATCAATCATAATAAGCCACGGGAACAGGAAAGCTTAAAAGATATAAAACAAGCACCCAATAAAGAACAAAACACACATGAAAAGGAAAAGGAACAAGTGCAACACCAAACACTGGAGGAAAGGCAAAGACAGAGGAAAACTACAAAACATATGCTCAATGATTATCCTTCATAACAAGCTACAACACTAAGGGAAAACAGCAAACACTTAGCAAAGACGAATAACTAAATGAAAAAAATAAACTAAAAGGAAATATCATAACAAAGAGTTACCTCAATAGTAGGGTGGCATGCCCTGGTACATCCCACCTGGTGGAACCCTAGGTCCTCCTCCTTGTGGGTTTATCTGCGATGGGTAAGATGATGATAAAGTATAATTCCCAGCATCAGCATACCCTCCAGATGTTGGCATCCCACCTGAGGTGGGAGGCATCCTGTACCCTCCACCAGCGCTATTCAATCCACCAACACCGCCATACTCCCCAGACCCTGCTCCTCCACCACCACCATACTGTCCGCCACCCTGCCCATATCCCCCAAAGCCAGTCCCTTGCCCAAAACCCCCAGGCCCGCCAACCCCGGCATTCAGCTGTGGAGCCTGAATCATCCCTGGCTGTTGCTGAGGCTGTGGCGGCTGCTGCAATCCAGGACCAGAATACCCTCCATATGGCCCATATCCACCACCATGAACCCCATAACTCCCATCACTGGGAATTCCTCCAGGAACGGCATTCGGCATCCCCGGCATTCCACCACCAGGCCCAACATTTTGGGGCTGCTTCATCTTTTTATTATCAGTAGCCAATTTACACACCACGACATGCCCATCAATAACCTTGTTTGGCTCCATCAATGAAGCTCTCGCTCCTTCTTCCGTCTTATAAACAAAAAAGGCAAAACCTTTGACCTTTCCAGTCTGCTTATCAAATCCAAGCGGGCCCTCCTCAATCTCCCCATACATTGCAAAATGGCTCAACAGCCTCTCAGAGGATATCTCAAAAGGAATATTGCCAACATAAATCTTCCTCAAAGACACATCAGATGATTGTGAATTCCCTGAATTACCCGCTGCAGCGAGCTGCGTAACCGTAATTCTCCCATCGATTTTCTTATTAGGTTCTTTAAGCGCTAAAATAGCAGCATCAATGTGCTTAAAGGTAACAAATCCATACCCCTTCGACTTCCCGGTGTTCTTATCGCTGATGACAATAGCTTCATCCAATTCGCCGTAAGTTGAGAAAACAGCCCGGAGCTTCTCGGTGTTGGTTTCCCAACCGAGACCGCGAACGAAGAGTTTCCTTTGGGCCGGGTCGGAGTCGGCGACAGCACGCACGGCTTCCAAGACATCGGGGTGGCGGACGATGGCAGCACGGATGATGGGAAGGAGTTGTTCCTTAGTGAAAGGGTCGAGGATTTTGCTGATGTCTTCCGCCGATAAAGGGCTCGGGAAAGGTGGTAGGGTTGCATTGGGGTCGGCGATGAGGGAAGTCGGCGCAGGGTAACCGCCGCCGTTCTCTTCCGTTTTGCGTTTCTTGGAGAGATCCATGAGGTTGAGAGACACGGATAAAACCCTAAGTGAGAGAAAGTAAACCCTAGAGAGAGAAAGTGAGAGCAGGGTTTGGCTCTAGAGAAACCCCTTCGATTGGTAACAGTTTTCAGAGGCAGTGATGACTAGTACGTAATAAATAGAGAGATATTTCACATTCAGAAACAAATTAGAAAACCTTAAACGAAGAGGATTCGGGATTCCCTCTTTTTTTAAAAATAAAGTAAAATAAAGGAATATTAATGGCACTTAATTTTTCATAGTGACACTAATGCCCATTTGGATTTAAAATTGCTAAAACACGCCAAGAAAAGATAGCAAAAAAGGTCATTTATAGAGAATTTATAAGTACTTTTTATGGTATAAGTAAGATTGCTAATGGTTTTTTCTCAATTGATTATTTTGGTTGATTAAAGATTCTGATTTTGGATAACCATTTTTTTTATATTCTTGTTTGCTTTTGTATTTAGAATATAGATTATATTCTTATTTGCTTATTGTTTTTAGAATATAGATTTTTAATAGTCAAAAAAAGTTAAAATACATAATTTACAAAAAAAAAAAAAAGTTCTGATTAAATTCTATGATCACTCTGTATAATCAAATCTTGTAAAATTTAAAACAACAAGAACAAGACATGAGAAAAGATACCAAAAATTCATTTATGAAGAATTGACAAGTACTTTTTATGGTATTAACAAAGCTTGTTGGATCGACTGTCCATGATATCTAGGCTTCACCTTCCAAATTATATACTACTTTTTTTGGGAGGACCAAAAACAACATTTTGTTTTCCCTATATCTCAACCAAGCTATGTACGCAATAATGATTGTGTGGTTGATTTAGCTTTGACATAATTTTTTTTAAATTACTCCGATAATAGAATTTGTTTTTGCGTGGAATTGATACTACATTATTGCAATGTTGTAGCTTATTTTAATTTGATTTCTCTCTCTCTCTCTCTCTCCATATATATATATATATATATGTATGTATGTATATGTATATATATGGATGAGATTATTTTTCAAGTGATTATTAGTTTCTTAATGAAATTCTACCATTCAATTTGGAACCAAGAAAAGAAATAAATAGATGATGCTATCATGCTACAAATTACAAATGGCGCTTGTCCACAACAACTGGGCTGGTGAATTGGGCTTTGTCAGCCCAGATTAGATGTAGATCCAAATCAATCGTGTACCCCGGACCCCCACATGCCCAAAAACTGGTGTTCGAGCTTTAGCCCAGCATAAATTAGCTCGAAATGAATTGAGTCTTTTACTTTATCGTCATGTAGATTAAATGGGAATAAAATTAGAAAGAAGAACAGCTCCTCTTGCCTGATGGCTAATGTTAATTAATGCTTAAAATTAATATTTGGCAAACTTAAATGGCAAGGATACTCAGAAAATCATTTAATCCTTTTTACCATTTCTTTTCACTTAACTCTAAATGAGATTGAATGAACGATTCAACCAAGAATAAACTTCTACATCATCTTAATTTCTCGTAAGAATATTACAACACTGATGGTGACGAATGCAAGCCGTACAACACAGTGCTCATTTTTTATAATGATTTTGGATAGGAAAGATACTTTATCTGTCATGATGGACTTACGATAATAAAGTTAGAACACTTGAATTAGGTTTCATATTTCTATAATATGATGAGAAGTCTTTTCGACCCTAAAAATCAGGGTCTCACGAGTTGAATTTTCTCTGACTTGAACCAATTTGTGCAAATCTTATGGTGTAGAGAGTTTTGCTTGGTGCACATGTATAAACACAATGGTATAAATGTTGAACTCGAGCACATTTTTCCTGTTCAAAGTTGGACTCTTTTAAAGACAAAAGGTTAATATCCTCTCAGGTTGCTTATCTACAGGCAAAAAGAGACTGAAGCTCTTCTCAAAAGAGTGTATTCTCATCTCATGGGAGCTGATGCTTTATCCTTTTCTTCTCTTAGAAAAGTTCCCTCATGTCCCATTCTTAGGGGAATTGCTGATAACAGTATACTACCCTAGCGGAAGGAAAACAATAATCGACCTTTGCATGAACCTCTTAATAAGGCAAGCTTTTAGAACTCGAACTTAATACCAAGGCCTTTAATCCTGAAGAATTTCCAGCACCATTGGCTCTTCGAGTGATCGTCTCCATATTTTTATACAAGCTCTCTTTGACAATATTCTTCATGAATTTCTTCCCTTCATCGACACCCCTTTTATTTACAGGCGATCCAATCGACAATCTTCCCACCTGCGGCCCTGAATGAGGCCCCATTCTCTTTTGCCTCTCATCCTTGAACCACTGCAATAGCTTCAGAGCTCTTTTCTGAGCCAAAGGGCTCCCTAGCAAAGCTACTTCAAGGAGGACAGGTACTATTCCTGCCTTGGCCATTTTCTGTCTTTGCACGGAGCTCTGATGGGCTAAAATCATCAAAACGTATGCCGATAACTCTTGACATTTTGGTTTCTCCTCCCATGCCAGAATTTCAATCAAATTTTCTGGCACCATCGGACTGCTTTCCAATGCCTTCCTCCCGGTCGAAGTCACCACCAAATTTCCTAATGTTGCAAGGGATTTTTCTGATGCTTCACCTACTGAAGACAGCCTCAGCAGAGTATTAACCACCCCACTTGCTACTAAATTGCCAGCATTGTCTAGTACTGAGGACAGATTGTACAAGGTCCCCAAGCATGATATTTTTGTCTCGATACTTGAACACGAATCAAGAATGGAGACTACCAAAGGAATAATTCTTGCTGAAGAGACAGGGAATTGAATGCTTGATAGGGATGACAAAGACAAGAGCAAATGTGCAAAATCTTGAAATGCTGATTCATCTAACAGGTCTATTTTTTTGGGCAGTTTTGATAAGATTCCTGACTCCACCATGAGCAACTTGTTCCTGAAAATCAGAACAGACAAAGTTGATGAATTAAATACTGCAACAACCTCCGATTTCTGTCCAGTGTAACTTTCAAAACCTTTAAGAAATAAAATAGGTTGGTTTTGGAGGATTGTTCAAGGTGTCATCACTTTGAAAAACTGCTTGCAAAACAAATAGGAAAATGGGGCTGGGGAATGGGGTCACACGACTACAGATTTGTGGGGTCTTTCTATAATGTGGAGTTGGGGTCCAAATGCAACAACCAGAGGAAAAAATATCAATTCGTATGTGGCAGTCTAGAAGTCAATGAGGTTAGGATTCTTCAATGCACATCTGAGCCTTGGAAATCAGGTCAATAAAAGCAGAGTTATTACATTCCCTACACAGATAGGATTATACTAAATTATCTAAGTTCTCTGGGGAAAGAATTATTTGCATTTCCAACTTTTTTTCTACTAGTGTGCACTGTGGAATTTGTTGTGCAGTAGCCAATGGGAAGCAATCAGCATCTTGCGGCTTCACAATTCATTGCTCAAGTTAAAATCGATTACCTAATAACAAGAAGTGGTTATAAATCAGCTTCTTCTTCTTCTTTTGTGATGGGTAATTAGTTCTCCTGCGGGCATTGTCATAGGAAGGTTGGCCAAGAAATTGGATGTCATGACTGCATAACTCAAGAGTCACCAATGAATCACATGAATACTAACTCTGACTTGACTTGAAAAGCAGAAATAGATAGATATTGAGTAACTGAAATTAGAGGGATTTTGAGAGGATGATTTTTATGGTCAACATGAGAAGGCTTGGACTTGGACTACTTGGAAATTGTGAAACGATCAATGTTGGAAAGAGTTCTGTTTTTCTTTCGTTTCTTTAGGATGAGAATTTGGAGAAGAATATGGCAAGTTGCAAGATAGTGGACACTGGACGCACAAACTAACAAATGAATTCGTTTTTTTTTGGCAGAAGACTGATCTAATGGCCACCCAAGACTTCTCTATGATTCTAGCCATTTCAGCCAAAGCCACCCTCAAGTTTTCACGAGCAATCTGTATGGTCTGCATGTCTAAAGTCAAAATTGGGCACTGGGCTCCATGTTGGTTCGACACCTTTTATATTGAGGTAGTTCCTACTCCAATGATCTCTTGCCACAATGTGTCCACTTGCTTATCTGATTTCAATTTTGGCTGCACAATGTTTTTTTTTTATTATTTTTTTCTTATATCCATCAAATTCCCAACCAACACCCTTCTAGTCCCAAATTGTCAAACACAAGATACGATCTCTAATACGAGATAATTCAAAATAATTGATATAGCATTTTTTTTTACATCGCGACATATGAAAGATTAAAAAATATATTTACGATACAAATAAATAATTTTTGTACAAATAATTCCTTTTCAAACACACTCCACGTTATAGAATCTATATGTTCACTAACTTTAACACCTAACTTGTCACAATCACCTTGAAAACCAACGGGCCAATTGAATTAAGAACCAAATGAAAAAATTGAAGTGACAGAAAAGAGGGCAGGTTGATGTGGTTGGCATGAGTCCATTCCTAATACAGGTAATTAGTATATTTTGTTTGTTTTAGTGATTGACTGCCTTAAGCTGAAAGATCACGGGCAAGTACTATACCAACAAGAACCTATTTTCCATCTTGATGAAATTTCCATATTGCATCTATCCATATCTCGAAAAATAGTTAGAGCATCATAAGTTAATACTCAATGTGGTTGAAAATCAACCATAATACAAAATGCGTTTACTCGTATGACTTTGGACTTAGTGGTGCAAGAGGAATATTATTATGTTTGTAAAAGATTTGTGGTTGGGTGGGGGCCAACATTTTGATTTCCAATCAAATTATTGCGCAATACCTTTGACTAAATTTGGGAGAAGTTTTGGCTCGAACTCTGTTTTGGCCCGTGATTTTAATGGAACCAAAATTGAAGGAAAAAAAAAAAAAAAAAAAGCCTAGATCGGGATGGCTATATTGCTGAAACTTAGACAGCAGGCATACGGCATACCTAGTTCATTCCTGCAGCTGTATATTGATTTTTCCGTTTAAGTACAAAAGGATTAAGTTATGCAGTTTAGTTAATATAGCTTTCAAGGGTTCGGTTTTTTTGGCTTTCACTATATCTAAAACACCAAAAAAAAAAAAAAAAAAAACAGATTATGCAGATTAAAATGCCCCTTAACGAGCCTGGCCTAACACAACCCAAAAAAAAAAAAGGCAGAATACCAAAAATGAAATTAGATTTGCTTATCAAAATTCGAGAAACTAAAACCATAATTAAAGCACAAATGACAATATCAGAATTTTTGACTGATTATTAAACTTACGTGAAAGAGCCATTTGCTAGCTCAATTAAGGCTTGAACTGCTAATCTCTGCCTCTCCAGCACCTCTGATTCGATCATAGCAACCAAAGGCTGTATAATTCCAAGCTCACCCATTGATTTCCTTGTCTTCAAATCTTCTTTTGCTATTCTCTTAATCTCCTTAGCTGCCAACTCTTTTTCTTCCCACCTCCCAAAATGAAGTCCCTTTACAGACCGTTGCAAAACCACCCAACCATCTTGGTCATTCTCTTTCTCCATCCCTTCTTTTTCTATCTTCCCTTCTTTCTTACTTGCGCTACTTAAATCCCTCAATTTTTCTGAGTGATCCGGTGCTTTATACTGTTTCTTGGCAGTTCTGAGGAGGAGGAATCGTCTGATTTTGGTGAAGAAACGTATCTTTGTGTAGGTAAAGAACCAACTAGTTGTTGAAGATTGATCAGGCATGTTTGGTTTTTGTGAAGGAGACGTGTGATATATGAGTAAGAAAGAATCGCAGTGGGATTGAGTGAAACTTATGTGGGGCTTATCAACCTTGTTTTGAATAAGGTATTGATGTCTGACTTTGGAGGCTAAAAAAGAATGGAATCAAGACAAAGAAGAAGAGGACTTTGCAGGTGAAAACAAAGAGAGCAGACTAGAGTTGAAAGCACATGCAGACTCACAAAACTGTCCCTTAAATGCATGGTGAAAGGTTTTTTTTTTAAAATTAAAATCGAGAATTTTACAGGTCCATTGATTGTATCGAAAATAAAAGACTAGTTTCTTGGAACTGGGGCAGATGTAGTTGAGTTACTTACATTTAGGTACAGTTACTGTGAGCGGGCATTTGAGTTACTTACATTTAGGTACAGTTAGGTTCCCCTCCAAAGAAACAATTATATATTGTCCATAATTTGATGCCCGCTCACAGAAACAATTATATTCGTACATTTGAGTTACTGTGCAGGACTAAAATTTATAAGTACAATAAAAGTACATAAAAATACACCATATTGTAAATAATACAACAAGCAGATAATTGTACCAAAATTTTCAACCGCCCCTATCCTTGGTCTTAGTTTCTTGATATCCCAAAATTGCCCTAGTGTTTTTGTTGATTTTTCCATTTGGTTTCTCCAATGTGTGTGCATGTTTATGCTTCTTTATTTATTTATTTTTTTCTCTGGATCCATCTGACATCAATAACCTAACCCTTATTGCCTACAGGTAATCTTTTACAAGTTTCTTTTGACGCAAATACCTAAATATCAGTTATGACAATTAACAAATACATATTATTTTTCAAGACCTGAGACGAATTTTCACCATCTAGATCGTTAATTTACCTATTAAAATATCACGCATTTTAATGTAAGGTTCCGACTTCGCAATTCCACCTTTGTCTAAAATGCGAATAATAGAGTAGGGATAAAGTGTGACAGTAGTGTTTCCTTTATACTATCAAATGCGATAACATATTATTGCTATCGCTGATTCAATCTTAGAACAGTATCAGGAAATTCTTAGGGGAATTAGTGAATATCATGGCATGGCACAATTAGTTAAAGCTTGTGTGGATATGAAGCATGCTTATGTGAAAAATTTCCTAGGGGAATTAGTGAGGGATGACCTAAAATACTCTATGGAAGTTAGATGCCAAGTTTTCAACTCTCAAATGAAGGCTAATGAATAAATGGTTGTTAATTCAGTTATTTGGAGGGGAACCTAACTATTGGGACCATGGTATACATACAGATGTAGACGGAAGCTAAGGATAGGATAAATACCTAACTGTTCATTTTGGCAATTAATTTAAGTAATAGTACATTTTAATGCAGTATTTGTCGACTATTCCTGAATTGTCTCCCTAAGTTGAAGGGCACCCCACCATGGTTGTTCCTCAATCACAAACCAAGATTTGTGAATCTTGAATCTTAGTTGTTGATCAGATAGGTCTATCTATTGCTTTGATGAACATTGATTGCAGGATGGAATCTGCAGGGTGCATCTTGTTCTGTGTTCCTAGAAATTCGGTGAATAATTTCAAGTAATTAGTGCCAGTAATGTGTTGGGAGAGACTTATGTTGAGAAATTCAGGCTTGATATAATAGCTCGATTGAAGTATAGATTTTCCCTGTGCATTGTTTATTGTAACTCTCAAAGGTACCCTGGTAAATCTCTCGAAGCCTAGTTGCTGCATTAATGGGAAGAATTATACTCAAGGGCTATTTAGACTTTACCTACGAATGCTTCTAGGGTTTACTTTGTGCCATGTTTTGCTTCGCATACTCTAAAACCTTGAGAGTGTTGGTTTGTAAAGAAAAGTGAGAGAAAATGAAGATAAATTGGTCATTCTTTTCCTTTGTGTTTGTTTGTTTAGCTAGACAGTTGAAAATTGTTCTAGCACTTTTTCTCATTTTCTAGTATTCGTGTTTTGCAATATTTACAAGATTTTGAATAAAAAGTTATTAGTTAGACCATAAATTTTTCAATAACTACCATTAACCATTCATTTATTCTCAAAAGTTTTCTTGTCAAATAACACAAACAAGAAGGTGCGGTTTTTTTCCCTTTTTTGCTTCACTTTGTTTCTCTATAGAAGTCCACATGACGTGCTGTAAAGAGTATTTGCCCCTCATTCGTAATAGATGTTTAATTCTTACTTTTATCCTTTTTCCTTCTCAATTTCTCCTTTCATTCCTCTCCTCCTAGTAATTGACAAATGAAAGAAATTAACCTAAAAGTTGTCAAATACCCAGGTAGAAAAAACTCATTCTGAACTGAATTACTGTGTCGTTCCACAGTTCCACCGAGTCTGTTTGGTTATCAAGATTTGCAAAAAAAATTATCAAAATTTGTTCTGCTTACATGATAAATGCATACTTTTTTCAAGTAATCTCCCATCCAAATGGACCACTATCTTCCAAACAAACTCTCAATAAGATCATACTTTTTTTTTTTTTTTTGCAGCATCTAAAGATTCCATCCTTAGTCCTTGGACAAGAAAACGTTCCGGCTGCATGATTAATGAGTCATTCGAACTAGGAAAAGCATTCAAATCGAGAGAAACATTGCAAAAGTAGAAAAATACATGTTCTCTCCACCATCTGTGCATGAAAATAGTTGATACTTTTGAAGCTCATTAATTAACTACTGAATCAATTTGTCTCGCATATGTACAGCATAGATTTGAGAACAGACAAAAGGAGCGGAAACCGGAAAAAAACTTGCTTCGTATTACAATGACGCAGCAGAAACATGACCATACGTGTTCGAACATGAAATATATATTAAAGGAGAATGGAACAAATTTGCTCCTGATTCATGTGGCAAGCCATTTATCTCAAGTACTTTGATGTTCCCTTGTTTTTATTTATTCTATGAACTCTGTAATTTGAATAGCCAAAAAAAAATTTTAATGAGAACTGGGGGATGACCTATTAGCTAGTAGTAATTCCGTTGCTAAGAGTGTACCTGGCAATTGAGCAGGTTGGACGGATTTTGGACGGGTTAATATTGAGTTTTCACTTAAATGGATTATACCCAAACCGCCATAATTTTAGATTGGGTTGATTTTGAGTTGGGTCACCTCAAACCCATTATCCAAATATAGCCCAACAAATTAATTAATGCATTTTGATACATAAATTTTCTCACATAAATTTTAACACGCGAAAAGATATTTTTCACACACATAAACACATTTTCACATACATAAATATATTTTCATACACACAAACAGATACTCACTTCTTAAACTCCTTAGAAACACATCATAAATAGAACAATATTTTATATTGATTGTATTGTGAATTTTAGATAATAAATTGTACGTTTAAATGTATTAGCTAAAAAATTTGTTTACTTTATACTTTTTAATACTACTAATTAATTGAAACTTATTTTTGTCACAACTTATTAACACTTTCACTATTCATATATATTTTATTGTAAGTTGTAATATTCTATGTATTTAAATTATTGAATGCTAGATTATATTATGCTTAAAAATGTAAGTAAGAGACATATAATTAGTTGTATTATAATATTGATGAGGAATTATTAACAATGAAATAAAACAAGTTAGAGAAAAGTAAAAGAATCCAATTAGAACAAATTTAAAACTCTATTCTACGTATACGAAATATTAACAAAAAAAGCAAGTAGCAACTTGAGAACAACCACAAAAAATAAATAAATAAATAAAGGGGAGGAAAACAAGATACTCTTAAAAGGCATAATAAATTATTATAGAAGTTGAGTGAATTTAACTATTGATGTAAAAGTAAAATAAGCATGAGTTTTTATTTCGAATTTCTTTTTGCTTTTAAATAAAATTTAAAAAAATTGATTGAAAACATATATATTAGAATTTTGAATACAAATTGGTCAATGAATCATTAACACATGTCCAAATGCAAGTGATTGGGTATATGTGTATTGAATCTTGTATTTATTGTTTTAAATTACTTTAAATACGGTGGATATTGGGTGCCCAAATAAAAAAAACTCAACCTGCCCAATAAATAAGTTGGATTTTTTTTCCCCAACTCAATAAAACTCATAACCCAACTAACACAACCCATCCTTTAAAATCAATGGACGGGTTGTTGGGTTTTGGACTTTTTTGCCAGTTCTAGTTAAGGGTTCGAAACCTTTTCTAATTTGATTCAAATTTGTTAACAGTTTTTTAATCAATATAATATTAAGTATATAGTTTGAAGGTCAATGAAAATTAGCGCAAAAATGACTTGATTATTAAAAAGAGGATGGGAAATAACCTCTTTTATTATAGTGGCATGTCTTTGGTAAGGGTTATTTATCTTTCTCAAAGAAAACAACCAGCTAGGGATACAAAAACATACAACTGTTTGCTACAAATTTTTGCACATAAAACTTGGGGCTTCTTTAAATGAACTCCCTAAAGCATTATTAAGCAAAGTCTTATTCTAATTCTTACATTTGAAAAAGAGCAATTATGCCTCCTGACATTTCTCTAGTTTTTTCGAACACGTTAACTGGCCATATACGCTTATGCTTCTCTTCTTTTCCTGCTTCAAACACGTTTGTTGAATATGCTTCTTTGCAACTAGAAAAAGTTATGCAATCTAAGCCTTAAAGTGGGAAAAAAAAAATCACTTGCTATATTGCTAAAATTCAGAACAGCATTACATAGCTATTTTCAGCACCATCCAAGAAATTCCATTCTTGTTCCTAGGAAACAACCTCGGAAAGTCGATAACAAAGAAGTTAACCTCAACCTTAGCATTTAATTGACCAGCCATGCCTATCACAGGACATCAAAGAGCACCATATATGATGCACTACTCGATCACTAAGAGTGACTCTATTCCAATTTGTTGATAATTTTCAGTGGAACTGCAATTTGATGGCCTTTCCTATATCTAATGGCTGGTAATTTCCTTCTTGGATTTCCACTAAATCATGCCTTTCTTCCCATTTTCAGCCGTCGGGTCTAATTCTTCCACATGTAGAAATTAGAATAGTTGCCTGCTGGCGTGCCTCATCTACCATATGGTTTGTGGTTGATGATAACACACATGGTACTTGGTGCTTTTTTGAGGTGTACTTCCACAAATAGAAGATTGGCCTAATGGGATATCAGAACAGCCAATTATTAAGGAGTCTTGATCCAATCCCACCTGATCATTGATAATTTTCATTCGTATTTTATTGTCAGAGGTAAATCAAATTAATTTAGTGACGCACAATTATCTATTACTATTCATGGTCTATTGTTATCAAAATACACGATTGTTGGAGGCTATATTGTTTCATAATCCTATTCCAACTTTTTTTTTTCCCTTCATGGTTTTGTGGTCGTTGGGTGGGGAGTTGAGAGAGGGAAAGCCATAAACTAAAGGGACAGTTGAGATCACTAAGAGATAAAAAGGAAAATAAAAAAAAAAAGATGAAGAACTAATAATTAAATAGTTTATAAAGTTTTCTATCATTCCTTTTTTTCCCCCCTTTTGAGGGACTGCAATATCAATCTTCAAGTAGTTTCCCTGTGGGGGGAAATGCTGCTGTACCGTACAAATTTCCAGCGTCGCCAGATAACCCTACATACATATCTTTCCATTGGCAGTTCATTAATCTCATATCTAAAGTTATGACACCAAAATTTTGACACGTAGTGCTAAACCTGAGGAGCAGTTTTTTTTTTTTTTTTGGCAATCGAGTGGAACAATTGATGGTCTAAATTGGACCAAAGGGCCAATATTTGGATTTGCAAATGTTAAAACGAAAATAAAATTTTTCTTTTAACAATTAAAAATTTAAAATGAACGACTCAAATCGAACCAGATCACCTGATGGCGCTCAATCTGAGCTACAAAATGGCAATCGCAGGTGCCCTTGATCCTTAAAGCTACCTATGGTATATATGGTCTGAAAAACGCAATGCTAGCGTATGAAAAGGGAACTCAAATTGGACCCTCCACCAGATACACTAGGCGTAATTGGATGGAAGGAGCCACTTTTGCAATTGAAAATGATGTTTTGTGAATTTTTTCCTATTTGTTGTTAGTGTAAACAATTATTTCTTAAATTTCAATCATTGAAATTCTTTAACCATTGTAGTGGCTAGAAACTTCTTTGTTTACTAGAATTTTGAGTGCATTGATATCGTTATGGTTGGTGGAGAGATAGGGTACATGGACTGCGTTTTATCGTACAAGGGAAAATGTTAGTACTTGATTATGCTATTAGTGCAATCAACTTATGTATTAAATCTCATAAACCCAAACAAAAAAAAAAAAAGCACCGTAAATTACTTTGTTCGAAGAAATAAGTTTAGAACTATCGTGCAAGAACAAAGATTTCATCTTCTAAATACTATGTTAGTGAGCTTGAAATTCTGCATTTAATCTTTGAGGAAAGGGGAAAAAAACTTATTGGAAGACATAAGTTTAAAACTATCATGCAAGAACGAATATTCTATCTTCTACAGACCGTGTTAATGAACTTGAAAAAAAAAAAAGAGAAATAAAGAAAGTGCTAATGCACTAGAAATTACTCGTGTAGCTCCATACTTTTTAATAATTCTCAGTTGAAGAGAAACTCCGAATGTTACAAAGGGAAGAGAAATTGGGAGAGTTTGAAAGTTGGAATAGAGACATGACAATCATGAAAAGCCCTTCAGATTAGACGTCCACAAAACTGGCACAGAGAAGAGGAAAGTATGCAAGATGTCCTCTCAGTTTTCATGCAAATGGATTAGTTGTAGTAGATGATCCACCAGAGTTCGCGTTTGACCTGGACTTTGAAAATCAAAGGTTAGCCCTCCCAAGTTAATGCTATATGACCCAACTGAGAGTTTCTAATACGTGTACTTGCGTTCTCAAAGCCGCGGTGGGTATGTTTAAATAGCAAATTATCCCAAATAATATTTTACTTGTATTATAAATACATTTCTCAATCCACCTTTTTATATTTTCAATCATCTTTTTATCTCACATACATCGCATCATAAAAAGTACTCCAGTAATTATTTTAAATAATACTCTATCTAAACAAACCCAATGGCTCATCTCATACCTCCATGCATGGCGAGTGGCAACCATCTAGGGGTTGATCCCTTTTCCCCGCAAGAGTGCCTTAGGATATATTTTTTAAGTGTAAGCAGGAAGTCTAAATTCGGGAGTTCGGGACCTCTCATTTATATTCTGTACCATCTAATTCATCAAATGCTTTAGGACTTTAAATTTTAAAGCTGTGAAATTTCTATACATTTTAGAATGAAAAATCTAGTAAAAAGAGAGAATAAAGAAAGAAAGAAAGGAGTGCGATTAGGGCTATGATGTATAGAAATGGCTCAATTTCGTTTATTTGTTATGAGGAACACTTTTAAATGTTAATGATTCTTATTGAAATCCGAAAAGTATTATTTGGTGTACTCAAATAAAACAAATACGAGGTGTGAATAACCCATAATTCCTCTCTCTTCATAAATCAAATATTTGAGGGTGCATTTGCAGAATTTATTTTCTTGGAAATTCCTGATAACCGAACTATTTCAGTAAATCAGGATTTGTATAAAAGCTCTAAAAACAATATGAGAGATGGATGATGACTCATAGGTCCAAGATATCAAATTCAGATCTCATACCCAAGTAGTGAGAGTTCATGTCAGTAGGTTCGGAGCCCCTTGCTTCTTGCAAAGGAGAGTAGCAATATAACCCAGCATAGACAAAGAAGAAGAACAAGCCAGAGGCCCGAGGCCCAAAAAGACATGCACCAGCCGGGAATCGAACCCGGGTCTGTACCGTGGCAGGGTACTATTCTACCACTAGACCACTGGTGCTTCATGTGTGGAAGTATCATTAGTGTAGGTTCGGAGCCCCTTGTTTCTTGCAAAAGAGAGCAGAAATATAACCCAGCAAAGACAAAGAAGAAGAATAAGCCAGAGGCCCGAAGCCCAAAAAGACATGCACCAGCCGGGAATCGAACCCGGGTCTGTACCGTGGCAGGGTACTATTCTACCACTAGACCACTGGTGCGTCATGCGAGCAACTGCCTTTCATAAAATGGACAATGTAATAAATTTGTTTCATACTACAATGAATCTCCTATTTTGAAGAAACTTTGATGAAATTAGTTGGTGGCTAAATATAAGTATCTAATATGCAATATTTCTTGAAACTTAGACACGGCTATGATTTTCCTTTAGTTTATTTCTTAATAAAATATTTTATTACAGAGAGTACTTGTAGCCTGTATTATGAATTTGGTTGCAAAACCACAGATTGTTTAGCATTATAGCAGTTTTACTATTTTTTTTTAGTTAAAATTTCACACTTCTTTCGGTGGAACAAACTGATTTTTCTTTTCAGTGCACAGGCAGTTGAACAAGGAAGTGCTGCGCATTAGCATGGAGAAGAAAATGGAGAAAAGAACAGAAGCAAATTGGTTCAAGCAATCCTCTTGTGCAGGAAAGATATGTTTCTTTCTTTCATCCATATTCTCAAATGGAGAAGTTAATCATGATTGTTAATTATCAGTCTTCAGAGGCAAATTAATGATAAAATAAATTCAGGGTTTGATGGAAAGCTAAATACAGGAGGTTTAGTGCAAACCATTATAGTAAACTTCCATTAGCAATTGGTATTTACATCATACACTTGGCAGCAAAAGCAACTCTTCTTCATCCTGTCCTCTTTTACATTTATCTCAAATTATTTCCTTCCGTTTCTTTTCTCTTCCAATTGAGCTGGATCTCACACACTAAGGTGCTGGTGTTGTATATAACAGACCAGCATTATACTACTGACAGACATACATCTTAAGGCTAAAAAAGGTCCTCAAGGTATACTTGTATGTATAGACCATCAGGCCAACATATGCTAGCATGAGCTTAACAGTAATAGTAATAATATCACAGCAGCATTACAACTTTCACGATGATGAGCATGAAGACACAAAGTAAGAAACCCTTTGCCTCTTGTTCGAGTACATTGTTTGTGGCAAACAGTCTGTCGATTCAGCAAACTTATCCAAGATGGAACTCAAAGCCTGGTGGACAGAGTTCACGAGCTGTTTGCGATCCTCGGCACTGCCAATGTCCCCTCTTCTGCTGCTGGTGAAGAATAATACATTCATCAGGCGGCCTCCCAAGGTCGAGATTTCCGACCTCATCAAAGTCAGAGGAAGAGATCCAATTGCCTTCTTCAAATCAGACAGGAGGCCAGGCCTATAATCGCAGCACAGAGATGCCTTGAAATTAAAAGTTCCTTCTACTGATATCTCATCAAGCTGCTCAACTCTAACTTCATCCGAGTCCAGTGGAATACAGAAACTTTCACTAATTTGTGTTGTAGTTTTCTGCAGTTGCTTCACTTGGCTAATAACTTCGGCCAGTAGCGTTGCCTTGTCCATCTGTAAACCAACTATTTAAGTCAGATTTTAGCTAGAAATACTTTTGTATACGAAACAACTACACTTGATGGGACAAATTAGCAGGAACACCAAGAAATGGAATACAAGCACTGCCAATCACAAGCTAACAAGGACCGGATCATTCTTAAATGTAGTGCTTCTATTCTATTGGTACATATCCAGAAGGAATATTCTTGCAATCTCAGCAACCAAAATCGAGTGAACAAGAGATTTGCTTTTTGAGTTCTGGTGTGTTCTCTGAAAAAGCTTAATCTTTCTCATGTATTAACTCTACCAAAATCCTCAATCCTTATCAATTCAACGGTACCCAGATCCTAGAATACAGACATTGAAAACATTACTAGCTTCATCCACACAAGACTACAACTGAAGGGTCCAGATCCTTAAGAATAGCAAGAACCTTCATTGATATGATTCACTTATTTTATTTTTTTTCTAGAGGGTACTTTTGTCCTCAATAGGTGGGGGAATTAGAGATCTAGCTCAGTATCTTGTGGTTATAGCTGACCCTGGCAATAGTACAAAAAATATTGGGTTGCTGTGTTCAGCCAATTCTACGGTGTATTTTTAGTTTATGGTTTTTTTTCAGAATTAAGCCAAGAAATAGTGAAAATATCCAGTTTACATATGTGATTTCACCACATGTTTCAAAATTACAAAAGTCAACTTGTCTTATTAAACAAATACAGAGCATTAAATAAGATTAGCAAGCAGGTAAAAGCTGATTAGTTGGCTTATTTGATGAGCTAATATCTACCGTCTTTCACTTAGTCTAAGCTGTACAAATGGACAAAATTTGGAAGCAGTAAACAAGAGCACGGTAATAGCTCCATACTTCTCTGGACATGATTGAATGAAACAAGTAATTAATAAGTTAGGAAATGAAACAAGTAATTAATAAGTTAGGCGGCTTTATCAAGTCAAAATTTTCAGCTATGAAAGACAATGTGAAAGCTGCTTGTGCATGACAACAGGTTTGAAGCCGTGAAGATGACAATGTTCAGTGATTATTGCCATAATACATTTAACTATCCTTTTATGAAGTCAAAGTAGATGCATGCAAGCCATACAAAAATAAATTAGTCAAGAAACTATGTCACACCAGCTGATATCACCCTAGCAACCAATCAGATACTTGTTTATACTCAGCTGCCTAACTTAAAGTTTGATATTGAAAAACACTATATATTTTTCAGTTAGGCACAACAATATTTAGAGAACTTCTACAGCTTATAAAAGCTGCACATAAGAACTTATCTTCCTGCTAAGGAAAGGCCCTTCCCAGACAGCCCTTGGTAGTTCAAGGCGCTAACAATTTCACAATTCCTTTTCTAAAAAAGATCTGAGGAAAGGAGATAAATTTTGACCACAACCTTGCATAATCTCAAACATCGCTGTCTAACATTTATAAATTCTGGTTAAAGACTGTTATCATCATAATTATTTTTTCTAACTGAGAAGCATGATTAACCAACTAGTTTCATCAAAGTCAACTTTCCCTGCTCTGTATTTGCGGATGTTGTAACAGTTACCAAAACATTACAGGTATGACTGTACTTGCCTATACATTATGGCAGAGAATAAACACCAAATGAAGATGGTATTCAAACTGGATAGGTCATGCTATGATGGATTGGAATTGGGGCATAATGGAAGCACATACACGCATAGAAGTCAGATTTTCCAAACTAAGATTTACGAGAGTCTGCAAATTAACTTCAGATATGACGCCATCAGTTCATGATCTTAACAAACTGATGATAACAATCAAGAACCAGAATCAACTACCAATATCATCGATCTGTGAATATTAAGCAGAGAAAAGATGAACTAAAAAGATCTGACAATAGAATCTTAAACTTCTGATGGTAATATTAACGGAATGCAGACATCACCCAAGCTGCTTATTTCAAAACCAAACGAAAATATCATAAATTAAAGACCAATTGGAACCATTATTCAAAAGTATATCGCGAAAGAACCGGTGCTAACCTTTTCATTAGGAGGGACAAGGCCACGAAGCGTTGCCAGATGAGCGTTAATCCTCTCTCTTCTCCGCCTTTCTGCCTCACTGTGGCTTTTCAAAGCTGCGATAGTTTTAGCTTCCGATGCCTCACCTTTCTTCCCTACTCTCCCACAGGACTTCACTAACTCCCCTCTCTCACCATCCAACACCAAGGATTGTGATCCCGACATAGACTTACTTCCCAAATTCCCACCAATCCCACCTATATCTCCTGGAAACTGATCAAACTGCCTTCCACAATCTTCACCAATAGTACTTCTTTTAACTGGAGCTTCAGAATACAAGCTCATGCTCTAAAGTCTACTCCCAGCACAAGCACTAGATGGGCGTATATGCTTGTGAAATATATAATTTCTGCCTCAAAAAACCAGAACTTTGAGCTATTTGGTTCAAGAAACGCACAAGAAACTACACAAACAAGTGTGTGCTAATATATGATTTCAACAGCAAGGCCTTATTTTGATCAAATTCCAAGATTCAGTTTTTGGAATTCCAACAAAAAGAACAAATATCAATCTTTTCTTCTACAACAAGAAGAATTGTATATCACTAGCATCGACTTCTCATCTATTCACCAACCCTTTTGGATTTCACCTCCTAACAACACAAAGTTACAACAATTGTGTGTTCTTGTGTGTGTTTTTGGGTGATTGACGTACTAAAACTAATATCTAAGGATCAAGGCCAGGAGGGCGAGTGGCAGGAGCAAACCAGAGAGAAAGCACTCGGGAGAAGCTGCAGCAGCTGGTAGTTGAGCCTGAACCTGAGTCCAATGTTAAAATCATAACTTCCATCTAGGAGAAAGAAGAAGACAAATTTGTGGGGGGCTGAGTTTTGGGGTAAAATAGATAATATATCAGCAGCAAGGAAACATCCACATTTTCTTCTTTATGATCTTGAATTGGAGCATTTCGATGAACTTTTTTGTTTGAATGTTTATGACCCAGTTGAGAGAATCGATGAAAATACAAAGAAAAGAATCCAAAACCAACAAACTCAACCCAGAATTTTCTATCCAAAGTAGAGTATACCACGTGTATATGAAGAGACAAATCCAACGGATTTGTAGTCTACTTCGTAGAAGTAGTTTGCTTGTGGAGAGTTGGGAAAAGGGTAATTTATAGATGGTGAAGGTCAGAGCGGTTGTTTTATTTGTGTTACGGATTCAGGCTGGGCAAAAAGTCAATGTAGGTGAATAAAATATTTTTTACGTACATTTAATATAATAATATAATATAATGTACACAAAAAAAATATAATACGTATAATAATCGAACAAAAAAGGCATAAGAAAATTGTATTGTCTCCACTCCCTTAAACCCAACTCGATTAGTCGAGATATTAATTAAAGAGTACGAGATCATTAGTTTAACTTTCAAATTTTCATCCCTCTTTTTCTTAAAAGGCTTTAGAGTTGCCTTTTTATCCAAAAATAGAAAAATGAATTCTTGACAAAAGATTAATTTTTTTTCAATTTTGACTTGTCAAATATTTGTTTAGGTGATAGGTTCTAAGTCTGTACATATATATGAGGGTAAAAGAAAAGGAAGAAGGTTTTCAAATTGGAATACAAGTTATGTTTCATGTATTAATGCTGCATATGTAAAATATTGCCACACGATTAAGGTGATGATTGGTTAAAAGAAAAAGAAAAAGAAAAAAAAAGGTAAAAGATGTGAGAAAATAAACAAATTCTTTTTTTTAAGTTGAAAGTTTTGAATCGAGAATTTTTTATTTATAATTCTTTTCACTTTACCACGCAATCTAGTCCTCCTCCCCAAAAAGTGTGAGCCACGGTTGGCTTTAAAAGTTAAAACTCCTTCAATAGCTTTCAAGAATTGAAAAATAGATCATTGTCTTCATTAAGCAGCTTATATTCACGTACATTATTAAAACATGAGTAAATTTTATATACATCGACGGTGTATACATTATTACGATTGGATATACGATACATATGTAAAATTTGATGTTTAAATTCAAATTCGAATTATATGTCATGCATTTAATATTGAAAGTATACACACTATTGGTATATAGAAGATTAATAGTGATGGTCATAATTCTATTAAAATGATAAGATAATTTTAGAAATTTCTCCTGAAATTTCTAACAAATTTATTGAGCACTCTTGAAGCTTCAAAATGTACACTAACCTCCCCTGTCCCTTTAAATTATAATACCAGATTTGACATTATAATGAAATCCCTAGTTTGGTATTCTTACATCAAGAATGAGTCTTAGAATTTTTTTTTTCTTTTTTCCTTCTTACTATCATTACCAAATGTCGAACTAGTTACCATTCTTGACAAAGTTAATTTAAATGGCATCCAATGCTTTGTTGGATATACTCAAAAATTTCAAATTATAACCCCTTTTTAATTTAAAAAGCCTTCTAATAATGATGTTAGGCTATGAGACTAGGTGGTGAGAAGAAGAGTTAAATTTGGGGACGGAACCAACGGTACAACCAATTTCTAAGTACGGATGGCAATATATAAATAGTTTTTCAGCCCTGAGGTCATGGCGAGACACATAGCTGAGACTCGTTATTTTGCTGTTATGTTTGTATATTTTTTCTTTGTTAAATATAGTAGTTATGTGTGTGAGTATATGTTTTTTCCTAATTACACAGATAAACATGACCTTGAAATCAGGTTATCTAACATCCTTAATATAGCATTAATCAGTGAGTAATGCCTAAAATTAGGTAGAACTAAAAGGCATATGGCTATTCATGTAATGTGTAGACTTGCTTATTAGTCACGTTACTTCTCTAAGATAAGCAATTTGATAATTTCCATTTTTTTTGACAATTTCTATTTGCTAGTACTTCACATTTAATAATCTGATAGATGAAAGAAATAAAGAAAGACAATTATAAAATGGGTTTGTCATTTTCTTTTGTTTGCTAGACTTGAATTAGCATTCAAACATATTTAAAAATATTTTCAAACCAACGTAAAATTGAATTAATCTTTTTTGTATATTCAGTGACTTTTTTGTTTTACATTAATAGTTCTAGATTCATGACACATAATTTTTATTCAACTCTAGCCCACCATGACCTCGGTTTATATATACTACCATTTCTCCTAATCAAGATTTCATATTGGATCCTATTCTTTTCGTTGCAATTTAAATGATTGTTTGATTGATAAATTAAAAGTGTTCAAGAATGGAGGGAGCAATAATGATTTATTTGGACAAGACATCATCTATTGAAAATAAGCCACAGACTCTCAATATTGAGCAACTTTAACTTGCAAGAGTGAATATATATTTTTTTTTATTT
Organism: Coffea arabica; assembly: GCF_036785885.1. Lineage (NCBI taxonomy): Eukaryota > Viridiplantae > Streptophyta > Magnoliopsida > Gentianales > Rubiaceae > Coffea > Coffea arabica. The sequence goes on from NC_092312.1 coordinate 13,480,728, forward strand.
TTCTTTCTTTCTTCCCTTTTTTGGCTGTCTATCTCTTTGTTTTTTTTTTTTTGTGTGGAGATTTTGATGATTTTGGTTTTGATAATTTGTATAGGAAGCAACACTTTATGTGGTGAGTACGAAGAGCATGGAAAAAATTCTTTGAATTTTCACTAAGATAATGGCTTAGATACACACAATATCTAACGATTTCTTGAGTTTAAAAATTTTCTTTTCTACTTTCTAGGTTCTTTGGATTTATAATTCTTACTTATTTGATGATTCTTTCTGTTACTTGGTTGATGATTTTTTTTCGGTAATCTGTATCATAAGCTGCAAAATTATTGGTTATTTTGTGTTCTTAAATCATGTCCTAAAATAGGTTAGTTTTTCTTTTTCTTTTTTTTTTAATAAAAATGGTATTCAAAATCAAAAGATAGTTGGAATCTTTAAGTGGTGAATTCCAAATCAACTTGTGTTTAAGGATAGGTTAGAATAAAATGCTAAGAAATAACCGGTGGAACTATTCTACAAATGGGATAATAAACTCGTGTTTAAGGTTAGAAAATACATATTTATTAAATCATTTTTTCATGCTCAAAAGAAAAAAGTTGAGCCTACTGTAAAAGTTCAAAAACTATAATCCATTTCTTTTAATGAAGAAAGTTTATCCTTTTGCAAAAAAAAAAAAAAATGTTTACATGGGGATCCTTTTATATATTTTTTTTTATTTTTTTGCAAAACTGAAGGACTCTCTTACCATTTTAACTCAAAAAACAATCAGGCAATAGCTTGCAGTAGAGTCCAAGGTTCCCTTGAACTCTGGCCCCGTTTGGAACCTGAGTTTTTTGGATGTTTGTCTAAAATTTTACTATAGTGTACTGTAGAAATTTTTGGAAAATTTTTTTAAGATGAAAAACTTTTTTTTTCTTTTTTTCTTTCTTTCCTTTTTCTTTTCTTTCCTCTCTTCTTTTTCTTCTTCTTCCTTTCTCCTCCCCCTTCCCTCCCCCATTACCTCTGCCTTCCCAGCAGCCATGGTCCTACCATTTTTTTTTCTTTTCTTTTTTTCCTCTTTCTTTTTCTTTTTCTTTCTTTCCTTTTTCTTTTCTTTCCTCTCTTCTTCTTCTTCTTCTTCTTCTTCTGCTTCCTTTCCCCTCCCTCTTCCCTCCCCGGTCACCTCTGCCTCATTGAAGAACCAGCAGCCATGGTCCCAAATTTTTTTTTCTTTTTCTCTTCCCCTCTTCTCCCTCTCTGCTCCTCTCTCCCCCTCTATTCCCCTTCACCTTCCCCCTCTCCCTCCCGAAACCAGAGAATCAGCAGCCATGGCATGCACAAAATTTTTTTCTTTTGCTTTTTCTTTCCCCCTCTTCTCCATCTCTCTCTCTCTCCCTCTCCTTCCCTTCCCTCTCCCCCTTTGCCTAATCCGGTCGCGCGACCAGATTGTAGCCAGTCGTGGTACCAGACCGCATCTGCGATCTGGTTGCGCGACCAGATCGTAGCTAGGGGAAGGGGGTGGGTGGCCAAGGAGGGAGAGAGGGAAGGGAATGAGAGGGGGAAGGGGAGAGAGAAAGGGAGAAAGGAAGGAATAAAAAAAAGGAAGGCCGGCGTCGAAAATGGCGGCGAAGGTGGTGGCCGGCGATGAAGGTGTGGTGGATCGGGGTGGGGGAGAAAGAAGAAGAAAAGATGAAGTTTTTTGTGTATTAGATATTTTGAAGTGTGTAGATTAAAAAATTTGATAAGTTTTTTTGGGTTTCTGTAATTAAAGTTGTTAAAAAACTAGTAGCAAACAAACTTGTCAAAAAATTTGGGTTCCAAACAGGGCCTCTATTCGTGTGGCTGCGATCATTGGTGGGATAGGCAAAAGACCAAAACACCACCAAAAATCAGCCGAAAGATCAAAATACCCCTCAATTGCAAACTTGTTTCTGTCCAAGAACAAAACATGGAGAATAGTGAATTTCCAGCTCGCTTCCACCCAACACCAAAAGACCACAACACCCTTGAGGTTCACAAAAATCACAGCATAACCGGACCATCGACACTGTTCACAAGCGATTCCCTCTTTATATATGTAAGATATATATATATATATATACACACACACATACACACATTATGTAGATAGGAAGAGTCATCTTTTGGTGTCATCCATTTGTTAAAAATATATTAACTTTCTTTAAACAACAAAATAGGAAAACAAATATGTCTTCGTAATAATCACACATATCGGTGTGCCAAAGTCACTAATGATGGATTAATTAGCTACGCAATCAGGTAATTTAAAAAGTTTTCAACTCTAATATGAGCATTAAAGAATTATTCGACATTAACTTTCAACTTATCAACCGCATCAACTACCGTGACGTTATGACCCCGATTTTGTTTAGGCGCAAATTTTTGATACAAGGATTGTGATTTTTTATGCGATTGACATGAAGGGAAATTAAGAAGACGAGTGATATATTTATTTCTTTTTTCTTTTATGACCTCGTGGTGGCCCAAACTACATTTTCATCCCTCTGACTTTGATCATTTTTTCAATCGTGCCCTCGCAATTCTTGTTTTTGTCTCCGGCATTAATGACTAGTATCATGCATATGCTTGAGAAAGTAATCCCTTAGAACCTGCAAATCAATTATTGAAGAACCAATTGCCAAACAAGTCTTGGAGATATCAAATTGAGATGAAACTAAATAGCAAAGGACCAAGATGCAATGCAACTTCCCTATTGTATTTTATTAGACACCGTTGCAAAGCTCTGATTTTGGTTGTTGGAGGAAGCTGATTTTGGAAAGAGGAGAAGAGGATAGCCTCTTGAAACTTTGAAGGATCCGTAGGTTGTAATAAGAGTCCAAAATTTGTTTTGTCTCAAGTTACAAATTCAATCTTTTGCAGAGGAAGGAATAGATTACAAGAAAAAAAAAAAAGGAATAAAAATTACAAGAATACTACAACAAATAGCTATAAGAGTTGAACCCTAATATAGTATCTTGATGTTGGCCAAGTTTACCACCTGTAATTATTGTTATGTTTGTGCAAGAACCATTTTTCTCGACCTTGATTTAGTACAATAATTTGTCTGCTCAATAAAAAAGTAGTTTGTATATATGATTATTACTTTGTATTTTATTTAGAGTAAATTTTATATACACTGTTAGTGTATACACTATTATAATTGATTGGATAGATGACACGTGAATAAATTTTGGATTTCAAATTCAAAATCTGCACATATGACATATATCTAATGATGATAGTGTGTTGTGTATACTAACAGTGTATGTAAGATTAATTCTTTTATTTATACATTCCTTGTTATTCTGCTCTTTGATTGAGCTTAAAGGTCAAACATTAATTGAGGTACTAATTAATCATTTGAGTAAAAGGAATCAATTACGCACCTCGTGAATCATGATCTTTTCTGGTTTATACCTTTGATTTTGTACTTTTTTTTTCAAAAAATTTTCTAATTGCATTATTCTTTAAAAATTCAGGATCTTAACAGTTCCAAACTGGGCTCACGGTCGCAGAACGGAACATGCAATGCCGTATGAAGAGGTGATTTTTGGCCCTGCTGAAGTGATGTCCACGGACTGGAATAGGATTCCGGACTGGACGGTCACCGTGGCTGAGTCACCTGCTAGAATTGTGAAAGGGGTCTGAATCCCCCGGTGTAACTCCGAAACTTAAGTCAGTTCGGCAGTATATTAGTAAGAAAGTAATGGGAAGATGGTAGTATGGTGTTACCAGAAATTGATCATCCCCTTTCCTGGTAGATACGGTGGGTATTTGTAGGGGACGGATAGGAGAGAGAGAGAATGGCTGCACGGTACCCAAAGATCTGGGATAGTCAGTGCATCCGGTGGACTTGACCGGTCTCTATGAGAGGACGTGATGGGACATTCTGTCAGGTTCAGGCGGCGTGTCAGAGCAGTCCTCAGTCAGGTGTCAGGTGCGTCAGAGGTCACATCCCTCCTTTCCATAATTGAATATTATACGAAGTTCACCTCGGGGATACGACTTGGACCTCGTAGCCGAGGTGGACAATGGATGCTGATCGCCTCGGGAGACGTATGAACGAGGTGGTACTTTAGGGAAGGTCAGAGAACCAGGTCTCGGGCGATTCGAGCCTAAATGTCCCTCCTCACTAAGCCCCCCAAACTTTGGGAAGGGCGGGATCGGCATTTGCCGAGGTCGTCGCTTCCCGAGGCTGACAAACGTGTATGACACGGATCACAGACAGGTCATGACTGCGCGGATGGGACTGAGTGAAACTGAAGGGACGGCTGTCAGACGCGTTGGCAGACGAACAGTCCTCCCATTAATGAGGAGAGAGGGTGCCGTCTCTTGGGTTTCACCCTGGTGGCCTATAAATAGGGGTCTCTTTTCACCGTTTTACTTTTCACTAAAAATCAAGAATCACCCCAGAACTCTGTTTCTTTCTCTTTTCACTTCGGCAACCTTTCTAAACCACATCTACTTCGGCATCTTCTTCAAGTCGCAGACTCTAAGTAAGTTAACTTCTTCCTCCTCTGATACAATGGCTAGAACAGCTCGTACACACAAAGAGACAGTAAGGCCCGACTTTACCGAGGCGGAGAGGCCCGACCCCTCCGAGGAAAGAACGGCGTCTGACGTCGGAGAACAGGGTGCAGAGGCGTCTCACCGAACCGTAACTCCAGAAGAGCAGGCCGAGGAGATCGAAGTCGATCCAGAGGTCCTGTATAATGATGACCTCCGGACTGAGGTCCCTAGGGACGAGGGTGTTCAAGAACCGTCCACTCCTCCGAACGTGGCGACGCTCAACTACGGTCAGATGCCGACCTTCAACAGTGCCGTGGGACAAGCCGAAGTCGCCGAGGTGATCCGCAGATACCCCTGGAGGAAGGACTACAACATCTATGTACCACAACTGCATCAGTCCGCCGCCCTGCCACCAAAGAATAGGGTGACCATCTATGTGGACCAACTGGAGGCCGGGCTCAGAGTGCCCACAACGAGGTTTCTTCGAGATTGCTTGAGGTACTGGGGGGTGAGAATCACTCAACTCACCCCTAATGCCATTCGGGTCCTCGTCGGCTTCCAGTTACTCTGCCGACATCAGGAGATAGAACCCACAGTCAACCTCTTCCGCCGCTGTTACTCACTCAAAAACAGCGAAAGTGAAAAGGGATGGTTCTACTTCGGGAATAAAGTTCCGAAGCTGGTGGTTGATGCTCCGAGCTCAATAAAGGAGTGGAAGATGAATTTCATCTTCATCCCGGCTGAGGACTTCCCCCGGGGGTTCTGGTGGAGGCCACCCACCTCGATAAAGGAGGTATCTCCGGGCAAGCTGGAAGAACGCAACTTCCAGAAGTTAACGGAGTCGGGGCTCAGGATCAACTGCTGGGATTTTCCCGAAGTGATTCTAGTAGAAGGCGGGCTCAGCCGAGCCTTGATCAGTTTGGATCATCCCGTCCTCCTCTCCTTTAGGTTTCACATACCTTGTATTTTTTCATTTCCCTCTTTTAGTTTATCTTTCTTGAATTCTAATTAACTCTCCTTCATGCTATGCAGTGACGAAAATTTCTGACCTGATCACCTCGGGGAACGTCGAGGCGGCGAAGAGGCCACCCAAGAAGCGCAAAGACGCCATTAGGTCCTCCCCCAGGCCTTCTAAGAAGTCCACCGCGGGGACAAGCGACCGCGAGCCTACCGTAGTGATCGTGGGCGAGGGCTCACACACCTCGGCCACTCCCGGAGGCTCCCGCGCCTCGGCCATCCCAGTGGGGGTACCTATCCGGGGGGTCACGATAGCCACTCCACCCCGGGGCCAAGGCGTGACCACGTTCCCGGATAACCCCGTCACAGGGGTCTCTTTGTTTAACCTCCACCATGTACCCTCCAAAGCGGTCGAGGAGGACAAGAGGCACCCCGGATCGCACTGGTGTCCGGAGTGAGATATTAATGTCAACGACCGGTGCAAGAACCCCCTGGTTGCTCAGGAGCTCGTGGTGCACTCGGTGTTGCCTCGAGATAGCATTTATGCCAGGAAGCTCACTCCGGGTGAGCTAATGCAAAGTGTTTCGGTCTCCTGGGCCTCCACCACGGCATTCTTTGCTGAAATGATTCAACGCTACGGGCGGTTTATGGAAACCTTCGAGCCACCCGCCGAGCTCCAGAAGAAGATTGCCGACCTGGAAGGAAAGCTAAGGGCAACCGAGCTGGAGCGCGACAAGGCCGAGGCGGCGAGGAAGAAGGCTGAAGTCGCGAATAACTCCTTGATCACCGCCCTTGATGAGGGAAGAAGAAAAAGAGCCCAAGAGGAGCAGTCGACCCAGGAGGCATAAACCAGGCGGGGGTGACTGCCGTGGTATCCTTCCGTAGCTCAGAATCCTTCACGCGCGATCTCGGGGAGCTGACTCGGCCGAGCTTCATGTTAGGCTACACTTCGGCCGTCAATGATGCAACACCCTTCCTTTACTCTGAACAACTGGAGTCCTTTCAAAACGCTCCGCACTATAATGAGGATGCCAAGGAGCTGTGCGACCGCATGGCTGAGGGCATCCAAGTTGGCCGAGACCTAGCCGAGGTCCGGGTCGAGTTCAATAAATGGCTCCAGGAATTTGAGCTAGACGGTGATGATATTGAAGGCGGCCAGGTCGGCGGAGGAGTTGAGGGAGGACAAGATACCGAGACAGGAGGCCAGACCATGGGGGGTCAGAATGCTGGGGTAGGGAGTGCTTAGGAGCACTCTCTTTTTGTAATCAAGGGCCGAGGTCATGACTAACCTCGGCCTTTTGCTCTTCACAATTTAAATACAATTTGCCTTCATGTTTTTTCTTTTTAACTGAGTTCAGTTTTCTTCCTTTGACTACTGCTTTGTCCCCTTATTTCTCATTTGTGATAAGACAAGAATAAGTGAAAAATAACTTGAAGAACTAAAATTTGAGAGCACGTACCTTTAAAGGGTAATATAACTTAAGGTTTTCAGCATGCCAAGTCCGGGGCACTCGAGAACCATCTCGGTAAGCTAATTTACAATATCTATTTTGGCTGGACTCAACAACACGGTAGGATCCTTCCCACTTGGGAGTTAGTTTACCCTGAGGTTCAGCTCGGCTAACTGAATTCTTCCGGAGAACAAGGCCTCCCGGATTGAATCGCAAGTGTTTGACCCGTGCGTTGTAGTAGCTAGTTAGGATATTTTTATAAGTAGCAACTTTGGCCGCGGCCATATCACGCTTCTCCTCGGCGAGGTCGAGATCAACTCGCCGTTCCTTTTCATTGGCCTCGGCAGTATATGCGGCCATACGTGGGCTTGGTGTGATGAACTCGGTTGGGACAACAGCTTCAGACCCGTAGGTTAAGAAAAACAGGGTTTCTTGAGTGGCTGACCTCGGCGTAGCTCGGTAGGACCACAACACACTGGGGAGCTCTTCCATCCACGATGATCCAGCCCGGTGGAGCCTGGTCTTGAGTCCATGGAGGAGGGTTCGGTTGAAATTTTCGACTTGTCCATTTGCTTGAGGGTGTCCAACCGAGGTAAATTGTTGCTTAATCCCCAAGTTTTCAGACCATGTCTTGAAAGGATTATTTGCGAACTGCCTGCCATTATCCGAGATGATCACCCGGGGCAGGTCGAAACGACACACCACGTTCTTCCAAAAGAATTTTTGAACCGCAGCTCTAGTGATGCTTCTCAGGGGCTCAGCCTCAACCCATTTGGTGAAATAGTCCACTGCTACCACCACGTAAGCATGGTTGCCTAGAGCCCTGGGGAATGGACCGATTATATCAGTTCCCCATTGCTCGAATGGCCACGGAGAGGTGATGGGTATCATGAGGTTGGTCGGCTGGTAGTGCTCAGGAGCGTGATACTGGCAGGAAGGGCAACAAAGTACCATGATCTGGGCATCTACCCTCATGGTGGGCCAGAAGTACCCGAGCAGCAAAGCTTTCTTCACAAGTATCGTGAAACCGACGTGAACGCCACAGAGTCCCTCATGAATGTCTTGAAGGATTCTCTCGCCTTCCTCCGGGGTGATACATCGCAGCCAGGGGTCGAGGTAAGACCTCTTGTAGAGAAGGCCTTGTCGGAGGGTGTACCGAGTTGCTTTTCGTTGAAACTTCCGTGCTTCAGCTTGGTCCTCAGGGAGCTCTCCATGGCTGAGAAATCGAGTTAAGGGCCCCATCCAGGTGTCCCCGGAATAGATGGGGTACACGACCTCTCCTTCATACCCCGGCTCGACTAAGACTTCTACGAGAACCGTCTTATTTAGGTCGGCAAAAGAAGTGGAGGCGAGCCGGGAGAGAGCGTCGGCCCTCCGGTTCTGTGACTGTGGTATCCTTTGGATTTCGAAAGACTCGAAGTGTGTCACTAGCTGGAGGATCTTAGAGAGATAGCGATGCATCACTTCGTCTCTGGCCTCGTATTCGCCTAATATTTGGCACATGATGAGTTGGGAGTCGCTATACACCAAAATGTGTGAAGCCCCGAGCTTGCGAGCTAATTGCAGGCCAGCTATAACAGTCTCGTATTCGGCTTCATTGTTGGAGGCAGCGAAGTCAAATCTCAGGGCGTACGAGCACACATCTCCTTGAGGGTCTTCGAGGAGCAGGCCTGCTCCACTACCCTCACTGTTAGATCACCCATCTACGTGTAGAATCCATTGCTGGAGCCCAGCGATGGCCACTTCAACTGTCACCGGGGTGGTAGCTGGGATGGGCTCTTTTACCTCGTCAAAGGTGAGTTCGGCTAAAAAGTTCGCAAGAGCCTAGGCCTTAATGGCTGTGCGAGATTCATAAGAGAGGTCATACTCCCCCAGTTCAATGGCCCATTTGGTGAGACGTCCCGAAGCCTCAGGTCGTGTCAGGATCTGCGGGAGTGGTTGATCAGTCCTTAAACAGATGTGGTGAGCTAAAAAGTAGGGTTTGAGTCTGCGGGCTGCATGGATCAGGGCCAGCACAAGTTTCTCCGCTTGTGTGTACCTCGTCTCTGGACCTCGGAGGACTCGGCTAACGTAGTAAACAGGCATCTGGACTCCTTCCTCTCTTATCAGCACGACACTCACGGCTTCGACCGCGACAGAAAGGTATAGAATCAATTTGTCCCCTGGACGAGGTGAGGTGAGCGTTGGGAGATGGTGAAGGTAATCCTTCAACTGTTCAAACGCCTGTTGACACTCTTCAGTCCAGGAGAAGTGGTCAGCTTTTTTCAATACTTTGAAAAATGGCAGGGCTTTGGAGGCTGACTGCGATAGGAACCGGTTCAGGGCGGCCAATCGCCCCGTCAACCTCTGAACATCGCAGACGCACCGAGGTGGGGACATCTCCTGGATGGCTCGCACCTTATCCGGGTTCGCTTCTATACCTCGTCTTGAGACGAGGTAGCCCAAGAATTTTCCCGAGGTCACCCCAAAGACGCATTTCTTGGGGTTCAGCATCATTCGCGTCTTTCGGAGAATATCAAGGACTTCTTTCAGGTCGGCCAGAAAAGCGGAGGTCATCTGACTTTTGAGGAGGATATCATCTACATAGGTCTCAACATTCCGGCCGATCTGAGACTTGAATGCTTGGTTGACTAAGCGTTGGTAAGTGGCTCCGGCATTTTTCAGCCCGGAGGGCATGGTAGTGTAACAGTACGTGCCGCGGTCAGTGTAGAAGGCCGTCTTCTCCTGGTCTTCTTGGCTCATACCAATTTGGTGATAACCTTTGAATGCATCCAGGAAACAGAGGATCTCATATCCTATTGCCGAGTCTACCAAGGTATCAACCTTGGGCAGTGGGTAACAGTTCTTGGGGCAGGTCTTGTTGAGGTCGGTGAAGTCGACACACATCCTCCAAGCCCCCGTATCCTTCTTGACCATGACCGGGTTGGACACCCAGGTTGGGTATTGGACTTCCCGAATGATTTTAGCGGGTAAGAGTTTGTCCACTTCCTCACCGACAGCTCGGCTGCGCTCAGGGCGAGGTGCCTTCTCTTCTGTTTGACCGGACGGGTTTGGGGGTCGACGTTCAGCTCATGCATCATGAGATGGTACGGGACTCCTTGGACCTCTTCGGCGGCCCAAGCAAAGACGACCCGGTATTCTCTGAGAAGGTCCACCATACCTCTTCGGACTGGATCGGGCAATCTGGTGCCAACGCGAACTGTCTGATCAGGTTTCGTGGGGTCCAGGGGAAGCTCTTCCACCTCATCCCCAGTCTCCAGCCTCGGGACCTTCTCAGCTCGCTGAGGATCAATGCTATCTATTGAGAGGATATTTGACCTCTTCTCGGGTCTCGTTCCGGAGGTTGATGGGGAGGCCGCTTGTACAGTGGCGAGGTAACACTCCCGGGCAGCGCAGACGTCGCTACTGACCTCGACCACTCCTGCGGGAGTAGGAAACTTAAAGCTTAGGTGGTAGGTAGAGTACACTGCCCGCAGAGCATTAAGAGTGGGTCGCCCCAAGAGCAAGTTGTACGGGGAGTCGGCCTTAACCACCACAAAGTTCACTGGGATAGTTCGGCAGCGGGGATGGTGCCCCACGGTCACCGTCAGGGTCACCATTCCCTCGGGGTGGACAACGTGCCCTCCGAACCCTACAAGAGGGGTTCTCACTGGGGTCATGTGCTCTCTAACCAGTTTAAGACTCTCAAAAGTGCGGAGGTACATGACGTCAACTGAACTTCCCGGATCTATGTAGACCTTTTTCACAATGTAGTTGTTGGTGAGGACTTCAATCACCAAGGTTTCATGACTGCTGGAGGCAGTTAGGACGGGATCACTGGGTCCGTAGGTGATCACCTCGGACAGGCGAGAACACGACTCGGCTTGATCCGGGTTGGCCTGCCTATAGGTCCTCTTCCGGGAGTTCTGACTATCCCCTCCCGTCGGACCTCCGGCAATGGTGTTAATGACTCTGACGATGTTCGGCCCATATCCCAACCCATGTCCTGCAGATCCGTCTGGGGGAGGCCTTTTCGTCTCCCTGGGATCCTCATGAGGTCGGCAACTGCTTCTGGAGGTCCGCCGCTCATCTCGGCGTTGGTCACCTCGTCTGTCACGCCGGTTTTCGTCACGTTGGTGGCCTCCACCTTGGCGGATGAACTGTTTTAAGTGCCCCCGTCTAATGAGGTTCTCGATCTCCCTCTTGAGATCGTTGCAATCCTCAGTCTCGTGACCGATGTCACGGTGATACAAGCAGTAGAGGTTCGAGTTCCTTTTGTCTCTGCTTCCAAGCATCCTCGGTGGGGCCTTTCCGAGGTTGTTTTGTTCCATCACGGACAACATGTGAGATCGGGTAGTATTCAAAGGAGTCAATTCGGACTCGGGAATAGGTGACTTCCCCTTGGATATCCTGTCGAACACGCTGCGGCGGTCTCGGCCAGGATTTCGGAAGCCACTTCCCGACCCTGCTTCAGTTCGGCCAGCGTCTTTTCTCTTTCTGAGATCAGCCCTTGGACGGGTGGCTTGGACCTCTTTCTTCATGCGGTGGAGGTCTTCGGCCTGTATGCCCTTTTCGATCTTCAACCACAATTCATGCAGTGTGCGGGGGTATTTCTTATGGATTCTCGTATTAAACTCCCCGGCAACGAGTCCATGGGTGAAGGCAGCGAGGGTTACCTGTTCATTGGGGTCAGGTATCTGAACGCTTTCCTCGTGAAACTTCCGGATGTACGACCGGAGTGACTCTCCCCGGTTCTGCTGCACAGTGAGCAGGTAAGCCGAGGTCTTGGTCGTAGGTCGGGAGGAGACAAATCGGTGGAGAAACTTTTCCACTAATTCACCCAGGGTTGAGATGCTCCTAGGTTCTAGAGCCCAGAACCATTTTTGAGCAGTTCCTCGGAGGAATACTGGAAAGGTTCGGCATATGACAGGGTCTGGGATGCAGTATAGGCGGAAGGCCGAGATGAAGGCATGGATGTGGTCTTCGGGGTCACCTCGGCCATCATAAGATTGTACTGCGGGGAGTTTAAAATTGGGAGGAAGCATTTCCTCGTTTATATCATCTGTAAACGGTGGAGCCCTCATGCAGTCCACCCCGGGTATTCCCAAGGGCCGAGGTTCTTCCTAGGGTCGTCACCCCAGGAGCCCTCGAGAGAACGCCTTGGTCAGGGAGGCTACCTTAGAGGTGGTCTTGGAAAATGCTCGCTTTGAGGCACTTCGGTTTAAGCGCCTCCCATCTGACTCTTCTTCAGATGAATCCTCAGGGGACCCATCTAACTTCCTTTTAGAGGATTCGGCCTTTTGTTTGTCTTGTCTCTTAAGGTATCTCCCCAATTCTTCAAAGATATTGGGGTTCTCAGTCACAAACTCGGCCATACGGGTTATGGCTTCTTCGTTTGCAGGCTGAGTCCTTGGGGACTCCTGCCCTTCAGGAATATTTTCTTGTTGAGTTGCATTGCTTTGCTCGGCCTCGATAGTGAGAGCTTTTCTGCTCTTAGAACGCGCATGTTTCATATTCTAATGTCTTCGCGTTTCCCACAGACGGCGCCAATTGAAGATGTGATTTTTGGCCCTGCTGAAGTGATGTCCACGGACTGGAATAGGATTCCGGACTGGACGGTCACCGTGGCTGAGTCACCTGCTAGAATTGTGAAAGGGGTCTGAATCCTCCGGTGTAACTCCGAAACTTAAGTCAGTTCGGCAGTATATTAGTAAGAAAGTAATGGGAAGATGGTAGTATGGTGTTACCAGAAATTGATTATCCACTTTCCTGGTAGATACGGTGGGTATTTATAGGGGACGGATAGGAGAGAGAGAGAATGCCTGCACGGGTACCCAAAGATCTGGGATAGTCAGTGCATCCGGTGGACTTGACCGGTCTCTATGAGAGGACGTGATGGGACATTCTGTCAGGTTCAGGCGACGTGTCAGAGCAGTCCTCAGTCAGGTGTCAGGTGCGTCAGAAGTCACATCCCTCATTTCCATAATTGAATATCATACGAAGTTCACCTCGGGGATACGACCTGGACCTCGTAGCCGAGGTGGACAATGGATGCTGATCGCCTCGGGAGACGTATGACTGAGGTGGTACTTCAGGGAAGGTCAGAGAACCAGACCTCGGCCGATCCGAGCCTAAATGTCTCTCCTCACCGTACCAACTGCTATAACAAATAAACAAAATGTTATCAACCTAATCAAGTATGGACCTTTTGCATATGATTATTCTACTACTTTACATTAAAATGTAGGCAAAAACTTGGATAGACCTGATCTCGAAAATGATTATTCTATTACTTTACGTTAAAAATGAAGGCTATAACAACATATTTGGTGAACTTTTCTAATGAGACCTTATTTTAGAGATGGAATATCATTAATCAGATTTCACCACTGACTTGGTAAATGCAAATTTTGGAGGTGTATTGCAGCATGAATAAACATTTCTGCTTTTGGTGTAGGTGTTAGAAAAATGTTGGTAAATACTTCTTTTCTACTTTAAAAGTGAAAATGTTGATAAATAATTCTTTTTCCCTTTGAGCAAATTTCAAAGATTTTCTGTGAAAAAAACGAGTAGACTTATATATATATAAAGAGCATTATAGCTCCATTAATTACATCATAAACAACTGAATATCTCAGCTTTGAAAACATAAATGAGTAAAAGACTACATAAGTAAATATTAATCTCCTTGGAAAGGCACTGTTTCAAAAACCCTCCATGCATCTTTTGTTTTCTTATTTCTTTTAAAGCAGTTTGAACCAACCCTTCTAGTGAATGATCCGAGGAAAAGGATAAAGAAGCAAACTAAAACAAGTTATAAGTTCTACAAACTAAGCACATAATTATCCAATGATATTACTTGTGTAGGCATTTGCAAATATTCCGGATGCATGCTAGTACTTACCAAGAAAAATGCCACATACAAATTAAAATGAATCCATAAAACATCTTGGAAAACTTTCATCAGGGAAATTACTAAAACAAATCAAATGTTTGGTGTTCTAAGCTCACAGAAATGATAATTTTTATTTATTTATTTATTATTTTAATGTAAGCGGAAGTTCCTGAATCTGAAAACTCTCACTTACATTCCCTCCTCCCGTGCCACTCAACTCATTTCTCGCCAACTTATAACAATTTCATCAAAATTGCTAGAAACAGTGTGGTGTGCCTACATTTTTTTTTGGCACACTTCAATTTGCTAGGTGGGTGCTGAGTGCCTTTCGGTATCTTGTTCTTCAACTTCTATGTGTAGTTGGCTAATTTTTGTTGGGAAAGATGCAAAGAGATTCTGTATCTCATCATTTTCTTCACCAATAATAACAGATAAAACCTAAATACTCTAGTCCATTGCAACTTCTTCAAAGTAACAGACGTATACAATAGAGGGTACGGTCATCATGTAGAATTGTTAGATTAAACTATGATTGACTAACACATAGCTTTTAATTATTGATCGACACATCTTATGTGGCATCATAACCATTTCCTCTGAAAATTTTGAGTATGAGGATACGTATTCTATTCATTGACTTTTTATTTCTTTCTTTTTTTTTTTTACTTTTTTCTTTCTAAAACCATGTATTTCTTGTTTGGAATTCAATCTTCTAGTTATCTCTTGCTCGATTTACTTTTAGGGATCTGGTTAAACACTCTTTATTGTTTGTTATATCGTCATTTGATTGCGAAAGGCTTGCCTTGACGGAGCAAACCGACAGCGGTTGCTATCACAACTTACAAGAGAAAACGCACAAAAATTTTTTTTAAATGCCTTGTTTATTTGGCAAAAATTCAACAGAAATGTCACATCTGGAATCGCCCTGGTGGTGTTGTTGTATTTGTATAAATATATGTTCTTTTTGTGCGCCTAAATTTTGCAATTCTTTTACATTAAAAGCGTGAATTTTTTTTTATTTTTTTTATTTTTTGTGTTTATCAAATATTGAAGTACAATAACTGGACGTAGTCGCATAAAACTATTACCTCATCTGCCCCATGTCCTGTTACAGCTATGGCATTGTAACAATATATATATATATATATTTGCAAAGAAGAATGGTAAGTACTCGAAGTTGACATTTTCTCATTGTTGATCTCAGCCAATTAACCACCTCAAGGACAAATTTTCAACCATTCTATCTGGCTGTAGACATTTTGCAAGCCTATCAGCAGAAGTACGTATCTAGGTACCGAAGCACAATTTGTCTTCTAACATGACCATGAATGCCAATTAAGCCAAAGAAAATTAAACTCCCCAGCTGATTTAAAGTGAGAAAATGAAAGTCAATCAAACTTATAGGTTCTTATTATTGGTTGCAAGCTAGCTTGAATCTTTCCCAAAAAAAAAAAAAAAAAAAACCCCAAGAAAAGAAAAGCAGCTTTAATTGAAACATTACTTATTGACATGTCCATAAGATATTCTAATTGCCTTCTCTAGAGATCCCAAGGTCGGAAGGTCTACATCACTACCTCTGCTTCTTTGCCCTTGCAATGACCAAGAAGCTAGCTGCTCGATGAAAACGTCCCAACTAATTGAGAAAGTGTTATTTGTTCCTTGTCCTTTCGAATGAAGTTTTCAAGTCGACGAAGAAAGATACTTTGACCATACTCCAATTATCTAATGTTCTTTAGTTTAACTTTGATTAATCAGACTGGAATTGACAGAAAAATAGAAAATTTCATGAACCACTCAACAAAGTTTTTATGCTAAAACCATCCGCGTACAAGGTAGGTTCCTATAGTTGCATGATACATAAGATAAAGATAGGCATCAAGAAGTAAATCTTGATATTTAAAAAAAAAAAAAAATTTTCTTTGAGCACCCGATATTCCTACTTTCAGTGAGACTAATCCGGATTCGACTCGAGGTGTGCACGCTCAGTTCGATTCTTACTCGGAAGTGAAAACCCAACCCAAGATTTTCAACGTGCGAGTCAAAATTGTGAACCTCCCATTTGCATTAACAATCCGTGTATCCGACGCATGAACTTTGACACAAATTGCACGAGGTAATTGCTTGATACAAAAAAATTGCGATGGGCCTTGGATGGAATTTGAGGCATTGACCATAAGACTACTTTGTGGGGTTGGGCATCAAGAATTTATCTGCCCAGAGAACAGTCTATGGGCCACCAAGTGGCCTAATTTTGCAGGACCTTGTTTGGATTCCTATGGATCTCTTCTTTGGATTGGACAGCAAATAGGCAACCCGAACCGACCCAGGATCCGGTAACCCGTTTCTTGAAATGAACGCGAAGACTAATAATCGATATTGCAAGGAACTCTGTCCTCTCCAGTCTCCATACTGCCTTCTCAAATTTTCATCTTCACAACTGATGCGGATTGTGGCGAGAACGAATTCCTGAAGATTAGGTACACACAAAACCACACTCCCCTTCGTTGTACTTCGATTGATCAGAAAAGTCTTAGTAATATTTTACTAACTTATGATGTATCCTAAAAAACCCACCTTTCTTACCATTATCAACGGAGCGCCGCCAGAAAGACTCCAAAGCCCTGATAGTACAGCAGTCCTGCCATGTTTATTTAGAGCTCTGTTCTGTTCTCGTGCCCGTCTAAGCTGTTTTTGTGTTTGCTTAAAAGATTTGAATTGTAAAATTCCTTATTGTTTTTGTGTGGAGGGAATTGTTTCTGAGATTAGATAATTGAGGGTCTAATGGCTCCTTTTTGATGTTCTAATTAGAAAATGATATGTCTATAGATATGCATGTGACTATGGACCTAATCACTCCCTTTTTGAGTAGTTATTTTTTCATTCGTATCTATTTTGATTAGGATAACGAGATCTTCTTGGCTCTTTTACTTTGAACTAATTAGTACCGAAGAATGTGGTTGCAGAAATTAGTAAATCTGAAGTTGGTGATTGCGTGTATTTCCTCCCTATGTGAGGTTCTGAAAGACTTTATGTTATGAGGATATGTGAGATCTCAATGTGTTGGAATATTGCCTGACAAGATTTACTGCCTGTTTTCGTTTTTAGTTTTTATGGAGCATGTATTCAAAATACCTGGCTGTGCTCTATGTTCATATATATATATATTTTGTTCCCTTTTGGGTGACATGCTATGAATAGCTGCAATGGAAGCACCTAATCAGTCTGATCTGCGATCTGATTTGAAACCTCAAGTCACGTACCGCTGCAAGAAATGTCGAAGAATCGTTGCTACAGAGGAGATGGTTGTTCCCCATGAACGTGGAGGTGGACAGAAGTGTTTTAAGTGGAAAAAGAGAAGTCATACCCAAGTGGAAAATGAGCCACCTGAATGCTCATCTATTTTTGTAGAGCCCATGAAGTGGATGGAATCATGTTAGTCAATTCGCAGATTTCATGCTTTTTATTCAACAATATCGGATATTTGTCTTGCACTAACATCGTTCAACTCATATTTGCTGTCAGTACAAGACGGTGGTGTGGAAGACAAGATTCTGTGCATGGGTTGTAAAACCCGGTTGGGATCCTTCAATTGGGCTGGCATGCAGTGCAATTGTGGGAAGTGGATCACTCCTGCGTTTCAGCTGCACAAAAATCGGATTGATGAATGTCAATTATGATCGAGGATCTTATAGCATATTTTTGTCAGTTTAGCAATATTGTCACGAGTATAAAGCAGTTGGTTGGTACTCTATTTGGCAAGCTTTTAGTCTAGCATGCTTGAGAGTCCATCATACACTTCTCTCCTGGTTTAATGTTTCTGATGAAGCCCGCTAGTAATCTTGTAAATCAGTAAGTTGGTCGCACTTTTGCATGTCGTGTAATCTAGCAGGTGGGAGTCAACACGACTAAGTTTACTTGTATACCAAAAGAAGGAACTGCTATTAGCTGAAATTCAGAGAGAAGCATGTTGTGGAGATGCTTTCTGATTCTAACTTCTGATTTACTGAGCGTTTAGAACAGAGCTACCTTGTATGTAAATTTAGTAATCTCATGCGTTCTAAATTCATAGGACACAATGTTGCGAGAACAGGTGCATTTGTACTCCTCTATGACGGAGATAATGTTCGATCTCACCAGATCAACAAATTACAATCCGGGAAGATGGTCAAAATTAAGTGGCATACTGCACTTGCATACTCCATGGAGAGTACATACACAAAGTTACCATGTCAATAACTCCCTTGTTATAAAATGATAAAAATGGTCGTCATTTCTTCGCTACATTACTGTCAACAGAATTCTGCAACAGGCATCAGCAAAGAAGATACTGTCATGTCAGCCAAAAAAAAAAAAAAGAACTCTTGCTACACAATTTTCCAATGCAGCCAGATGGTAGTTTTACAATTATTTTTCAAAATTGTTTCTATATGTGTTAGTGCACAATTGTAACACTTTAGGATATAATTGTAGCTGGCAATCTACGATTTCCATGGTGTCTCACCGTTGACCTTTCAGTCTAACCATCTTGCATTTCATTTCACCACTCAAGCCTGCACAGTTCAGTTGACATGTTCTTCTGTTGCCTGGCTTCGAAGTCCCCTCTCCAGCTTGCTTCTCTTGCCATTCCCATCAAGAACAGTGCGACTGATTCTTCTGATTTCTTTGTTCTCTTTGCATTTTATCTTATTCAAGCTTCTCTTTCAATTTTCTGTAATTACCTATCACTCTAACCAATTACTGAACTTTGCAATCTGATCAATAAAATCCTTCTGCTGATGCCAAAAGCTGAGAACTTTATGTAATCGTTATATCTTATCATGTACTAAGTAGGTATTTGATGCATCTCTTTTTGGGATAAAAGGTTATATCCTTTATTACTACTAATATTATTACTATTTTGGTTGGTATTGGATCATACCTAATATGAGGAAATTCTGAAAATTTCTTAATGTGAGGGATAGGGAGGAAGAAAACGACGGCTTAAGCTGAAGTGACCTCTCTAATTCAAACCCTTGTACATCTGGAGAAATTCCCCTGTATTCTTTTCGAAAGTAAAATAATTTAGGCCAAAGGTTTCAATGAAAAATGTGGATGAAGTCATACAGCTTTTGGAACTAGGAGAAAACGAGTGGGATCATACATTATATTAGAACTGTCAAGTACGATCCTGAATGGCTTCTGTCACAATATCAGCCATTAAGAAGAGAGAATCCTTTTCATCTAGAGTCACTCCAAGTGGGATCTTGTATTGGTAGAGCATCAAATATGAAGGAAGAAAAGGAAAAGATATTGGAAGAGATGAGTTCATTTCACGCAGAGCTGAAAGAATTCCTTGGTATGAGGCCGCGTTTGTGATGCTTGATGCTACTGCTACATCCCCATCAATAATCCTTTCCTCTTTTTGTTTCTTCCTCTCCCAATTAAAAATCACGCTTTCTGATTCTCTTTTTCTCTCTCCCAAACTAGGCCTAAATTCTTCTCACTCAAAAAGGAATCTTGTGCAGAATTAGAAAGCAGGAAATCATTCAAGATAGTGTTGATCAGTTAGTTACCAGTGAAACCACGCTCGCTGGCACTTTGCGCTTGTGATTGCGATCAATATCAGTAAGAATCCCCTTCTGATCGCCTTGTAGCTTTCCACTTTCATTTTTTAGTGCATCCGTGCGCTCTTCTTTCAATTTTCTGGTTTATGCCCACTTGTCTCACTAAATTCTGTATTTCGCAATCTAGCTAAAAGTTCTACATTTTGCAATTTAATTCTGTTATTCAACTGTTTGATCGGTTTTATTAACATTCTGTATTTTGCGCTCTATTTGGAGGGAGTTCTTTTTTTTTTTTTTTCATTTTATTGAAGAAGTATTGTTTTACTGCTGTTTGATGATAATCGATTTGTCATCTTGATATGCCAAATCAAAAAATTTCTTGACCTGCAGCTTGTGTGAGAAGTGCAGACCTATATTGTGGGAGAGATAGATGGCTTATGCTGCTGTGGCTTCTCTTGTCCAAACGCTAGAGTACGTGTTGAAATTTTCACATTTGGTTTTCCAAATCAAGATAAAGCGTGCCGAAGTTTACAATAAAAGAGTTGCTGAAGTCATAAAGCTTTTGGAAGCAACATCAAACGAGTCGGAATATCATCTGGAGCAAGCTATTGATATATTGGAATCGCCGAAAGGGAAACAGGTTATTCGGTTTCAGGATGATAGTGGATGGCTTCTGTCGCAATACCGGCTGCCAAGAAGAGGAGGGCGAGTTCTGTCAGTGGAAATGCCAGAAATGGAGGAACAAAAGAAAAACATTTTGGAAGAGATTGATTCATTTCAGGCAGGCTTGAATGTGTTTTTTGGTGTAACCGGTCCTCACATCATCAGGGGAGATACAAGAAACTACTTTCTTTGGCAACTTGTTCGTACGCTGGTAGGAGAACAGCGTCTGGGAAGTGACCAACTCAAAAAGAAAATAGTTTATTTTTACAAAGTGACCAGGGACACAACAAATTTGTGCAAGGAGCTTCAGTCCTTGCTGATCATTCTTGACAATCCTTCAAATAAATGCCATGATATATTGAAAAGTATCCAAGATGTTGCATATAGAGCCAGAGACATTTTTGACCTACGCATGATAGAAAATCAAGTTGAGCCTGCCTTGACATACTGCTTAAGGGTTAGGAAAGGAGATCTAGAAGGGAAAAGTTCTTTTTCTTTTGAAGAGAGGGTCAACAGGATTTTCGGTCTTGAAGAGAGGGTCAACTGTCTTTTCGGTGCAAATGCTGGCAAATTTTTGCGGCAGACATTAGAAAATGTTCGTTCTATTAAGAACAACATCAAAGAAATCAATTCTGAGGAGCTAACTGTTGAAGATTTGCAATTGGGGTCTGCTTCACTTGATGGTTCACATCAAGCCCAAGGCAGTACAAATCAGGAGGATGCTGTGGTGGGTCTTGATGACGATATGAGGAGAATCACAGAAAAGCTTACTAGACCACCACCATTTCAACTAGAAATTCTGACAATTGTGGGTATGGGCGGCATTGGCAAAACCACTCTTGCTAGAAAAGTTTTTGGTCATTGTTCAATTGTTTTGCACTTTCATTGTCGTGCATGGGTCACTGTATCCCAAGTTTATGAAGTTAAAGATTTGCTCTTCAGCCTCTTGTGCTCAGTTTCAGAACCCACTTATGAAAAGCATGAAAAGAGTAAAGAAGATATAGGTGAAGAGCTTTATAGAAAACTGAAGGGTAGAACATATTTGATTGTCATGGACGATTTGTGGAGTATCAAGGCCTGGAATGCTGTCCAGGGATATCTTCCAGATGACAGAAAAGGAAGTCGTATAATATTGACTGGTAGGTCCATTATTACTGAGTTGAAACCCGAGGAGAAACCTTACCATTTCATGAGACTTCTGGATAGAGATCACAGTTGGGAATTGCTGGAAAAGGTGGTATTTGGAAGAAAAAGTTGCCCACATGAATTGGTGGATGTCGGAAAGCAAATCGCTGATAAATGTGAGGGACTACCCCTGGCGATTGTTGTTGTTGCTGGTCTTCTCTTGCGAACTACGAGAAGACTAGACTGCTGGCAAGACATTGCGGATAGCGTAAGGTCACTTATGCGCAATGATCCTACAAATTGCCTGGACATACTTGCTTTGAGTTACAAGAAGTTGCCCAATCGCCTGAAAGCCTGTTGGTTGTACTTGGGGGCTTTCCCTGAAGACTGTGATATTGAAGTTCAGAAACTCGTTCATCTTTGGGTTGCTGAAGGTTTCTTGGATCCAGAACCCATAGCAGACACGGAACAGGTTGCAGAGGATTATTTAGACGACCTAATTGGCAGAAACTTGGTTTCGGTGGGAAGGAGAAATTTTGATGGGAAAGTCAAAACATGTCGCCTCCATGATTTCTTGCGGGAACTATGCGTGAGAGAAGCTGAGAAAGAGAAGTTCATGTATGTCACACCAAGAGGTGCCCAAGGTTTTCGAACAGGCATACGGGATATGTATCGGCTCAGCATCACTGATTACTCGGTGCCATCATTTAGACATGCCATTTCATTTATGTGCTTTAGTTTGGGTTATGGCTTTTCGCCAGATCTCCTATTGCTGGAATTACAGCTTAAATTGCTGAGAGTATTAGACATATACTTTCTTCATTTTGATCATTTCCCCATCCAGGTAGTGGAAATGGTTCATTTGAGGTATATCGCATTTAATGTTACTTATGAGCTTCCACCGTCAATGTCCCAGCTTAGAAATCTCCAAACCATACTCATTCGTGGCCCGTGGGAAAGCCCCATTCTGTCTTTGGAATATTGGAGTATGCCATCCTTGAGGCATTTTCACTGCAGTGTAGTTAGTCACTTGAAGAAACCCACAATTGGCAGGAAGAGCTTTGACCGACTGTTTGCCCCAGAATATCTGCTTAGTCTCTCCACGATAAGCTTCTCTTCTTGCACGCGGGAGGTTTTCAACATCATGCCCCAACTGAAGAAGCTAGGCATCTGTGAAACAGAAAAGGACTACATTACAGGTGTTTCATCTGAATGCCTAGCCAATCTGCACTTGTTGTGTAAGCTGGATACTCTCAAGTGTTCATTTTTCAAAGAAACAAGTAAAACGCGGGATTTATGTCGGTTTTCTTTACCCTACAAGCTCAAAAATCTGACTCTAAGTTGGAGCTATCTTCCATGGGGGGATATGGCCATTTTTGCCAATTTAGGCCACCTTACAGTACTCAAACTGAAAAACTTTGCCTTTCAAGGACCAAGATGGGAACTGAATGAAGGGATATTTGGTTGTCTAAAGTCGTTGCTAATAGAAAGTACAGATCTAGTACACTGGGAGGCCACAAGCACTGATCATTTTCCATGCCTTGAGCACCTGCTTCTGAGGTCTTGCAAATCCTTAGAGGAGATCCCATACGGTATTGGGGAACTTCCTACCCTCTCACTACTTGAGGTGCACTACTGTAGCAAATCTGCAGAGGATTCTGCTAAAGAATTTGGAGAGGAAATTGAAGGCTTGAAGGTTGTCACGAGAAGTGATATTTAGGTGAAAATGTCATCAAAGATCCTTGATTTCTAATTTCTATGTGCACCAATGAGTCGGAATTTTCATAAATATGGTTGTTTGTCTAAAATACCAAAAAACACCCGTCATCTTCTAAAACAACCTCTTTTCCCTCCCACCATCCATCGCCAACACCTGCCTCTGCACCGCTACATTCTACACTATTTAGGGACCGTCAGGGATTGGATTGCGATGATTTTTGATAAAAATGCACTTTTGAGTGTTCAAAATACTTTTGAAGCGTTCGATAAACATCATCGTGTCAAATTGGAGTGGAATTTTTGGTGTTACAAGCACTTCTAACAAAAACTCAAACTTGTTATTTTTAGAATAGCTTTTCTATTTTAAAAAATAAATATTAAATATAATCATTTTATCCTATATTATGAATTAAATAACGAGATAAATACATTAAAAAAATTTTAAATTACACGCTATCTTATACAATAAGTACTTATTTAACTAATTGAAATATGTATCCAAAAAATGTACTCTTTTTTTTGTCGACACAGGGGTGTCCGAATCAATCCTTACGGGGCCCGACTAATCCCCTGCGATCCGGATCCCATAAAATTTTAAATTACACGCTATCTTATACAATAAGTACTTATTTAACTAATTGAAATATGTATCCAAAAAATGTACTTAAAAACACTTATAAGTGTTTTAATTATCCTATATTACGAAATGAATAACGAGATAAATACATATAAAAAATTTTAAATTACACATTATCTAATACAATAAATACTCATTTAACTAATTGAAATATGTACCCAAACAATATACTTAAAAAGTACTTAAATATTTAATAAGCGCTTTTATTAAAAACTCTATTAGATGAAGTAAATTTCAATCAACTCTGACAACCCGTAAACAGGCTTTATTGTATCTTTTTAATTTTTCTTTTTTTTTTCTTTAGAACTGGTGTATTGTTTGATAAAAAAAAAAGAAAAAAGATCTGGTGTATTGTTTCAAGAATCCAAACACAACATTGATACATTAAGTGAACACCAACACCAAATTCTAAAGTAAATGATATGGGACTTAGGGTTAACTGTATCTGCAGAAGAAAAAGAATAAATAGGGACAATTATAAAGTGGGCATCTTTCTGTTTATCTTTTGAATAAATGTTATATATACTGATGGTGTATATACTATCACGGTTGGATGCATGACATATAAGTAAAATTTGAATTTTAAATTTAAATCTAGATAAATTATTATGCATTCAACTGTGACAATTAAATTTAAATTTAAATAAATTATCATGTATCCAACGATAATAGTATACTTTGTCAGTATATAAAAGATTAATTCTTATCTTTATTACTATTTACCTCGCTCAGTTGTAGTCGAATATATGGAGGGTCATCTAAATGTGTCATTCATCGTACCATCAGCTTCAGTACTCCCGGCTAAAGGCAACCAAATCATCCTAGAGACGGTGAGTCGTTTTCTCCACTCCCACTGATCTCTGTTTATAAATTAAAATTAGACCCCAGCTGTATTTCAGGCCTTCTCAAATCTTCTGGTGCTGATTGCTGTAATCTTCATGGAAAAAAGTTGCAGAAAATTAGGTGCACACAAACGTATGCACTTTTCTTGAACTTCATTTTTGGTATTTTACTATTTGTCCAGAATCTAGCGATACCCAATTCTTGAAATTTTAAAATTCCATCTTGTCTTACCACCAAGACATAGCCCCCTAAAAATCCCTAATAATGAGATTCCGACATTAGCAAATAATATAGAATTGGGGTTTTTTGAGGCTAATTTAATTTACAGTTATTTGATTGAAAGATGGAGAGTTCTGGATCCTGCAAGAATTGCAGCAAGAGAACCCTCGTAGTAGATGGTGATACTGGCAACTTGGTGTGTTCATCATGTGGGGTTGTTCAGGATTTTGAGAATTTTCAAGCCCACATTGGCGGTATTACTGGCCCTACTGGCACCTTTGTCCGCGTAGGCACGGCGGGCTCCGGTAGTGTGTATAGCTACAAGCAAACTAAAGTTTATCAAGCTCAAAAACTGATAGAAGATTTGATATTTAAGTTAGGATTAGCGGCCTCACGGTATGATGAAGTTAAGGCCATGGTTGAGAGGATAACAGAGGGTGAATATGGTCAGGGGAGATGGTTTCCAATTTTTGTTGGGGCTTGTGCTTATGTTGTATTGAGGAAGGATAAGAAAAGCTTGCCGATTGTTGAAGTGGCGAATGTGGTCGGTTGTGATATTAGTGAGTTGGGAAGAATGGTGCATCGGGTTGTGGATTTTCTTGATCTGAAGTTGCCTGAGTTTGATATTGTTAGCTCGTTTGAACGTGCAATTAGGAGTTGTCCGAGCTTTAGTGGGGTTGAGGAGGAAATTGTTGGAAGGATGTTGAAGCAAGGGGTGTTCTTGGTGCAGTGCTCGATGAAGTGGTATTTGACTACAGGGAGAAGACCAATGCCCATTGTGGCTGCCATTTTGGTGTTTGTTGCAGAGTTGAATCAGGTTCACGTGAAGATTGAAGAGGTTGCAAAGGAGCTGTATGTGGCAGTGCGAACGTGTAAGAAGAGGTATAAGGAGCTGTTGGAAAGACTTGTTAAAGTTGCGCAACTCTTACCTTGGGGGAAAGATATTACTGTCAAGAATATTATCAGGAATGCTTCTTCAGTAATTCAGTACATGGAGTTGAAGTCGTCATCAAGGTGCAGTGGAAAGAATCGTTTTGATCATGTCGGTTTTGATTTGGATGATTTAGTCGCTGACTGTTTGAACAAAGAAATCAGGTACAGGTATGATACTTGTGATGTGGAAAAGGACTTGCAGTATTTTGAGGTGGAGAATTCTCCAACTTTGAGAATAGAAGGAACCAATAATCTCCAGATTTCGCATGAATGCTTGGCCATGATTTATTCAAATTTCTTAGATCGCTTACCATTGATTAAGTCTTCTGCAGAAATAGAAGAGGCAGATTGGACAAAACAGGAGAAGGGATATGACATTTACACTTGTAGAGAGTGGTGGACAGGCAAATCAGAAATGAGCAAGAAACTTTTGCTGAAGCAAATTATTGAGAAAGATGTTGGATTGAATGCAAACCCTCCGTCTTTTGATAGAGGAAACTTGACATATCAAAGGAGGAGAGAAAAGATAAATGCTGCTAAATCACGCATTCAGAGGATTTTGCATCCATCTGAAGCTGGCTTTGGTGATGGAAAGGATCTATGTCTTGCACAATGTATAAGTGCTAACAATAAAAGGAAAATACAAGTTGATGTTGACTGGGAAGATTTGATTATTGAAACACTTCTCCTTCATCAAGTGAGAGAGGAGGAGATAGAGAAGGGGTATTACAATGCCTTGTTGGACTTGCATGTATTTAATCTCTGAAGTATGAAATGTTTTAGATTCATAATGAAGCAGAATACAATGCATCATTTTGACAGTTCTAGGATATTCCAAGTCCTGAACAGTTCAGCAAGATGGCCTTTTCTTTTTTGTCTTTCCTAAACAGGTTTTTGGTTAAGTATTGTTGTGTATGCTAATTTGTTATATATATATATATATATATATATATCTTTGTCATGCCACCTTTGGCACTTGTCCTATCTTTTTAGTTTGGGCACTGATCATTAATGTTGACGAAGAAAGAGTGTCTTGTATATGTACATGGGAAATGATGGGTTTAATGGCTAATTTGAGTTTGCATAATGCACCTTTAGTGTATTTCATGAGATCACATTAAGGTCTATTTTGTGCACTACATTTGTATTGTCTTTTTTACCCCTTGGTTACCTCTTTCTTCCGCTCAAACTTTTAAACTCCATGCGTATTTTTCTGAAATATGTTTGGTTTTAATGCATGAGCCAATACAGAAGTCTTAATTTTGTTTGGTAGTGGTTTCTGTTGTTCCTTTTGCCTGTTTTTGTAACTCTAACATTCCATGGACGTAAGGGGACATAATGATGTAATTAATCTTAGTTTGTTCTCTATGTATGGGTTCATTATCCTTAGAATTTGCTGGAGTGCATGGGAGAGGTTGAGAAATGGGAGAGGTTGGGACGTTACGTTGTTGGGACTTAAACCTAACTTATGGACTTTTGTTCAGTAGGTTTCACTGACCATATTTCTAGGAAGCTCCTCTGTTTGCTATTGGGCTAAGTGCCTGATTGAGGAATTAGTTATCTTTATTATTAGTACAGAAGTACAATAGTTCTATCTAGTCATGTACCTCTTATTTTATCACAATAAAAAGTTTGTCTGCTTGCTATTGTTAATTAGGAATTTGTTTCGTGTCCATGAGAATAAACTTTTAATTTTAAGCCAACAAGAGGCTACAAAGCCAGCAAGTTGTTACTCTTTATGAAATTAATCAAGATAAAGAGCTGACACTTCAGTGTTTAAACTTTTTATGTGAAGATGAAGATATAAAATGTGTAAAGCTGCATAATGAATTGAGTAATAGAATTAATTACTGTACCAAATTATTTGGAGAGTTTTGAACTGTAGTTTTGCAGATACATTAGTATGAAGTGTTATGTTGCAGATGCTTGAAAGTACGAATATAGTTCACTGACTGCACCAATATGAGTTATTTTCTGTTTAAGAAATTTAAGAATCATATCTTTGGAAAGCAGGGTCCATTTAGAATGTTCAGCACTTTTCATGCTACTCATAATTGACAAATTGGGCACGTTCTTCTGAGATATGTGATCAACGGTACTTATCAGTGTTAACTACGTAACTGGGATTTCTAGCTATTTTCTGATCTCTGCTTCATTTCCTAGCTGCAGAATCTTTCTTCAGAATAGAATCGATGCTTGTAATGCTAATTCTGAGTTATTGACTTATTGATATCGATTGATAAGAATTAAATTTGAAATGCTTTTGCAGTTAGGGCCTCAAACAATGCCTTTTCATCTTGATTTATGTAGTTTTCCGTTGAAGTTGAGTATTACCCTTTAATTAGTTAAGCTCAATGTTTGTAAGAACAACACAGAAGTGTCATTTGTGTGGGCATTTTGGCTGATGGCTAAAGATAAAAAGGCATGAACAAGATGGTACCATAGTTATAATACACCTGCAAATTGGGGTTACAGTCAATGTCGGGATGTAGAACAAGCTTTCTGGCCGCTGCCATTGTTATTTTCAAGGATTTTTCAAAGTTGAAGACATACATCTTTCTAGCACTTTAGAAGGTAATGCTCAATATTGACTTTTAGGTTGCTGGAAGTTGTGCGTCCTCTACAATGGTAATTTCTGAAATAGCTGTGCTCAACATCCTTTCTGTCTGTTTGCTTGTTTCGGTGTTCAGGGACAGGTACGGCAGTGGAGTACGTTTCTTTCACGGCCAAAAGAGCTGTAACAAGATCTATGTATTACTGTTTCTTTTCTACTAATGCTCAGAGACAAAGTTTTTTCTTAGTCACATTGTAATTATCTTATAACTTATTCCATTTGATCAAGAACCAGATGGAACTGAGGGTTGAGATGAATATGTGAGCAAAACTAGCTATCCATGAACAATTGGAATTTGGATAACTGGAATAGACTTTTTCTTTACTTGTCAGTAGCGAATGCCTCAACACTGGAAGGTTTCTGTTATTCTAGCAAGGCTTTTGAAGCGATTCTTTTCAGTGGATGCATCATCTGCAATTATCTTAGTTAGAGGTTGCCATTGGATGACTACATTATCCTTCACTCAAGCTTTTTGATCCTCTTCTTGTCAATGTAGTCAGTGATATCAGTGTAATAACTAACAAGCTTGCAGATCATCTTGAAGTTGTGCTCAATCATCTTTTTCTGAAGTATCCTGATGTAGCCAGTGCTCCTTACAAGGCCAACTTCACTCACATCAGCAAAGGGGGAGGGGTCTAATGGAGTTAAAAACTCTTGAGAAGTGAAATGGCCGTCTCATCCCCTCTTTGTGATCCTTCTTCAGACTTGATCCTTTCCTCTCCGTCATGGCGCTTACCTGAGTTCTGAAGTTCTATACCAGCAAATGAGTCAAGTTGAGCTTTGTAAGGTTTCAATTAATAGTGATCGATGACATGAAAAAGACATACTGTGGCAGCATCAAGGTGAGTAACTTCGTAGAATCATCCGAACTTTCTTTAGCATTGCTTTTCTTACCCCAGGTTCCCTGTAAGCCAATCATGTGCTTCGGCAAAACCTTCTACCAGAACTGCACTACTCTTGAAACTCCAAATGCAAGTACCATCTGGGGTTTATCAACAATCTCAAGCGTAAAGTGGATGTTATACAAGTATGCTTTATGAAGAAATATGTTTCTCGAATAGTCAATTATTAAAACAGCTTGTAAACCTAAAACTTGTGTAACTGTCACCCCTATGCAACTATTGCTTATATAAAGTGGAGCTTAGTGTTGACAAGACATTAAAGTTGAAAATTTTCATGTATTTTATTAAGGATTAATCTTTCCTACACTGTCAATGTATACACTAACAGGGTTAAATGAATGTCACATCATCTGAATTTAAATTTAAACATCAAATTTTGTATATGTGGAATTTTTATGAGTTTTTCTGAACGAGTTACATTTCAGGTGAAGTTTCACCGCTCCCAGAAATGCATTAGATCCTTAAAAGCAGCAGATTTGAAAGGAGTTGTGCCACTGAGAGCATTTTAGGTGTTGACAATGAAGATGATGATCACAGCGATCTATACTTTCTTTGTTTGAATTTGTCTTGTCAAAGAGGACTGTTTTTACAAGAGGGGATAATTTGCCTCAATCAATTTAGATGTGGCTGACCTCAGAAACTGCCATTAGAAGCTGAAGCTTTGGCGCATTGGGGAAGGGGAGAGCAGCAGGTTGCAAAGCCCGCCGTTAAACAGAAGCACGAGCTATAACTTTGGTTGTTTGATGTGTAGTGGAATTGGAGGGAAGAAGAGAAAAAGCATTCATCGCATAAGAAACTTGATGAGTATTCTTTTAGAAAGTGTGTTCTTCATTCATGACAGAGGGTTAAATTGTAAAGAGATTAAGATTATGCACTTTTAAAATGTGTTTGGATAGCAATTATTTAGTCAAAAATTATTAGCTTGCATCATAAATATATTTTTCAACACAAATTTTTTATTTTTTTAATAATCTTTTTATCTCATATATATATATATATAATATCGCAAAATATGGTATAGTAATTATTTCAACTAATATTTCAGCTAGTGTCCTATCCAAACACGTAACGTATAGGAAGTATTAACAAAGGTCATCAGTCGATGGAGTTGATTTTTTTGAGACAGCACCAATTAAGAAAAGCGTCTATGCATTTGGGCGCCTGTTCTCGTGCAACATAATTATGAAACTGTTTCCTTCGATCCAATCTCGAACACCCTCCAAGGAAGGTGCCTATGCATTTAGGTGAGCTTTTGGACAATTGGTCTCGCACGAGTATGCAAAAAAATCTCTTCCTGCATTTCAATCATGCTGTATTCTTTTAGGTTGCTATGTTGGTCTAAACTCCCAGGTAAATGGATAATTCAACTCTTCAAAAACCCGACAGATTTTCTTGTGTAATCCATGATCAGCAGATCATCTTTTACGAGTTTAATTGTGCATGAAACATTTATTCTCTACTGCATTCTGCTGTTAATTCCTGAAGAATTACACGCTACTACAACAAAAAGACAATGCTGCAAAAAAACAGCAAGTAGGGAAAAGTGCAGTAACTCATACATCATGCATGATTTTAGTAGGCCTTTTTGCTCACTGGCCTGCAGCAAATGCCTCGACAGGGAAAGTCTTTGTGATCCCAGCAAGGCTCTTGAAATGAATCTTTCCTGTGGGCGGATCATCAGTAGTTATCTCACCGATTGGAGGCCATAGCATGAACTCCTTAGCCTTCACTCCCTTGAGCTTCTTGATCTTCTTCTTCTGAATGTAACCGGTGATCTCAGTGTCATAGCTCACCAACTTGCTGATCATCTTGAAGTTGTGCTCAACCTTTTTCTTCTGCGCTATCCACATGTACCCGTTGCTCCTCACAAAACCTACTTCAATCACATCAGCAATTGGGAGAAGTCCCAATGGAAGTTCAAACTCTTCAAGAAGTGAAACGGCCATTTTCAGCCCCTCTTCATGACCCTTCTTGACAACTCCTCCTTCCTTCTCCCCCATTATTGTTGATTCGGGTTCTGAAATCTGCGCTTTTAATTTGATTTAGTGTAGCTTGATTTAAAGCCCACGAAAGCTTTCTATTTATAGTGATGAATAATGACATTTTCGAGACAGGTTTGGCGAAATAAACGAAGTTCGCAACTTTGTATCAACCATCAGAATATGGATTGCAGTGTAGTTTTGTGTCTTTTTTAATCCAAAGTTTTGTCTTCTGCAAAATCTATTCGTGTTGCTTGCCGCGTTGCTCCAAGGCTTCGAGGATGGTATTTGTTTCTAGGCATTTGGAATTTCCTCAAGCCATGAGCAATCCATGGTCTGTTTTCTTGTATTTTCAGAAACTGCTCCGATTTTTTCCCCTCCCATACGAATTCAAATTGAAAACTTGAATCTAATCCGGCTTTTTCACATGGAATATTGTCTGGTGAAGTTGTATAAATAGTAAGAGACCTTTCAAAGTCATTTGAATAGGCAATATTATTTAGGTTAAGCATTTTCTACTGCGTACATCACTTATAACATTACTAATCAATCATTACGAATTAAAATTATGTCATACCTCATGTAAACCAAAGCATTGTCATTGAAAAGCACTTGGCATCATTTTGATGAGGTGAAAGGAGTGAAACACAATTTGTTTCTTTTGGTAGTAAAATAGAATGTCACAATTAATCGTAATACAACAAGAGTTGCTAAACGATTTAGTTTTCGATAACAAATTATCCTATACAATCGTCATAAAATAGTGAAAACGATTACCAAAGATCTCAATTTATCTTTGCAAGTCCATCTGCACAGCGATTTGCATCTAAAGGAGGCAAAGTGGTAGAGAAGAATGAAGATGCATCCAGAGTAATTTTCCATGGATGCTTTGTTGCTTGGTGCTTAAAGGTTTAAGGGGTGTATTATCCAAAAATAGAATAAAATAGAAATCTGAATTGTGTAGGAATTTAAATTTTAATGCAGTGCTGGACTTACCATACAACTCTAGCTTGTGCATTGGGCTCTCCATTGAAGATGGAATCTAGGCGGAGATGTGTTCTGTTTGGCGAGCATCTAAAAGGGCTCCTACTACTATTCCTGAGACATGGGCCGTCACCTGATAAGAACCATTGTCACATTCACTCGTACTGTTTAGCAACACTGCATGATAGTTCTTAAGCTCAAATTTTTTTACTAAGCAATAAAGATAGAATCGATTCCACTCTGATCATCGTCATAAGTCAAAACATACTTGCAAAATCAAAAGTTGTTTAAAGCTCTATTTTTAAACTCGGACCGGATCGATCGGTTCGATCGATCGAACTGGTCTGAGTTAATCCTAAAAATGAAAAAAATAAAAAACTCAGTCAAATCAGGTCAAAACCAGGTTTGACCGGAAAAATAAACCCAGTCTCTTTTTTTTTTCTTTTTACTTTTTTTGAAAGGTTAGAATATTTTTAATATGATGTTTTGATCCTTAAGTTGTTAAAAATTATTAACATACCTCAAATATTTCATACTTTATAAATATTGTATTAAAGTTTGGTGTTATTTTTCAATTAAGTCCATAATTTTAATTCTAAACTTGTTAATGCTTATTAAATAATATACATTGCTACTTGATTGCTTTAATTTATTTGTATTTTCTTATTAAATATATTTGAAACATCAAATATATATGACGTCATGTTATTAAGTATTTTACATATAATATTTTAATTTTTAAATAAATTTTATTTATGATGTCATCCGGTTTAACCCCTATCGAATCCGGTTGAATCCATTGACCCCTGATCCCTCAGTTCGACCGAGTTGATATCCGGTCCGATTCTGAAAACATAGGTTTAAAGGGCTTTTTTATAGATTGTCCAATAACAGATCCCACACATCGGATGAGTGATTATAAGATCCATTTAAGTGACCTAATATTCTTGAAAGTATGTCTTGACGAGTGATGGTAATGGAAGTCCAACCTATCTATATGTTTTCATATAAAAAAATTTATACAAGTAGTTGCTGCAAAAAAAAAAAAAAAATATCTGGATATTGCATGAACATTTAAAATCATTTTTCCTTTCATGTCTGGAAGCAGGGTGTTAGTTTGTCTGCGAAAGACAAAATATTTAACCATTAGAATATTAGCAATTTAGGGGATGGATAATAGATAATAATGCTAAAATCCTTAGGGAGTCCACCCCTTGTTTTAGTGTACCCTTACGACACATGATAGAGAAAGTCATTTAAAATTTTGATCATAAATTACTCTATACAAACAAGAAGTCTTCAATTATCTTAAGTAACCAATAAGTTTCGAAAACTATAATTAAAAATAAATAAATAAATAAATAAATAACCATGGCAACTTTTTGGGATAAAGAGGCAATGTCTTAGAAGATACTTTGGACCTGTAGAAAAGTTCCAAGGCTCAATTCACAGGTCACCTGGTGACAAAACGATGATGCCATAAATTAAAGAAATTAACTCAAGGAAGATCAGAAACATTCCCTTTTGGCCAATCGCATAATTGATATAGTCCTCTTATAAATCAAGTTGAAAATTTTTTTTTTTCAGATATTCACAAGATATGCAATGTAAGTTTCTTTGCTTTTTGAATCCTTTTTTGCCATTTAAGGTATTTTCCAAACTATCTCTTTCACACTCTGCTTTTCTACCTTTGACGACTTTCAGAACAAATCCCATGAGAAAATTCTTGGTAGGTTACAACTTGTAACGCCAAGTCACCATCCAGTAATTTACAATGCATTTTCGACGACTTTTGAAGTCTTAAAAGAAGCCTAGGTCTGAGATGACGCAGGGGAAAAATTACACTTTAAGTAATATTTTTATACATATTTTTTTTTTCTCATCATACAAGTTTGAAGTTTCTGCGTAATTTGATGACATTGTTAGAAAAAGGTGGTCAAATGCCAACACAAAAATTTGAATACTTCACAACCATAAATATGAATTTTATTGGATGCTCTGATTTAAAAATTAGGAGGATCACTATCATGTTAATTACCTAGAAAATAACCTGTTTTCAACGTTTTGACACTGTCAATTGTCAGGCTAGTTGCTGCTAATAGAAAACGTTGTCATTGGCATGCATGGGCAAAACCATCTTGTGGGTTCAGCCAATCAGGAAAGGCCAACTAATTTTAGAAATAATGTAGAATTTGTACTAATCTTTTTGTGTTTGCATGAAATTATTTAACGGTTAAATTAGGGTTGATAACCAGCTTATAAGAAATTCTTTCGACTTAATTTTCTGAACTTAAAGCCATAGTTTAGAGGTAAAATGGTAGATCAAAGACATACGTTGGTGACACATCAATTGATCAATTATCTTCTTCGTCTCTAGCTATAGAATAGAATTTCTGCATTGTATTGTTTCGATGGACCATTTAGAGGATACTGTAACTGCAAAGATAGCAACAGAGTGGACTTATTTGAGAGAATTTCAGTGAGCTTTCTCACAGGTCCCTCCACAAGAATTGTCTCTAAGAAGCAAGCCAAAGGAAAAGTGTAAGAAATAGCGGGTCGGACCATTGAATATTATTCTATCTTATACTTCTTTCTATCCCTTGTTACAACTTGCATTATAAATAATACATATATGCTTCTCTAAAGCTGTATAAATAGGATCTGCTTCCACATTGCCCTTTTCATCATCCCTTACAGTATTTCAGCAAAGAAAGCTTCACATATCTCTCCTCTAGATCGATTAAGCCTCAAGCCTCAAGATGACGGTCAGATTTTCCTCTAATTAACTCCAATTTCTGTTTTGCATTTTATCATAATAAAAAACATGTGTCTATGCAAGAGCTTGTGTATTTATTTATTCACCTGTTAAGTCGACGCAGAATCGAATGGTTTCAAATTTTAGACTAGTGTTTCTTAACATGCATGCTTGTTTTTGTGTTGCATTATTCATGCGTATGTTTATTCAGTGAAATGATGGAATTCAGCTTGTCCGTGACACCACTAAAAGTCTTTTCTTTGATAAGATTACATGTAATGTAACCCATAATCGTGGCATCCACACTAACCATTTTTTTTAAAACTGTGAATGATCTCTATTTGAAATAGGAAACTTCAACTGACGAATGACCTGATTTAGTAATAATAGTATACAAATCTAGTGAAAGTTCATGTGTGAGATTGTAAAATGAACAACTTTCGTGCATGATTATGGCTATGCATGCGCTTTTACAAATCCACTTGATTCTGATGAATTTTTATGGCTTGTCGTCCCTGCATGCAAAATTCATATTAGCATTATACGTCATGTGAAGTTTTTACAGTTTATGGATTAACATTATATCAGTCGTCGCGACAGAGAGAATTAAACAGCAAGCTGTACGTACATATTCGATTTTGTTTTCTTTTTTATGTTTTCTGCGTTATCAATTTTTACTGTGTCGTGTGGAGGCTGAAGCATTTCTTTCATCACTTCTAAGGGCTTATTATAAATCCATAGATATGAGAATTTGTGAGGCTTTGCATTCGAGTTCATGTTCAAAGTAGCCTTGAAAATATGGATCATAAGCATTATAAACCTATCCCCTCAGGTAAAAATGTGGATGAGTTGGTGAAGAAATGAATCCGTTCTTCTTATTGAAGGGTGAAAGTAAAAAGTTTAACTCTGATAGTCAATTGCCATAGCTCAGAAAACTGTTAAATTTAGTAGTCAAATTTCTTTGCGAACCACCATTGGATGGCTATTAATTAGTTGATAAATGAAATTCTGTGCGTGCAGTACTGATATCAGCTCGATGAGAGAAAACGTTTCTTCTACAGAAATAAATAGATTAAAGATGGAGGGCTAGGTTGAAATTCCTTGGAGCACAATTTATTGTTTCCATCAGATGAGGGTTTAGAAGTCTACGCCAGGAAACAGTCGGTCAAAAGTGGACTAGCTCACGCTTGACAATATTTGCACCCATTTTTTTTAAAAAACTTGTTTTCCTAACAGGGGGATGGATGGAATTTAAAAAAAAAAAAAAGTAGCAAGGAAATTAAAATGCAAAATGTCTAATTTTTGGAATCTCGACCTTAATAATTAAACCAAGGTCTCCTCGGCCAATATTTGCACACACATAATATAGTCCCTTTGATATTGTGTTTGCTTTTTCTGATGCGTAGTTGATACACTGTCTTGATGCAGTATTTCGTTTGGATTATAACGATTACAAGTAATTGATTCGTTTCATGCAGTATTGTAGTACAAGTCTTCATGATTTATGCATAAAATTTAAATAGAATAAGAACATAAAAGCGATTTAGAAACAAATAAAATTTTACCAGTGGGATCGACCGGAAAATAAACATTTAACGGGGTCTGAATCTTATTGTTATAATTATTATTTTTCGTATAGAGAACTCAAAGTCTTACCCTTAGGAATTTTGCGATTAAATCATTTGTTTTGATCATCTAACTGAACCAATTTTTCTCCTCTGCTAATTTTAGTTCGTAAAGTTTCCAAAATAGCAGAAAACAATAATTGGCTCCTCCAAATCTTGCCCTTGTGCTTTGGAATCGAATTAATAATTTTGTTCAACTAAATTATTAAGTGCCTACAAGACCCTCCTTTATGATGTCATTTGGTGAAAATTCTTGTCCGAGTTTACAAAAAATATATTTATATTGGTTATAAGTAATCATGTCAATAGTGGGGTCATTATCTAGTTAGTAGCCAATAATACATCATAATATAGTTGCTTTGGGCCTTTGTCAAAACTCCACACCAGCTATGTGTGTTTAAAAAGGATGAGGTAATAATATTTTTGTTCAATCAAATATTTTTAAAGAAAAAAGAATTGTCTGATAAGGATGAAGTCTTATCAGTTTTTTGGATTTTGGTTTAGATTGTGGAGATGAGAGTGCACATGGACTGCCCTGGATGTGAAAGCAAGATCAAGAAAGCTCTACGGAAACTTGATGGTATCAAAACCCCCCTTAAACAATATAAACAGTTCTCTGATTTTATTTTTTTTTAGTTTTCCACTTTTATTTTTGTTCTTAACAATCAATCTTTTTTTACTGGATTTTGATGTGCTTGTTACTTGTTTAGAACAGATTATTTAACTGGCTAATTGCTTTTGATCCTTTATTATTTAACTGGCTAATTGCTTTTGATCCTTCGAGCAAAGATTTAGTAAGGAAGTTAAGCTACCTTACACATTCCTAAACAATTTTTTGCTTAGATTTGACTCTTGTTCTCTAGGCAGCCTTGCTTTGAAGTGTTCAAACAAAATAACTTAGCTCCTGTTTTTGGCAATCTAGCTAGCCAATCCAACATAAATTGTTTATATATTCGATCCCAACTCAAAAGCAAACAAATTATCTTGTTTGTGGATCATCACCTAGATGTTCTGGCTTTTATGTTAAGGACAGAAGTTTCAACACAAATGTGGCTTGCATATATATATATCCCACTCATGAATTTTCATCAATTTTTAGCTTCACCTAATTAAGTTTGATTAATCTCCTACATAATTAGAATCTTCTACTTATCAAAAATTTAGAAAAAGAATGACAAGAATTATATTCCCTAATTAACACATAACTTGGAGCCACGAGTGTTCCTGGAAAACTCACTTGAATTTGTATAATCAGGGGTTGATAACGTTGATGTGGACATGGGCATGCAAAAGGTGACAGTCACTGGCTATGCAGGCCAAGAAAAGGTTCTCAAAACTGTGAGAAAAACCGGAAGACTGGCTGAGCTATGGCCATTTCCATACAACCCTGAATATCACGATTTCAACTATGCATACTACAACCACTACTACAGAAATCCGGCAACCTACTTCAGCGTTCATCCGGAGAATTATCTCGCCTCTGAGGCTACCGTTTTCACCAAGGATGACAAGTATTCTTTCTCTTCATACAATTATGAGGTGCATGGATACAATGGCCATGATCATGGCTACTATCACAAACCACCTTTCTCCACTGTGATCGATGATAGGACCAGGTACATGTTTAGCGATGAAAATGCTCATGGTTGTTCTATAATGTGACAGAAGATTGCAGTGGCAAGAGGGTTGAGCTTTGCCGAATGAATTCCTGCAGTTTAGCAGCTTTTTACATCTCAAAATGACATTGGATGTATATATAGTTAAGAGCATGCATGCCATATTATATGCATGAGAAGTGCAGCAACTGGATAATTACACCAAACGTCTATAGCCGCGCCTATCCTCGATTCGTAGTTAGTAGAGTCTTGTAACCATCGCTGCCTCGCTAGCAACCTTAATTAATATGTTGATGAATATTCTAAGCTGACTCGGGCCGCTTTTGGACTGGGGCGGGCTCACAGGTTCCATTTGATGCCATTTGGAGGTAAATTAGTAATATACCCCCAAGTTCGAAGGAAAAAAAAATAATTTATCCCCAAGGTACACCAAATTCTACTTTTTTAAAAAAAAAAAATCGGGATTTATGAGGCTGAGAGAGAAAGGGAGATTAGAACCCAGAACTTTAGATCATGACAAATCAACTGTACCTAATTTATTCCCAAATTCAAATCGAATTTATTAACACTAATCTCTAACTTTTGGGTACCTAGGATGATTTATACCGAAATTCTTCTGATTCACACCGGGGACAAACTCGCGTATAATTGTACAAAATGCAACCTGCGAGGCCGTAGATCCTTTAGACCGTCTTGTGATACTTAGGCTGCACGTATTGTGTCGTACTTTCTGTTATAGACACTTCAAGTATTTTTTGCTGTTTTGTTGTTTGGGTTTCTATCACGATTAGGAAGGGCAAATAATCTGTAAGGGCCCTAATGACCAATTTAGGTGGTAGGGACAAATACTCTGTTAAGGGCCTTAATGAGCAATTTAGGTGGTATGAATATTAATTAGATGATTTTTAACTCTCTCATTTGGCCTTCAAATAATCTGTAAGGGCTCAAGAATGCAAACGCGATACGACGGCGGGTTTCAAATTGGTGACATACCGCATATAATTACCAGCGAACCGCATCGTTGGGGGATCTCCCATTGTTACTTCGATGTAATTTTTTCAGTCATACGATTGTATGGTCAATCCATCTAAAGGCCTCACTGCCGTAATTTTGTGCAAGGGATCAGTTAGAAAGGTCACTCAACAAAAGTCTCTTCCGCCTTCCTGGGCCTCGGGTTTTGGTTTCCTTTTTCTTGCTTTGTTTCGTACAAAACCAAACTTAGCTAAACAAGTGACATGGAGGAGGAGAAGATGGAAACCGCCTTGTTTGCCAGGCAAGTTTTTGCCAAGTTTTTAAAAAATTTTAATTACAGTAATATCAAAAAACTTTTCAAAATTTTTAGACTATACATTTCAAAATATTAAAAAATTTACGCATTTCAAAAAATTTTTAAAAAACTTCTACATTAAGTTACAGTAAAATTTTAGACAAACACCCAAAAAACTCACTTGCCAAATGGGGTTGCGGATTCTTGCAGATCAGCAATGGTGTCGCGGTGGAAGTGGAACCACATATACTTGAGATTGGGCAATTGGCCCTCCTCAAGTTTTAGAAAATTGTGTAAAAGGTTTAAAATTTTCTAATTTTCACCATATTTACACCCCCATGAATTTTATAAAAGTACACTATTGCCCCTCCATTCAAAAATTTTTTAATCCGAATTGGCACTTGAGAAATTTACAAAATTTCACACTTCCATATGCATCTCCTTCTTAAAATTAATGAAAATTTCTCCCCATATGTAAGAATTTTACTTTTCAAGAAATTATTATTTTTATTCTAAACTAAACCTAGATGTCACTTGGTAGCCCCTCAAAAAAATGTTTCAATTCTTTTTACCTTAAATCAGAAGCTTGGTTCATGGTAAACGTTAAGGGGTACGCAGCGGCTTACAATGACCATAATCTTGCTCTCTAGCAATCGGGATCCATGTTACTCGACTGTATTTGATGCGAGGACCAGTGCAAGATTTAGCTACAAAAAGGGTCATCATTGTGAGCTTCACTGGTGGTTTTTTTCTTTCTCTCCTAAGAGTCATTTGTGACAGTTAACCATCATTCTCGTATGCAAATTCAGTCGGTCTATTAACAACAAGATTTCCCTATTAGCAACATAAAAATCATTCCCAGAAAAGAATCTAAAGGTAGAAC
Source organism: Coffea arabica (assembly GCF_036785885.1). Taxonomy (NCBI): domain Eukaryota; kingdom Viridiplantae; phylum Streptophyta; class Magnoliopsida; order Gentianales; family Rubiaceae; genus Coffea; species Coffea arabica. The sequence goes on from NC_092312.1 coordinate 13,520,820, forward strand.
CACCGATCTCTATACAACTCTCCCCAGCCGTCTTCTTTAGTCCTACGTTCCTCATACTTCCTCGTAGGCTTTCTGCTTTCTCCCACATGCCAACTTCAGCGTACTTGTTCGCTACCATTACAAGATTGCCACTCCTCCTTGGTTCTAATTCAAGCAACTTTTGTCTAACCTTTTCTGCCAGCCCAGTACGATCATTAATGTCATGAATGTTGCAGGCGCTAAGCAACGTCCTCCATATAGTTGCATCAGCCATAGTCGGCATACTTAAAATGAAATTATAAGCTTCCTCAAGATGTCCAGCGCGGCCTAAGATGTCTACCATGACTGCACAATGTACCATCATGGGTTTGATCCCATGAATGTGTTCCATTTCGTAAAAGAAGCGACGCCCATAATCCACCAGTCCAGCATGGCTACAAGCGCAAAGGACCCCGAGATAGGTCACATAATTAGGTTCAATCAAACTGTTCTTCATAGCCTTGAAGAGTTGAAGGGCTTGAAAAGCAAAACCATGCTGAGCTAATCCCATAATCATGGCACTCCAAGTCCAGACATTTCGGTCGCTCATCCCATTGAAAACAAGTCTTGCATAATCCACAATGCCACATTTTCCATACATGTCAACGAGAGCTGTGCCCAACTGACAATTAACAACCATAGCTGTAACAATAACTTGAGAATGTATCCATTTTCCCAAACTCAAGTTGCCCGTTCCTGCACAAGTTGAAAGCAGAATCACCATGGTAGTCTCATCCGGTTCCAACCCAGAACTCCTCATGCTTAAAAAAACCTCAATTGCCTCTCTGAACCATGAATTTTCAACGAAAGCAGAAAGCATTGAATTCCAAGATACTACAGTCCTGTAGGACATTTCATCAAACACCTTGTGCGCATCAATAATTTTTCTACAACACCCATAAAAGTGAATCAAAGTATTCTGGACGTACACATTTGTATCTAAACCACGCTTCTTGACATCAGCGTGAATCTGCCTCCCATCATAGAGGCCTAAGACGGAAGCACACCCCTTGAATAGGAACGGGAAGGTGTATTCATTGGGCAAAGCTCCAGAACGCCGCATTGCCTGGAAAACCTGTAGGGCCTCTCTTTGCAAACCTCCCTTGGACGTTGCATAGGCCCTAATAAGATCGTTCCAACACCTGGGCATCGAAAGTCTTGGAGGGAAATTATCGAAGCCGTAGTCCGTCTGTTATACTCCTCGTCATTTCGGACGCTTCACTCATTGAATTCCCTCAACGCGGTAGGATTGATTGACATCTCAAGAATCAAACCATATGGTTTGTGGAGTATAAAGTAGAGGAGTGGATAGCGATCCCTCATTCGCAACCTCGTTATGTACTGATGTGAAAGTTCCATTCAACAATAAACATAGCCGGACTAATTAGTACAATAATTTATCCAATTTTCATATTTCTTTCTTCACAGGACATAAATCTAAAAATACTAATGCCAATTCTATGCTTTCAAATGCCTAATGGTTCTTGGAGCTATATTACGCAAAATGGTCTTTAAGATGTTATCACCCTTTTTTTTTGGGAAAATCATTAAAAATGTTTTTTACATTTTATCAAATAAATTTTTTCGTCTTTCATTTTTAAAATGGTAACTTTACATCTCTTATAAAATCAAATCAGTAAAATTTGATCCCAATATAAGTTTTGGATCATGTTTTACCTTAAATCTATCATGTGACTCACACATAGTTATTTTCTTAGGAGCAAAAAGGCTTAGATACCATTTGCAATTAAATAAATAATTTGATTTATATTCATTTTTGTTCCTAAAAAAGTAAAATCTAATCTGAATCATATCCGTTTTCCCCCCACGCAAGTGGGATCCAATCCATATTCATTTTGTCATTAGAAAATGAGATATGACCTTTTTGTACATAAAAAATAATTACATGTGGGTTACATGGTAATTTCAAACTAAAAAGTGGTCGAAAACCTAAATTAAGACTAAAATTTGCTAAATTGAATTTGTAAGGACGTAAAGTTAACGTTTTAAAATGAAAGACAAAAAAATTTATTTTATACAAGAGTCGATTGATTGAATTAAACATTCAGGGGTGTGATGTGAGAGATTTTTTGAGAGATTTATTGGAATCAACAGTTATCCTAAGGGTAAATTGCTTCTAACCCCTCTAATTTTATGTAATGCCAAATGAATCCCCTAAATTTTCAAAATAGCCACATAACTCTCTTATGATTTTATGTAAAGTAAAAAAAAGAATGGAATGCACAATCAGTTATAGCATTTATATCAAATGCACTCTAAAAGCGCGTGCAATAGAATCTTGATATCTATGTAACTCCTTTATAATTTATATAAATATCTACTGCTGCACATTGCAGAATTCTTTGGTTGTGACTCCTCATGATGGTATCATATATTGCACTACTGGCATTTTGGATGATCTGAACAGCAATTCGTTGCTAAAGCGGAAAAGCAGAGGATCTATTACTTATAAAGCAAACTTTGCAAAATGGTATGTAAAAAAATTTCTTATGCAAATATTGTAGGTTGAAGTCAAGGTTGTGTGTGATAAAATGTCATTGTAGGCATGGGATCACATTGTGCTTCGAGGGAGAACCATTTCTTAGTGGACATCTGTTTACTGTGCAGAACTATCTTCTGGGATGTAGGAATGAAAAGCCAAAAGGTTGGTGAATCATTTAGCTACGTTTCAGATTTGGCTTTACGTTTGTACTTGTTTTAGGCTTACTGAAGTACCTTAAAGGAACTTGCAAAGCACAAATTTTGTAGTCTAAAATCTCAATCTATGGGTTAAGTAAAGGCTATTAGCCTGTATGCATCTTTCAAAACTTACTGCAATAAAGAGAATTTGGAACCCTGCTTCTTGGTTCTCTTTTTCCCTTTATGTTGCTACAATTATGCATAACAAATTGCTCAAAGTTACAATTTCTTATGGTTGGTGACCATTTTCTTTTTTTTCCTTTACAATCCTTGTAGGCTCGAGAAAGGCATCAGTTGAGTTGCCTCCAGAACTTTGTAAAGTGATGATGTCTCCTATATCCATTGGTTCAGTATCTTCCTTCGCATATGCTCCATCCATCATACAACGGATAGAGTCCTTGTTAATAGCTGGCAACTTGAAAAGGATGCTAATGGACGACTGCAAGCTCAATGATATGATTCCGACGATCAAGGTTTATCCTCCAACTATGGCTTAGAAAGTATACTATGATGGTCTCTCATTTTATTTTATTTTTTTTCTTGTGTGCTTGTCAAATTAGGACTAGTGAAAGACTTGCATTGAGATCCTTCCATGCTTGAACAAAGAAAGGTTTTCTGTCATGCAATGAACAAGCTGAGTTGGTTAGAGCTTTACATCATATAATAATGAGGGTTTAAGCCCCATTTCGTCCCCTTTTAACTGGAGAAGACTAATAACAATAGCAAAGGGATTCCTATAACTTAATCATAGTAAAACACAACTGTGTTGCAAGATTGCTTCAATGTGATTCAAAAAATAGTACTATGGTTATTTTTTTGTACTGGATATAGATTCATAAATCCTCTTAACTAGTTACACGCGGATAGGCATAAGCTCATTTTAGAAAACTGCTACCAAATACAGCTGTTAGAATGAAATGTCAAAAGGTTTGATCTTATAGGTAGAATCTATATTGCATTACAGCAGGCCTTTTAATTTTAACCATAAGCTACGCACAGCCTAGCTTGTCAAAGGTAACAGAACAAGATGAGGTTATTTGTCCATCAAACCTACATAAATATTTCAGTGTACTAGCATTAGTTGTAAGCTAAAGCAAGCTGGTAGATACTTTAAAACCTGAAGTCCAGTTTGAATGTCTCAATCTTTATGAAAAGCATTCTTACCAGCTTTTTTTTCTTTTTTCTTCATTGGCTTGTTTGCAAAGGACCCAAAGTTGAAAGTAGTAGCTAGGAGTTGCCTCATAAATATTTTGAAACTAACATATGCACATTTACGTCTATATTTTTTGTTTTGGAGCTAATTTACCGTCCATTTTATAGTCAAATATTCTTGACAAATCTGTTAGACTCGCACTATTGAAGAGAATTTCAACAGATTTCTCTGTGCTAATGTCTTTCTGCTTTTAGGTCTTGGAGGCAATTACGACTGAAAATTGTCAAGAGAATTTTAATTTGAAACTATTGGCAACCCTTGGAGACTCCTTTTTGAAATATGCTGCGAGTCAACAACTATTCAAGAGACATCAAAATCACGACATAGGTCCTCTTACGGTGGACAGGATAAATATTATCTCCAACAAAGCGCTATGCAAGCTAGGATGCCATAAGAAGATACCGGTAACTTTTTTCTTTTTTTAACTTACTGTTTTATTGCAGTGTCCATTATGAACTTTTCGCAAGAGAGACTCTCAGGTAGAGAGGTGTAAACGAAAGTCTAGACAAGGAGGAGAGATGCAGTCTAGGCTGTTGAGAAATTTTAGGTAGACTAGTAATAGTTAACGTGATTTGCACGTGATTATAATATCTTAAAATATATTATTCTTTAGATACTAAAAAATTTTTATGAAATTTTGATCACTAACATCTTAATATAGTATTTTTATATTATTTATTTTTTAAGCTAGTTACTTTTAAAAATTTTATTAAATGAAAAGAGACAGAAAACATTCCAATGTAGTTGACATATCCCTAAAGATTAAATTGGAAATCATGAATCAAACACTTTTTGATTTATAACTTGAACTCTAACATATCAAATATTATCATGTTTTACCAAAATTATTGTATATTCATGATTCTATTGCATATAAATCACAATCATCACAATTTTTATAAACGAAGAATATAATTAAGTTAGGAAAATAAACATACATGTAATTTGAATTCTTTGTATTATGTCAATTCTATTGCTGTCAATAATAGAGTATAAATGATCCACCATGTAAAGTTTTTTTGGTTTATATATTCTAACAACTGAAAATTTATAGATAGAGATAGTTGAAATTTTTCTATTTTCCTTTTCTTTTATTCATGTTTTTAGCACAATACAATGCGAAACAAAAGCAACAATTCTACTTTTTTCATATGAGCACAATATTTTTTATTTTAGTATTATTTTTTTTATGATCATGGAATTGGAATGAGAAGTGTGGCCAATTAATAATTTTAACATTAAGTTTTTGTATATTGCAGTGTTTTAGTTTTTAATTGCTAACTTTTAATCCATAACCGCTATCATTAATATCAATTATTGGAATGCACTAAATCTATCTAATTACAATTGTCACCATAAATGAAATTTAACTAATTTTAAAGTTGTTCATTTCATAACCGCTTCCATTATTCACTAATATTGCAATACAATAAATATATCTAATCATTAGAAAAATAAGGGTATTTTGGACATCACCAAAAACAAATTTGGATATCATTTTGAATTTATCATTCTCCATTTTAAATTTACTCTTATTATAATTCTTATTTTATCGTTGGAAATAGTTTCTGACTTGACGGATGGATTTGGTTTGCTCAAACCAATACAAATGAAGCATTACCATATTATTGTAAATAACAATGTTTGTCTTCTCTTGGATATCAGTCATATGGATGTTGTCTTTGGTATTATTTGAATTGTATTCTAACTTTTTAATTCATTTGCTATTTACTTTATGTCATTTTATAAATAGTTTTCAATTTTTTTTTTCAGTTTCTCTTGTTTCGATCGGTTGCTAATAATGATAACAGTGATTCGTATGGTGCTATTTCAGATTTCTTTTTTCTAGTTTAATACTGCTATATCAGTTATAAAGGTGTCATCATTTTTTGTATATTGAATTTCCATTGGATGTAACATGAAAAATTCTTGATATTGGTAAAAAGTACATAATTGTAAAATTTACTCGCGATATTTGTGTGAAGATATACGGATGAATAAGGATTTTCTTGTCCTTGTTTCTCCATTTTCTAGAGAATATTTATTTTTTGAAATTGATTTTTTTTTAACAATCTCAACTAATGACTAATGAGAAATTTCTCATACTTCAATCAAAAAATTTTGGTACGTATAATAATTTGAGACGGAGTCCAAGGGTAGGTAAATAGTTCTTAATGAGCAATTTTTAATTCTAATTACCAATACTATTAAAATGTAATCAATTGGTGTTTTATTTCTTTTAATTAGTGTCATATTAAAATGCAATTATTCTAATTAAAAGATACAAGGGTAATTTAGGAATAACAAAAACTAAGATAAAAAAGTGCTCACACTTGCACTCCCTAGAACCAACATTCATACTTTTTATATAGTAATGATAATGATAATGATTAAGAAATTGAATAATAACTGCACTTACTTTCAGACTGTCTAAAAGAAAAAGAAACTATATTGAGAACTTGAATAGTTGGGATAGATCAAAAGTGGGGTTGAAGGTTGGAGGCATATTGTAATTGCATCATCAAAATATCACAATTGGTGTATTTAAACTTTTTCATGGAGAGCACCACAAAACAGAGTTATCTTCTTTTAATTTTGGTTTGAAATTTTTGTCCAGCTGAAAACTGTCTTTTCAAAATTTTCCCTGTTTAGACCAGAGAATTGCCAAGTTAGTCAACTCAATTTTTTCTTAGTAGGAGAGGGGTGGAATTTGCGAAGCGGGGAGGGGGAAGACGGGAATTGAACCCAAGGCCTTTAATTCGTGGGTCTCAACCTTAGCTACTACTAGACCAAGACGACCTCAACAGTCAACTCAATTTATTATACATACTTGATCAATTCAGTTTAGTACTTTAGTCTCATGAACTTTCTTCAGCTTACAGTAATATTTGTTTTGCTTTATGACTTGAGTATTGGATTTTGTATTTGGCTACTACATTGATGCATATGATGGTAACTCATCTTTTGATCATCATCGATGGTGTTCTATCTCTGCGTCTTCATGGTTTACTTCATCATTTACTGTATTGAATTGCACTGCTAGTTATTGCCTTGAGTAATATACACAAACTGTTCTATTTGCTCATCTGACTTCAGTTTTAAACTTCAGGGGTTTATCCGCAATGAATGTTTTGATCCTAAAACATGGATCATACCTGGTGATAACTCTCAAACCTACACACTGCGGAAAGAAGTGCTTTCAAATGAAAGAATTGTTTATGACAGGGAGACAAGTAAGACGGTTGCTGATGTAATTGAGGCCCTTATTGGTGTATTCATTTGTACAACAAGTGAAAGAGCAGCCTTAGCGTTTATGAAATGGATGGGCTTTGAAGTTGACTTCATTTATGTTCCGTACAAAAGGCCAGTCCCTGCAAATCCAGAGAAGCTGGTCGATCTGAAATTTTTCAAGAAACTATTGAATCAATACTCATTCCGTGATGCTTCTCTCCTTGTTGAAGCACTTACTCATGGTTCTTACGTGCGACCCGAGAGGCCCACATCCTATAAGGTAATCTTTTCCCATCCTTTTTCTCATGTTGTTATGAAGGTAACCCGTTCTAATTGTTTTTGACGAATTCATGATCTTGTTGGAGATGTCTTCATTGTTTCTGATGTCTTATTATCTCAACTTGATTGTGCATAGGCATGTCATTTCGGTGTGTCAAATGTTCCTGCAAAAGTGTGAAGCACTTAATTCTCGTCTGCTGAAATATCTTTTTGGTTCCTCATCTGGCTTTACCGTTTTCCTCGGTATTGAATTTAGTGGTTCAAGATATATATTGCATCAAATAGAATCTCTTTGATGGGTGTGCTGCTGATGTGTTTGCTTTTTGAAGTTTAGTGCCATATTTCATACTAAAAGTAGTGTCATTAGCTGTATTTTGAGGTGGAGTTGATTAGTTATCTACAGATTTGCTAGATCATTCAAGTCTATTTGAATTACCATTTATATTTTGGAGCCACCAGATGAAATCAGAATTAACTACCACTTTAAGAGGGGAAGTCATAGTATTACTTGTTTAGTTGATCATAGCCCTGGAGATATATGCTTCTCCACACATGACTAATCGATAAGGTGCAAAACTAGATGTTACATGGGAGCGTTTGCTTGTTCTGGTTCTTCAATAGCTAGATTGCTTGCATGATCCTTGTATCATGCACTAGTTTGAATTTGTCAATAGTTCCATACTGCAGATATCACTGGCATGCCTTCTAGTAAAGATATTATTGTGGATCTTTCATGTTTACATATGTTTCCGTTTGAATGGAATTTGCAGCGTCTGAAATTTCTTGGGGATGCGGTGCTGGAGTATCTCATCACCATGCACTTCTACAATAAGCATCCCAATCTGTCTTCTGGATTATTAACAGATTTAAGGTCAGCTTCTGTGAACAATGACCGCTATGCACGAACTGCAATTAAAACTGGGCTTCATAAGCACATTCTACATGATTCACAAGACCTGCAGCGGCGCATTCTCGCAATTGTTAAAAATTTTAAGCAATCATCACAAGACTCGACTTTTGGGTGGGGGTCAGGGCCAGTGATCAAGGTAATCCTCCATCTTTGATGTAAAATAAAAAAACAATCTTTATTATTTTAGCTGTAGAACGGTGTTGCTTATTTTTGATGTTTCTTTTGAGTATTTAGTTGCTAACAACCTCATATTTTTCAGCTTCTTGCAGATATTATAAAATCTCTTGCCGGGGCAATATACGTTGATTCTGGATATGACAAAGAGGTTGTATTTCGAAGCATAAAGCCACTTCTTGAGCCTCTGCCTACCCCTGAGACTTTAAAGCTCCAACCTGTAAGGGAACTGGAGGAATTGTGTGCAAAGGAACACTTCGACCTGAAGGAGGAGGATGGCAAGCTTAAGGTTAATGCAAATGGTGTCATTTATGCTCGCAGACTAAGTGCAGCAAACAAGAAGACAGCAAGAAAAACAGCATCCATGGCTATTCTGGCGAAGCTGAAGAAAAATAAGTTACACCGGGGAGAGCCACATTCAGGGGTGTGATGTGAGAGAGATTTTTTGAGAGGTTTATTGGAATCAACCGTTATCCTAAGGGTAAATTGCTTCTAACCCCTCTAATTTTATGTAATGCCAAATGAATCCCCTAAATTTTCAAAATAGCCACATAACTCTCTTATGATTTTATGTAAAGTAAAAAAAAAAAACGGAATGCACAATCAGTTATAGCATTTATATCAAATGCACTCTGAAAGCACTTGCAATAAAATCTTGATATCTATGTAACTCCTTTATAATTTATATAAATATCTACTTTACCCTCTCGTGATTTTTTTTAGTTATCCACGTAATCCCCGTATACTTTCATGCAAGGGAATTAACCTACTGATTGATTTATCATTTAAGTAAAGACATTATTGGTATTTCAATTGACGACATTACATAGATTATTTTCCGTCAAGATCCCATTTTACATAAAATTATAAGGGATAAAGTGGCCATTTTGAGACGTTAGAGGATCATGCAACAATAAATGAAACTACAGCGTTACATTTATTATATCTCTACATTTAAACACTTTCTCAAATTAGTTCATTTTTTGCCAAAAAATTAACACATCAAACCCTCTCCACTCATTTGCCAAACCCTTTGATTAAATAATAACAATGAAACACGCAACTATGTAATTACATGGAGCAGTACTTAAGAGCTATGAAAAATCCTAAAATGTGAAAATCTTTATTATTGGCATTGGATTCACAGTTAGGCACGTAGTTACAGCACATGTCATCCGAGAATGTGAAAATCCTCAAAATGTTTGGGAATCTAGACCTCAAACGAACACGGACACTCTCGTACTACCACCGCCTTAGGAAATGGACATGTTGTCCTCTGAAGTTCCTCTCCACTTGCTGAAGTGCCCGACAAAAGCAAAAGTCAAGCTAAAGTCTCTTCCTCTCACTTTCAAGATCAAGACAAAACTCAAAAGGACTCATTAGTGGTATTTTAGCCCCGCTTTAGTATTATTACGTTACTTTCGCTTTATCTTCCTTGCTGCTGAAGCAAAACAAGCCCATAGGTCCTCGTCTTCCCTCCTCCGGTTCTCTGCGATGTGTATGAGATAAAAATATATTTACGAAAAATATAAAAAAATTTTTTTTTAAAAAAAATTACTTTTCAAACAAGGATGTGTATCTGCCAAGGAGATTCAGATCTGTTGGTGTTTATACGTCGCCTTCATGATTTTCGATGATTGTATTTTGTAACAACATTGGTAAATAATACCACTTTGGAACAAAATGTTACTAATTGCAAAGGAAACTTGTTGCAAACCTCAAAAAATTAATGATGACAAAGAAAGAATTTCAGTGGAAAACGTGAGAGTATTATATATTCCACAGAGAAATTTTCTTTTTTGATCGTTTTTTGGTGATTACGATTAAAAAAGAAAAGCAAAACTAAATTAGGCTTAAGAGAACTAATTTGGCAACGTACGTACGATGGTGTTAATAGGAACCATTTTTACTTATTCGGTGAAATTATTCATGACAATATCATCAAATAAACTCTCGAGTTTTAGCCAAATTATTTTGGCAAGTCGAGAATTTATTAAGAAAGGGTTGATTCAGTACAAATTGCAGTTGGAGAAGAGCTCGTCCGCGTTTGACCTAAAAATGGAATCCAGTCATGCTCCTCCAGGAAAAATATCACTGCCCAAAAAAGTGGTCGAGGAACATGGGAGAAAGGCTAATTCCATCTTAAGATTCCCTACTCATTCCACTCAACCCAAGGCTAATTTTTTAATTTAAGGATCTTTTTCCAGCGACTGCTCCAAAGCACTCGTTAGTATATTTAAATTATATATTGAGCTTATCATGTAAATACACACACACCCTCTATTTATTATATACTTGTATTTAAAATACTTTCTTAAATTAATTCAGATTTGTTAAAAAAATTAATACATGAAACCCTCTCAATTGACACGGGACACTGGTTAACCGAATGGTTTGATTAAATAATAATAGAACACAGCCATGCAAACCTGCCTGAGGGATTAGGGGAGGGGGAAGGAAAAAAAAAAAAAAAAAGGTTAGGCACATGGGAATTTTTTTTTTTTTTTTTGGAAAAGAAGGCACATAGTTACATTTCACATTTGGAAAAGTGTCCTGTGAAGTTCCTCTCCACGAGCTGAAGTGCTAGACAAATGCAAAAGTGAAGCTGAAGTCTCCCCCTTTCACTTTCGAGACTTTTTATTAGTGGTATTTCAGTCCCACTGTTTAGTATTACTCTCACGGCATCTTCCTTGCTGCCAAAGCAAAACAAGCCCATAAATCCTTTCATTTCTCCCTCTGGCTCTGATCATTGCGAATTGTGTATCTGCACTGAGGTTTTTGTACTACTGTAAGTAAAGCTTTCCTTATTACCAAGTTTATTAGTTCTTTTGCTTCTCTTAATAATTTGCTGCATGAAAGATATCATATTAGTTAATCAATTTTTCTGCTTTATACTTGTACCCTTTCTTTTGTGTAGTTTCTCTGAGTTTCTAAATTGAATCCTTGTTACTCTATTGAAAGAGGTCTCTGCTTAGTTGTATCAAGGGATATTCATATCTTTATCCTTTAGTCGTATTAAGGGATATTTATATCTTTGTTGTTCTTAGAATAGGGTGTGAAAATAACATATTAGAAATCATGGTGAAAGTTTGATTAGTCCCTTTTACTGTTCAGGCAAGAGCAGTTGTTTTTTATTCTCAATTGTTGAAATCAAATTCTTTTTTACTTAAATTCCGTTCAGGGTTCTGACACAAACTTTTTTTTTTTTTGTTTTTGGAGATAGAGAGGACAAAAGAAGCTAACGGAATTGGTGATTCCGTTTGGATTAGCTATTTTTAAAGGTGTTTTTGAAATATTTTACTGTAGCAGCATTTTTTTAAAATTTTTACCAAAGATGTTTTTTGTGGTGTTTTTGGAATATATTTTGGGGACGTATTTTGTGATGCTTTTTGTGATGTTTTTGAAGGTGTTTTTGAAATTTATTTTCGGGTGCCTTTTAAAAATAAAAAAAAAATTAGAATACTTTTTAAAAATTTTTAGAATATTTGAAAAGCAGGCGAATCCAAACGGAGTTGAGGGCAATGTAGAGGCTCTAGAGCAGTGTAAGTTTTGAGTACCTTTCCTTCTTATTGATTTACCTAATAAAAAGAATAACAGTTCTTTTTTTTTTTTTTCTAGTTTTATGGTTGTTACCATTTTTTTTTCTTTTAATAATTCGCTTCATCTGAATGAATAGGTGATCAAGCACATGATGAGGAACATATGCAGTATGTCCCTTCGGAATTGGTTGGTTGTCCTGGGAATGAGTCTGAGACATTGTATCATTGCTACCAAATTGCTCTTCAGCCTGATTTTAGTTGCAACACCATGCCTCACGATATTTTGCTTGCTACAAGAGCAAGGCTTGAATTTGATGATGAGACTCTGAATTTTGAGTTAGATGTGCCCAGAGGCAGCTTAAAGATACGAATGAAATATGTTAGACGTATTAAACTCGCGTCTGAAGAGGTAAATATCATAAATGACAATGCCAAAGTGATATTTCCTGTAACATATTAAGTGTTAGACAAAGAATTTAGTCCTATTTTGATCATGCGACATCTCTTTTGCCAGGTTGTTCTTTGCCAGAAGTTTCAAGTTACACTTTTAAGGCTGCTCCTTGATCACAATCAGAATAAGCTTAAGGAAGCATTGAGTGGATTAAATCGAAACAGTCAACGTGATGTCTTTGATTATCTTCTGATTCCATCTACAAGCCCGCATGAAAATCCATCAATTGATTGGAAGTGTGTTAGTTCTGTTCTATTTCCTCAGGGAAACATGTCAGATAAGCATATGCATGGTTGTTCTAACAGAGTTCAAGTGCACACAATAAATGGATTGATCTGCCGCTGCACATTGCAGAATTCTTTGGTTGTGACTCCTCATGATGGTTTTATGTATTGCACTACTGGCATTTTGGATGATCCGAACAGCCGGAAAAGAAGAGGATCTATTACTTATAAACCAAACTTTGCAAAACGGTATGTAAAAAAATTTCTTATGCAAATATTGTAGGTTGAAGTCAAGGTTGTGTGTGATAAAATGTCATTGTAGGCATGGGATCACATTGCGTTTTGAGGGAGAACCATTTCTTTGTGGACAGCGTCTGTTTAAGGTGCAGAACTGTCTTCTGGGATGTAGGAATCAAGAGACAAAAGGTTGGTGAATCATTTAGCTACGTTTCAGATTTGGCTTTAAGTTTGTACTTGTTTTAGGCTTACTGAAGTACCTTGAAGGAACTTGCAAAGCACAAATTTTGTAGTCTAAAATCTCAATCTATGGGTTAAGTAAAGGCTATTAGCCTGTATGCATCTTTCAAAACTTACTGCAATAAAGAGAATTTGGAACCCTGCTTCTTGGTTCTCTTTTTCCCTTTATGTTGCTACAATTATGCATAACAAATTGCTCAAAGTTACAATTTCTTATGGTTGGTGACCATTTTCTTTTTTTTCCTTTACAATCCTTGTAGGCTCGAGAAAGGCATCAGTTGAGTTGCCTCCAGAACTTTGTAAAGTGATCATGTCTCCCATATCCATTGGTTCAGTATCTTCCTTCGCATATGCTCCATCCATCATACAACGGATAGAGTCCTTCTTAACAGCTGGCAACTTGAAAAGAATGCTAATGGACGACTGCAAGCTCAATGATATGATTCCGACGATCAAGGTTTATCCTCCAACTATGGCTTAGAAACTATACTAAGATCGTCTCTCATTTTATTTTATTTTATTTTCTTGTGTGCTTGTCATATTAGGACTAGTGAAAAACTTACATTGAGATCCTTCCATGCTTGAGCAAAGAAAGGTTTTCTGTCATGCAATGAACAAGCTGAGTTGGTTAGAGCTTTACATCATATAATAATGAGGGTTTAAGCCTCTTTTCGTCCCCTTTAACTGGAGAAGACTAATAAAAATAGCAAAGGCACGAATCTTTTTTTTTTTTTTTGGACGATACATAGAAACATTTATTAATATGTTGCAAATGAGTTGCAGAGAACATAGCTCTGTAACATTAGCTATCTATCTGTGAAGGAGTATCTTCATTTCCAATATAAAACCCAATAAAAATTACTAGAAAACAGCTGTTTGGAATTCCTTCATTCCAATACCTGTCCCAATGTCCCTTGTTAAGGATGAAAGGATGACATTCCTGCATGAAGCCACAATATGTCTCACATTATGGACTACAGATTAAGTATAAACATAGGTGAACAAATAATAGCCTAGAATAGTACATAATTCCTTGCTCTGCATTACTCATATACACTTGCAGCTAAATCCAACCTTTTTCTGCAGCGATGTTTCTGCAAAACCATTAATTTGTTACTGCAAAGCATATGAACCTCTATATAAGAAACATAAACTGCACTAGCAAGGGAACAGTTTCACCAAACTTTGATCTGCTTTGCTCATGGCTAGATTATGTAATTGTGGTTGGGGCCCGAAGGGAGAAGAATTTGGTTTCTACACTCTTTTTATTTACTTTATTCTTCACTCAAGCCAAAAAATGAAAAGTTTACTTGTCATTTCCTTTCTTGTTCTCTGTTCCCATCTTCCTATAACTTAATAATAGTAAAACACAACTGTGTTGCAAGCTTGCTTCAATGTGATTCAACAAATAATGCTATGGTTATTTTTTTGTACTGGATATAGATTGATAATTCCTCTAACTAGTTATACACGGATAGGCATAAGCTTATTTTAGAAAACTGCTACCAAAAACAGCTGTTAGAATGAATTGTCAAAGGTTTGATCTTATAGGTAGAATCTATATTGCATTACAGCAGGCTTTTTAATTTTAGCCATAAGCTACGCACAGCCTAGCTTGTCGAAGGTAACAGAACAAGATGAGGTTATTTGTCCATCAAACCTACATAAATATTTGAGTGTACTAGCATTAGTTGTAAGCTAAAGCAAGCTGGCAGATACTTTAAAACCTGAAGTTCAGTTTGAATGTCTCAATCTTTATGAAAAGCATTCTTAGCAGCTTTTTTTTTCTTTTTTCTTCATTGGCTTGTTTGCGAAGGACCAAAGTCGAAACTAGTAGCTAGGAGTTGCCATATGAATATTTTGAAATTGACATACGTACATTTACGTCCATATTGCTCCTTTTGGAACTATTCTACCATGCATTTTGTAGTCAAATATTCCTGACAAATCTGATAAGACTTTCACCATTGAAGAGAATTTCAATAGATTTTCCCCGTGCTAATGTTTTTCTGCTTTTAGGTCTTAGAGGCAATTACGACTAAAAATTGCCGAGAGAATTTTCATTTGACATCATTGGCAACCATTGGAGACTCCTTCTTGAAATATGCTACAAGTCAACAACTATTCAAGACACATCAAAATCACAACAATGGTCTTCTTACTGAGGAGAGAACAAAAATCGTCTCCAACCTCGCACTCTGCAAGCTGGGATGCGATAAGAAGATATCGGTAAAATTTCCTTTTTTAAGTTACTGTTGTATTGTAGTGTCCATTATGAATTTTTCATAAGACAGACTGTCAGGACTCAGGAAGAAAGGTGTAAAGAAAAGTCTACACAAGGAAGAGATATGCAGTCTGGTTTGTGGTGAAATTAAGAAATTGAGTTGAACCGCAATTAATTTCAAGCTGTCTAAAATGAAAAAGGGATTATACTAAGAACTTGAATAGTTTGGATAGATGAAAAGTAGGAGGGAAGGTTGGTGGCATATTGTAGTTGCATCATTACAATATTTAATCTTTTCCACGAGAGTACCACAAAGCAGAGTTATCTACTTTTACTTCGGTTTGAAATATGAGTTCTTCTGAAAACTGGCGTTTCAAGTTTTTCCGGTTTAGATCAGGGTAATAACCGACTTAGTGAACTCAATTTCCTATATGTATTTGATCAATTGAGGTTAGTCCCGTGTAGTTCTTTCAGCTTATAGTAACATTTGTTTTTTGTTCCATGACTTTTGAGTGTCAGATTGTTAATTATCTTTTGAGCATCACCAATAGTGTTCTATCTCCGCCTCTTCATGGTTACATTCGTTATCCACTATATTGACTTGCTCTGCTAGTTATTGCCTTGAGCAATATATACAATCCTTGCTTTTTTTCTCATCTGACTTCAGATTTAAACTTCAGGGGTTTATCCGCAATGAATGTTTTGATCCTAAAACATGGATCATACCTGGTGATAACTCTCAAACCTACACACTGCGGAAAGAAGTGCTTTCAACTAGAATAATTGTTTATGCCAGGGAGAAAAGGACGATTAAAATTAAGACGGTTGCTGATGTAATTGAGGCCCTTATTGGTGTATTCATTTGTACGACAAGTGAAAGAGCAGCCTTAGCGTTCATGAAATGGATGGGTTTTGAAGTTGATTTCGTTTATGTTCAGTACAAAAGGCCAGTCGCCGCAAATCCAGAGAAGCTGGTTGATCTCAGATTTTTCAAGTCTCTATTGAATCAGTACTCATTCCGTGATGCTTCTCTCCTTGTTGAAGCACTTACTCATGGTTCTTACGTGCGACCCGAGAGCCCCACATCCTATGAGGTAATCTTTTCCCTTCCTTTTTCTCATGTTGTTATGAAGGTAACCCGTTCTAATTGTTTTTGACGAATTCATGATCTTGTTGGAGATGCCTTCATTGTTTCCTCATTTTTTTTTTCACAACTTGATTGTGCATAGGCATGTGTTTTTGTTATATCAAACTTTGATTTCCTGGAAAATTGTGAAGCACTTAAATCTCATCTACTGAAATATCTTTTTGGTTGCTCGTCCGGCTTTAGTATTTTTCCTCAGTATTCAGTTTAGTGGTTCAAGATATATATTGCACCAAAAGAGAAGCTGTTTGATGTGTATGTTGATATTATTTGCTTGTAGAGATTAGCTTTTTGAAGTCTAGTGCCATATTTCATACTACAAGTAGTGTTATTAGTTGTACTTTTTAGGTCGAGTTGATTAGTTATTTACAGGTTTACTAGATCATTCGAGTCTATTTGAATTACCATATGTATTTTGGAGCCACCAGATGAAATCAGAATTAGCTACCGCTTTACGGGGGAAAAGTCATATTATTACTCGTTTAGTTGATAATAGCCCTGGAGATATATGCCTTTCCGCACATGATTAAGTGCAAAACTATGTTTGTTGGGAAAATTTACATAGGAGGGGTTTGCATGTTCTGGTTCTTCGATAGCTAGATTGCTTGCATGATCCTTATATCATGCACTAGTTTGAATTTGTCAATAGTTCCATACTGCAGATATCACTGGCATGCCTTCTAGTAAAGATATTATTGCGGATCTTTCATGTCTATGTTTCCATTTCAATGGAATTTGCAGCATCTGGAATTTCTTGGGGATGCGGTGCTGGATTATCTCATCACCAAGCACTTCCACAATGAGCATCCCAATCTGTCTTCTGGATTATTAACAGATTTAAGGTCAGCTTCTGTGAACAATGACTGCTGTGCACGAACTGCAATTAGAGCTGGGCTTCATAAGCACATTCTACATGATTCACAAGACCTGCAGCGGCGCATTCTTGCCATTGCTGAAAATTTTGAGCAGTCATCACGAGACTCGACTTTTGGGTGGGAGTCAGAGCCAGTAATCAAGGTAATCCTCCATCTTTGATGTAAAATAAAAAAACAATCTTTATTATTTTAGCTGTAGCACAGTGTTGCTTATTTTTTATGTTTCTTTTGAGTATTTAGCTGCTAACAACCTCATATTTTTCAGATTCTTGCAGATATTATAAAATCTCTTGCCGGGGCAATATATGTTGATTCTGGATATGACAAAGGGGTTGTATTTCAAAGCATAAAGCCACTTCTTGAGCCTCTGCCTACCCCTGAGACTTTAAAGCTCCAACCTGTGAGGGAACTGGAGGAATTTTGTGCAAAGCAACACTTTGACATGAACAAGTCTGTCACATATGAAAATGGTGAGGTATCCGTCAAGCTTGAAGTTCATGCAAATGGTGCTACTCACATATGTCAGGAATCTGCGGCAAACAAGGATGCAGCAGAAAAAAAAGCATCCCTGGCTATGTTGGAGATGCTAAAGGGAAAATTTGTCAAGGAGGAGGAGGATGGCAAGCTTAAGGCTAATGCAAATGGTGTCCCTTGTGCTCGTAGACCAACTGCTGCAAACAAGAAGACAGCAAGAAAAACAGCATCCATGGATATTCTGTCGAAGCTAAAGAAAAATTAGTTACGCCGGGGAGAGCCACATACAACCCTGCCTGTCTTGTGAAATCAAACAAGTCAGATAGCCTTTTGGCTGGATCATATAAGATACTGATGATGTTTTTATTCCAAAAAAAAAAAAAAAAAAAAACTTGCTTAACATCATGATCATCATCGGAAAGATGATTCAGATTGTCGGTGTTTTTGCCGCCTTCACGGTTTCCATCATTGTAAATATTCTGTAACGGCACTGGTAAATTACACTTTGGAACACATTTTTGCGAGCAAAATCAAGAATTTTGAATTTGACTAATTGCAAAGGAAGCCTCTGAAATTAATGATGACAAAGGATTTCAGTGGAAAACGTGAGAGGCAGAGGGTACTTGTTCCCGGCAGAAGTTTTTTCTTTTTTGGTCGTGTTTTTGGTGGTTATGATTAAAAAAGAAAAGCAAAATTAAATTAGACCCAAGACAGCAACTTTGTGCAACTCGTCCAGGTTTAACCCCAAAGAGCAAAAAACTGCCCAAAAAAGAGTCCAAGAAACCATAAAATTGAGTCTCAATTTACATCAAGTATGAAAATACCAAGCATGAGAAGAGCAACCATTTGCAGTATGGAAAATAAAGGTACAATTGAAATTCGAGAAAGATGTGATGTAAATACATACACTCACACTTATTATACCCCTTCATATAATACACTTTCTCAAATTAATTCATTTTTACTAAAAAAATTAGCACATGAAACCCTCCTCATTAGCCAAACTCTTTGATTCGTATGCATATATAAATGGAGTTTGGATGTTACTTTTAGGAGTAGTTAAGGAATGACAAGTATGATAGTGCAATACGTTAAGCTAATTTACAATTTTGTGACAGGGACTAAAGCAATACGCGAATTGAATCGAATCGAACTTTTCACAATTTGAGTTTGAACTCGAATCCAATACAAGCTCAAAATCTAAACTCAAGATCGTTTCGATTTATTATTCGATGGGTTCAAACTCAATTCAAAGCCTTAAAAATTTATTTAATTCTTCAATTTTAATATTAAATTATTACTAATACTGATATTTTAAATAAAAATATTAAAAATTATTCGAATTGAAACGAGCTTTAATGAGTTGATTAACTATAAGTTCGAACTCCTTTTATATATATATATATATATATATATATCCTTATACTATATAAGAACGAGTTTAGGACTAAATTTCAACTGCAGGGGTGAGGCTATTTTGGGAATATGAGAGTGTTTGAAGAGTAATTGGAACATTAAGTACAAGTCATTATACCTTTAATTTCACTATAATTACTTATATAACCTTTCAGACATTTAAGGTTAGGGGCAGGTTTGGTATATTACAATGTTTAGTGCCAAATTGAGTATCAAGTACAACTGAATAAAGCTTGTATTTTGATAGAATTACATAAAAGTCCTTTTAATCATTTATTATACTAATATCCAAGCCTTCCAATTTTCTGAAACCTTTCTCATCCGTTAAGGAATTAATTGGATGTTTACATAATTGAATTTTAATTACAATTAATTAACTTAATTATTATCTGAACAATCATTATCATATTTATGTCTCCATGTTTAGCCGATACCCTTTCTTCTTTTTCGGTTTCACCTCTTTGATTTTATTATGGCTATTAAATATTTCGTGGAATGCATAGTTTTTCCTTTAAATTGAGGTGAGTTTTTTGGGTTTGTTTTCTTCAATTGTAATTTTTTTTTTCTGATGATTGGTTTATTCAAGAACTCCATATAGTTTGCCTTTTGATACTTCTAATTCCAAAAACTAACTAATTGTATTGTTTTTCTTAGTAGATCCCAGAGATTCTGTCTCCGATCAAAGTACAATTTGAGATAATGTTGTCACTTTCTAAAATAATCAGAAAAGCAATTTTATCATCTTCTCCTCCTCAGCCAAGGTATTATCTCTTTATTTGAGTCAAATAACCTTATTTCTCATGAATTTTCTCCTATTATTCTTGACTCCAGGGATCTGTTGACTACATTCCAGCAGTTATGGTTCAAGTAGTTATTTTTTTATGTAATATGATTTGAAATTCAGCTTGTGTTTATTTTAATTGAGAATTTTATGATTGTAAAATTTATTAACTTAGAATTTTGTACTTCATTGAAACTAAAAAGAAAATTAATCATGCTACATAGTCCTAAGATGTCATATGCACTCTATTTACTTTCCATATTATGATCTCGTTCTTGTATTATACTGTTTATATAGTTTCAAATACAAAAAATTTGCTTTTTTATGCTATCTAAAAAAATTTGTAGTTGAACTTGATGAGTTTAAATGCTTTATCTACAGCACCATTTTGATTGCATTGTATTAATTCATTTACTCATAATTGTATGTTGTACAATGATAAATAATGTTTCTTGATTTGATTGAAACAACTATTATCCATAGTTCAAATGAGTCAATTAAGTAGGGATGTTATATTGGATACTTATACAAGTAAATATTGAAAAATATCATTAAGCAGTTTCTATCTATAGTTTGCAATTCAAATTCATATGAGGAATTTCTTCTGATTTTAGTTACCATTTTCTACAATTTCAAATTTAGAAAATATTATTTGCACTAATTTTTTATAATCAGGATAGTTTCAATTCAGATCTTTAACAATTATGCATATTTGAACTTATTTATGAGATTATAAAGAAATGCCCCTAGCAAAAAATACCAAATCTGAATAGTTTCTACAAAATTTTGAAAAAGACCACTTAAGTTTCTTATCTATCTATCATTTTTTAGTATTATTATCTCTGCAAGAAACATGTGATTAAGTCGTATTATATCCACTAAATTATATAAATAGTTAGTTAAAAATAAAATTATTTTAGATTAGATTGGACACAAAGTGATTGATGGATAAACTTGACTTGATAATTCAAGTTGAGATTAAGTCGAGGGAGAAATCAGAAGCATTGCTTGAGGGATCTTTCACGAACATATATAGATTCAAGAGATGAAGGGTCCAATTGATACTTTAAAATGTTTATCATCTTGGATAAGTTTTAGAAGAGACCTTTGGATACTTTTCAATTGCACTTCAAATATTCTTACATTTTCAAACCACCCTTATCTTTGCAGTTAAAATTCAAACATAACTTTTGATCACAACGGATTCTTATATAGTATAACGATAAGGATGTCTCATTGCACATTATTTTTATTGACTCACTATATAACTTATGATTTTTCTATTAAAATCACATGATAAAATCATCATACGTCAGTTCCTATACTACAAAATATTAAACAATAATTATTAATTATCTTGAATCACAAGCACCAAATTCCCGCGTGTCGCGCGGGCTGTCCCTCTCTAGTATATATATATAGGAATCAGTCAATAAAACTAAATGCACTTAGAAATTGAAACATTTGAAATTGTTTTTGTTTTCTTTCAAATTTTAAGGACTAAAAGCGCTCGTACTCCAAACATTTGAGACCAAAACTGCAATTCTCTTTTGAAACTGCTAAGCATGTATTCTACATCTATATGGCTATGCAATTCAAATATATCAACTATGATATACTTATATCTACTTCTTTTACAAATTCATCCCTCTCATTACCAGTAGTGTAAAATTTATTTTAATAAATATTAAAACGCCAGCGAATAGCGCGGGGGTCAACCCTCGAAAATGACAAGGAAACACAACTATGTAATAATACGAAGCAGTACTTGAGAAATGTGAAAATCCAAAAATGTGTAGTGGTGAAAATCTAATTGGCATTGGATTCACAGTTAGGCACATAGTTACATGTCATCCTCAAACGTGAAAATCCTCAAAGACGTTTGAGAATCTCTGGTAGAATCTTGAGCTCAAAACAACACAAACAGTCTCGTACGCTTACAGCCTTAGGAAATGTTCTCTGGAGTTCCTGTCCACCAGCTGAAGTGCAGGACAAACGCAAAATTCGAGCTGAAGTGTGCCCCTCTCACTTTCAACATCAAGACAACAGGACTTATTAGTGATACTTCAGTTCCACTTTAATGTTACTTTAACTGTATCTTCCTTGCTGCCAAAGCAAAGTAAGACCATATATCCTCATTTCTCCCTGTGATCTGTGCGAATTGTGTGCATCTGCACTGAGGTTTTTGTACTACTGTAAGTAAAGCTTTCCTCATTATCAAGTTTACTAGTTCTTTTGCTTCTCTCAATAATTTGCTGCATGAAAGATATGATGCTAGTTAATTAATTTATGTGCATTGCACTTATAGCTAGTCTCTCTCTCTCTCTCTCTCTCTTTTTTGGGGTGCAGTTTCTTTCAGTTTCTAAATTTAATCCTTGTTACTCCATCTAAAGATGAATCTGTTTAGTTTTTCCTTTAGTCTTATTAAGGGATGTATGTGTGTGTGTGTATATATATACACACATATATATATCTTTGTTGTTCATAGAATAAGGTGTGACAATAACATATCAGAAATCATGGTGTAAGTTTGATTAGCCCCTTTTACTGTTCAAGCAAAAGCAGCTGTTTTTCATTCTCAATTGTTGAAATCAAATTCTTTTTTACTTAGATTCTGTTCAGGGTTCTGACTAAATAATGTTTTCTTGAAATACAGAGAACAAAAGAAGCTAATGGAATCAATTAATATTGTAGTTGATGACAACGTAGAGGCTCCAGAGCAGTGTAAGTTTTGAGTATCTTTCCTTCTCATTGATTTGCACCAATATAAAAAGAAAAAATCGAACTGTTCCTCTTTTTTTTTTTTTCCCTTCTAGTTTGATAGTTGTTACCAATTCCTTTTTTTTTTTTTTAATAATTGGTTTCATCTGAATGAATAGGTGATCAAGCATATGAGGAGGAACAGATGCAGTATGTCCCTCGGGAATTGGTTGGTCGTCCTGGGAATGATTCTGAGATATTGTATCATTGCTACCTAATTGCTCTTCAGCCTGATTTTAGTTGCAACACCATGCCTCACGATATTTTGCTTGCTACAAGGCTTGAATTTGATGCTGAGACTCTGGATTTTGAGTTAGACGTGCCCAGAGGCAGCTTAAAGATACGAATGAAATATGTTAGACATATTAAACTAACGTCTGAAGAGGTAAATATATAAAATGACAATGCCAAAATAATTATTCCTGTCACATATTAACTAAAAAGACAAATAATTCAGTCCTATTTTGATCATGAAACATCTTTATCTTTTGCCAGGTTCTTCTTTGTCAGAAGTTCCAAGTCACACTTTTTAGGCTGCTTATTGATCAAAATCAGAACAAGCTGCAAGAAGCATTGAGCGGATCAAACGAGAACATTGAACATGCTTTCCTTGATTATCTTCTGATTCCATCTACAGGCTCGCGTGAAAATCCATCAATTGATTGGACGTGTGTCAGATCTGTTCTATATCCTCAGGAAACCATATCAGATAAGCATATGGATTGTTGTTCTAATAGAGTTCAAGGCCGTTATGTGCACACAAAAAATGGCTTGATCTGCTGCTGCAAATTGCAGAATTCTTTGGTAGTGACTCCTCATAACGGTATCATATATTGCACTACTGATACTTTGGATGATTTGAACAGCAATTCGTTGCTAATGCTGAGAAAAGGGGGATCTGTTACTTATAAAGCATACTTTGCGAAACAGTATGTAACAACTAAATTTTCATATGCAAATTTTGTAGTTTAAAGTCAAGGTTAAGCGTGATAATGTCACTGCAGGCATGGCATCACATTGTGCTTCGACGGAGAACCATTTATTAAAGGAAAACATCTGTTTATGGTGCAGAACTTTCTTCTGGGATGTAGGAATCAAAAGACAAAAGGTTAGTGAATCATTTAGCTACAATTTAGATTTTGCTCTACGTCTGTACTTGTTTTATGTTTATTGAAGTGCCTCAAAGGAACTTGTAAAGCACAAATTTTGTAGTCTATAATCTCAACACTAAGGGTTAAATAAGGCAATTAGCCTGTTCACGGCTATCAAAATTTAATGCCTACTCCAGCTTGAGAGAATTTGGAACCAAGCTTCTTTTTGTTGCTTCATTTGCAGATGTTGCTTGCTGTGGACCTAAAGATGTCATTCAATGACCAAAAGAATATTCTTTCATTCAATTTTAATTGAGCTATGAATTTCATTGAGAAGTTCAACATCCCCTGCTGTTAGACATCTCCTTATCTTTATAGTTTTGATGTTCTAGGCTTCTACCCTGTTGATGGATGACTAGTTCAACTGGCTAAAAGCATCTGACTGCGATGATGGCGCAGCAACATGCTCTTTCTAGTGTGATACTAGTATAAACAAAAGGAAAATAGTGACAAATAAGATAAGCTTGATATTAGATAGGATGATCTTTATGCAGAATATCTTGATACATAGCTGAAGTATGATAGAATTGCCTACTATTGCAACCATATTTTGACCAGACCAGCTGCACAGCTCTAAGTTGCTCCCCGTTTGAGTTCTCTGTTTGATTGTTCACACTCTTAAAAAGATTGTGTGATATGTCTGTACGTTACAAAGGGTTCATTGTCCGAGTTTACTCTTTGGATTTATATTTCTACAATTATGCATAACAGATTGCGCAAAATTGCAGTTTCTTATGGTTGCTGACCTTTTTCTCTTTTCCTTGTACTACTACCCTTGTAGTCCCGACTAATGCATCAGTTGAGTTGCCTCCAGAAATTTGTGAAGTGATCATGTCTCCTATATCCATTGGTTCAGTGTCTTCCTTCTCATATGCTCCATCTATCATACAACGGATAGAGTCCTTATTAATAGCTGGCAACTTGAAAAGGATGCTAATGGCCGACTGCATGCTCAATGATATGATTCCGACCATCAAGGTTCATCCCCCTAACTGTGGCTTTGAAAATCTACTGAGAATAACAATAGCAAAGGGTATAGTTTGTGTACTTACAATAAATTTCATCGATCTTTCTTTTAGGCGGTATGTAGAAACTTTTACTAGCATGTTGCAATTGAGTTGCAGAGAACACGGCTCTCTAACATACATTGCACATATGCTAGCTATCTCTGTGGGAAACAATATCTTCATTTCCAATAAAAATTACTGGAGAACAGCTGTTTGGAATTCCTCCATTCTAATACCAGTTTCAATGTTTCTTGTTAAGGCTGATACAATTCCTTGTTAACTATAAACACAGGTGAACAAACTATAGGCTAGAATAATACGCGATTCCTAGCTCTGCATTATTCATATACTGTTGCAGCTAAAGCCAACCTTTTTAGCTTAATGGCAAACGAATTTGATGAGCAATATTTTGGAAAATCATTGCAATTCATTATTGCAAAGCACAAGTACCTTTATATAAGGACATAAACTGCACTAGCAAATGAACAGTTTCACCAAACAGGATGAGGTTAGTTGTTGATCAAACCTGCATAATTTTGTCTGCATACTAGGATTGGTTGTAACTTGTAAGCTAAAGCAAACTGGGACATAATAAAAGCCAGAAGTTCAGTTTAAATGTTTAATAAAGGGCAAATTACACTTTACCCTCCTATGGTTTAGTGTTTTTGTACACAACTCTTCTATGATTTCAAAAGCTATGCATAACCTCTTCATGGTTTGGATTAAAAAGAGTCAAAGTAACAGAATTTGCAATCCATAATGGAGTCACCTAAAATATCAAAAATATCCTCATGAAAAGTTGAAAATTATTTATTAATTACATGGGGGTTATGTGTATATTTTGAAAATCATAAGTGGATCATATGATAAAATATTAAACTATAAGAGAGTTATATGGTAAAACATAAAATCATACGGGGTTAATGCGTCATATATATGTTATCTTTATATATTTTGGTCACTTTAACTATTTTAATTTTTAAACAAGGGTAATTTAGATATTTTTAAAGGTTCGTTACGAATGATAATTACCGTCATTTTAACACTTTAATCCAAATCATGAGGGGGTTATGCATATCTTTTGAAACCATAGAGAGGTTATGTACAAAAAAATACTAAACCATAGGGGGGTAAAATGTAATTTACCCTTGAATATTTGCAATGAGCATTCATTAATTTTTTTTTTTTTTGTGGTGATTAATAGGCTTGTTTGCGAAGGACCAAAGTCGAAACTAGTAGCTAGGAGTTGCCATATGAATATTTTGAAATTGACATACGTACATTTACGTCCATATTGCTCCTTTTGGAACTATTCTACCATGCATTTTGTAGTCAAATATTCCTGACAAATCTGATAAGACTTTCACCATTGAAGAGAATTTCAATAGATTTTCCCCGTGCTAATGTTTTTCTGCTTTTAGGTCTTAGAGGCAATTACGACTAAAAATTGCCGAGAGAATTTTCATTTGACATCATTGGCAACCATTGGAGACTCCTTCTTGAAATATGCTACAAGTCAACAACTATTCAAGACACATCAAAATCACAACAATGGTCTTCTTACTGAGGAGAGAACAAAAATCGTCTCCAACCTCGCACTCTGCAAGCTGGGATGCGATAAGAAGATATCGGTAAAATTTCCTTTTTTAAGTTACTGTTGTATTGTAGTGTCCATTATGAATTTTTCATAAGACAGACTGTCAGGACTCAGGAAGAAAGGTGTAAAGAAAAGTCTACACAAGGAAGAGATATGCAGTCTGGTTTGTGGTGAAATTAAGAAATTGAGTTGAACCGCAATTAATTTCAAGCTGTCTAAAATGAAAAAGGGATTATACTAAGAACTTGAATAGTTTGGATAGATGAAAAGTAGGAGGGAAGGTTGGTGGCATATTGTAGTTGCATCATCATTACAATATTTAATCTTTTCCACGAGAGTACCACAAAGCAGAGTTATCTACGTTTACTTCGGTTTGAAATATGAGTTCTTCTGAAAACTGGCGTTTCAAGTTTTTCCGGTTTAGATCAGGGTAATAACCGACTTAGTGAACTCAATTTCCTATATGTATTTGATCAATTGAGGTTAGTCCCGTGTAGTTCTTTCAGCTTATAGTAACATTTGTTTTTTGTTCCATGACTTTTGAGTGTCAGATTGTTAATTATCTTTTGAGCATCACCAATAGTGTTCTATCTCCGCCTCTTCATGGTTACATTCGTTATCCACTATATTGACTTGCTCTGCTAATTATTGCATTGAACAATATATACAATCCTTGCTTTTTTTCTCATCTGATTTCAGTTTTAAACTTCAGGGGTTTATCCGCAATGAATGTTTTGATCCTAAAACATGGAGAATTCCTGGTGATAACTCTCAAACCTATACACTGCGGGAAGAAGTGCTTTCAACTAGAACAATTGTTTATGCCAGGGAGAAAAGGATGATTAAAATTAAGACGGTTGCTGATGTAATTGAGGCCCTTATTGGTGTATTCATTTGTACGACAAGTGAAAGAGCAGCCTTAGCGTTCATGAAATGGATGGGTTTTGAAGTTGATTTCGTTTATGTTCAGTACAAAAGGCCAGTCGCCGCAAATCCAGAGAAGCTGGTTGATCTCAGATTTTTCAAGTCTCTATTGAATCAGTACTCATTCCGTGATGCTTCTCTCCTTGTTGAAGCACTTACTCATGGTTCTTACGTGCGACCCGAGAGCCCCACATCCTATAAGGTAATCTTTTCCCTTCCTTTTTCTCATGTTGTTTTGAAGGTAACCCGTTCTAATTGTTTTTTGACGAATTCATGATCTTGTTGGAGATGTCTTCATTGTTTCCTCTGTCTTGTTATCTCAACTTGATTGTGCATAGGCATGTCATTTCGGTGTGTCAAATGTTCCTGCAAAAGCGTGAAGCACTTAATTCTCGGCTGCTGAAATATCTGCAAAATGTTCCTTATCTGGCTTTAGTGTTTTTCCTCGGTATTGAATTTAGTGGTTCAAGATATATATATATTGCATCAAACAGAATCTCTTTGATGGGTTTGGTGACATTTAGTGCCATATTTCATACTTAAAGTAGTATCATTAGATGTATTTTAAGGTGGAGTTGATTAGCTATCTACAGATTTGCTAGATCACTCAAGTCTATTTGAATTACCATTTATCTTTTGGAGCCACCAGATGAAATCCGAATTGACTACCACTTTAAGAGGGGGAGTCATATTATTACTTGTTTAGTTGATCATAGCCCCGAGATATATGCTTCTCCACGCATGACTAATCGATAAGGTGCAAAACTAGATATTACATAGGAAGGGTTTGCATGTTCTGGTTCTTCAATAGCTAGATTGCTTGCATGATCCTTATATCATGCACTAGTTTGAATTTGCCAATAGTTCCAAACTGCAGATATCACTGGCATGCCTTCTAGTAAAGATATTATTGTGGATCTTTCATGTTTACATATGTTTCCGTTTCAATGGAATTTGCAGCGTCTGGAATTTCTTGGGGATGCAGTGCTGGACTATCTCATCACCATGCATCTCCACAATGAGCATCCCAATCTGTCTTCTGGATTATTAACAGATTTAAGGTCAGCTTCTGTGAACAATGACTGCTATGCACGAACTGCAATTAGAGCTGGGCTTCATAAGCACATTCTACATGGTTCGCAAGACCTGCAGCGGCGCATTCTCGCAATTGTTGAAAATTTTGAGCAATCATCACAAGACTCGACTTTTGGGTGGGAGTCGGAGCCAGTAATCAAGGTATCTTTAGTATTTTAGCTGTAGCACAGTGTTGCTAATTCTTGTTGTTTCTTTGAGTAATTAGTTGCTAACAACCTCATATTTTTCAGATTCTTGCAGACATTATAGAATCTCTTGCCGGGGCAATATATGTTGATTCTGGATATGACAAAGAGGTTGTATTTCGAAGCATAAAGCCACTTCTTGAGCCTCTGGTTACCCCTGAGACTTTGAAGCTCCAACCTGTGAGGGAACTGGAGGAATTGTGTGCAAAGGAGCAATTTGTCATGAACAAGGCTGTCAGATATGAAAATGGTGAGGTATCCGTCAAGCTTGAAGTTCATGCAAATGGTGCTCCTCACAGATGTCAGCTATCTGCGGCAAACAAGGATGCAGCAGAAAAAAAAGCATCCGTGGCTATTTTGGAGATGCTAAGGGGAAATGAGTTACACCGGAGGGGCCGCACACAACCCCGCCTGTCTTGAGAAACAGGACAATCAGATTGCCTTTTGGCTGGATCATACACTATCAAATAGCCATTTGAACTCAAAGCTTGATCTCGCCAGTTGAAAGAATCTAGCATGCCTCTCTTGCTCATTCAAATTGGTGATACTTCTCCATGTATCATGGGGTTTTTTTTTTTTTTTTTTTAAATAATTGTATTTTCCATTGTCTATTAAGATATGACAAGGTAAGTGTGATTTTATCTATGAGTGCTTAATGTTTAGTGTTGCATAACTTCGGAGATCATATTTTTCGGGCGCAAAATACCTCAATGACTCGCAAATTATTACGAAATTCAGTTTTTGATCCTCTTAACTATTAACTGATAAGTTTTAACTCTCCAACTAATTAAAACATAAAATTCTAACTCTTCTGTCAACTTGAGTTGTTATGTCTAACAGAGAAAATATTTAATCAAATACTTTATTTATAACTTACTAGACTTGTAAAACAAAAAACAACTATGTGAAGAAATTATCAAATAAAACATAAATTCTTGGATTAAAAAACTACCAAAAATGTGACTCCAATAAAACTACTAATAATTAAATAGAAATTTCTTATTTATTGTACATATTCAAAAATGCTCTTTGTATTGGATTTAGATTTTAGAGTCTTTAGTGCTATTATCCGGTTGACGGTTGTCAAAGGCATTTCGAAAGCAGAATTAAAACCCTTCTCCAAGGGTGGCTGGGTGCTTTAAATAAGAAGATTAAAAAAAAAGCGTATGTAAAAGTATCTGGTGTTTTGTCATGTGGATCGACATTTGAGTGCCAGTGTGCACGTCTACTCTTTTCTTTTTTCTTTTTTTCCAACAAACGACAACAGCTTTCATTTATATTAACACTTGATAGTACAAGGATTAAATATTTTCATGGACGGGTATGGATAAATTATTTAAGATACCCATACACATCCATTCATGGACGGAAATTTTGTATATGGATAAAATATTCATACCCATATATAAAAATTTAAGATACTCATACCCATCTATTTATGAACAGATATGGATAAATTTAATTAAATAGGTTGATTTGGCACCTATACCTGTTGGGAGTCCAAAATGTATTATTCATATTTAAGGCACCGGAAAGAGTTAATGTCGAAAACGTTAGGGACTACTTGTGCTATTTCCCCAAATAACTAAGTAGGTCAAAGATTGAAGTTTCGAATCGCGTAAGCAGCAAACTCCCAACAAAAAATACACAGCCGCCCCTTTCCCGCTAGGGGTGGGCACGGGTCGGGTACCCGCCCCTAACATGATTTGGCTGACCCGACCCTAATATATCGGATCAGCCATTTTGCGACCCTAACCCGCTCCTAATATTTTCGGGTACCCGAATAGCGGGTACCCGAAAAAAAGGGGCGGGTCATAGGGTACCCGCCCCTAAAAAAAACTATTTTTCAATAAAAAAAATTTATTTTCTACTTAATATCAACATGTTTTTCAATAAAAAAAAACATGCTTTTCCAATTAATATTGGTAGAGATATTGTAATTAAAGTCCATACATCACCATTCTCACACATTTCATCCAATAATCAAATCGATCTCATAAATTTAGTACATATTAGAATATCTAATAGACAAAACGAAGTTTCATAATAATTTTGAGTACATCACCATTTTCACACATTTCATACTTCTACAACACAACAAACACAAGGATAATAAGTATTTGGTAACTTCCCCAAGGATAATATGGTACAAGACCGCATCTCAAATAAGTCAATTGTGAAATCAAGTTCGGAAAAGAATTGAATAGAACTAATTATTTTTGAAAAAAATATAACAAAAAATAATGTTAAAAATCTTCCCCAACTTCTTTACATCTTTGGAATAGACCTTATGGTATTAAGGTGATGAAAAAGAAAAATAAATTTCTTACACTAAATAAAAAGAGACAAATTAAAGAGATATAATTGCAAATGAATGACACAAATATTTTAATTATCTAGCTAACAGAAAATTGAAACTCCAAACAAAAATCTTTGATTGAATTGATGCAAGATTTGCAGGAAAGATCGATGGAGGTAGAATAAAAATAAAAAAGATGAAAGGGATGAACAATTTTTATAACAGAGTTTCACAAATTTTTTTTTTCATTTTGTTCATGTTTCACCGAGAATATTCGCTTTCTTCAAAAAAAATGAGAAGAGTAGATCATATAGGATTAGAATATGAGGCTGCGAGCCACTTCACTTGCACTTAGAATTAAAAATTACAAAATTATAAAATGATCCCTACTTTTTTAATATTTATAAAATATACCCTGCGGGTCGGGTACCCGCGGATTTTTATTTTTCTGATCCGTATCCGTACCCGATTTTTCGGGTACCCGACCCTCATCTGCCCCGCTGAGAAAAATCGGATCGGGTATCCTATTTTTCGGATCGGATCGGATCGGATTCATCGGGTTTTCGGATCGGCGGGTTTTTTTGCCCACCCCTATTTCCCGCCTTCTACTCCTGCCTTCACCGGCCAACGCCACCGAGAATTTCACATGGTTTAATACCTATATGCCAATGGATTCCGTTGTCCACTCAGCAATAGAAGAGATATGTTCGCAAGGTGGCGGTGGGCTGAGCCTCCTAAATCTATGGCCGAGGCTCCACCAATCTCTCTCCGCCCACGGCCTCCCTCTTTGTCCAAACGTCAAGGCTGCCCTGTGGTCGAACCTCCTCAACGTTCCCGGCCTCCGATTCGAGGTCGAAGGCGACGTGTGTGATTGTCAAGATGCTTTAATCAATTCTCTTGAAAAATGTGAGCAGATGAATATGAAAATCGTCGCTTCCGAACGGCTTCGGAGTAATTTTATCGGAATTACTGATATCGAGGCCTCTGATTCTAAAATCAATGAAAAGCACCGCCGGACTCTCGAACGCCTTGCCATTGCTAGGTAAGGAGAAATAGGAATTTGGGAATTCCACTATTTCATTAATTTTTTAAAATGTTGCTTTCTTGCTTTTTTGGTGCTATCGGCGTATCTTCGACCTGTTCTCAATTGATTTTGGTGCTATCGGTGTATATTCGACCTGTTCTCAACGCTTTTTCTTTCTTCTCCAGAATCAGAGCTACAAGATACCTGCTTTTCGAATTCTGATTTTGGCTTTTCAGAAATAAGCTTTTACAAAATTCAGCATCAGTTGAGATTAAGCCCTTTTTATAGGATTTGGTTTACACTTTTATTGTTATTCTCCTAAATGGGGTACTAGAAGAATAAAGAATAGAATCCATGACGACATTAATACTTTGTTTTAACCATTTGTGTACATGAAACAAAGGACAAATGTGTGCTACAGTATCAGTTTAAAATTTTGTTACACTACCGAGTTTGGATGCATGCCATGTATGCAAGAAGAGAATTTATAATGTGAAGAGAGTGATGTGTCAGTTTACATGCTAATAGCATTCATACACTGAAGTGAGACTTTAACCGCTTTCTCCTGGGGCAGTTGTTTAGCTGAAGGACCAAAGCCGCAGTGGCAATGTTTTTGTGTTTTAAAATGGATAAAAAATTGGATTTTTTAGCCCTTGAAATTGTTGCTGTTTTGTTAATTTAATTTTGATTATTTAAAAGTTGAAATTTTTAGTGGAAACAATTGTAGTGCTTGCAAATTCAGAATTGGGTAGAATGAATTGAAACATGGATTGCCACGCAACTTTTGGTGTCCTACATAAGTCTTTAAAGAATGTAAGATATTTGTTCTTTAATAGCATGGGAAAATATCATGTTTGATGGTGCTTTACATGGTCCCGGAAGATAAGTTCCGTCTTCATACCTTGCGAATACTCGAAAGAACCCTAACCCTAGTGCCTGCGATCATAGGTCGTGATAGCTAAAGTCATATGTTTCAGAACAATCACAAATCTAGGTACCCTGGATTTGAACAGTTACCCATTGCTAGAATTGTATCAGAATGTGAGTGGTCTTTGCTTGGTATTGCAATGAACTTTGCAAGTATTTGTTTAATCGTGTATGTATTTTTATGAAGTGCTGTTGGGCCCTTTACAATTTGCTCTAAGCTATAGAGATCTAGAGACATTAATTTAGAAAATGTGGGACCAAATTGCTTAATTTGTGTAAGTGAAGTTAAGATTTTGGACCGCTGTACAATGTCAGATCAAATCAAAAACAGGTAGTGATATTTAGTGCATTTGCAGAACTAGTGGAGTTACACAAAGTGAACTTGCTAAGGAATTTGGTATCAAAGGAAAGGACATTTTTTACATATTGAAGGCACTGGAATGCCGAGGATTGATTTTGAAGCAGACAACGGTGGTGAAGACTAAAGAAGCATGTGATGAAGGGCACAAAAAAACAATTTCAAATGTGGCAACCAACATGCTGCACTTATACCGTTATGGAAAGCAATTGGGATATCAACAGAGGCTTGAAATCATTAAAGAGAATATACCTTTAGTTGACAGTGATGTTGCAGATGTAACTGCTGCAAACAGTGCTGGCTTTCCCAAAGGACTTGTTAAAGAGGATGTGAATGTAAAAGACTATCTACCAGCACTAAAAGCTATTTGTGATAAACTTGAACAGGCTGATGGAAAGGTCAAGCATATTTAAATTGAGATGTTCATCCTTCTATATGTTCTCTTGTGCAGCATGACTGTGATCCGACTGTTGCCTTTCCAGGTTCTTGTCGTGTCAGATCTTAAGCAGGACCTTGGTTATCGGGGAACTTCTGGGCATAGAGCTTGGAGAAATGTATGGTCTTATTGCCTTTTTCTTTCAACTGCTTTTTTGCTTGTTTTTATAAGGGTATATTTGTTCATTCTAATTGCATCATTCTTTCCAAACTGTTGTTAGATATGTCCCAGGTTGAAAGATGCTGGTGTTGTGGAGGAATGTTTTACTAAAGTGAAAAACAAAGTAAGTAGATTTGTGGATTTAGTCTGAAGATTGAGTTCCACTTAATTCATTAGCATGAAATATCATCACTTAGCTTCAGAGTTAACTTTTATTTCACGCAATCACTTTTTCTGTTGGTAACATTTTATACATTCTTCTTTTGGCCCTCTGTTAGAATTTTATCTTGGATTCCATGTAATAGTGGTTGTCACATCCTTTAACAAGGTGATAATGGCGTAGCTTGTGTTAGAGTATCATGAGGCTTCTCTCGAGCTGTTAAAGGAGTTTGTACAAAGTTCGAATGTTGCTTGTCGGCTGAAAGCTTAAAAGAGATCAACTTGAAGATATTCAAGTTGTTAATATTCAGACTGTTAGTTTAGTACTTGTAAATGGCTTGCACAGGTTTTGGATAATGTGATGCACATCGATGTTTTTCCCAATTTTTATGGTTTTAACGATGTTGGGCATGCTTTTGTAGCTGTATTAAGTGCTTGTTTGATGATTTAAAATTACTTGTAAGTTTGGTCAAGAAGTTGCTTTTGGCTGATTGGAATTTGTTTCCCTTGATGTGCTGTTATTTGTTTTAACATCTCTACATGTCAAAATTGTGTAGGATGTTTGAATGATCACTAATTTGGTTACATTTTCGATGGAGGATTGGGAGGGAGTGATTTTCTTGGAGATTAAAACAAAATCATCTGATTAATCATGGTTCTTAACTGCCGTTCATCTTTGGCTCAGAAGTTTGACATCTCTGTGGATTCTCCTACGTGCTTTGTGGACAGAAAACTCCACGCAAGTTACTTTTTTCTGTTTTATTAATTCTGTTTTCAACTCAAACTTTGACATTTACTCAATTTTGGATGAGAATCAGAAATAGAGGATTAATCTAAACAAGTCAGTGTATTTTAATTTTTGGTACAAGTTAACATCAGGCATACCTGTTACTGTTGTCATTGTATTTCAATTTCTCCTTGCAGACAAGTTTACTTTTATTTGTTTGGAGTTAGTAATTGATATGAAAGAACCTCTTCCAAGAGAGAGAAGAGAACAGCATATCTTGGTTGTTAGAAAAAAAAAAGTTTTTGGCGCCGGAGGGGGGGGGGGTGTTTCAATTCATTAGAAACATTTTTTGTATTAGCATTTTTAAGGACCTATGGTTGTATGCATGTAGGCAAATAGTTGAGGGATAGCTTCAGATGGTTGCCTGATTAGGTCTTCTGGAAAGTGGTAACTGGTAAGGGATATATTTTACATGTCTTGAGAGTACATTGTGTCACTTTCAGTGGTTTGGATCCATGAGTCCTTTGTCCTTTCTTGAGTATTATATATTTATTTTCTATTCAGAGGGTCTGGGGCTCTTTATTGTGGCATTTTACTTGCACGAGCTCTAATAATTAAGCAACTACCCTGTGGAGATGTCTACAAGTTAATTCATGAAATAATATATTATAGAAGAAAAGTCCATCAGTTATGATTGTTCTATATAATAAATGTTCATGTAGGTTGTCACCTTTACTATGTTGTGTGTGTTCTGCAGGAAGTCAAGTGTTTGCAGTTGTTGAAGAAGTTTTCACCGAAACATTTTGAACCAAAATTATCTAGACAAGGTTATGATGAGCTTGATGTGGAACAAACAACAAAATTAGGAAAGAGGGGTCAAATCACAGATCAGCTTGTAGAACTTCCTATTGATCATCAAATTTACGATATGATTGATGCTGAAGGCTCCAAAGGGCTGACATTCACTGAAGTGCGTCCATTTCTTTATTGAAAAGCTCTTAAGTTAATACTTGTACGCTGGTGTGGTTTTGTTTTTGCATTCTGCATTTCACATCCTTTTGAACAAGTTTTATCTTCAAGGAAATTCTGAAGCACTGTAGACCTAGTGGTTGTTTTTTGTTAAATATTAAGTAGTGATCTTCATCTAATCTCTTCCAATACTAATGTTCTCATTGATTTAGTCTTGTTTGAGGTTATATATTGGCATTAGATCATCAAAATGAGCTTTAAGCATTTGGATTTAAGTCATAACTTGCACCATAAAAGTTTTCTAGAGTGTATCATTTTATAGATATTTGTAGGAGCTTGGACTAGAGTGTATCATTTCTAGAGTCATAACCAGTCATTTATATCAAACCCTTTGATGGAGTGAGTTATGTACTGGTCAATATTGTCATTCAACTTTCCTTTCTTGCAATTTGTTTCCTGAGTTGATAATGCATGAGGTGCTTAATCTTTACACTCTTGCTAGGATTTCATGAACTTTATACAGGTTTATGGGCAATGGTCCACTTTGGCAGTTGTATTTGCCAAAATCAAACTGGGAACTAGATATTGGACTGTTAATTTTCATCAAATATGAAGAAAAAATGTAGCTGATGCATTTTCGTATACTTTTTGTGGTGACAGGTGGTGAAGTGCCTTTTCTATGAGTTTGGGCACTATAAGTGTTGACTCTTAATAATAATGCCTATCGTTAATTTTAATGGGATTTGTGATGATGTGAACAGGTATGCAGACGGCTAGGTATATGCAATAAGCAGTACTATGATCGCCTTCTTGATATGTACCCTAGGTTTGGGATGCATTTGCAGGCAGAGAGCTGTAAAAGGAGTTATGTATATCGGTTTTGGACATCTCGTAACTTCAATTCTGAAGCATCTGATATCATCCCTTGTGATACAGCAATGGTAATGCATGAAAATACTGAAAGTGTTCCTCAGCCAGTGGTTTGGGAAACTGATGACAGCTTCATTCCAACCATTCAAGAGGTAGATTCCTCCACTTACAAAGATGTTGCAGATGATGCCCCTGTAAATGAGCCAGAAGTTTGTTATAATTCAACAACTAATGCAGAGGATAACTTAATGCTGCTTACACCGAACAATCCACAGAGCCCAGCCTCTGAGGCTAGTGGAAGGGTTCCTGATATGGAGCTAGGAATTGTGAATACAACTGCATCAAATGGTACTATAAACAATATTTCACCTCCAGTGCCAGTGCCCATGAGACGCCGCTCATACCAGAAGTATCCTTGTCTTGCCTTAGGTGCAGCCAGTGCACTGAGGGAGCAGCGGATTCTTCAGCTGTTGAAGGTTTTCTACTTATGTATCAACTCTTTTTTTCTTAAGTTGACTGGCCTAGGTATTCTTCACATTTACCTTAAATGAGTCTTTTCTCTTTCTATTTTGAGCAGGAAGAGAAGTTCTTAATAAAAGCTGAACTGCATAGAAGGCTTGAGATTGAGAATCTAGAGAAAGAAAAGAGCTCAATGATGGACAGGAGGACTTTAGCACGTAGTTTAAATAAGCTTCAGGAAGAAGGTCAGTGTAGATGCGTTCCTATTCATATGCCTGCCATCTCAAACTGTAGTGCCAGTCGTACTATAGAGGTGGTCCTGCACCCGTCTATTTCTAACTTGTCTGATCAAGTATTGAGTCAAATTCAAGAAAGACACAGGTTATTTGAGATTCAAATACGCCGCCAATGCTATTCTCGGATGAAGAAAGGACAGTCAACTCCTGTATTGGATAGTGTCCAGAGGATCCAGACAAGTGTACATTCGGATACTCAAGCTGAGCAAGCTGAAGCAAGGCTTGCTAATGGGTATGTACTGGCAAAGATGGTACGTACAAAGCTGCTTCACATCTTTCTGTGGAACTACCTCAGGGGTTCACATGGTTGGAATGATCCTTTATCCATCGAAAAAAATGGACATGACATGAGAAATCCTCATAGCACTAGCAAAATGTTTGGTCTAGATGCTGCCATCAAGGCCATGCCTCTTGAGCTGTTCTTACAGGTTGTGGGTTCAACCCAAAAGTTCGAGAATTTGATTGAGAAATGTAGGATGGGTCTGCGCCTTTCTGATCTTCCAGTGGAAGAGTATAGGTGTCTGATGGATACTCAAGCAACAGGGCGCCTATCAAGGTTGATTGACATTTTGCTACGCTTGAAGGTATAGTCTGTAATACATGATAACAAAACAATCTTTTGCTTGGTCTGGGTTGTAATGCTTATTGTGTATAAATGCTGGTTCGCATCTGTTAAATGTGTTGAGAAATTAATGCTACTCAATAGACTACACAAGGATGCTTCTATTGAAGGAGTCTAACATGTAAAAAACTTTGAAATTCATTCTTCTCCCTTTTATAAATTCTTTCAAAGTTCTACATTAATATGCTTGGAAGGGGTGGAAGTTTGACATGGAGAATGGTTTTTAACAGATCCTGGCAACTTGAAATTAAGTATAAAATTCTGCTTAAGCTTTTAATTGAATATTTAATAGGAGCTTTGCCTTATAATAATGTTGAATGGTACTAATTGGTGTGCTGGAAGATCAAAGATTTCAAATTACTGCAGGTGGTTGAGTAGCAGTTAAATGAAGAAAGAGAAGTTTTATGGGTGCTTCATTGCTTATCCTTTTACTTTGATGGGTTTACTTAACTCAAGGGCTTGATTTTTGGGGAGGGGCTAAGAAGAATGTCAAATGTTTACACCTTCCGATGCTTTTTCCAGACATATGGAATTATCTGCTTGATGCATGTGTTTAGAGACAAAGTGTTGAAGTTGTTGGATTTTGGCTTCAATCTGTTCTTTATTCTATTGACTATGATGCATCTGTGGTGGAATCTAAAATCTTATTACCCATAATTCTGGTTCAATTAACAAGGAGCTACACCAGATATGGAATTTCTTGTGTGTTTTTCCTTTTTCCGAGTTGATTTAATTTTTAGAGTGATCATCTTTTTTTGCCCCCAGTTAAATAGATGACATTTACAAACTGTTTCTTTGGCATTGTGTTTGAGTCTTCCTTTAGAAATAGCATGGTAACTTTTCTCCCTTAGGATTCTATTAGCTTTCCTGTTTTGTTATATTCTACGATTTATTCCTGACTTTAAGAATTTCTTGGATAGTTGATTCGCCTTGTAAGAGCTGGGCATTCTGATGGTGAAGCCAAAGTTCAGGATATCACCACCCTTGTCCATGCATTGGAACTTAAACCCTACATTGAGGAACCAGTATCAATAGTAGCCTCCACTTGTGGTTTCATTTTTCCAGATCTTCGCCCTCATGTCCGGCATGATTTTGTTCTCTCGACTAGAAAAGTTGTGGATGAGTACTGGAACACTTTAGAGTACTGTTATTCAGCTGCTGACTCAAAAGCTGCTTTACATGCATTCCCTGGATCTGCTGTTCATGAGGTATTGTCTCCATTTTTTGGTTCTTGTTGATGTCTGATTTGCATTACCAGTTTCTGGTGGTTATAGCAGGAAACATGTATAGTTCTCTTGAGTTTCTGTTTAGCCTAACTACCTTTTGCAGTGAATTAGCTATAAATCTATTGATGTGCTGTGGTGGAATAATTGCGGTTCCTTACTGAATATGCCAGTTTAATGTGTTCTTGTGTATACAAAGATTAAGATACTTGGTATCTCAGAGAATTCACAGATTCTGTTTTTCCTTGTTTCACCTCGGCATTTTCATTTTCAGTTTGTTGGATTGGGTGTATGATTGAAATGATAGGTTAGAGTAGCTGGTTTAACTTCTTTAATACTTTGTACAGTGCACCTTACACATTGGAAGTGTTACTTTATTTTGTTTGTTTAATTAGGGCTGGAGAAGTTAGTTCTCTTAGGCAATGCAAAAGAGACGTCCTAGATTTAAATCGGTGATTTATTAACTCAGTTTATAATCAGGTTCCTTTAGTTGGCTGCCTTTTTTTTTTTTTTTTTTTTTTGTAGCACTAGTCAAGCTTTCCTTTGGGTATCTTTGGTTTTGTAGCACTAATCAAGCTTCCTTTTGGTAGACATTTTGTAGTGAAGTTTCTGTACTATTGTTTCCTTTCCTAGCAAATCATTATTGTAAAATAATGAGTGGACATAATAAATTGTATGGTTTCATGTTTTTCTCTACAAACTTTGCTTTCCCAGCTTTTACTTCGTTTCTCTCCTTTAAACTGAAATTAAATTTGTCAGATATTCTTCCCCCGATCATGGGCCTCAGCTCGGGTTATGACAGTTGATCAGCGTGCTGAGCTCCTCAAGCGTGTTGTAACTGATGAACCACATAAAAAACTGTCATATGGAGAATGTCGGGAGATTGCCAATGATCTTAATTTGACTGTTGAGCAGGTTTGTCTGCTTTCCATTTTTTTTTGGGCGTGATCCACTATCCTGCACTATCTGTCAACTGTCATAAAACCTTTTGCTTAAATCTGCCTAATAGCAACACCTAGTTAAACAGCGTTGCTTTTCTTTCCCCCAGTGATCCATTTTGTCATTATCTTTCATGAACATGTCCATTTTGTTGTGAAATCTGCTGCAAACCAACCTATTTGTTTACATTATAAAACCTCTTCCCTTGTCTGGTCTTGTTTTTTCGCTTCATTTGAGCTCATTGATCTTTTAGCTGTAATTTTGAGCTCCCCACATGCTTGATTTAGTTGGTTCT
Source organism: Coffea arabica (assembly GCF_036785885.1). Classification (NCBI taxonomy): domain Eukaryota; kingdom Viridiplantae; phylum Streptophyta; class Magnoliopsida; order Gentianales; family Rubiaceae; genus Coffea; species Coffea arabica. Next base: position 13,561,431 of record NC_092312.1, read on the forward strand.
AGTTGCTGCCTGTTACTGCTTGCCTGAATGAATCAATTCGTGATACTTTGGTATGCAAAAGAGTTAATAGCTTAGATCTAATGCAAAGATGACAATTCTGTATTCCTTTCTCGGGTTGTTGTGCATTGGGGCTGGGGGTAAGGGGTAGTTAGTTTGACTGGATCCTCATTGGGACCTACTTGGAGACAGGCGAGATTTTATAGCTAGGACTCACAGAAGATTGAAAAAATAAAACTTTGGTTTTCTGTCAATGCATAAAAGCAAGTCATTGTTCATTCTTTACACGGTTCCACCATCTGTTTTTTGAAGGCTTTAGATGATGCATTGTCCAATTCATTTGCGAACATCAAGTAAGAACTGCTACTTTCAGGTGCTTCGTGTCTATCAAGGTAAGAGACAAAAGCGCTTCACCAGTTTTGGAGGAGATTCTTATGCTCGAGGCAATGAATTTGATCCACTGAGACATACATCTAGTTCTTCTGCACGCAAAAGAAAAAGATCTTTTAAAGGGAAGTCCCCAAAGCATGCCAAGTCTGAAACCAAGGGAGGATATTGGAGTAAGGGCAGGCTTGCACAAATATCTGACACAGAAAGAGAAGATACTTTCATAACTTCCTTGGGAGATTATGGAAGTCATTTGCTGGAAGAGCGTATTAATGATCAGATGCAAGCTGTGGAACAGCAAGAATCAAATGAAGAAAATGAGCATGATCAATTCTTTATTCACAAATATGCTCTATCGAAGCTGAAAACAGGACGCCAGAATAGATTTTCGTGGACAGAAGAAGCTGACAGGTAAAGAGTGACAATTCCACATGCAAAGCCCAAACCAGTTTGCTTGATGGAGTAAATAAGCATTTTTTTCAGTGGTACTCCTTTAACAGTTGAGAGCAAATGAAACCGGGGAATATCTATTTTGATTTTCTGTAGCTTCTTAGCATTCTATTCTGAGGTTAGCTGTATTGGTCAATATGTGGTTGATTTTTTTTTTGCTGTGGACTACAGCTTGTAGTCTGATACTGATATTTCTTGCCATCTGGATCTTTGACATGATAAAGTTTTCTGGTTGATTATAGGCAATTAGTGATCGAGTATGTGAGGAATCGTGCTTTGCTGGGGGCAAAATATCATCGCACAGATTGGGGCTCTCTTTCAAATCTGCCTGCACCTCCTGAGACCTGCAGAAGAAGAATGGCGATGTTGAATAGTACTCCACAGTTCAGGAAAGCTGTACTTAGACTGTGCAATATGCTTGCAGAGAGATATGAAAAGTACCTAGAGAAATACCAAAAGAACTCATTAAACTTGGATGATGGAAGACCACTGGTTCGGGAAGCCATGATGGTAGGGGACTGTAATGAGAACCTTTTTGATTGCTTTGAACATGGTAAAGAGTTAAAGTCTCACATACGTTGGGATAATTTTGATGACTGCAATATAAAGATAGCCCTGGATGATGTTCTGCGATACAAGACGATAGCTAAGTCGAACACCTCCAAGCAAGTTGATTCTTATGAATGGTCTCATGGACAGGTAAGTTGCAGATTCTTTTGCAGTTGAGCTTCTTCAGTATATATTTAGAGACATTAATTGCAAGATTTGTTTTGAGTAGATTTAAGTAATTTGAGCTTTTGAGTGAGTAACCAATGATATTCAAGTCAAATAGGAATACTACTTGAAATTTTTAGGTGACTGTGCTAAGATTCTTAATGTTACATGAGTAAGCCTTCTCATCTCTTGTTGGCATTGTGAAACTCCCCCCTCCCCTTCGGGCCAAAAAAAAAAAGATTGTCTGAATTGAAGTCTGTAATAAAGTGTCTTGCTTCAGCATTGCCTAAAATAATCTATTGTTGTAGGCACTAGCCATTGAAATCTTCAGCAAATCAGGTTCACAATTTTACTGTTATGCTTGCAGGACCCCTTTAATACTGATAAAGTCTGTCAAGAGCGTCAGATTTGTGGTGGAAGAAGTACAAATTCTGCTCAAAGATCAAGTTCTTATCGTATTGTTCAAAAGTATAACAAGCTTTTAAACGAGGGCAATACTACTAGTAGACGAATATATGGATCAGTTGCAGTTTCTAATGCTGCAGAATTATTTAAGCTCATTTTTCTGAGCACCTCAATTACTCCGCAGGCTTCAATATTGCTGGCTGAGACATTGAGGCGCTATTCTCAGCATGATCTTTTTGCTGCTTTTAGCTACCTCAGGGAAAAGAAGATTATGGTATTCTTCTTCCATGTTTATTTTGTATTAGCAATAATGCTATGCTAAAGGACATAAAATCTGTATGTAACTTCCTGTCAATACAAAATCCGGCAATTATGATATCTATTGTGCTAATTGTGTCAATTTAGTGTCCAATTTAATATCCACTGTGAAAGAAGCATGTTTTGGCAAATTCCGTCTTGTTATATGTTCTTAACTGCTTCAATGTGCCAAAGTTAAAGCTACTTTTTATTAGCACTTTTCTATTGGTTTAATGTGCTTTCAAAAGTCCTGGCTTTTAAGATAAACTTTGTGGTCTTTCTTCCTAGTTTTTTCTTTTTGGGCTTTTCAAATGGAATAAAATGTTCATTTATATATTCTTTTGCATCCTTGTAACTGTGTTCAGCTTGGAATTTTTTTAATTGAGGTAAGGGTTCTGTATTTTGTGTCAAGAGGTGGTAGGGCATACTTATGCACTCTTGGACCAAAGCTGAAGGAGGAAAAGCTAAAAGCAGCTATTTGCTTCTTCCAGTGGTCATTTAGAGTATACTTGGTCCTATTGATATTTATGCCTCATTATTCTACAAGCTACTTTGGAATGTTGTGTGTGTTTTCTAAATGAGCTATTTATTTCCAATTGGCAGATTGGTGGCAATGCTACAAGTCCATTTGCACTTTCTCAGCACTTCTTGCACAGCATATCTTTGTCTCCATTTCCACCAAATGCTGGCAAAAGAGCTTCCAAGTTTGCTAGCTGGCTTGACAGAAGGGAGAAGGATTTGATAGAAGAGGAAATTCAACTTCCTGCAGATTTACAATGTGGAGACATCTTTCATTTGTGCGGTTTAATCTCTCTAGGTGAACTGTCAATAACACCATGCTTGCCAGAGGATGGTATTGGAGAGGCTGAGGACTCCAGAACTTCTAAACGTAAAAATGATACAAGTGAATATTGTGGTGACAAGTCTAAGAGACTAAAAACATCAATGCCTGGCGAGGGTGAGATTATCTGCCGGCGAGAAAAAGGTTTTCCTGGAATAAGGTTATCCTTGAGTCGTGTGACAGTTCCAAGAATGTGCTTTTTAGAATTGTTTAAAGACAAGGACAGCACTGGGGTCTCACTTTTCTGTGACAAGGATCAATGTAATTCCCCATGCCCACAAAGTGGCGGCACCTCATCTCTCTCTGATGAATGTACCTTTCTGAATGAGGTAAAATATGATTTGGGAATCAACTGCACTGCTACAGCTGCCCATAAGTCACCTTGGGAATCTATGACAAGCTATGCTGATCATCTAGTTTCTTCGTTTCATGATGGAGAAAATTCTCCTTTTCATACAGAGCTATTTAGAACTATTTGTTCTGCCATTCAGAAGTCTGGTGACCAAGGTTTGAGCATGGAAGAAATTGCCAATCTTTTGAACATAGCAGGTAATTGCATGATTGTTTGTATGTTTGAATTTAAACTTACGGAAGTGTTAAAGTTGTATATCATTTCGAAATTGATCAGAGCAACATGTTTATGTTTAGGGGAAAAGGAGTTAGAAATTGTTGTTGATGTGCTTGAAGCATTTGGACGAGCTTTTAAGGTTCGTTTAATTGATTTTATTCTTTCTGCCACATTCTACTTTTGTTCAAACCTTATCTAATTTTTTTTTTCATTTTTTTGCTGGGGTATAATTGCATTTTATTTTAAGTCAAGATGTTTTAGGCTTCAACAGGTTTTGTATTTTAGGATTATTGGAGAATTATAATAAAAAGCATTTATGTGCTTTCTTTCCTCCAATTGCAAAGGCCATGCTGTTTGGTGAACAGCTTATCATGGATTAGACAATAGTTGTATTTTATCTCCAGATCTTAGAGAAGGCCGTGGATTTGCCATGTGGAGCATGGTTCATAGTCGTGGTCGCGGTTGCGGTTGCGGTTTGGACCGTTCCACATCGGTCTCGGCATATCGGTCGTGGTCTTGGCGAGACGCAAAATTTTGAAATATTTAATATTCTAAAAATTGCAAAATATATATGATAAAAAAATAATTAAAAAATTAACAAAAATAATAAAAATTCGAGCTGACTCGGGACGACTCGGTCATTTCTATCTATCTCAGAGTCGTCTTGGCCGAGTTCCCGGCGATTCATTATCTCAGAGTCATCTCGTCCCGGTATCGGATCGGGAAGCCCCATTCCAGTGATGACTCAGCCGAGTCGTCTCGGTCTCAGCCAAGTCTTTGAACCATGATGTGGAGGATCTGGTTACACCCCAACTTTAGGCTAATAAAAGTTCTATGGCTGGATGACATTTTGTTCGCAAGGAAAATGTTGTTGATTTTTGTGTTGTAGTATATATATGTTAAGTTTATACACTGGAGATGCTTCTAGTATTAAAATAACCCATAGGGAAATCATGCTCCTAGTTGAAGCTGTTAGTGAGGAGAATAATTTCCTAGTTTACAAACTTAAAAAACATCTACATTGACCAGCATGATCAAACTGCTTCCTTTTCTTGAAAATCCCCATATTCCACCGGTTCTTATTTTTATGTTTTTTTTTATCTGTCTTCACTCTTCTGTATATACAACTTTAGCATGGAGGGAACCAAATGGATTACTGACAGAGTATAACAATGAAAGCTAGAAAGAAAGACTTGTTAATAACTGACAATTCATGGTGTTGATATAGGTCAGTGCTTATGATGCCATCCATGTTGTTGATTCTCTGTACCGATCCAAGTACTTTTTGGCCTCCGTGGCTGAATCTAATCAAAATCCTCAAGTAACTCCTTCGGTAGATTCCAAAGGAACAAGTCATGAGGAGCATAAGCTCATTAATGTGGGAAGTCAAGAAGATGATGTTGGCTTACAAGATGAGATAAGCACAGACACTGATGATGTCCACAAAATTACAATTCTTAATCATCCTAAAGAGTTAACGGAACCTTTAAGTGTAATTCAGAGATCCAATGAAGTAGAAGACCATGCACATTCTGAAGTAATTTCTTCTGAAGTGAATCCAAGAGGCGACATGTTTGAGGTTCGATCTTGTGATCCTTTTGTATATCCTATTCTTCCTTGGATTAATGGAGATGGGACCATCAATGAACTTGTCTACAAGGGGCTTGTACGTCGCATTCTTGGTATCGTGATGCAAAATCCAGGGATTTTAAGAGTAAGTGTTTTGCAATATGAACTGTAAATGCTTGTTCAAAGCATGATTTCTACAATGTTGAAGTCCTTGTTGCTGTCTCTGGTTAGAAAACTGTCTAACTTGTGGTGGTTAATGTACATCCTGTTGGAATTATATAAGTTCGTTGACTTGAATAGGTTTCAGGTAATTTGCATTCATGAAGTGGTATCTACTTCTGCAGTGGATCCAGAACATATAGGCAGGAGATTAACACTTTTTTTCTGTCTTATGTAACATCGATTGGGTAGAAATCTGTTTTTTTATCTTTGTTGTTATTGGCAAGGTGAATGGGGATGATAATTCAGGTTTGGTGGAGTCAACCTCCAATTGCTCTATGCTATGTGACAACTTTAAAATTGTTCTCCGATGGTGGCAGGAAATTGTAAATACATGTTTTATTGGTTTTTAGGTATTCAGAAAGTATTTCAAGGCCAAGAGATCTTTTAAATGCTGGTCATGGTGATTATCATATGTTCATATAGTCTTAGGGATCATGATCATCCTTCATGTGTAATAGCTATTACGTATCTCCATACACATGCGAAACTGCTGTAACTTGGTTTTTGAATGTCATCCTTTTTTGTCTGTTGCAGGATGATATAATAAAGCAAATGGGTGCATTAAATCCCCAGGTACGTTGTTAATGTTGTGGTGAAGCGAATATTCCTGTGCCTTTTGTTGCACTTCTATTTCCCTAGGAAGATCCAAAAATAGTTAATTGGTTTTGGAAGGTTTTAGGGTTCAATTCTAATGCAAAGAGATGTTTTTGTTTGCCAAGAATCTGGAAGGATAGATAGAATTTTGATAAGCTTGGTTTTCATTTTCTGTTTCGCCTTCCCTCTTTGTTTACTGTCTGTGAAAGAGGGGGGGAAATGGAGAGCCATTGAAATCAATTTGTCACTCAAAAGTGATTGGTGTGGAAATGTTTTTGTTATTACTCCACTGATTACGTTTCTACTATAGTTTCCTAAAAAACTTGGCCACTAAATTTGCATATAATTTAACAGAAAAAACTCAGTCATTTAATATTTTGCCTGAGCTCTTGCAGCTTTATTGATGAATTTTTTTTTTTTTTAAGTTTTGAAACTGCATAAACATGCTTACATTTTCTATCTGGTATGCTTCCATGAAATACGAGTTCTTGTACTGGTGGATCTTTGACACTATGTTTTACTGTTTTCCAGAGCTGCAGAAAATTGCTAGAGAAACTGATTCAGGACAAGCATATAATAGTGCGCAGGATGCACCAGACCACATGTCCCGAGCCTCCTGCAATTCTGCGTAGCCTTTTGGGGAGCTGCACAAAGAAATCAAAATTAGTTTACCGAGAACATCTTTTTGCAAATCCCATGAGCACCGCTTTGTTGTAAAGTGGTAATTATTTGTGCCACAAATTAGAATAAGCTTTTGTACATAACTTTTGTATATACTGTTTGTAGTAAAATTATTGACAAATAGTCCACTATTTTTGTTTTCTGTGGACTCACTTTGCAGGGATGGTTGTTGTCCTATACGCATAAAACCATGAAAGTTCACATTGTCATCGGATGTATGTTGGACGTGAAAGTGTACTTTGCTTATATATGTGTGTTTGGTCAGAGTTAATCCTGCCCTAGTTGAGGGCTTGGGATTCTCTGTCCAAAATATCTATCCAATTTCCTTGTAGGATGGGAAATGAGGTTGCACTTAAAATATTGATTACACTGACTTACATCCTTCCTGACATCTCCTTTAAAGATAGAACTCTTTTTGTATTGCAAATTTTACAGGATTTGTATTTTATCTATACTCTATATAAAGCTTAAAGAAGGGGTTTGAAGTTAACATTAAAGTTAACAGTTATCGTCACTTTATGAATTTTCTTTTTTATCCTTATAAAAACTATTTTTACTTTAACTGCTTATAACTACAAATGTGTATTTTTACTTTTAATTATTTAAGTATATGTTTTTTCAACATAACTACCACTAAATATTATAACTACTAATATAAAATTATTTTATGAAAAATATTTAAAAGATTGAAGTTTGCTTCAGTAATAAAAAATTTATTTAAAATATATGATCATAAATATTATGTATTTTTCTGATTGCACACACATTGAGTGTGTATTGAGCACTAGTATTGGTTAATAGGCATTACGAGTCATTTGAAAAGATATTGGTTGTAACTCGAGAATCAGATACTACATTGTAGCTGTTAAGGGTTACAGATTTCGCGTTTGGGAATGTAATAGGTAAGGATTATATAGTTTCTCATTTTAGAAAGAGGATTGATTATCACCTCATACCATAACATTCGTCTCTCCAACTTCGACATTTCTTTTCTTTTGAAAGACAAACAAAGTATTTGACATTTCTAATCTTGTCTTATGAAAGGCAAAAAAATAAATAAATAAAGCAAGCATGTGCTAGAAGTAAAATTATTCAAATGAAAAATTCTACTCTAAGTGAGGTATAACTTGTAAGATAGATACAAATTAAATGATGGTTCATTTCCTTAATTTTAGAGATTCCTGTGTTTGTATATATTGTTTAGACATATCGTGATAGGTGAACACTTATTCTAATAATGCCTTTCTTCTTATTACTACTTTTTTTTTCTTACCCATTTGATTTCTTAAAAGGCTTATAAAGGCGGTACTGTTGCATTTTACTCATTAATATTACTCCAAAAAAACTAATATTTAAATTTTTATGAATGCCCATAGCTTTTGTTCTTTTGTGTTCTTGTAACCCATTTGATTTCTTTTTTCTTTTTTTCATAAACCTAATTGTCTCATTTTACTCATTATCTCTCCAAAATAATAATATTAGTAATGCTTAAGAAAAAAAGGTGTTTTCTTTAAAATCATGGTGAAAGCACCCTAAATACACTCATACAGGAAAGGAAATAAGAATAGGAGCGAGAATTACGTATGATTTTACATATGCTCAAAGAGCGAAAAGAGAGATACTCCCTCCGTCCTCTCACTTTGATAGTTTGATTTTTTTTCCCACACAGTTAAAAAGAAAAATTAGTTAACTTTACTGGAAAAGTATACCTAACCTATTATTTTTCTAAAACATTCTTACATTAATATTAGTAGTATAACTGACCATTATACCTTTACATTAATTGTAATAACAATATTGATCAAAACTTGCACCATTCAAAATATGAATAAAAGAAATTAGTGAAGAAGTCACGTTATATTCATTGATAAAAAAGTACATTAAATAAAGGTACTTTAGAGAAGTTAAAAGTTAACTATATTATTCAATTGAATAGCGAACTATAATTTGGGACAGATGAAAAAAGAAAACAATACTATTAAAGTGGAACGGAGGGAGAAAGTTATATTTCCTAACCGCAAAGTAGGCATGGTAAGACAGCATTAACAAGATTTCTACAAAAACTTTCCTCAAATGTAGCCAAAGCCAGACGCTGAATTTTTTGCAGATCCAATAAAAGAATTTTGTCGTCCTAACTTAATTTTTAGTCCTGCAGAATCTTTGGCAAACCCTATCAAAACTCTTCTCCTGCTGTGCATTGCTATGTTCTTCATTTCCATATAGATGTGGCAATTTGTCCCAAGTCCCAATGGATTACCCATGCCCATTGAGACTTTGGGCGGGATGGGTATTGAAATTTAATATTGGGTTTAAAATGGGACAAATCCCAATTGTATCCATTAATTGATGGGAAATTTTGGAAAATGCTTGGGTACCCATTGGGCTCAAATAGCAAGGGCTCCGTTTGGATTAACTATTTTTTAGGGGTGTTTTTGAAATATTTTATTGTATTAGTGTATATGAAAAATTTTTACTATAAAATTTTTTTGAAATATTTGATATACTAATATGGATGAAATGTTTTTTGAGTTATTGTATATTACTGTAACATTGTATTTGAAAAACTTATTTTTTGAAAAAATAGCCAATCCAAACGGAGTCTTAGATTCAAAAATTATCTTTAACAATTTTTATAGTCATGATTGTATATCTATCTTTTCCTTTATTTGTTAATCCAATTTTTAGTGATAATCCTGAGTATAAAGCACTTGCATGTTTATTTAATAAAACTAAAAGAAATTTAATAAATCAAAAATATTAAAATTATATAAAAAATAAAAAAATAAATTAAAGAAAAAATATATATAGAAAATATATTTGGGTATTGGGCGGGATCAATCTAAACCCATCCCAAAGTGATCCCGCCCAAATTAGTCCCAAAACATATATGGGTAAGGTTGGGCCCAAACCCATATGACTCGGTTCCATCTTAAACCCAAGCAAATCCCGCCCATCCCGCCCATTTTGCCACCTCTATTTCCATAGCTCAGGCAGCCAATCCTCAGTTTAAAGTTGAAGGAGAGGTTTATTGTGACAAATGCCGTGCTCAATTGAAGAATAGATTAAGTGAACCAATGCCAGGTACAAACTTCGTGTATCTTGAACCTCTTGCGCCATTTTTCCATGCCGTGTGAACCATTTTTGCTATTCAATTTAGAAATTGATCATCACATGATTAAAGTTGCATCGGAAACAAAGTACAATCATGATTGGGTTTCACCAAATCATTTGAGTTGCAGGATGCATGTCTATTAGAATTGCCCTTGTATGGGTAGGGAATTGGAATGATTTTGGTGATTTCAGTTATATACATAGATAATTTTTTTTTCAGAATTAAAGAAATGCTACTATTTTTCTTCTGTTCCTAAAATATACAAATCGTTATTGGAAAGCGGACATCTTACTTTTTATCCAATCAAAATTGTTCTGTCATATGATTGTTGAGAGAATTGATAATGCAGAATAAAAATGTACAATGTTCTGACATTTAACGTAGATTTGTCAAAATATTGGTCAATAAAAAACACTAAATTTGTCCGGACAGGCATTATTCAAAAAAAAAAAAAGAAATGTTAAATTCTTTAAACACATTTTTTTTAACAATCTTTTTGTGTCACAAGTATATATCACATCATGACAAGTTCTATCATAAACAAAAAAAAATGTTCATACAATCTACAATCCAAACAGACTTAAACTATTTTTTTAACTCACCGGAGCCTTTACTTTTTGTTGGTGCAGCAGAACATCTCATCGAAGCTTGTTGCCCCATGCACGCAGGTGCCACTGTATGACTGGAATGCCAAGACCCTCAAGAGCGGCACCTGACATACAGCTTGGAAGGACAAACTGAAGCATCCACTATATACAGCCTAGAAGTAGAAGGAGATCATGAAGATGAAATCTGTGAAGATGTACTTGTGAAAAGCAACAAGCCTGATTGTAGTGAGATTCCTAAACAAGGGTTGGCACAAGCCAGCTCAAGAATTAGCCTCACAGCCAACAATGGCATCGTTGATTAGGTTCGCTGCCCCAATTGTCTGGGATTCTTGGCCTAGGAGCCAGCTCCTGAATGCAAGGAGGTCTAGCTATAAGGAACTCAATATCCTTCCCGAGGAGCTATCTTGAAGGGGAAAAGCAACTTGGAATGGTTGAAATGTTAAACTTGAACCACATTTTTTGCTTATTCCCAACCATTTTTCCCTTTCTTGATCTTGACATTAATGAAATCGTAAGAGAGATACACAAGGATTTTGTAGCATGCCTGAGTGGTTTTTTTTTTTGGCAAAATGGTCAAGGTAGCAAATGTCTGAAATCTAGCTATCGATGGATGAATTAATATTCTCTGTTTTGAAGTGGAATACCTGCTAATTATCTGATTGTAGGAGTCAGGATCAATTCATTTTTAGTATAATCTAGCTCTTTTCTGTATGTAACAAGAGTGAAGTTTTTAATCTACACCAAAAGCCATGAAAATTTTCAGCTCTAAATTAAGGTAATAATTTCTTTCTTAAACATTAGCATGCACCAATAGAGTCTTCTCATTCAGCATGCAGAATATTTCTTGTTAAGAATTGAGGCAGCTATCTTTCCATTCTTCTTAAAAAGATCTGCATTAAACTGTCATATCATATGTACCAACTATTATTAAGCACACTAGTATTTGCTGTGTTTTAGAAATAAACATACTACAGCTGCTTATATATCTTAACCCCCCCCCCCCTCCTCCCCAAAAAAAAAAGCAGCTACTCATACTAATCCTATATGATGTGCAGCGGCAGGACCCTTTAGCATGATGATCTCTATTTAAACTTTTGCCTCTAACTAATGACTGACAAATTCTGAAATGAAGGAAACTTCTTTAAGCTTTATCAACTTATTAACTAATTGACCACTTACATAATAAGATAATTTTTACGTACTTCGAAGCATGATTAGGGTAAGCGTTTAGACATATTAAACTGATCAATTAATCTTCCTTTTCATTGAAAAAAAAAAATAACATCATGCATATCGTAAACCTACCCGGATCACTCGTCCAAAATATGCTATACTCAACGAATGATCTGTGCCCCTATATAACACGTCGACCAAAAGAGCGTAAAGGTGGAAAGCTGAGTGGTTGGGAGAAAATTTTCACGAAAGTGTGAAGAAGGACACTTTTCACGAAAGCAAAAGGCATTTGATAAAGTTAGACACTAGCTTCTTGTTAGCTTAGGAAAGAGATATTTTATCAAGGAGGTCTTGATCTAACAATTAAGATTGAGATTTTAAGAATTAAAAGTTTTAAATTCAACTTTTCTATCCCCTTTCCACTTCTTAAGTCCAACCCCTCTCTTGTTTCCAAAAAAAAAAATTTTTTTTGAAAAAAGAGAGATTAGAAAAAAAAAAAAAAAAAAAAAGGGGACACTTCCCATTGTATTAGTTATCAGATCAATATTGCTCAAGTCCTCAGTTTTTGTAGTGATGTAAACATATTCTACAAGAAAATCTGATACTAAAGTGCATGTGTTTCAGCACGAGAATCCTTGTGAGAATTCTCTGAGTGTGTGCTCTTGGATCAGATTCCGTTAATATGCTTTCTTTCAACTCTTAAATTGCAACCAAATAAAGATTGGGAGACAACTCCACAAACTGCAATATTTTATAGCAAAAATCTTTGATTACATTTCGAATAATCTCAAGGTGTGGTCCTAGCCGTTCAATATTGAGGAAAGAATGGCTTTTAACTCGACATGCACTCTTTTTTGGTTCTTTGTCCCTTTCCTTCCTCTCCCTCACATCATTGCACCAAATGGTTAATGCCTATAAAGATAAAGTTCATGACTAAAAACATCTTACAATGTTATTTCCTTTCTTCTTTTTCCATTACTATTTTTTTTTTTTTTTTGTGGCGAGGGTACATGGGAGGTAAGGGGTGGGACTTTAAAGTGTAGAAAGAGCATATTACCATTTCCACTTTTTTTTTTAATTCATTCGCAATTGCTGGTTTTCTTGTTGATTAATTTGGAGAGTAACAAAACGAAATTAAATGAGACAGGTTTTTTTTGTTTTTTTTTTTAGCAGCAAAAGCATACGTATTAGAAAGACAGATTCATTTTTCCCCTATGAAGATAGGTAAAACGCTTTAGAAAAGGAAAACTTTCTCTCCCTTTTTATCTATGGTTTTGTACATAATCATGAGGAGATTCAAATTGAGGTCTTATAGTGGCATATTATAAACATTAATGTAATTTGATGAGCCAGCCGCAATGAACCCTTTAACCTAGCTCCTATATATATATATATATATATATATATATACTCTCTCTATGTCGTCATAAAATCAAAGACTGTCGCAATCCCAAAATGATCATTTATGCACACCTTTAATTGGTGAAATGGATTGAAACTGGAATAAAAACGTATGAATTAAATAACTCAAATTGATTGAGCAAATAGTATACTCTAAAAATTGGAGTAAATACTAGGTCAGTTTTTTAGTACTTATAAAAACCTTTTTTGGTACTTACAAAGACCTGTTTGGTACGACTCTATTAGGTCACTTTTTAATTTTTCAAAAGACAGCTTTAATTCGTTTATCGAGGTCAAAGCTTTTTCCCAACGGTAATTTGAACAATCATGTATCCAGTCACAAAAAGAGTTACGTTGTTACGTCAAATTGCACCTAATAGCAGCAAGTCATCATCATATCTAGCCCCATTAGTTGCAAAAAAAAAAAAAAAAAAAAATCTCTTTGGCAAAGGATAAAGAAAGACTAAATGGATTACACAGCTAACATCCTCTTGTTGTTTTGGTATTTTATGGGTATATATCTTTGTTTTTTCTTGTAATCCAAGTGGGAAGTTTGGCATGAGCACTACAGTTCTATCTTTATTAATAGAAAATTTTGAATGAACAAAGAAAACCTGTTACCTAAACTGATCTAGCTAGTTCAAGAACAAAGGAACAAAGCAAGATGTGTAATCTTGCATCCCCCTAATTAGAATTTTAAATATACTATAAACTGTATTAACTAAAAGTTATATAAGGATGTGTGAGACATCTAATACCAATCAAAATCAAAGTGGCATAGTTTTAACATTTTCTAATCAGACCATGGCAAGGAAAGAACAAGAAAGGAAACATTTAGGTCAGCAAAATTAATACCATCTACCCATAGTACTCTTGATTGTCAACTTGCTACAATTCATTCATTAGAGCTCCTTAGTTTATCTTCCAGTCTGTTGAAACCATGAGCAAATTTCAGTTATTTAATGCAAGTTTTGTCAGAGTGGTAGAGTGTCAATATTTATATGTTCTCTTTTGCTTTCCTTCACTGGTTTTTTGCCTATGAAACCCTTTAATTAGATGACAACGATGTTTTGTTTTCATGTTATTTTTGGAGGATTAGATCACTGATTAGTCCAATTTTTGGCAGTACTGACCTAAAAATTAATTTGGAATATTGGATGGCGTTGTGGAACATTTCAACTAAGTACGATTGCTGAATTATTAAAAAAGTAAAGACAGCTTGTATCGACAAGAAGCTAAGCAACTAGCAAATATTTTTTTCCTTTTTTCTTGTGTTTCTATCATTTTCTTATTTTCTTGGAGGATAATTCAACTACAAGACAAAGTAGAAGATGAACGAGGTTGACTATTTGATGATGTACTGCTCCTCCTCCTCTTCGCCGGAAAAATGTGCTGAAAGTCGCCGTGCTCTGCTGCCACGTGCCACTCCTCCACCACCCCATGATGATGATGATCAAACTCAAACTGGTGCACCACCCCAGAAGCATCATCAAACAAGCTGCAACCATCTGATAAACCAGCCACGAATCCACGGCCCGGAGGCTTGGACTTCCGGCGACCGGCACCAACTGGCACGTTTCGAAGGGCCCCTCCAGCCGTCCAATACCTCTGGCAATTCTTGCAAAAGTGTCTTGGCTGGTTAACATTGTAATTGTTGAAATAACAAAACTTGGTTTCCATGCTTTTGCATCTAGGACATGGTATGATCTTGTCTGGCCTTTTTTCTACCGTTTGTTGTTCTTCTCCTTTGTTTCCTTCATCTTTGGCTTGTCTAACTTGCACTGCAATTGTTGCTCCAAATAGCTTGATCCCGCCACCGCTCTCAGCCATATGAATGTTTGTGTGTGTGTGTGTGTGTTTTAGCGAGTGGGTGAGTGAGAGAGAGAGAGAGAGAGAGATGTAAGAGGGATGAGAAGGGGGAGATGAGAGAAAGAGAGAGAGAGTTAGAGGAAGAGGTGGAGAGTTAGATGGTATGTCCTATGTTTTTTGTCTAGGACAAAGGAACAATCACTTAGGTTTGAGGGGTGAGGGAGTTCGGAGATTGCATATATAGATGGTTCATGTAATCTACAAAAAGATATGCTCTCAAAAAAGCAAAAAGTGAAGGATGTCATGGAATTCAAATAAGGAGAGACAGATCAAAAGGGTAATACAAGACTATAAAACTCCACGTATACTTGAAAAGACATTTTTAGTAGAGTATACATGCACACATAGAGAGACATATATATATATATATATATATATATATATATATATATTATGTGACATTATGTACATGTATCTGTATTGTATGCCATAGACAAACAGGCACACAATTTCCAAGAGGGAGGTTGATGGGTTGGGGTTGGTTTTGTCCAGAGGTGTCAAAATGGATGATTTGAACAGGTTTGGGTTGGATAAAATGGATAATGGATATAAAATATAAGTGAGTCAACTCATTTATACCTATTTAATTAGATGGGTATAAATGGGTAAGTCAAAAAATGAATTGGGTAACCTAATTACCCATTTATTTTAACTTTTTGTAAACTCATTTAAATTCATTTTTGCAAACTAAGTTATCAATTTATACCACTCTCACACAATTTCCAAGAGGGAGGTTGATGGGTTGGGGTTGGTTTTGTCCAGAAGTGTCAAAATGGATGATTTGAACGGGTTTGGATTGGATAAAATGGGTAATGGATATAAAATATAAGTGAGTCAACTCATTTATACCCATTTTATTAGATGGGTATAAATGGGTAAGTCAAAAAATGAATTGGGTAACCTAATTACCCATTTATTTTAACTTTTTGTAAACTCATTTAAATTCATTTTTGCAAACTAAGTTATCAATTTATACCACTCTTTATACCCATCATTAGTTTTAAATATTTATTTATAATGTTCAATAAACTTAATTACCAATTTTTTTTCATTTATACTCTATGTCACAAAATTACCTATTATTTAATAATTGAATAATAAGAATACAAAAATTAATATAAAAACTAAATCCAAAAATTTTGAACCCCTAACATTTTTTCCATATATAAATTTAAAATTTTATTTTAGAAAGATAATAAAATAGGCTAAAATTTATCATAAATTAGTAATGCTGAAAAATGAGCAAGTTAACAAACTAAGAAAAAAATAAAATAATAAGATAAAACCAACAAATAATAATAATAATAATAATAATAATAATAATAATAATGAAACAAAAGTAGTTAACATCATGACAAAATGAAAATTTTGAAAAAAAAAATGGGTGGGGGAAAAGAAGAGACTTGGGGGGAAAGAGAATTCTAAATGGGTTAATTGGATTTGATGGGTTATCCAATAATACCCATTTATTAAATTGGTATATCGGGTAACCCATTTATATCCATATACAAAAATTTAAGATACCCATACCCATCTATTCATGGACGAGTATGGATAAATTTAATTAAGTGGGTTGATTTACCACCTCTAGTTTTGTCTACTTGTCTGCAGGATAGAGCGAGTAAATTTTTGGGTTGATGGAAATAAGTAGTGGAGGCTGAATGAGCCATATATATATAGAAAAAGTACTCTCTTTGCTCAAAAAGAAAAAAAAAAGGTCCCGATATTGAAAAGTTAAATATCCAATTATTGATTAACCTAGTGGTTTATGTTTTTCATTAATTTTCGCGTTATAAGACATCACAACAATTAATCTTGTCAAATGCAAGAAGGTAAATCTAATATTAAACTCCCAACCAAAATTATCTTATACTACATAAATCAAAACTACTTGTTGTCCTATAGTCTTAGGGTACCAAATAAAATAGCCCGCCTTTGATGGACATTATTGGTATTTTATTTTAATGTATTTATGGATCGAAAAGTTCATAAATAGACCAAAGGAAACGTAAAAATTCATGTACAGATAATGAGAGCCGCCAGAAGAAACCAAGGTGGGGCCGGGCGGAAAAAAGTTGATGCTGAGCCTTTTTGTCCACGTCATCATCTTGTTTTGTTGAAAGTCTCTCCAGGTGGGCCGCGCACCCGGGTTAGGTTGTGTCTAAAAGTATCTGAAAGTGGGAGCATAAAGATAAAAGAGGTAAAGCTAAAAGTTCAAAGTTCAAAGTTCATTCGATTTGATTAATTTAATTGATTATCCACATAATTATACGCTAACATATATTTATCCATATATATATATATATATATATATATATGTATGTATGTATATAAGAAGTACAATTTGGTTTGGTTTGGCTTTGTATAAACGATCAAGATTAAGATTGTGTCGACACATCACCATCATGAGCTTTTAAACTTAACCATGAAGCTCCAAGAACATGAAGAAGGATTGGAAAATGAAATATTTACATGTGCATGGTGCAGAAGCATGGATTCTTTTCTTAAAAAAAAATTATTCTTCTTTGTATGAATATTAAATAGATGGATGGAACAACAGCACTTGTTTCATTTTGAATTATTATATAGGGCATATTGAGGAAGACCAACAATAGTTTCTGTCTTGGCTGGAATGATAGAAATTGACTTGGGCTTCTTCTTCTTCTTCTTCTTTTTTCCATCTTGCACTTTTTGTTAGCTTTTTAGATAAGCATGTTGAAACAATCCAACCATACAAGAATTTTCACTACTGTTTCATAGTTTTTGGAATTTGACATCTTCTTTATCTTTTCCTTTTGTTCTTCTATTTGTTTTAGGTAACACTTTGCTGGATCTTGGCATGAATTTGTGGAGATTGATTTGAGCTCTATCTCTGTCTCTCTCTTTCTCGCCATCCCTCCTCCCTCTTCCTACTTCCTACGTCCGCCTTGATTGGTTAGGGATTTCAGTGCATATCCAACGAATATGGTTGTGCTTAAGCGTGGCAAAACAGGGATTTGAAAGTTTTATTTCTTTTTTTCAGGACTTTGAAAGTTTATGGGGGTAAACTTGTAAGAGTAATTTATAGGGGTGGCTTTTTAGTTTTCATTAGTTCTCAGGGCGAGAAAATGCAATTTTACCATGTTATAATTGAAAACTGGAACTTTCAAATGTGAAGTTCAACAAATGCCTAAAATCTTGTACTTTTGCCTTCTTGAATTTGCAATCACATAGGAAAAAGGAAAAAGTAAACGTTACTGTTCGATGGAAAGTGTCATTTTACCAACCACAAGGGAAAAAGAACGAATGCTTTATTAACGTACTTGTATCTTTATTTCACGAAAAGGTAAGGTAAAGTGATAGTAGACATTTCGGCAAAATCGTTTTTCCTTTGCGTGAGAAATTAAATAATAAAAAAAGAATAAGAAATTTTTAATACTTTATTTAATTAACACCTTACTTGGTGAGAAAGCAAAAGTCCGCTTGAGGTAGACCACATATTTCTACATTTTAGAGGTTATCTCATTATGCTGGATTCTCATTGCTGGTTGAGTAGCAATCATCCAATTAACTTTTTACTTTTCAAATGCAATTTTTTTTCCACAGCTAATTCCCTATTTATGCGTGTCCTTATGTAAGCTCTCGTTTGAACCCATTGGTAAAACAAAATGCAGAGGAAAGAAAATTAAAGGTTCTTATGAGTCAGATTTTTTAGAGGTTTTTTTAAATTAAATTTTACTATAACTTTATATATTAAAAACTTTCACTCTAGATGTATATTGGGGTATTTTTAATATTTAAAAATTTATTAGGTATTTTTAATATTTTCGCTTGCTTCTCTAACATGACCAGTTACCACCCTCTCTCTCCATTCCCTCTCCTAGCCACCACTAGCTAGCAAGCTGGAGCACCGCCCCACCCCCACCTCCACTCCCCATCAAATCTGTTCGGGGACAAGAAGGGGAAGGGGTAGAGGAAAGGGGAGAGGAGGAAGGAAGGGAGGAAGGGGAAAGAAGAAGAGGGAGGAGAGGGAAGTGTAGGCGGTGGAGGTTGGGCCAGTGAAAGCATCGACGGTGGTTAATTTCGAAGAGAGAAGGGAAGGGTGGCAGCGGGGAAGGAGGAGAGAGAAGCGAAGAGGAAAGAGGAGGAGGGGAGTGATGATGGTGGTGGTGGGCGGGGGAAAAAAGACGTGACATTTTTTTTTATTTTTTTTGAGTGTTTTTATTATGTGTTATTTGATATTATATTTGGAGTGTTTTACCATTTCATTGTATGTAAAAAACTGTATTTGGAAAAAAAAATCCCAATCCAAACAGACCCTAAATATGGAGGATAACGGTTACTTCCTATTTTCTCTAGCAATTAGTGAAGAAAAAAATTAGAAACATTCTATAGGGTGAGACTACATTCATATTTCTGAGCTGGCTAGCTAGCTTTTGGTCCTCAACAAAAAGCTTATATGTATATATGTATAATGACTTATGAATGGAATAAAGGGCAGTGATGCATCATATGTGATATGCGACAGTTTAATATTATCGACAAGGAAAGGGAGAATTGATCCCAATAGTTGGATGCTTGTTATGGTAATGCTATTCCTTTTGGCTTCAAGTCTTCTCTTTTAGAGCATCTATGGATTTGATGAGGACTTTGTTGTCACCTTTTCACCACTTAAAATTGTATGTTGTGGCCCGGGTAGCTTTCAGTTGCGATATTGCAATCAAAGTAGAGAGGGATAGAGAGTTTGATATGAGATTTACTTTAATAAAGTGTCACTTTTTATTTGATTTAGCAATAAAGCAGCCTCATTTACAAATGGCTTTTTGCCACTGTAAAATCATGGCAATTAACAAGCATTTTAGTTCTTTAGTTGGAAAGACATATGCTTTATCTTTAGGTTAATTACTTTATAGTCAGTCTTCATAATAAGATATTTAAGTGTATAAAAGCAACAGAGAAAAGCGGACTTAACCTGATATGGATGCATTTAGGCTGGTTCCTTGGCTCTTGGTCTTGGGTCTGGGAATGGGAAGCCCCACCTTAGCTAGCTGCCTGATTTGTTTTATACTTATAGAACTACGTACGGTCCTGGTGATAAGATTAAGAACGGAACCCTAGTCATGGCTGTTTTCCACAGTAAATGTTTGGATTAAACGTCTACAATGAATAAGATAGATTTCAAGAGAAACTCTGGTTCTTTCTCAATTGATTAGTGTACAACGTACAGTTTATGTAACTTATCAAATTTGGGAATGATTCTTGTGTAAATCTTGAATTCATTACTCTTTAATTTGTTGCTTACAAAGTTTTTGAAACAGGTAATAATCGATCAAAGCACCAAATCAGAACCATAGCCGATCAAGTTTCATGATGAGAATATCATTGAAATAAGCATTTTAAAACTTGGTGGATCAAGTTTCGTGGTCGGTCAGAAAAAAAAACAAAACAAAACAAAACAACTATGCATGAGATAGTGCATAGCATTCCTTTTCAACCCTTCTCAATTTAATTAGTTTTATCCAACTATGCATGAGAAGCAAGAAGGAGAGAAGGAAGTGAAAAGACACAGTCAAATCTTTAGGATTTTTTTTTTTCCCTCATAAGCCATAAATATCTTCTCAACGTACTTTAAGTGTCTGAGTAGAAAAAGTATGGTCACTTTAAAATCTTTTATTTTATTATTGCATCTATTATATATGTTATTAGACCAAAGTTTCATCTTCTAGAGATTTAAATTGAATGGTGAAACCAAAAACAAGTAGTGACCCGTTGACCAATAAGGTTCTGGTTTAATGGATGATTCTTTCACTTTACAATTTGGGATTGAGTCACTTGTGGAGATACCAATTCTAGTTGAAATTCCCTGACGGTCTTATTACTTATATTGGGTGCTCTAATAGCTTTGCAAAATATCTGGTTAAGAACAACATTAATTACTATGTTGTGTCCCAACAAAGAACATTATTATTATTAAATTACCCTAAAGCATAATGGATGTGTTGGAAAGGTTTAGTGTGCATGTTCCCTGCAGCTGTGGATAATCATCAGGTTGCTTTTAATTGATCAAAATAAAGTAGAAAGTCTTCCCCATCCTTCTTTATCTTATTTGTTAATTAACTTGTTTAAACGTGGTTGTTTCAATCAATTGGGATAGGAAACTTAGAAGTTAGAACCAATAGACCCAAAAACGACTTAGAATAGGACTGCTCTCAATGTCTAAGTCCATGCATCCTATAGTTACAATATCATTTTGCTTGATGTTTCATAGAAAAATTTATATTCACGTACCATTTTTAACTTTTACACACCTTCCGACTAATTATGAAGCCATATATACAAATAAAAAAATGAAAAATAAAATGCAATAAAGTGGAAGGGATGTGTAAATTAACATCATGATTCATGACAAAGAATGGGTTTTGTCATCTTGACACTTCAATTCTAAGTACAAGGGTTATGTACGTGTAAATTTCTAAACTATAGGAGGGTAATGTGAAAAAGCACAAGACTATAAAATTAGATTCCAAGCGGTATATATGATGGAAATAAGGCGATCACGTAAATATGTTCTTTGCTATTTGATTATGTGTAGACTAGTGTTTTAAAAGAGTGAGGACATGTAAATCATCTGATTATGTTTATGTTCAGTGTAATTTGTTTTTTTGAATGCAACAAACATGTAAAGCAATTTCTATAGAAAATAAACAAGGAAATTAGGGTGTGCATAAGTTTCTTTAGGAAATAAATTATTGCTCCTTTTTTTTATTTTGTAGATGTATATATATATTTTTTTAACATGTACTACCATGTAAAGCAATTGACAAATTGTAAGAGCTAATTAAGTAATGACTGCAATAGGTGTGCATTATAGCGTAAAGGAGTGTGTATTTGCCCCACCTCGATATATTTTCTAACTTTAACTCTCACATTTTGGTGCACACGTTACATTCAATTTATGATTACGTTGGAAACTTAGACCTATCAATCCCCCAAAAAAAAAGATCAATGGTTGTGCGACAATTGGCAAAGCATTAAATCTTTTCAAAGTCCAAGGCATCTATTTTAACTGTTCTGCCCAAAAAAGAGATCTATTTTAACTGCTGGATGATTCGCAGAAGACTTTTGTGTTTACATAT
The DNA here is from genome assembly GCF_036785885.1 of Coffea arabica. Classification (NCBI taxonomy): domain Eukaryota; kingdom Viridiplantae; phylum Streptophyta; class Magnoliopsida; order Gentianales; family Rubiaceae; genus Coffea; species Coffea arabica. Next base: position 13,583,434 of record NC_092312.1, read on the forward strand.
TTACGTCAAAGGGTTAATTACATTTACCTCCCCTGAGGTTTGATCATATTATCAATCAATCCCTGTAATTTGTCCAAATAACGGTCTCACCCTTTGAATGATCAAACATTTAACAAAAACCCCCTTAATGTCAAAAATGCCCTTATTGAGGTCATGTTGCATTAAAAAAAGAACATATTTTTATTTTATTAACTTTGAAACAATCCAAAAAAATAGAAAAAAGTTTTTGCTTATTATTTTATAAAAACCATATCTTTGCTTCCATAAATAGTTTTGAATCGATAATTATTTTAAATCTTAAAAATGAATATTAAAAATTAGATAAATTGAAAGAAAAATAAAAAAAAAGAAATTATTTTAATTCCTAGAGTATGGTTCAAATTGGGGAAAACATGCCTTGTACTCTCCGCAACATGCCTTGAACCACAAATTCGAACCATACTTGAGGATTTAAAATAATTACTTCTTTTTTATTTTTTTTTAAATTTATCTAATTTTTAGTATTCATTTTTAAGATTTAAAATAATTATTGATTTAAAACTATTTATGGAAGCAAAGATGTGATTTTTATAAAATAATAAGCAAAAACTTTTTTCTATTTTTTTGGATTATTTGAAGGTTAATAAATAAAAATATGTTCTTTTTTTAATGCAATATGGCCTCAAAAAGGGCATTTTCGGCATTAAGGGGATTTTTGTTAAATGTTTGATCATTCAAAGGGTGAGACCGTTATTTGGATAAATTACAGGGATTGATTGGTAATATAATCAAACTTCAGGGGAGGTAAATGTAATTAACCCTTACGTCAAATGGTCATAGTGGCTCCCTCAAGAGCAGAGTAATAGCACTACTCAATCTGATCCACATCCATGCATCTGAATTCTGAACCGCCTTGCTATTCTATAAAACTTATGGGAGAAAAAAGAAAAGGATTATCTTTCGTTACAATGCGGTTGCAAAGGCAAGGACAAAGTGGGTTCATATTAGTTCGACCAGACGACCATACAATTGTTCTTATTGTCTTGTTCTATCCTAGTCAGATACTAAAATGACAGGATCGGATAATCTTGCACATTTGGCAGCCTGATTATCTGTATTCGGTACAATTATATATTTTTAATGGTACGCCAAGATTTGCAATTTGTTAAAGCCTAATCGATTGCTTTAGGGATCACCTCGAAAACTCATCCAAATCCACACTCATTTTATTAGGAATCCGCTGCATCATCATATGGCTGTTTCTGCTGAAGGATGAGAACTGAGTAGGATCAATGAAGGTCATCCTACCACAATCTTATCATCTAACACAGCTGGAAAGCATAAACTGGAAAATTAGGTTCACTTACGAGCATATTGATTTTTATCAACTAAAATTTGCCTTCTACCAAAAAATAAAATTTGCCCCATAAAAGGCTCGAGAGAGAGAGAGAGAGAGAGAGAGAGAGAGAGAGGCTCAGTTTGTCAGATTCTGCTGGAAAACTCGAATTAGTAGGAGGATTTTTATCCATGAAGGTCAATTTAATTGCAGATATTTCCTAATCCAAGATACCAACTTTCGTTGATTAAGGTCACTTTATTACACTTCTTGCCAAAGACCTTTTGCTTTTATGCCATCCATTTTGTATATCAATGGAGCTTATGGTCTCTTATAAAACATTGAAATTAAATGTGATTATGACCGTTCGTGAAGGTGTAAATGTGATGGCTCAATTTTTGAAAGGGGGACCAAAACCCAAACTTCATTGAACAACTTTTTAACTGGTATATTAAACTGACCTGTTTAATTAAGGTTGCCTGACGAAAAGGTTACGCTGTTTCAAGGTCAACTAATGTCATCAGCTCAGAGATTAAGCCAGAAACAACTAATACAGTGCTTTAATTCGCTGAATTCCACATTATATTCCATGGTTGAGTGTTTGTGGGCTTTGCCTATCATTGCAAACAATTGGCAAGAATCTGGCGGCAAGTTGCGAATGCACTAATTAGAATACTTTCTTTGTCCTAGAAACCTTGGTTTAGAGATTTGAAGGATTTTCTAAGAGCTGACCAGCGAAGCAACAGTTCAAGTCAACCTCTGGTTCCTTAATTAATGGTCATCTTGCCTTGATTCTTGCTTGTGAGAACTGGCAAGATGGATGTGTTCCTTCTGGGGGAAAATTGCTTCACTTGTACAGCTAAACTAGGTCAACAATATTGTACCGTACGAAATTAAGAAGACGACAATCCTAGGGGCCCAGTCGAAGTAGATATCAGTTAGTTTCATTAAATAGTCTCCAACGTCATCTATGTACTTCAAACATTTGAAAAACTTGTTGTAGCATATAGTTGCTTCTCCAGAGAGGCAAAGTACTTCCCAGTCCGTTTCATCAAACACATCGTCAACGCCAACTGCTGTTTCATCAAACTGATTGACAGAGGGTGGGTGGTATTGAAGGATTTAGAAGAAACCAAGATACACTCTGAATTGATGGATTCCTGACACCTTTTTTTCCTTTATTTGGGTAAAATATGTAGTCCTGAAATTGCACCATCACTTTCTTGCATTCACGTATTACTATTCTGGCTCCGGGGGTCAGAACTATTTGCAAGAAGTGGCAGATTAACTAATTTTACAACCTAAGCTATAGCTATCAATTCTATCAGTAACAATAATTACGATACAATGACCTACAAAAATAGATACAAAAATCATGTCGTCTATTCACATGCAGGTGAAATATATTACAGCCTTACCTGACTTTGGCACTCTAAACTAGGATATGGGGTTTTGTAGGGCATACAAAATCTCCCGCTTTTGGAAGACTCTTTTTAAGTGTCGCTCCAATTATCATCTTCGCCATCACTTCCGACAGCCTGGATAAGAAGATAAATGAGGTAAAAGATCATAAATTGACTGAGGCAACTAGGAGAAGTACGTTTAGCGTGTGTGCATTCCGGCCCAAACCCTCCTTTTCCGGAGGATGTTTGGGACTCAAAGTGAAGTAGAGAAGCATTCAAAATCCAAGCAAAATGTGAAGAACCTGGCGAATTTCATTTGCCTTCCGCAGAAGTGCAGTAACCTGGATACCTGTTGGCGGGACTGCTGTGCCTGTTGGCTTAGCCGTCACAGTTCGTCTGAGATTAAATGACTGGAATCATATTGCAATGCAGGCAAACATCAGCATTCATGTTAAGAAAATGAACAAGTTTCACTGTTCTCATTAAATACTTCATAATTTACACCTAGTGTGAGAATTAAGAGCGAGACAATGGAGAAAAAGGAATAGCACAAACAGAAGAATTCAAGTATCCTAAGAAATCAGCACCTGCAGAATAACTAATAGGGAATGATTGTCGAAGAGTTTGTTATCTCGAATCTCTCCAAATTTTATGTTTTAAATATAGTTTAAACCAATTAGCTATGCATAACTGTTTAGTTAGTTATCTACTTGCAAGTATAATCATACATGGAAATTTAATAACATCAGCAGATTCCTGGAAGCCACATAATGAGTCACAGAAACAGATATTCCATTGAATTCCTAAGAGTAACATACTCCTTCCTTCGTTAAAAGAAAAAATTGAGTAAATTTATATCCAAATTTAAATGAAAACTGGAACGTCTCAGATCAAAGCTGACAAGTCTCCTTACTTTTGTCCTGATCTGATGCAAAAAGTCATTTTCTTCAATTTCCTTCCTAAGCACAGCTTGATTGACCGCTTTTTGCCTAGTTGTTTTCTGCAAGTCTGGTTGCTGCAAGTACAGATACAGGCAAGCCATTTAGTTTTCATCACTTAAAAAACTCAAACCGAAATTATCTTTTCATCAAATTTCTGACAAGAAAACACCAATAAAACAACAAAAGAAAAATAAAGACCTTCAGGCGACTACCTTGCTTTTCATTGTATGTGCAGCCTCAATAATTTGTTCTTGCTTAAGGGGGGCTGGCTTTGGGTGCTGACTAATGGTAGATCCAAACTTGTGATCAAATGCAAAACCGAGATTCTCAGATAAGACAACCTGTCTGTTGTCTGCAATCTCTGCTTGCGGTTTCATAGCACGCCACTGTGGTGGAGGAAGAGGTGGAGGTGAAGGATTAGGCTCCTTATAGCACTGCAGTTCAGTAAGGCTGTTCACATCACAATCGTTTCCTTCCATGAATGAAGGATGAAGGGTATCCAGTATTGGGAGATCGAACAAGTGACCAGATTGAGAATGTTCCCCACTACTTCTAGCTAAAGGTATTTGAGGTCTGAAGTTGTTATTCACTTCTCCCTGGACTGCTGATCCAGTATTCCCAGATATTGGAACTGAGTCAGTGAATGAAATTCTGCACAGAGCATCATATAACTCGGGTTCCTTACTACTGGGAGATTCACTAGATTCCCACTGCTCAGAATTTGAATCAGAGCGACGACTAGGACAATCTGACCCATACGGCGAGGATCTACAGAATGTATCATCCTCTGAGTCTGAACCAGCATCATGCAACGGAATACTAGGCTCTGGGACCAGCTGAAATGAAGGGAACATATCTCTGCCGCTTCCATTACTAACATTGCCATCAGGAAATTTCAATTGCAGCTTATGATCCTCAAGTCCATTGATTGGCTGAAAAGAGATTTTCATATGTCCAAGAGGTGGCGATGAAGGAGGTGACACAAGGGGGGAGATACTGCTCAGCATGTCTTTACTTCTCCCAGAGATCAGTCTAACATTAACATTTTGGCTGCCATTCTTCAGCTCAGAGACAACCGCACTTGGAGAGCTGGTTGAATTATCAACCTTCTCAAAAGACGGCTTTCGATGAAATCCATTCGTAAGCAGCTTATTGCCGAGTTCAAACATACGAGATGAATTACTACTCTTCTCCAGACTGCCTCTAGTAGATGCAGTATGTGGACTGACTGGCACAACAGTTCCATAGGTTTCACTATTACCATTATGTTGGGAAGTATCAATATAGCTTTGATTGCATGGATCACTTAACTTTTGCAGATTGACTCCTAAATCAGCGGATGAAAACAACCATGATGCCTTTTTGATTAAGATGCCACCCCTTCTCTCATCCTGGCAAGGTGTAGAACATTCAGGGACAGCTGACTCATCAACACTTCCAGATCTCCCCTCTGTAATATCTGACTTTAGGATTGAAGCACCAATTCTGTCATCTTTACTCTTCTCAACTTCGCTAGATGGGGTAGGCATGCTGAAATCAGGAGGCTTTGATGGCTGAAGTCCTAGCAAGCCACCATTTGTCCAGAATGTAGCTGAAGTAACACCGGAAAGTTCAGGCGAAAGTTTTGGGGGCTCAGTAAAAATGCCTGTAATCTTATCACATACTCGAACACCTGAACTTTGATTTTTGGAGTCAGAGGATATCTTGCTTGTAACAGAAGTGATATTTGAACTACCAGAAGTGTCACTAATTTCAGAAAAACCAGCATCTAGCAGACTGCCTGAATCCGGAGATTTACTAGCCATAGGAGAAGATTGCACCAAGGCACAAGATTCCAAGGGTACTGAGCTGATTATACCGTCAGATGTTACTGCACCTCCAGAACAAGTTTCAGATAACTGGGGGTAAACATCAATTCCCAGGGTACCATTACTTGGCAAACAGCTTGTAGTACCAACAGATTCAGCATTTGAGGATTGACTAACAGAATGCCCTGTTGTGAACATATCCAGGCCATGATCTACTGCTTGATTATCTGAATCGGAATACTGCTCCACTTCTTGCTTATTTGGGCCATCTGCATCTGTCTCATACTCTGACTCAATTGTGTTAAGTGCATCAACATAATTGTCTGTCTCACTATCAATGTCATCACGCTGTATATCACTAAAGGTCTGAATTGGCACATCTTCATTACCAAGTTTGGCATTCATTTGACCAACAGCTTCAATTTTAGAGCCATCAAGCTGGATATTACCAGATACAGGAATGGAGAATTCTTTATTATCTATCTGGCCGGCACTTATCAAGTGAATATCATCCCTGTCCTCACCTTCCAGGTCAAAAGCGACAGAATGTGTCTCTAAGGTCTCATCATGATCATACCCCTTGGCACCTCTGAGATCACTTATTTCCCTATCCACAGTTTTTGGGTCAAATTCCCCAAGATGAGTCTCTGAAGTGTCAGCAAAATCATATTCCTTGGCAGCTTTGAATTGAATAGCTCTTCTTTCCTCTATACCAACATCCATTGAATGTGCCTCCAGATTCGCATCATGATCATATTCCTTGGCAGCTCTGAGATGACTACTTTCCCTATCCTGAGTTTCAACATCAGAATGCATCGACCATGTCTCTGCGGTGTGAGCATAATCATGTTCCTTGGCAGTTTTGAAATGAACAACTCCTCTTTCCTCAGTTTCTCCACCAAATTTATCTATGAGTGTGTCTAGACTGTCATCCTGATCATATCTATTGGCAGGTCTGAGATGACTAGTTCTCTCTTCAGTTTCTGTGTTAAAGTTTGTAGGATGTGCCTCTAAAGTATCATCATAACCATATTCCCCGGCAGCATTTAAATGACTAGCCCCGCTCCCGGTTTCTCCATGAAAATTTGTTGATAGTGCCTCCAGATTCTCATCATGATCATATTCCTTGGGAGTTTCAAGATTAACGGCTCCCCTCTCCTCAGTAATAAGGTCAAATTTCATAGACAATGTCCTGACAGTCTCATCATGATAATATTCCGTACCTGCAGGCTCCAATATTTCTGTCTTTCCATCCCACGTGACCGAAAATGAACTGGGACCAGTTTGTTCTCCTGATAAGCTACTCCGAGAGTCATCCACAACTGCAGCTTTTCCATCCACTAAAACAAAATTATTGGAATCACTATGGGGCATCCCTGTGGGAAACGATGAAGATTCATTGTATGCTTGTTCCTCATCATGCATCGAGTAACTTGAACGTGATAAACCCTCCAAGTCACCTGACCAATACCTTGAACCTAAAGACATTGACTGGTCTCCATGGTCTGATTTTGAGACACCATAATTCGAGTCATTACATTGCATCATTCCAGGAAACAATGGAGATCCATTATACGCAGGTTCCTCATCATGCATTGAGTAACTTGGTCGTGATGATCCATCAAAGTCAACTGACCAACACCTTGAACCTAAAAAGACTGACTGGTCTGATTTTGCCGCACCATAATTCGAGACTGTTTGAAAGGGGGATGTTTGGCCATCAGTATTTTGTGAAGCAAATTGCGTTCTGCACATGCAAAACATCAGATGATTCATTCTCCAGATAAGCAAACGATAAAGTCAACAATATGACTTTCTTCACCATTAACTTCCTTCCTTTATGAATCCAATTATTGAACAGATAATGCACGTACCTGCTGCTGGTATTGGAGAATGATGCACCACGCGACAGTTCTCCTGTCTTGAGCACAGATCTTTTCTTCTGCTTAAATTTAACATGTCATGAACAGCATCATGGGAAGTAACACATGAATATTTATATAATTATCTTCATGTTGAATGCAACTAGAGCATGGGGAAAACTACTACCGATGATAAGACACAAACGAGAAATATGCCAACTTTGAGCACAAGAAATATATAGGCACAGAATTCATCAAGACCGTAGAAATCAGAACATCAAGAATCTGGTCATTTATCATGGCATGTACCATATGGTGCCCATGCCCAGCCTGGAACCAAAGTCGTTCCCAAGGCCCAAAAGGGTGGAACTTGCAAAACTAAACTTTGAAGTTTGTCTCAATGGACATGTAAAAATAAACTAAATTAAAGTCAAAACTTCTGTTTGATTGGCAAAACAGAGCATGCAGGCAACAGATTAACCATCTATTGTGGCGATAACTGAACACCCAGATGAGACTTTTGTTCAACAATTTTTTTTCCAGACTTACTCCCACCGCGCACGCTTCCTAAGCCCCTCAAATACTTAACTATTCTCCAATGTCAATTTACCTAACTCCTTCTGATTGATAGATTTCTTGACTTTTACTATTGTTTTTTGTGTATGCTACTAAATTTTCACTTATTAACCTCTAAACAGTGCTTCACATCAAGTATAGGATAGCATATGAAAAATAAGATGTATTCTGTAAATTAATTACGCAAATCATACAAACTTGGATAAAGTGAGCAGTTTCTACAGCAATTTTTTAAATTAATTTTCAAAAGCCAACAAATCTTCTAAATAACACATAATCAGAACCAGGTTAACCAATTATGTTCAATTTTCTACAAGTATTATGCCTGGAGACCCTTCATTTGCTGGTCTGTCTTTAATCCATTTGACTTACTGATGCTTACACTTAATTGCTGTTTTTAATTGATTACATACGAGACATTATTAGTGGGGTAATGGACTCATATCTTAACCCAAAAAGAACATATATCATGGAAAGATTGGGACACATTTCTCGATGTTTTAGTTTTCTTTTTCAAGTTCTTCACAACATTTTCTGATTTGCAATTGTATGAGGTCAGCAATTATGGTGATATGACAGACCATCAGCTGCAAAATCCTCTATTAAAGGCTAGATGCCACCACTTCGTCTCATACAAAATTATTCACTCCAGCAAAAAGTAATAATTCCAACTAGCAGAGGACTCTGACGCTTCCGTTGCATCGAGTTCCAGCAATTTTCAGAGAGTACCTTAATTTTTCGACCCTTCTTCTCTTTTAAGACTTTATCAATATATGCCCCATCAGACCCAGATGAAGCTCTTTTAAAGAATGATGGATCTGAATATCTTTTCAGGCAAGATCCAGGACCACCGGGATCAAATCTGGATGACAAGATGAGAAGTTTTAAATACAATTACAACAGAAAACAGGATGTTATCATAGGTGAATCTAGAAGATTCCATACTTGTCAAGCAAATCCAAGTGTGGAGGCCCTCGGCAATGTTCATAAGAATCCATGATAAATCTTGGCAAGTCACTACATACAAAATGACTTTGTTCGCATCGGAGATGGGAGTGCCAATTTGCACCTGCATGTTCAATACTTCAATAATTAAGTAAAAATTTTAAAAGGAATGTCTCAGGAACAGTAAGCAGATCTTCTAGGACAGATAATATACATGAAAACCAAAATATACAATATTAGGTCAGATATTTTTTGGCAAAACTGTACTCAACCTAACAAGGTAAGTATGGTATTTAAGTATTAAAGCAATAGCCATCACCTGAAGTGTAGGCAAAGTGCACGTGACTCCTTTGGGCCAAAACTAACTTCTCAAGTCGAGGAAGTGCGGCCTCAATTCTTTGTACACGCACCACCAGCTTATGGCTTCTAGAAGATGTTATCATGACTTGCTCCTGTAAGCCATGGAAAACCTCTCCTGCAAACCTACCATAAGTAGAAGAAGATATATCAGTACAATACCATACTAAGAACTTCAGGACCAATAATTATTTCAAGCAGAATAATAGCAGCAGCATTGTAACACAGACCATTAACTTCAGAAATTTATGAACTATTGATGTAAAAGACCTGGAACACACATAAAGCTTCACTCCATCAGCCACAGTGAAATACTTAAATCTGGAAATACAATCTCAATATTCAAGAGTACTGACAGTAATTATGCAATAATCATCAGAATATCAGGAACCAATATAGCAAAGCTGATGGAAGTCAGATTTAAAGAAACCAAAAGGAAGACACGTCAAGTGTATCCATCAAATAGTTTTCTAAGCTGTCTCAGACTATGGCTTTTAGCAGATTGCCATGTTCCTCCATATAGTACCTTGCACGTAGACATTATATTGAACTTTATATCACTTTCTCTGCCCAAGAAAAGAAAGTTCATCTTTCTAATTAGTAAGCCTATAAGGAGTTCTCAGTCAATTAGAGAACTTTCCCTGATCAGCTGAAGCTCATAGCCAAAAAAAAAAACTTTAAAGAAAAATTCTTTCTCGTATTGCTAAAAGTAATTGTTGTTTTCTTTTAGGAGATTCCATTCAAGAAATGTGCATCATCGGATCTTACTTTCATTACAGGTTAGTAACTGAAACATAAATCGCTAAAAAAGAGATTAGCGGATAAATGTAACAGATATTTCTCTCAGCTTCTTTACTAGTCTTTCAACGATTAAGATTGATATCATAAATTTCAAAGTACTTATTCTCTCTCTCTCTCTCTCTCTCACACACGCGCGCGCGCGCGCGCACAAGTTCGTCGATGCAGAAAAAAATGCATGCACCAAAAAAAGAAAATAACAATATTTAGTCAAGGACAATGCCCTGATTGCTTCTACTGCTAACTTCAATTAGAATACTAGAAGTACTCTATTTAAATAACACAAATTTAAACAGCATAAGAAAACAGCCAGAACCCAAACTGCCGAAATCTTTCCAACTCCACTAATAAGTACCACAACGTTAACCTCCAGAATAGCAAAAGCTTCGAAATTCACCACAAATTCACAAAATTAACCGACAGATTCAAACTTTTCGAATTATTCCACAGCGCTCGAAACAAAAGCTCCAAAAAAGTACAGAAATGACACCAAAATTGACCAATGACAAAACAGTTGACAACAAAACTTCTCCAAAACACAAACATGCTAAGCAAACTCACTCAGCAAGATCACCGAGCTGACGCAAGATCCCGACGAGGCCAGCAACGGCGACGCCCTCTAGAACGGCCTTCGGATCCTCCTTGTTGGCCTCCGCATAGAGCTCCGGAGCTCCCAGTCCGTACTCGCTCCTCACCTCCACTCTCACCAACGGCATCGTTTTAGTAGCACCTTCTAAAAAAAAAAACACACACACACACACACACTAAAACACGCTGACTGTGTGAAAAGCAGCAAGCAGAAAAGCTAACTCACACAGTTGAAATAAGTACTTGGAGTGGTGGCATTACTAATTTATTACTACTCTCTCTCTCTCTCTCTCTCTCTCTCTCTCTAGAGAAATGAGGAAAATAAATGAATGGGAATTGAATGCAGGAAGCAGGAAATAGTAAATGAGATGCAGAGGAAGGAAAGCAGAAGGAGAGGAAGGGGAGGGGGGAAGAAATTAGGTGAAACGATTGGAGCAGCTTAACTGCAAGAGGGAGGGCGGTTTTAGCGTCGGATTTGTTTCCTTTTCTGAGAATTTGAGGGGTGGTATTGCCAACTCTGCAAGCCATTCTTTTTCGCACTAGTATTTCAAGTGGCAAATTACAAATTTAGCCCTTTAAATTTCTAATTAAAACCACTTTGATCGTTTAACTTTTGTTTAGTGGAGTCTCATTTGTTTACTTTGCTAAAGAGCATACATGAGGAAATATACAGAGAAAGAAATAATTAAAAAAACATTGATCCCAGAAACTCAGTGAACACAAATTAAGGGTATATTTGAAAACTCCAAGTGATGCTAAAATTAATTCGTCAAGAGTTTTTTTAAAATTTAGCATGTTTGATAACAAAAATGTGTGACCATTTGATACATTGAAAAGTACTGCTTAATTCCCTGTATACAATAGGAAAAAGAATTGTTAACTTGTGTTGAAATTTTTAAGTGAAATTTTTTTTATTGAATTTGTTGAATTAACCACATCTATTATCCCTCTCGTACACATAGCACATTTTAAGACATGTTCTAATACACATACATATCTTTTTTTTACTTTTTCTTTTGACACACATTCTCGTACTCAAAACACACACTTAAATACCACTTAGTTCATTATATTCCTTCAGATAAATACAATTTTTCTCTCCAATACACAAAAAAAAAAGTTAATTGTTTGAAAGATAAATTATCATATTTTGTACTGTTTAAATTTAGTTAATTATCAAACAAATATAACTTTATCAATACAGCAACTTATGCTCACATCATTTCATTTTCAGACTTCAAATTTATCAAATGATGCCTAACTATGAGTTTCTCCTAAATTGTCATGATCGGGTTTGTAAGGTCGTAATCATCAAAATTTTTTCCATTTAGTAAATTAAGTAAGGTTGAAGAATAGCTTTTATCTTCTAGTTATATCTTGTTATTTGGTCGAAATGGTGGTCAGAAAAATTTTGGGCGATGCAAGTGGCCTAAAGGTTAATTTGAGTGATTGTTAAAATTAAAAGAATAGGGATCAATTCCTCAAAAACAAAAAAAGAAGATTAGGGGTCAATATGTTTGAAAAACGAAATCTAAGAGTCTAAAGTAATTTTAGGGAAAAAACTGATGGACCGGTTTAATAAATTGTTCATTCCAGGCGTGGAGGGTGGGGAGGTGGCAGAATGATTACGGGAGAAAGGACACAGTGGGGATCAAAAGGACGAAAATGGGGCTGGTCTTTGGATGATGTGACTTTTCTGTCCGGGCATTGGTGGAGTGGTCGGGGCTGAAATGACCATTTTAGCCTCTATGAAATGGTTTTGTAACTTCTGTTACTTTTGTAAGTACTATTTCGTTTGTTTATTTGGGAGGTAGTGGCGGTGCTTGTGGTTCCGATGAGAATTTCCGATTTGTTTAATCCGCCGTGTAGGACCGGTCACGGCGCTAGGCCAAATGGCTTTTATTAAATTACATCGACGTCCCCGAAGCCTACTAGAATTACTAAAAGTGTTCTTGAAATTTTAAATAAGTAATAAATTGTCATTAGAACTAAGATAAGAAGTATTATTAGAAGAAATTGTTTAGTGTATGATTTAAATAGAGCACAAAGTTATATGAATAGCTAGATTAATAGGACATGATTTTGTCTACAAATTTATACTATATATTAAAATTGTTTAACGGTAGAAATTAAAACATTAAATTCTAGACAAAAGAATAACTATGATTTATACATGATTTGTTCTTCTTTTGGAATGCATGAGTTGACCTACTTTATTAGTTCAGTCCTTTCAAGACTGCTGCACCTCTTTTTTTTTTTTTTTTTTTTTTGGAAGTGAACATAGCATGAAAATTCCAAAGAAAGTTTAGAAATAAAAACTATTATGGTTTAGAGTCATCAAGAAGTATTCATATTGTGTTTGTTTGGATGGAGTATTATTTGAAATATTATTTGGAATAATTACTGTAGCACTTTTTGTGATATGATATATGTGAGATAAAAAGGTAATTGGGAATATAAAAAAGGTGGGTTGGAAAATGTGTTTATGATACAAGCAACATATTATTTGGGATAATTTCACTATCAAAACAAACCCAAAATGTTAGATTCACTTGGCCAATTTGCTTTTGGAATTCCAAATTTTCAAAATCATCTCAATTCTACTATAGAGAAAAAAAATTAATTCAAAAATTATCTTAATTTTCCATCTGAGCATTATCCTTCAATTCATACAATAAAGCCATAAAGAATGGAAGAACAACATAGGTGTATAGCCCATCATCTTGCAATCTTCCTTCGTAAAGGTCGAGATTGAGGTTTACCATTGCGGTAAAGTTTTAGGACTACAATTTCATCGTACACATCACATGAATCAAAACCTACTTGTGCAAAAAGCTTTTGCATTATAATATGTCGGATTCAAGAACAAAAGGAAAATGGTTGTTTCTTTTTGTCTTATTTTCATCGACCTTTTTTTTTTTTTTGAAACAGGAAAGGAAACTGGTCGAAGAACATGGGAGTGGTCGGACTGCAGATGGAGGAAATAGGGCTCATGCAGGGGCTTCTCTAACTACGAGGTTAACTCACAGCAATGGACAAAATCACAACTAAGATTATAAGAAAATGATTGATTGCAATCCCATTTTCTGCCTCTTTAAATTATACTTGTGCGCCTGTCAAAGCCTCAAAGTATTGGTTTATTGACCTTAATAGACAGAAACAAATCCAAGATTTGCAAGATCTAACTGCTGATTAAACAAATTCAAGAAAGCATCATCATGAGAATCAGCATAGTTGACTTCACATCCCCAGTTGAATTGAATCTGGTTTGGTCTTATTTGACTGCATCTGTTTCCTTGGAATCAATCTCAGTGGCCTTTCACTTCCACCAATATTTACGTTACTTAAAATAATTCTTCCTTAACAAACTTTAATCAGTTCATTAATTAGGACAGAAGTCACAGAACCCAACTGCTTAGCAACCATTGGTGTAACCTATCAGCAGAAAGAAAGGGATTGGTAAACTAAAAAATCTCAGATTTTTTTTTTCTTTTTCTTGTTTGGGTCTGTTTTGTTTGCTTTCTGTTCTTCTTATGACAGATGTTTATTGGACAATTATTAATGTAATGTTAATACATGCACTCATAGTGACTGTCACCTTTATATTTAAACATTTTTGTTAGTTATCTAAATATATTTAACAATTAACACCTGATAATAATATAACTATAGAGAGCGTTCACTTGCCACCCCTTAAATAAACTTTTTTTTCTTTAAATTTAATTTTATTGTATGGTATAATTGGTAAATTAACAAGACCAGATTCACAGTTAAGTACAGGATTCTTGTAAACTGACATGTTCATTTTGTGGTACAACCATGCATTCAATTAAGAACAACCAGGCAATCAAACATAGGTCCTCCTTTGTGACTCCATATAAGGCAAAAGATCCAATAATTTATGTTTAGTGTCCTTAATTTTCATAAGGTACATCATAGTGCTTATAAAAATCAGGAAACGCTATCGCTGTCTATGTGCTAAGAGTTTCTACGGTTTCATTCATTGTTTACTTGTAAATATTTGACTAAACATATGTTTCTTCATTCAATGTTTTCCCAGAAAGACAAGTGACAAAACCGTGGCCATGTGCAAGCATTCAAAAAAAAAAAAGAAAAAGATAATAGTCTATAGTACGGAACCTTAATTACATGCTTAAACCTTCCAATTAAGCCAAAAAGTATATGGTTTTTTGGAGCAAGTTGTTCATCCACTATGATCAAAGCTTCTCTTATGCAAATTTGATATCAAGCAATTAGATAATCTTACATTACGACAAAAAAAAATTAGATAATCTTACATGTTGTCCAATTATTAGAAGATTTCAAGAAATAAAGAGGCTTGAGTTAAAGTATAACCTGAGGGGAGTTATTTATTTTCTTAGGCCCTAGTCGTTCGACTCCTAATCTCTCTCCCTTAACAACAAGTTAGTATGTCTTCAATATTAGTTCAAAGAAAGTTCACTTTTTTCAGTAAATATAGGTGCATACCATAATGTACTATATCAGTCCCCCCCCCCCACTACCCCATTTCTTTGTTGGAAAAATGAACATTTTGTTATAAACTTATATATGTCGATATTCGAGGGAGGGTTGGTTGGGTGGTAAAGTGTGAGAAATTGTGAAAAAGAGATCCTCAATTTAAAACCTCCCACTATGAAAAAATAGAAAAAAAAATGCTCATTATTTAAAAAAATTCCATATCAATAAGAAGTTAGTATTTACTCACCAAACCAAATCTGCCTTGGAAATATTTCTTGGTAAAAAATTATCAAGTTTTTGTAGCACCGTGATGATTCATCAGGGTCTCATTCTCTGCTAGGTTGTTTGGAAAGGCTTAATACCTCATTTTGGTAATAATAACCATTACTTAACCATGTTTGGATTGCTATTTTTCCCTAAAAAATTTTTATATTTTCCATTAATTCATATTTCAATCATTTTTTCATCTCATATACATCAAATCATTACAATGCATTTTTCTATAAAAAAAATTTTAAAACTAGTAATCCAAACGGGAGTTTCAAGGTACTAAAAGAAGACTCGTAATATAACACACAATATATTTTATCAGTGAGCAAGCTAGTTATAACTTGTAGTATTATTTGTTTGCCAAAGCTCCAGCATAGATTCGCATTGATGTAACCTCGTCATTTATGGCAGATGCATGAAGCGAATCAATACAATGGGTTTGAGTACTGTTGCGATTTAATATGCCATCTTCAAGAAGCCATAACTTCATGAAACTGCTAGGGTAGGTGAATGAGCATTGTATTCGTATTTTTGTTTCTTCCTTCTTATTTTGGGTAGGTAGAATTTAGGAAGAGAGGGAAAATATAGTACTTTAAGGTTAAACCAAATCACCGATGTACTTTTCAGTAACTTTTAATGATTCTTACACATAATTTACTGACGGGAGATCATGGTAGAAAGATTTGAAGTCGAGTTTCAAATAAGAGAAACAAGCTTTATTACTTGACCCAACTCGATTTGCATTTGGATTTTTTTGTTGTTATTGGAACATCATCCTAAAATCCTCACATAGCGCACGTAGTGCACATAATTAAATTGATTAATTTTATATACATTAACAGTGTATACATTGTCATGTTTGAATGAATGTCACATCAATTAAATTTACATTTCAAATCTAAATTCTACATAAGTGGCATTCATCAAACTATAATAGTGTATAAACTGATAATGTATATAAGATTTAGTCTAATTAATTACCTAAACTTGAAGTACTTATGGTTATGCTATCAAAAAGATCATAGTCCATCTATAGCATATATTTTTCAGCGTGTGAATGTGTTACCTATAGCATAATGAACCTTCTCAATTCTTGATCAGGAAAAGCATCTCATCATAAGAAACAGATGACATCAAGAAAGGCTGACTCAAGAGGGATTCTAATTGTACGCGAACACATTTAGTGTTGATTCGAGAAGGAATAAAAAGAAAAGAAAAATATAGAAATGCTTTCTGATTTTTTTTCCTAGAAAAAATTGTTTTTATTTTCAACCCTGCGTGCTTGATCGACCATTAACAATTAATTTATTTTTTTTCATTTTTTTGTGCTTTCATTTTTCTTTGCAGTTGTGTCACTTGCAATTAATACCAATAACTAAAACAAGCACATAGGTTCTTGCATTGGGAAAAAAAGTACATGTTAAAACACACTCACTCAGCCATCATGTAAAATAGTAATGACGTGTCACTTCCTTATAAAAATTTATGTGTTCGAATTTCATTAGCGATGTAAGAAATGAATTGTATGCTCGAATCTCATTGGGCAATGTGAGGACTGTATTAGTGAGTAATCTGTAAGATCACCTGTAAGCAATTTTTGGTCTTTGAAACATGTGTTGACCCATAATAGTGACCGGAGACAAAACAATCCAAATTATTTTTTATTATCCAAAAAAATAAAAATAAAAATAAATAAGCACTCACCCAAGCAATTCCAATTTTTTCACCTTTCTATTATAAAAACACCAAGACAAGGTAAATCTATCTTGTTTATAAGTAGGCTGACCCCTGTTCAGAAAATTTAAAAGCCACTAATTATATACACTTTATGATACACCCGTTGTTAGTGCTAGCTTTTGCGGAATTTTGGTGTCCATTTCTTGTTTTATAAAATAATAATACAACCTTAATGGTCATTTCCACAGGTTTCAAAGTAGCATTGTCAAATGCTGAATCAATTGCACCTTTTATGGAGAACATGATACCTAAATCCTAAATGTCGGGTCTCGCTTTCAATGAATAGAGCCAAAGACATAATCATGATACTCTAAAAGAAAGAAGCAATGCAATCTAGCTACTATCTTTTTTCTTCTCTTGCATCCCCAAAAATACGTTGCAAACTTTATCAGATTGATTAACCACACATTAGTAGAACTAATTGGACAAAAGAAATGATAGTAATACACGTCTAATTACAATGGTCTTTTGCATTTGATAGCAACCTAACATAATTCAATTGGCTGCAGAAAACGTTGCTTTCTAAACCAGAAGTGATCATTGATTTGCGGGGACACAAATAAAGGACCAGAGTAGTGTCATTTATCCCTCAGATTTTGAGCTTCAGAAAGTTGCTAAATTATACACCTGGCTGAATCGAGAATTGAACTGGATATGAAGATTCAAGAGGGATGGTGACAAATTTCAGAATATCATCCTGCCCTACTAATAAGACTATGACTTGACTTGTAGGGTTGGTTATGGTATCCCTGATATTTTAATGGTAATACCAAAATTTGATTGCAAATTTCTTCTAACCACGTTTTCAAATTAAATCTACATTATTGTTTATATAGAGTCTAGACAAATTCAGCTCTTGATGAGAATTGGTCCATGACTTGATATTTTGATTTAGGATTTATTATTTTGATGAGAGTCTAGACATATTTTGTTTATATAGAGTATGGACAAATTCTTAGATATTTTGATTTAAGATTTACCCTCCTTCCATGTCAAACAATATTTTAGCAATGTCTTTTATTATTATTATTATTATTGGCTATACATATAGCATATGGATTTTGATGCATGAAGAATCATTGGAAGAGTTATGGCTTGATGGCATTTTTATTTTTCAACTTATAGTAAAATGGCTGATGGTACTTAAATGTTGCTAATATCTCTACGGAGATCAGGATTTCAGTTCATTTAATTTCAAGGAATAAAGAGAATCCAAAAAAAAAAAAAATAGGAAACAGATGCGAATTGTCAGATAAGACCCCAAAAATTACCAACTGAAATAATGAGGAAATAGAATTGACAATAGATTTTTCCATCATCATTTTCATTTACATACTTCCTTAAAATAAATTACATCAAAATAAATTAAATAGAAATACCCTGTTAAGTATTTCAAATATGCAACTTAGTATGATGAAAGATAATCATGTAGAAAACAAAATCTACAACTACAACAACAATTATCCTCACGTCCGATGTTTCCAATTTCGAGTTCTTATCATATAAATACACATCTAAAAGCTTGGGGGCAATGATACATACATACATATATATATATATATATATATATATATATATATATATATATATGTATGTACATACGTACGTGTATATTGATGAGATAGAAATCAGATTAAAATCTATTGTTAGAGAATTTTAACTCCCAACCCAATACATCCACATTCAAGTTACTTTGAGCCAAAGAAAAAAAAAAGTCAATTTCAACTCCTTGTCAAAAAATAATTTTAAATTTTTTTAGGTTCAATAAATATTTGAAATACAGAGATGCAGGTCAATTGTATTGTTATTATTTTTATTGCATCTGCGGATTATGGTTTGGGCCAGATAATGGTTTGGGAAGCTTTTGCTGCAATTCTAATGGAGTTTGAGTAATTGCCTTTGCAATGTCATATTCACCTGATCACCTTAACTTTCCAGTGACAGGTCCAGCGTAAAGTCTCTGTGGAACCATGTTCTAGATAATATGTACGACATAATTGACAATTCAAGAATTGGTGGATTTGTGCAGAAAAATAATTTTTATTTGATTTTTCTTTTCAGATGAATTACATTGACTTTCCTATAAAAAATTAGAAAGAGTTATCCCATATTGATATGATCTTTGGAGTTTCGACAATTTTTGTTTACAATTGCTGGTCTGAAATAGTAAAAAGATTTGCCTCTTAGTAATAATATAATCCTTGGTTAGCTCTTTGTTAACAATTGCAGGTCTAAAATAATCTCCCTTAATTAGATTCTAAGAGTTTTCTTCCCCCTACGTTATCATAAGGCCGGCTTGTATCACAAAAAGAAAAAGAAAAGAATATAATTAATCTTTTATACATTATCACTGGGGCGAAAAAATTATTTTCATGGGATGGTGTAGATTTTCTCAACATGTGCAAGAATAATTTGTAGTATTCAACAAGGATTATATGTTTAACCCTTAAACTACTTCTCTAAAGATGTTCTTAGAGTGATAGTACGTAAAACAATTAATCTTGAGAGTAGGTTCTTACAGTGGAAGTGTATAAAAAATTAATCTTAGCAGTAACCTTGTTGGGTGCGTTTCAGTGTAACCAACTGGTGGAAAATCTTGGGATTATCAATAAAAGAAGCAAGTTTACTTTAAAAAAAAATTTAATCTTAGAAGTGTCCTTGGATTATTTATGTTGGTTCATGTCAAGTGGATGTAAAAAAAAATATCGATCCTCCAATAATTTGTTCTAGTTGAATTTGCTCCCGATGCTACCAACTACTATAAAAAAAAATAGAGGAAAGTCAGAAAAAGATATAATCGCTCTACCATTGCATGTGCTAGTGTCAATTTCACTTTGAAATTTGATAGATCCGTTGAGTTCGAATTTCTTCAACTCTGATATGCAATTAGGATTTACGAATCATTTTGCTCTTTGATCTCAAAACTTGACTTTATCATTTTATCCTCCTGAATCCATTCTCTCTTGCCTATTATAGAATTCGAGCAAGACTTGTCTATCTATAAAATTTCTGTTTTGCATCTTAAAATCCCGTTTCAAATTCTCTAAATCCAGTCCAAGAATGTGGTTTTACTCGCTCAGTATCTGCTGTTTTCTCTCTTAGCCTTTGTTTTTCCATCATTTCATGCAAATGGCACACCTCATAGTGGGGTATGCTGTGGCACTATGGGAGACAACCTCCCAACTCCACCAAAAACAATACAAATCCTCCAAAAACTCAATGCCACACAAATCAAACTCTACAATCCAAATCAAAAGATGCCCTCAAAGGTAGCAAGCTCCAAATCTTGGTTATGGTCCCAAATGAGCTCATTATCAATATTTCATCCAATCAAACTCTAGCTGATCAATGGGTCCAAAACAACGTGGTCCCTTACTATCCTCTTTCAATGATCCGTTACATCCTGGTAGGAAATGGAGTTTTAAGTAATTTATGCAAACCAATATGGTTTTATCTTGTCCCAGCCAGCAAGAAGATCCATCAATCAGTGAAAAACTTTTGGTCTCAACAACCTTAAAGTTGGAACCCCACTAGGCATGGATGTTATGGAGTCTTCGTTTCTTCTACCCTCCAATGGCACGTTCAGGTCTGACATTTCAGACGAAGCCATGATTCCAATGTTACATTTCTTGAATCAGACCTTAAGTCTTATATGTTCATGGATGTGTACCCTTATTTCGACCGGGTATCAAAGCCCAACAGCATTAACCTCGACTATGCATTGCTAAAAAGCCGAAATATTACCTTCAAGGATCCCGTCCACTAACTGGCTGGACCAAATTCTTGATTCGGTCATTTTTGACATGCAGAAACTCGGGAGTCCAACTATTCCGCTATTCATTGCTGAAACAGGCTGGCATAGTGATTAGCGCGCTGTTGCAGGAGACGAAATTTATCCAGTGCACACTCTCAAATAGCGATTACGAATTCCCTTGTCAACAACAAAAAAACCGGTTGGCGTAGTGGTGGTGATATGGATCAAATTGAAGCTAGCATTTATAATAACGCTGCCACATGTAACCGGAATGTGGTCAAAAATTTCACGGCCATGCCTTCTGTAAGAACGCGGGCCAGACCAGGGGCAAACATTTCAGTCAGTGTCTTCGCTTTGCATAATGAAAATCAAAAGCCCGGTCCAGGTACCGAGAGCCATTTTGGGTTGTTATACCCGAATGAAACAATTGTTTATGACATAGATTTGTTCGGGCAGACATTACTTGTATTCAAATCGAATAGAGTTCTAATTTTTCTTATTCATGCTCGATCGAATACCTTATCAATTAATTCAAATTTGACTAAAATTCGATCAATATCAAGTTCGAGTCAAATTTTCAATCGAGCTCCTCGCGAGTCCAGGTTGAATAGTTAAATTAAATTACACCCCTAAGGCACACTTAAAGTAAAAGCTATTATCTAACATATTTCTGTGCCTACAGTGAGAATATACGTAAGGACAACAATGTACATAACCGAAAATTTCAAGATAGAATTTGAATGTTCTATGGAGAGCAAGAAAATAAAATGTCGGTGTTAGTGGCGATTTTAGAATTTCCTTTTACAAGGGTAGTATTAGAAAAATATACAGTGATAGGATTAAGTAACACCAACAATTGTTTTTGCATCACATTATATTACTTTCATTCATCGATGATGGAAAGTTTGTGGAAGTGCTGAAATTGTCAAAAGTGAATGCTTTGGTCGCGTCAAAATGAATATAATTCATCGTTGCACATGCAATTACAACGTTTTCAATCTTTTTTCCTGTCTGACCCTTGTTAAATACTCAACTTCTGGAGAGCTTTATGGCGGGGAAGGTGGAGTTGTTTGTGCTGCAATATCATCGAGGGAAGGCAATTTCTGTTTAGAAAGCAAATGTATCTGCATAAGAAAATCAAATGTAACTCGAGGCTCTGTAGCTTATTTTGGAATGTGATTCAGATTCCGCTGTCTCTTTTTAGAACTTTGGTCTCGACTCCTGACCAACTCCTTCTGACAAGAAAAAAAATTGTTAATATGACAAAAGTTAAGAAAAAAAAAACAGAGGAATTATGACGGGGGAGGGAATATAAGTAAGAATTTCCGAATTCAAACCTACCCATTTACACTAAAAAAAATATTGTAAATATACCTTAACAAATTTTGTGAGTATAAAAATATTGATGCTTCAATGGTTTATGCTAGTCTTCGTGTCACATGGATTTCTCGCTAAGGTACCAACTACTCGTAAAAAAGAATTGATTGAAATAAAAGAAGACACAATAACAATGCAATTCCACATGCCACTAACAATTGCCCTTTGTAGTTTAATCCTCTTCTCCATTAAATTTGACTTTTTTTTTTTATTTTTAACCCATTGTAGTTTAATCCTCTTGTCCGTTAAATTTGACTATTTGTTTTTTTCCAACAACAGAAGGATGAAATTTAAGCAGCGAGAACGAGATAAGAAATTAGAATTCAGAATCTCTAAGAGATCTCAATCCTAACCACTAGACTAAAACCTCTCCAGATTTTAAATTTGACATTCTTCAAGTTTCGTGGGAGAAAAAAAAATGAATTCTAATCGCTATCGTTATTCATCGATGACGGAAAGGTTGTCAGCTGCCACGCCGAAATTAGTACTCCTGCTTAAAATTCCACTTCAGGGACTCTTAAACACGTCAAAAAAGTACAAAATTTATCGCTGCACATGTAAATACAGCATTTGCTATATCAAGAATTCCTACTGCCGATGGCAAAGAGAGTTGATGCTTTAACTTTTCATACTTTTCATATTCAACTGCTGGAGATCTTTATTGCGGGGAAGGTGGAGGTGTTAGGATGCAACATTTGTCTTTAGACCGAGTTCTTATTCCAATTGCCCGGTTGAAAAGATTAAACAATGAGATGGGAGACAAAGTGAATTTTGTGAAACTAAAGTGTGGATGAAAAATGGAAATCAAATACAATCAAGTGTCGGAAAATGATATTAACACTTTTCAAAAAATTTCAAATGCTTCTTCCCCTCCTTTGCATGAAATGAAGTTTGAGGAGCGTCTAAAGTTTTTTGAGAAATACTGCTGATATCATTTTCCTTAAGTGTCTCACTAGCTGAATTCATAGTGTGATAAATAAGAGTCATCTGCCAATTGCCCGTTGGAAAGAAAGAAAATAAGGAGGGGGATAAAGTGAGTTTTGTGAATAACAATGTGGACGCAGAAGGGAAAACAGATGCAATTTAAGGGTCTCTATAGCTCATTTCAGACTGAGATCATCCAAGTCTCGATGTATCATTTTCCAATGCTATTTTTCTTTATTCCTAACCAACTTCTTCTGAAATGTGCATTTATTAATAGCATAAAAGAAAAAGATAAAGGAAAAAAATGAAAATGGAGGCACTAAAGAGTTTTTTTTTTTAAAAAAAAAAAAAACTAGAGATTTTGTTGAAATTGTGCCTAAGTTGTCATACTACACTAATTACATCATTATCAATATACTCAATGGATAATTCTTTGTTTATATTGGTGATCTGGAATAATATATTCTTAGCCTCTAATTGGATTTTAAGAGATAAGTTTTACACATTGATCTCTTACATAACAAAGAGAAAGAAAATTAAAAAATTTTTGAGGATATGAAAATATGGATTAATCTTTTACATAACATTAGTGAAAAAACATCTTTACATGAGTAGGAATAGATTTTACTGCATGCGTTATAATAACTAAAATTACTATTTCTTATATTGAAATTGTAAAGAATTTTTAGGTTAGACCAAAATGCAAGACACATAATTTCTTTTTAAATTTCAAATTCTGTTCATTCACATGACATGCCTGTGCACCTATTGTACAAAAAAATTTTCATTGCTAGTGTAGAAAAAATTTAGCTAAACTGTTTAGTGTAGAATTCGACATCTGTTTGTGTCGTGCATCGAGCTAAACTTGGTTGTGTAAACATGTTTTCTCAGATTGATAATGAATCGAAGATTTATCATGATCCTTTATTTATTTATATTAGTTCATGTCACATGGACTCCCGCTGGCACTTGCTACCAAAATAGAAAAAAAAAAATCAAATAAAAAAGAAGATGCGAGTCAAAGAAGAGACGCAAATCACACTGCAATTTCACATGCCATTATTTTCTATCTATACCATGTTCAAGTATGATTCTTGTATTCAAAAGAAAAAAGGGAAGAAGAAAGTATGATTCTTGCGATTTGCATTTGACTTTCTTTTTAGTTGTAAACTGCTGCCAGATCTGTGATCCATTATAGGATTCAGAATTCTCCTTTATCAGGGCTAGAATCAATTCACCGAGGGCCAAAACCTGATTTCTCTTTGCTTCTCTCGAGTTCAGTCTTTTCCCTGCCTTCATTTCAGCTTTTGGTTTTAATCCTATTGCAGAACATGAGCAAGATCACTTGTCTATAGACAACAATTCTTGTCTTTCAATTTAAATCCCATCTCAAGTCTCCAATTCTCCAAGTGTATATGGCTTTCCTTGCTGTATATCTCTTTTATCTGTTAGCCTTTGGTTCTTCTTCATCAAATGCTGCTGCACAAATCAATCAAGTTGGAGTATGCTATGGCCAACTGGGGAACAACCTCCCAGCTCCATCACAATCTGTTCAACTCCTCCAGAAACTCAATGCCACACAGGTCAAACTCTATGACGCAAATCCAAAGATTCTCAATGCCCTCATTGGTAGCAAGCTCTATATCACAGTCATGGTCCCAAATGAGCTCATCATCAACATTTCATCCAACCAAACTCTAGCAAACCAATGGGTCCAAAACAATGTGATCCCTTACTATCCTCGGGCCATGATTCGTTACATCCTAGTAGGCAACGAGGTTTTGAGTTACTACTTCAAACCATTATGGTTTTATCTCGTTCCAGCCGTAAAGAGAATCCATCAATCTGTGAAGACTTTCGGTCTCTCCAACGTTAAAGTTGGAACCCCACTAGCAATTGACATGTTGGAATCTTCTGTGCTTTTACCTTCCAATGGCACGTTTCGGTCTGACATTGCAGGCAAGGTTGTGAAACCATTGTTGCAGTTCTTGAATCAGACCAACTCATTCTTCTTCGTTGACTTGTACCCTTACTTTGAGTGGGTGTCAAAGCCCAACACCATTAGCCTTGGCTACGCATTGTTAGCGGCCCAAAACAAAACGTTCAAAGATCCAGTCTCGGGGCTGGTCTATAATAACTTGTTGGACCAAATGCTCGATTCGGTAGTGTTTGCCATGAAGAAACTCGGGTACCCGAGTATTCCCTTGTTCATTGCGGAAACAGGTTGGCCCAATGGTGGCGATATTGATCAAATCGGAGCCAACATTTACAATGCAGCTACATACAACCGGAATGTGGTGAAAAAATTCACGGCCATGCCTTCGGCAGGAACACCGGCCAGGCGGGGTGTGAACATTTCGGTCAATATCTTCGCTTTATACAACGAAAATCAAAAGCCTGGTGCAGGCACAGAGCGACATTTTGGGCTATTGTACCCGAATGGAACGAGTGTGTACGACATAGATTTGTCGGGCCACACGCCAGATTCAACCTACAGTCCATTACCGCAGCCGACAAACAACAAGCCTTACAAGGGGAAACTTTGGTGTGTGGTAGCTAAAGGAGCAAGTTGGAACCAATTGGGGAGGGCGTCGAATTTTGCTTGTGGACAGGATAATCGTACCTGTGAAGCGATTCGGCCTGGTGGAAAGTGTTACAAGCCCAATTGGCTGGTCCTGCATGCAAGCTATGCCTTTAGTGCTTATTGGGCTCAATTTCGGTCGAGCGGTGCAACTTGTTTCTTTAATGGGCTTGCCGTCCAAACCACGAAAGATCCAAGCTATTTATCCTGCCAGTTTCCCAGTGTTAATCTTTGAAATTGTCTTTTCTTTTTTTTTTTTAAAGGACGTTATTCTTTGATCAATCAAATTTGCTGATTGATTATATTAAAATTAAGCGTCTCGATTGGGAAGTTTAGTACAACACTTATCTTCTGTTTGTTTTGTCAATCTCATATGTGTAATCTCAATCTCTCCAAACCTTTATCTTGGAAGCATTATGAATATTTTAATTCTATAAAAATACCTCCTCTTTGGACAAAATCTTCTTTGTTGTAAAATGGAAAAGATTACAGACATTATCTTCCAACCAGTACTTTGATGGAACCATTGCTAGTGTATTGTCTTGTTACTAACCTTTTAGCTATTTTCACTTGTGAATCTTTAAAATTTTAAGCAAGCTTTAAGCGTGTCTATAACTTTCAAAATTATAGTGTATATGATATTACCATAGTCCAAAATTTTATTGGCCGCTCGTTTTGAAGTATTAGGAAAATGTTTTATGCCTTACCATATGACAACCTTTACTTGGATTAAGCAATGCATGTAATAGAAGAAAATATTGTTGAATGGGGATTTGGAGTATTTTTACAAAATTGGGAAGGAAAGATAGGAGAGACGAAGAGGCAAGGAGAGTGGATCTAGGGGGACCAATGGAGGTGCTTAAAGTATCTTGAGTTTTATTGTAATTATGCAACTTTAAATGATTCTATTATAGTACCATTAAAAATTTGAAACTGGTGCTTCAAGCATTCTCTCCACCTCCTCAAGTCAACATTGTTAACGGCTCCAACATCCCATCATTTTGACATTTTACTTCGACAAAATTATGGCTTTACTTGGATTAGGAATTTTTCTCACAAACTATTTTTGTTTTTGAAATTTACAATAACAAACTTTAAAAAAAATTAAAAATACACAATTTTAAATACAACATACAAAAATATTAAAAAAAATAACAAATCTTGCTTCCTCCACTTTCATTGCTACTGCCACTCTGCCTCTCTCCTCTCCTCCCTCTTCCTCCCGTCCCTCTCCCTCCCTTCCCCTCATCCACAACCCCTCTTACCTCTCTTTCCCCTTGACTTGGTTGTGGTCTAGCCTATCTTGCGCCGATCGCGGTCCGCTACCAGACCGGATTTGGTCCTACACACACATTATCACATTTTTTTTTATAAATTTTTAAATTTTTTTAGTAGTGTAAATGTGAGGATTCAAATCCGATATCTTTCACTTATACTCTCCTCCTCCAAGTCACCCAACCTATCTCTCCCCCGTACATATTATCACATTATCAGATCATAAATGACCGACAATCCGGATATGATATCAATGGGATAATGACACGGTCATATAATTAAAATGTCATGGTGATGTCTAGAAATTAATCATAAAGGGTATCTTAATTTGTAAGGTTTGAACATTTTGCCAAAGCGCACCAATAAAATATACAATAAGAAAGTTTTTGTAGTCATCTGGTTCAAAAGTGCAAGTCATCTTTGGTTGAGTCATTCTTCTTATCATGTGATGACATGAATGGTTTTCCGCAAACCATCTCTACCACTACTACAGCTACAAGATAAATAAATATGTAAGTAGACTTCTTCTTCATTTCATTCTTCTTGATGCAGGCAGACAATTTGTACAAGTGGTGCATCCAATTCTACTCCTCGCTTTTGCCAGCTATACGATAGAAGTAAGATTTTAATCTATGGGCTCATTCCCAGCTTCGTGATAATAATAATGATGTGCATGTGTTATTCAGAATCTATCTATCGAGTTATATTGTGCTAATGTTGACAATCTTGTGCTTCTGAGCTCTGACTAAGTAATTCAGTCGACCTCTGACATTTACTGAGCTTATCACATATTCCGGATTCAAGGGTTGGAATTAACAGGAACCCTAAGTAATTCAGTCGACCTCTGAAATTTTATTGTTAGGTTTTTCAGCAGAACAAATTCTAATATTTATGTAGATTGAAATTAGATTCATAGCCTCATTTATGCTTTCATGTTTTCTTACTACCACATACAGTTTTCTTTTATTGGATTCGCAAGTATGATAAAATAAGTCTCAATTGTCAAAGATATATGATGATGATTCATTCGAAATTGACAGCATCATCATTAAGATGGTCTTAACTCTTCGCCGTTCAAAAAATACCACCAGAAGCCACGGAAAGAGACATCCACGGTTCCGTACAAGCCACCGCTTTATAGTCTTTCAGATTATGTAGCAACTCCTACTGTAAATAGACTCCCATACTGCTTTTTAGTTTCCATTCTCAGTGGCCATTGGCTTCCAAAGAAAACACCACTTTTTTTCAGTGCTGTCATTTGATGAGATATTTCTAGCCACCTTAATGATGCTGTCTTATTCAACAAAAGCTATTGCATTTTCTATTGCTCTGTTCACTTTTCTCATCACATCCCAATCCGTTGTTCCTCCCTCAAGAACGTTCAAGTACATAAACCAAGGTTCAGTTGGTGATTATATAGTGGAGTACGAAGCTAACTATCGGCCACCTTTCCTTTTCAGCTTTGTTTCTACAATGCCACCCCAAGTGCATTTATCCTCGGGCTCCGCATGGGCCACCCACGGTCTGAGTCCATCATGCGATGGGTTTGGGATGCCAACCGTGGAAGGCCAGTCCGTGAAAATGCAACACTAACCTTTGGTAGTGATGGAAACTTGGTCTTGGCCGATGTTGATGGCAAGGTGGCTTGGCGAACCGGTTTGGCCAACAAGGTGTGGTAGGGCTTAGCCTCCGTCCTAATGGTAACTTGGCGTTGTATGATGACAAGGGCCAGTTCATATGGCAAAGTTTTGATCGCCCAACTGATACAATTTTGGTGGGTCAAACAATAAGGGCCACAGGCCCGTCTACGCTCATTAGCCGACTGTCCCCGACAGAGCCTGTCAACGGGCCCTACTGCTTCGTGATGGAAAAACGATATTGGGCTATGTATTATCAGAGCACGAATTCACCATAGCCGCTTCTTTACTACGAATCAGATGAGTTTGGCAATCGTAGAGGGGCTTTGGCGAATCTTGAATTCTATTGTGAGCCGGGGAATGATGAGAATCATGCTTTCGAGCTTGGTTTCAAGTTTAACACGACCAATTCTCCGAGCTTTGGGACGTATATTTTGTCTAGGCCCAAATACAATAGCACCTACACCATGCTTCGAGTTGACATCAACGGTGATCTAAGGATGTACACCTACGATGAACACATTGACTATAGCGCGTGGGAGGTCACGTTCGTGCTCTTTGATAGAGATGAAGGTAGAGAGAGCGAATGCAAGCTACCGAGGAGGTGTGGATCAATAGGCGTACGTGAAGACGACCAGTGTGTCGCGTGCCCGAAGCCCCAGGGCCTGTTGGGCTGGAGCAAGAGTTGTGCACCACCAATGCTACCACCATGCGAGGGAGAGTCCAATGTGGGCTATTACAAAATTGATGGGGTGGAAAACTTTACCAGTGCTCACAATGAAGGAAATGGGCCCCTAAGGCTCTCTCAGTGCAAGGATCGGTGCTCTAAAGATTGCAAGGATGTGGTAGGACTGTCAGTGGGGTTGGACCACCTCGAACTCGACTCGTTCAACCTGACAGAAAGCCCGATGAACCCGATCATTTAGTAAGCCGGTAGGTTGAGTCTAAAAAGTTAGGCCCGAATTAAATATGAGCCGAGTTTAGACCTTATTAGGCTCAAACCCGATATAGGCCCTGCTTTTTAATTACCTATATATATAATATTTATATTTTGATATTATGTATAATTATATATCCAAATATATTATTACTAAATACTAAATATATATATAAATTACAAAACACAAAAATACATCTAAAGATTCTTTCATTAGCTTTCTTGAGAGCCAATATTAGTAATGCATAACTAAATTTCTAATTTTTCTTATTGGTTGAGTAAATTTTTGTATTGGTATAATATTGGTTGATTCTTTTTTGGTCTATAAACACAAAAATCATCAAGTATATTTGGATTTAAATCACAAGATTATAAAAAAAAGTTTCAACTTTTAAAGATGTATTGGTTTATGATCGCATGTTTTATTACTATTTTTCATGCATTTTGAACAGATTAAATATAAATATTGTTGAAAAAATTTTTGATTTATATACTTTTTAAGAACTATTATTTGTTCATGTTTAGTTTTAATATTATAGTCTTGTAAATATTAAATTAGTTTTACAACTTAATAGTTATAGTAATTATATTAAGAAAATTAAGGAGTAATAAGTGAACTTGGGCTAAGTCCGATTAAAACTCACAACCCGAATATTATATAAATTGAGTATGAATTTCACATTTATGAACCCGAAACTCATAACCCAAAACTCGAAAATATTTCAAATTCAATGAATTGAGTTTAAACTCATCAAAACCCGACTCATTAGGTCCGATTGACAGGCCTAGTGTGTGGGCTTCTTTAACCGGGTGGAGTCGTCTAAATGCTTGTTGGTGCCTGAACTGGGTACTTTGGTCAAGGTCTCGAATTCCTCTCATGTCGGGTACATCAAGATCTCCAAAGTAGATCTAGTTCTTTGTCCAATGTAACATCATCTTTCACAAAATAATTGAAAAGATTTAAGGTATTTTATAGAAAATTTTTTATATTTTTTATAAATATATTTTTTATTTTACATATATCAAATCACAACAATAAATTATTTAACAAAAATTTCTCAAAATAACAATCCAAACGAGCAAACAGTCAAGTTCAAATCCTAGCCACAACCTAATGTCAAGTCTCCATAATAATGTAGTTTAACCCTTTTTTACCACGTAGCACTATGCATTGAATACGATACACACAGATTGCAAAACTAAAAAATGGGGAAAACAAAGATCCGATCCGATCCCAATGGGACGCCTTCCTACGTACAATTCATAACTCTTATTATTCGCTGGTAGACATTGAAGCTGAAGCTGGTGGCTATCGTCGTCGTACGTAGTAACCGGCAAAATCTAGTATCGTTGGGTACTAGATTCACGTCACCCTAAAACATAGTTAAACAAATTAGGGAAAAAATATACACTCAAACCAAAGTAGAGCATCTGATTACAGGCACAGCATTTTTTTTTTTTTTTGGAAGGAGTTACGGGCACAGCTTAGTAACACCACCGACACTACTAATTACAAAGTGCAACAGTATAGTACAGCAAATATAGCAGCTGAGATAAGCGAAAATTGAATTCACGTTATAAACACAAACATCCGGGTGGCTTTAATTATATTAGGCTTCCGAAAATATTGAAGTTCACTTCAGTACCTGTTTGATAACCCAATTCAGTACTTAAATTTAATGGATTCAAATCTTAACATGTTCAAATACATTTGATAACCAAAATTTAATCACGTGACACTGAATTTTCTAAACAAAATTTGTTTTAAAAAATAAGTGATAAACTATTGACTTGTCATTTAATATAATATATACTTAAAATGTATTATTTTAATACTTAACAATTCATTAATTTAATAGATTCAGATTTTAGATTAAAATTTGTCGAATGCAACTAAGACATACATTGTATTTCTTCTCTTCTCCACTGGAATTTATCTGAACAAAGTTCCTTTTTTTTTTTTTTTTTTTGTAATTCATTCCACCCCTCCTTACACTCTTTTCACCCAAGTATCGACCCATAATTGGAACCCTATATTTAAGAGTAGAAAAAACTTTAAGAGTGTTCTCGGGACCTCTGAGGAGACAAAGTCCCTTGACAAGAAGGAATTTAGGAATTGGAATGTCACCGACATTGTCCCGTCACTTAGTGAAAGGTTATATGCTAGCCACCACTGCTTTGCAAGTTTATAGTTATTCTAACTCTTTATTCTTCTATTAAAATAACGAAGTTCTTTTGGTCACTAGGTTTTGCAAATTTATCATTATTTAATCTCCTTATCCTTTATTATTTTAGGTATTTTTTTCCCCTTATTTTAGTCATTTCCACGAAATTTTAAAATCTCACGCGATACAAGTAAACATAAAATAACGATCAAAATCTCCCTTCAGCACCCGTAAACTCTAGCAAAAAGTGCCTAAAAAGCAATGTTGAACATAGTTAAAATATAGGGATAAGGAATAGAATAGCAATAGACCACCTCTAAGAAAATAAGAGACAAAAGAGTTGTGTCCTCTGAAATATTCTTATTCATCTTCAATCAATTTCAGTTTGTTTTTTGTCCCTTCTTTAAAAGGGGTACATCTTATTAGGTGCAGAGTGATTTTTGGCTCATATTTGGAGACTAATTTGTGGTTGCGGCGGGGGAAGATCAAATTGGTTTTCATACATAGACAACCTTCCCACCAATACGAGTATACAAGTGCTTTTGTTCTTGCCAATTGTTGGGAAGGGGATAATAAGAAAATGAAGAGACGATGAAAACTATTTGATCTTGTGTAGCATAAACGGAATTCGAAGTCAAGTGAATAATTAGTGGGACTTCCATGCATGCTACGGTACTTAGTACAAGTTACAGAGAAATAACTTGGTAGTGGTACGGATGGGTGAGTGGGTGGATAGTAGTAGTATGGGAGTACTTTACCGGGAGCAGTCAATGGTGGGGATGATCCTGTAAGGAACGTTGGCTCCGCACTTCTTAGGGAGAGACTGAGCGTTGGGCAATTTGATACCACGATAGCCTGGATAAGCACCCTTAAGGCAGGAGCAAACACTCCGGCGGTCGGCGACGGTCCTGGCCGCTGCCACCAGGCCCTTAACACCAGCGCAGCAAGGACCCGGCACAGAGCCACCATTCTTGAGGTAACGGGTACAAGGTGTCAGGAAACGAATAACTTGACCGCAAGCGATTACGGCCTCTGCACGGGGTGCAAGTTCGCCAGCCACCACCGTCAGCATTATAACCGCACCAACAACTTTGGAATTGAGACCTCCGAGAAGCATTGTTGAGCAATTTATCGCCGTTAACTAATTTTAAGCGGAGCAGTCCACCTTAATGATCAATCAGTACCATGAACAAAGGAAATGACGGTGGAGGGAGGGACTTTTTAGGCAAATAGATGATTGATAGGTGGTGCTGCACCTGCATCCGAGGTGGTTGTGTTGTTAGTTACTAATTTATAGTGCAGCAAAATTACGAGGAAAATTCTAATGCAAATACTTGAACAGAGAGCAGAGTGATTGAGTGACTGAGAGCAGATGTGAGCCCGCTTGAATATCTAATGTCGGGTGTCCGTCAATCAATGAATTAGTCGGCTGGTAGTTGGGTAAAGATTCGTATTTCGTACGTATATTTCAAAAAAATGTTGGTATTTTATATATTTCAAGAAATACTCTAGAAAATATTTACATTTTTAAATTAACCGCATAAATTATGTAATAGAATTTCGACAAATTGTATTTCAATTTTTGAAAACAATTTATAAGTTGTGAACAAGGATAACGATTTATCTTCTTGGTTATATACAAAACAACGGCGACATGTAATATAATGTAATTCTGTAAAAAGTAATAAGATGATAAAATTTGTAATAAATTTAATGTCTCACGCTCAAGGATATGAGTTAAATTAGTATAAATATAGCCTAATCTTTAAAAGATACATTAATATATCTTCCAAATACATTCGTATGTGAGCACATACGAATTTATATACATAATTTTGTCGAATATGTAATTTTTCCCTGAATTTTTAGTCATACACTAAAAAAACATCATATAATATGCATACATATAATATTTTGTATTGTACTCATCCAGTATTTTACTAATTGTGTTTACCACTAACAAAGTAGTACTGATGACTTTTTATTTTTTTTACCTCCCACCTCTTTCCACCTCTTTCTCATTCATAACTATTAGGTTCAAAATTCAAATTTTGAATTTGATAATGGAGAAACTCTAAATTATTTCTAGTAGCCACTAAAGTAGTACTAATGGGGAGGAGGGAAGGAAGAAGAGAGATGAGTCGGATGGTATCAGAGAAGAGAATGTAAATAAAAAGTTTCGAATTTCATACCTCCTGCTTATACTCAAAAAAAAAAAAAAAAAGGTAGTACTAATAGCAAATACTCAAATTAGTTGCCACTTTCATTTCTGGTACTCTGTTACGTACGTTCCAGCACTTGCTTTCATTTCTTAATCCTCTACTTTTGGGTCATCAAAAGATCATTGAAAACATGGAGGATTTAACATCCTATGAATTGAAAAGAGCAAGTCCTTTTTATTCCTTTTTTTAATAAAGAATAAAAAATAAAGGCCACCAACGAACCCGAAAAAAAAAATATATATATATACACACACACACACACAGAAGACATCATCCAGCAGCAGCAGCGGCCACTGAACCACTCCCCCTTCGGCACCTTTGCTTCATCAACCATAGGAGCCAACTGCGGTTGGTTCTTTCTCTTTTTTTTGTTTTGTTTTGGTTTTGTTGACTCGATGATATCTATTCTTATTCTACTCTGAGAATAGGTGGATTTGAAGGGATAAATGGAGAATTTGGAGGTAACTAAACCGTCACTAAATTAGACGAGTGTCTCTACACTTGCTGGTGATTTTTTTTTTTCAAAAAGTTTTGGCAAAAAATATAAATTAAAAAATTTGATCTCTTTACCTATATTCAAAAAAAAAAATTAAACCTCTTCTTGTCGGCCAACTACTCGATAGTTTGTTTAGCCAGCCGTGGTTCTCGCTTGGACCTCTAGTCTTTTACATGTGGCATTAGCCATTGGGCTAACAAATTCGTACCAATTTATGCTGTTGTCATTTCATATAGCTAGCACTGTCTCTTTTTGTGAAACAACGTCTCTTTCAACCAAAGCTATGGTGGTGCGGTTTCAGTGGCCCTTGACCTTCCACAAAAATGTGTTATAACATGTGATGGTTTTCGATGATCATTATCGATAGAATTTTTATTTATATCGAATCCCCTCTCCATCTTCTTAAATTAGATTAGATTAAATTATAGAAATTCTATCGTTGCGAATAAAAAAAAACTGAAGCTATGGC
This sequence comes from Coffea arabica, assembly GCF_036785885.1. Lineage (NCBI taxonomy): Eukaryota > Viridiplantae > Streptophyta > Magnoliopsida > Gentianales > Rubiaceae > Coffea > Coffea arabica. The sequence goes on from NC_092312.1 coordinate 13,618,350, forward strand.
GCTTTTTATTGCGTTTTTCACTTTACTCATCGCATCCCAATCCGCTGTTCCTCCCTCAAAAACATTCTAGTATAAAACCAAGGTTCATTCGGTGAGTATATGGTGAGTATTAAAGCCAATTATCGACTGCTAAACATTGCGACCTTTCCTATTATCCTGTGCTTTTGCAATGCCACTCCCAATGCATTCATTCTCGGGCTCTGTACGGACCACCGACGGTCCGAGTCCATCTTGCGATGGGTTTGGTATGCTAACCTGGAAATCCAGTCTGAGAAAACCCCAAGACCTACCTTTGGCAGTGATGGAAACTTGATCTTAGCGGATGTTGATGGCAAGGTGGCTTGGCAAACTGGCACAGCCGACAAGAGCGTGATAGGACTAAGGGTGCGTATGATAAAATTGAAATCTAGGAATTAAAATTTAAAATTTGAATCTATTAAGTTATTAAACTGTTAAGTACTAAATCTGATACATTTCAGTATATATCACATTAAGTGATAAGTAAATAACTTATTACTCATTTTTTGGAACAAATTTTACCTAGAAAATTTAATGTCGTTTAATTAATTCAGATGTTCTGTTTTCGGCTATCAAACACATCTAAACATCTTAATATATTAAAATTTAAGTGTTGAATTAGGTTATCAAACAAATTCTAAACCTACTTCCTAATGATAGCTTAGTGTTGTTTGATAAGAAGGGTAAATTCATTTGGCAAAGCTTTAATCACCCAATTAATGCACTTTTGGTGGGCCAAACAATAAGGGCCATAGGCCCGTCCAGGTTGGTCGACCGATTGTCCAAGACTTAACCAAACAATGGGGCTTCAACTTTATGTTTGGAAAACGATATTGGGCTGTGTATTTGCAGAGCAAAAATTCACCAAAAACCCTTCTTCACCACAAATCAAACAAGTTTGGTGAAGGCGTTTTGGGTAATCTTGACTTCTAATTTGAACCGGAAAATTACGAGAATCACGCTTTTGAGCTTGGGTTCAAGTTTAAGATAACCATTCATTCAAACCGTGACAGAGACATTCTGTCTAGGCCGATATACAACAGCATCTACATCACGCTTCAAGTTGATATCGATGGTAATCTAAGAGTGTATGGTTTTAGTGAGTATAGCGCAGGGGAGGTCAATTTCGTGCTCTTTGATAGAGATGAAAGTAGGGAGAGAGAATGCAAGCTACCAAGGGCAAGGGGGTGCGGATCATTAGGCATATGAAGACAACCAATGTGTCGGCGCCCCAGGGACTATTGGGCTTGGATAAGTGCACGGTGCACTAGAGATTGCAAGTGTGCGGGCTTCTTTAATCGACCGGAGTCTCCTTAAATGCCCGTTGGCGCTTCACTTGGGGACTTTGGTCAAGGTCTCAAATTCCACCCACGTCCGGTATGTCAAGATCTCCGAGTGGATCTAGTTCTATGTCCAACGTAACAAGTAGATCTAGTTCTATCTCCCTGTTGCAGTGCATATCTGGATGTATGACATGTATTTTTTATTTATTTATTGACAACGGTTAAGATTAGTTAAATTTAAAATGATTGTGTCCCTTTCTAATAAATAAAAGCACGTGTCATGCATCTAGACATGCATTATGAGAAATAGAAAAAAAAAATCCATTGGAAAGGAGTCAAATCCAAAAAGTTCAGCTCGAATAATTATTAATGATGATTGTCGAAGGCCATTGGTTGGGGATTTTGCTAATATATGCCTATGTACACGTTTATTAGGATAGAAATTGATTTTTCTCATCATCTTAAGTTCAAAGCCCGCTAACAAGTACCACATTTTGCCACTTGAACATATCGATACTCATATTTTTAGTCATGCCACCGGAAGCTTTTTAACCTCGTATTTTTATACACAAAAAATTGTAGTTAGTGACTGAATCTTTTGAGCCTGCAAATACATTAAAAAGAGTTGGTGTAAGTTGTAATTTGCGCGTACTTAATTGCTAATTTCTCCTACAATTCTCCTCTGTGAGTTGCAAGATCTTACGATGTCAGACGCCATGGTGCAAAAGTCTACAATGCCAGCCGCAGTAAACTTTGATCAATTCTAATTATTGATCAGAAAATTTCGTCTCATAACACTATTCATATCAAACATGGAAAATGAAAAGGAAGGATATTAATTTCATTTTGTCTCCCCTGGCCTTTTGATTCACTGTCAATTTCAACCTAACTGAATGAAAAGACCAGACTTTTCAAGAATCAATGAGGACTAGCTGGATGCTATGTACGTAGACACTAGACAATACTCGTGGTAGCTTAAGCAATATCGTGGTGTAGATGAGTGTGACCATTACTTAATAACTAATTCATTAAAGAGTCTATGAGCGAGATGTGTCCGTACATCTCCACAATTCTAAATGATAGTTACAAATAGGAGAATTCTAAAATCAAAGGGACTGAATCATTCTTTAATTTGTTTCTGTCGCTTAGTATAGAATTTTTCTTAATTAAATTGCAAACAAGGAAAACCATTTGGTCTAAATTATTGAAAGCAATCACCATGATTCACTGCCAATCTTGCGGGCCTTCACCAAAATTGTGCATTGAGACAATTGGAGAAGAAAGTAGGGCCATTCACGTGGAATGACAAGCCTTTCAGTTTAGAAGTAAAGCATTGTAATAAAGTGGTTGTCATTTATGCATGTATACTCAAGCGACACTGGTTCTTCTCCCTAACTTATTCCAGTAATGTTCCTCTGAACAGTCAAATAGATACCTGAATCCATCTACGAGTCATTTCAAAGTCTGCAGTATTTAGGCTATCAAAAAGACTGAGTCTTACAAGGCTACAATTGCATACAAATTAATTACACAAGCATGTCATTCATGTTACACAAGCAATTCAACAACCTACATTTTAACATTAGCAGTTCATAGATTTGAAAGTTTCTAGCATATATTGATATCTGTAGTGGATCAAATTACAAACTTATGATCCTTAGTCTCAAAGATTACCGGGCTGTACCTAAACCTTAAATCACTATGTATGTTGCCAACTATAAGCATTAAGAAGAGAGAGATCGAAATGATGATAAGAAATATTGCATGCGTTAACCTTTGTAAGGGAGAAATTGGCTTGTCTGATATTTTAAGGAGACAATCAACCAATCAGGCGGTGACCGTACACTTTTGTCTATTTAGGCAAGAATAATTTGGTGGGTCGTCTCCTTTTGAGCCACTGACATGTTTCATGCCCAGGGAAAATATACCAAGACAAAGAAGGGGCCCGGACACAAGAGCAAATTGCCAACTTTTTTGGTAAATTGAAGCTGTAATACAAAGAGGGACTAGGGAGTATGTGGAAAACTGTTGAAAGAGACTATTGGTGCTATGTGTTGCACATACATGCACCAATTAGTTTCCTTCTTAACCCTATGTTGAAATTTGAAGGTCTCATCTCCTCCTTTTTTCAATGCTCTCATGTTTCATGTTGTATGTTCTATTTTTAAAAAAGCCTTTCGTACCCGGGGGATGTTCTTTGTTGCATCCTTTTCTTGTTCGTACTCTCTTTATGCGTTTCTTTCTTTTGCTTCTTTTTCGTTGAGTTCGGAGCCTTGACCTTAGGCTTTCTGTGTGTGGCCTAGCGGCAGAGTCAGAACTTTTGTTCAGGGTGCAATCATTTTAGTTTCAACTTATAATGCATGGTTTGTAGATCTTGTTGACAATTAACTATCTGTTACAATTTTAATATACATGCACCAGTTTCTGTAATATTACAAAAATTATAAAAATAAACAAATTGATACTCCTTGTGATTTATAATGTGTTGTATTTATCATATCATGTAATAGAATAAAATTGAGAAGCACTCAAAAGTATGCATAAGGTTATAAGATATACATTTATATATATGTGTGTGTGCGCGCGCGCGCGCGTGTATATAAGATTCGCATGGTGAGTGCATGATCAAATTTTCACAGAGAATATTTGATTCACTTGCAATTTTGTGGTTGGACACAAAAAAAAAAGTTTAATATTAGGAAAACAAAATTTAGTGGAAGTAGTATAACACTCAAGATTATATCGTTGAAATGATGGAGGGAATTATAAATAATTTTAACACTTGTGGGGGGCAATTATGGGTTTAAATGTTAAATTTTGAAAATTCAGGAGGGGCAAAAGTGAGGTAATGTTAAAAACTAAAATTTTTTGTTGGCCATTTTATATTTGTCAAGAAATTGAATTGCACCCCATGAAATAAAAGGCCCCCGGTGTGGACGCCCAGGACCAAGGAATTCGAAGCAAGAACAGTTCCTTGGTGAAACCGTCTTTAAATTTGTACAACTTTTGTAATCTGTTATAATTTACTACAAATAATTTGTACAATATTGTGATAAGAATGCTAGAGAACAGTATTGTTTATAACTAAAAGTACACATCAATAATGTCCATTTATGCTGTATCATTTGAACTATACATTTCCAAATCGTAACTTATAGTGGGCAATTGCCACTTTGGCAACTGTTCCTACCTCTATTCTGGAGGGGTTTGGGGTGTTTGAAACATAAAGCTTACTCTAAAGCTTCTCTCATATTTTTGTTTTCTCAATTTGCATTTCTTTTTAATTTTTCATCCATCCTTATTTTATACTAGACATTTTGCCACTAACTGGTATTCTGTAGTGTTATTGCTATTATTATTTAAGTAAGCTAGGGATGAAATTTAAGAAGTTAGGAGGGGAAAACGAAACTTGAGCCTATGGGCTTTAATTTCCAGAATCACAATTTTAACCAATAGACTAAGACTTTATCTGCAATATTAATTTCCTGATTAGTTATTTCATTTTTTCTAAACACAAGGTAATTTGTACGGAGGCATGCTTAAATTTGAAAGGATAAGAATTTAAAAAAAAAAAAAAGTTTATGTTCTTTTTTGTTTTTTCTTTTCTTGGAAACATATTAAGAAAATTACCACTTAACATTAGAGATTCAGGAATATATGATTGAATAAGATGTAGAACATATTAATTAAATTTGTAAAATATTATGTCTTCTAGTGGCAGCTCCAATTATTAATGACATTGCATTAACTAAAACACAGTGGAAGCTCACGATGCAAATTAAACCAAAAAGAAGGAAAGTAAAAAAAAGGGAGATTACCTCTTTTATTGTTTTGGCTGAATGTATCCATATGGGTTAGGTGTATTTTGGAGTGTTTTTCAAAAACTTTACTATAACGATGTATGTGAACAATTTTTACTGTAGATATTTTGTTTGGATTCGATGTTTTTGAATTTGTAATTTGGAATTTTTTTAATTTAAATTTTTTGACATTTTTATATATTTGTTAAAAATTTCTTATCATCCATCGCCAACACCCACCACTATCTACCCTCGACCACCACCCCCTTCAGAGAGAGAGAGAGAAGATTGGAGGAGAGAGGAGGGGGTAGTCAGCGGTGATGAGTGGTGGTATGCAGTAGTAGGCATGGCCATGGTTCCAGAACCGCCGGTTCTGGTTCTTGAAAGAAGTAGAACCAGAATCGTATAGTTCTGATTTCAGTTTCTTATGGTTTTGGTTCTGGTTCCGGTTCCATATGGTTGTATACAATTTTATTTAATTCCTTATCCTTACCAATTTTAATACGAATATAACAACATATTTAAATTTTCAAATAAAATGTAAAAAAATAAATACAAAATAAAGATCATATTTTAATTTTATTATTATTCTACAAAGTAAGAAGTAATAAATAGATAATATAAATTTTATGAAAAGTACATTACATTTGTCAAATTAAAAATACATTACACTATCAAATGGTTGTCATGTGTTGACTTTCTTGAATTGGACAATCATTAATGTTGAAGATTCTATTTGAAGAAACATTGCAAAAAATAGTTTTTTGCTTGCTTGATTTTGAAGACGAGCTACTACCATCAAAACTTGTCATTTGATAGCAAATAAGCAAAAAAAATTTGTAAGTAATAATTTAATACTTACAAATTATAATGATAGATATTAGATGAATAGAAAGAATTAAATAATTAATAAAATATATAGAAAGTCCATAAAATTTAAACTTTCTTAAAATCTATTAAACACAACTAATTTTTTTGAATTATCTGACTACTTATATTAATTATTTTTAACGGTTCTGGAACTAGCGGTTCTGATTCTGGTTCTATTTTTTAGAGAACCAAAACCGGAACCTTTATCCAAAATTCTACAATGGTTCTGGTTCCATGGTTTTGGTTCCGGTTCTGATCCGGTTCCAAATGGTCCGGTTCCCGATTCCAAATGGAACCATGGCCATGCCTATGCAGTAGTGTGTAGAAGAAGAAAAATGTTTAGAATTTATTTTATTTTTTTAATGTATTCAAGATTGTGCGTCTTTTGGAGTTATTTTAGAATTAATTTTGAAGTGTGTTACCGCAGAATCTTGCAAACAAAAAACAGTTCGAGAGAAAAATAGAAAATTCAAAAGGAGCCTAACTAAGAGAATTCCAATCTAATCTTGGGAGTTAAGAGACGTAGAGTTAGAGGTGCAAATTTTTTTCACAAAAATAAAAACATTTGGCCCCACAACCCACATGTGTTGATTTGATGCATCACCCAGCTTTAAGAACATTGCCCCCACTCTGGATCTCAAAAATATTTATGTTTGTGAATTTGATGCGATGATATGATCATACAGCAGACACACGATTGTGCTTAATGGAATACACATTGCAGATTTTGTCCTTAATTCCAGACCTTAATTCATGGCAATGAAACCTTGTATCTAGAGATGTATAAACCTCCCCCCCCCCCCCCCCCCCCAAACCAAAAAAAAAAAAAAAAAAAAAAGCGGATGAAAATCCCAATTTGTGCTCAAACCCAAACATTTTCGTATTAATAGAATCCTGTTTGTAAAATGTATTAATGTAATCCATGATTAAACAGTAAAAGAAAATGGAAAAAAAAAATGAAGAGAAATATGTATATAGATTCTTGAAGAGCTTAACTAATTAACTTCCCTCTATTTAACAGACATCACTAATATTCATCTTCTCCAGCAAGTACATGAACATATCATTGATCTATAACAAATTTTGCTCCTATTTTGACTTTCAAATGCGTATAACTTTTCTTTTTGGTTTTCATTGAATTGTATGAGTTACACATCTGAGAATGAAAGAACATCCTTCCCTGGAGACACAAGGAAACATCATATCATTACGAGCATGGGATTCTTTAACATATACGGCTTTGATGCGGCGTAGCATCGATCACAAATATCATGCTAAGTCCAAAACGCGCTAATTACAACTCCTCCTCCTAAGGTATATCTATTTTTGTATTTTACCCTCTAACGTAATTTTTTTCACTATATCTCCTAAATCATTAGTTGCTTCTAACGTTGTGTAATGACAATGTCAAAAAGATATTTATACCCTTAATAGTTAAATGCAGTAATTTCCCTAACTTATTTTATATTTTATCCTCTAACATCATTTTTTCCAATTTATTTATTTATCACTAAAATTGTTACTGAACTCCAATATTTTATAATACCCAAGATAAATAATGTATAAAAAATTGATATCCCTAGCATAGTAATAAAAAATAATAAATTTATAGATATGGTTCTAACTAAATTTCATCCCATAATTACCTTTTTTTTAGATTGGGCGAATATCTTCCTAATTTTACGTAACAATGGCAAAAATAATAAAAATTATTATTGAAAAATTGATATGTTAAATTATTATTAAAAGTCTAAACATGTTCAAATGTTATCAATTTCTCTTTATGAATGTGCATATGGTTGTGATTTTCTTTTAATTTTTTTTGTTGGTAATACTTAAAAAAGAGAGAAACATAGTTTATTTGGGCTCCAAAGTTTCTGGGGTCATTTTTTAATATAGCATGATTAGATGCTATTAAAAATTGTTTGGATGACTAAATTTTTTTTGTTGCGCCATAGGAACTTTTCTCAATCATCTTTTTACTTTTTTTAACCACATTTTTATTTCATAAATATCAAAACACAAAAATTATTACAGTATTATTTTTAAAACATTTTCAAATAATCTTTAATCCAAACAAACCTAATGTATAGACTTTTAATAATATTTTTATAGTTTATTTTTCACTAATAATTTTTATTTTTCCCCTTATCATGTAAAATGAGCGGGGATATTTTCCTCTATATAAAAACCTATAATTTTAGAGATACAATTTAACAAAACCTATATCTATACATAGTAGTAGTTTTAAATATTATCTTTCTCTAGTGGTTTTAGGGACAAATAGACAAATTAAGAGAAAAATGATAGTAGATGGTAAAGTGCAAAACTAGCTAAACCTTAACACGAGTTTTGTGATTAACCCTCTAAAAACGTAGAGATACACAAATTTGACAAACTTGTCCCAATTCAAGGTTAAGCAATAATTATATTTACACGCATTTAAAAAAAGAAAAAAAATATTTACACACATTTTTTAGTTTTTTGTACATGTTGGTATTTGCATTGCCTGCTATACATGCTCCTTTTTAGCCTAAATAATATTGCATGCAAGAAATTAAAAAGGTTGTGTGAATATGATTACGTTTTAAGGTTTTCAACTTTTGAAATCAAGCTCAAACAAGGAGATTACCACCATTTATGATATGGTATCGAACTTTTGAGTCATTATCATTTTTCCAATAAATGATACTCTTCCTTGCTGCTGTCAATGTTGATTCTCTTTTTGCGTTTTGTCGAGTTTGAATCTCGAATTGTCGTCTCGAAGCAAGTTAGTAGTTTTAGACACTGATTAATGGCAATGGAATGAAAGGTGAAAAAAAGATGAAGAGATTAATCAGACAACAAGGATCTTATTATCACACATAGCTGTGCTTTGTCTGGGAATTTGTCCCTTTTTTTGTGCTAGTTACTGTAGAGGAATCTGACCTTTTCTTGGACATAATTCGTTTGTTCTTTGGTACTCTTATTTGATGAGAAGTAACTGCAAGATACGATCTAAGTGTTGATACAGCTAGGAGCCTGGGACTACAACGTCATAGTGCTGAGTTCATTCTTTGGTTTTTATTTTCTTTCTTGTCATGGACAATACTTCTATTTCATCTTATAGTAATACATTTTGAAGCACTTTTATATGCTTAATAACATATTGGCCAACTGGCTATCCGGGTCTACCTCTAGGTGAAGCATATATAAAGCCAGGGGACAATATCACATGACTAGATTATGGCCCTAATTAGTTGGTGCAGTTCATTTTAATCATAGGAAAATATCCTTGAACCTTCAATTCTTGGGAGATTTGATATACGTGTTTTTTGGGAGGAGATGGCCAGGTGGAGGAGGTGATAGGCCTGAATACAGGCGGGCAGAAGAGTTGGATAGAAGAATAATAGAGGTGGTAACTGATAAGCACCTGTCTCCATTATTAAGATATATCAAGTGCAATCGCTGCATCCTAATTTCTTTTGTGCAGCAGCTCTATTAGTTAATAAACAAATCAAAGATCCTCATTATATTTATCATCCACTTGGTTTTCACACATTTTCTCAGTGATTTCATACTTGTCAACTTCTCTTGTTAACTGTTTCTAGCTATGTAATTAAATATAGTGACTATGAAAAGGGTCCATGGAAATTATGATGTTATTAAATTTATACATTTTTTTTTGTGTACAGCAATCCAGTTCTGGTACCCAAATGGTCATGGACATTCCCCTCTGATATTGCCTGTGAACAGGGCTTAGGGGCCCTTTATTTTTACTAATTAAATGCTTTACAAATCTTAGTCTGTGATCTTACTTTGTCACGAGGGCAATTGGAATATGGCACCTTCATTATTAAGCTTCATTTACATGAAAATAGCTTTGGATTTGCATTTATCTTCTTTGTTGAAATGGTTTAGATGCAATTGGGCAATAGCTTAGTATCCTAATTCCTCAAGGTAATTTTTTTTTTTCTGAAAATTCATAAGTACCATATCCCAAATGTTGCATTTATGGATAGATACTTGCATGATAATTAAACATAAGAATTGTGTTTGATCGCAATCGTACAGGAAACCATCTCGCAACAAATCTTGTTGGTAAACATCGTAAAAAGCAGTTGGCCTTCTTTTAAGAAACTCTCTAGTTTGCCTCAAAGAAGGAGAGGGGAAAACAAGGAAATTAAAAGATTGCCGTAAATGTACTTCCGTTGGGCTTGCTTGAATAGAGATGGTTAGGGCATCAATTGAAATTTTTTTAAATATATTTTTAAGTTATTTTTTATCGCACATACATCATATTATATATATATATATATATATGTAAAATGTTTTGATAATTTTTATTTGGAAAGTACAATCCAAAGGGAGTCATTTCTTTTCTGTTCTTTTGTACAAATGTAAAAAGATTCTGCATAGCCACCAATAAACAGCATAATGATGCATCAAAAGGACATATGCCAATCGCTGGACCCCTCAACAAAGAACGTTTTGCTACAATTTTGTCTTCACGGTCCTGATTTGATCACTTTTCACCACTCCATCATTTCAATTGTTTTGTTTTTCGCCAATTCTTGGTCAAGGATCCCTTTCATTAGTACTACTACGGAGATATCATAATTTATATTGTTTACACTTCTTTGATCAAACAAATCGTGAGGTTATACGTCGTCCACGTTGGTAATGTAGGTTTTGGTGCATCACGGGCGATTATCAGCTTGTATAATCACATTACTGATGTTAAATATGTATATTTAAAAGGTATTTCTAATAGGCACTCATAGGACATTCGTTAACACACCTAACATTCACCTAACCTATCACTTATATACACATACTAATAGTTATTACTTTCTCTTGTATTTATATACATTTCTTATTTAATTTTACTTATCTTCTCTTGTATTTATTTATTTTTTCTAATTAATCTTATATTTTAAAAAATGTAATATCTGAAATATATTTTAATGAATGCCCATTGGATACCTGTTAAACAGATCCTTTTACTGTCAAAATGAGATCAAGAAAAAGCAGCCACAGGAATCCAACTGCTAAGCGCGTTTAGCCAAATACATCTATACTTAATCAAGAAGCTAATAATCTCTGGGGTCCTCCATAACACTGCCCAATTGAATTCAGCAAAAGTAGGAACAGTTCTTCCATTTTGATTGTCACAGATTTGGGAAACACCATTCTTTCAGTGTTCCACGAAAGATTTCAACAGTGCCTGAGGGACCTTTAGTTGATCGTGGTTAACTAGGATTTGCATATTCGATATCTGCATGTCTGCAAAATCATAGGATCCACGCCATGCATTTTGATGGTTCAAGTTTGCAAACAATTTTATAGCAGCGACCTCAGTATACAAGAGCATTGACAGATTTTTAGCAGTCAATTATCCATCAATGTTTCCAATTGAACTAGAGAATTTTGTACATTTTAACTATGATTGTGCTCGTTATGGAATGAAGGAAATTTAACAATTTTTCAACAATTTTTCATATGTCTATGTATGTGTAACTGTTTATTAGCTAAGTTTCCTTCAAGATTTGCCGTACAATGTGTGGTCTTTAATGTATCTCTATGTTCCAATTTAAAATAGTCATTCGACATCTATCAAATAAAATTGCTAACTTGATTTGTGTAGATGGATGAAAATCATTTGTTATTGCCAAATTGGCTAAACTACACACCTATGTCTCATCGAAGGTGTTATTTTTTTTTATTTTGAAATATTCCAAAATGTTTGTCATCTTAATAAAGTCAAAATTACTTTTAATTTTTTTCTAATGTTATCCCTATCTTTTCCTATTTTTCATGCTACATTCAAATTTGAAATTTGAATTTTTAAGACAAAATTGTAAATAAAAGCACAAAAATCATAATCGATCATAATCAAATTACTATTTTTAAAAAGTTAGAACTAACCTCGAAATGTGAAAAAAATTTAGAACGGAGAGAGTACATGATAATATAAAATATAGAAAAGAATAAAGAGAAAAGGATTAGAGAAAGCATACATGAAATGTCAACCATAGTAATTGCATTGTGCTATAGGGGTTGCATAATCATGTATGAACTCTCTGAGTGAACATATTGTAGTTGTGGGCTTTTATAGCCAATGTGTAGAACTAATTAAATGACCTTGTACATTATTAGAATTCAAGTGCGGAATAAACAACTATTGAAATATTTAGTACACAACAATTTAATGGTAAATAAGATACAAGCATGAAAGATAAACGACATACAATATTTAGACTCCACTATTGAACCTACATCCACGGAGAGAAACCCGTTCTTTATTATGAAAGGAAAATCCTATATCAAAAAACAACTTGAATTCAAACTCAATCCTTATATACCATATTTCATTTTCCAAGAATCCTCTCTCACACCCCATGTATAAGGCTATATGATGCTCTTGTGTTTCCTTGTGTGTCTCTTGTGTAGTATGTTAATCCACCTATTTATAGATAATATTATTTGGCCAAAAGCCAAATAACAATTAGAAACCAATTCTAATTTCTAAACTTGTACAGAATAGAAAATAACTTCTAATCGTAAACAAAATAGAATATTCCTTGGCTACTATTTCAAGTAACTAAAACCAATTAGAAAACTAGTTATTTCCACACAAAACAAGAAATCTACCTAAAAGAAATTAAGTCAATTTCCTAACAAATCTCCACCTTGGTGAAAATTTTTTTTAACAACCATTTGTCTTCAACCACCAAATAATATGGTACCGAATTACACACCCGAATCAATACAGTTCTGACACCAAATTGATTCAATCGACAAATGAACATGTGTAGTTACTTTGAATCTAACCTCCAGTTGACTCGTGAGAAAGTGTCTCAATTCACCATCTCTCTTTGCAGGATTTTTTCTCACCACTACTTGCAATTTGGGATCGCCTTCTGTGAGTTGTAACCCTAACCATTGATGTAATTTGTAATGCCCGAAAGAAAAGAAAAAGGAAAATTTTCTGGTGATCAGAATTTTTGCAGAATCCGGCCGCATATCCGACCAGTTTCTGGTCGGATACTTGGCCGAATTGCTTAGGCTTTTTGAAAAAAAATTGTTTAACTTATGCCTTGAATCCGGCCAGCAATCCGGCCGAAAATCCGGCCGAATTGTGACGTGGCACAGGCAGTAGCCAGATTTGGTTGGCTGTTTTCTTCATTCTTATCTTGCTTTTGGCTGAAAATATCTTCATTTCTTTCCTTAGCTTGGCCGAGCTTCATGAGGGAGAAAAGAGAGAAAGAAAACTTCAACTTCATCCTTTCATTTCTTGCTTATATCTTGAGATTTCACCGATAGTTTTGAAAACTACTCCATACAAGTGTGTACTAAGGAGGTTTAACGCTTTTGATGGAGTGATTTTTGAAAGGAAAGCTCTAAGTTGCTAGCTTTCTTGAGTTTTGAGGTAAATTGGATAAGAAAGTTTCCTTTTGCTTTAATAATGGTTAATTGGTGGTTTGTAGAGATTAGATATGCTATTTTATGGATGATTTCATGATTTTAACTAGAGTTGGACCAATTTCTGATTTATTGGAGAATTTTCTGATTTTATATGATTATGGTTCGTTGGCTATGGAATGATAGCTTGTTATTGTGTAAAATGGAGCTTGTATACGTTAGATATGATTGTTTGCGAAAAATTTCTAGTTTGTGTGAAAATTCCGATTTTAGGGTTTAATTTGGGGCTTTCTTATGGTTGGTTATTGAACTCTTAATTGGTTAAGATTGAAGGGGGTATTATAACCCTTATTAAGAGTGTTTAATAGCCTATGATGTATCTATGTAATTGTGGTTGATAGTTATGGATTTGGTGATTGTTTGTAAGTTGGAAAAATAGGGAATTTAAGGGGAAATGTTGTCCAATCTTTGAGAACGTTTAATCGCTGTGAGTTTGGGTTAATTCTTGGTAGAATGAAGAACTTGGACTGGATAGAGGAAACTGTCTATGATGGATGAGGATTATGAGCCGTGGTTGGTGAGTGACCCCAAACTATTTTCAAAACTATTTATGAATTGTTTCTTGCATTATTTAGTTGATTGCATATCATGTGTGCTTGCATGCGAGTTCATGACATGATTTGGTTTCAATGAATTCTTGGAAAGTCTTGTGCTTAAAACCAACATCTCCACCATTGTTTACTGTTTATTTGGAGCACAAATGACTCCCTATTCCTGTTTCACCGTTACTGGATCTATTTGAGCGTTGGATGTTTAGTACAATGATTTCACTGGCTCACAAGAGCAATAAACATACATTTGATTACTGATTCATGATATCATTGAAATGAACGATTGTGAAACTTATTTGATTACTGATTTCACTGGACACTCGTTGAATTTCTAACTCACCCTAAAAATATTTTATTCCCCTCCACAGGGTTCGAGGCGAAGGAAGGGCTTATAGTACTTATTCATGTGACTGGATGGATTATCTCAATGTATAGTTTGAATTTGAAACTCATCTTGTGTAATAGTTAGGATTGTATGAATGTTTAGACTTGAACGGATACATATATATGTTCTACTCCAGAAAATTTGTTTGCTTCGTTTTTGGGAAACTAGTTTCCGCTTCACTTATAATATGTAATTCTTGAAGAATTGGATGTAATATTTGAGATATATCTTGTAATTTATTTGAGAACTGTAGTGAGTGAATGAGTCCCAGTGAGAGTTGGACAGGCGGTCTGCCGAACCTTTTGGTTCGCCTTAGGGGAGGTGAGGCTGTTACAGTTGGTATCAGAGTTTAGGTTTCAAATCTCTGTAGTGTATCCTAAATTTAAAATTTAGGATGCCGGACTGTGGGTCTGATTTGACATATCAGTGATTTCTTGTCGGAATGAAAAATCAGACAAGTGGGATTTGGGTAACTCTTAGTGCTTACTTGGAAATGCTTGTTTGACTTTTGCGAGATATCTTGATCTGATTAGTACAAATTGGAATGTCGAGAACGACATTCTTTTAAGGGGGAGTTTCTGACGCTCGAAAGAAAAGAAAAAGGAAAATTTTCTGGTGACTAGAATTTTTGCAGAATTCGGCCGCATATTTGGCCAGTTTCTGGCCCGATATTTGACCGGATTGGTTAGACTTTTTTAAAAAAATTTGTTTAACTTCTGCCTTGAATCTGGCCAACAATCCGACCAGATTCCGGTCGGATTGTAACGTAGCACAGACAGCAGCCAGGTTTGACTGGCTGTTTTCTTCGTTCTTATCTTGCTTTTGGTTGAAAATATCTTCATTTTTTTCCTTAGCTTGGCCGAGCTTCATGAGGGAGGAAAGAGAAAAAGAAAACTTCAACTTCATCCTTCTATTTCTTGCTTATATCTTGAGATTTCACCGATAGTTTTGGAAATTACTCCACACAAGTGTGTACTAAGGAAGTTTAAAACTTTTGGTTGAGTGATTTTGAAAGAAAAATTCTAAATTACTAGCTTTCTTGAGTTTTAAGGTTAGTTGGATAAGAAAGTTCTCTCTTGCTTTAATAATGGTTAATTGGTGGTTTGTAGAAGTTAAATATGCTATTTTATGGATGATTTCATGATTTTAACTAGAGTTGGACCAATTTTTGATTTATTGGAGAATTTCCTGATTTTATATGATTATGGTTCGTTGGTCATGGAATGATAGCTTGTTGTGGTGTAAAATGGAGTTTGTATACGTTAGATATGATTGTTTGTAGAAAATTTCTAGTTTGTGTGGAAATTTCGATTTTAGGGTTTAGTTTGAGACTTTCTTATGGTTGGTTATTAAACTCTTAATTGGTTAAAATTGAATGGGGTATTATGACCCTTATTAAGAGTGTTTAATAGCCTATGATGTATATGTGTAATTGTGGTTGATAGTTATGGATTTGATGATTGTTTGTAGGTTGGAAAAATAAGGAATATAAGGGGAAGTGTTGTCCAATCTTTGAAAACGTTTAATCGCTGTGAGTTTGGGTTAATTCTTGGTAGAATGAAGAACTTGGACTGGATCGAGGAAACTGTCTATGATGGATGAGAATTATAAGCTGTGGTTGGTGAGTGACCCCAAACTATTTCCAAATATACTTATGAACTGTTTCTTGCATTATTTAGTTGATTGCATATCATGTGTGCTTGCATGCGAGTTCATGACATGATTTGATTTCAATGAGTTCTTGGAAAGTCTTATGCTTAAAACCAACGTCTCCACCACTGTTTACTGTTTATTTGGAGCACAAATGGCTCCCTATTCCTGTTTCACTGTTACTGGATCTATTAGAGTGTTGGATGTTTAAATACAATGATTTCACTAGCTCACAAGAGTAATAAACTTACATTTGATTACTGATTTATGATATCATTGAAATGAACGATTGTGAAACTTATTTGATTACTGATTTCACTAGACACCCGCTGAGTTTCCAACTCACTCCAAAAATATTTTATTCCCCTCTATAGGGCTTTAGGTGAAGGAAGGGTTTGTAGTACTTATTCATGTGATTGGATGGATTATCTCAATGTATAGTTTGAGTTTGGAACTCATCTTGTGTAATAGTTAGGATTGTATGAATGTTTAGACTTGAACGGATGTATGTATATGTTCCAGTCCTGGAAATTTGTTTGTTTCGTTTTTGGGAAACTAGTTTCCGCTTCATTTATGATATGTAATTCATGGAGAATTGGATGTAATATTTGAGATATATCTTGTAATTCATTTGAGAACTGTAGTGAGTGAATGAGTTCCTGCGAGAGTTCGGCAGGCAGTCCGTCGAACCCTTTGGTTCACCTTAGGGGGAGGCGGGGCTGTCACACAATTAAGTGGTAAAATCACCATATTTCTTCTCATCATCAGAACTGTCTTGCCACGTGTGGTTTCCAAAACTTCACCTAAAACGATGAACTCGTAACTGTCAGAGTCTTCTGGCACATGAAAATTAGATCTCCTTGTTTCTTTGGGACACATGCCACACCACCCAAAAAATATAATTGAAATCTAAAAGCCACCGGAATGAAGTCTCAACTGTTGGCGGAATGAGAAAGTTTCCAACGGTTCACGTCCAAAATCAACATTGGACTCCATTTTTTCCTTGACCATTGAATCACTTGTTTAGATTCACCGTCAAGTATTTTCATACTTTTCGACTTTCTATCATTCACCATCAATACTTCTTGTCAAGCGATTGAAACAAGAATATCATCTATTAAATTGCTCAATTGGTAACAGTTGTCGATCCACTTGATCTCAATAGTTAATCAAATCCAACTTTGAACAACTAAACTCTTGATCCAACTATTTAATTTGTTGGGATCCAAGTGCTTGTAAGCAACCCAGTTTTGTAACCAAACTCTGATACTAGTTGTTACGATTCAAGCGCGGAATAAACAACTATTGAGATATTAAATACACAACAATTCAATGGTAAATAAGATATAAGTATGAAAGATAGACGACACACAATATTTAACATGGTTCGGTTCCACCATTGAGCCTACATCCATGGAGAGAAATCCGTTCTTTATTATGAAAGGAAAATCTTATACAAGAATACAACTTGAATCCAAACCCAACCCTTGTATACCGTCTCTCATCTTCTCCAAGGACCCTCTCTTACACCCTATGTATAAAGCTACATGATACCCTTGTGTCTCTTGTGTAGTATGCCAACCTATCTATTTATAGATAATATTATTTGATCAAAAACCAAATAACAATTGAAAACCAATTCTAATTTCTAAACTTGTAAAGAATAGGAAATAATTTCTAATTCTAAACTAAATAGAATATTTCTTGACTAATATTTCAAATAATTAAAATCAATTAAAAAATTAGTTACTTCCATACAAAATTAAGCCAATTTCCTAACATTCATATATTTGTCCATACATTTGTATTGTTGCATGAACGTGAACTTCCCCCGCCGGGGCTGGGAATGTGAACAATGGGAACAAACTCGTAAAACCCTTCCCTGAGCTTAATTTTTGCAAAAGGAGGGATCTATCATAAGATTTTCCAACTTTTAGCCGAATGCAGAAATTTCTGAAAAGCTAGCGAGACAAAGACATCCATCACTGAACGTAGCCAATTGCAGAGGATATCATTTTATATACATGTTGTAGGTGTCTCTAGGCTGCCAAATTATGATGAGTAGTGACGATGGCTGCGGTAATATTTGGAAGATGTTGAAGAGTAAGAAGGTGAAAAAAAAATTCTTTTTAGGATCATTTCACAACACAACAGCCCAATAATTGCTTGGTTGACTTAACTACTTTAACACATTTAATTAAAGTATCTAATTAATTCCATATTAGTTGTTTCCCAGCAACAAGTATGTGGCATGATAAGAGTGGATTTTGGACCCCATTACATCGAGGAATTTAAAGTTGGGGTCTATCATCTTTCCCTTCTCGCATTCCATTATTTTTTAAAATATTGCAAATTTGGAAGGAAACTAAATAATTTAATGGATTCATGTTGGAATTAATTAATCCTATTCAAACAACTAATTATTTAGCACATTAATTTCTCCACTAATATTACTTTTTCTATATTCTTCCTCTTCTTTACTAGCTCATAGAAGGTATAATTAAAAGGACCAAAGCTATTTAAGACTTTGTTTGATAATTCAATTCAATATTTAAAAATAATGGATTCATATCTTAACATATTCTGATGCGTTTGATAATTAAAAATTGAACATCTGAATTAATTATGTAGCATTGAATTTTTTAGACAAAATTTGCTCCAAAAAATAAGTAATAAGCTATCACTTATCAGTTAATGAAATATACATTCAAATATATCAAATTTAGTAATTAAAAATTTAATAGTTTAATGAATTCAGATTTCATATTTCAAACTTCAGTTTTATAAAAAACAAATGTAGTCAAAGTTATTTTTTGTCTTAACAAAAATTCTAGTAAAAAAGAGGTGAGATCTAAAAAGTGGAAGGAAAAAAGATAATTTGTAGCTAAAATCTTTAATTGTTAAAATTTTAACCTTAATCACTGACCTAAAACCTCCTCTGACATGTTCAAAATTACTTGGCTAACCAATTCGAAAGCCATTTCCCTTAGACCAAAACATGGCATGATCTGGACCGTCCCTCATTATGGGCAACCCTTCGCCCCAAGAAGTGTGGGCGTCACTATAAAAAATAGTCTCAAATCCAGTGCAATAATAAAATTAAAAAAAAAATTCCAGTACAATAATGAGATTTCTACAGTGCTCTTCTAACTCATGATACTTTTAAGAACCTATATGCTTCTAATTGGACTGCCACAGCATCCTCAGTGGAAAACACCCGAGGGGATTTTCTGACCAGTGTTGGGAAATAAGCAATTAAGGCTCTCAAGAATTACCAATGGTGCATAAATAGAATGCGGGAATGTGCCAAGTAAGGTGTTACTCGATTAGAGCTGAACCATCAAACGAAATTACTACAAATTAAGCAATAAGTATTGCAGCATCTACATCAAAAAATTACCTGAGTCAATCTTTACCAAAAATTATCCAGTCAAAAAATAGTTGATGCCCCTTGTGTTATAAATAAATGATAAAGAAAAAAAAAACAATAAAGAACAAGACATATTGTTGTTGTACCATGCTTGTTCCACCGACTGCTCTGGAGTCACGGGAATCATAAAATGTGATATTTGATACACACGAAAATCACAATAATAATAATCTTAGAGATGATGATGCATTGATCCCTAGCTAATTATAGATGCACACATATATATAATATATTTAAAAAGAAGTTGAAAATGAATGAGAGAGAGAGAGAGAAGAAGAGGGAAAGAAAGGAACGAAGAAAGAAAGGGAAGGTGGAAGAAAAGAGGAACAAAAGCACCCAATAAGGGCCCATAACACGTCCCCTCAAGTAGACTCAAGACGTGATCTTCATCTTTCTCCACTGCACTAGAGTCTCTATACCATTTTCTTCAGCTTTCTAGTTTCTCCCCCTTTCTTTCCCTACCATTTCTAGCCAAATTCCCATGAGTTCTTCAACAACAATTATCTCGGCTGAGAGGCCTAGAGATCCTATCGAAGGATCCTCGCGATCCACCGGTGAAAACCACCAGCAGCAGCCCCAGACCACGACCACCTTAAGTCGATATGAATCTCAAAAACGTAGAGACTGGAACACCTTCGGCCAGTACCTAAAAAATCAGAGGCCTCCAGTCTCTTTATCTCAGTGCAACTGCAACCATGTTCTTGAGTTTCTTCGATACCTCGATCAGTTCGGAAAAACTAAGGTTCATTTACATGGTTGTGTATTCTTTGGACAGCCTGATCCTCCTGCTCCTTGTACTTGTCCTCTCAGGCAAGCCTGGGGAAGCTTGGATGCCCTGATTGGAAGGCTTAGAGCTGCATATGAAGAAAACGGAGGATCCCCCGAGACGAATCCTTTCGGTAATGGAGCTATTCGGGTTTATTTACGCGAGGTTAAGGAGTGCCAAGCTAAGGCGAGAGGGATTCCTTACAAGAAGAAAAAGAAGAAGAAGAATCCAATCAAGCTGCATGAGGATCATCATCAACTCAAGCATTTCAAGCAGTCCACTTGAGCTGCTTAAACGAAAGAACTGGAAAAAAAAATGGTAAATTTTATTCAGACTTTCTTGCATAGTGCATATCCGCATAGTACTGATGACATAATTTTCTTTCAAGAAATGAAATTGGGATACAAATTTAGGCGAAAAATGACGGGTGATGAAAACATACCACCAATTGCACAAGTTTGCTGAAAGATGTGAGTGTGACGGAGGATATAGAAGAATATAGGAAGTTAGACACAGGAATTGTTGGTTAAAAAGTTTAACTATTTGAGGTCAGAACTCAGAAGTCAGGAGGCTCAGAACTCAGGACCACTTGACTAGGCCATACTAGCTCTTGAGTTCATACCTTTCTTGTGATCATCCAAGACTTCATCTCAAAACAACAAAAAACCCTAAACCCGCCTAGTGAAAAACCCTAAAAAGCATCAAGTCTAGGCCATTGAACCATGTCGATTTAGGTTTAGGCTTATCCAATAAGAAAGCCTCCGATAGTAGTCTTAGGCTAAGCATATAGCTAAGGAGGTGTGTGGACGGACCAAGTTAATATACTTTTCTCTCTCATATCATAGTGCAAAAAAACACTGTTAATTAATCTAATTTCCTTATTGAATATCTTTACTTAAATTATGAGCTTTTCAATTGTTTTTGGCTCTTTTGGGATCCGGCATGATTTTGTGCCCCCCATGAATGTCCACATGATACTTACACTCGATCTGCATGTGAGTTTCTACACATATGGATGAGGAAATTGACGCAGACAAATTCTTCCCATGTTGTCTTACAAGCCAAATCTGTGTTGTCGGCTGTCACTCCAGATATTTGAATCTCCTTCCCAACTACCATAACCCTCATTCTGGTGATATGCTACATCGATCTAGAAGTCTATAAAACAAATGATTTTTTTATAATTCTATTGGCTTATTCTTTATTCATGTTCGTACGTAGTATTGGTTGCTAAGCTTTTAGCAGGTAGCATGTCCCAGAGAGCAAAGTTTTGGAGAATCGATATAACTGACACTAGTCCTTTATTTCCTCTTCTGTCTTTCCAAAAATGTCACAACTTGATTGTCCTCCCTTTAGCCCTCAATGGCCACCCTACCAACCAAAGGACGTACTTCTCCTCAATCCCCAGAAAGAAAAATGATACATGTCTAGTACGTTTTTGATGTCTTGTCATCAGAATTATTAAGCTATATATTGTCTTACGTTTTTAATTTAATTATCACCTCACTTTTTTAAGACAAAAAAGAAGTTGATGAGTATGATCATTGATCCTTTCTTGTTTTCTTCCGGGGGCTTATTCTTGAATCTTGAGATTAGTGAATGGATTAGAATAGTAACATAATGAAAGATTAATGTACAGTGACCTAGCACTATGCGTAGTTTCTTGAGACTAGGCATATTGTTCCAAAACTTTCACGAACATGCAAAAGTTAGGATTTTATCTTTGCCTTTGATTGATGGCCTATGACGTCTGACGTAGATCTTTTTTCTGTCTGATATGAAAAAGTTTTTACTAAATCCTGCTTAATCCTTGCAAATTGCTAAAATTTGTTATTTCACTACAAAAGTGAAAGCGTGAATATTGACTCCTTTCTTTTAGCTGGTGGAAGGAATGAGCAAGCAGTGTATAAAAATGGTAATCACAATAATCCATGATACCACACTTGCAAACTCCCACTATTAAAGTCTTGTCTAGTTCATATAATTAAAATTCTTGCACCATTGATCACAGCATTCTTCTTACTTTTCTAATCATTTACTTTCGTAGTGAAAAACCTGTCTCCATGGCCTTTTTGCATTTGAAAACATAAAATAACAAAAATTTCTTTTTAACCTTCCTACTAATCAAGATTCCATTTGAATGTCATAAGCGTTGGTCCGAGTAGTGAACCAACGCTATTCTTCCAGGCAACATACCTGAATATAATACTGAAATCTCTACCGTTGCAGTTCCCACCCCCTTCATTGCCCCTATATCTCTTTACAGTCTAGTGTAGGTATATGTTCCCAATCATGAAAAGGCCTTTTTTTTTTTTGTTAGCAAAGGAGTATCTCCAAAATACACTGAATCTCATGTCTCCTTTCTCTACTCAGGGAGCAGCTTTACTTATTTTGATCATGTTTTCATTGCTTTACAATTATTCAAAACTTACCTCCCTATTAATATCGCCTTGTTAAAGAAATAGTCCTTAGGTTTTACAAAGTACAAACATCTACCATGGATTCCCAGACCACATTACCACTCTATCCAAATATCTTTATACTGTAGGGCGAATTAATGGAGACTATTTATATCCAAATCTGTTTTTATTAGACAGTTCATCCAAAAAACAGAATAAAATAAAATGAAGGATCCAACTGAAATTGTAGAGTTTTCTGCCACTCTAGGTTTTCTTGGAGTTATTTCTTCTCGTTTTAACCTTGTTTTTTTTTTTTTTTTCATTCTAGATTTTTTTGTTTTCCACCAAGAGATATAATACTGAAGCTATGCATGAAAGCTATACCTGGTTTTGGTATGAAGCTAGGCTACATGTGACAGAAATTATTGAGATAAAATAATTGATGCTGTCCCTATATTTGTTAATAAAGAGCATCCAAGGAGTGATTATATCTTCTTAGGCTCCACCTATATCCTTGAGGTTTTTAAGTTGACATGTTGAATATTCTCGCGATAACTCTGTCCAAAAGGAATCCTAAGAATACCAATGATAACTTTTCTAGGGTTAAATGCGTTGAGCCCTCTAATGTTTGGTGTGATTTGTACTTTCCCCTATAATGTTACTCTGATTGCAATTTCTTCCGACTAATAGGTAGTGCTAACAATTAATTAAAATGGCATTAATACTCTCAAATTAACAATTAATAGAAATAATACCTATGAAAAGGAAATTATTATTTGTTCCAGGAAACTGCCCTTAAAAGTAGGATCCAACAAATTAAAAAAACCACATGCCCTTGGAATCTATCATAGAATATAAAATAAAACCATTTAATAAGCAAAACAAAATCATATACTAGTATTCAGAGATTAATACCATCTAACTTGAGGGAAAAAAAATTTCTCTTGAGATTTTTAAATGTCCACAAAGTGGTATGATATATTTTGACACGTCTTTCACCTCTTATTGATATACATGATCTAAAGAAGGAACAGCTTGAACAATAGCTAGAGCCAAATTTACTGATTTTTGTGACATTTTTATATATAATAGAAGTAAAACATATTTGAGAATTTTTTTTATTAGTATAAGTGGAGGGTCTCGAAACTGAGACCTCTCACTTATACTCCTTCTCCCGTATCACCAAGTCCATCCTTCCCCACATAAACAAAAAAAATTCCAGCACTATAAATGGGTGAGAGAAGAAGCTTTTGCAGCGAGAAAGAGAATAGCAGAACAATGAAACTAAGGCCAAAATTGAAGCTTTTAATTTTTGTAACTGTCAAAGCTGATGTGACTTAATGGAAGGGGAAAAAAGTGCAATAAAAATAATGCGAAGAGGGACGTTAGGCTGGCTAAGGGTATTCAACTCCTTTTCTTTAATTGAGGAATAAATTGGGTAAATTTTTGCTAGTCTAACATATGAAATGTTGTAGTGTAGGCATTTCCAACTGGGGCAAAAAGGAACTGCAAAGTGCTTCATGACTAAATCTAGTTACACATTTGAAAAGTATATCGGACTAGTCTATGTGAAATACGACTATTGGCTTGCTTATTGACTGATATTGAAAATTTTGATTAAAAATCTTTCTTATAGACATGGGCTTACAAAAATATTGCTGCGATAACAGTTTAAGCGATGAATATTGGGATGTAGAGGATGCATCATAGTTGTCAGTTTGTTTTGCACGATACTGAAAATCTTGGGTTTATGAAGTATAAAGTGTCTGTTTTCAAAAAAACAAAAAAAAAATGAAGTATAAAGTGTCTAAAATTAGGACCTAGCAATGAATAGATAAAATTGGCTTTTGGAGTAAGATATCAATGCAATAGATGTACACCAAAACACTCCACAATGCAAATTAAAATGATATTGTATTCACCCGTTTATATCTCATCATTTTGTAGCTAATACAAAAAGAATTTCCTAAGGTTTCCTAGCGATTAGGTGATAAGTGTCCTATCTTATTGAAGACAAAGTATTGCAGTTTTATCATAACTTATTACTTGAAGGACATTTTTGGCCTCTTTTGACCAAGCAATTTAGCATCTGAGATTAGGGGTAAGTTTTTTTGAAACGTGTTGAACCATCGAATAGTGGATTCTATGCTATCTTTATCATATTCTGGCCCTAAACTGTGACGTAGTTAATTCAATCTGGCCAGCTTTAAAGATTGAAGTACCAACTTCACTATTTCCCTTGTGAAGCGCATATGCATGTTATAAATCAACACAAAGGACATCAGGTTGAACTCCTTGCTTGGGCAAGCCTGTGTACAGGAGAAATTGATGGGTGAAGTAAATCTCATATTGTTGCCTAACAACAGTTATTTGAGCGTAATATTGCGTCTAAAGTTATGTAATGTAGTCTAGAAATCATAACTTTTCTATCCTAAGCACTATTATAGTTGTCATTACCATAGCCTTCTGTAGGAAGTTCAATATTTGAAATTTAATAACATTCAAAAGAAGTACATACGAATGGACAAACTTGGAAGAGTAACTGAGCTTCAAGAGTCAATTACTCTACTTATATTTTTGTAGGAACTAAAGAATAGAAAAGACACATTTTAATTATGTCCAATACACTCGATGAAACCTTGCAAGCTTTCAAATTTTTCTTGATGAATTCTGATACTATAAATACAATGAGAAAATTCTGAATTTGTTGTAAATGTTCATTATCATGGTAATCATCCAATTTTATTCTTTTTTTATAGTATATAATTATATTTTAATTAGTTTTGCTGAAAAATTGGAAATCAATAAAACTTGCTTGGTGCTTTGTGGATAGTTGATATAATCTACTGTGGTCTTTTTCTAAAAAATTTTTTATGCCCCTTGACTATTTTTAAATTTTTTGCATAAAACTATTTTTATGCAAACACAATAAAAAAGTATTGCTACTCATTTATCAAGTTCAGGGTTTGAAAATATGCGTATCCACGTTCCATGTAAACTGTCAAACATAAAATGTCCTTGTGTCTTTCTTGCTTATGTTGTTTGGTACAATATGAAGACATTCTTGTTCTCACCTTCTTATTAGACTCTTGAATTTTTAGCTTTTATGCATATCATTTTTGAATCTTGACTTCATTTTCACTACTAATATTCGATAGGGTTAACTGCTCCATCATACACTAACTTTTTCTGATGATTCTATTTGGTTTTTCAACTTTAAAATTCTTCATTTGACTCCTATATATTTCAACACAAATAAATGCAGTATTTCAAACTTTCTGTGGAAAATCAATAGGTTCTCTTCCTGGAATCATTTTCACAGTTTGACCCAAAGCTTCAACGCAAACGCTAATCTGCCATTAAAATTTTAGCGAAGATTTGAAATTGGCTCTTATGTATGATCTTAGGTAGTTAAAGTAAGCAAAAGTACTTAAAAATGTGAAGTCATATTAGACAACAGGCATTCATTATGTCTATGACAGCTTGATTATCTCAAGCCTAGATTTATTTTTTTTTTGGTGGGTATCTCATGCCTAGAATAGACTAAATAACAAATTATTGCTCCGATTAGGGGCCAATATACGTCTGAAATAGAATTTGAGGGAGAAAGGTGAAAATCGAGGACAATATGAGTCATGATAACTGATGTTAATACTTTAAGTACATGCAGCTTGATTCAATTTGTCAGCTTTTCAATTATTTATATTGTTACATATTCTCTCACAACATGGTAAATGATTTGAATTTACTCCTGATTGGAAATGTTTATGCTTGCGTGTGAACAAAATTGTTTGCAGGAGTTAGCAGCAGCCCATCTGAGCTAGGAAACATCAATGGATTTTACTGCTTGAAATTTGATTCCTGTCTACAAGCTAGCCATAAACTAGAGCCTAGTTCTTGTCAATGTATACATGCTATAGTTTATAGTTCGAGTGATAGTATATGTTAGTTGGACTATATCAGAAGCATGAAATTTGTCTTCGAGTGAAAGAGAATGACTTCTCTCTTTCTGCACTGTATATTAAGTGAAGGTGCTGTGCTTTAATTGCTGCAAATGAACAATCATGCATATTCCAAATTCTCGTTGTTAACTATGTTTAAGAGATATATTAGATTTCTCAGTTATTGTTCTTAGGCTTAAAAATTGCACTTTTTTCCCCATTACTAAAGATGCATTGCATGTTTGACTTATATTCGCTCACAAGGGTTTTCTAAAAACACAGGCTTTCTGTTGTTGAAGACATTATTTATTGTTTATTTTTTTTCTATTCGTGGTCTCTCCTCTCTCTCTGTTTTGGCTGGGAATTGATATTTCATGTTAAAGTAAGATTTACCGTGGTAAATTGAGAATATTATTCATGACTCTTGAGAATGATAATGTGAGTCAGATCTAGAATATGTGCTTTGATTGGGACGCATGGATTTAGTTGCTTTGAGACATCGAAAACAAGCCCAAGGTTCTTGTTTCATAGTTTTTAGAATATTTCAATTTGGTTAATAAATTAGCACCAAAAAAATTGTTTAATAAATTATGTTGTTAGGAGTAGTTTCATGTTTGGTATTTTTTTGACTAATTCAAGTGTTTTAAATTACAAATAATTTTTATTGAAATTTGTTAGGAGATTCGTTAGCAAAAGTTATATGTTAAAAGTGTTTTTTTGTTGAAATTTGTTAGGAGATTTGTTATGTTAAAGTGTTTCTTGTCTGCCCTACAAATAGAGAGTTTATGAATGAAGAATTTAAGGTCTTTTTTAGTTCTTTAATACGATATTTTATAATAAGCTATTTGTTTGCAGCACTAACTCCCACCCAGTGTTATTTCTTAGTTTGTGCTCGATCTAAATTCCAACCAAATTGGTATCAAGCGCCAAAACCGAGAACAAACCCACGGTGCTTTGTTTCATAGTTTTTGTTGGAGTAATGCAACTTCTGCTGCAACCTTCTAACTTTAGAATATGTCAATTTGGTTAATAAATTAAGCTATTAGTTAGTTTTTAGGAGTAGTTCCACGCTCGATATCTTTTGACCAATTCAAGTATTTTGAATTACAAGGTGTTTTTTGCTGACATTTGTTAGCGAATATTATGTTAAAAGTGTTTATTGTATGCCCTACAAATAGAGAGTTTTCGAACAAAGAATTTAAGGTTCCTTTCAATCCTGCAATACATGACCTTATCATAAGCCATTTTGTCGCAGCACTAACTTTTAGAGTTATTCTTTAGTTTATGCTCTAAATCCCAACAAATTGGTATCAAATTCTAGCGAATTGGTAGCAGCTGCCAACATTTTTGCATTAGTGCTTTCCTTTTGATTTACATGCAATGATGCATGCATCATTCAGTCAATCAAATCTCAGCTAGTTCCCTCCGATTTTACTGGTTTCTATCACCAGCAGCTGCTTTCTGTGTGAGCTTCTGTGTTTTTGACCCTTATTTTTTGACAGATTTATGGTGCATTAATTTCTGAATCTTTTCCTGCATGCTAATTCTCAAAATTTCACAATTTCCTTGGATTTTCTAAAAACTAACTTGAATATTGTGAAAGCTTGTATCATGCTGATGCATAATCACACACTTTTCTTAAAGCTGATTTTGTTGCTTAACAACACATGGCATCGGAATCTTGACTTCTTGCTTTCTTTTACCCATATGCTACTCACTGTTTTAGGGTTCGATCATTTGTGCACAAATTCATGCGGGAGTTTTGTTAACCATCGGCTGGTAGTCTCCATTTGACATCAAGAATTCGGAGAGTTGGTTCAAGTGCAGGAGACTTTCTTCCCCTTTTTGAGTACTTGCGAGGTTAACCAATAATAATCATCCAAATATTGAGTGATCATTTTGATATTGACACGTTTGAGATCGCCAAATATTCGGAAGTTCTTCTATACAATCCTCTCTTCTTTTTTTTTTTTTTGTAGTATTTTTTATCAGCAATAATTAAAAAAAAAAAATTTATCGACTCTAACATCCAAACTTGTCTTCGAACCAGAGTAACCCAAACTATGTAATTATCCGTTGTTAAAGAATGATGGGTATTCAGCAAACACGGGGAGAAAAAGGTTATTCTGCACTTGGCAATTTCAGTTGGTGAGCTTTAGTTGACTCGCTTACAATACCAGAAATATGCTTCGCCTCGTTCCTTTTAACGTGATTCCTCACTTCATGTGCAAACTCAAAGACGGAAAATCCTAAAGCTTTTCTTTTAACTCTGATGACATGAAGGGAATAATATACTCATTTTGACAGTCTTGTTTTCCTTTTTCATCCGTGTTCCAAATTGTAGTCCACTTAATTGAAAAATATATTTAACCTTCATTTGGATTGAGGCATCTGATGAAGGATTTGAAATTCATCCAAATCGGTCTAGTTGTTTGAATTGTTTAATAGATATTTGGGTTTATGATATATCAATTATTAAAATGTATTTTAAATAAAAAATAATTTGTAATTTATAACTCTAAATACCTCCTAAATAATATAAACAATTAGAGGGGTTTCAGAGGATTTCAAATCCTTTCTCAAATCCTTCAATCCAAACTTAACGCCTCCAAAATACCTTTATTTGATATACTTTGTTATCAGTGATATAAGTTACCTTATTCATTAATTGCTTTGATTTATTTTCTTGAATGGTGCAACTCTCTATCAATATTATTGTTGTAATTAATATAAAAACATAATGATTAGTTATACTAGTAATATTAATGTCAGGATATTTTTAAAAAATAGTAGGTTAGATTTATTCTTCCAATAAAGTTAACTAAATTTTTTTAAATTATAGACAAAAAAAAAATAAGACCATTGAAGTGAGACGGAGGGAGTAAATGTACATGTATGCATTAATTTTTGTGTGTGTGCGGGCTTGCGCGCCATACGTGAATATATTTTGTCCATGCGTGTATTTGTGCCAGTTTAGCAACTATAATTGCTTAGGCTTACAATATTATTTCTGTGTGGCAACTAATTCTCGAGATGAAGCCAAATCCCAATCTCCTAGTAACCACAAAAAGGTTCCAGTCGTGGAAGCTAAAGCTCCTCAACACCGTTAGAGGTTTCAGTAAGTTTTTGCCAAGAATTTAGAGGCAAACTTGGGCCCGTTTGGTAAGTAAGTTTTTTGAGTATTTGTCTAGAACTTTACTGTAGCTTACTATAGAAGTTGTAAAAATTTTTTTGAAGTATGTAAATTTTTGAATACTTTGAAAATTTTGAAAATTTTTTAAAATTACTATAGTTAAAGTTGTTAAAAAAGCTTTGAGCAGACAAACTTGACAAAAAACTTACTTGCCAAACAAGGCCTTGGTTCAAAGAAGAAATTCAGCCATGCCTACTCAAGTGTAAGGATGGAAGTAACAGTCTAATACAATACACGTTTTCTCGAGCAAATGATTCTTCACAATATCTACAAATTTGTTCATTCGAAAGCTTTTCATAATTGATTCTTTTTTCTCTCTGGACACGGACACCGAACCAAACGGATGCCTTTGTGTTCGCTAGTAAAATTTTTAGGAAAATTATGAACAAAAATACATGCTAAGGGATTCAATCCCTTGACCCACACTCAAGGAGAACTTTAAAGTTATGTAGCCAATTACTCTAGGAGTAGTTGATTTTTTCATAATTGATTCGCATGGGGGGAAACAAAAACAGAGAGAGAGAGAGAGAGAGTTGTGGAATGCTCTGAAATATTATAACTAGAGGTACCTCAGTTGTGGCCCCCTAGAACATTATTTGAATACATAGTAGCAAATGTTTTAGGTACATAATGAAAATATAGGAGAAAAATGAGTATAAAAATAATTAAAATTTGTTGTGAAAAGAAATTCCATCTATAAAGTTAACCCCAATTTATTGTGATTTGGAGAAAATTTTTTTAACCAATATTATATGTACATAATGATACCAAAAAAGAAAAGAAAGCAAATCCATTATGAGTGCATTGTCGGTTTAATAGCAGCATAGTTTTAGTTGTAATTAAATCAAAAGTAGTCATAATGTTTCTAACATTTTAATAATTAGAAAAAATTTAGAAAGCCACCAAAATCAATGACAATCTTCAACATCAATAAAAACATACAAACTTGCATATTTTCTTTCTTTTTTGAGAGAAAGAGCGAGTTAATTTATCCATGTAAATCATGCTTAATAGCATTACAGACAGATGAGAACATTATCTCACTAAACAGTTCTAGAATACATATAGCAACTTTAAATAAAAAAACATGAATTGCCATGTTTCTAAAGCTATATATGCAAATTCAAATCCAACAGTTTGTTTGATTGCAAAAATGTCTTCTTAATCAAAATAGAATTTTCTAATAATATTTTTTCGAGTGACACTCTAGGCTAAAAGCCTTAATGCTAACTTCCACCACCAAATGCATTCCTTTGACAACTGCAACCGTTTTAGCAAGTCAAATCGACAAAATATTATTAACTCCTTCATCCAAATAATAATGATATGTCTAGTTCAACGCCTAGCAATCAGCTCAAATTGTAATTACATTATCTGTCATTATGGACAATAAAAAAGGACAAGAGTACAAAGTCATATAGAACCAGTTTATGTAAAAGATTCTAAAATCTAATTTAACACTTCTTTTATTCTCAAGCTATCATTTGCAAAAATTAAAACCATGAAAATAAACTGCCTCTCATGGATACAAGCTAGTAATTCAAAATGTTGAATGAAAAAATACAAAATATTATCTTCACATTCTAAATTGTTGGCCCCAATAATTATTTTGCCCATCATCCATCTTATGCAGTTTATAAGCACTTTTCACCATTAATAAACTTTATATAAATCAAAATATAATTTCCTATCCATAAATTACGAAACTCTGATTAATTTTTAATTTAATAGGCATCATTATTTTCTTCCTAATCATCATTTACCTTGGATCTTCATTTGTCAAATTCTTTCTCCTCTACTATAGCACTATCACCCTATTATCAAATACAATTCTAATAAATAAAAGATTAAAATTAGAATGAATATTTATAATGGTGTTATTTATTTTATGAGGGAAAAGTAGTTAGAATTCTTTCATTGTTAGCCTAAAAATTCTTCATGTAATCACCACCCGTCTTCTTGTCAGCCTTAGGGAATTTTTTTTTTCCAAAAATAAAAAGGTCAAAAATTAGTTTCAAAATAAATAAAATATAAAAAACTGAAAAAAAAAGATTTTTTTAGATTTGGGGGAAAAATATTCACAACATTAGATGCCTCTTTTAGGTGGAAAAGAAAGTCAGATAAAGAAGGAAGCGGCGAGAAAAGCAATAAGCAAAGGTTTTTTTTATCAAGATGCAAAAAAATGACAAAAAAATATCAAATAATACATACCAAAGAGAGACAATAAAAGTAGAAGATCATGAATCATGATTATTGGACTATGGAAGAAAAGAAATATCAAACCCATTCTTGATCTTCGATAATGAAACCATTCATTTAGTTAATTATGGATAAAATGAAAGAAAATGCACCAACTAATTCAATGGAGAAAAAACAGAATAAATGATTAGGATGACGAGAAAAAAAAAAGAAAAGAAGTACATAGTAGAAACTAAATAAGAAACCTGTAGTGTATATGAGGATTTGTTTAATTGTCTTTAGCCGAAAAAAAAAAAAAAGAAAGGAAATAAGGTGAACAAAAGAAAAAAAAAGGGGGGGCAAAATGAAAAAAAGAAAAGGAATTGGGCCACATGTCAAAATAAAAGAGATCTACTTGGCAATTAATAGAGTTACTACAGTAACTCCACTTTCTTCTTTTCTTCTTATATATATACTAGAGGTACTTGAGCTGTGCAAAGCACAGCTTTGACCCCCCTAGAAATTTAGTCAAACACATAACATCAAATTATTTTGGCACATGATGAATCAATAGAAATATAAGAGAAAATTGGGCCTCAAAACAATTAAAATTAACAAATGTTATTTTAACTCTCATTTTTGTTAATCACATTTTCACTATTATTTTTATCATATAGTTTTTATTTATAATAGGAATACAATTAATAAGATATGGAGTATAAATAAAATTTCCCTCAAAATTTTTTGTGAAGAGAAATTCCATCTATGAAGTTAATAGCCCTATTTATTGTGATTTGAATAAAGATTTTTGAACTATTATTATGATAATACCCAAAAAAGAGAGAAAATCAATACACTACAAGTGCATTGCTGTATTAATTAGCAGCATAGTCTTAGTTGTAACTAAATCAAAAGCAATCATAATGCTTCCAGTATTTTAATAATGAAAAAAGTTTAGAAAGCCACTAAGACATGTCACAATCTTCAATTTCAATATAACTTACTCTAAAGTTTCACATTTTTCTTTCTTTATTTATTTAAATCCCGTTTAAAGGTGACAACATTATCCTGCAGCTCCAGAATATAAATAGCAAGGTTAGATAAAAAAATATGAATTGCTACGTTTCCAGATCTACATATACAAATTAGAATTGAACCATTTTTTTTATTGCAAAAACATCTTCCTAATCAAAATTGAATTTTCTAACAATTTTTAATTGTGACTTCTACCACCAACTACAATTTTTATATGCCAACCCAATTGATACTACAGAACCTGAATAATTAAAAAATAAACAAAAATTAACATTAGTTTAAATATATACAAAATCTTATAGAACACAGAGGTAGAAGAATGCCTAGCTACATTTATCTTGGTGAAAGCATCACATGATATATCTTTTCTCTTTAAAAAACACACAAAATTGTCGATAATTACAAAATGTAACCAAAAAACAAAGAAAAAGAAAAAAATGTGAAGTAAGAAATCAAATCGTGGGAGGAGAAATGAAAAGAAAGAATTATTGTTTTATTCTTCATAGAAAATGATCATTGGTATAAAATGAATTCTAAGATCTTTTTATATATTTTAATATTTCACCTTTTATCCATGAAAAATACCAAATAATAGCATCATCCTATAAATTTAACAAACAAATGCCAGTTGACTATAACATTATGATCGAAGAATAGAGCAAATATGAGAGATTAGACATGAAGAAAAAAAGGAAGAAAAGAAAATGTAAAATGGGATAAAAAAATAATAAAAACTTATTTTTGTTAAGTAGTTAATCATCTCAACGAAAAAAAAAGAATATGGCAACAATTTTAGTTAGATTAGTTTTAAAAAATAAAAAATAACAGCACCTGCCGCAAGAAGAAGAAGAAGCGACACAATTGATTTTCTGAAGGAGAAAAAATATTTTTATTATTTTGGCCCAATTGAATCAAAAAAGGGAAGGAAAAGTTTCAAGAATCCACTTGTCAAAAATATGTGCAATACATGTGTCAAAAAGATGGGGTGCTATAGTAACTTGGCTTTTTTCTTATATAATAGGTAGATAATAGGTAGGTAGATATTAATCACAATAGCCAAATCAACTGTTCATACTTATCAGCTTGTTGAGTTCAAATTTCTTCTTATATAGTTACGCTTCTGTGGAAAGCATCCTCCAAACTGGATGGCCATTTACCAGAAAAACCACGAATGTTTTTCTGTACATCGACGAACTGAATGCCCAGTCCCCGGCACCACTCAGATCCATGAAAAGTCCATCTTTTCGCAAGACTTGTTTATACCAGACACCAAATCTTTAGCCCAGCCCACATCTCCGTGAAGCCGTCTGACACCCAGATTTGCAACAGATCAGCCTGTTGAAGCACAAAGACCTTGCTCATGGCTGGATATTAGTATAACGCAAGGAACAAAATGCAAAGAGGCTGCTTCCAAAATTGGATTTAGACCAAGAAAGAGAAGTTTACACCAAAGAAAATGCAAAAGATGGCTACGCATTTAGTCAGCTAAATTAAATTCGTTTATTGTCTCCTGCCGCAAAAGAGAACAAAATCCATCGATTATAACCCAGTTGCCACCCTATTCTCTGTCAAAGTCTTCTCAACAAGATTCACGAAACTTGCAATGTCAACATAATCACTTCAGAAAATAATTACAGAGAGGACAACTATCTCCACTGATGAAAAGCTGAAGCAGTTGAGGGAAATGTCGACTGGGCCAAACATTATCTTCAATTTGGTTGGCCCCAAGCTAAAGAGCAAAAACTGGATCCTCTCATTCCAATTCATAATGACACGAGAAAAATAAATGGATAATACAATAATAGTGACTGCAGTTTAATTAAGTCGTGGAATGGCTGCTGCTGCTGATAATTTACTGATATCCATGATAGTATCACTGCCTAATGTACTTCTTCCAAAAATAGCAGTAACCATCTACGCTCTTGAGTAAGCTACAGAGAATTTCACGCGAGATGGCCATTACATCCTCTTCCAAGTAGCTAGCTATATAAATCTGCAGAGAAACACGGACAAGTGTGTGTAAGGATTGAATTCACAATTCAGCGTATTAAACAATACACAATTTTAGCTCTTTCATAGAAGTTGGAATTTGTAAAATTGCTTGAAGTTTAATTTCATAGTACATGAATGCTCAGAGTTAGTTAAATATTTGTTAGAATCATCCATAAAGGAAGCTTCAGATCTCAATGCAGAGGTTCCAATTTTCAGGAGACCAAAAAGGCAATTCCATGCTGACAAATTATACTCGCATAAATGTCTATACTCAATTTACTAAGTTCAGTTCTGCAGTGCACCGCAGAACTAAATGCCCCTACCATTGAGTGCCAAATGAAAACATATAGCAAAGATCTTAGTCTGTTCCTAAGAAATATATCAAAAAGAAAAAAGAAGAAATCTGAAATTCCAATCAAAGACTGATTAACCCAATTCGTTGACAAAGTCCAGGTCAAAGAAATAACAAGAAAAGCAGCCTTATAGCAAGCAAGGGAATCTCCTTTTTTAACTCTGTTCTGCCAAGATCTACTAACAAGAAAATGACATCCACCGGAAAGGAGGAGGTTCTATTAAACATCCATCAGACCGGTCCTATAAAGATGGAACAACCACACAAAAACCAACCATAAACCTACAAAAGATAATTTGGGCACATTATACCGCATATAGTTATGCCAGAATTCCTCCAATAAAAGCCTTGTACTCAATTCTGAATGGTAGACTCCCAATCCAACCACAAAATTTATCTATGAAAGCAACAGATGTCCAAATTTAAAATATTTCATCTATTTCATAGTTCATTCAGACCTCAAGTAATTGTCCAAGATAAAATCCATTTAAACACAAAATTGTGCAGTGGCAAAATAAAACTGATGAAAGAAATGGATTAACATGCACAAACACCACCTTATGCTTGCCAGTGAAAGACAGCCAAAAAACAGGAAGAGAATAGATCAGCTCAATGAGCCAGAGAATACTGTGGAGCATGGCCTTTTGCTTATCCATTTTTTTTTGGGTGAAGAATGGCACAAATAAGTCTTGGAAAAAATAGAAGTCCAAGGAGTTTGGGTATAACACCATGAATAACTTATTAATCTCACACCAAGTGTACTTCATATGTTTGTGATATAAAAGAACACATGACAGCAGTCCAAGTTTGAAGTGTGTGTTATCCAATGTTTTGCCGCATATCATGTGTACATATGGACACAACACGATAGCATTCCATGCTATAGGAAATCCATGTTTGGTGACCACAAGCCCCATCAAAAAGGGTTAGAGAAAACACTGAACTTTCAAGTCAAAATGCACACATTTCACGTCAATAGAGCCAAGAAGAAATATCACATTGACACGTGAAACATAGCCCAAATGTCATCATTCACAGCCCAAAAGTTTTAGCTCCTTAAGCCATTTCAAAACGGTAAACTAGAACCTAAACATCGACAGGACTTCTCAAAATTCAGACCCAAAACTAGCTACAGAAGGAAAGAGTTGCTTCAGTGACTGATCTGACA
The DNA here is from genome assembly GCF_036785885.1 of Coffea arabica. Lineage (NCBI taxonomy): Eukaryota > Viridiplantae > Streptophyta > Magnoliopsida > Gentianales > Rubiaceae > Coffea > Coffea arabica. The sequence goes on from NC_092312.1 coordinate 13,654,825, forward strand.
TGCAGCAATTACATTCCAAATAGTTTTGCTCGCTATAACATCCTAGTAACATAGAAGCAAAATACCAGCTTTAGCCCTTCATATCTTCTACTTCCACATATTATGCAAACCAGAAATTCATACACCAGAGTGTACTTAACAACTAGTGCTCTTCAAATTCACTCATGAAAAACTGACAAAATTAAGTGATCAAGTGGAATATAGGAACTTGAGTCTTTGCACAAGCAATGTGGGAAAATAATTCTTCAAAAAATATCACCATGAAGACGGAGATGTGGTTCTACACATTGGTACTTGATGAGTTCACCCAAAAACACAAAAACTGATGCATCTAAAGCAAGAAAACACTGATTCCGCTCTAGATTTCCATTCAAAAAAGTATTCCAAAGGATAACCAAAACCATGCAAAATGCTACAAGCCAGCAACATCATTACACGTTTCCACAAAATCAATATCTTGCTACATAGCCATCCACAATTCCAAGAGAATCCAACAACAACATTAACTTCAGCACCAAACAAATATCAATCAAACTTCCATCAAACTTCAAATTATCCAAAATCCTTCCATCCATTGCAAAACAATAAGGGAATGTTGCAGAGCCTACATGCCAGGCAATTTTCAGTCTAATTTAAAATATCAAAATCTACCAATTTACACTATTCTAACATCAAATCAAATGCAACTCCACATTTAAAAAAAAAAAAAAAAACCTATTATCATCTAAATAACTGCAATAATAGAAGAACTCCCAACAAAATAAAAAACTTCTTAATAATAAATCAAGAAAGCCACAAGATTGAACTATAGTCTTATACCATCTGATCCAGATCGTTTAGACTGCTTAATCTTCTCAAGCTGGACTTGTGTGTCCATAAACAACTGCATCCTCTGTACTTCCAAATCCTTTGCAAACTGCATCCTCTGCTTCTCTAACTCCACCATTTGCCTCTGCTTCATATTCTCGACCCTCTCATAAATCTCCCCAAACCTCTCAATTGCCTTAGCCAATCTCCTCACTCCCTCCTCCCCTGCCACCGTCCCCTCTTCTCTCTCCACCTCCTCATCCTCATCCTCTTCGGATCCCCCATCTTCCTCCTCATCATCCTCCACCTCCTCCGCCGCCGCTGCCGCAGCAGCTGCCACAGCCGAATAATTCTTCCTAAAATAGGAATCATCCACGGCGGAAAACTGCCGCTTCTGCGGCAACACCACTGGCTCCACCACCGCACTCGTAGCCGGCGGCAACAGCTGCGGCTGCTTCTTATTATACAACGGAATTCCCATCGGCGGCGAAGGCAACGACAACGGGGAGTGAGAAGATAACGAATTCACCATCGGAGAAGTTTTTTGCTGCTGATTCTTCGAATTATTCCCTATCAAAGCATCAAGCCTAGCAAAGAACGGCCACGACGAAGTTAGGGTTCCGTTGGACTCGGAAATTTTCGCTTTCTCAATCTTATACTTTTTCTTCAACGTATCAATCCGATTCTTACACTGAACATCGGTCCGGCGAGTCTTCTTAGTATGACCATGCCGAGCATTAACGGCATCAGCAACCTCCTGCCAGTCCTTCTGCCGGAGATTCCCACGGTTAAGTTCCAAATAACGCCGTCCCCATGCATCAACCAGAGTCGAAGTCGCCTCCTCGCTCCAACAATCTTCCCGGAAAGGCAGACTCCTCGTCGGCGGCGTCTGTAGCAACGGCGCCGGAGATAAATCACTAAATTCCCCCATCTTTTAACTGATCAAAAAAATCACGGCCGATCCGATGGAGGAAAAATTGGCAGGATATATACAATTATATATATTTTGTAAAGAGGAGAAGAAGGAAGAAAGAAAGGTAGGATAGGAAAAGGGGGGGGTGCCAATGCCGGTTGGCGACGAGAGAGACGGATGAAAGAGGGAAGGCATGAAGGGTAAGAATGGAAAAAGGGAAAGAGGGGAGGGAAGAATAATCGGTGAAGTCGCCGGGACGGGCGCGTGATGACGACGAACGCGTGAGTGGGTGAGGTGGGGGATAGGGATTAGGATTTCGGATGGTGATCGGATAGTTCATAGTTGGACGGTTTTTCTATTTTTTAGTTTCTTTTTTCTTTTGATTAGGTTACGTCCGCTGCGGCTGTTGTCGTTGTTCCGGGCTAATCTCATCCTTCTTTCTTGCAATTCACGGGCATTTAGTATCTTTGGCAAATTGCTAAGTAGTCCTTCATGATTGTGAAAGTTCTTTCTTTGTTCCACTACGTTTTCAGAGAACACCTTCTTATCCGAGACTGCAAATATATCATATACAATAAATGGATTAAAAATGGTTTATAAAAAAAAGCCTATATATGCTTTATAGTTTTGAAAGTGAAAGGATAATTTACCTCCCCCTCTTTTGCCACATCAATTATGTAATAAACAAGTGATATGGGTGCATATGATACAATGTGTGTGTGTTTAATTTTAGCACTTTTTATGAAAATTTTATATTTTGGACCATGTTGGACGACAAAAATGGAGCAATTGAAGAGCTTGAACACTAACTATAAAGAGCATTTTTTGTGTGAAATTAAGTGACAAAATTTGTTTACTCCAAGATGAGGGTTGTTGCTTTATATATTGTTAGATATATGCTTAATTATTTTGTATTGAGTTGGGAAGAAAGTAATTCAAAATTAAATGTACATAAAGTTTGTACCATCTATCCCGAGTTATATCAATCAAAGAAAAAGAAGAACTTATGTAAAAAGTTGTACTGTTGAATTTGGCATTATTGTATCTATTAAAAACAAAATACTTTGCTTGCTTACAAATTTAAAGAGAGCCAATTTAGCTCTAAATTTTGTATTAAGTCATTGTTTCAACAAAAATGACATGTCAAATTAACGTGTACAGAGAATATAAGTAATTAATGACTAAGATAAATTAGGCTTTTGCATTTTGAAGTTAGAGCTTGCAATACACATTGATAATTAAGCATAATAAAACATACGTCCACCTTTGTCATGGAAATCATGTTAATGTGATATGTGCATTGCACAAGCAAAGAAAGAAGACGGTAAATGGCATTTAGAAGGATGACAATGACTTATGTCAAATTAGAGGGATTCAAAATGATTCTGGGAAAAATAGAAGGGCTCATTTTAGCAATTTGAGCTGCTTAATAATTAATTGATATATACTTGTTGGTTTGAGGAGCAGGCGGCAGCAGGCGTAAAGGTGCCGTTGTTTTCTCGGCCAATGAGCGAGGCCGCGTGGGTCGTGTGGGGATATTCATCTCCAAACGGAACGGCGTGGTGGGCCGACCGTTCAACTTTGTCCGTTTAGGCAATGTTCTTCTTGATCGAGCCCAATACACGTTAAATAATGGAAACAGGCAGTTTTTGTCCTTTTTTTTTTCCCCTGCTTTCGCCCTTTCGGCGTTGGGTTCTTAAATATTTATTTTAGCCCTGTTCGTAATCTAATTCAGTACTTAAATTTAATCGATTCAGATCTGAACATATTCGATCACGTTTGATAACTAAAAATTAAATATTTAAATTAATTAAGTGGTATTGAATTTTGTAGACAAAATTTTTTTTAAAGAATAAGTGATAATTTATTCACTTATCATTTAATATGGTATGCACTCAAACATATTAGATTTAGTACTTAATAATCCATTAATTTAATAAATTTAGATTTCAGATTTCAGACTTAAATTTTTAGATTTCACTTTTATGAAATGCACCCTCAATTTTTTCTTGGGTGCTCAAAACTTCGTATAAGAAATTCAGGCAATCTACAAGTTTATGTTAATAAAAGAAATATATACACATATCTTTTGGAAAAACAACTATTCTAGTCCTTAGAAAAAAAAATATTCCAATCCTTATTTTAGGGTCTTGGCCAATTTATTACCTCATATATCACTACTTACCAATTTACAAGATAAAGACAATGTTTGACCTCTATCGAAAAATTAGAAAATCCTAACGAAGTTAACCTATACACGGCATATGCACGGTTAAAAATTACTATTTTAGTTCCTTATCTTCAAGGTCATGTCCAATTTTGTCTCTTACATGTTGCCTCCTGCCAATTTAAGTCCTCATTTCTACAAAATAAAGCTAATATAGGAGTATAATAGGAAATTAGGAAAACCCAATGAAATTCGTCCAAACAAGAAGGGGCAGAATATAAGAAAAAATATCACTGGCCCAAGAGCAATTATATCAATAGAATTAAAGGCTCTATTAATGTTTCGAAAAAATTAGAAGAGGAAAATTGGCACGTTTGTGACAAGGGTCTATAGGATTTTTTTTTTTTAAAATTTTGTTTCTTTCTATTTTAATGGTACACATGTCATGCATATGGGACTGACTCTATTAGGATTTTCTAATTCCATTAAATGTCCTACATGAACATTATTTTGTGAAACTAAGGGCTTAAATTGATAGATGGTGACATACAAGGGATTAAATGAAACATGATCCTGAAAAAAAGACATCAAAATAGTTGTTTTCAACGTTGCGCTTGTCATGCGCTTGAGTAATTTCGATGGGATTTTCTAATTTTCTATTATAGGTCCTACATTGACTGTATTTCATAATGACGTGGGACTAAATCAGCAGATGATAACGAATGAAAGACCAAATTAGCTAAGATTCTAAAGTTGAAGGACTAAAATAGTCATTTTGTTTTTTTTGTTTAAAGAGTGTAGGAATAATGGAAGAAATTCAAGGGGGTGAAGATCAACTCTTCCTTTTAAAATGAGCAATAAAAGCTCTTAATTATTAAAACAATTTTATGTCACATTGCCTAGAGAGGAAAAAAAAAAAAAGAAAAGAAACCTTTTTCCTTTGTTATTGGTTTCTCTTTTCCTTGTCATTGCTATCTCTCTCTCTCTCTCTCTTTGTCCCTCGCCTCCTGCTCATCCTTCTTCTTCCTTTTTTCCATCTTCCTACTCTTGCATGGCCCTTTCACCATCCTCTCCCACCCTCCTTCCCTAACCAAATGAGGATCAAAGCTTTTGGATAATTGTTATAGAAGAATGAATAATTTTTCAAGCTATGAATTAAAATAAAAGATAACAAATATACTTCATGGTATTTTGCTGGTGGCACCACTTTGTTATGCCCTTGTGGTACCATTTGCATTACTTGATTAATTACTTTCGACTAACAGTCAAGGTCCAAGGACCATGGTGATGGTAAAGCCAGTCCTTGATAACAAATATGGCCCTCTCAAGCTCTTCATCTCTAAATTCTCCCTTTTGAAGCTCTTGATAACAAATTTCGGTTTTCAAAATGAAAGATAGAAGGGTATTTAATTAACTAGAGAAAATTGTATGAATAGTCCCTACCATAAGCTAAATCGTCACTCACTCTTTGATATTTTGATCGGAGAAACTCAGTCCTTGATTTCTTGAATTTATGAGACGGACATGGATTTGGCCTCATATTTAGTTGATAGCTTTTCTGGCACAAAACACACCAAACTGAGATACCAAGTTATTGAAGGCTTGAACCGATGATCATTCCACTATTGAAGGATGAGGCATGTGCAGTTCAACAAAGTTGGTTGTTCGCCTAGTTTGGGTGCAAACGGACACATTGATGGCTTCCAAAATTGCATGCATATCATTCTATCAAATGCATGTGATGATTAGAGGTTTGTTTTGATTTTATACTTCTTTTCTTAGATTAGCAAACATGTTAGATGAGCATATATTTTCCGAGTTAGAAAAATGTCTAATATATCAACGAGTACATGCAACAATTAAGTTCAAGACATTGAGGACTACATCAATTATTTTTTGAATTTTTAGGGACTAAAGTGAAACTTATGAATGCTTTAAGGTCAAATCTTGCAATGTGACGTTGTAACTTCCAACATCTTTTCCAACAACAGAAAAAAGAGGAAAAGAAAAAGAATGAAAGAACAAATATGTCCGGCCTGTCATCCTTAACCTATGTCCATCAAATGAACAATGTGTAGTTGCGTACACGTACTTGTTATGCATCTGCATTACTTACCGAAATGCAGAAAATATTCTGAATCTGCATTAATCATGCGTGTATATATCACTCTCACGTATTTGATCAATATCAGCAATTTAAGTGCCTCAAAATCACATAAAACTAAAAGTAGTATGATTGCATATGGAAACAAAAAACCTAAGGTGCGTCTGGTTTGATAAAACTGAAGTCTCAAAATTGAAATATGAAATGTGAAATCTGAAATTTGAAGTCTCCATCCGTTAAGTTACTGAACTGTGAAACACTAAGGCCCTGTTTGATAACCCAATTCAGCATTTAAATTTAATGGATTCAAATCTTAATATATGCAGCCGTTTGATAACAAAAAATTGAACATCTCAATTAATTAAGTGGCATTGAATTTCCTAGGCAAAACTTGCTCCCAAAATTAAGTGATAAGCTATTCACTTATCACTGAATGTGATACGCACTCAAACGTATTAGATTTAATACTTAACAATTCAATAACTTAATGGATTCAGACTTTGGATTTCAGATTTCAGTGTTCAGGCTTCATTTTTATCAAATGCACCCTAAATCTGATACATTTAAATGTATATCACATTAAGTGATAAGTAAATAGTTTATCGCTTATTTTTTAAAACAAGTTTTATCTAGAAAATTCAGTGTCGTTTAATTAATTCAGATGTTTTATTTTTTTTGTTATCAAACGCATATGAACCCATTAAGTTTAAGTACTGAATTGGATTATCAAACAGGACTTAGATTTGAAAAAAAAAAAAATGAAATAAAGCTCCATAAAGGCTGGGTGTGGTGAACTTTTAAGCATGTTTATTCCATATGGACATCATATTTGCACATCCATGTATGTATAAATGGGCAAGAAACATGAATGATGAAGAAAGCCAAGCATGAGATTGGATATACAATGGAAATTCAGGTTAAAACCGTGAATAATCAGTCCCATAATCCCATAATATTTCACAGTCTGTATTCCATATAGCGGGTAGCTAGTCAACTAATGCGGATAAGATAAGGGGAAGAAAAGCAGAAATCCATCAGCATCATGACCAAATCTTCCTATTATTGGTGTTATCCGAATGGTCACTCCATGTGATTCGTACCCAATCTCAGTCCAACAGATCTGTTGAAATTGAGATCAAACAATTATATTTGCTTCATGGAGCTGCAGAACCCTACAAAGTGGCATGGCTTCCAAATTTTGATTTGTCATTCGCTCATCACATGATTTCCGTCCTCTCAAACGTAGCTCATATGCATATCTTTAACTGTCCAAATCTCTAATAATCTGTCCAACAACAAGTGTAAAAGGATTGTCTAAATTAATTTTCAGGTGGTAGTCCACTTCAAAGTCGTGAATTTGAAGTTGAAAAGGTTTCATAAATACAATTAGCTCATATTTTTTGAATTTAAGGACGTATTGATTTGCAAAAGATTTTGCCTACCAATGTCTCAGAAGATTTATTAATATTGTACTTGAAATTTATTGTTCTTCAATTTTTGTAACAAATTAGAATTAATGATTATGTACCTTATGGTTGGTTGGTGCTGCTTGAATTGTCCAATTTATTTAGGTCCACTAACCCCCCCCCCCCCCCCCCCCCCCCCCCCCCAAAACCCCAAGGATTCTTTCTCATGTCATCATTATTGATAACAATAATGCCTAATGCTCCTTCAAATCAAAATTCCAGATAAATAAACAAATAAAGAAATAATGAAACAGTGGATTAGTTAAGTAAATTAATGCATTAATCTTGTGCTCTTCAAAAAATTTTTAATGAACAGGTCGGAATCTACGTCTAATCCCCCACCGTTTTTCGGTGATTTCTTTAAAAAAAAAAATCTTATTTTCTACTCATACTTTGATAATACATAACTTTTTTTTTTAATGCCAAGCCATACATGGCTACGTTTAGAACAAGCATATATGAATTCAGTCATTTTACCTATGACAAGTTCTTGAAGCCTCAACTTCTTTTTCCCCCTAATAAAGAGGTTGGCAGAAAAAAGTATTTAATTTGTGCCCCCCTCCACAATTAACACACTGCTACGTTTCAATATGACTCGAGGGCAACATATGCAGGGATTAAATTTTGTGTTCCTCAGTAGAAGTGGTATTCATTGGAAAGAAAAAGTAGTCGGAGCTATTCAAAGACTAACTAATAAAAAGGCACATAAATCCACACAAAAGAAGATGAAACTATGAAAGGCACCATGGCAAAAGGTGAAGACAATGACCTTTAGAAGTCACAACAAGAAGACACCTACGTAGAATGTAGAGGAAGAAGAACTCATCAAAAAGGCAAAAAAAAAAAAAATTGTAAAGAATTAGAGAAGCACCACCGGTTATATTTTCTCTTTGTGAATGTCTTTTTCCTTTTTTTTTTTTTTGGTCAAATTCATTTTCTGGATGGTTTTAAAGTAGAAGTAGCTCTTTCTGAACCCATAATTATAACAAGGAACCAACCCCTACCCCTTTCCACTAAAAAGCAACCACATAATAGAGACGAAAAGTCAAGAAAGTGGGATTCAATTGCAATTTGAGTCGTGTGGTCACTTATAGGTATAACAATTGTGGTGATTTAGCCCTAGATTTATTTTTTCCCCCTTTCCCCACCACCCCTCAAAAGAAGGGGAAGCAAAATGAACCAGATCTTATGGCCAAGGTTTTATGGTGAGCTAATATATTAGGCTTTACTCTTTGAATTCTCAAAGGATGGGGACTGATCTTTTGAACTTGTGTTGTTAAATTATGTACTAATTAATAGATGTGGAATCCTTAAATCACATAGTTGAAGTCATAATCTTGTCTTTGTCAAGCATCTAATTACACATCCCACCAATAAGCTATTGGATTGTCAAAATCCAACCAGAAAAGTTGAACATAAATATATTGATAGCTACATGAAGTGAAATGGTGAGCTGCTAAGATTTTAGTACTTTTTTCTTTCCTCAAAAAAAAAAAAGGAGATAGATGAATATATTATCGGAAAATACATGCATCCCCTTATAACATCTCCTGCACTTCCTCTTTTTCTTTTTTCTTTTTTTTTTGAAAAATATTTTCTCAAAAAAAAAAAAAAAAAAAAAAACTAGCCGTGCTCTAACTAGTGCTGCCATAAACACAATATATATATATATAACTTTCAGATTAGATATCAATGATTGTGGTGGCACCTTTTCACTGGCCCCCGGTGGTGGGAGTATCAGAAATTGCATTGGATCAGACCATTCCTGAGTTCCAGATGCTGGTCTAATAACCTTTCTAGGATGCTATTGGCATCAAACAATAACATGCAACACAACAAAATGCTTAAAGAATTATGCCCACTTGCTAGGAAAGGCTTATTCTATTCTTGAAAGCATACTTGGGACAATTATTCCATCAACCCCTCAAAGTATCCTTTACAATTAATCCACAACTCATGAGCTTTCCACAAAAGGGCTTCCTTTTCCTTTTTAATGAATAGAAAAAAGTTCACCATTGTTTATAACCTGGGAGGTGATAGGCTTTTTTAATCTATAACAAAAATTTACTATGTTATCAGCTTGAGCTTTGATCCGCATAAAGAAATATTATAGTAGGATTAAAGTGCCTTTTACACGATCATTATCTTTGTATAGTATTCCACAGACAACAGATTTTAGAAAATGACTTCGTGTTTGATGTAATCTTTAGCCTGGGTCACACACAAAAAGCCAAGAAGCACTAATTGTGCTGTGACAGATTTTTGCAAAATACTTGAAATTGACATAAACAATGCTTCGAGTCAATGCCGACACCTGAACTAACTAAACTTCGAGACAATAAATTTTTTTTTTACTTCCTTTTCTCCCTAGTTTTGTTAATAATCAAGAGCCAACTACATAATTAATTAACCAAAAAACAAGGGAGTTGATCATCTAGGTCTTTCTCTTTTTTTTTTCTTTCTTTCTCGAATTTCCTCAACAATCATGATTTTCAAAATTTAATTATCGATCATTTACAAAGTAGTGCTCCCATTTACCAAGATAGGCTAGAGATGTTTTGATGAACACATATATATATATATATCATCAAGAAACTAAAATACGTAGAAAATTTAAAAAAAAAAAAAAAAAACTTGAGTAGAGCAGGTCTGCTAATTGATCTCTTTATAGAACTCTAAAACTCCACAGCTCTTGTATCCATCCACATCACAAGATTACATAATCTCTAGATTACCGGAATTTGGAAAGCTGTAGTAAAGATTGAACAACATTACATTCCCAGAGCCTGGCCTATTTTATGAGAATTTTCTAGTGCTACCAAGATCCTAAAAAACAAAAACAAAAGCTCTTCGGTCCAATTCTCAAACATGAACAACACAAATTTGGCAAACGGGATCCTATTTTTTACTCTTTTTACTTTTTCATATTCTTATATCCTTATATACAAAATATGCAGAAGAAATAAAAGTGAGTTCAAGATTGAGAACCCTAATAATCTTATACCGGAAAATTTGGAAACAAAAATAAAAGGAAAAAATAACCGGTGATTACTCATGCTTCACTTGATGTCTCACAAATGCTCTCTAAGTGTGGTCTCCAAATGCCAGCACGGCCTCTCCTTCGATCCCTTTGAGTTGATATCTTTTCTGATAAAATCTCGCTCAAATACCGATCAGAAAGGAGAAGATTTGTCATGGAAATACTGCTATTGTTATTACTATTCGCATTATTTTGATCAGCAGCCTCTCTCTTTTTCCTCCTTGATGATGATGAGGATGATGATGATGAAGATCTTGAACGCGAACTCTTCTGATTCTTCTGAGGAGCTGAAGGAGGAACTGGCATGAGAAAGTAAATCTTCCCACGTTGGAGTTCTGCATCAGGAGGAACTATAACAATCTTAGGACAACAACCTTGCTCTTCTGATGATGATGAAGAAGGCTTCTTCAGAACATGTTTTGGATGCAATTTCATGATTTCTGATGCTTTGATGCTTCCACTAATCACTTCAACTCGGCCATTAGTGTGAACTATTCGAATCACGTCTAGCGCTCCGCATGGAAGAATGCAAGATATGCAGCATCTGATGGTGTTCTTCATGGCTAGATAATAAGCTAGCAGCTCCTTCTCTTGTCTCTTTTTCTTCCCTTCCTCTGCAGTATTTCTCTCATGAGAGAGAAGGAGAAGAAGAAGAAGAAGAGAGAAGAAAAAGAAATGGAGGAAAGAGGAAAGAAATATAAGGGATGAAGAAGAAAGATAAAGAAAAAGAGAAGTTTCTTTTCTTAATTTTATCTACAATGACACCACAAAGGAGGAGGAGAAGGAAGCGTGGGGAGTCAATTAGCCACAAGGGATGTTTTTTAAGGGGGAGGTTTACAGTTTGTTGTCTTCCTGAAATTTTGTTTATGCTTTTTTTTTTTCTTACTCACTTGGGGGTGAAATCCATGGGATGAATCATTGCACCTTATTCTGTACTTTGCCTTTTGGATCCATCATTCATTCAGGGCCCCGATAACCAGCCCCCCTGCTCTTGCCAAGGTCTTCACCGAGTTCAATAATTTGAGTCTGGCTATGAAAGGTTGGAGGTTTATGGTCACACATGTTTCTCCATGATTGAAATTTGCCAAGTCAGCTTGGTGGGATCATTTTGCCAGACAAGTGCAATTAAGGACAAGTGTTTAAATCAAGAATTGACACCTGTCAAAACACAGTTGATTTGGCGGGGTTTGAGTAGGTGAGGAGGCTATGTTTGTAGGGTCATTTTGGTTGAGAATGGGATAGACTACAGAATTAGACTGGAGGAGGGCTCCTCCTTAGGAAGAGGCAGGAAGAAGAAGGTGAAGAAGATGGAGAGAAAGTATTGGCAGATGGGGATTAGGAATGGAAATGGAGATGAAATGGGGCACATTGAGAGGGAGAGAGATCTTCTTGTAGTAGGAGCTAACAATCTTTCAATATCTCCAAGCAAGCAAGCAAGATCATGTGGATTTGTGGCTTTCATTGGAAAGTGAGGTGTGATGGACTACTTTTACTTTTTCTCAAGTGGATTTAGGTTTGTGAAGTGCTTTGACTTGTGTGAAGGTATTTGTCCTATTGACCTATATAAGATGAATTTCAAGCCAACGTTCTTTGTGCAAGTGCTATTTCAATAGTGGTAATACTAGTTCAAGGATCAAGGTCCGAATCCTAATCACTGTTGCCATGAGGGGCTTGCGTTTATTGAGTGTCTTGTGAGTATCAGAAATGAACTACACATTTTCCTGAATTTTTCTTTTGTTTAATTTGGGACAAGCATTTTGAGACCGCAATGTTAATCCACATTTGTTTTCAAGGCTTCTTTCTTATCCTAGAGATATGAACTAGTTTTCTTTTTTTTTTTTTTTCCAAAAGGAATGATCAATCTAAACTTTTGCCGCATGTGACCATCTAGACAACTAGGAGGAGTTGTAATTTTCAAGATCAAAAGGGACAATGCCATGCCACACTTACGTAAACCTTTGCAATTTGATCATATGAAGCATATGATTGGGGAATGAGCTTTCAAGATTGATAATAGGACTCGCATTTTTAATGGACTTGCAATTTTTTTTTTTTAATTTTAATTTTGAAGCTAAAGAGTAAGGAATTCAAATGTGCGATGATGACAGAAAGAAAATTGTTTGTCCTGATCATTTCAAAGTGAAATTGCTAAACAAACAACTGATTTGACATCTATTGCATCGTCTTATGGACCGTATGCTAAGTGGGCCAGAAATTAATGAGACTTGCTAGCAAGGGAAAACAAGTTAATTAGTTAAAACAGTAGATAAATGGATGGGGATTTGCTTGTTAATTTCAGTAGTGTCCCATCCAATAGCTGGCCCAGTCATTAAATGGTTGAGATGTAGATGTTAGTGGGCATCATGTGAGAAGTATGGGAAGGAGGGTCCATGAAGGAAGAAGGATCTTCTTGCCCTCTTAGGGTGATATCAATAATATCAAAACAAGAACTTCAAGATCAAAATGAAAATCCAAGATTTGATTAGATAGATTGTGGTAGCATACATGATTATGTTTACAAAGTCATGCAGGATAAAGATTCTGAGCTCAAATGGCTCTAATGTGGAAATTGTAGTTTAAATATATGCTAATTTATCATGTCATCATGTATGCATCATAGTTTATCACCATTGAAAGTTTTGTAGGAAAAATTGAATATTGTAGCATTAATTTTCATTTTAAGAAATGGGATACTGGTGGATTATGGGCAGTCTGCTGTTTCAATTATTAAAGGCATATATATATACATAATATATATATATGAGGTTCTTTGGCACTTCTTAATCACCTCCCATTGAAGAAGTAACAAAAACTAGGGAATTAACTGACACCCTTTTTTATCTTCTCCTGCCCATCTCAGACTGGTCTTTTCATCCTTTTCTCAGAAAATTCTCTCTGTTTCTGTGATGTGTATTCCCCCTCCTCATTTTGTTCTTCTTCCTCCACCTCTCTGAACATAATAATAAAATATTTCCCCAACATTCTCAGAGTAACCACTACGATGTTGTATCAGATAAGGCGCAATCATTTCATGCAGGAATAGTATTTCCCTTGCATCATTTCATGCAGGAATAACCACTGTAATGAGGTTTTGGATTTTGGATTTTGGATTTTTTTTCATTGCTAAATATATGGTCAACAACAGCTTTTCTTCATATGCTTTTCTAAATAAATATGTTGGATGATGCGTAGGGAGAGGATCTTCCTTGTATTTTGGGTAGATGAAGTTGATGTAAAACACAAACAATAATGATGGTCATTTTCTCAAGAAGATGAAACAGCAATTGCAGCAGACATGGTTATCAAATTGAGGAATGGGAAAGGGATCGCAAAAAATTTTTGTGCTTCTTTTTGACTTCGGCTTCTGCTCCTGATCCTACTTTCAAGCATCCCTTGATTGAGGTAACGCAAAATTTATTATGTGCATAAAATCTGGTAAAATTGATTTTTTTTTAAATATTAAAGAGACTATACAGACGACAAATTCCTTGATTGAAAAATCATGTGACAACAACAAATTCCGAAGGTCACATTGCATAGAATTAAAGGCCATCACAATCAGTCAACAACATTATTCTTAAAGAAATTCATAGTATTAGTTTGTTTGGAGACCAGCATTTTTATACATTTTCGTTTTAGTTCTATAACTTTTATAGTATAATTCCAGTTTTTTTTTTTTAATTTCTAAACTAGTAGATTTGTTATTCTGCAGTTCACCCACTTGTCTCCTTTTTTTTTTTTTTTTCTTTTAATAGAGGAAGCGTGGAATTTAAGAAGCAGGGAGGAGACAGAGAAATATGAATCCAAAATTTCTAATTTTTGAGATCTTAATTTGAGCCACCAATTTTGACAACCTAATGCGTGCAAAATTCAGTTTTAGCACGAGTGCTTTTAACCTTGTCAAATAAAAACGGAATCTAGAAATGTAGACAACATAAATGAGTAGTAAAAATCTACGTCAGGACGAGGGAAAAAAAATGCCAAATGACCAATTAGGTAGGTTGGATTTGCAAGATTCAACTTTTTTAGTTCGCCAGTTTATGCGGAACACAGTTCAGTCTTAATCAGAAGCCATATATAACATATAACGCATTTCTAATGCTCCAATTGTTCGTTTACACCAATAAAGGAGTGTATTATTGTGAGTTCATGCGACAAAAGTAAATTTAGGTAACTCTTTTCCGTGGACAAGGCAAATTAACATGTGTATGAGTTTTCAATGAAAATTTTTCTAAGGTACAATAGCAAATAAATATTGCTCTCTTCCTGACGGTAGGAAGTAGGGTACAAACGAGTCGAGTTCAATTTAATCAAGTTGAGTTTTAATATAATTTTACAAAACTTGAACTCGAACTCTAGGTCGACGAGATCAAAATGTGAAACTCGAGTTCGACGAGCTCAAAATGTCAAGTTCGAACTCGAGCTTAAAAAAATAATTATTTTATTTTTTAAAAATAAATAAAATAATAATTTTTCTTAACAAATAATAAAATATTAGAAATATATGTATAATTTTATTATTAAAATAAAAAAATAATATGTGTGTATAATCGAGTTCGATCCAACTCCCGAACTAACGAATTTAGTATTTTTTAACTTGAGTTTGAGCTCAAGTCGGAGCCGTTCGCGAGCGGCTCGATTTGTTTGCAACCCTAGCTAGAAGAACACAATAGAAATTTCCAGTTCAACTGATACATGATTAGAATTGCAATTACTTACTTCACTTATAATGAAGTTAAGCAGCAATTTAATTTGAACTCATCAGATACAGTTGAAAAAGCCCAACTCAGTGAAAGTGCTAAAAAACAGATGATGACAAATATTTCGGCAAAGTTTTCTCCCACTTGGGTGAGGACAATCAAGGTGGACTGTCGGGGACTATCACAAACTTGGAACATCAAATGTCATGAAAGACATTTACCCCATTTTCTGATTTTCACCCTTCCTCCAGCCAAGCCTAGGTGAATAGACAATTCTTGAAAAGACTAAAGAAGGTGCTACAGCAACAAATGTTGTGTCCTTTTATTTTATTTTAGGCAAAACTATATAGCTTGTCATTGATAGGGAAATGAAATAGTGTATATCACAACTGCAGATGCTACTCATTATTGTTCCCCTCTAAAGATTCTACTGTCCCTAACTCTGCAAAGCTGGATTTTTCCCCCAAACAGCTGCAGAAGATGGACAACTAACGCTACAATAGGTGTCTCCAAATAGCTCACAATTTAGGCTGTGTTCTTACTTAGTTTTTTAGAGGTATATCACATTTGCGTTCAGTGGCAGAGCTAGGATCTTTCCTTAGAAGTGCAATAACTTATAGCCTGAATTTACATTATGTGGTTTATGGATTTTTGGTGCAGCAAAGTGTTTGTTATAAGTTAATAGACACGAGTCAACTCTTGCTGCTACAATGCTTCAGAGAAGAGATCAGCTGCAAGAATTCTTCTAGTCTAAGAGCATTCAACAGTACATGACCAAGAGTATAAGAAAGGGCTACTGATACATTGACATCAATATAATCCTCCTGTTCAGTTTATCCCGTTTGTTATTATCAATATACTGTATTAATCATTTGGTAAACTGCTGCTCCTGCTTACCGTATCTCAGAAATTGTCCACCCAAAGTACATCAAATAAGAGCCTTTTTAATGGAAAGGGTGCTAAAAGGGTCTCTTCTCCTATGGTCAAGATAACCAAATAGTACCTTACTGAACCCACATGCATTGCCACCAAAAGAGTTGAGCAAATGATATGACTTTTGAAAGTAGACAAAAACATATGCAGGAACCTGAGTACATTCACATCCATTATTGTCTTTCTTTCTTTCTTTCTTTCTTTTCTGGATAAAACCAATGCTTTTCCATATTATGTTGCAAATAGTTCAATGTATATCATCAGAATTAGCTCCAGTTGCTAATTCATGAGCAATTGCAACCTGCTGCCTTGCTACTTTTCAAAAGACATAGTAGAAGTTGACACAGTATCTACCAAGGCAGACCATGCATCTGGAGGAGCCCTTCCCAAGTCTTCCAAACAGCTCAAGAGCTCTATAGATCTATCTGTCTTGGCAAGGATCAATGGGTCCTGAACTTGTGATATATCCTTCAAACAAGAGCTTGTTCCTGCCAATATTACACTAATGCCGACAAAATAATTAGCTAATTTTATCCATTGGTTAAACCAATCCCAGAAATTAAAATTAAATGCCAATGGAAGATTGTCTACTGTTTCATTTTCTGCATCCATTGTCAAGTCATTGGCATCCAAACATATCAAAGCCATTATCGACAATATGGGCAAATTTTCAGTGATAGCGTATTCAAACATGCTGCTTCATCAACTTATTAGCCAAAAATTCTGAGTACCAGAAAGAAATTATAGTATAATACTGCCATTTTTTATCTGGTCTAAAAGCTAACTTTATGGTTCGCTATGACAAAATCAATAACTAAGTTGTGTATGCAGGTGAATTACAGTATACATGGATGCAGCAACAACAGATGCGCAAGAATATATGCTGATCAGAAACTTTCAAACAAATGACTTCCCTTATTTCTATTTCTATGGAAAACAGCAAATCATGAGTTATTGACACTTTAATTTTAACTGTTAATTATAGGGTTAAATGCACTAAATCCCCTTGAACTTTACCCTTAGTTGCATTTTGCCCCGAACTAATTAATAAGCACTTCTTCCACCTCTCCCCATTTGATATTTTAAAATAAAAGTGCCCTTACTATTTTATTTTATTTCTTTTTTGTTTATTCATCCCCTTGTTTTTTCTTTTAGTTAGATTGCTAGTAATGTGCATTTTTTTTTATTATAACAGGAATATATCATTTTTTTTACGCTATACAATTTGTCTTGAATTTTTTAATAGTGTAAATAAACAAAAAAAGAATGAAATTATAAGTAAAAGATAATTATAATATTATAATAAGCATATACATTATTAATATTAATAGGAAAGTAAGACAAGACACTAACATAAGAGAAATAAAAAATAGTAAAATATAAAAATATAAAAAAAAAAGACAATAGTGAAAAGAAAAAAAAAGGGAATGAATAAACAAAAAAGAAATAAAATAAAATAGTAAGGGCACTTGTATTTTAAAATATCAAATGGGGAGAGGTGGAAGAAGTGCTTATTAATTAGTTCGGGGGCAAAATGTAACTAAGGGTAAAGTGCAAGGGGATTTAGTGCATTTAACCCTATAATTAACCGTTAAAATTAAGGATTAATCACATTTTATCCCCTTAAAGAATACTCAATTTCTCAGTTTACCTCCTAACCTTAAATTTTGCTCACTTAACCCCCTTTAGGACAAAATTGTCCTTGCATTATTTTGACTTTTCATTTACCTTGTTTTTTTTTTCTTTTATTTCTTTTTAACTTTTTTCTTTATTTAATTCTTCCTCTTTCCCACAAAAATTTTCACCTTAATGATTGAAATTAAAAAAAAGAAATTGCAGAGATCTATCTTCTCCTTAAATGATTAAAAAAATATTCAAATCACTTTCCTAAAATAAATTTTTTTAGCCTTTCAATTCTTTTAATTTTGAATTTTCCTCTTTCCTTTCTAGTTTCTCATTTTATTCTCAAGAAAATATCATAAGATGAAATTGTTTTCCTTTCTTTTATTTCTTTTTCTCTATCTTCTCTCTTTCATCCTTCCCAATAGAAATTCCATTTAAACGAAAATTTTTATTTTGAGTTTTTAATTGTATATTTTTGGGTGAATGTTTAAAAGGCATCAAAAACTAATTTTAATTTTCTGTATGATGCCACGTGTCACAAATTTCAATTGATGATTATTAATTAGGTCACAATTTCATCTCAAACTATTTAAAAAGATATTAGCATACTAGAAATTTAATTTACTTTATATTTAGTAGTATATCCCAAAAAAAATAAAGTAACTAATTTTTTATTTATTTTTTATGAATTGTTAATTAGTCAATATGTTATTACAATCTAAATTTGTTACTATT
Organism: Coffea arabica; assembly: GCF_036785885.1. NCBI lineage: Eukaryota > Viridiplantae > Streptophyta > Magnoliopsida > Gentianales > Rubiaceae > Coffea > Coffea arabica. The sequence continues at coordinate 13,673,313 of NC_092312.1, forward strand.
GTTATTAAAAATTATTTTATTCTAAACACAAAGTATATTGGTTTAAGTAATATATGAAATAATTATGTGCGTAGATAATATATACTTTGTTATAGTATAGATTCGAAAATTTTAAAAAATACAAAGAAAATGGACAAGTAGATAAAAGTTGGAAAAGGAGAAAAAAATGAAATAATAATTAAAAAAAACTTATAATTATATCCTTTGAGAATTATCTTCTAAAGGTTTACACAATTAACCAAAATTTTTTCTCTAAATAAAAATTAGGCATTTGCTCCACCTAAAAATTTGTGGATAAACCCCTAAATCGAAGCTGTAGTACTGTAGAATAAAAAATTTAGGGCAAATTATCCAATTGGCCCTTGAACTCTTTGTCTAGATAAAAATAAGCCCCTCATCTATTTTTTGCTGACTTTAAGCCCTCAAACTTGTAAAATTGAACACCTGTGACTCTTTTAGCCAGTTTCTCCGGTTTTACAACCGGAAGGCCAATTCACACGAATGACAGTGTGCTTTAAAGAAGGGCATTTTTGTCCACATATTCTAAGCAAAAAGTAAACAACTCCATCGTCTTCGTTTTCCCTAACCCAACCAAACGGGCATAGATTTCCAGAGTTCTTAAGCTTCTGCAAATCGGGGATAACTGAGTCCAACTCAGTGCATTCGATTGAATTCAGTAGTAAGTCTGAGAGACAGGAATCGGATTCCGTAGAAAAGTCCAACTCATTCGTGGAGACGAAGGAATACGTGGCTCTCGAGATTTTAACGGGAAAGGTCGCAATTTCACGGTGGATTGTTGGTGCTTGGGCTTCATGTTGCATGAGATGCTCTACGGGATGATGCCGTTTAAGTGGTCATTGAAGATACCTGAAAATCCGAAGTTAATTGAAGCTTTCGGTTTTCAAAATAATACTGCCTGAAACGATCCTCCAGCCTAAGAGTCTGGTGAATATGATGGGCTTGGTACAAGGGCATCAAATCAAATCCCAAAGCCCCTGCCCCGCCGTTAGCATAGCCTTCCCTGTTATTCTCGCTGAATCCATCTAGCCCTTCATCATCTTCTTCCTCAAGCGCGTAAACGCAGTCTCGAAGACTGAGACGACTCTGCTCCTCGGCTTGCCTCTGCTTGATCTTGAGCTCCTCCTCTCTTTGCCTAGCAGCTGAGGCTTGCCCAATCTCGAGTTGACCTAGATTCCGACTCACTATTCGACTCTCCACCAGCCAGTCCCCAAACTCCTTGCTTACCTTCCTCTTTATATGAGCTCGAATCTCGAGGATCTACTTCTCCAGCATGCGCCGAAGAGTAGACGACGGCATCTTTTTTAGAAACTCACGCTCAATCGAGTCCATGCACTTGAGGGCCATGTAGAAGTTGTTGTTGGAGAGATGAAAATTGGCTCGGGGGCAGAGTTCAACTAATTGAGCACAGGTCCAAAAAGATTCAATGGCAAGTGATGTTCTTGCATTTGTTGCGGGCCTCGACGAAGGAATCCAGTGAGATGAGCAAGGGGAGGGCGATGGACTGAAGCTAGGAGTTGGAAATGAAGAAAGAGGATTTGAGAGAATCGACATCGGAGAGGAGAGAGCGGAAGTCGTCGACTGCCATGATGAAGTCTTGGTAGTGGGCCCTACAGACGTCCTCAATTTCAGACTCTTTGGATCGGGAGAAGTGTTGGAGGTGGTGAAGAAGGGTCTCGAGTTCACCGGAGGTGAAGGCCTTGCAGATGAAGGGGCTTAAGTCCTCACCATTACAGATTGCAGATTAGGTCAGGGAAAAGGAAGAAAATAGAGTTGTTCACTCTTTGCTTAGAAAATGCGGACAAAAATGCCCTTTTTTAAAGTACACTGTCATTTGTGTGAATTGGCCTTCCGGTTGCAAAATCGGAGAAACTGGCTAAAAGGGTTACAGGTGTTCAATTTTACAAGTTTGAAGGCTTAAAGTTAGCAAAAAATAGATGAGGGGCTTATTTTTATCTAGACAAAGAGTTCAAGGGCCAATTGGATAATTTGCCCAAAAATTTACAGATAAACCCCCTAAACCAAATTTGTATACATTCCGAAGAAAAAATCGACTTTTTATTTTTTAAGACTACTGTTACAGAATTCTCAACCGAACCACCACCTTCCGCCTCCTTCGGCCACCACCACCATGCCAGTCTTCAAGGTCCCATTTAACGGCTACTCCGTGAAATTCAGCCCATTTTACGAATCCCAACTTGCTGTCGCCACCGCCCAGAACTTCGGCATCCTCGGAAACGGCCGTCTCCACGTCCTCCAACTCTCCCCAAGTCCAGCAAACCCCGGTCAACCCATCATTGAGCTATCCTCCTTCGACACTGCCGACGGGGTCTACGATTGCTGCTGGTCAGAGTCCCACGATTCCCTCATCGTCGCCGCCGTAGCTGACGGTTCCGTCAAGCTATACGACCTCTCCTTGCCCCCAACTGCCAATCCTATTAGGTCCCTTCAAGAACACACCAGAGAAGTCCACTCGGTGGATTACAATGTTGTGAGGAAAGATTCTTTTCTGTCGAGTTCTTGGGATGACACGGTTAAGCTTTGGACGGTTGATCGGCCGTCCAGTGTTAGGACTTTCAAGGAACATGCTTATTGTGTTTATTCTACTGCTTGGAATCCTAGACATGCTGATGTTTTTGCTTCGGCTTCAGGGGATTGTACTGCTCGCATTTGGGATGTCAGGGAACCAGGTTAGAGTTTGAATTTACTTCGACGTTATAATTTTACTCACGATTATGGAATAAAATTTGCTTGACTTTTCTTCGTTCAAATTGAATCGAATGTTTTGTTTATAGCATTTGGGATGTTCGAAACCAGGTCAAATAGGAAGCTTGAGCGTGGTCTTAATGCTTGTAACTTGTAAGGACTTCAGTTTGAGCGTAGTCTTGACTTTGTGCAAGTGCATTATATATTGAATGTTTCAACTTAAGGCATTTGTGATGTTTGGAAGCTGGTTAGAGCCAGAATTTTGAGCCGTTTTTTGGTCTTTTTATCCTTATATGGAATTGATATGTTCTTTTGCTGTAAAGTTGAGAAATGAGTGGTGACTTGTTTTGAGTAGATTGCATGTTTTCGTTTAAAACCTTTGGTGCCTGGGAACCTGATTATTAGAAGAATTTTGTAACACATTTGATCGTATTTTGATGGATGCAAGGACTGTATGTTGTTTTTATGCTGTTGTTTTGCTCTGAAGTTGAGAATATGATGCTGTATTTTGACTTTTTCGATTACATTATGTTTTGTTTGAAGAATTTGGGAAGTTTGGGAATCATGTTAGACTTGGAATTTATAGCCTTTTTGTGGTACTTCTATTCTGGTAAGAATTTGATGTTATTGTGCCATGAAGCGTTAAATGTTGGAGTTGATTGTTTTGTTCGAATTTACTTTCACTCATGAAGTTTCTGGCTGAAACGTTTCATTGTGCGTAATGCAAGAAATAATTGGCACAAATAGTAGGTTATGGAATAAAAATTTTGATTGTTTGACGGAGGTAAAAAAATTGGCATGGATTTGTCCTGTGAGTTAAGGGTGATTTCAGTTTGTATTAGTTTTCAAAGTCATGAGTTGAGAGCAGTGATTGGTTGGTCTATGCTAAATGCAGAATGCTGCTAAAGTGTTAAAGGTTTTATTGAACAAATAGACTGGGTAAGATTAGGTGTCTTACCACATATAGGAAGGCAGAAATTATTCTAATGTTGGAAGTGAGGTTTGAGTTTTGGGGAAATTGTTCTAGTAAAAGCATAATGAGACTAAGGTAATTGTGCATGAATGAGAGTTTGGATTGATTAAAAGCTTTGCTCGGGGAAAAAAAGAAGTTACAAACTTAAAAATGACTTTGGATTATACCATGTCAGTATCTTTTGTTTTCCTTTTCTCATTTTAGCATCTGTAAGTTTCACTTCTGCTACATAAGGTCAAATTATGGTGTTGAAGAAACAATAACTCAAAAAGGAAGGTAACAATACTTGTGGCTGATAATGAAAATTGAATGTAGATGCCGTGCAAGGATTATGAACTAAAACTTGTTATAAGGGAAGAAGTCTTAAGCAACCCAAAACTTGATGAAGGAGCACATTTTAGGCATGTGTTGGACATGTATGCTTCCCTAAGACAATTGAATGCTGATAATTTACTTGTTCCCTAAATTGTGAAGGTCACAGTTGTAGTGTGCAATTGTTCATATTTCATTCTGTTGACTCTCACAACCAGGTTATCATAATAAAATACTGCTTTAAAGTTAGGGAAGGACTTTAGCTGAATAAGGGGTGTAAATACCGTAGAATAAGAGGGGGAAGAGAGTTATTTCGTGTTGAGCCTCCAGTTGGCTTCCAAGATCAACAGATCAGAATGTGATCGGCAATAATGAATCTTCCAATACTCCCGCATTTGGAGAGGAGGAGTTTTTTTTTTTTTTTTTTAAAACATGATTTTCAATTGTGGTCTTACTATCAATAGACTGGATCATAACAATGAGACATGGAAGATAATCAAGATAATGGAGATCTAGGCGTTATTTTTTCATACTAAATCACAGAGGCTCCAGCAGCATGTGAAATAAAGCACTCAAACAATTTTTAATATGTTCTGTCTTTCACAATACTCACATTGCTTGGATTGCCTTTTTTTTTTCTTTTCGAAATTGTGAAAAATGCCTCAAATGGAAATGCCATCCAGCCTCACTATTAAGCTATTCAGCATATAGGAGATATAGAAATTACGGAAATCTGAATTCTATTATTTCTACATTGCTTGAAAGTCACTATTATGGGTAAGGTACGTCACTGCTCACTCATCCAATTAGGCTCCCCTTTCTTTCAGAATTAAATGCTTGTGAATTCCTAAAAGGTTTGGAGGGCAAAATATTAAATTTCTTCATTGAATATTGCATTGAGGAAGAGTGCAGAAATCTAAGTAATCCAAGAATCATGCTATTTGTTAGCTGCTTACCGAGCAAGCCTTTGCTTAAACCATATGTGACCTAACATTCTGCAGTCAAAGTCACCAGTATCTGAATTTCTGAATCTTGATTTTTGCAGCATCGACCATGATTTTACCCGCACATGAGTTTGAAATTCTTTCTTGTGACTGGAATAAGTATGACGATTGTGTCATTGCTACTGCATCAGTTGATAAGTCAATTAAAGTTTGGGATGTGAGGAGCTTTAGGGTTCCTGTGGCAGTTCTAAATGGACATGGCTATGCAGTAAGGAAAGTGAAGTTCTCACCGCATAGAGGAAGTGTGATTGCTTCTTGTTCATATGATATGACTGTATGTTTGTGGGATTACATGGTCGAGGATGCACTTATAGGGAGGTACGATCATCATACTGAGTTCACAGTTGGGGTAGACATGAGCGTACATGTGGAAGGGCTTTTAGCAAGCACTGGATGGGATGAGCTTGTTTATGTTTGGCAACATGGGATGGACCCTAGAGCGCCTTGAAAAAGGGAAGTTTCTTTTCTTTATTTTTTTTAATTTTTATTTTGTTCTTACATGAGACAACTTGCATTTGCTGAAAAATGAGAAAATTGTACAACTTTCCATTGGGATCTTTTGTTGTACATGTTGTGAAGTAATAAAATTTTTCTTTGTTGACTGTATGATTAGGAATGCAATGTATCACATGATACTGACACTTCTGATGTCTGTTTAAGAATTGGATATCTATTGTCTTCTTTCACTAGTGGTTCAGAGCAGTTGAGAAACATACAAAATGTGAAGAATTCTTTTTTTTTTTTTTTATTTCCTTTTGTTTGAGCATACACTCTTCTTTCCCCTTTCAATAATGAGAAACAAAAGTATTTATGCGTGCAACTCCATCTGCCAATCAACTGTATACTTTGAGTTACCCGTGTTGTGAGCATTGGATATCAGGCCTTTACTTTGTGCTTCTGTAGATTGGCCTTCTGACGCATATTATGGAGTCATGGAAGTTTACTGGTTTTACAATGCTCAAATTAAATCATTTGGTGGACATTTTGTTTGGCTGGTTTCAATAGCACAATCATGGATTCCAATTGGGGCATTTTATGATTGGTGGAAAATTGGGCATGCTGCTGTGTGGTTCAATGTGGTCTTTTAGATGACTAGGGTGTAAAAGTTTGACAGGTGAGATTATCATCAAGGCTTTAGTATCTTGTGGAAAAGATGAAAATGGGATACTCTGCAAAATTTCCTCTTTCCCCCTTTGTTGATAAGTGTAATATCCTCGATACATAAAGCAAACAAGTGCTCTCTTTAGTTCTCTTTTCTGATTTTCTTGATGTTTTTTAGCTTCAGTATTTTTGGTCGTTTGAGCAGAGATATGGATGTTTTGACATCTTTTCTTGCTATCTTAGTTGCTCACAGGATTTACTGTGGGGATGGCGTAGTAGATGATGTATGCTTAGTTATTCTTTGCTAATGACTTTTGGAATACAAACATAAAAACTCCTAAAAACTCTGGAGAGTGCGGATGTATGGTAATAGGTAACGTATGTATGGATGTCTGGATCTAGAGTCTGAATGGTGGTCAATAGTTTGCAGAAGGTAATGCCTATTGTAAAGTGATAAACTTTAAATCATAACAAATTAATTTTGAAAATGGTCTGACGTTTCTTTTTGACGTTTAAATCTTGAAGCATCTCCTTTTTGTTAATTATTTCTTCCGGACATTAGGGTAAAAACAAGAGATCCATTCAGTATTCAAACAAAACTCCAGTTACACCGCAATGCATAATGAAATATCGGGTGGTAGCAGCAATCATATCATAGTGCGTAACTATGTCGATTTTCTCACGAGTCACGGCTTTGGGAGTTTCATATAGCTTCCTACAATCATCTTTTGGTAGGGATGACTTTCCCAAGTGCCTACCAAAAATTTGAGCTAAATTATTTCCTTGACAATAACATCCTGGAAAACCAAAACTGGACTAGCTGAAACCTCAATAACAAAAGTATACAGAGAAAAGGTCCATATAGGGAGAGTTGAACACAACTTATTAACATGTACAGCACATAAGCATAAGAGAAAATGAGTTCAAAAAGCATAAATAAGTATCAGATCTAATTTCTGCTATGACAGTTGTCTATTTTGGCCTCTGCAAAACTTTCCACAGAATCTAGTTTGATTGCTGGAGCTGTTGACACCTTCAAAACTGAGTAGGACCGAAGGTCTGAAATAACCTGAGACATTTTAAACACAAATTGGGACATATAATATTGAAAAGGAAGTTGATATGCACACTAGCTCAGACTTGCTGTTTTTGACAACTGAGTTGCATGGCAACTCTGGCGGTCAATGATGTGCCTGGAGTATAAGCTCTAACTGTGGCTTCTGCAACAGAACTCAGTATGTGGGAAAAGTTTTGATAAAAATGACAGTCTGAATCTTTGTCAGGTTAGCTTTAGATACCCAACCGTGCCAATTTGCGCTCTAGCATTGGTTATTACTAGAGCAATTTTGTGATAATTCTAAACTCAAACATAAAAAATGGTGGATATATCTTCTAGTTTTCTCAAATTTGTGGTAACTGATCGAAGGCATAAATGTGATTTCCTTAGAATTAAGAGAAGCCATAAGCAGGCAACTAAACAGAAATCAATAGCACTTAAGTCAATACCTGATTCACAGTATCGCAAATGCACATCCTGCCATTTCATTGAGATTTCCAAAAAAGAAATGGAAACGTAACAATTAGCACAATGTGGACTCATAGTCAAGTAAGCGCGAAAGAATATCCTGACAGCTAGGCCGTTCATCTGGCTCACCCCAACAATCTGGAAAGGGAAATATGTCAAACATGAGTACCAAAAAAAAAATGACAGCCTCACAAGTGTTTAATTACTATGATAGACCTAAAATAAGCTTCCCCAAGGGACCATCAGGAACATCCAGCCTCTTCCCATCATTTGCAACAGCATCAACCACCTTAACAAATACAAATGGAAACATGATATGTGAACTTCAAAAGAAAAGGGTAGAGATTAGAGACCATGTTTGTATTCCTTCTCTTCTATTTTTTAACGGCTAGAATAATTCAAAATGTATATCACTTACTTGGACAGATGGAACACCATGCCATGGCTTGTTGAGTGTGCATAGCTCCCATATTATCACACCAAAGCTAAAAATGTCACATTTTTCTGTGAAGGGCTCGTTTCGTATGAGCTCCGGAGCCATCCACTCTGGAGTCCCAGCAGATGAATAATCTTTCATAGGGGTGGTCATCAGTACCCGAGAAAGCCCAAAATCACAAATTTTCACTGTCCAGTGCTTATTCACAAGGCAGTTTGCACTTTTTAGATCCCGATGTACTATCTTCATCCGGTGCAAACATGATAGGCCCCTTAAAATTGCACAGATGAATGTATGCATGAAAATCCCAGGACATGCATATAAGTTTGATGTCATGAAAGAAGAACAAAGGCCTAGACTGACTGCCCCGCACATTAAAGTTAACAACCAGCATTCTAATTAGTGATTATTGGCACCATAATATTTGTCTCATATTCCACGTTTAAAGAAATTTGATAGAACTTTTAACAATGTACGAGAAAACTGCACCAGATTATCATTCATGTACTGACTCTGAGATCGAATCTTAGCCTCTTTCCAGTGTCATCTAACTAATCAAGTCTGAATTATATCCAAATTAAACAATCTGACATCTCTATCCAAATTAAACAATCTTCAGGGTTCACTTAACTGGAAATGCAATGTACTTTGCATGGACAAATTCTGTTACATTAGGGTTTAGATTGAAAAAGTATTATAACTGCAATGAAATAAAATCCACTATAAACACGACACTTCATTCCAATTTGCTATATTCCTCTTCCTCCAAGTTGGTCACCTTGGACCAATTGGTCTTCACATATCACATGTCACAAAGGCCAACTGCAGAGATGCAGCATATAGCTTTGGAATTTGGAATTCACTCCAAAAAGATTCTACTGCAAATATGTTACAGTACGAATTTAAATTAGCATTTTAAATTTAAACATTAAAATACAAATATTCATCTCCAACCTCACTACTCTTTGGCAATACCACACAATTTCCTGGTCACACTTTTTAGTAGACATAGCATATCTCAGGTCCTAGTTTCGTTTAGTTTTTATTGAGCTCAGAAATAAAATTTTAACTGTCCAACATCGTTTAAGCTCTATATAGTTTCCAAGAGATGAGTCTAACAGACATTAAAAAATGTGTGACTTGCTTATGAAATAATATGAAACAAATAAAATGCCAGCATGTTGGTTTGTTGCCAACTTTTATATGTTGTCAAAACTTAAAGAAAAAGAGAAAAGCCATAGTTTTGAATAGTCAATTTTCAGGATAAAAGAGAAAAGGTCAAAAAGATTTAAAAACACAGCTTGGTATACCTGCATATATCACATAGCATTTTCAGTCTCCTTCGCCAACTGAGTTTCTTTTTTTGCCCACTCCCATGGATGAGATAATACAGAGATCCCATTTCCATGTATTCAGTAACCATAGACAAGCGTGGAGGATTTGTGCAAGCACCAAGAAATAGAATAACTGCAAATAGAAGTATCACCAACAGATACACTCTTGATCAATCAGAATATGCAATTATAAAAATTGTAGAATTACATATCATCCTGGGTTCTTTGACATTTTGATGCATATTAATGCATATAGAATGCTGATGCAAAACATGAGAGCATAAACAAATACAAAAAGAATCGCATATACTGATATGCTAGTATAATCAAATATAATCAGAAGTGTTAACATAGTGTTTGAGTGAAGATTTATGAGGCTCTCCAAGGGGTATACAAAGGGTTTGAATACAAAATAATAAGTTTATGTATGTAAAGCAAGAGGAATATCATTTCAATTGTAAATCAGAAAACTGCCTTGCAACTACATTCAATGAAATAAAGATCATTTGTCTTGATAAAAGCCAGAAGAAACTGTTTCATAGAAGTGCTATACTGTTTCATAAAGATCTGTTGAAAAGCTCTGAGAATTTGAAACCATAGCTGATGTATCCCGTAATATCAACCTCTTTGCTATTGAAAAATTAAGAAACATACACTGGAAGGAGTACAACATTAAAAAGTTAACAAGAAAAGGCCTTTAATTTTCAAATTAAATGGAAATGTAGAATAAGAGGTCATACAAATATAAAGCTGACCATGAATTGGAAGCCAATCAAATAGTCAATCAAGAAAGATGCAGGTAATTCAGTGTAAACTTTGAAACTGATTATTAAAACTGATCGAAACTACAAGTTCTTTGACATGGAGACTAGGACAATATGAATGGTCTATGAGGGGCCCAAATGCATCTATAGTTTACTTGAATAACCATGTTCAGAAAGTGAAGACGAAAGGCAACAGAAATTGTGCCTCTGTGGCAGAGAAGGTTGGACTAGTGAGCCAGGTGGGACATGGAGTGGGACAAGTGACAGTCCAAAAAGGACATCGATGAGAAAATCACATCAGGAGATGTGAAGAATCACAAAATTAAGGATTTTAAGTTCTTTAGTTGGAACTTGCAATCATCCAAAAGGCAAATGACAAATATAAGAAGAAAGATTACCATTTGGGTGGCGAACACGGCTGTAAAACAAAAAGTTATATGTTAGCCAGACAAATAAATTGCTATGTGGGGTAGAAATGGATTCAGAAAGAAAATGGACAGTTAGCAATAGCCAAAGTTTTTTCTTTGGATTCAAAAACACTATTAAACAGTAAAATACCTCAGGATAGATATTTCAGTACAAAAGTCTTCAATGTTCTCTAAAGTTAAATCTTGTTCTAGAAAAACTTTAACTGCAACCTGTATACCATTCCAAATCCCATGAAAAACTTCCCCAAAGAACCCTGCAGATGGTAACAGAAACCTAATCTTAATGATGAAGAAAACCGAAGACTGCTGCAAAAATTTACACGCACAGTTCCAAGAGAAAAATTTGCAGTAGAAATCATCAAATGTCCATATGAGGTCAAATATCCAAGGCGATGAGCAAAGTACATAGTATTCTAATTGAACATAAATCAAAGTCCATGAATGCATACTATTTTCTAAACCAAAAAGATCATAATGTACTTCAAAATATTCACTACAACTCATCCCCTAATGACTTGTATCATAAATCTAATAGTACAAGATCAAACAAGTTAAAGAGCACCTGATGCAGATTTCTAAAAGCATGAAATGTAATTGAGCAAACTTCAGAAAGTAAGTTCTACTTTGCTCTTGTTCTATTTGACGTTAGAAATGAACATACAGGAGAAGCACTATTGGCAGTTACACTTTTTAGGTAATATAATAACCAAAAAAAGATAAAGCAGAAATTAATCTATATAGATTGGAATGTAATAGAAAAATCAGTGAGACTTTACCTCTTGTTCTATTTTCTGTTAAGGGCCAAAGTGTTTTAGTTATCTACTCTAATCTACAGATAAAAAATGTCAACAGTAAAACTCACATGCCCTTAACAGAAAATAATAAATGCGGCAGCTTAAGAACAAGCAGGGGCACAAATGGAATGACTGTGCTGTACTGATCAAATTACCCTCCGTATAAATTATGTGATATCTGAATTTATTGACCATGCACTATGGAAATTATACAATTACTAAAATGTGATTTAAATGTATGCACTTTTATTTGTCAAATAGTTTATTCATGGCAAATCATGTCCTAAATTATGTTTTACCAAACAAGGCATACCAATTCCAATGCGTGTTTGAATAGTTAATTCAGAAAACTCAATATTCCACTCTTCAAACGGAAACAGCTTCTTGTTGAGTATCTTTGGTATTTCAAGCATCTTATTCATTGTTGAGATCATATCAGGACCTCTGATGCTTTCTTTTGCCTCACACCTCCCAGAAGCATGATGTGTAAAATAACGAGGAGATGAAGGTAACGAGATTGCCTTCTGAGAATTCATTTGCTTCTCATGAAAATTATATCCCATCACTCTTTCACCACGATGATCTGGATGCAATTTTGAGACCTGAAAATTTATACTCACAAAAATGAGGACAGATGAATAATTTATGCTTCGATCAGATCTAGCACATAGATCACAAGAATGAATGTAGAATGGATGAAAAACAAGCAACCACACAAAACAATTTACCTTTATTTTTAGACGCAATTACTTAACTGACTATATTGCGAAAAAAGTTTAGCTGTCTACTTTCAATATCACAAACACTCTAATTAAAAGATAATATGAACACAAACAATTCTACTTACTACGAATAACCAAATATAATGATGAAAACTCTACAGAAAATGAAATCTAATGGAAATCCCATTGCATCACTAAAGAAACAAAAGGTTTGCACAAAAAATTGGAAAAGAAGAGCATACAGTTTCTTCAAGATCTGAATTATCATCCTTTTCCCTTCTAGAACAGCTACTACTTGCATATAGATTCTCCTTCGGAAAGCGATTCCTTTTTAGTGCTTCATTCATTGCTCGAACAGCCCTAATTCCAAGTTGACTAATAAAGTAAGGCAAACTTTTTTATTTGACAACAAAAAGGACATAATATTAAATAGATACTAATGCATACTGATATGGGCTATAAAAGGCCAATTTTCATTCCTATCTACTCTTCCAAAAGAAGATGGCAATAAAAGCCGCTTTTTGGTGCCATTTGTAGCCCATTATTGCTGAAATACCTGTGAATTACTGTCCAAGATGCCAAATATATGCAGGAAAAAAAATTAAAGTAGCCTGTTGAGTAAGGATATTCTTGTATTTACTCCTATTAATACATTTTTGTAAATAATAGGTTGTATTAGGTTTTACTCCTATAAATACTAGTAGGTCACACATAATATAGTGACTAAATGTTTCTCCCATAGTAGCTTTCATACCCTGACATCATGGTTTCTAGGAAAAAACATCTAGTCACTGTATTACAAGTGATAGGAGTAGTACAAACCTAATACAACCTATTATTTACAATAATACCCTTCCAATGACTGACTGGTGCGAGGGGTCTCAAGAAATTGACTTACTACACTCGCTGTAAATGAAATCTCAGGACTCAATCATAAGGACAAAATTTGGCTTGCCTACAGGATAGGTTGTAGTGCTGTTTGTGTTATGGCTAAAGGTTCGTCAAAGTGCCGTGACATCTACTAATGTCACGACAATAATGACAACTCAAACCAAAAATTGGAAATTTAATGATACCAATCAACAGTGGTCAAAAGCCGTTAAGAATCATCTGACATTTTTATGAAAGCAACTTCATCTCACTGATGACCCTCCTACTAAAGATAAGAAGAAAGTAGTGTGGATCCCAGAGAACACCCAAATCCTTGGAGCACTAGTGAACTCTATGGAGCCGCGAATTGCTTACATGTGTTCCTATCATGGGACAACAAAAGTAGTTTGCAATTATACTCTAGTAATCTTTCTCAGATGTATGATGTTTCATTGGAGTACGTTCAGTTGCAACAGGATAGCAAGATGGTAACTAAATACTTTCCTCATCTCAAACGAATATCTGAAAAGTTAAATGCGGCATTGACTCTTTCGAGTGACATTAGAGGGAACAGATGCTGGTGCTTAAATTGTTGGCTCACCTCAAGCCAGAATTTGAGACAGTCAAATCCCAAATCCCAGCAGGTGAAAAATACCTTCCTTTGCAGATTCATATGCTCGTGTGCAGCATACTAAGGAGAATGCACAGGGAGATGGTACTTTACTTAATAGTCTGCTTTTGTTGCTAACCACAATCAGATTGAACAACTTGGTCTTGGATGTGGCTCTTGTGGTTGAAGAAGTAGAGGAGGTAACGGGGATTGTGGAGGTCGAGGTACTCCCAACTGCTCCCATTGTAATTTAAAGAATCACACTCATGAAACTTGTTGAGATTTAGTTTAAAAATCACTTTCATGATTTGCTAATGCTGCCACTATTGACCAAGCTGAATAAGGCTCTTCACCACAATGGACCCAGAAAACTTTTAGCGTCTCTGAGAAAGACTATGCTAAATTCTTGCACTACCAAGCTACAAATCAAGCATCTCTTCTTCTTCTATGGCACAAAAAGGTAGTTCTATGGCTTGTCTCTTCCACATCCCTAATCCTGACCCGTAAGTTATTGATCTTCTACTATGCCAGGTTCTCTTCTAGAAGTTTTGCTAGTATTCAAGGGTGTACTTCCTTTCCCATGTCACTTTAGCTGATGGGTCTACAACTAAGTTGGATAGGCACTGTTGAACTAAATCCATTGCTTTTATCTTCTGTACTTTACATACCTAATTTACATTTTAATCAAATGTCTGTTAGTAAACTTCTACAGTGTTTAGCTACCTTTCCTCCTGTTTTTGTTTTCATTTAGGATTTGAAGACAAAGAGGAACATTGGAGGGCATGAGCACAATGCTCTTTACTTTCTTAATTCCACTGGTTTGGTTGCATTTCCTGCTACTTTCTCGTCGTTAAATACATTGCAGCTTGAGTCAATCGTCTCTATAAAATTTAAAGAAGTTGGTTCCTAGTTTCAGTCATTTGTCCTCTTTAGAGTGTGAGTCTTGTCAGTTACCAAAGCATCATCATGTTTCTTTTGTTCGAGTCAATAAATGGATATCTGAACCCTTTATGTTAATTCATTGCTTGGGGTTCTAATTGTGCCACCTCAAAGTTAGGCTTTAAGTATTTTGTAATCTTTGTTGATGATTTTCGAGTGTTACATGGCTTTACTTAATGAAACATCATTCTGAATTATATTCTGTTAATTGTGCCTTTGTTTAAGAAATAAAGGCTCAATTTGGTATACCTATATGTATACTATGTAGTGCTATTGCAAAATATTACCCTTACTCTCTTAACAGATTTTGTTAGTGGTTTACGTAGGTGATATTGTAATTACAAGAACACCATTTCTCTCTTAACATAACTTTCCAAACAAATGAACAGATAACCAAATTATGCAAAGGAAGATGCTAATCAAGTGATGATCACACGAGAAAACTTTCTGGCAGAGAAATCAACAGTGGCTTACAACTAAAAAAAATTAGCACCAGTTACAAATAGTCAAATTTCAATTGATACATGGGATAAATTATTGTGCTCATTAAGGCTATAGATCCCAAGAAACAATACTGAAAATCAATCAATTTCAGTTGATGATCAGTTGATGATAATGGGTGCACTATGCTTATTGAGGAGACTAATGAAGATATATCCAGAGAAAAAACAAAGAAGATCGTCATTTTACATAGACTTATAGATATAGCGATCCCTCTATTTTAGGAGTATTATTATGTGGAAGATTTTGCAAAAAGACAGAAAGAGAAAAACACAAAATTGACACAATTTTACTACAGTGATGGCAGAACAAAATCAAATCAGTTTCTGATAACTTTATACCATGGTTCAAAATTAAGCTTTTTCAGGTCCAGGATGATGCAATTTCGGCTACTAGCGATGGCATTGCTTGGTATGTGTTGTTTGCAGGTGATGTACTTAAGTTGTGAAGCTAGAGCAGAAAATAGTTGTGAGTTGAGAAATGAAAATGTGAACAGACAGAGAGCTTCTAATAAGAAGAAGAACAGAAGTATAAACGTGTCACACAGTACAAAGATGACTACAAACAATCTCAGGCAAGATATACACAAAATGGAATTGCTTTGGCATTTTGGTCAATAATTCAGAAGGCAGAAAAGTTAAACCAGAAGGTATTACGTAAAGCATTTTGGTGCAATATAGGTTCAATAATTCATACAGTGGAAAAGTTATAGTAGAAGGTGTTACCTTCTAGGCAAATGCATTCTGAATGAAATGGAGAATTTAATTGCATTTTTCCATATACAGTGGAAGTTTTTACAGGACAGTAATAAGACCAGCTATTCATAAGATATGAGATGTTGGGCAAGGAAAATGCAGCAATTGAAAAAATAAATGTATTCAAAGTGATGCAACAGTTGGAATGTCTCCTTTTGTAATGTGACATTGATGGTCAATGGATGTGCGTGAAAAGGTCAGTAGTGGCTGTACATGCTGAGTAGTTGAGGCAACAAAATTTCTGCCCTGCTTGCAACAACTTGGTATATCTAAGGTACTTACGAACATTATGTTTCCCAGCTAACTCAATTTCTCATTAAAAGTTGATTGCTGTTTGATAACTAGCAAATCAAATCAATCAAACTCTTCTTCAATGGATCAACCTGAAGAACTAACACTTGCAGTAGTTACATAAAATTGTTCCTTTCCATGAGGAATGATATTACACTACCATCTGAATAGCTGAATTTTCTTGTCGTGAAAATCCAAATTAATGGGGCATGTCTTACAGTACCAAAAAGTTCAGTAGATTTTAGCTGATTGTTTTTTCTCCCTTTTCTTTTGTTGCTGCTGGTAACCAGCTCTTGTTTCCTAGTCAGATGAAACAAATAAAAAGTACATAATTTGACTAATTCAGGCTGTTCAGCACATTTCTTGTTTCTTAGGTCCATATGTCTCCTTCTAAAATTCCTAGGACAAAATTCCCACCCATATATCTTTGTAACACAGTATATTCAGAGCCACGAATTCATAATCCTTAAGCCAGAGGAACAGTGAAAATTAAACTGCTACAGACATTAGCAAGGATAAAGGGTGGCATCTATCTTGGAATCATGAAAAAGATATAGTTTAGCGCTAAAATATTGCATTTGGCTAGTGAAGGTTTACAAATTAAGACTTGACACTCTGATGAAAACTGTGAGAAACAAATCAATATAACTAACAAGAATAAACGCAAAATGCCAATAAAAATTCTAAATCTAATCCAAATGGGAATAAAAATACTAACCTAACAATGTCATCACCAATCTCAGGAACCATACTAATACATTGCCGCCTTCTTCTACGAGCTTCTGTTGGTGATGCCCCAGCTGACCTGAGTATACACTTTGGGCTTATGTAATTTTGTTCAAATATCACAATCTGAAGAGTTACTTCAGCTAAAGAAAAACCAGACTATTTATAACACATTTAACTAAATTTCAGAGAATCAAGAAAAGTGAGGTAAAACAAGCAAGTAGGAGAAGGGATATGTATAGCTAAGTCTTGCAGCAAAGCACAGTAGTTAAGGTTGTAATTTTGGTCCTGGATATTTTGATGTTACATTTATTGTGAATTTGAAAATATTATTTTGCACCATAATTCATGCAAAGCTCATTCCAACCTCTTTTTTGTTGGAGAATTTCACCACTTTTCAGAACAGAATACTTTTATTAGATCTATTGGACAGAAAAATAAGTTCCAAAATCCAATAAATGTACCAACTTAGTGTGGATTCCCTTAGACCCCTTAAACCCCTTAAAATTTGGAGACTCAAATTTCAGAAGTTTCCTATTTGTCCGTGAGAGAGAGAGAGAGAGAGAGAGAGAGAGAGAGAGAGAAGAGAAGAAACAGGACAAGAGAAAAGCTTATAAACAGATATGCTTGCTATAAATGTACTGGAACAGACACTCTTTCTTCTCTTCCTTCACTCCCCAAGTCTAATCAGGTAATGTAACTGTCTGTATCTAACAAAGTAATGTAAACATAAACAACCAGGTAGTCTTAGAACATGAAAACAAAACTTTCACCTTGATGTTGCCACATCATTGCTGTAGTCTCTAAAAGAATATCTGCGACCTCCAAGAATGGATCTCCCAGGTCCTTGGAAGGAGTAAGGATCTGGACTGTGATAGAAGTTGTATATTCAGAAATAACTTTAAAACAAAAGCAAATATCGTGTTTTCTTATTATGGGAAGAAAGCATAATGTCTATGACAATGTTAATTATCTGCCAAAAATGAGGAAATTATTAGCTGTAGTTTTGCCTAACTTATGCGATTCCATTTGGACAAACACATTGACTTCCAGGCATAATGACAGAAAAGAGGCTTAAGTAGGAATATCTAGTTTAAGCTCAACTAACATACTACTTTTATTTCCCTTCCTTTCTTGATATATTTGTTTCTCATTCATGAGAGAGAATATAGCACTCCAGTATGTTAACCTATCTGATTCATCAACATGTAAATAAACTATAACTTCGATTCAAATAGTCATCCATCACAAGTAAAATGGTCACAAAAGAAGAATCTAAATTCATCAACAGTTGAAAAGACATATTATAGTTCCTCAAGAACAGAAGGATCTCAGAAATGCCTCCTCATCAATTTTACCATAATATCATATAAGAAACACATCAAAAGTTTATAAAGCATAGAAAGAAAAGCTGAAACTATAAACAAGTATAAATTGGTTCCACATAAAGTAAGCGACATAATAATTTCTCAATCATCTATTTGTAAACAAGTCTGCGTATGGTTACTTGAGAACCTTGAAGTTGCTGTATTCAAAGTTGCTGTCTTCGGTTCAACAATCATATTCTTCTGGTTCAACCACCAAAATGAATTTGTCACATTTGGATCGCTATGTGACAAGCTGACAACAGCACCAGAAAGAACATTATAAGCACATTAAGGTCTTCAAATGGCATACTAAATACATTTTCGATGAACAATAAAAAATAACTTTTACATCAAATACTACAGACCAATTACCAAGAACATATTATCATCTGCTTTTAATTTCACAAGGTAATAAAGGACTACTTCAACCTTCGCTCAGCTATAGCCTTTGATTGTGCTAATACACCCCTCATAGAAGGCCCAGAAAAACTTGTAGATGCTTCCAGCTTACTCTGATATGAGGGCTGAAGAAATTCTTCAAGTTCAGTGCTGAAAAGCATGTGACAAAGGAAACAAAACATGAAATTTGACATACATGAACTGAAATCTAACACATAGTAGGCAAAAACAAACAAAAGGTCTTTGCATTTCAATCCTCAACCAAAAATAAAAAATAAAAAAAAAAAACAAAGGCAAACTTTATGCTCTTACCATTCAAGGTCTACTTGTCCTCTGTAGCCACAAATTGGACTGCATGGTTCCATAGGTGAATCATATGAATTTAAAGCTGATTCACTTTCACGGGAAGCAATCATATGAGAGAAAAAGATAGCTTCTGATGTACAAGGTGTCAGTTTACCAGGAACACGTACAAGATCTACCAGAAATTCCACAGAATCCAGAAACACTGTGACAGACATGTGCTTATATGAGTCTGTTCGCTCCATTACTCCTTCCCTTGGTAAACCCTAATCACAGGGAGAAGGAAGACAATGACTAAAACAAAAAAGAAGAGAAGGGCATCAGGGGGGGGGGGGGCAATGTCATGTCTTATTGTTGTCTAATGTCAACCAAGAAAAGATTTCAGGCAACATAGCACTAAAAGCACCTGTGGAATTTATACACAATGGGAGAAACTTACCACCACGAGTTTACTATCTATACCTACAGAATCAGCCAGAACTTTGAACAAGATTGCCCTGGATTGGCACGAACCATGCTTTATTTGGCACAACATTTGAATTCCATGATTCTCCAATTGGCGACAGACTTCCTCAAGGCCACCTTTTGCATTATGTGGTTCCAAATTTGGGGATTTATAAAAATCGAAAACCTATATATGTTAAAATCTCCTCAGATACCAAAATTAACAAACAAACAACCATTAACACCATTTTTGGCTAACCACTATGCTTTATGAAGTTAAGTATACTTTTCTTGATATTTTCAAATTGTTGTCCTAAGTTCGACTTCAACTTGTACTGATACTTTTTTTAGGTGCTAAGTTTAGCATAAAACCATAAAATCAGTCCTCCATTTCAGTTCCATGAAAAGCCTACGTGTGAAAGAACCTCCACATGTTTCAATTATATTATGTCCGAAATTAAATAGTTAGTGTTGCCTAGGCTTTTCTTCTTTATTGGGTTTCATTCCGTACATATGTTGTCAATTGACCTTATTCTATTAGCTTTCTTGTTCAGTCTTTGCAGTTAGTCATACATCTCAGTTTATTCAGCATTTTGAACTGCATATGCTGCTGTGTTCCAATTTTAGATGACCACAACCAAGACCAACTATGCCTTTTTGTCATATCAATTCAATTAGAAATTAAACAAAGAAGGAAGAAGAAGAAGAAGAAGAAGCTAAGATGTTACAAAAGCCTATCAGTTGCTAAATAGCCTGAAGCAGCAAATGAATAAATGATCAAGTGAAAACTTGCATAATGAAGACATACCAGTCCTGCAATCTTTTTTATCATAGCAGTTGGACTTGAACTCAGTCCTTTTACCAATGTGAGAGCTAGCTGCTTCATCATTGACAGCTTCTTATCTTTATTTGTATCAACTAGAATAACGTTGGGTGCGAAGCCTTCAGAATCCAAATACTGAAGTTCACCTAAAGAGGGAATAGAATCATAAAACTCTGTGAATCTTCTTTCCTACAAAACGCAACAAGTGTATTGTTAGGATGGTCAAAATTCAAAGGCAGATTACTATCCATTTGCAAGGAATTCTTTATCAATGTTATCTTGACAAAATAATAGAAAAAATTGCAAAGCTGCAAAAGATTCTTTCATCTATTCACTTATTTCTTATAAAAATGTAACATATAGGGAGATAGTGCTGTCAAAGGTAAATATTTATACAGTATTACAATGTGATTAGCCACAATAGACTGAAAAGACAAAAAATGTGGGCACAAAGAATAAGATGTGCCATCAGATGTAAATAGTTAGACAGCCTAACAATGTGCTTAGCCACAAGAGACTTAAAAGGAAAGAAGATGCGGGTAAAAAGAATAAAGAAAAGGGAGAGAGAAGGGGCTGGGGGGGGGGGAGAGGAACAGAGAAAGAGTAATGAAACGAGCAGAAAAGGGGGGAGGGGAAGAGGAAAACAGGACATTTTGGAGAACAAAAATCCAACGATGACAATTTAAAAAATAAAATAAGTCTTCACGACAACCAGATACAAAAAAAAAAAAGAGAAAAAAAAAGAACTATGTCTGTTACCACAATAGCTCCTTACAGAGTCTATTATGTGATACATGTAGGGAAAGCACAATCACATCTGCAAGCAATTATCAATGTTTTTGGCAAAATAAAGGTCACTACTGATATTCCAAAATTATGAACAACTACCACGTGCTATGGAAATTCTGAATTGTTGGATAAACTACATTACCGGAGTGATAAAGTAGAAACCATCAGGTATTGGTTCAGCAAGCTTTCCAGTGGCCCATAAAGACTGTGATTCTCGCTGAATTGCACCTTCTAGCTCAAGCATTGTTGGTGATACCCTAATATTTGAAGTTACTTCTGGAGAGACAAGAGAATTCAGGTGCACCTTTTCCATAAGATGTGGAAGCCTCTGAGAGATGTTCAATGGCAGCGTGCCATATAGGCATCTCTCCTCCTATTTCTGTACCAGGTCATAGAAGCTTCAAGATGATTTTGGACCAACCTGAGGTGGCTCTGAAACAGGGTTCACAAGAATTACTACATTGACTGAACAACAGCAACTGTATGAAACTAAAAAAAATGGCTAGAATATGGAGAGAATCCAGAAATGAATAGATGTTATTTAGTAGGTTCAAACAAGTAACCTCTTTTCTAAATAAGATTTGCAATGCCCAGAAAATCAGCAAATAAGAAAGAATTGTGCATAATAAATGAGCTCGTAATCAAAGAAACTATGTGATAATAGGTCCAAGATGTAGGACAAGACAGAACAGTATCTAAGGTGCACTCCGTACCAAGGATTGAAGAATCAGCAATATGGTGGCGATACACGCAGCATTGTGGCAGAGAATTGAATTCTACATGGAAGATAAAGAATGTCCTAATTACATTGACCAATGGGCATAGAATCCTTCTGTAAACAAGCCCCCTAAATATGAAAAGAAATTAAATCATGAAAGATCCTATCGACATCTAAAACTTATCCTACTTATATCATTAATTACTAGGAAGTGGCTATTCTTCAGAAATTGTGTTTTTCCTTGCTTCCTAGCTATCTGTACTTCAAGAATTGCTTGAAAACTTAAAACTGTTGTCTTGAATGACGGAGTCTTCAAAATAGCAGATTGACCAACCTTATAAAAATAACATCTTTGCATCAGCAACAAATGCAGTTGCTCCTAATTTATCGAGAACTTGCAAGATTCATGACTTTGGAATGATAATTTCATCTACTTATGGATTAAAAATATTCTGCCCAATCAATCCAATGTTCTCTGCATCTATATAAAGGCTCAATAACCATTACTAAAACTGAATTAAAAAGGCCTTAGAGAGAGAGAAATAGAAGCAGAAATTCAATGATCCAAAATCTTCATTAACAAAGACAAAGATTCAGTACGATTACACAAAGAATAGGTAATAGAGGATCAAGGTTCTATCCTCCAATAAATCAAGATTGACTACATTCACCTGAAAAACATATAGATAAGATTTTACATCAATGGTCAATCAATTTCTTCTTTTCCTTTATTGGGCATTTAGATATTGTTGAATGTCTGGTTTCAAAAGAATAATGTGGCATGTACATTGAACAAGAAACAGCCAAACCAAATTCTGGGATTCCAAAAATGACAAGCAAGAACACGAAATCTCCTGCTTGTTCAAATATTGACGGAGGGAAAAAACCAAGACATTACAAATTAAGTGTAAGTACCAGATTCTTGATCCTTTAAAGGGTTCTTCGAATCACAAACGTTTGAATCCGAGACATCTGACTCTTTGATCTTGTCATTCTCTGCATGTAATAACTGCAATATGTATGGGAAGGTGGTGTTGGAGGAGAAGTGAAGAGAGTAGCAATGGTAATTGGTAACTACTAAGAGTACTTACAAACAAAACTGGGTTCAGTTGGCATTGTCAAACGTGGAAAGTGATGATTCAGTTTTGATTGGTTCTCAGTTGTCCTTGCAACTTGCAAGATGCACGGAATATGGGATCCCGCTTCCCAAGTCAAAATCCCTTTAGTCAAAACTCAAAATTCCCTTTGGGCTTTCACCTGTTCTGCTCTTCGAATTGTTCAGTCTTGCTATTTATTTATTTGCCCTGTTGGTTTAGCAAACAGCAATAACGCTACCGTTTATATTAGGATTAAACCCCTGGATTTTATTACCAGTTGCACTTTACCGCCCTTAACTCAACAAATAGACACTTTGCCTCCCCGCTTTATGTTTTAAAACAAGGGTGCCCTTTTTATATTATTTTATTTTATTTTTTTGCCCTTTTTCTATTTGGCCATTTTCTTTATATTTTTAAAATTTTCTTTCTTGTCTCATGTAATCAACTACTTTCTTCTCTTTACTATTGTTATCTATGTATTAATTTTAATCTTCTTAAACTCGCAAGATTGAGATATTAGAACTAAACTTGGAAAGGTTTAAAACTCTTATAGATCACTACTAGTACATTATTATTGTATTTGAATGAGGAAGCCACAACTAGGACCAAGATTTTAATCTTTTGGCAATGGGATAAACTCTGACAGCTTTCCCTTAATTATTGGGCCAACATCGGTGATTCTTTTAGTTACCCAATTATGCCTAGCAAGAGCAAAATGTCTTAATAAAAACCAATAAAATCATGAAGCAAAACACAACATTAATGCTTTGAAAACCCTTAATCACCTTTGCATATCACATAGAAAGAATTTTAAACTCAGAGAAATTAAAAAATACAAGATTAATTTCTATATCATATATACTTTATGGTCTATTTGACGTGTGTTTTTTTTTTTTTAATTTGTCTAAAACTGTACCGTAACTTATTGTAATCATCTTAGAAAAATTTATATTTGTCCAAAATCCCAAAAAATTCTCGTGGAAGGGGAAACATGTGCATTTTTTTTTTGGGTATTTGGGTTTTTTTTTAAATTTTTATAAAATTTAAGGTGTTTTAACAAGTTATGGTAAATTATAACAAAATAGTGTCTTCCTAGGGTTGATCTAAAACTCACCATCCAAACAAACCTTGGTTTTTCGTCACATTTGGTAATATACTGTGTACCAAAACTTGAAAAGTTTACCTTAGCTCACCACGAGGTAGACTTAGGACATTGTTGTGTAGCTTTGCGGCAAACAATATGAATATGATGGAGGAATGAAGATTCCAACGGATTCTGTTTAGTCTTGGTAAAAATTACCTTTCAGATTCTAAATCATTCCTCGAGGCTCGGCCCAGAGAAGTAACATGATGGTTCAAGACCGACTCTAATGTTTAACTATTTCTCAATGGGAAGATAGAGGTTGATTGTTAAAAGGAGGACTACGACAAATGGCAATACAAAAAAAAAAAAATTTCTATTAATACTTTAGTACGGGCATTCTCCATATTATTTACCCGATATCCAGTCAGTGAACTACAAATACATTAGTGAAGGCTGAAGAGGTGATTTTTGGTGGATAGCTGAATCGACCTAAATCAGTCCTCTCTTAGGTGAAGTGCGAGGGATCTGCTTATCCGAAGTAAATGGCGGGGCTTCTCCTCTAAGATCACTCCGACGATCAAATTAGTATATTGAAAGGATAAACAGTAATGAACAGTGAAAAGGCAATAACCTGCTTACTTGTTGGGAGTGAATGGGGGGGGTATTTATAGGGCAGGAATGAAGAACAGGACAGTGGGCTGATGTTAGCGGGACCCACGTCCTGGCTATTACGGCTCTGACCCATATCAGGGGGTCTAACTTTGACACTATAGCAGCCTAGACATGCTGACGGGAGGTTCTGTACAATAGTCATTTAAGGGTTTCAGGTGCTTTTCAGATAAAGCACTGATCCCGTATTGTATCAGGTAAACTGGCCTCATCGGCGTGCAGGCGAAGTGAAAGGCCTAAGGTGCGGAAATCATCCATGCCGTAGACCAGAGATGCAGGCCGAACCCAGGGGGATGTCCAAGGGACATCACTTCGGCCTGTATGACGAACGAGGTGGAGAGGACCTCGGCCATGGCTGTGGCCGAGGTGAGCATCTTCAAAGGCGTTGAAGAGTTAGGTGTTGTTTGATAACTAAATTCAATACTTAAATTTAATAGATTTAAATCTTAATAGTTTAATAATTAAAAATTGAACATCTGAGTTAATTAAGTAACGTTGAATTTTTTAGACAAAACTTGTTCCAAAAAATAGGCGATAAACTATTCATTTATTATTGAATGTGATATATACTCAAATGTATTAGATTTAACACTTAACAATTCAATAATTTAATGAATTCAGATTTTCAGATTTCAATTTTCAAACTTCAGTTTTATCAAACGTACCCTTATTTTAAATGGAAATCATTCAAAACATTTTTTATATTTTATCAAATGAAATTTTTTATTATTTATTTTTAAAATGTTAACTTTACATCCTTTACATATTTAAATGAGCAAAGTTTAGTCTCAATTTAAGTTTTCTATCACTATTTAGTTTCAAATCACTATGTGACCCACATGCAATTATTTTTTATGTATAAAAAGGTCAAATCTTACTTTTTTTAATGGCAAAAATGAATATAGATTGAATTAGATTTCACTTTTTTTTACAGGAAAAAATGAATATGATTCAGATTAGATCTTACTTTTTAAGGACAAAATGAATATGAATAGGACCATTTGTTTAACTACAAGTGGGATTTAACCTTTTTACCCCAAAAAACGATCATGTGCGTGTCACGTAATAAATTCAAGGTAAATTTTGGTCAAAAACATAAATTAGAACCAAAACTTACCAACTTGATTTTGTAAAAAATAAAAAGTTATTATTTTAAAAGTGAATGATGAAAAAATTCATTTGTCAAAATGTGAAAGATATTTTGAATAAATTTTCTTAGTTTAAATTAAGCCTCGGACATTTACCCATTGAGGCCTTTCACCATAATTGTCTTGAGTTAATCTAAATCTGCATAATTAGTGCATTTGGTAATCTAATCTAATCTAAAAGAAAAAAATAGAAAAAAAACGACAACAAACAAATTTTTTAAAATGAAATTGAAAATGAAAAAACAGAAGAATGAACCAAACCCAAGCCCCTCTCCTAACCTCACAAATAAAAAAGGAAAATGTGAAAATGTGCTGTAAAGAGTGATTTGGGCAAATTACATATACCTTTCTCACGTGATCCTTATTTGTGGGTCCACGTGATCTTGGCCTTCATTAAAGAGCCGCGCAGCCAAATTAGGGGTACGGACAAGAAATATGGCGATCCTTGCTTGGCAACATCACGGACCCTTTTATAAATATCTGCGCCCTTTTAGCCACGTGGAGGAAGCCTCCACTTGCCCACTTGGGCCACTTGGCCTTCGCTTTTGTATAGTTTAAAGGGCATGCTTGGAATTTGGATGGGGTATTTTTTTGGACATTTAACCAAAATTTTATTATATTATTTTTTTAAAAATATATTGATATTTTATTCAAAATACCTTGTGAAGTTTTTTAAAATATCAATATATATTCTGTATCCAACTTGTGAAGGTATATATATTTTTATTCAAAAATATATTGATATTTTATTAGTACAACTTGTGAAGTTTTTACGGTGTCACTGTAAATGATGGCGATTTATCAAAGCTTTATATTTCTAAGACACCGAGTGCCTAACTGACCGAAAGATGTGCCTAAAAAATTTTGTCAAGTGAAATAATGAATGTAGATTTATTATTTGACAACAAAATCTAGAAATAGTAAATAAAAAAGCTAATTCAAAAAAATCAAACAAAAATGTTAAATCAAACAACTATCCATAAGCAGTTATGTTTAAGTAATAAATATATATATATTTTTTATTGGTTTTGTGATGTTAGTAGTTGAGTTGAAGGGATTAGTGGTGAGAAGTTGTTTGAAAAGTAAAAAAAGAATTTTAAAAAGTGATAACAGATTATTTACACTAAATCACCTGCTCTTGCTTTGTTATTGTAGAGATATTTCATTTAAACGCTTTCTCTACTTAATTAGTGGGGATTGACATTATTTGAATTGAAATAGCAGAAACAAAATTAGTGGGGATTGTATCAGGGGATAAAAGAAAATTAAAGTTAATTTATAGTTTTTATGGTATGACAAGAGTATTTAATTTGGTTTTCTTAACATGGAAGTAAGGCTATTTTTTGTTCTTTTTTTTTTTTATTTTGAGGCTTTATGGTTGAAAGCATAACAGTTATCCATTTGTGTCCTTTGATAAAAAAAAAAAAAAAAATCTAATCTCGTCCAAGTTGAGATTTTAAAATCCTTAAGAATGTCAGGTGAAGTTTTCCAAATTATCCCTAACTTCGAAAAAGAAATCGGGGACTTTAGGTTTATTTACCGTTCTTGCTTTCCGTCAAGAAAATGTTAGATAAAAAAAAATCGAAAAAGAAAGAGGATCTTAGGAGAAAAGAGGCCAAATGTAGGATCCACGCCAGTCACAGGTTTCCTTTACTTGGTCCAAAAAGTGACACTTCTATTCGCCACGTTAACTAAGGCAGAACCGCTACCCTTCTGTTTCTTTTGTTTTGTTTGGTGGCAACAATTTGTATACTCTTACAACATAGGAGGAGGAGGAGGAGCGAAGCAACAAAGAACCCTCCTTTCAAATCCAACAGTTGAATTACTGTATTCTCCGAATTTTTTAAAAAATGAGAAGCACAATGCTCTCATTTACACGAAGTGGGATTTAAACTCTGATCTCTCTATTGGGAATTATAATGGATTAGAAATTTGGTAACATAAATATCTATGAGAGAGTATAAAGAGTTTAAGTTTGTACGATTCACAAGTATGTATATTGTGTACGTACCAAGAATCATGCTTGCAATTGTATATTATAGTTGCACCTTTGGTAAAATTCAACAAAAGAAACAACACATTATGAGAAAAAAGTTATGCAAAAGCTTAAATATATAGACAAGATTTTCATCTTTGTACCAAACATTTGATTCTCAAATGGTCGCCTGCAGTCCAAAGAGGTAATTTTGCAGTTGTGCATGCATGTTTTGATAAAAAAAAAAAAAAAACATAAAGTTGAATTTCTTTTGCGTGATCAAATTTCTATTTTTTTTTTTGGATTAATTGGTTTTTGGGCTTTGTTTACTGAAAAAGTAAAATACAATCCTAGCCTAAAAGTTTTAAAAAAGATACTTCTGTGAACTGAAATTTATATATGTACTTGCTGTCGTATTTGGACAGCAAGAGTTGTGGCGTTTTAGGTTCATGAACAACAAAAAAAAAAAAGGGTTGAAGAAAAGCATTTTAGTCCAGTGCAATATTAGAGCAAATTACCCGAATAGCTATCCAACTTTTCGAAGAGTATAGTTTTAATCACTCAACTTTGAATTGAAGAGTAAGTATTTATTCACTGAATTATCAAAAGTATAAAAATTTAACCTATTTCACTGTTTCTACCATTAAATCTGTCATATTTGGTCTTGTCAGGTGACTTGTGCAGCCCTTAGATTTAATAGACTCAATGATGGAAATAGATGAAACGATTCAAAATTTATATTTTTGATAGTTTAGTGAATAAATATGTATTTTTAAAAGTTAAACGATTAAAACTCTGTTATTCAAAAAGTTTACCCCCACAATTATTACCATATGCTATTAGGTTTCGTATACGAAATAAACTTTGTTAAGTATTTAGGGCATCAAATTCAGCAATTTCCACACATAACAGCTTATACGTCATCAACTAAAGTGGGAAAACATTCCGACAAATTTCCCCGCCTTCAAGCTAGGCTTTTTGCTATCAAGAGTTTGTCCAAAAGCATAAGCCGAAGACGTTTGATATGGAGATTCATGAACAGAACAAAGCACTAAAGCCAATAAAGCATAGCTGCCGGATGGTGCGTAGTGCACCCGTCTTGTTCGATGGTGATTCTGTCTCCATCGATTCTTCGTAGGCTCAATTGGATCTCTTCCTAGTCAGAGTAAGAGTAGGAATAGAGATGACAATTGACAAAAAAAAAAAAAAAAAACAATAAATCCCAGCTGAAAAAAGCCAAAAAAATTGTTACTAATAAAAAAATAACAAACCTCCAAAGATAGCCACAAATTCAAGTTCAAAATCACTTCCTTTAGCATATTTTTGTCTTGTTACACAATACATTAAATATTATCAACTTTTGTGGTCGATACTCAAAGGTACATAATTCCAAAATAGGACATTGTTTCTTTCTTCTTTTTTTCTTAATTTTTTTTCTTGATAATGGCGAAGTTTTTTAGGCGATCAATTCTTCTAAATTGCAAGTTGTATGTTCGTGTTCCTTAATTATGCCGGTGATCATCAAGACGCCCAGCAGTAAAATTTGAGAATAAAAACCTTATAATTTGATAGCAACGTTTTGTTAACGGATCTGATCTAACAGTCAAGTAGGTGCTAGCTAGTAGGAGAACATGAACAATATGATCTATATGGAGTCTGGCCTTTAACGGACTCCCTCATAATCCACTAGAAAAAAGTTGTACATCATTCATTGTTAGATAAATTATGCTTTACCGTCTTGTCTTGTGATTTAATGCTTTTCTTTATAACCTTCGCTAATTTTAAAAGTTATACTTTGAGGAGCCGAATTTCATATACGTACTCTATGGTTAATTTAAATATTTTTTAAATTTTCAAGGAGGTAAAAATTTTGTTTATAAAGAATATTATTGAAAACTTTCAAACGATTATTGGACAAGAACATATTTTGTAAAACTTAGGGCGATGCCCCCTCTCTATCCCGTTATGTCTGTTTTTGGTTTGGACTAAAGCGTTCAAAGCGACAGAAAATGTTCTTTATAATGGAGTTGTCTAAAATGCAAAAAAAAAAAAAAAATGCTAGTTTAGAAGCTAAAATTATCTGAAATGACCAATATATATATATATATATATATATATATATATATATATATATATATATATATATATATATATATATATAATTGTATTCCTATGATTTAATACTTTTTCACATAACCCTTACAATCTATACATAGCTCCCTTTGTGGTTAACAAATAATTTTTGTCTTGACATTTAGTTATTTTTGATACTTTAGTTAGCTCCATTGCGGAGGACAAGTTCGGTCTGTTTGATACTTTAGTTTGAATAATGAGAGAGAAGATTACGAGACTACAATTTCTATTTTTACATAGCTACCCATCATTCATGTCCCCTGTATAAATTTGGTCTTGGCTGCCCCAAAAGTTCATGTCACGCCCCAAGAAATCGAATTTGAAATTAGACCTCCAAATCAATAATGCATCACAATCCCTTTCCAAGTCATCAAGAAAGTAACCAAAACTCCAAAGCACTGCTAAAGATGATGAACCAATATCACGCCCACGATGATCTCTTCCCAAACCGGTGCACTTCAAGCCTAGTCCAAGAAATAGACGCACCGCTTTCTCTGGTCTGGTCTTTGGTCCGTCAATTCGACAACCCACAAGCCTACAAGCGGTTCATCAAGAACTGCACCATGATAGCCGGTGACGGCGGCATCGGAAGCGTCCGGGAGGTCATGGTCGTGTCAGGTTTGCCGGCTGAAACAAGCAGGGAAAGACTAGATAAACTGGATGATGACTTGCATGTTATGGAGTTCAGCATAATTGGCGGCGATCACAGGCTCGTGAATTATCAGTCCACAACTACGTTGCATGAGGATGATGGGGGAAGGAGCGATCAGACGGTGGTGATTGAATCTTACGTTGTGGATATTCCACCGGACAGTAGTGAGATGGATACGTGCTTGTTTGCTGACACCATAGTTGCCTGTAACCTGAGGTCTTTGGCTAAAATCAGTGAGAAAATGGCACGGAAAGTTCAAGTTCCTCCAGCTGCATGACTCTTCAAGCTTTTGAATTTTCCTATTTCTCCTTTTCTATTTTGTTGGCTGGACTTTTTCTAGTCATTTGGATTCCAGTGTTTTCTTTTTTTTGGGTTTTTTGTGCTTGTTTTAATTAGATCTCGTAAGAATTAATTAACGCAACTCAAAGTTACTTTTTCATTTAGTTTTTTTTTTTTTGGTTTATTGAATGTTTGGTAGAGATTTTGCAGATATTAGTGATCAACATTTAGCTTGCTTACAAAATCTTGGGTTGGGCATTTGGCAAAAAAAAAAAAAAAAAATTGATGCATTTAGCCAAAGGAAAATGATGATCCCGCGGAATCTCACATTAAAAATTGATTCACTTCTTATTTTTTAATTATTGCTATGTTTTTGTTTATCGCATTTTTTAGGTGAACTGATAATGAAATGGGCAGCAGAAGCAGGGAATATTCCGCATGACGTGTCCAAGATGGAGGCGGATGATAGATTCGGTCTACAGCGCCCAAGTTTTTTTTTTTTTTTCTTTAAATGGAAGGTTTTGAACTCAGACCTCTTGCTTAGAATTCTTTCTAGGATCCAAGGTTATAAAATTGTATTCTTGATTTTTTGGCTTTTTATCTTAATTTTTTTAGTTATTAGTAGGACTACAGCAAAAGGAGAAAAAAAAATAATATAATTTTATTTTTCTCAACAATAATATAACCAAAGTTATGGCAATAGTTGTTGAGGCAACCCCCAAGACGATGAATACAAGTTGGAGTACTTTTCTTCTACTTGAGTTGTGATTTGTAATTGTATGACATGGTGGAAGATCCAACCTTTGTGCACCACAAAGTGCCTCATTGAACATGAAGGATTCACCTGTGAAATTGGTGAAAGGACCATTTGAAGGAACTTCACCACTCAAACCATTAAAGGAAACATTCCAGTACTTGAGAGTCTGAAGTGCCTCCAAAGACTTGGGAATCAAGAGTAAATTTTTAAATAGTTATGAAAAAAAATTGTTCTACAAGAGAGGTTGTTTTTAGGGCTGATTCTAGAAGTAGAATCTTGCATTTGTCAAATGTGAGTTTAAGAACTTCGCATTTGATAAATGCGAGGTTCATGTTCCTGAAAAAAATGATAAAAATTTTTTGTTTTTTTAAAAAAGAAGTGCACAAAGCTCGCATTTAACAAATGCAAGCTTGGTTAACTACTTTCCCAACTAAGCCGCCCATCTTCGAAACAAAGGAGCAGGTTCTAACCCCCAAAAAAACCTAAGGTAATTTGGATTTGGGAATACCAAAATTATTCCCGTTTTTTAGGCCAATACCAAAATTCAAACCGCTACAAACATAGCATCCATCATCAGGTTTCAAACATCCGAGGAAGTTCTAGATTTGTTTCCAAAAGCTGCAAAAACTCACTCCGTCTCCATAAAAGTATGTTGTCGCCGGAAAGCTTCAAAAAGTCGGCGGAAAGCTTCAAAGCCGGAAAAGTAGCTGGAGGGTGAGTTTAGGGACTATCTTGCTATGTCCTTTTGTTTAGGGTGAGTTTAAATTTTAATAAACCAGTAAAAAAAAATGAACCGTCAATTTGCATTGTCTATATCAATTGTGAGGTGCCAGACTGTCCTCGCATCTGGTTTTCTTTTTTTTTTTTTGGATTTTGTGGGCCGAAAATTTAAAGTGACTTCCCATTCAGCAAATGCGAGCTCTTGACCCTTGGACGGAATTCTATACTCAAAACGGCCCCTTTGCAGAGACTTTTTAAAGTTCATCGTCATTTTGGAAATTTCTCTGGGAATCAAACCAGAGAGAAGGTTATGATATAGATCTAAAAGTTCTAAGCGTAACACTTTACCAACTGACTCGGGAATAGGTCCTGTCAGCTGATTATGTGCCAAAGAAAGATTGAACAAGTTTTGTAAATCTCCAATTGAACCTGGAATATTATTTGACAATTGATTGACTGATAAATCTAGAACAGCAGTACCTTTGAGATTTCCAATAGCTGGAGGTACAAAACCATGCAAGGAATTTGAGGAAAGGTTAAGGACAAAGAGATCTTTCAATTTCCACGAGCTTGTAGGTATATTGGAAGACAATGCATTGGATAAATCTCTCGTAGGGACGTGACATTGCCTAAGCAATTTGGAACTGAACCCCGTAATTGCTGCTCAACTCCATGATTCCCAAGTTTCTGTAATTTACAGAGACTGATGGGGACGGACACTCCCGTTCTCTTTGTATTGTACGTGGCTCAAAGATAATCGTTGAAGCTTCTGCAAATTGTCGAA
The DNA here is from genome assembly GCF_036785885.1 of Coffea arabica. Classification (NCBI taxonomy): domain Eukaryota; kingdom Viridiplantae; phylum Streptophyta; class Magnoliopsida; order Gentianales; family Rubiaceae; genus Coffea; species Coffea arabica. The sequence goes on from NC_092312.1 coordinate 13,706,263, forward strand.
TGAGCTTGGAAGAAATCCAGTCAACTCATTCTGAGACAATTTGCCAATGAATTTAGTCATTTAGTACACATCACATACAATGAAAATTATGAAATCCAACCAATGGTTAAAAGTAAGATGTTATGATGTAGCACTAGTTGAATATAACACGATCCAGTATCATACCATTCCGGAAAAATCATTCAAAGTTAGACTGATTTTCAAAATTAATGGTCCTTTCCATTCAGTGAAATTTATTCCATTCTGCTGAAATATCAAGAATCCATTCTTTTCAGAGTGCCTTCATCCTCATCCCTCCCGCAGTGTATGAAAAGTTGAAAACCTCAGTACAAAAATTAGGTCAAAATTCGGATAGACCAGCTATTAAAAAAATTTAATAGTTCAGATTGTGCCACGTCACTTGATGAAATGACGTGACATAATCTCAAACGCGATCCCAAAAATTTTCCGATTTTACATAAAGTGCTTCCTAGTTGGGGTAGGAAGACTAAAAAGGCTCTGTTTTGAAACTCGGACTGAACCGGCCCGTCGAACCGGGAACTGGCCAGGTAGCTGGTCCGAGTCGTATTAAAAAACCGAAAATTTAAAACTCGGTCAAAGCCGGTCAAAAACCGGGTTTGACCGGAAAAAATCGGTTTTTCCGGTTCAACAGTAATTTTTTTTTTAAAAAAATTCAAACTTTATAATATTATGTTTTGACCCCCTAAATTGTTAAAACTTATCGATATACCTCAAATATTTGATACTTTATAAATATTGTCCTAAAATTTGATGTTATTTTTCAATTAAACTCATAATTTTAATTCTAAACTTGTTAATATTTATTAAATAATATAAATTGCTACTTAATTGTTCTAATTTCTTTATATTTTCTTGTTAAATATATTTGAAACATCAAATATATATGAATATACCTTTATTAATATCAATATATTATTAGATATTATAAATATAATATTTTAATTTTTAAATAATTTTTATTTATGACGTCATCCGGTTCGATCCCTATCGACCTCCGGTCGAACCTATTGACCCCTGACCCCTGACCTTGGCCGAGTCGCTATCCGGTCCGATTCTGAAAACACAGTAAAAAGGCCCACATAACGGTCAAAGGTGATGAGAAAGTTGTTCACATTGATATGGGATTATGGAACAAACGGTCACCGTGGACTTGCAACCAAACAGTTTTAATTCGTTCGGATTGGTAGGTATGCCCCATAAGGGAGCTACCATTACTATGCTGTTTGGTCAGGAGATTATTTGAGAAAAATTATCCAAAATAATATGATAGTACTTTTTATATTTCTCTTAATATGATGTATATTCAATAAAAATATTATTGATAATATAAAATGTTGATTGAAAAATATATTTATGATACAAATTAAATAATATTTAAAAAAAAAAGTTATATTTGAACAAACCAAAGGTGGGGCAAAAGATTTTTGACAGATTTATGGAATTGGAACTAATCCGTATACTGTATATTTCTGGGGGCAAAAGATAAAAAAATAATATTAATATTAAGCCATGGTTCAAAGACTTTTTTCTTCTGAAAGGCTATGAACATACAAGCCAAAATTATTTCTTCTTTAATAAGATTATCAAGACAATCATCCCACCAGAAAAGGAAGCTATACGCTTGAATTGGGGTTTCAACAAACACACGTGCACGAGCAGAGCGGACTTGTGGAGTTTAATATTTCTGACTGGTGGGTGAAGTATATTACTTCATCCTTGCACAATAATGGACTATAAATATCAGAAATCATGGATAGGGAAAATGCAGATGACAACAATGACCCATGCTTCCCTTCTTTTGCTAGTTCTTTTCTTGGTTTTGGTCACGTTTACAACCTTGAGCTCTAGTCTTCTTAATGATCAATACTCAATTATAGGCAAAAATGATGAAGAGTTTCTTTCAGAGGAAAGGGTCGCTGAGATCTTCCAAGAATGGAAGGAAAAGCATGGAAAAGTGTACAAACATGTACAGGAGGCAGAGAAGAGGTTCCAGAATTTCAGAAAAAATTTGAAGTATATAGTGGAGAAGAACTCAATGAGGCAATCGAACTCAGGGCATGTTGTGGGGTTGAACAAATTTGCTGATATGAGTAACGAGGAGTTCAAGAAGGTGTATATTTCAAAGATCAAGGATGGGAAGAGGATAACAGATCAAAGAGGTGAGTTTAATATTGCTTTGAGAAAGTCCAAGGCAGCCTCTTGTGAAGCTCCTACATCTTTGGACTGGAGGAAGCATGGGGTTGTGACTGGCGTTAAGGACCAGGGAGGGTGTGGTAAGTTTCTTTATACCTTTGGTCAAAGTCATTTGGTTCATTATTTTCTCTTGATAGTACAAAGTTAGTCAAATTTGTTACCCAAAACTAGTCAGGACTAATGATAATTGATGGTAGTCTTGAAGATTTGAGGTCAAATTTCACCCTTGTAATTTGTGGAAATTGTTTTCTTGCCGAATTCAAAGAAGTCCTGCTGCTGTTGCTGTCACAGGATGGATCTAGCATGATTGGACGGAATATCTATATATGGAAACTAGGACTCTTTATGGGGGTAATTTTTTCACCAAATTGTTAATAATATTTGTCTAAGTTATAGTATCTCATTGCCAATTAATTCCTTGAGCAAGTACTTACAATTATGAGTGGATGAATGATTTAAGAATAACCCATATCGATAACTAAGATTCCGTGAAGCTTGCAAATTAAAGCAGTTGCACAAACAAAGAAGGAAATGGACTTTTGTTAATATTGACAATGTGCAATATTAGGTACGAATTTGCTGTCTCCCTCTGTATTCTTGTCCTTTTTGTTGTCTGATAGCAAAAGGCAGATTAATTTCATTAATTACAAAGCCAAATCCGCAACAAGTATCCAATAGACACAAATAGTTGGTGAGAAGTAAATTTCACAACTGGAGATAGAATATATATATATATATATATATATATATATATATATATTTGGTATACTTTCCAATTGCTAGAGATATTTTGTTACAGTCTCTACAATTAGAAGACAATTTGATGTACGTGACATAAATACAAGTAGTCAGAATCATAATCTAAAGACAACATAATCTCTTCTGTCAAGCAATTCCATTTTTGATAGTCAGACACTTAAATTTTGTTAATCAAATTGCTGGAAATTGTCCAGTGACAATGTATGGGGGAGAGTTCCAAAAGGATTCTGGCTTACTATTGGTTTTCCAGCCTCCTGACACAGTGAACATGAATAATATGTTTACAATCTCCATTGATCTCCTCTGGGCGGCCAATTATTGAGAAGTCCTCCATCTGGTTCTGCAAGTGATGAATGATTGAGATGGCATCACCTTCCACACTTTATTTGGAAGATATACCGTTTCTCTTGCAGCTACAGCTTCAGCCACCTCTTACTAGACTAAATTAAACGTGCTCTCATTTGCTTCCCTCTTTACTACTTAATGACCAAATTTTTGTGATGTTAATGGACAAAATTGGTGTCTTTTCAATCCATGAGGCAACTGCAGAAAGAATAAACCTGTGGAACTTGATGATAATCGAAAATTATTACTAATAACCAAAATTACTACTAACTTATCTTGTTCTCAAGTAATTATTAGAAACTAGCCACATGCTGATGATAATTAATTACAAAGCAAACTATTTTCAACCCTGTTTTGCAATCAGTTGTATTGAAATCTCAATATTCCTCCACTAATGCTCGGAGATATGGAAAGTAAACGCATCCCTGTTGTGTACAGGAAGTTGTTGGTCATTTTCTACGACTGGAGCCATAGAAGGAATAAATGCACTAGTCACAGGAGACCTCATTAGCCTGTCAGAGCAAGAACTCGTGGACTGTGATTCAACCAATGATGGCTGTGAAGGTGGATATATGGACTATGCTTTTGAGTGGGTGATCAGCAATGGAGGGATTGATACTGAATCTGATTATCCATACACTGGCATAGATGGCACCTGCAACATCACTAAGGTATGCTGTCTCTCTCTTGCCAATCTGTTACTGGTTATCAAACTTAAGAGTTCAGTAATTGTTCATTTATCCTTGTTTCTGTATCTTTGTTAGATTATCTACCATCAATGCTTGCTTACTATGAAACTGGTTATTCTTGATTAGGAGGAACGCAAGATTGTAACAATTGATGGCTACAAAGATGTGGCAGACGAAGAGAGTGCCCTGCTTTGTGCTGTCGTCCAGCAACCAATTAGTGTGGGCATAGATGGTTCTGCAATAGATTTTCAGCTGTATACCGGGGTACTTCCATTAGTCAAATCCATTCATACGTGCACAATTTTTAGTGAAAAATTCTTAGTATTTCCCGACGCTGAAAAATATCATGTTCTTGTTATCATAGGGGATATATGATGGAGAGTGCTCAGACAATCCAGATGATATAGATCATGCAGTTCTAATAGTTGGTTATGGTTCTCAAGGTGGTGAGGACTATTGGATCATAAAGAATTCATGGGGTACCTATTGGGGAATGGAGGGATATGCCTATATAAGAAGAAACACTAAGTTGAAAAACGGTGTTTGTGCAATCAATGCAATGGCTTCTTATCCAACCAAAGAATCCTCTTCTTCTCCATCTCCTTATCCCTCCCCTGCTGTTCCACCACCTCCACCAGTAAATCCACCGCCGCCACCACCGCCTTCTCCATCTCCTAGTGATTGTGGAGACTACTCTTACTGTCCACCAGATGAGACATGCTGCTGTCTGCTTGAATTATGCCACTTTTGCTTCGTGCAAGGTTGCTGTGATTACGAAAATGCTGTTTGCTGTACTGGCACAGATTATTGCTGTCCTAGTGACTATCCGATTTGCGATGTTGATGATGGCCTTTGTCTCAGGGTATGGTACCACCAAATTAATCTTTTTGCTTACGTATTAAACTTCAATCGTTGTATGGCTATTCTGACAATCTTACATCTTTTGACATTTGGTTTCTGCAGAACTTTGGAGACTTCGTGGGAGTGGCTGCAAAGAAGCGAACAATGGCTAAGCACAAATTTCCATGGAGTAAAACTCACGAAGTCAAGAAGCCTTACAAGCCTCTCCTATGGAAGAGGAATCAGTTAGCAGCAATGCGCTGAGAAGAAACATTGCATTAAATTTGGCATGGCATACGTATTTCTGCTATTTCTGGCGTTGGCATTTGAATCTTGGAGTATCACTTTGTAATTTTTCCGTCATAAAAAAAAAAAAGCATCACTATCTCCTTGCATGTAATGAAGATGATATCCATCTTGAGTGCAATAAATTTATGTTTTCTCATTCAAATTGGCTACTGCCAACTCCAATTAGTTCAAAGTTACTTCAATTCCCATTACATCAATATTACCATGGCTTGGATTTGTTAAATTTTCAGGAATTGCTAACATATTTTTTATTATAAGCCTAGGGGTTCTGCGTCCCATTGCAATCATATTTTTGTTCAAGGTAAAGTCCAGATATGTCGAGTTATATCTCTATTTAGATATTCTTAGAATTCTCATGATTCCTTTACGGTTTCCTTTTCATGTAAGCCTTTGAACCCTTCACGAAATCACCGACTTGAAGACGGTTTGGGAAGTGATAGCATGGTGACATAGTGTTGGGAAAGTAATCCCATATAGGAAACTGATATAAAACCGTAATCCGTAAGGAAACTGGAAAACAAGAATCGTGGTTGGTTGGTTGGTTTAAGGATTAGAGAAAGGAAACAAGACAACCTTTTCCAACAGGAAAAGGGGTAACTTCCCACTGCCTATATATATGAGATAAAAGGAAACGGCCGTCTTCTGTTCAACTCTATTCCATTGTATTCTGTTTTATTCAATACATCAGTAATTTCGCAAAAGATAATATAGCCATGAGTAAGCAAATTGATGAATCCTCCTGCCGGAGGGGGACGAAGAGGGACTTCAGCACTGCAATTTTAGAGAAGAAGAAGTCCGCGAATAGGCTTCTTGTGGACGAGGCAATCAACGATGACAATTCGGTTGTGGCTTTAAACCACGAAACTATGGAAAAGCTTCATCTTTTCCATGGAGATACCATCTTGATCAAGGGAAAGAAGAGAAGGGATACAGTCTGTATAGTCCTCGCTGATGAGAATTGCGAGGAACCAAAGATTCGAATGAACAAAGTTGTCAGGTCGAACCTCCGGGTTAGGCTTGGGGATGTTGTTTCGGTGCATCAATGTCCTGATGTCAAGTATGGTAAACGTGTGCACATACTTCCCATTGATGACACTGTTGAAGGGATTACCGGAAACCTTTTTGATGTTTATGTAAAACCGTACTTCTTGGAGACGTATCGTCCGGTCAGGAAGGGTGATCTTTTCCTTGCAAGAGGATTGATGAGAAGCGTTGAATTCAAGGTCATCGAAACTGACCCTCCTGAGTATTGCATTGTGGCGCCTGATACTGAGATCTTTTGCGAGGGTGAGCCGGTGAAGAGGGAGGATGAAGATCGCCTGGATGACGTTGGTTATGATGATGTTGGAGGAGTCCGTAGACAGATGGCTCAAATTCGTGAACTTGTGGAGTTGCCTCTGAGGCACCCACAGCTGTTTAAATCAATTGGTGTCAAGCCTCCAAAAGGCATTCTGCTTTATGGTCCTCCAGGATCAGGAAAGACCTTGATAGCCAGAGCTGTAGCTAATGAAACTGGTGCTTTCTTCTTTTGTATCAATGGACCTGAAATCATGTCAAAGCTGGCAGGAGAAAGTGAAAGCAATCTAAGGAAAGCATTCGAGGAAGCTGAGAAGAATGCCCCGTCTATCATATTTATTGATGAGATTGATTCAATTGCTCCCAAGCGGGAAAAGACGAATGGAGAAGTTGAGAAAAGAATTGTTTCTCAGCTTTTGACACTTATGGATGGGCTCAAGTCACGTGCCCATGTCATCGTTATGGGTGCAACTAACCGTCCAAATAGCATTGATCCTGCCCTTAGAAGGTTTGGGAGATTCGATAGGGAAATAGACATTGGTGTTCCAGATGAAGTTGGGCGGCTTGAGGTTCTTCGTATCCATACAAAGAACATGAAGTTGGCTGAAGATGTGAATTTGGAAAAGATTTCCAGCAATACTCATGGCTACGTTGGTGCTGACTTGGCCGCTTTGTGCACTGAGGCAGCACTCCAGTGTATCAGGGAAAAGATGGATGTAATAGATCTTGAAGATGAATCAATTGATGCCGAGATACTCAACTCGATGGCTGTCACCAACGAGCACTTCCAGACTGCGCTGGGGATGAGCAATCCCTCTGCTCTGCGAGAAACCTTGGTTGAAGTTCCAAACATTAACTGGGAGGATGTTGGAGGCCTTGAGAATGTGAAGCGTGAGCTTCAGGAGACTGTTCAATATCCAGTCGAGCACCCTGAGAAATTTGAGAAGTTTGGCATGTCACCATCAAAGGGAGTTCTTTTCTATGGTCCACCAGGTTGCGGGAAAACTTTGCTGGCCAAGGCTATAGCAAATGAGTGTCAAGCTAACTTCATCAGTATCAAGGGTCCTGAATTGCTTTCCATGTGGTTTGGAGAGGCTGAGGCTAATGTCAGAGATATATTCGACAAGGCTCGCCAATCTGCTCCTTGTGTCCTCTTCTTTGATGAATTGGATTCAATTGCTGTCCAGAGAGGAAGTCAGGCAGGAGATTCTGGGGCCGCTGACAGAGTTTTAAATCAACTTCTAACTGAGATGGATGGGATGAACGCAAAGAAAACTGTCTTCATTATTGGGGCCACAAACAGACCTGACATTATTGATCCTGCTCTTTTGAGACCTGGCCGTCTTGATCAATTGATATACATCCCTCTCCCTGATGAAGAATCTCGACATCAGATTTTCAAAGCATGCCTCAGGAAATCGCCTGTTTCTAGGCAAGTAGACTTGAGGACTCTAGCAAAGTATACTGAAGGCTTTAGTGGTGCTGATATTACTGAGATATGCCAACGTGCGTGCAAATATGCAATCAGAGAGAACATTGAGAAGGATATCGAGAAGGAGAGGAAGAGGAGAGATAATCCTGACGCGATGGAAGAAGACATCAAGGACGAAGCTTCTGAAATCACAGCTGGTCACTTTGAAGAATCAATGAAGTATGCTCGTAGGAGTGTCAGTGATGCTGACATAAAAAAATATCAGAAATTTGCTCAAACATTGCAGCAGTCTAGAGGATTTGGTACTGAATTTCGCTTCTCTGAGTCCAGTGGCCCGGCTCTAGGATCTGATGCTTACGCAACATCTGCTGGTGGTGCTGCCGAAGATGAGCTATATGCTTAGGCTGTCTTTGTTTATAACATGTTAGCTTGAATGTCTAAGTACCTATTTTGGCTCAATTGTCGGTTTGATTTTCCCCTGTAAAATAGGATAAAGAGATTAGACTGTCCTTGTTTTTCTGCATCTTTAAAGTACTTCAATAATAACAATCTCTTTGCAATAGTCCTTCCTATTAGAAGCTAAGCAGTGTCAGTCATCTGCAATTTTTATCTTATTCAATACAGCCCTCTCTTCCACAGTGCACTTTCTGCTGTTTTTGCATAGCATTACAAAATTGATGCCTTTCATGGTCGGAGAAGTCACGATTAATACAGAACAATAAGCCTACAAGCAGATGATCCTCCAACTAGTGTCCATCATGGTGACTGATAAAAGCCCTTTTCAGAAAACTACCAGGATGCCCAATGACCCAACACTTCTTGTTACTAGTGACTCTTTCCTCCACTTTGCCTGCCCTGCAGTGGCCTTTCACCATGTACAGTGGCATATCCAGCGGAAAAATCAGCAATAATGAAACTGATGCAAAGCGCCCTTGAAAAAAGCATTATACATTAGCATAGTTTCACTTAAAATTTGTTGTGTAAATACTTCTTCTTTCCAACATAATTTTCTGAGCTGAGAAAGAATCCTGTAAAGCTGCAAAAGCCCAAGTGAAAATTATTATTTCCAAAGCAAACAAATAACATCAGAAACACAATTTACAATCAAAAGCAAGCAGTGGAAACGATTAATTAAAAGGCAATAAAAAGACAAGTGATTGCGTAAATGCATGATGCTGGGCGATCGAATGCTTGCAGTTTTGAGGCATGCAACGAATCCCCTCATTGACGAAGAATCCGGGAACTTTGATGGAGATTTTCTTAACGCGCTCATAATCCAATTCTTGAATGCAGACCAAATATTCGAGAAACTGCCTGTAAGAAATTACCCCGTGAGAGACTGAGAGCTGAAGCAGTTTCATGATTCATGAGTTTTCAGGAACACGTGGCTCAAATTATAGAAGGCTAGCAGCTAGGTGGCTGAGGCGAAAGACATAAAATGGAAAGTGGAGCTGCTGAAGTTTTACTGTTTTACCTTCCTATACCTACACTATTTAGAAATTACAGTCTCCTAAGTCCTCAAAGATTTCTTTTGAAACATATTAGCCCTCAATATCTCTTCTACAACAATCTAATACCCCGCATTTTCATTGGAAGTAATGATCGGAGGTGATATATAAATATGAATAACACAATTATATACATTAATAGAGTGTATTTGTGTGTGTGTCTATGTATATATGTATATGTATATGTGTTATCTAATAATCATTTTAACTATGAGAAAATTGGTTGTTTGGATTGCAAATTTTCAAGTGTTTTTCGGAAAAAATTACTGTGATATTTTTATAGAATGCAATGTATGTGAGGTAAAAAAGTAATTGAAAATGTGTAAAAGAAATATTCATGAAAAATGTAAAACTCAAACAGGTTTTGTTCAAGAATTTTCTGAAAAATAACATTAAAAATTTTTTAAGTAATATGGCCATGTAAAATCTAATTGTTCTCATCCAATAATTTTCTTTTCATTTTGGGAAAGTCTACAGCACTCTGATTGTTCAAAGTTTATACTTGAATTTTGTTCATAGCCTAAGACTTAGACTCAAAAACTATAAAAAAAAAATTTATAAATAATTTAAGGAATTTTTAAAGATACTAGTAGCATCACGAATACTGCAACTTTGAAACATGTATAATACTCTTGGTTTTCCATCAATGTATACTGTCAATTGGACAAATAAAATAGAAAAAATCGTGAAAAGATGTTCCAACAACCCAAAACCCATAGGCTGTAAGCCAAAATAAAAGGAACTTTGACAAAGAAATGCGCCTTCTATATTACTCGTTGTTATTAAAATTCATTATTGAAGCATCCACTAACTAAATCTAGTTCTTCGTATTGGCATTTATTTCTAACTTTGCAAATGGAAGCGAAAGGGAAAAAGGAGAAGAACGAGAGTAAGGGAGTAGATAAGATTGGAGATGGGTTTAAGAATATCTTTTTTGTTTTAAATTTAAAAGTACAAATTCTTTTTCCATCTTAAATAGAGACAACGTTGGTGTAATGTTATTTAGAGTCTATTTAATAACCTAATTTAGTATTTGAATTTAATGAATTCATAGTTTAATATGTTCAAATGCATTTGATAATAAAAAAATGAACATCTGAATTAATTAAATGACACTGAATTTTTTGGGCAAAATTTGCTTCTAAAAATAATCGATAAACTATTTACTTATCACTTAATGTGATATATTAAAATTTTCAAATTTCAGTTTTATCAAATGCACCCTAGTTTAGATAATTAAATATGCCAATGGAAGTTAGTATAAAATTTTAATTTAGGAGAAAACTAGGTAAATTATCAGTAACATCAGGCAAGGTTTCTAAAATACTCCCCTTTTTTCCCTACATTTTTGGGCAGGCTATAATATTATTCGGCTATAAATCTCACCAATTGTAAATCTCACCATTGTGAGTTCCTTTTAATCATATAACAAAAAAAAAATTCTCAGCAAAAAAAGTTGTAATGGACAATAACCCAAGGAAGTTTTAAAATGATGTCTTACAAATTTAGTTCATTCTCAGCAAAGGGGCCAAAAAAAACGGAGTGCAGAATATGAGTACAAAAAGGGAAGTACGGACTGTATGAAAGACGTTCACAAACTTAATTTGTTTTCGCAGAAATCTGCAATTCACTGCAAGAACAACTAAAATTCATCCACAAATTCTTGGAACCGTCCAAGTTTGTGGTGTCACAGTCTTTTCTTCATTTGGCAATGCCATGTATTTTTTCCAATCCTCAATTATCATCCTAAGATCGTGAATTTTATTGTCTAGACCAATACAACAATTCGCATGCATGGTGCAAACAAGATTGAGATCTTTACTAGGCTCACAAAATCCACCGTAGAAAGCTGTGTCCAAGAACCTAATCTTGAGCCCAATCTCATTGATGGAGGGATCAAACTTGATCCCATTAAGCACATCTTGATCATGTTGACCGGGAAATCTGTCCTTTGATGTGTACCAAAACTTGTAAAATTGGACTGTTCGGTTATTTGATTTCACATAGTTAAATCCTCCATTTGGAGAGTTGTTCAGGTCAGTAGAGGCGTACCAATAATGATCGCATGCAATTTGAAAATCTGCGTCTGAATAAAAATGTGAGAGTGGATCTCGAAACCACATGACATCGGCATCCTGGTTGTATAATTGAGCAACGAGTTAAATACTGATACAAACGCCGACCGATAGTTCAAGAATTAATTCTCCTGCTAGAAAAACACAGAGTAAAATGAATAAATAGTAAAAGTAAAGACAAAAGATATTACCGTGAAAATGAAGTTGTATCCCATCTTAAGAACGGTGTGCAGAAAATCAATCCTTCTCCACATCATCTTCAAATAGTCTTGGCTCATAAAATGTGCCTCACCAGAAAAATCCACGCCTTCAGTGGTAACTGAATAGCAATGAGGGTGTACTTCCATGCAGTGAGAGTACGCCTTCTGGTCCAAAGCCAGAACTACTACGTGATTCAACAGCCATTGCGTTCCATTTCCAATTTTGAAGCTCTCAAGAAAGAGATCAAATATTGAATTTGGTGCTGTCCAAGCTGCATTTAGTGTTGTTAGGATAACGGTTTTGTCCTCCATGGCTGCTTTACTCAGTACTTTCTCCAACTTGGTTGCTTCATTTTCTACGCTATCCTAAATTAATGAATAACAAATTTGGAAAAACGAGGTTACCACTCACATGGGATTGAGAATATTAATGAGGTTAAATTGGAAAAACATAGGAAGAGGAATGGAGAAAGAAAGGAAAAAGAAAATTAGTTAACAAAAATTTTATCTTTTTTATTTGTCATAATTTATCCTAACCAAAAATTTTTAGATCGAAAAGTCGACGAAATTAATTTTATTTCTTTAGCTTTTATTGGTCCATTCTCTAACTATGATTTAAGATTGATTGAGAAAAGTAAGACGAGAAAAGAAAAATAAAAACTGATCATAATAGAGGTGTAGTTTTGTTTCCTAAGGTCAAGTGAGAAAAATTTAAAGGATTTTTTTTCCTTGGGGGAGTTTTTGTGATTTATCCTTTAATAGGAATGGAAGCTTCCATGAAAATGAAGTACAAAGACTGCAGCCCAAATTTGCAAAAGTCATAAAAAGTTTGGCCTATTCCATATGAGATGTCAAGATCAATGTTTAATTCCAGCTTCTCATATTTCCATTCCCACGTTCTCAAACTTTGCAACTAAATGGGCTGGTTTCGAAGACTATTTACGTGGCCTTGATCTTCACGTTAGCGCAAGATCCTTTATTCCTACGAAGGTTTTTTCAGGGCCCCCCCGCCCCCCGGGGGTGGGGGCGTGGGGCTTGTGCGTGTTGATTGGTTGATTGGTTTGAAGAAACATAAAATTGTATTATGTGGTACACAAAACTCCTATCAAGCTAGCTAAATTAAGTTAGGTCTGCTTCGTACGCAAAACTCCAATCAAAGCTAAGCTAGGCTAATTCAGTTAGGTCTGCTGGTTTATACAGTAGTGGGACAGCCCGTGGGTGCTGGTTTTTTGCTTCGATTAGATTAATGCACTTGATTCTTTAACTTATTTGAACTGTCCACTTGATTGCTAAATGGTGGAAAAAAAAATTAATGCATGGAAAGATAATCTAACAGAAGCCAAAAAAAAAAAAAAAGTGTCTTTCATTGAAAAGTATAGGATTATTTTCTTCATCTGCGAATCAGTCCAAAGTATTGAAACCCAAAGACGAAAGGGAAAAAAACGACCAAAAACTCAAATTCTGGCCTAATATGTTGTTATGTACTTTTTTTTGGCTTTTAAGTGCAAATGTGTAATGTTAAGGGTGTAAACGCGTCAAGCTTAATCATAAATTACACCCAACTCAAGTGAAATGATCAAGGATCATATAGGAGATTAAGTTAATTGGTAAACCCAAATACCAAAATCAAACCCAAAAAATCCACCACATTGATTGTATAGCTAAAAAAGAATACTCAATCGCACAAGTCATCATCGGACATACTTATAGATACAATAATAAAAAAAAAAATGGAATTACTCTCCTTCATGCATGCATGCATCGCAGATAAAAGATAACTTACCGGCGAAGGTAGGTTTTCTTGAACAGTATTGTTTGTCGTCATCGGAGGAGATAAATTTGCCTGACTAGTCGAGTCATTGTTAGCAGTTGCAGGTACATTTCCTTGCAAGATGTCAGTCGGTGGAGGTGACAAATTTCCGGCATCGGAAGATTTTCCTTGATCAGAAGAAGGCAACGAAGATTGGTTTGCTTTTGTAGATTCCTGAGATGCACTGCTACTGGGAAATGGATTGTAGGAAGCGGGCAAGAGATACTGTACGTGATAAGGGGAATGATAAAGGACGAGGCACGCTACAAGGGCCGCAATGGTTAAAAGGGCTATCTTGATGATGCTTTTAGTAGAGAAATTGCGGTGGTTCTGGTGGTGAAGGAGGTGGTAGCCGCCAGGTTCTGATGGTTTCTGATCATTTTCACCGGTGATCCCGCCATCTTCCACATCCATCGGAATTATTCAACTCAAATTTGATGTGTGTGATGATGGGGGGTCACGTAAATTAAATCATCTCTCAATCTATATAGACTAATCAGATAACGAAAAGTCAACAATAATTTTCCAAAACCAATTGAAAGTCGTCGGTTGAAATTCTAACAGCTATAACAACTAGTCATTAAAGAATAGGCTTAAGTAAAATAGTAAGTTCTTGTACAATTTATATGTTTGGCTAATAAACCAAATCAAATTAACGACTATTTGGAGAGTTTGATAACTTGGAGATAGCCATATTTTTATGTGCATTTTCCCTTGATCGTTAACCCGGGGGAAAAATTAAAAAACAAAAGTTTTATCATTGACCAACACAAATTGTATATATATGTATAAAAAAAAAAAAATCTCTTGATTAAGACTAATGATGAGTTCACTCCCATAACCACCAATTTCATTTTAATTGAGCGAATAGAAGAAACCAAAATGGTGTGTTATCAAGTGGTCAAAATTGGAGTAGAATTTATTGGGCATTAGCAAAGAATTAGACCCAAAAAAAAATGTTTCAATGTCTACAAAATTAAATAAGAGAAGAAGTCCACTTTTTTTTTTTTTTTTTTTTGCATTAGAAAAACAAGCAAATAATTGCCTCCAGTTTAATTCCCAATTATTATGCATGACTACCAAACTTATCAAAGACTCTTATAAATAATCAAGAGGCCTATTTAACAGAACCCGCGAAAGAATATAAAGAAAAAACAAAACTTTATATCTTTAAATAATTCACTCAAGTTGTTGGCTCCACGTATAGAAAACAAATCCTGGGGAAGACTTTCCAGAGACTCCAAAACTGCTGACAAGTTTTTTTTTTTTTTTTTTTGAACTTTATTATTAATACGGAAATTTCTTGCAGGCAATAACTGGCCATGCATGTTTTATTAAGCCAATGACTAGAAGTTTCTATTATCTTAACGCATTGAAAACGTACGCCTGCATGCGATGCCAACTTCTATGGCCAACGCCACGCTTTCTTCACAAGGAGCGACGACTTAAATTCTAGCACTCGCAGGTCACATAACTCAAAACAAGGGTGATTTATATGCTCTTCATATTCGATTCATGCACTTTTGTTGGTAATTGATCCAATTGACCGAACCAACTTCGATCCCTCTAATATATATAGAAATGCATCATCTGGTTTAGAGCTGAATGCTCCTCTAGACATTTTCTATGTACGGATTTTTTGGTCTTCTTGGGGATGTAGCTTTTATCCCTTTGCCATGCTATCTTCCCATCTAGTTTGATTTCATTGATAACATTACTGACTAGTTTAGCCAAACCGTAACTACAAAGATTGATAACATTACTGTTCTTTTAGAAAGGCAAGTGCTGACATTGACATACAACTAGTGCCTTGTCAACCGGAATTGATTTCCAGTTCTCCTCCATTGCTTTCACGAGAGCTGTCCTAGGATCACCCGAAAGCAGTCTTGGTTGTTGGAACTTGGAAGCTTGCCCATGTTTACCGACAACAGCATCAGTAGTGTAGATGAAAGTTTGAGTGTTGAGTCTGCAAAGTAAAGGATACGAATGTCCTCTCCAGTCTTCTCATCATGACTAATATTCATCTGGCTTCCTTAAACTCATGCCACAGCTTTCTTGGAAATTAGGCTCCCTTCATCTTGTTTCTGATCATTGGTTTAAAAACAGTTTTCTGATAGTTGATTTCATTTCTTCCTTAGTCTTGATCGAATAGTTATAAAACTCATAACGATTAACTTTTTATACACTGTTGATCTAAGAATAAATGGCTTTCATGAAAACAAAAAAGCAAAAATAACAAGGAATCATCATTAGTCTAATAACTATTCCTGAGAAAGTCAGTATACTTTACTTGACTGGAGGATGAAGACTTCTGTGGTCCATTGCATCCTTTAAAAAGAAAAGGAAAAAAAAAAAAAACTTTACTTATTTCATACATATTTTCAAAGTTCATTATTTATCAAAGTTTTTTTGATAGAAAACAAGAACGATTTTATTAGTTAATGAGATTGCTAGAATTCATCCAATACCCCTAATTTGACAAAGCTCACTGGGGAATTTCAAAGAAATTCTGTAAGGATAACACCTCAAAGGATTGCCAATTTTTTAATTGTTTACCAAAGTGAATTATTTAAAAATAATTAGCAGAGGATTTCAGTCAATCCGGGCATGCATAACACCTCAATACGGGTCTCGCAGGTGTATGAAGACCGCAAACTGTCCATGCCCCCGGTGGGCTGAGGAGCTAACCTTGTAAAATTGGGCTGAACCCAATTACATATGGCTCCAATTGAACTAGTCTCGAAAAAGACTAATCAAGAAGCCCTGATCCAGAGTCCAGTAGAAAGTTTTCATTTTTCTTCGTTTATACACTATTTTTGAGTTCATCAGTAGGTTGTTTGATCAAAGTTGTGAAGGCTTGAAGTTGGCATACATCACAAGGCTTGAAGTAATGGCTACAATGTTGGATTGTTAATTTGTTTATGCTTTTTCTGACTGGAAATTCTGGATTCTCAAAATTCTCCCTTCATTGCTTCTTTCTCTGAATCCTTTATCTTTACCTTCTCGTCTTCCTGGTATATAGATGGTGTAAAACGTCGAGGAAGGCAACATATGGCTTCAATTCTTGTTCAAATCTATGATTTCTGACATGGTCAGATGGCCTCAAATTGTTACGTTAAGACTTGAGACTTTTTTTTTTTTTTTCGAGGGTCGTTAAAACTTAACACTACTACAAATATGTTTTGCCAACTATTGGTCTTTAAGAATTCTATTTAACATCTACACAAAGTACAAAATAGATACTTAAAAAGAAGTGTCTCAAGCTAAATATCTAAGTCCGGGGGGTTGGGTTGCATTGTAAGGTAGAAGAAATGGTAAGTAGGAAGTTCTAAATTATAAACCTTTCACTTGTCAAAAAAAAATCATCTAACCTTGCCATTAGTCCATGTCATGCCTAAAAGGTAAACATTTTTATCGATTTGGCTAACTGGTGCATAATGGATAGTTGGATACTAGCAGAGGGGTATCAAGTGTTAATTCTTTTGAGAAAATGTAGTTAATTCGATAAATATATTTAAATACTCCCCCCGTCCCACTTTGATAGTCATGTTTTCCTTTTTTCGTCTGTTCCAAATTGTAGTCCACTTTCCAATTTGAAAAATGTAGTTGTATTTTAATTTTTCTAAAATACCCTTATTTAATGTAAGTTGTTGTTACTATAAACTTACCTCATTTAATGAGAGTTGATTCTTTTTTTACCATTAATTCATTCAAGTTCCCATAAAATTGTATTCTATTTAATGTGAGGGTATTTTAGAAAAATAACAATCTAAATTTACTTTTCCAACAAAATTAACTACTTTCTTTTAAACTGTGTGAAAAAAGAAACAGGACTATTAAAGTGAGACAGAGGAAGTATAAAGGATGCAATAATGATAATTATAGGTATTCACGTGACAAGTTAAACGTAAGATAAATGCGTGTTAATAGTACTTAGTGGAGACCCATTAGAAAAATCTAACTTTTTATATCAGAGTATCAATTAGAAGGTCTCAAACTTGATCTTTGTAGCGAGACATTTTATAATTGCAGATGAGCTGAAATCAAGGGGTTTATCACCTTACATGTTTGGCTAGCATCCAAGATTGGGCAGCATAACATCCTAAAATCCCGGTACCTCTGCCTACATCCAACATGTTCTTGCCGTGGGATGTTAAGATTTAAAACCATTGTCGTTAGGCATAGAGATAAGCCAAAATGTGAGGAGTCAACAATAGGAGCAACACAAGTCACTAGCTTAGTCTTTAATAGATACCACTCCCATGTGAGGAGGCCAACATTCCTGTGGTTCGAGCAGAACAAATAAAGTTTGTCGCCTATTGTCAAATACCAAAGCAAAATTACCACAGGTTGTTTGAAATAAAACACAAATTCGAACACTTATTTGCAAAAGATCGCGTGTTTAAATCTTATTATCGATGTATAAGAACTGTTTTGGTGGACGATTCGTAAGAATTTCCGTAAACAATCTATGATCCGGACAAGATTAGGAGGATGGTTTTATTTATCTTAGCATACACCTTTCTGAAATAGCATTTCCTTTCTTTTCTGGCAAAGGCATAAAGTGCTGATATCGAATCAATTTGTTCAAACACGGCAACAATAGTTCAAAGAAAGCTAACCACCATATTCATTGCTAACCAAGTCTACCACATTTATGAATAGACCACCTCTCATTATGTTGCATAATTAGACTTCCAAAAGCAAGTCCTCAAAGCAAGCTACCTTCCTGTGTTTCTGAAACCAAATTTACCAATTACCTTCCTTTATTATTATTATTTTTTTTTTGGGGTCCAATCCAACCACTTACTGAACCAGCAACGCTCCCGGTTCCCCTTTTTTCGATTTCCAATTATAGGAATACCAAGAAAGAGGAGTCAATGTACTCGTGTACTTAATGTATATCTAATTTACAAGCATTTAAACGCATGCAAAAAAAAAAAAAAAAATCTTTTCCGTATTTTGATATGCATATGCTGCTTTACTCTTGCCTTTGAATGCTTCCAAAAATCGATGTTAATTTTGTCAAAAAGAAAAAGAAAAAAGAAACTCAGTGACACCCACCATTGCTCGTACATGCAGCACCAGCCAAACAAACCCTTTAGTTTGATAACACACAATCCACTTTTTTAATATAGTACTTTTTAGGTAAAATGATCGGTTTCATCCTTCACATTTCACAAAAATATTCTTTTCGTCCCTCACTTTTAAAATGAAGTAATTTCGTCCTTGACATTTAAAAAACGAAATTATTATATCCCTAAACCCAAATTTCAATCTGAATCAAACCACCAATCAACCTGATTACAAATTTTGCGGGTGTAATCGGTAGATCATTTGATTAACTCAACTTGATATTCATGTGAAATTTAATGAATCTAAAAAGAAAAAATAAAAATTTATAACATAAAAAAGAAAGATTAATCTTTTCTACATTATTATTGTAAACACTGACGGTTTTATGTACCGTCATATCATTTTTATTTTAATTTAAACACCAAAATTTATATTTATGATACACATCTAGATTCGCAAGCGGATATATTAACGATGCATGAAAAGATTTATCAAAAAAAAAAAAACTCTACTATTCCAAGACAAAGAATGGCCTTTTATTTTTTTGGTTTAACAAATGTCATGTGAATATGATGAAATTGGCTGAACGATCTATCAATTCTATTTTCGAAATTTATTACTGGGTTATTGGATGGTTTGATTTAGATTGAAAATTAGGTTCAGGGATGTAATAACTTTAATTTTTAAATATCAAGGATGAATTTGCTTTATTTTAAAAGTGAAGGATGAACAAAATATTTTTGCGAAATGTGAGAGATGAAACAAGTCATTTTCCCTACTTATTATGACTCAGCTGCACAGATGCAGGGATTAATTCATTTTGATTTGGAAGATCTTTTTTGTGCTTAAAAGTGCTATTCTTGCTGATTTTTCAAATCTATTGTAAATGTCAGATATTTGGACGTGTTTACATCTGTTAAACGTGGGATGTAATTTTCATTATTAGTGCAGATTTATCGTAATGTATTTATTAGTTTATCTTTTAGGATTTTTAATGATGAGGAGAGTAACTAGAATCCATAGTTTTAAAGGGTTTCTATTCCAGTCACAATTACTCTAGATTTGAAATCTCTGCTCATTAAAATCTACCCATTTGGTTGAGAATTTAAAAGTCATATCCACATTTTCTCTACAATACACAGTTTTTATTGATTGGTATAGGCACGATGCAAGATCAACTGAAAAGCAGCTGATAAAAAACAAAGGCTCCGTTTGGATTCTACTGTCTTAGAAATACTCGGTTTTTATCTTTGAAATCCACAATGACTTCAAAAGCAACCTCAAAAATACATTTAAATACACACTAAAATAAAATAAATTCTCACCCTCTTTCCCCTTTTTCACACACACTATCATCACCGCCGGCCACCAGGGCCGCCGGCAGTCACCATCCTCTAATTGAGAATGGGGGACCCTTTGTCCATGTGATGAAAAAAAGGGCAGTGAGAGTGATTTAGCCGCGAAATTAAGGCGGTTTGTTTTGTTTTTCAACTATCATTTTTTCTCTCAACGGTTTGTCCGTGACATTTGTCCCCACCATTCCCGGACAAAAAAAAAAGTTTGGAAAGAAAACCACTCCGCAGTCCACTCCCACGCAGACAAGCAAAGCAAGAAGAAAAATCATCTCTTTCCCTCTTTTTTGAACTTTCACTTTCACTTTTCAGGCCCCACCATTTGCAGCAGTGTCCACAGTCCAGGCTAGTCATCAATTAATACTCCCCAGAAAAAGCAGAACTTGGGACTTTTTTTCAGTTTCTTCTAGTGCATGTTTAGGACCCCCTCTTCTCCCTCTTTCCCTCCTCAACTCTCGGCATCATTCACGGCCACATTTTCACTATCCCCTCCATTCTTGGCTCTTTCTCAGTGTTTCCATTCCTTAGTCCTTTCACATTCAGGTATGGGAACAGTTGAACTACTTAGCACTTACCATTGAGTAAAAATGCAATCTTTTTTGAAATTTTTTGTTGAAATGTTAGCATTCTAGTGATACCCGAATGGGCGAGTTTGAAGTCAATTAGACTATGTTAACATTCCGAGTTTCTCTTGATTTATTGAACATTTTTTGGCCTGAGTGTCTTGTAGTTTTGGTGGCACTTTTTCTTTGATTAAAAATGGTGATCAATTCTTGGATTTCATATTTTATAGTCGTAGAAAAAGATATAAACTTTCTTGGGTTAATGGGTATCAGTGTCAATAATTTTCTTACAGCTATCCAAGACAAAAAAGAAAAAACGAACATGAATGCCCATATTAAGAATGGGTACTCTAACAAGTTCTTGTACCCGTTTGTTGGTGAAGATATGGCTCTGTTTTGCTCGTGAGTAAACGTATGTAGTCTTGCGCATATGGGCCTTTACAGATTCTTATTTGTCATGTTTTATTTACTTCATATAATTGGTCTTAATGCTAATAGCAGTACTCTGGCAAATGCATATAGCTGTTCTTCTTCTTCTTCTTCTTCTTCTTTTTAATCTCTTCACATTTGTAATTGTTTAACTTGGAGTAAGGAGTTTGTTTCCCAAGTGATTTGAGAAAGATCACTAAGTCTTGATGAACAAGTAGGGAACGAGGAAATTGGTGTGTTTGCCGTGCTTTATCTGTTCTAACGTTTTATTATTAGGCCTCTGTTTGCTGGCTGTGAAAAAAAGATGGAAGGATCAGTTCAATTTCTTTTCTTAACTACTAGAAGAATTTGAAAGGAAAAGGGAGTTAATTTGCCTTCTTTTGTACTTAATTGGTCAGATAGAACCGTAAAATCCATATATATGTAATCTGAATTTCATTTTCTTTTATAGTATTCCTGAAGATTGAATCTGATCCTTTTTCTTGTGATTTTGTTTGTAAGAACTTAAACCCGGGGAAGAAGAAGTCAATATTTCTTGTAGTGAGACATGATGGAAAAGAAGCAACTGAACCTTAATGCACCACTCTTATCTGTTAGGAAACCTACATTGAATTCGGGATCTTTACTATCTTCTAGGAATTCTTCAGCAAATTTAGGCTCTTCAGATGGGAAAAGTAGGAAGTTGTTGCACAAATCAGGGCCAATTAGACAGCATTCTCTTCCTGTACCAAAATCAGACTGGGAACTAGGTGCATTGACAAAACCAGCTGCAGTTCCATTTGTGTGGGAGCAGACTCCTGGAAGGGCCAAAGGTGAAGGTGATGAACAGACGGAGACTACTAAGCGCTCAGTGAGTGCTCCGAGGCTGCCTCCGGGAAGGCTACCAGATTCTGTAAGGCGCTATTCAGGTGAAAGATGCAACGATCAGAATATACACAGGCCTCATCCTGAGGTGTATCCTGTTAGTGACCATGCAGCTCTAATCGATAGCTTGAGGGAAAGTATATATGGAAATGAGGAATCCGATTTGGAAAGCACAGATGATTATTCTGATGCACTGGATGCCCTGTCTCCAACGGCATCATTTTCATTCAACTGCAGTATCAGTGGTTTGAGCGGTTTTGAAGTTCCAAACGTGAAGCAATCTGGAACTTTTTGTGTAGACCCACAGACTAAAGACTTGATGATGAGCCGGTTCTTACCTGCAGCAAAGGCTGCTGTTGTAGAGACACCTCAATACATTCCCAAGAAGCAACCTGCAGCAACTGAACCGCCAAAACAGCCTAGAAAGGTGGTCAGTGGAGAAAGAAAGCCTTTGCTTGATCGTTATGGTTCTAACATCATATCATTTTACAATCAGTTTGCAGAAGATGTTCAGAGTGAAGGTGAGGATTCTCAACGTGACATTCCAAAGAAACGATCAAGTAAAACTTGGGGAATTTTTCCACGTTTATGTGTCAAGAAATCTTTATGCCTCTTAAATCCTATACCAGCAATGAAGCCAAGGACCCCTGTTCCTAAATCTCCTCCTACTGATGTTGGAAGGCTAACCAGAAAGGCCTATAGTGGACCTCTTGATAAGGTAACCATGGTGTCTACCTTTTTACTCTTAGTGACTGGGAAGTGTTGTCATTTGTTTCTTATAGTTCAGTGTCTTTGCAGCAAGCTTCCGATGCAAATAATAAGAGAAGATTTCATTCTGGAGTTCTATCGCGAGAACTGCATCAAGTTGAAAATAAGCCAAGTGATTCTAGACAGTTCTCGTACACTTCATACAGGGCAGGAGGACTATCGCCATGCAGGCCTTCGAGAAGTGGGGGAATATCCCCTTACCGGAATGCATCACCTCAGTCTCCCTTTGGCAAAGGAGCAAGATTTCTTGGTTTGCCTAAGGAAGTTGACAATGTTACAGCTGAAAAGTACAGTTCCCTCTATAGAAAGTGTAGCAATCTTCTAGATGCAGCCCCACCTCGTATTTACAAACAAGATACAGTCTCACCAACCGAAGTGGTTGAGAAGACATTGTATATAGATTCCGTCACTAGTGTTAACCTCAAAAAAGATATACCTTCTTCAAAATCTGAGAGCCGTGTCAATTCCCCTGGTGAGAATGTGAAAATTTCAGCAGAAAGGAAAAAGATAGAAAAACTTTCACCTCCTTACAGTAATGGAGAAGTAAAACTGTTGGATGTCACCAAGAAAGGAAACAAGTTAGACCCTAAATCATCCTTGTTGGCCCATGAAGTTCAACCTTCTCCCACTCGTATCTCAAATCTAAGAGGTCTGGTAGATGGAAGAGAGAGTTTACAGTTAGTTAAGAGCTTCAATGAAGACACGAATTCCGTTGACGTGAACGCTCAATTGGAAGCCCAAACAGATATTGATGCTGTCAGTCCACAATCTCCTTTGAACCCACCTTTGCCAAAATCACCTTCTGAATCTTGGCTTTGGCGTACACTGCCTTCAGTCAATTTGCGTATTCCATTTTCACATTCACATCTTGGGAAGAATTATCACACTAAGAATGTGGATCAGAAGGCTTCTGTGGCTGGTACAAAATGGGAGACTATCGTGAAAACTTCTCATCTACGTTATGATCATAATCGCTATTCTGAGGTAATGCCACTGTTATTCTGAACTTCATGATACTATGTTTTAGCGTATAAGTTATGATGAAATGTAAATGATTTTCTTTCCCTTGTACTGGTCTTGGCAGGAAAATTTTCCTCGTGTTTCTCACAAACAAAACAAAATATGAAGCAGAGTGGTCACTGCAAGGTTCTGAGCTTTATCGTAAATTTGATCAGTGCTGTTTAGACATTACTACCTACAGCTCCATAATTTCTTGAGCTCAGTTACCACTTATTTCAAGTAAGGGTATGTTCGCTTGTACGTGGAATATGCAGTGCTTAGCTACACCTGTTGAAGTTTAACTTTTTGTCTGATTCCTGTACAAAATATCGCACCTGAGTCTGAGGCTTTATTTTCATGCCTCCATCTTTCCATAGTTTTGCAAGTACTTGATTATTCCGATTCCCAATCATCCTACTACATCGGCTCAGAGAGAGAGAGAGAGAGAGATGTATGGAATCTGTGAACTCTAAACACATGACAGTGTACTTATTGTCTTGGAAAAGATTAGTTTTGCTTTTCAGCTGAATGTGGCAAGTATTTTTTGGTGCAATGTATATTGCAGTTTCAGAATTTGGTCTTATTGAATATCTGGACTTTCACCTCCACTAGTCTGGCTTGACTCGTGCTCTTTTAAGTTTTTACTTCCTTCTCATAGTGCTTGTTTGAGTGGACAAAGCAACACGCCTTTTCTCTTTGTTTCTTATTGATTCTTTGTGAGCTGATTAACTCTTTGGGAAGTAGCTGTGTGTTTTTTCACATTTTCGTCAAAGACTTCCTATGGGTGATATTCAGCAGTCTGTAGTTATGGTTTCCCCTCCATCTTTCGTAAAGGTTTGTCATGAGGATCCTTGCTGTTTCATACTTCAATCTAACACATGCTTTCTAGACAAGAATCAGAAGTTTGACCAATGCTGCTGCTGCATCATCACGGAAAGTACTAGTACTACGATACTTTATCAAAGAGCAAGAACCTTTCTCCAAATTAGTGAAATGATTAGAGTGATCTACCTTTATGTGGTAACTAGCACCTGCTTTGGCTCAATTCTGTGCCTTTCTGCCACAATCTGAGTCAATACCTATGTTCATAACCATTAACAATTGCAAATAGGCACCCTTTCAACATTTGCTTAGATGTTATATCTAGAATCGCATCTGTGATCAAAGGTATTAGTTGTCCAGTGATGTCACTTTCCTCTGCTTTTTTCTCATCTCCAAACTTCTTGCTTGGTTATTACTCTGGAAAATGCAATAATTTTGCCACAGATGGGAAAGCAAGTCAAAGGATATTACCATTCTGCTGCACAAAGTCCACATGTTATCACTGTCAACTATTTCCGGAAAGGTGTATATCAAGGTTATAGAATATGTTACTTTGAGAGTTACAGATGTCAATAAACCATTAGTAGTATTTTAATATAAGATCAATCTCTCAATCTAACCCTAACCTTGTTCTTAAATATTAAATATACTCATCCCCTCAAAAAAGTGAACACTCTTGCGATTTCTTAAAATCTCAGGCATCTACGGTGTATCTGAAATTCTGAAAATCACAAACAATTGTGATGCAAGTATTTTTTCAGAAAAACATGCAATGCAACTAGATTCCTGGCATCTTAGCTTACACAGGTAGCATGTTACACCTAAAACCCTGACAACAGCAATGACTATCTTGGCAGAAGTTGATGCAGCAGTAACTGATGACCGATTGAGATTTGAGAGTTGCATATGTTAGTTTAGAAATGAATGCATAGGCCGTGCCACCAAGTAGCTTTACCAGTTCAAAGACACAATTAAACAGGTAGATTCTCACATTAATAAGCCTTTTTGGTTCTGCCAAAAAGATTAAAAGGCATTCTTGTTTTTCTTTTCTCTGGATTATTAATGCATCACATTCTAAATTTGCTTTGTGGGTTAAGCTCAGTTCTGAATTCTTGCGGGCTTGTTCAGAATGAATACCAGCTATACTCGAAGGCCATAAATGCAATAATCAGCTCCAGTCATTGTCTCATTATCCAAACACCAGTGGCTGGAAAGCCTGGAGTAGCAATTCCATGTGAAAAATCCTGAATGATGGTCCAGTGCCTTAATTGTACTTCAGGCTCCATTGTAGGATTTGAGCATGTGAATGAACATGGCAGGAGTTTAAGCATATCCAAGCCGCTTGGTACAGCAGACAGGTAGGACACTAGGACTCAGATGCTCCCCTTAATTCCAAGTCTTGAAGCCATCTTTCCCCAGCATAACTGTGGCGTATGCAACGTTAGTTTGTGGACCATGTTTCCTTCAAGTGGAGTACTCGCTTTTCCTCTTCAACTGTTCTTAAGAGCATCATACCGTTAACAATCCTATCCAAATAAATTCAAAATGGTGCTAAGGTGGACTTAAGTCTCTAATTAACAATTAACTCCCACAACTGTCCCCTACGCAGACATACACGCACGCGCTCACACACACATATATATTGAAATGATTATTTCAGTGCCAAGATATAAATAGGGATACTTACATCTATTGGTCCATAATATATAAAGAAAAAGATAGAGAGAGAGAGAGAGAGAGAGAGAGAGAGATCATAGATATAGGCAAATACAGAAAATTTGTGAACTAGTATCCATTTTTATTAGATAACTTCATTATATTTAAAACCTTCATTTATATCATGATGAGTAAAGAGCCTAACTGAACATGACTAATATTTTTCCCTTTTTTCTTTATTTAAAAAATCGATTTATGTTCTAGAATAGGCCTTAAAATTTCTACTATGTCAAAATCCACAGAGAATTACTTATTTTATCGTTTAGAGGAGGAAAATAAGAATTATCTTTTCCTGCACCTTTGGTACAACATATCCTTGAAGAAATTTCTATACGGAAAATGGCACAAAGGAAAGAAAAAAAAAAAACAGAAAAAGGAGAGAAAACGAAAAGAGTTGAAACAAAGCCCTGAAAGTTGGGCCATCAGCTGACATTATCTGCCCATAATAGACCATATATATTCACTGCCGGCCCGCAACTTTTAAAACACCGCTGTGGGAAATTTCAGAGACGAGAGTTGTTTATTTAGGCTTGGAACGCTCCAATTGAAAAAGAAAAAAAAAAAGTCCTCAATAGGGCAATTTCAAAATCCCTATTCAGAAATGGGCTTAGCTATATTACTCTCATAAACTCCATAGTCATCCCATGAATTTTCGACCATTAGTTTTGGTTAAGCCGTAAAGTTTACGAATTTTAATCTTGTTTAGACTTCTCAATTTTTGCACCAAATTTCAAGTTTTTACATAATCATATTTTGTACAGATTTAATTTTTCAAGACATTTATACAGAATCAAAATAAATTTAGATGAAATGTTTATTGCAGAAAGGATCTACGCGATCAAGACAAAACCCAAATAACAAACTGCGGCCGCGCAACAGAAGTAAAACTTGTTACGTTCAATCTTTTCGGGGCTCAGGTGTTCAATGTTTTAGAAGCCCCATTTGTGTCAAGGAAGGTTGATCCGATTGACCCATTTGAGAAAAGGAATTAGGTGGGAATATTTTTTGAAACTAACAGAAAAATTACAAAATATATACTTAAAATTTTTTGAATGAAATTAAAGGTTGTGATTGTAGAATTAAAAAAAAAATGATTGTGATTCTAGAAGTCATAGTTCCGTTTGATAAAACTAAATCTAAATTTTGAAATCTGAATTCTGAAACAGTTAATTTGCTGAATCTTAAATATTAAAAAAATATATTACTATCTGAATCGAGCATGCCAGTGGGTATGTAGTAAAATTCTAGAGAGAGATATGATGAATAAAAGCAAATGTGGCAATTTGTTCCAAGTTCTAAGGGGCTTTGGGCGGAATGGGTATTGTAATTTTGGTATTGGAGTTGAAATGGGATAAATCCCAATTATACCTATTAATTGATGGGTCATTTTGGGAAATACAGATACTTCGATACCCATTAGGTCCAAATATCTTACCAAAAAATTTAATTTATCCAAAAATTTAGGGAGAAGATATGTTCATTCTTACCAAAATGTTATGTCTTTTTAAGCATCTGTTGATCATTCTAGAGTATAAATCAATGCTATTCAGGCTCAGTGGACTAATCTGATTACCCAATGCTACTACTTGCTGAGTCAAAAATCATTTTTTATGGTGGTTTATTTTATTCACCATGCAGATCTAGAGATGAACAGAAACTATTCACACTAATTTGATTATCAGCCACTGGTGTGTTCTATTCAGCTCTGTTCATTGTTATCTGTTTGATTGGTTGCATATGTGGAGTCATCAAAACATTTTGTTGAATTCTAATAGAGATTTTTTTTTTTCAAAAAATACCAGGATTTAATGTGGAAACCCTGGAGTACAAGAACATGAGGTTTACTATCTCGGAATTTGGTGGTCAAAACATTGCAGGTGATATGGTTTTGCCGGAAATTGAATTATATTCCGCAAAAATGAATTCAGGAAAATATAAATTCACAATAAGATCAAAAGAAATTTAATAAATCAAATATATTAAAGTTATATATATATATATATATATATATAAAAGAATTAAAGGAAAAAATATAAAAAAAATAGATTTGGGTATTGGGCAGGATCAGTATAAATTCATTTCAAAGTGATCCCATCCAACTTAATCCCAAAATACATATGGATAAGAATAGACTCAAATCCATTGATTCGATTTCATCTCAAATCCAAGTAAATCTCACACATTCTGTCCATTTTGCCACCTCTAAATAAAAGGGACTGCCTATGACAAAAAGAGGTCTCCTATTGCTAAGTCGTTTGTAGCAAGTAGTAACAACCACTATCATGTCTTCTTTTTGAAAGGAAACGCACCATCATTTCTTGTGGTGCAAAAGTTTCACGGGAAGTGTTATTATCTGGTCTCTAGATAAATCAAATTTTTGCAAGCAAAAGGGACATGCAAAACCCAATTTAAATTGAGAACCATCACTTGAGAAAACAGAATTACAAGTTTAGAGAGGTGGTGCGCATCTCAACCAATTTGAATTTACTAAGCACAATCATTGGATGTTGGAGAGAGTGACAGACAGATTCGTCGTAGCTAAATGTTTGTGGAAAGGAGGAGAGGATCGTTGTTAGCTAGGAAAATGCGGTTCACAGCCCATAGCATAAAAAAAAATATTTACATAATGAATGTTTTGAAAGAAAATATATATCTAACTTATACTTGATTGAAACTTGCCGTCTAAAGGTAGTATGTATCATCACCATATTCATCCAACAGTCAGACTTGCAGGGTACTGCGATACACACTTTTCTGCTAAACTACCAAATCCTATGAGGCTATGATTTAAGTTAAAATTCATAGATAATTGCATAAGCTAAAACTTGAATCTATAATGACTTCTCAAACTACGAATTGAAACTATATAATCATGCTGAAGTTTTAAGAAGTTATTTGCATAGAAATTAGTAATCTATAGAGTATATATTCATCATCTTGATATTTATCCATCTTAGGCAAGTGATGACAACCACTATATGGCTTTTATTTTGATTCAACATATTAAACGGCCTTCCAGAGAGAGAGAGAGAGAGAGAGAGAGAGAGAGGATGGAGCTCAAAAGAGAAGCCGTACAGAAGTTCTTCGTCTAAAGTTATAAAGGCTATCCGACACAAGTACCACTAGAAGATCTCACACCCTAAGCTAAGTGTGCGAGTGAGACCTCAAGTACTCAGTCTCCTTCTAGCCAAGACCACCAGTTTGGAAAAACATTTAGATAGACTCAGTTTAAAGGTCTACTTGTAAATCGTGTGGTATAGTCAAGAATCACATGATCATGGCGATGATGTACGAGAATGTGGAAAAAGTATGTATGGAGAGTCTCTTGAATATACCACATGAATCGCAAGTAAGGCCGTAAACCCAATCTATCTAGGTGTTTACCAATAGTTTCTGTGAGTATACTGTGTACATCATCTCCTTTGCTAGTGTCTGTGCATTTTACAAGCTAGATTGCACTGAGGGATCAAGGTTTCAGAGAGAAAGAGAAAGCCTTGTGTTGACATCCGATTCACCCTTATTTTGCGCCATGTCCTTGTAGCTCCCAAGACTTCGGCTTAAACTGAGTTGTAAATCAGGCGACCACTCTTTGCCATCCAGGATCTTATGCTCATTCATCATCTGAACAGAAGGAAGGAAAAATTCAGTAAGATTAAAGAATGCATATTCAAATAATTGAACCAATGGTGAAAGAATGTTTATAGCAGAAAATGGGGCATTACCTGATGCCTGTACGGGGACTCAATTTTCAAGATGTTGGCAGGATTATTTCCGTTCGTTTCAACCCTTTCAGCTGTCAAGCTATCCCTACGATTCCAGTTAGCTCGCTGCATGAAGTAGGTTGCCCCGGCTGAATTTTCCGGTTGATGAAATTGATTATAGAGTGGTTGAAAAGGAGCATTGGCCCATTTGCTAGCTGTAGGGTCGACCCTTTTCTCTTTCAAGTGATGTGAACTGAATTCACGTGGTGGCCATCTTTTTTCTTCAAGAAAACTGCTAGGTCTAATGGGACCATTTCTTGTGGCTCCATGCATGGCATGAAATATGCTTGAATTGCAAGACTTGCCTTGACTTTTCATCATACTATCTTGATAGTAAGACCACTGCTGGAATCTGGAAACAGGAGAATGAAGAAAGAGAAGTTAATTAGTAACTTGGACCAAGTTTCATTGCCTTTGATCACCACTATTTAGGTTTATCAACTGATTACCTCGAAGAGAGAGATTTAGTCTCATAAGGAGATTGGAGTGATGCATTACTAAGAATATTAACAATGTTGTTTCCCCCATTGGGGTTGGAGGCTACAACAATTGCACCATTCTGGTATCTGAACTGCTCAACAGGGCTACACATTTGGTCCATTCGCCCTGAAAAGGGACCTTTTCCTTGCATCCCTCTTTTAGCTAGACCTATTACTGTCAATACAAAACAAACTAGTCAATCTAACTATCAAGACTTTTATGCGGCTAGTGGTTGAAAGCATGAACAGTGAAGAAAGTTAGAGTTACCTTGTCCAGATTCATCGAGTTTCTTGCTACGATACATCTGAAATCAAGGGGAAGTGATCAGGGAAATGAAGGATGCAGAAGTAGCAAAAGACACTAGTAGAACTAGTTGTAGCAAAAAGGAGCACTTTCTATACCTGCAAGTGACTTTTTACATGAGCAATGCTTAGTCCTCGAACGTTCATTAATTGAAGCACCAGTTTTGGAGTTGCTCCTGGCCAAGAAAAGTTAATTTAATTCCATGAGTGGCCATTGCTATATGTTTAGGAATCTTAACTAGGACAAAACTTCATGACAAATAATGGACTTGGAAAAAGCAAAACAGTAGCGAAGTTCTTTTTCTTACTTTCTTGACCACCTAATCTTTCAATTGCATGCACAAAAGAGAGATGGAGATCAGGTGTCCATCTGAGCCTCGGCAGTTTAGATCGATTATATTGACGAACCTTTTTCTCATTTCGTTCGACAGATGTACAATAATTTTCTGAGTTTCCTTCGCTTGATTTCTCGCAATCCACAAGACTCAAGTCAGGAACCTCACTACTGGTTTCCTCATCTACATTGCTGCTTGCTTCTTCATTCAAATCAATGGATGAGATATTCAGTGAAGAGTCTGGTGATGTCTGTGCTGTATCATCCTCATTTCTATCGCTCTTTAATTTTGCATTGACATCAGAATCTTCAACCATCGCTTCACAATTGAACTCTTCAGCTAAAGTAGTTGCACTTTTAGTTGACATTTATGGCTACACATGTTCAAGAAGTGAAAAGTAATTAATTATCCAGATCTAAAATTGGAAGAAGCAATTGGGAAATTAATAAATTAAAAGATTAATGGATACACATTGGGTACGCGTTAATTAAACATCTAAATCATATTTAACCTAGCATGTTAATACACATCATCCATCATAATTAATGGACTCCCCACATACGAAATTTTTTTTCAAATTAACTATACTTTTCCAAAAAAAAAATAATAGATTAATCTTATATACACTGACAGTGTATATACTTTCATCATTAGATGTTTGTCACATAATCTAAATTTGAATTTGAAACTCACATTTTGCATATGTGTCATACATTCAACCATGATAATATATATAATGTCAGCATATATAGGATTAACTCAAAACTAATACACGAAACGCCTTGTAACGAGTACCCAATGAGCACTCATTAATCGTAAATTTAGTTTTTCTTCTACATAAAGGAAGATACACCAAGGTGAGGTTATTAGCTGAATTTTGTGTTTTTTTGGATGTACATCCTTTCATTGTATGGTCATCAGTCTTTTCCCTATTCAATACTAATAACTTTCAACGCAGAGCACCCAACAAGATAATAACGGCATTGTTGCCGGTGTTACCCAGAGAAATTAAGTGCCATCTATGCAATAAGTTAGTTTTGGGGGAAAATGAAGTGTTGATCATGTAAGAAAATATTAAGTCTCTCTGAGTATGTTGTTCCAATGTGAAGCATGCATGGATCATTAGGGTTAAGATTTTCAACTACTCTATTTACACTTTTACAAAATAACACCTGTCTGTGACGTCATCGAACACCTATCCAAAATAATCTTTGTGACTACACCGATACCTAATCTTTTAATCTCATAGTAAGATTAAGAAGGATGAATATGTATATAGGTGTTAATGGTCCGATTACTAGTTCGTAGTGCAGGAGGGCAATCATTCGAATTTCTAATCATCCTATCTCCTCCCATGGGAACAAGAAGAAGGTCAAGAAAAAACAAAACAATTTTTTGTCAAGTAGCAAGCAACTAAAATATCCTTCATTCATGGGCTCATCTACCTACTACCTTGCCGAGAATTCACAGGCCACGAATAGATTATTGCACTATGGTGCAAGTTCATTCGTAAACTTTAATAACAAGAAAAAAAAACATTGAAATTTCAACTGAACAGAAAGTAGAATACGGATGACCACGTAAGCTTCAATTACTATATAAGCAAAGGGTATTAACCTAGAAATAGTACTTTTACCTGATTAGATGAGTGCAAAAGAAGGCATGAAACCTTAAAAATGAGAAGGAACTTCTTTATTCTTGAGAGAAACTCAAACAAGAAGAGAAAAATGGAGAAGAGAAGGGAGATAGCCTTTCAGTTTTGGGTCAGCATAATGTGATGTAGAAGAAAAGTTCAGAAGGTTATAAATGAGTACATACGTTGATATGGAACCTCTTTCATGAAGCAATCAATTTCCAACACCTACTGTGATATATTTCCTCAAGTTTCCTAGTCATGATTAATTTTCAATCACGCAAAAGCTCATACTTGTCTAACAGCTTGACCGTGTAAGAATATTACCAATCTCTCATCTTTTATTTGCCTTTCATGTTTTTTTTCTGATGTATGAATTCTAAATCATGATCAAGTAGTGAACTAGTTACAAATATTTGACCTGTACCTAAGATTAAAAGTCATACAAGAAAGGAAGAAACACAGAAAGGAACAAGCAAGCAGGAGGAAATGAAACCCTTCACTTGCAAGGTGAAACCCTCTAGAGGTGGGCTTTTAGACCGCAAAACTGAGATATAGAAGCAGTAAATATCTTCAAATTTTATGTGTTCATTTTCCTTGTAATTTGTGGGATGTCTGGATCATCCCCCCCCCCCCCCCCCCCCCACAACACACAAAAATAATAAAATAAATAAAAGACCAACCTAATCAGAAGGTAACTATTATGGCTCAAACGAAAAGTAATTAGCAGAAACCCGTGATTCATGCAACCCCTAAATCAATCAAAATTTCTATAGAAGAGGGAAAACAGTTTAAAGAAGGCAAGTATAACCAAAAGAATTCATCGGATCCGTAGATACAAACCATTCAGCGAATTAATTTCTTGATTCCTGAGCTTCCAACACCAGCACTTGCTTGAGATGATTATCAACTATGCCACAGCTTCCAAAACTTTTCTCAGATGATTAATAGAATTGATGTCGATGACGAGTTATATACTCTATCAATCGGGCTTCACTCGAACTTCCAAAATTCTGAGCTTAAGCAAGATTTAAGTTCTATTGTCAAAGTGAAGAAAAGATGTAGGAAAGAGAAGAGGGAGGGATATAGTTGGCTGATGGGAGGACAAGCAAGGAGAACTAAAACTTGTATTATTTTCTGGTCGTTTGTGATCGAAGTTCAACTCAAAGAAAAGGGGATCAAGTTTTCAGATGTTTCAAAAGAGTTAAATAGGTAATCCAAAGATTGAAATTCAACGTTGGACGGACAGTCCACTTGTGCTCATAATAAAGCAATAATTCTTCCATTATGAAATATGGATACAGACGAGACTGGTCCCTTTGGCTGGTTGAGAGAGTATCATGTGACTTTCTAAAGGGGTTATATTTTTTCTTGTGTTAGTCCTCTCTTTGACAGTTGTTCAAGGTAGGAATTAGGAATTAGGATCTTTCTATCTCTCTCTCTTGGTGGTGGCCTCTGATTAAATTAGTTTGTTTGACCTTTGTTGCAGACTCCTTCAATTAATTTATATGTGTATGGTGTTTGTTGAAATTTGAAAAATGTTGTATATTTAAATGTTGCTTATAATTAAATTGTGATTCTAATGTAGGGACAGAAATGGTTGCATTTTTCTTCTTTGACAGATCAAAAATGGTGTTGGAGATCAATCCACATAACTACAGAAGAATTTGCAGTCTTATCATGTAAAATGATTCAATTAATACACTTTTTCATCAAAAGTTTTGTTTGACAATCGTGTTGCATGCACAATCATATGAAAAAAATAAATGTATAATTAGATTGGGTCATCAAATGAAATGACTTAATTGATTAAAAAGCTTTTCACTCGCATATTTAAATATTTTTGGCACTCATATTTCATGACTAATCCAAGTAAACTTCAAAGATTTTCAGGACAAAGTTGATATAATTTTGAAATTATCTCTTCCAGTCCCATCAACTGGATGTGAATCTAAAGCATATCTCGTCATGGTTTTCTCTCTTTTTCATTTTTATATTTTTTCATGGACATGATGAAAATGAACTTAATTAAAGGTGAGAGGGAATCTGAAATCTAAATTATTAAGTACTAAAATTTTAACATTTGAGAGTATTCTATATTGATAAATAAATAACTTATCACTTATTGTTTTGAATACGTTTTGCCTAAACACTTTAGAATTACTAAATTAATTAAGACATTCTTTTTTTTTTTTGTTATCAAATACGTTTAAATATATTAAGGTATGAACCTATTAAATTTAAGTTCTAAATTGGATTATCAAATATGGCCATAGTCTCAAACTGGCTGAGGGTAGCTAGTATTGATTCTGGTTTAAGGAAACCTTAAACTCAATCCCAAGTTAATGGGGACGATAATGAGACACTAAACTGTGATTCTAAGGGGTGAATGCCATACTAGTGCATTCAATAGTCACTTGAGCCTCATCACTTATCTCACAGCAGTTTTCAATCCTAATACTGGAAACCACCGCTTTAATTGAGCCTCATTAGATACTAATGCAGCAATACTATAGAATTTCAGTATCTAAAGGTAACATCCTTTTCCGTTTGGGTCAAAAAAACAAAAAAGAATACTACTAGTTTAATATGGGACTGAATGTTAACAAGTTTGCTCAAACTAGTTGATTAGATTCAAAGAATTGAATTCTGAGTATGTATTTCTCGAAATTTTTGGGGTAACAAATGGAAGCTAAAAGTCCAAAATTAAGTCAATTTTGGTAGGACTTCCATATTCAAACTGGTAGAATTGACCCATTTGTCATAAGCAACTATTCAACAGTAAATGAAGCATGTTACCCTTCTACCTGCACTTTTGACAAACATCCGCACTGCCATAGAAGCAAGCGTAATTTGGACGTATGATCCAATAAAAAAAATCATATATAGAATTTTCCTCGTCATAGGAGTAATGGAAGATTGAAATCCCTTTCCTTCCCTGCTTTCAGGAAAAACGAGAAATTGAAATTTCAGTCTTAGGACTTTTGCTCCAATGAATGTAAAGAAAATAATGACTCCGGCAATGAAAAGTCATAAGCTTAATATACCAGTCTCGAAGCCATGAAGAGTCTTCTTTTGGTGCCATATTGACTTGGCTTGGACGGTGATTCACCTATTATAAACAGGCTAGATTTACGAAATACATTATTGACAACTTGATTTCAACAAATATATATATATATATTTATATATATATAATGGGAACCATGATTGCATTTCACCAAACAATTCTCATGAATTTGCCATTTTCTTCTAATTTTGATACTTTAAAGTGGAAAATTTGATTACATCGTATGCTGAAAGTAATTATTGTTACCTCTAACCCTATCTTTAAACTTAGAAGTGTCCCTTCTCAAACATGTTTCATTTGTTCAATGTGCACGGTCTGCATTCTTTGTGTAAATAGACCAGATTTTCTTTTTGGAAAGATAAATACAGTCCAGCTGATAATGATATGATTATAAACAAAAAATAAAAAAAAAAAAGATGAAGATAGATGGGTTGACGGAGAAAAAATGCATGCAGTACCAAATTTCTTCTCTACAGGGTCACCGAATTGCTTGAATTATAGAGCCAAATTTCCGTGCAAATAGGGAAATCCTGATATGAGTTGCCGAAGTTTTAATGCATTGTTAGTCAAGGAATTCTTTCCATAGTTGCATTTCAATGATTGACTCTATTTAACATATTTCATACATCCCTTGAGCCTTTACCGTGCTAATATGGTCTTCTAAACCAAATTGTAACCACAATTAATCTTTGAAAGGTCCGATTTGTTTCTTCTAACAAAAGTAGCTAGGTCAAACACCAACAAGCAAAAATGTCATAATGTGTATGTTGTCCACTTTCAAGCATGTGTACGCATGGAAATTGTCTACAAATTATATCCACAGAAATTCCAAGTTTTTGTCATAGGAACTGTTCTAGAATTGGACTAGGCGTCATGGGGGTTTTAAAAAATTAAGCATTAGAGGTACCTACATGCCTTAGAAAATTCTTGATTTCTTGTCTTCTCGTGCGCATGGGGATTGGAGAGAGTTGACCTCAAGTATTTTAAGACAATGGAATCTTTCAAAGAATCGTTTCATCATTTTTCCCATTAGTTATTTGTCATGGAAACAGACGTCCAACCTAAAAAAAAAAAAGAAGCATATGCATGCATATAATGATACGTCATGGTCCATAAAAATGGACCAAAATTTGCATGGGAGCATAAAGTAAATGAGAGCACCAGAATGATTGCTTTCAAATGAGGAATATATTATTCATAAGGGGAATTTTTGGTTTATTCTCGCTACTTTTCAGCATTCTATCTTCTGCATGGCTGCATCCAATAGTCCACCTCGATTTGGAATTTTGAGCATTTTGTATAGGGGTCAAATTGCAGTCTTTAATTAATCTTGGGCTGTTTTCTTAAATGTAAAATTCTAAAAAGGTGACCATGCACTTTGTCAAAACCTTTCAGAGAGGACACTGCTTTCCCTAGATTAATTCTTCTTGAGGGCCCCTCTCTTTCTTTGCATTTTAATTTGACCAAAAGCACTCATGGAGCAGCCAGCTCTTACCGGCCTAAATCAATAGGTCATGCTGATCACAAATCTAGATTGTGCATATAATTTTTGAACTTTGTCCCATTCAACACAACTTGTACCATGTGTATGAGCTGGATCATATAGTTTCTAATCAAACAATTACGTCAAGGTTTTTGCTTAATTTCAATATACAGATGAACCCAAATCCAGTTAAACTCTGTTTTTGCTTCTAGTTTTTGTTTCTTGCAATATATCCTTTATTTCTGCATTGCCCGCAACAACTTTAATTTATAGGTCAATCCTTTCTCCTATGCATGTCAATGTACGTAGGTCCAATTTCACTAGATAAAATTTGTCACGCAAGAGAATGAAAGATACAGAAAAAGGAAAAAAAAAAATGGAGACCTTAGAACATTGCAATTTGTCATGCGAGGAGCCGCAAATGCAGCAAGTTGAGCTCTTTGTTGCGTCATAGAGTTTAATAAATTAAATCTTGGGGAAAGTACCTTAACCCCCTTATATATGAACATCACCACTAACAATTCTTCAAAAGAAAGAAAAAAAAAAAAAGAAGATCACCACTAACAACTGTTTCAAGGGAACAACGTTCATAGCTTTCGGTTCAATTCAGGTTCAGCCGCAAAATGTCAAAGATGTTGGGGATTTTTCTGCCGACAGGGGGGAAAAAGGATGCTGTGATTAAGTAATTAATGTGCTCATGACTTTCGAATGTTTGCTTGCCATAAAATCAATTATGCATCTCATCTATATTACTATTAACAAATGCCCTTTTGTCCTGGGATTGGACTTTTTCTTGAACCATCAAATTCGAGATTTTGATTTAATCAACAAGATAAACGATACCAATGGTCATTGAACTTTTGGCCGTCTTTCTATCTAGTCTTCCAACTTTTAAAAGTGCCGATCACGACTCTTGACTTATGAATTTGGTTCTAAATATTCTTTCCAGTCCAGACCGTATAACAATTTTCACCTTGCCTCTAAGATTTGATTGAATGTCAATTCTCCTTTTCTAAGTTACGTAAATAGTAAGGCATAACTAGTTCTTTATACTAGCTTTTGTTAACTATTAATGGTTGACAAATTTGAGATAAAAGAAAATGACAACGCTATCTTTCTAACAATTGACATCCATAAATTTGTCAAATTTGGGCGGATCGATTTCATGGCTTCCGCTATCCTCTTCTAGCTTCCTCCTAGTATAAAATAAATTGTAAAAAAATAAAATTTATGATAGTCCTTTTTTCTAATTGATGTTAGTCTATTGCACTAAAACCTTCTTCTTCTTCTTTTTTTTTTTTTTTGGATTTAACTCTCCTATCCCTCCCCAAACCCTTCTTACTCCCAAGAGTTTCAACCAGGATTCTAACCCTGAATCTTTAAAAAAAAAAAAAAGGATTTTAAGACCCTCTTTTGACTACTGAGCCGATCCTAGTGGTTGTCCTAAAACTTCTTTGACAATGCGTTGACAGCTAATGTAAAACAATTTATAAAAATATACATCCATCACAAAACCTATTTGGTAAATTCAAGGATATTGGTGGTGATGTTTAGTTCTTTCTAAATATGGGGCTCAAAGAAACCACAAACGAAATAGTGTGTTGGATATTTTAATAAAAGATATCACATATTTATTTTGAATTCAAATAAAATAAATTACAAATTCTTTAAATAAATTTTCAGTTACAAATTGAAACATTTAAATGTGTAACTTATGAGATTTATGTCTTGCTTTTGTAACTTATGTAATGATTAGGTTTTATGAAATCATTTAGTAATTTTCTTTTTTTTTTACCGCTATACAATGAGTCTAGACTTTTCAATTTGTAACTGAAATATGAGGTGTTAATTCCTATTAATGTTGGTATTTTAATATACCTAATTTCTTAGCCTATATATATAAGGCATCTATCAATCAAACCAAATACATACTTTGCTATCTCTATACTACGTTCTATTTTTCCTCCACTACTATAAGAGTTTATAAGGCAAAGAGCAGTGTTAGTGTGAGGTTTCTGTCTTGCTCCAATAGTGTAGATTGGAGTAGACTATGGGTTCGTTTGGATTCCTTGTTTTTGCCTCTGTTTTTGAAAAACTGTTTTTCACATTCCAAATGCTACAGTAAATGTGTATTTTCAAAATAACTCTAAAAACACCATATCCAAACATTATATCAAAAACAACTCCATATGCATATTTCAATTTGTATATTTCAATTATGTATATTATATATATTATATTAATATAAATTGAAAATTATATGTTTATATATTATATATTATATAAATATTTATATACATTAATATTATACATAATATAATATAATATACATAACATAATATACATAATATGTAATATTGTATACATAAATGTATAAATATTTATACATAATATATTATGTACATTATATTATAATAAATACATTATTAATGTATAATATTATTATGTACATTATTGTGTATAATAATGTATAATAATGTTATGTATATAATATATAATATACATAATATGTATAAATGTATATTATGTATAATATATTATATTATATATATACAATATTATGTATACTATACAAATTGAAAATTATATATTATATAAATATTTATATAATGAAATATACAATAAATATTACAAATTGAAATATTATATAAACACCATATTTATAATATTATAATATTTATAATTAATATTAATGTATATTATGTATATTATGTATATTAAATATTTATATATTATATATTTATTTATACATATTCTAAATATGTTATTTTATTTAAAAAATATTTTTATATATTTATGATATTTGTATATAAATATTATATATTATTATATTATACATTTATATAAATGTACATTTATACATAATATATATATATATTTATGTATATTTATAATATACATTTATATTATGTATTATATATAATATAATAGATTTATACATTTATATTAATATACATAATATTAATTTTACATTTATACATAATATTAATACATTAATACATTTATATTAACATATTAATACATTTATACATAATATTAATATATATTTATAATATATTAATTTATACATTTATATAACATTCATTTATAATTTATACATTTATAATAATATACACTTATATTGTGTATTATATATAATATAATACATTTATAATGCATTTATATATTTTTATATAAATATATAAATATATTTATTTATAAATATTTATAAATGTATTATAAATGCATAAATGTATATTTATATAAAAATATAAAATTATAAATTATAAATTATATTTTATAATTTATACATTTATATAATATTCATTTATAATAATATACATTTATGAATATATTTATATTATGTATTATATATAATATAATACATTTATATATTTTTATATAAATATATTTATTTATGAATATTTATAAATATATTATAAATGTATATTTATATAAAAGTATAAAAATTATAATCCATAATTTATACATTTATACATTAATATAATATTCATTTATAATTTATTCATTTATAATAATATAAGTTTATAAATATATTTATATTATGTATTATATATAATATAATACATGTATATATTTTTATATAAATATATAAATATATTTATTTATAAATATTTATAAATGTATTATAAATGCATAAATGTATATAAATATAAAAATTATAAATTATAAAAATACTCAAAAACATGTTTTAAAAATACCTCTAAAAATAATCCAAAAAACATCTACACTAAGTTTTTCATATAGTTTTTGAAAAACAACCTCACAAACAACTAATCAAAACGGACTTGTATTTCAAAAACGAAATGCTACAGTGCTGTTTTTGAAAAACAATCCCAAAAACAGCTAATCCAAACGCAAGTTTACAGTATGCAAAAGGCTAGGCTGTTGTATCCTGGAGGCGACGTGCTGAGACCTACTACACTGGCGCGTGAATCGTCTTAAAGAGAGCGACCTAGTCCGCACCTCAATCCATGCCAAATCAACATTTTTATGGTACAAATTATTTGCATTTTTAATGCAAGATTAAGGTATGAATTTTTGTTAAATTTTATTAGAGAAATTATTGTGACTTATATGATTTATTTTGGTCTAGAACCAACAATTTTAAGACGAGTTAGCCTCTTCACATAAGATAAGGTTATCATTGCATGTTTTGCTTCTAAATAATCTAATCATAAAACTAACATAATCCCGACGATAAGAATCTTACATGGTGTATAACATAATCCGGACAAACTTTAATAAACAAGATGTTTCATGTGAATGGTCACAATTATAGACTGAGACTAGAAAGGGTAATATCCATTGGTTTTATGTGCTTTAGAGTCTGGTATCAATATTATGTAAGAGCATATAAATAATTCACAATATATACCTTTGAATCCAAGTTGCCTATTATTAACAGAATATCATGTATTTGTTTGTTCAAGGGAAACATGGTACTTGCATGATGTCTTTGTATATTAGTAGACTAAATATAATAATTTTTTGCCGTTTTTGAGTTTTTAATATATGTTGGATGAAGCAACTATTTTCACATGAGTTTGTCATGTTACATAGTGAACTTTCAATGTTTCTTATATTAACGGATTTATTCCGATTGAAAATTTTGGCATTGACATATAAATGATTAATTTGGTGATAAAGATATATACTCCATGAAATGCATGTATAACGTGACCAATTATTGTCTTAAGAATAGTGGTATCAAGGTACATCAAAAAAAAAATTGCAATTATGAGGGTTCAAGTTATATTTAAATAGCGGTGGTTTAAAATTCTCTAGTTTTATCTTCAATTCATATAATCTTAGTCCGGCTTGAGGTTTGCATTTTCACAAGCAATAAACGGTATTGATAATACATGAAGAAAATATTACACTGTCACCAAGGAAAAATTATATACATGGATAATAGCTTTAGTGGCTTGAAGTTGTGAAATATAAAGTTATTAGCCATATAATTCTCAACAATTCTATTCTCTTGACTTGTATTTTGTTAAAATTGTGAATGTGAACTTTTGAGTTGAAAATGTGATATTGTACATTGAAAAATATGTATTCGAGTCAAAGGCCATCAATTTGCAGGCAACCAACAACTTTTGGATTTGTATTAAATTATTTCATATTGTTTGCTATGTGGCTGTCTTTGCATTTAATGAAAACTGGAATACTTAATTTCCTTGCCAAGCATGACTATAGTAAGACTATGCTTTGATGGAATCGCGAACAACGGATGCTAACTAAGCTGGTAGCTATGAATTTTGAAACTCTTTGAGATTTTTCATTATAAGGCTTGCATTACTTGCAAGTTGAATTTTGAAAGTAGAAGCGCGGAATATGAATATTGGGTGCTGAAACTTATAACTTGCCTTTAAAGTCATACTTGTTTGTGGAGGAAATTATACACTTTCAAAGTGATGCGAATTTGTTTTTTGCAAATACAAAATGCAGCATTTTGGTCCTAAGAAGATATCAGGTCACTTTTTGGCCTTAAAAAGTAACGTGTCTACCATGGGATGATAGTTTCAATGGCAATTAGGTTTTCTTTTCCTTTTTGTTTTCCCTATTCAAACTACGTAAGATATTCCTTTTTGGTTTCGCCGCCGCTGCTCATGACTTGTATTCTAGTCAGCTTGGAATGCTTGTATCAAGGCTTGCAAGACTAATTCCTTGCTTTCCATCCAATCGAGCTTACTTTGATGCAGCGGTGTCAATCATAATCCAATTGTATTAACTTGCTCAAACTCATTAACTAATAAGTGGAATTAGATATGTAATGAATTTTGAATGAGTCTAAATGGATATGCAATTAAATTCATTTAATTGATGGATAGTGCGTTGATTGGACTTACTCTTTTATATTCATTTAAAAATAATTATACATCTAAACTCAATTTTTAGTGGGTATTAAGCTGACAAATTTGAATTTCTTACCAATCTAATAATAATAATAATAATAATATCAATATTTCTTGTCAAACAGCATGCAAAAAAATTAAAAAAATAAGTAAATTTCAAATGAGTTATAAATAAGTAATTGAGTATGGCCATATCCATTTATTAAATATCTATAAATAAGTTGACTCATTTGACCAATTTATTAAATAAATATAAATTAATTAATTCAATTATACCCATTATTTAATTATAATCCACTCAAATCCGTTTGAATCAATCATTTTGACACTTTTACTTCAATGGCAGACCAGTAGCTTTTGTCTATTTACAGCCAAAACAAACGGTCCATTTGATGATGGGCGAATGATGAGGATTGGCTCATTTATCAAAAAGCCTGTATACCCCTTTTTTCGTCGTAACGATAAAATTTTTATAACCTAATATAATCTAATATAGGAAAAGAAAAAGAGGAACTCAACCAATTAAGGTCGGCACATATTGTGATAAATTTTGGTCTCACCAAGTTGGCGGTTACCACCAAGCCAAAGGCCTAGTGGCTACTTCTTCACCTACTACTCAAGATTGGGGGTAGAGTTAGAATTAATTAACTGTTTATCTATTTTTGTCCATGTGTCGAGATTCTGTGAAGCTGAGCTAACCCCAAAAGCCGTACTTACTTTGAATTACAGGCTGCAACTCTGGTCTAT